>NC_141608.1:45794504-47057004 GCF_047967505.1 Dipteris shenzhenensis | reverse complement strand
TCAAAATTTGAATTTTGAAACAACCTTTTTAAAAATTTAAAATCATCTCACTTTTATATTTTTTAGAATCGTACCTAAGCAATAATCGTAAGAACAAAGTATTGTTAGAAATGAAATAAAAATAATTTAAAATTTAAATCTTGAAAGAATTTTTTTAAAAGTTAAAATTTTATTTTATTTAAAATTTGAATTTAGTAGTTAGATAATTATTAAATTAGTAGCAATTTAGAAATTTTAGTTTCTCGTACTTTAAAAAATTAAATTAAATTTATTTACATTTTAAGTTTAGTAAATTTGATTTTATTTAAGTTTAAAATTTGTTAGTTAGAATTTAAATTTAAATTTATTCATATTTTTAATTTATTAAATTTGATTTTATTTGCATTGTAATGTAGTACTTAGAGATTTATTTTTCCAAATGAAATTAAGTTGAAATTTAGAGTTGTTATTTTTTCTCTCCCTTAAAAAAATTTAAATTAAATTAAATTTAGGTTATAAATTTAGTAGTTAGATTATAGTTACCTTCTAAATTAAAATTGATATTTAAACTTACTTTTCTTGTATGCTTATAACCTAAAGAAAATTTAAATTGATATTAAATTTACTTTTCTTGTATGCTTATAACCTAAAGAAAATTAAAAAGAGCTTTGGAAAAGAAATTATTTCTTGCTTTTATTCACTTCGACGGTTGGTGTAGTCTAAGCCATGCTCAACTTTTCTTGACTAGTTCCTAATCAGAGATTCCTAATCAGAGACAGTACCTTTGCTCACATGTGGTTTCACACTCACAACAACCCTACCATTCAAGCGATGAGCATAGTTCAATATTGCCAATTGTATGTATCAGTGTGCAGGGTGAGTTGAAATTAAAATCACTGTACAGAGTAGATTATAGTTTTATGAGAGTGCAGGGCAGTTGAATTTGAATTCACTGCATAGAGCAAGTTATACTTTTATCACTGACAAATAAGAAATGTAGATTCAATGGTTGATGATGTTTTCAAGATTTATGAACATAATTAAGCCTTGTAAAGCCTTCTAGCCTATCCCCATTATTTTTTAAAATCATTTATGTATATATTTGAGCCTTGTAAAGCCTTCTGGGCTATGCCTTCTAAGCTATTCTAAGGCGATGACAGTTGTATCATTGGGAAGATTGTGATAGCTATATCATTGGGCAGATTGTGATAGCTATATCATTGGATAGATTGTTAGTGGGACACATTGTACTTTTGTCAAAAAATATTTTATTGTTCTATATCAAATGACTTATCCTTATTGCTTTTGTACATAGGAATCATGGAGCATGCCAAGATTCTCATGGATTTTGATGTTTCAATATTTGTCAATGATATGACCAGAAAAGATTATGCCCTAAAGGACTTCCCGCAATGGAGTGTACTTAAGACCACTAAGAGAGCTTGGTTCTTGGTTGAAAAAAAAGAGAAGTTGTTCTTAGTGATGACGAAGAAAGATTTTGAGGAACATGAAGAGCCATGAAGTGCAACTTTTAGAAAACACAATATGCTTCAAGGGGGCACTATGCTCGGAATCATAAGAAAAAAGGACAACACTTTAGTCACAATTTATGCCACATCTAGGATTGGCAATAGAAAGTTTGTTCTATCCAAGAAAGATGCAAAGCACTTTGTGATGGAGCCTCCAAAAACAAACCAATTTCTTGAATTGATGCATGCATTGGAGATCCTCAAACTTGTATGGGAGCAATTTCCCATTGTGAAAGGAAAGAGAATGCAGTAAAAGATAATGCTTGAATACTTCCAAGGTGCCATTGTTGTTGGGATATCTCAAGGTGTATGCCTCAGGCACACCTTATGTTTCTATGTGTGAGTGCTAGAGGCACAGTTAGGTGCCCACAAGCACTGTTAGGTGGTGGAAAGCCACATAGGATGATTGAGAGAATCTAGGAGCAGATTGAGGAGATGATTGTGGAGCTCTGAGGTCATCAGTGATGTCAGTGAGCATGTATGAGGTGCCTACCTAAGGACCTCACTCTTCTTCATTCTACAACCAAGTAATGCAAGTATTCTGAGTTTGTGTCGACTCTACTCTTTCCTTTCAGCTTTCCAACATGGTATCAGAGCCATTTGATCCTCCTTGAGCCCTAGTTAGGTGCCACATCATCATCTTCTTCTTCACCTTCATCTTCCACCTTCCCTTCCAAAGTCGATTTTGGAAGTGAAAGTTCTCTTCAAACCTGTATTCTCAGCATCTCATCCTTCAGGAGAGTCTTCCCAAGGGCAGGGCAAATCTGCAGAACGAGCTATACGAGTTATCTCGCCATCTTCTAGGCGGCATTGTCTCAGGAAGCTGCGACGATCTTTTTCCTGGTTCTCACTGTGGAGAGCTGCATTGTCTATTTCCTTTCAGAGGGAGATGGGCGACATCACGACCTCCCTGCTCATCAAGTCTAAGCTCTTTTGGAGTAGCATTCGGGTAGTTCTTGTCGAAAAACCAGTCCATAGTTCCTCTACAATGGTGGGCGACGTGGCCGTTTCTGCGCGATTCCTTTCTGAGGGAGAAGCTCTACCTATTTATCTTCCTCTCCAGTATAAAAGCCCTCTGAATTCTGACCTTTGCATAACGATTTGAAGCAGATTTCTGAGTTGCCTCTTTGGCCATGAAAGCTTGACTATGCAAGTCTAAGTTTAACCTTGGACAGTCAAAGTTTGACTGATAGTTTGACCAAGATTTATTTTCAGTCTGCTATGCTCATTTTTCTAGCATCTACTTGGTCATTTCTTGCTTAGACATCTTGCATTTCAAGATTGTTACTCTTTGAAAAGATTACCTTTTATTGCTCATATTTCACCTGTAAGAGAGAAGACACTTCCATTGTTTTGGCTTGCTTATACAAAATATGTGAAAAGCCAAAACATAAAGCAATGTCTTGTTATGCTACAAAGGATGAAAATGCCAACCTGACTTCCTTGTTGAAGATTGCCAAGACAATGGTTGCCAAAAAGGAAGCAACTACAGAGATCTACCCTCTCATGGCATTTTTATTTGACTCCAAGTACAAGAAAAAGATGAAGGTCAGATACCTAAGATATGCTTCTCTACACAACTATGGAGATGACAAGATAATTGTTCTCTTGAAGGATATGATTTTCAGATCCACTTGTTCTATCATAGTACCATCTTAAAAGGCATTAGACACTGCCCATGTGGTAAGACCTTGCCTTGACATGGATATTTTGCCTCCACAAGATGAGGCATCCCATGAAGATTATGCATTTTAAAACATCTCTATGTATGCTCCAAATCTCTCTTTTTATGTCAAGGTACTCAGCCTGGATAGTCCTCCAAAATGAATGAAAATAAACTATTGTGTTTTGTGTGTTTTGTAAACACCTCTGGTCACCTTATGATGTAGGCCATGTGTATGTTTTGCTCCATGGTACCTCCTGTAGACATTGTGTGCATGTACATGTAGGGCAGATAACAATTGGAAGGTCTTTTTGTATCCCTTTTGTTTACCTTACACCCAAGGGAACCCTTGCCAGCATGAGAACCTAGCCATAGATTTATCCTTGACCACCATGAGATGGCATGAGAAACTATGAGACTAGATGTATCCTTGACATAGCCTGAGGCATTTCCTTGAGGGGGGGTTTGTTGGGATATCTCAAGGTGTATGCCTCAGGCACACCTTATGTTTCTATGTGTGAGTGCTAGAGGCACAGTTAGGTGCCCACAAGCACTGTTAGGTGGTGGAAAGCCACATAGGATGATTGAGAGAATCTAGGAGCAGATTGAGGAGATGATTGTGGAGCCCTGAGGTCATCAGTGATGTCAGTGAGCATGTATGAGGTGCCTACTTAAGGACCTCACTCTTCTTCATTCTACAACCAAGTAATGCAAGTATTCTGAGTTTGTGTCCACTCTACTCTTTCCTTTCAGCTTTCCAACAATTGTATAGGGACCTAAGGTAAAAGGATCTACACATGAGGTAGAAACTGCACGGGATGAGGTACAACATACAACCTTGGTTTAGGGTCATACAGATAAGAGAGCAAGTGGAGTGGTTGAGACATATGAGGGAAAAACTGCAAGGGAAGAGACACAACATGAAACCTTGGTTCAAACCTTGGTTCAAGGTCATACAGATGAGAGAGGAAGTGGAGTGGCTAAGACACATGTGGTAGCCTTGGATGAGGGTGTCACACACTTGGACAATGTAACTCAAGAAGGTGATGGGATGCAAGAACCAATACAACCCTTGATTACACTTGAAGTGCAGGCAATAGAGGAAGAAGTAGGGTAGTCTAAAGCAATTTTGATAGAGCCTCTAAAAAGTAAACCATGATGCCAAATGCTAAAGGCGAGTACTTCGCGAGTTGCAATACCAAGTTCTCGTATTGCTACAAGTACTTGAAAAAGAGATCTTTATCTACAAAGAAAGAAAAAAAGGAAGAGAAAGAGCATGAAGAAGAGGAAGGTGATGAAATAGGTTCAGATTTAGAAGCTGAAATAATGTCAATGAAGAAACTAAATCTATGTCTCAATGAGGGAGTGATAGATGATGACCCAAGCTATATTTGGGGCCAAAAGACTTTTATTGTAAATGCACAGAGGGTTCTCAAAGAAAGCATCTTCACAAATAGCAAGACATTAGACCTATCTATGCTGAACAACTTTACAAGGCTTTGGTTGATGGAAAGAAGCCAGTATTGCCAAATGTGGTCGTCCATCCAATGGCATATTGGCCAGACAAAGACAAAAGGAATAGTATCAATTTTAAGAAACTTGAAGATTTTCTATTCGAATTCACCAATTTCATTGGACAACAGTTCCCATCTTTGCAGGAAGGACAACTACAATGGCATATTTAGACATGTATAAAGGATGCCAAGTTTCATTTCTTAGCTTACTGCACATTTGAGATGATTGATAGGCAACACTTTGCATTTGCTTGTAATGAGCATGCTAATGCCAAAAAGCATGCTGAAAGACTTTCTTCGGAGGCCTTCAGTGCACTCATATGTATTTTCAAGAATGAGAAAAAATATCTGATTGAGACAGAAAGACTTAATCATGATATTCATATGTTGCGAAAGATCACTTCTACTTCAGAGATGTTGGAGAAAGTGTTAGATATCAATGCTCCACTCTCGTGTAACTACGCATGGCGTGTAACTATGCAGGAACCAACTAACTCTACTTGTAAGCCCCCCATATGAGGAGAAGGCATTTGAGTAGCTCGGTTATCCGGTAGGTCCTTGTTTGGACACCAGATGGGGGCCTTGTGTGGCCTGATGGCTGGATGGCTTTAGATAGAGTTGGCACACTGCCAACTAGGCTACATGCAAGTGTAGGAAGGCATCCTATGACTGACCGCACTGAAGGTAGATAGAGCATTTCTCGGGGCAGCCCACTCTCAGGTTACGGGGCCCGTTTGGAGTCCTAGATGATCTCGGATGGCTCTAGGTGGAACGGAGTCTGTAGGTTAGTTGCTCTATTTTGCGCCACGGTTCTAATGTGTGGTCGGTGGCCTATTTCGGGACCAACCTCTAATCGGCCGTTTTGGGCGAACTGGGTCGGTCTCCCAATTAGGTCTACTAACCGACTACAACTAGTGGCTATATAAGAGCAAGCCCGTGAAGCCCATATTCATCACTGGCTATAGCAACCTTGATTCCTTAGCATCCAGCCTCCGTCCTCTACTATTTCCAGCATGCCATTGAAGCTTCTCACACAAAAGTACACGGTTGGGAGGTAGGGCCATATATTGTATCAATTTTATAGTAATCAAACTTTTGATTCTCCATACTATCTGCTTTTCTCTCTTGCATACGAGATCCTATTATCTGTTGAGCACAGACATTGTATTATTTTCTTACATGGTATCAGAGCTTGGCACTAGCAAGAAGATTTGGTACTGTGTTTCTATTTGCGAG
Organism: Dipteris shenzhenensis; assembly: GCF_047967505.1. Classification (NCBI taxonomy): domain Eukaryota; kingdom Viridiplantae; phylum Streptophyta; class Polypodiopsida; order Gleicheniales; family Dipteridaceae; genus Dipteris; species Dipteris shenzhenensis. Next base: position 47,051,083 of record NC_141608.1, on the reverse strand, counting down.
CAGATTGTGAGAGATGGCCCTACCTGCAAGACTGCGAATCCCACCGTTCAATGAAAGCAAAAAGTTGGATGGCACTAACTATCCACTCTAGAAGTTCAAGATGAAGACCATCCTAAGCACATACGAGATTTGGGATACTGCTACTGGGGTGGACCTGAAGCCGGTTCCGAGGCTGAATCTGGCCAATGTAGCACAACAGATAGTACCAACTGCGGATGAGATTCTCGCATGGACAAGAAGAAATGTAGATGCGCTGTGTTCTATTATTTGTAGTCTAAGTGATTCTGTCATGGCATTAATTCAACATGTCACCATAGCAGAGGAGGCATGGACGGTCTTGAAAAATCAGTATGAGACTACAAATCAGACGTGGATTCAGAATCTGAGACTCAACTCACGAACAAGAAATTGTCTGAGTCTGAAATGGTAGAGAAGTTCATCACCAGGGTGAAGAATTTGCGCGATCAAATGACTATGATTGGCATCACTAGCACCAGCAAGAATCTAGCACGAAGGTGCATATGGATTCTCCCACCAAAGTACGATGGTCATGTTATAGTGCTGAATATGCAGAACAAAAATCCACCCCTCAACTTTGAGGATTTCAGCGCAATGCTTTTGGAGGAGGAGATGCGTCAAAAGATGAGGACTGGAGAAGATTCAGCTTTCTGGGTTGGATCAACGAAAGGTAAGGGTAAGGACTTTGGTAACCCATCTTCTTCTGATGATAAAAAGAGAAAGAAGAAGATCAAGTGCTTCTATTGCAACAAGGCAGGGCACAAGCAGAATGAGTGCTGGAAGAAGATTGCAAATGAGAAGAACAGAGTAAAGAAAGAGTCCAACAACAGCACACAGGGAGTATTAGTAGAGCTGTTCGTAGCGATTGAGGAGATTTGCACGGAGGTAGTTCATGTACATATAGATGAACCTTGGATTATTGAAAGTGGTGCATCGCGCCACATGACCAGTCAGAAGGATTGATATACCTCTCTACATCCGGTAGGGAATGACATCCTAGTAGCAATCGGCAATGATGCAAAATGTCTAGCAAAAGGAAAAGGTACGATTGCTCTCAAGTCAGATGGAGTTGTAAAACAGATGTCCGATGTTCTTTATGTGCCAAATATCAAGAGGAACTTCTTGTCCGTTTCTGCAATCACAGATCGGGACCTCAAAGTTCAATTCGATAAGAATGGCACACATATTTTGGATCTTCAAGGGAAGGTCATTGGTAAAGGTACATGGCGCAACAACATCTACGAACTCTCAGCTTTTAGTACTCGAGCTAATGTGAGCAACACTAAGCTGTGGCATGAGAGGTTTGGTCATATAAACCTTAGTTCTTTAAAGGAGATGCATAAAAGTGGAATGATTGCAGACCTACCAGAAATTACAGGTCTACCCGATGTATGTAAAGCTTGCATGACAGGCAAGCAGCATCGGTAGCCCTTTCCTAAAGAGGCCAACAGGGCAAAGGCTCCTCTAAAGCTCGTTCACACGGATCTCTACGGAAAGATGGAGACGGAAGCTTTGGGTGGTTCCTACTACTTCATGACACTAATCGACAACTACAGTAGAAGGATATGGATATACTTCCTGAAGACTAAAGATGAGGCTTTTAGTAAGTTCAAAGAATAGCATGTAATGGTTGAGAAAGAAACGGGGAGGAAGGTGAAGAAGTTGAGATCAGACAGAGGTGGTGAGTTCACATCAAGTGAATTCGAAAGTTACTGCAAAAGTCATGGGATCAAGAGGCAAAAACCCCCGCCACATATACCACACCAAAATGGAGTAGCAAAGCGCAAGATGCACGTCATCTGCGAAATGGGCAGGAGTATGATGAAAGGGAAAGATTTGCCAAAGACTTTCTGGGCTGAAGCATCTAACACAATAGTTTACATTCTGAATTGTAGCTACACGAAGCTATGAACGGTGGGATGACTCCACTATAGGCCTTTTCTGGTAAGAAACCTTCAGCTATACATTTTAGAGTCTTTGGATGTGATTGTTTTGTGCATGTCCCTGATGCTAATAGGACCAAATGGGAACCGAAGTGCCGAAAGTGTATTTTCTTGGGCTATAATGAAGAGGCGAAGGGTTACCATCTCTATAACCCTGTTACCAAGAAGGTAATAGTAAGTTGTGATGTGGTCTTTGTTGAGATATCGAGCTCCACTCGAGATATGCCAGGGTGACCGTTGGGTACTTATGTCACCGACTTGTTAGCGGGAGATGCGGTTGGTACACTGCCCATGAATAATAGCTGGATGACAGCTATCCTTATCTACACTAGTTCGTGGCTCAGTTAGTATGCCACCTTAGTTAGTTGAGTTTGGTTTGAGACCCACATATAGGGTTCTTCTATTTCTTTGTACTTGAGTTCTTTTGGCTTTCACAACTAAGAAGAGGAAAACTGTTTTCAGCCTCCACCTTTGTGTGTATTCCCCCATTTGTGATTGTGAGAAAGCCGCAAGTGAGACTCCTTCCCTGTCTCCCACAATCTTCACATGGTATCAGAGCCTTGTTCGTGGTAAGGAGCTCAAGAAAGCAAGCCAAGTTCGTGGTGTCCTAGTAAGAGGACCAGTGTTGCTTTCCTATTTCGAGTTTGGGAGCAAATCTCTGCAGGTAGCACAGCCAGAAGTGCAGAAGTGCACTGTTTCAGATTGAGACGCCCTTCGCGGTGTGGGAGAGCACAGTATATGCTGCGGGAATATATTGTGGCGAGAGCACAGTATATGCTGCGGTGTGACTTTATTTTTTTGATTTGAGGCCGTTTCAGGGCCCGTTTTGAAGGCGGAAGTTCTTCGCAGGCACTCAAAAAAAGGCCTTGTTTTTTGCTGTGCGACCACTGCACGGCTAGTCGGTGGAAAGGTGCCGCAGAAATTGCATCGTATGCCTGTGTGCAGAGATATTGGGAGTTGCAGATTCATGCCTGTTGCCTGTTGATGCAAAATCGTCACTAGGAAGTGACTGTGTGGTGAAATACCACTTTCGTCAGTTTTGCAGATCTGCCCGGTGAGGCAAAAGCTGTGTTTTTTGCAGTGACAGAATATTTTGCAGTGTTCTGTAATGGCATCTGATTCTCTTTCACAGATTGTCACTGAAAAGCTTGACAAGAACAACTTCCAGGTATGGAAGTTTAGAATGACGAATTTCTTGATGGGAAAAGGCTATTGGGAATTCATTACAGGAAATGAAGAAGAACCTGTTCTTCCTAATGTTCCCAGTCAACAGGAAATGCAGGCATTCAAAGGATGGCATGAGAGAGCCAGGAAAGTTATGTACTAGCTGTCTATCAGTATTTCGGACTCTATGATTGTGCATATTCAGGATGCAAATACACCAAAGGAGGCATGGGATACTTTGGCAAAAATGTATAGCACAAATACGCAAGCCAGGAAAATGCAACTCAAACAGGAGTTGCACAATGTGCAGAGAGAAAATTTGAGTATAAATGACTACCACATGAAAGTGAAGAAAATTGCAGATGCACTTGCTTCCATTGGGTTGCCAGTGGATGATGATGATTTGGTTTCTGTGACCTTGAATGGTCTAGGAAAGGATTATGCACAGTTCCGGACATCCATTGCCGTCCGTGAAAACTTTCCTGATTTTGAGGAGTTGATTGCTCTTCTAATTTCTGAAGAGCAGAGAAATGGGGGTGCATCTTCTTTAGCAGGAACTTCAAAAGAAACTGTCTTCTACTCAAATGCTGGCAGAGGTAGAGGCAGAGGTAGAGGAGGCCGATCTGCAGGCCGTGGTAGAAATCAGAATATGTAGCAAACGCAAGAAAATCAGTCCTATGCAAGAGGACGCGGTAACTCTAGAGGCAGGGGGAGCCAAAGAGGCCGTGGTGGATGGCAGAGAAGCCAAAATGCAAACAGCAATGTTGAATGCTACTATTGTCGCAAAATGGGTCATATGGCTAAAGACTGCTACAAAAAGCAGAATGACATTATGAGTGGAAAATTGCAGCAAGGCAATTATGCATCCTCTAGTAGACAAGGCGATGACAGAAATGAGCATTTGTTTATGGTGCAGCATATGACAAATTCTGTAACAAGTGCAGAAGAAAGCAATGATGTGTGGTATGTTGACTCAGGTGCGTTAAACCATGACAGGTCACGCTGAATGGATGCAAGATGCAAGAAAAATGGAAAAACCAGGATTTGTGGAGACTGGTGATGATATTGCACATCCTATCGTGCAGATTGGCAAAATTCCTTTGTCTATGCAGGATGGGAAAAAGAAATACTTGTCTGATGTATTTCATGTCCCGAACATCACCAAGAACCTGGTTTCTGTTGGTCAAATGGTTGAGCAGGGCTTGCAGGTTAGATTTAATCCTCATGGATGCTTTGTTGAGGATATGAAAAATAACGGTCGCTTGATAGCAAAAGGAAAGAAGAAGGGCAGGATGTTTACGTTGGATGCAGACATGCCTGAATTGAGTGCAGCAATGTTTGCACATGGGACCGGTGTAGTTGCAGATATTGATATCTGGCACAAACGCATTGGTCATGTTAATATACAGCGACTAAAATCAATGCAAGCCCAAAATATTGTTGCAGGATTGCCTAAATTCAAGGTTGCAGAAATGCACAAGATTTGTGAAGCCTGTCAATTTGGGAAACAGGCAAGGAAACCTTTTCCTAGGCATGTTTAAGAGAGTAAAAAACCATTGGAATTAATCCACTCTGATGTGCGGACTACAAAAGCTACATCTATTGGAGGTTGTCACTATTTTGTCACATTTATTGATGACTTCAGCAGAAAACTGTGGGTGTATTTTATGAAAAAGAAAAGTGAAGTGTTTGGGCACTTCAAAGCTTTCAAAGCTATGGTTGAAAAAGAAACAGGCATGCAAATAAAATGCCTAAGGTCAGATGGAGGGGGAGAGTACCTCTCAAATGAGTTTGCAAGGTTCTTGCAGGAGCATGGTATAAAGCAGCAATATTCATGCAGTCATACCCCACAGCAAAATGGAATTGCAGAAAGAAAAAATAGGCATATTGGAGAGGTGTCTCGGGCTATGCTAAATGAAAAAGATCTACCAGATTATTATTGGGCTAAAGCAGTTGCTACAGCAGTCTATATAATGAACAGGACTCCCACTGCAGCAATACATGGCATGACGCCAGAGGAGATGTATACTGGTAGGAAACCAGATATTTCTCATTTGAAGATTTTTGGTTGCATTGCTTATGTCCATGTGCCAGATGAGTTGAGGTCCAAGTTGGATCCAAAAGTTGAGAAGTGCGTCTTTATTGGTTATTCTCTGCAGCAGAAAGGGTATACTACACGTAAGTTCACAGTGAGCAGAGATGTTGTTTTTGATGAGATGAGCAGTTGGTATAAACCAGTAAATGTGATGATTGATGTAGATGCACAAAATGGTAATGCTGCACAGAATGCACAGCAGCAATCACAAAATATCAGTGGACCTGGAATGTCCTCTACCAGTGGTTCACATACTTCGCCATGGACAGGCAGATTGAGATCAGGAGAATCCCCTCAAAGCAATGCAGATAGTGGTACGCAGGTATCACGAAAAGGAAAAGAGAAGGTAGATCAGCCCATGTTTGATGTGAATGCAGGTCACTCTTATGTGGATGGTGAATCCAGTGGCTCAGAACAGAGCATTGATGATGAGTTGGGTATTCCTTCTGTTGTTACACCTGGAGTAAGGAAGACCAGGGATGTTTTGAGAGCACTTGGAAGTGAGCCTATTTTGCGCAGGTCTACCAGGATTAGGTATCCTGTGGATAGGCTGAAATATGATGGATTTACAGCCATTCACTATGCCTATATGGTCAAAGTGATACAGGAACCAGAACCCACTTCTTTTGAGCAAGCCATGGGAAATGAAAAATGGGAGAAAGCCATGGATGAAGAAATGGATGCCTTGGATGCTAATGCTACATGGGAATTGGTGCCTTTGCCTAAAGGCAAGAATGCAATTGGTTGTAAGTGGGTTTATAAGATCAAGCACAATGCAGATGGTTCTGTGAATAGATACAAGGCAAGATTAGTTGTCAAGGGGTATGCACACACATATGGCATTGATTATGAAGAAACTTTCAGACCGGTTGCAAGGATGGCAACCGTACGAGCAGCCATTGCTATGGTTGCATCAAAGGGATGGTCTTTACATCAGATGGATGTAAAGAATGCCTTCTTGCATGGTGATTTGCAAGAAGAGGTCTTTATGGAGCAGCCAGCAGGTTATGTTCATGCTACTCATCTTGAGTTTGTTTGCAGGTTGAAGAAGGCCTTGTATGGCTTGAAGCAAGACCTAGAGCATGGTCTGACAAGATAGGACAGTATCTTGTCACTATTGGCTTTCAGATTTCCAAGGCAGATTTCTCACTCTATGTGAGAAAAACAGAGAAAGGGATTATGCTGCTGGTCATTTATGTTGATGATTTGATCATCACAGGTGATAGTGATGAAGATATCCTTCATGTGAAAATGCTATTGAGGCAGAAGTTTGAGATGAAGGATTTGGGAGAGCTGCGTTATTTCTTGGGCATTGAGGTGATTAGATCACCAAGTGGGATACAGCTCTTACAGAGGCAGTATGGATTGGACATGCTGTCCAAATATGGGATGACAGGCTGTAAGCCTATTTCAGTTCCTTTGGAGCAGAATGTGAAGCTGAGCACAGATGCAGGTGAGCTTCTGGAAGACCCTACTATGTACAGACGCATAGTAGGAAGTTTGATTTACATGACTATTACCAGGCCAGATTTGAGCTATGCTGTTGGGTTGGTAAGTCAGTTTATGCAGGCTCCAAGGAAACTGCATTTGGATGTGGCTAGACGCATACTCAGGTATGTGAAGTCCACATTGCAGTATGGACTATTTTATGAGGCTGGGGTTCAGATACAGTTGCATGGATACACTGATGCTGATTGGGCTGGTAGTATTTCTGATAGACGATCTACCAGTGGATATATGTTCTCTTTTGGGAGTGCTGCAGTCACTTGGAGCAGCAAGAAACAGCCTACAGTTGCCTTGTCGAGCACAGAGGCTGAGTACAGGGGTGCAACAATGGCTGCATGCGAGGTAGCTTGGTTGCATAAGCTACTTTATGATATGCATCAGTCTACAGATGGGCCGATTGTCATTTATTGTGACAACATGAGCAGTATACATTTGGCAAAGAACCCAGTCTTTCATGCTAGAACAAAGCACATTGAGGTGCATTATCACTATGTGCGGGAGAAGGTTTTACTAGGTCTTATTGATCTAGTTTATGTCAGCACAGAGGATCAGGTAGCTGACATATTCACGAAAGCATTGGGCGCAGAGAAGCTGCGCAAGTTCAGAGACCTGCTTGGTGTGCAGGATTTGGGATTGAGCTCAAGGGGGAGTGTTGAGATATCGAGCTCCACTTGAGATATGCCAGGGTGACCGTTGGGTACTTATGTCACCGACTTGTTAGCTGGAGATGCGGTTGGTACACCGCCCACGAATAATAGCTGGATGACAGCTATCCTTATCTACACTAGTTCGTGGCTCAGTTAGTATGCCACCTTAGTTAGTTGAGTTTGGTTTGAGACCCACATATAGGGTTCTTCTATTTCTTTGTACTTGAGTTCTTTTGGCTTTCACAACTAAGAAGAGGAAAACTGTTTTCAGCCTCCACCTTTGTGTGTATTCCCCCATTTGTGATTGTGAGAAAGCCGCAAGTGAGACTCCCTCCCTCTCTCCCACAATCTTCACAGTCTTCTCAAAATATCCGCATGAATTGGAGGAGGACGCTTCCTTCTCAGACAACCAGGACCAGGATATCCATCCAGTACAACCACCAATAGCAGATTGAACTCCCCCAATGATGCTTGGGAGGATTCAAGATAAAGAAGAGGAAGAAGAGCCTGTAGAACCACAACAGCAACAACCATTCCCAAAGTTGGTAAGCAGCTTTTGGATGGTAGAGAACCTCCAGCCATTGAGGAGGAACCATCCAAAGAAGGGCATAGGAACACTTGGTCGACTACGCTTTGATGACAAAGGTGATCCGTGCTGAAGAACCCAAGTGTCTTGAAGAGGCACAGGGTGATGATAGGTGGATGGAGGCGATGCAGTCGGAGTATGGCTCCATAATGAAGAACAACACTTGGAACCTTATGGATCAACCACCAAAGCACAAGGTAATTGGCACCAAGTGGGTGTACAAGACCAAGTACAATCCGATGACATGTTGGATAAGTACAAGGCTCGGCTCATGGCAAAAGGATTTGCACAGGTACATGGTTTTGATTATCAGGATACTTTTGCTCCCATAGCTCGACTAACCACAATTCGCAGTGTTTTGGTTTTAGTAGCACAGGAAAGTTGTCCCGTGTTTCAGATGGATGTAAAATCCGCCTTTCTGAATGGCGATCTCAAGGAGGATGTATACGTGGAACAACCACTAGTTTTTGTGATCCCCGGTTCAGAATGTAAAGTCTGTAAACTAAAGAAGGCACTTTATGGGCTGAAACAAGGCCCATGAGTGTGGTATTAGTAAATTGATGCCTACTTTCTACAAAACAGGTTCAGGAGGAGCCCATCTGATGCAAATTTGTATATCTACAGAGAAGGAGGCAATTGTATGATCGTGGTCCTTTATGTGGATGACCTTGTCATAATAGGGAACCATGAAGAAAAGATATCGTAGACAAAGCAGTTGCTAGGAAGAGAGTTTGAAATGACAGACCTCGGACTGATGCATTTCTGTTTGGGGATTCAAGTTTGGCAAGAGCCAAAATAGATCTTCATCTCACAGCTGAAGTATGCTAGAGAGATACTGAAGGCATTTGGCATGGCTGAGTGCAAGACAGTTGGCACCCCTATGGAGGTTGATGTGAAGCTCTCAAACGAGGATTCATCACCACTGGTGGATGAAGCGAAGTACAGAAGGCTTGTGGGAAGTTTGATTTACTTGTGCAACACATGGCCGGACATCAGTTTTGCGACTAGTGTACTAAGCAGGTTTTCCAATAAGCCCCGGGAGAACCATTGGAGGGCAGGGATGCAGGTGCTGAAATACATCAAAGGCACACTTGATTATGGCATCACCTATACCAAGGGCAGCATCTTGACCGGATTTTGTGACTCGGATTGGGCAGGAGACGTGGACAGCAGGAGATCAGTGACAGATTACTGTTTCTCACTTGGATCTGGAGCTGTGTCATGGGTCAACAAGAAGCAACCCACAGTTTCTCTTTCTTCTACCGAGGCTGAGTACAAATCAGCATGTTTTGCTTATTGTGAGGCAGTGTGGTTGAGGAGGATTTTAGGGACATGGGTGCAGTGTACAATAAGCCTATGCAATTATCATGTGACAATCAGAGTTACATGGAAATTGCAAACAACCCTGTGTTCCACGCTTGCACAAAACACATTGAGATTCAATATCACTTTGTACACGAGCTCATCATGGATGGAGAGGTCGACTTGGTGTACTGTTCGACCACAGAGAATGCTACGGACATCTTCACGAAGGCTCTTGGAAGAGACTTGCTGGAAGGCATCTTCATCGACTTGGAATTGGGCTGAAAAAGTAAGTTCACTTGCGAGTGGACATTGAGGGGGTGTTTTAGATATCAATGCTCCACTCTCGTGTAACTACGCAGGAACCAGCTAACTCTACTTATAAGCCCCCCATATGAGGAGAAGGCATTTGAGTAGCTCGGTTATTCGGTAGGTCCTAGTTTAGACACTAGATGGGGGCCATGTGTGCCCTGATGGCTGGATGGCTTCAAATAGATTGGCACATTGCCAACTAGGCTACATGCAAGTGCGGGAAGGCATCGCATGACTGACCGCACTGAGGGTAGACGGAGCATTTCCTGGGGCAGCCCAATCTCGGGTTGCGGGGCCCGTTTGGAGTCCCAGATGATCTCGGATGGCTCTGGACAGAATGGAGACCGCAGGTTAGTTGCTCTATTCTACACCAAAATTCTGACGTGTGGTCAGTGGCCTATTTCAAGACCGACCTCCAGTCAGTCATTTTGGGTGGACTAGGTCAGTCTCCCAATTGGGTCTAACCGACTACAACTAGAAGAGCAAGCCCGTGAAGCCCATATTCATCACTGGCTATAGCAACTTTGATTCCTTAACATCCAGCCTCAGTCCTCTACTGTTTCCAGCATGCCATCAAAGCTTCTCACACAGGAGTAGACGGTTGGGAGGCAGCGCCATCTATTGTATCAGCTTTACAATAATCAAAATTTTGATTCTCCATACTATCTGCTTTTCTCTCTTGTATAGGAGATCTTGTTATCTATTGAGCATAGACATTGTATTATTTTCTTACAGAAAGCACAAACCATATGGGGTTCTATCCATTCTCCCATAAGCACTTTAAAACAAATTGCTACTAAAGCTAAAATAGAGGACCTTATTGATTTCTACACATGCTTGAGTGCAATTGTTCCAAGTCTTTTGTCAATGGTCCTTGCCTCTTCCACTCCTCTCGATGTCTTTTGTTCTCGGAAATCCATGATAAGTTGTTGTTGGTTAAAAGCTCAACAAAACTGATAATTGGCAAAACTTTTTCGATTTGCAAAGTATGCAAGTAGAAATAGGAGAGGAGAACTAAAGAGTGGTGACAAAAGATAGTGATGAGATAGGAGAGGAGATGAGAACCTTGGGGTGTTCACTATATGAAAATCCTCTATACCACGTGCGTTTAAGGACTAATTTGAAAGTCCCTTATCTCTGGATTTGTTATGAATAAAACACCTTTCTCTATTCAATTTGTGAATACCCCTTTATATGGTATCCTTCTATATGTAAAAAATGTTTTTAAAAATCCCCTATGTTGAGCCCACATGCTATAGTTACATATTTGTGAGTGACCCCCCGAGATGAGAACTAGGTATGCGAGTAGAAATAGGAGAGGAGAATTGAATTGAGTATGTGAGTAGAAATATGAGAGAATAACTAAAGATGAGAAAATATAGCGAAGAGATAGGAGAGGAGATGATAATTGAGATGACTATGTGAGTAGAAATAGGAGAAGGGATTGGAAAGTAGATGAAGATAACACTATAGAAGAGAAAACATAGATGAGAGAAATGGGAAAGGACATGGAAAGGGGATGAAGATAACAGTAAAGAGAGAGACAATATGGATGATAGTGGTTTGGAATTTGACTTGTATAATTATTGTGCTTCAAGATATGAGACATTTTATATATAATTATTAAAGTGAAGTGAAAGATTTGCTATAAAGTGCTTGACATAGGATATTCACAATTATAAAAGTAGCACAACATTACAGTTGAACTTAGATTTAATAATTATATGAGATGACACTTTAACTTACATTTAAAATAATGTGAGATGAGATAAAACATTAATGGCATTGAACAACACATGAACATCATGAGAATATGAACAATACTTCCACTAATTTCACTAATTATGAGGGAGCATCATGTGTGATATCTCCCTTCTCATATGAAGCACACACTTCTTTTATCTACTGGAACATTTATGTAGACAAAAAATTATACTTGTGTAGTTCTGATACCTATCCCTCATAGTTTTAAAACTTTTCGACACCTTTGTCCTTTCTTGCTTTTTGAGAAAGATAAATTTGCTTTGCAGAAGCAGCTTGAGAAGGAAGAGCATGAGAAGATAAGACATTGCAGAGAAGAGCTACAAAAATACTCTTCAATAAAAGAAGAGCTTGCACGTCTATTTGAAGATGTCTTAGAGAGTCACTCGTTCTTGGCAATATTCAGCAAACCAAGATGAAAATATTTAGAATAGACAAGAATCATTGAAAGAAATAATGTTTGATTCTTTGTGCATCTTTATATATTATAATTTTATTGATGAAGATGGAAAAAACGATGTAGAGGATTGTGTAACCCACATGATAGAGATGGCAAATGTGATGGCATGATTGTAGCTTATGTTTGCTACTAAAAGGTGTTTTTTGACACCATAGGCTCTGAGATTACTTGTATTTAGATCCCTCATAACCTACTTTCACAAATGTGATGAACTCTGTTTTTAATGTCCTCTAGTTTTAATAACATGTCATGTCAGATTTCTTAATTTGAATTTTCTTTAGCTTACTTTTTGCTTCAATATTTTGTTTCAAGAGCCTCTTTTTTTCCCCATTTTAAATCCAAAGTACCTCAAAAACTGAATTAGGAAAGTGCACGAGTCCAAAATTAATGAAATAGGTGTTATATGTGAAAAATGGCTAGAAAGGCTAGAAAGGGTGGGAGAAGACAATATCTAATAGTATGGTGAGGCAGTGGATGTCAAATTGTTTAAAGATACTTGTCACAATCTCAAACCCATCTTATAGAAATACCTTGTATACTAGTTTTTTAGGTGAACCACAATTACCCCTATTGCATTTCCAAATCTAGGAAAAATGCTTGGAAAGGTAGCATAATGGGGGAAAAGACCATATCTTGGAGTTATGGTGAGGCAAATAGATGTTGATCTTGAAGCAAACTTGTCACAATCTCAAACACATCATGTACAAATACATCACACACTCATTTTCCAAGTCAACACCACTTATGGCTATTGTAATTATTAGTTATGGTATCAGTTATGGCAAGGAAAATGGAAGCTGATCAAATAGATTTGTCATGTTTTCAAACCCATTATGTTTGAATGCCTCACAAACACTTATTTCGCAGTTCATTTACTAATATAGTAATTCTAAATTTCTAAAAATGGATACAAATGCTTTAATATGGGAGCAGTCTTTATCTGGTAGTTATGGCAATGCAAATGGATGTCAATATTTAAGTGGACTTATTGCGATCTCAAACCCTTTTTTTAATCCCAAGCTCATGAAAAATGGCTTGAAAACCTAGGAAAGTATGGGAGAAGAGCTTATTTGGTAGTTATGACAAAGAAAATGGATGGGAAATCCTTAAATAGACTTATCAAAATCTGAAACCCATCATGTATAAATATCTAACATGTGTGTTTTTCAAATGGACCTCATTTACCCTTGTTGTAAGTCCAAATTTGTGGAAAATGATGAGAAAGGCTAAAAAAGTATGGTAGAAGAGAATATGGGGTAGTAGCAGGAAGAAAATTAATGTTAATAATCCTTGAAGGAACTTGTTACAATCTTCAACCCATCATGTATCATTCAAAGTCAATCCCATTTACCCATAGTGTAATCCCAAATCTATGAGAAATGACTAGAAAGGCTTAAGAGAGAATGTGAAAAGATTATATCTGGTAGTAGGGTGAGGTAAATGGATGCCGACCAAGTACACATAGCTCTAATTAAAGTAACTTGATTCTTGCATCTAGCATATTATATTAGTGCATTTTATAGTCTTGCAACATAATAAAAGAAGAAACTAGATGGAAAAGATCTGAGGCTCTTCAGGGACATCTAGGATCCTGGTGTAGGAAGTGGTTGCCATTGCACAAAGTTAGAGAACTTTTCTCTCTAAATGATGGAGAGAGTATGATTGTACACAAACTTCTAGAGAGCATAAGTGAAGACTGGCCAACTAGTGGCTTGCAAAAGGTCACATGCGACTATAGAGGCTTCAATCTTCCATTTAGGAAGCCTCTGCATAAGAAGCACACCGAAAGATTGAAAAGTATAGCCTCCGAACCTTTGGGCTCTAGCTGAATTTGGTGCTCAATGGAGGCGACATGCACCAGGCAAGGGCATTTTGACATGGAGATTCAAGATCCAAAGGGTATAGTCAACAGCGTAGTCCAATAAATTTAACCTACTCCTATGGAAGCTGATTGCATGCAAGTTCGTTGTTCGCGAGAGGATTGCCAAATGGAGCCACAAGGTTTCTCCACTTTGCCCTTTATGCAGAAACAAGATTGAATCCCACATGCCTCTGTTCTGGAAATGTTTAGAGACTAGACCAACGTGATGGAAAATCAGTAATAACTAACCAAGGAAGCGTGCAATTTTCATTCAACCTTCTTGGAGATTTCATTACTTGGAGATAGAGGGAGTCTGAATGATGTCACTTATGCGGTTTGGCAAGTAGTTAGAGCAGTTGTGATATCCAACATATGGCAGCTTCACAATGAGGTCATATTTCAGAGAAGGTCATCCAATCTAGCTCTCTCTGATAAGACTATAGAAGACCTTATAAGGATTGTCAAGTTTTTGGCTTAAAAAATTAGGCCTTGAGGCTTTTTGCTGCCCTTTGTAACTAAAGCTTTTGTCACCTACCCACTTAGGAGGCAGCAACTTTTATTTGTAGCTTTTCTTCTCTTTCTTTGTTAAGAAGCTTTTCTTTGTAGATTTTTTTCTCTTTCTTTATATACTTTTTCCAGTTCTCAAGTAAAACAAGGTGGGGATCCTACTAAGGCCTTGCTTTTTGGAATGTCATTATAAGTCTAAGTGTAAAATGGCTTGGGGGTGTTGAGAAATGTGGTGCCATATAATACTAAGAGAAATTATGTGATTGGTGGAGTGGATTGTGTGAATGGATCGATGACATGTGTACTTGAAAAAGATTATGTTGATCGTGTACTCTAGGTAGATAAGTAAAAGAGACTAGAGTTAAGAGGTGAAAGAGGTGTGTGTGTGTGTGGTGGCAGATGGACCATGGGAACATGGCTATTTTGGCAAGAGTGGTGTCATATAAGAGACAAAGAGAGCGTCCATCTCTAGAGAGAAAGGGGCTTGGGGGTGTTGAGAAATGTGGTGCCATATAATACTAAGAGAAATTATGTGATTGGTAGAGTGGATAGTGTCAATGGATCGATGATATGTGTACTGGAAAAAGATCATGTTGATCTTGTACTCTAGGTAGATGAGTGAAAGAGAGACTGAGAAAAGAGGTGTGTGTGTGGTGGTTGATGGACCATTAAATAAAAGTGGGACGGAGCATTAAATAAAAGTGGGGACGTGGCTATTTTGGCAAGAGTGGTGTCATACAAGAGACAAAAAGAGCCTCCATCTCTTGAGAAGAATACCCAATAAAAGACAAAAACATTTAAAACCTCCACAAGAGGGCAAAAACTTGATCCTAACAACACATTAGGAGTAGATTAGAAAGCCTTAAACAACCACTAAACCAAAATTTAAAGTGGTCAAGTTGACCAAATGAATTGAAAGAAGTGGGATGGGCCTAATTAGCAAAAATCTAATCTGTCCATCCCTTAGGACCCTTGGAGGGCCAATAATGGGTCCCTAATCCAAGTACCTCCACTTCTCCAACTTCTTTGAAAACCCACTCTAACAATCTGGGTGAGTCAAAGTCAAGTTCTTTTGCGATGTGCCCATAAAGTGAATTCATGCTGATCAAGTAACTCCATGGCGATGATTCATGCAACATAATAAAAGACAAGTTCTCGTGTGGAATACTTCTGAGTCGAAGTCAAGCTTTTTTTTTTGCAACACGCGCGATGTGGAAACGTCGGAAAGGCCATGAATCATGCCAGCACGCCTGCTTGTCTCGAGAAAGACGGCCACCCACAACAAATCAAGTGCCTGCTTCATCGGCAAGAACCTTCGCCATTGTTGTTATCGAGCCCCGATCTCCTTGTGTTCAGTCGTCCATGCGGAGTATTCGAATACTGTAGCCGGCTCACTGACGGTCCAGCTTTTGTCAAATCTAAGGCCACCCGGTTCCCTGATTGACTTGCTCTCTGGACAGTTCCCTCACTTCCACAATCTTCCGTCCAAAAATTGATTCCACACACGTCTCAGTCCAAAAATGGTTCTTTACACGAATTCCAAGCTTGCCTGCACATCTTTTGGCTATGTCGTCAAGTTTACAGATCATATCTATCATATTGTCTAGATTCTCTACATTCGACAAAATAAAAAATTTGATAAGTTCGTAGTTAGCTACCGATGAATATCGACGTCCTTAAATATAGGAGACCTTACACTCTGAAATTCATTCCAACGAAGATTCCATGCACACGTGGTGCACGTCTAGTGTCGTTTCCACAGATTTCCCATTCACATTCCATGCATTTCCTGAACACATATCCCTCTTACTTTTAAGTTTCATGGCGCATGCTAAACTTGTGGTTACGTCTTTCTTGTCGCCTAATTTATTCATTCTTGCTATGTCATACTATCCATTTTTTATTGTTTGTAATCCATTCATGTTTTATAATAAAAAATCCCACATCTAACTCACTAGTTTTTTCATTTGAGTCACTTTTATAGCTACATCATCCTTTTGCTAATCACTTTATTTAGTTGCTTGTTTCTTGTCCAAATAAAGTTATAAAGGACCAGCAGCGATAAAGACACTTCTAAAGTAATTATTTGATTGCATACCTTTTCTCTTTGGACTTGTGAGGCCTCTTCAAAAGGTTGCTAATTCCCAATGACCAACTTTGGGAAAGATTGTACTCACCAATCACAACTCTTCCTTTCTAAGCTCACTACAAGGAAAGCCACTACCCTTTCGACATCCATGAAGTTGTTACCTTTTTTCTTCCATACATGTGGCAACTTGTCCTTCTTCCCATCATACAACTTTTTCTCTTTTGTGAACTCAAAAAAACTTACACCATGCCACATGGGCAATAATGCACCAAACTAATTTCCTCCATGCTAATGTGACTTAGTGTTCTTACTTTCCTTACTAGAGTATACAACATTTACTTGACAAGAAAACATGATGTTTGCAAAAGATTTTGAAGTTTGGAATCACGTATGGCCATATAGATGTTCTAATATGTTGGTTGACTATGTTTCCTTTAGAAAAGTTCACATATCATAAGCTAGTTATTATAAAATTTTTTGCTAGTGCATAAGCTTATTCTCCTTAGAACACACCCAGAGTTGATATACACATTTAATCATCATTATAAGCCACATGTTTGTCCTTAAAAATTTATGATAAAGTCAAAGTCCGCAAGAATTATTTAGTTCTTTGAATCTTATATACGTTTCATGAGATAGAGACAACATATGATATTTGCAATCCGAGAAGGATAAGTCTTTGTTTCACAATTATGAGCACAATTAACCTGTAAATATATACAAAAAAACTTGGAACTACATGAAAGCAACATTCAAAAAAATTAGCTTGTGCTAGATGAAACTTGTGTAAGAACATGCCAAGAAATACCATATAAAATTTGCAACTACATGACGTTGCTGATTAACACTAATAAATTTCAAAATATAAATAAAGGCTTTCTCCCATCACATTAGTATAGCATTCATATAAACTAATTTTAAAATGGTTATCAAATCTATACTTCATCCAATCAGACTAAATATTTTTGGAATATCAATAACTATAGCATAAAAATAATTTAATCCTATGGGACCCACTTATGCTACATTATTTTTTTAGAGTAATGGAGAGGCTAGATGGAACCTTATTCACATGAGATTTCTTGCATACTTGAATAACTATTACTTCTTACAGCAATCCAATCATGCCTAAATAAGTTCTTGTACCTTTTTGATGAATTAAAAAGCCTTTAGTACTTCAATGTAGCTTGAAAGGGTTATATTGCTTCCCTACTTAGGACAAGGGAAAATTTGCATATCTTTTCTAAACAACTTGAAGTATATTGTGAGGATATTTATAGCCTCGAGGGGTTCACCTAAAAAAATTTAGTGTACCACGTGCATTCAAAAGGAGGGGTATTTTAATCAAAATTTTTAGAAAAATTTAACAGAACTACAATAACAAGAGGGGTTTTTTTATTCAAATTTTAAAGAAATTCACTTAGTTTATAAGTAAAGAGGAGTGTTTTTATTGTGGGAGAAATTTTAGTTAAGGGGTTTTTTTACCCTTTGAATGCACATGATATAGAGGGTTTCTTAGTAGTGCACCCCCCGAGTTTATAGCTTAGTAAAAAAAAATTAGGGTCCTACATTATCTAGACATTAAAAAGTTTAGTAAGAAAACCTTGTATGGGAATGAATCAATATCCTACATGGAATATTTGAATTTCTAAATGGGATATTTGAAGTCCCCTATAGGAGTTTGCCAGTCCCTTATGGGATTTAAAGCCCCACATAGGATTTTAGGGGACCTTTATGACATTTGATCAATGTCATGTGGAAGTTAGCATGCTTTCTTTGACTAGAGAAGAAATGTTGTGCGTGAAGAATTAATTCATGACCTATGGAATTGAATACAATCTAAAACGTCCTTTTAAAAAAAATAAGCCTAAAGAAAAACCTTTCCATCAATGGAGACAAATATCCTAGTTTTTGATCCATTTCTTTCTACCCAAAACCTAGTTTAGCATTACCTGATGCTAAAAATACTATTTTATTACCATATTTGATGGCCAAGGACAACCATGAAAGTAATCTTAGGGATCACTAACACCCATTCTTGAATTTATTCAAGTATATCTACAGAGTATATCACAAATATTTGATGATTGCTACCTGCCACTTATGAGAAGATTAGCTAATTGTAGAATGAGATATCCCAAGGGATTCCTAAAAGTTTAAGTGGAGATCAGAAGAATTACCAAAAGGAGTCGTAAGTATAATTTTCAAAAGGGAAATAGAGGCTTTTCCTATGGTCATAGGAGGGATTGTCGATCCTCCTTGCCTAGAAGAAGAAGAATGGAGTTAGTGTGGGCAAAATAGTGGAAAGGCGGATCTCTCTCTCTCTCTCTCTCTCTCATACACACACACACACATATGCACGCACGTGTGTGCATGCATGCACACACACACACACATGCACGCACACATGTGCATCCTCCCCCCCATACACACGTGTAGTTTGGTATGGTATCGGTATAAGTACAATCACATGTGCTACAAATGTTCCTAACTGAGTTATATGATCTTTATGTGGATATGATGCTAAAATTGTTTCAAAGACATGAATACAATGTGCTTTCACTACAAGGCATAGGTCGTTTTTCGACGGAAATACTGATCTTTTTTACACTAAAAGGTTTTTTTTGATGGGCGCAAAGGTCGTTATTTATGTCGCGATAAGCGTAAGAAAAGAACGGTCACTATATAAGCATCGCTATATAGCGACGAGATAGCGATACTAATAAATGTCACTATATAGCGATACTAGTAAACGTTGCTATATAGCGACACTAGTAAATGTTGCTATATAGCGACGATTAACAGAAGCTTTAAAAAAACATTAGTGGGGCTTAATAGGGCCACATCAAGCCCTATTTTGCCCCACTAATGTTTTTTATTTAGTAATTATAAAAGAATGTTTTTTATTACATAATTTTCCTTGTGGAAAGGGTGATACAAAATCGCTCAAATGAACCGAGCGACAGAAGCATATACATGTCGAAGATATACAACATTGTTTGTTACAAAATTACCCTTTTGAAAAGGGTGATGCAAAATCACTCAAATGAGCCGATATACAAAAGCATATATATGGCGAAGTATATGTAAACTACTACTAATACTACTGCTCATCCGAATCGTCATCGTCGTCCTTGTCCTCATCTTGCTGGCTTGATCCTTGGCCCTTGTGAACTGCGTCTGATCCTTGGCCCTCGTGAGCTATGCCTGATGATCCCTGGCCCTCGTCGAAGCTATGTAAACCTAATCCCTCATCATCAATGCTCACCTCCACTGATGGGACATTCGAGCTTTGATTCTTAGAGTGAAACCATATTAATTGGAAATTAGATTAAAACTTAAAGAATAAAACAGTTTAAAAAGTGAGATTACAAGTAGGAGTAGACTAATACCGTGTGAGCAGCCACCTCAGCCCAATCGACTATCACTCCCAGTGCCTCCTGCTCAATAAACCACGGCCTTGTTCATATGCGAAACGCGTGTCTCGTCTCTATGTCTATAGGAAGGTGACTCATCATAGCTTGCTGTGAGCCCAATTTATGAGAGTTACATAAAGTGCATGCAACATATAGTAAAACAAATAGAACAATACATTAAATGAGAAGAAGTAGAATTACCACGGTTGCCTCAAATGCCAACCATCCGCCTGCACCAAAGTGCGAGGTACCTACGAAGTCCAGCCGTGTCCTCGTAGCCCTACTTTGACCCTCGAACATTTTGGGATGGTCCCTATTCTGCTTCTTGAAAAAATTCCAATCAGCTTTGTCTGCCCAACTGGGTTTAGCCTTCCCCTTTGCGATGGAAGTACGCAAGGTTGACCTATGATGCTTCAAGACCAAACCCATGCGCTCTCGCATGTAATTCTCATTGAACTCCCAATTTGGGGGGTTAGAATTTCCTCATGGTGGCCATCACTGTTGCACCCTTTTTATCTTCTATTATCTCTCCAGCAGTCATGATTTGATAGGACAGGTTCTCGATCGGGTAAGGAGGACTCATGGTAGTGGCAGAGTCAGAGTGAGTGGTGTTTGTGCGAGTGCTTCCGGAGCGAGGAGTAATAGTGGAAGTAGGAGAGGGCAAGGGACCTGGGCTGGTACTGGGTCTCGGGACCAAGTGGAGACCTATAGGGATGTGAGTGTGCTGACTCGTCTACAATGTCTCTCGAGTCAGCACAACATAAGCGACCCCTCCTAGTCTTTCTTCCCTTACGATGGGCACGCCTAGGTGATGACCCCTCAGTCGAAGGGGCTAGAGGGGATGGCTGGACAATAGGTCCAGCCATTGGTGTAGGAGAGGGATTGACTGAGGTCCTCTACGATAGCAGATAGAAGAATCTTGCTACCTCTGCATCGGTCCTCTGTGCGACAAACTCATCGGGACTCCCGACAAAGCCGTGGGCTGCTAGCAAAGGAGTTCCCCGAGGGGTAGTCTCACAGTGCTACATCCGAGAGGAGTCGTAGGGGTAGGCCCCTGAGGTGTCGCCTGAGTGGAATCAAAGTCTTGTGGAGAATAGAGATCATGATGTGTCCTCCTACGAGGGTTTTCGTACTCGTCGGATGTGCGACGTGATCCCATGTCTAATTTGGGGGGATTGGACAAATGTAGACACACATGAAAACAAAAAACAAAAAACAAGAGCGGGTAAGAAGCGGAAAGCATATGCATAAGAGAAACAAAAGAGAAGGAGAAGCATAAGAGAAGGAGAGGGGGAAAGAAGAGAAAAAAAAGGAAAAAAGAGATTGAAAGAGGGGAAAAGAACCAAATATGCATAAGAGAAAAAAGAGAGAAAGCATATGCATAAGAGAAAAAGAGAGAAAGCATATGCTTATGCTTATGCATAAGCATATGAGCATATGCTCATGCGTAAGCATAAGCATAAGCATAGGCATAGGCATAGGCATATGCTTATGAAAAGAAGAGAAAAAGAAAGGGCAAAAGAAGAGAAGGAAAGGAGAAGGAGAAGGAGAAGGAGACATATACTCTTGCATAAGCATAAGCATAAGAGAAGAAAAAACATATGCATAAGAGGAAAAGAGAGAAAGCATATGTTTGAAAGAGGGGAAAAGAGATTAAAAGAGGGGAAAAAGAGATTGAAAGAGGGGAAAAAGAAGATGGGAAAAGAAGAGAAGGAAGAGGGGAAAAGAGATTGAAAGAGGGAAAAAGAGATTGAAAGAGGAGAAAAAAGAAGAGGGGAAAAGAGATTGAAAGAGGGAAAAAAGAGATCTGCAAGCAAAGTATGGGTGGTCGGATACAAGTGTCTCGACCTTAATGAGGTTATCTCCTACATTAATTTGACTCATTATTTGGATATTGTTTGTTTTGAGAATCATCATTATTTGAAGCCTATGTATGTTTGAATTGTGACTCTCTTTTATCATTCTCTCTTTTATTCTCTCTTTTTGTCTCTTTTCTCCTCTCTTTTTCTCTCTTATCTCCTCTCTTTTTTCTCCTCTCTGTTCCTCTATTTTCCTCTCTTTTCTCCTCTCTTTCCTTTCCCCTTTTTCTCTTTTATCCCCACTTTTTCTCTTTTTTACTTTCTCTCTTTTTCTCTCTTATCTCCTCTCTTTTTCTGTCTTTTTTCTCCTCTCTTTTCTCCTTTTTCTCCTCTCTTTTTCTCTCTTTTTTCTCCTCTCTTTTCCTCTCTTTTCTTCTCTCTTTCCTTCTCTCTTTTTCCCCACGTGAAGCTTCAATAGCCTACCACTGAGTAAACAAATACAGACTTCTGTCACTCTAATTCAAAGAATGCAGGAGTCTATAAATGTTTAGTCAATGTCAAGCTGTACGATTCTAAGCTTGCTCAATGTCTTATAGGTATTCTAAGCTATAGGATTAGTGACATGACTTCTTTGTTGCTTTGAAAGAGGGGAAAAGAGAAAGAAAAGGAGAAAACAGAGGTGAGAATCATCATGTATGTTTGAGAATCATCATTATTCGAAGCCTATGTATGTTTGAATTGTGATAGGTTGCTCCAGAAGATGTTGCCTACACCAAATACCATGCCGGCATCAAGAGATGAAGCGAAGAAGATGCTAATAATGGTGGGTATGGATTATGATACCATCCATGCTTGCCGTAATGACTATTCTCTTTCGTTATGAGCATGGAGATTTGGCTAGTTGTTTGAAGTGTGGGGAACAATGATATAGAGATGACTTGCAGGGTGAGCAGATACCGGTAAAGGTCTCGAGACGCTTTCCCATCATTGCAAGAATACAACACATGTTGATGCAAATCCATAGCATCCAAGTTGAGGACTTGGCATGCATCTCATCGGTCCACTGATGACACATTGAGGATTCCCGCAGATTGTGCAGCTTGGAAGCACATAGACAATCAATGGTCGGACTTTGCGAGGGAGCCACGCAACTTACATCTTGGGCTCGCCATGGACGGCGTGAATCCTTATGGTTACGCTCCACATCTTGGTCGACATGGCCCATAGTCTTAGTGAATTACAATATCCCACCATGGCTAACAATAAAGAAGGGACACCTCATGCTTGCACTACTTGTGCCAGGGAAGTACAAGGCCAAAAATATGGACGTGTACATGGTACCTTTGATAGAGGAGTTACAGATCTTATGGAGAGGAGTGCGGGTCTTTGATATTTCCAGAGCTCCTAGACATACCAATGATATTTTGGTCAGGGGTATCTTGATGTGGACCATGCATGACTACCCAGGATATGGAGAGTGTGCACGTATGTGGTTGTGTCTTTACATGTATAATATAGGATTATGCTTTTATGACTCTCTTTCACACGCATGTCTTATACTAACAGATTCATGCACACATGCAGGACTTGTTACAAGTGGATACCATGCTTGTCCTATTTGTGGACCGGGTTTGAAATCGCTTGCATGATACTCCAAACATATGAGGAAAAATGTTTATGAAGGTCATGCTCGATACCTTTTGCTGGACCATCTCGCGCGTGAAGGTCAGCTTGATCCACCACCACCATATTTGAAGGCGTGACTAGATTCAGGCTTGGAGGGCAAATGGAGAGGAACCTCCTCGTGGTATGAAGAGGCTATCGATCTTTCACGAGCTTCCTTATTGGGGTCTATTACAAATCAATCATCTCTTGGATCCCATCTAGGCTTCATACTTGAATGGCGAGTCTACTTCCTCTGCTTGAAGTTGTTGTATTGGAACTGCCTGAGAAGCTGGATTAGGCGCTCTTGGATATGGTCGTGGATTCGAATTCTTGAGTAATTGTGGGACTTGTGTCCAAAGGGGAACATGATTCAGCCTCGGAGCTGGGGGCACTTGTGCAAGTGGTGGTTGCTTGTACACTGGTATGGGTGCCAGTTGGTATTGTTGAGGTCGAGGCGGGTTGTTGCGCATGTTGAAGATGCAACTATTTTCATCATGGGCACTGACTATGCATATATGGCACCACAAACTTGGTGGTGGATTTGCTTGTTCAGTGATCCTGGCTCTTAGGACCGGGTATTCATTTGCTATATGATTGGCCATGCAGTGTGGGCACTAAAGGACAAATTGATGTAATGGGATCTAGAGTCCTAAGGTCTAAGGTTGTGAGTGTGTGAACACATGGTGTGCCTAGATAAGTGTCAGTAGGTATGATTGAGTGAATCTAGGTGTGTGGTGTGTGATTGAGAGAATCATGGAACTGATTGAGAGATTTGTGGATCTAGATGCTCTACTGAGCTCACATCCCGCTCACATATGATGTCACTATACTGGATATAACCTGTGCCTATATATTAGGCTTGTCTCTCATGTGAATAAACTCTCCCTTTTGCTTCACTTGCTGAATCTTTCTTGCTACTCCAACATGTGATATCAGAGCCTTGGTTCACCCTCCTTGAGACCTCCTTGAGTGCCATGTCATCATCTTCTTCACAATGAAGGATTTTGAAGCTTTTTCTCCCCTTTCTTGCCACAAAATTTCCTTGAGCTTGTTATCCTCCATCTTTGAACCATTTCCCGTACCCTTTCAGCTCAAGTATCTCCTTGATGAGGCAAACTTTTGGCTATGAGGAATTAGAAGATAGAAGTCTCTACAGCCCATGCCGCCTCCTTCTTCATCCCGTGCCATTTCAATTGAGCCTGCTGGAGCCACCATTCCTCAAATGCTTTGAGCTACTACTGGGTGACCTTGTTAAGCATTTGTTGATGAGTTTTGAAGACCAATGGTCCGCTATTTGAGGCGTACTAATAGAAAAACCAGTCGGGATTGAAGCTCTTGGCTATGGCGACCTGACACATTTGTTTGCCCAAGCTTGGTTGTAGGTCTTCTCCATCAATAGACCTTTTATTGTGCACCAAATTCCCTCAAAGAGCTTCTCTCTATCACCTCAATTTTGGCCTCCAAGATCTCTGTATGAAGCTTGATCATTTTTGGCAGATTTGACTAAGTTTGACTATTTGTGTTGCATGAAGCAATTGTTCACTGATTGATGCATGACAAGTCTAGAATCATCAATATTTTCAAGATACTTCTATTTAAAACTTGATAAGTTTTTTCTGAAACAAAAACTTGATAAGTTTGAGAGAGGGACACTTGTAGATTGGCAAACCAGAATCAAGTTTGTCCTCATGGTCAACTGTTTGACTATCTTTGATGAATGTTTGTTTTGATCATCTTCCATTGTTGCTTGAAATGAATGTCATATATTTGGATGACATAATCATAGCATTTATGCCACTTATAAAGGGAGTAGATGCTGCCTACAAAGGTAAGACCTTCCCTATGACTGCTGAGGGTAATCCATTATTGCATTACTCACAAATCAAGGGAAATATCTGAAGACCAAGATGATTGTTGAAGATGCAGTAAAGGACAAGGATCAAAAGGGTTACACCAAGAACCTCTCTAATGACAATGTACCTTACACTATGTTAGCTTGGAAGAGAAGAAGGAAAAGGACAAGACATTCCATCAAAGGGGGGTATTTCCCCACATCTTCAACTTAGAATATTTGTGTTTGTGTGGTCAATAATGCTTCTCTTCCATGGATAGTCCATCCTTAAATGATTTTTAGTCTTATGTTTTACCTTGCTAGATCTAAGGCTATTCCCATGCATAGTCATTGTCTGTCTCCCAATTGTAAACCAAAAGACCAAAGTCAGAGTGATATCATGTTGGGATGAGGATGCCCAAATGAGTCTACTGCTGATGCAACTAGAGTGAGTACTAGGTTGTGGAATATGTGTTGCCACTAGAGGTGGGAAAGCCATGAAGTTTCCCATGGACTACTGCTAGGGTTGAGGTCATCAATTTGGTAGATTTGACTAAGTTTGGCTACAAGTGCACTTGATTGGCTATAAGTGGCTCTACATAAAGCCGAACGCGATGGAGAGACAATAAACGAGCGCGAGCGAGAGTTATCATCTGGATGTATGATGCATGTAAGTTTCTTACCTCTTGACATAATTAAGTGATTATTTGTGGCAATATACACTATAAAATAGATGCATCTTCATTGTTTTAATGATGCTCTTTTGTAGTACAAAAAGTACAGTGCATTATGGTCATATGGATGACATTTTTGCATGGAACGCATCGATTCAAAGAGAGTCACATATGATTGTGGAGTCATGGCTAACTTCACACAAGATAGCTGAGCAAGTGCTTCGGATACTAATCTTCTCTCCTCACAGTTAGATTAGTGTGGAACCATATGCAAAATCTATGAAATTGATTTCAAACGATTTAGTATTTTCATTTTTGATGTAAAATGGTTTAGAACTATTTATAACGGTCCCCATGCAATAGTGAGAAAAGATAGTAGTGGTTTCTTTGCAATAGACTCCACCAAACTTTGGATCAATCAAAGTGATACTTTTGTTCTTCCCGAGCATTGTGGGCAGGTGCATACAAATGATTTAATTAATCGAAGTGTTCGTTTTTAAAGATCCATTGATACATGTACTTAAGCATAATTTCATATATATAATTGATGGCATTTGGCACCCATCTTCAATATAGGTGGTTTTTCATCTGGATCGTTCTGATATGGAGATGCCACTACCGATGCCGGATCCAATTGATCCAGATGGATCTAGCGAAGAAGATGAAGATCACAATATGAGCCAAGAGGAAGATGTGCATAATGACATCGTACGGGAGAAAAAGATCACGATATTGAGGAAGAAGATGATGATCATCAAGAATCATCACACTTTATTGAAGAAGATGATCAAGTACTCTTAGGTGAAGGCACGATACTAGAGTACGATGATGATATAGGAGATTAACTTGGTATAGAGTTAGAGATAGAATTGTTTGGCGCATTAGACTTGGCTCAGGATGAAGCCGTTGATGTAAATGCTCTTCATTGATTTTTTTCATCTCAAACTTGGACATGATATATATGAGCTTCAAAGGCTTGATGTACATGCTCTTTTACTTTTATTCTTTTAAAGGATAAAACATGTATGAAAAGGAAAAAAATTATAATTGGGAAAAACTATCCTTTAAGGTCGGTATGGGAAAAAACACTCTGTAAAACGTCGCTATAGGAAACTATCTCAGTGTCGCTATATAGCGACCATTCACAAGTTTAATAAGTGTTGCTATATAGCGAACATTTACAAGTCTAATAAGTGTCTCTATATAGCGACGCTCTTTAAATGTCACTATATAGCGACATTTGCCTAAAGTCGCTATATAGCGATAACGCTTTGGTTACCGATGATTATCACCCCGCGCACACTAAACGTCGGTGCTTAAGCGTCGAAATATGACCCATGTGTAGTAGTATTTATGTGAATATGATGAAATTATTTGAGACACTAAATTTATGTTAGGAACTGTACTTGTTCCATAAATGACATAATATGATCTTGATGAAACATTTTTTGCACAATAGCATGTGAGAAAGGATGGGGAAATTTGACAAGTAAAAAGTCATTGCCACTTCACCATAATATGAAGGGTAGGAGGAATATCCACACGCACTTGGTGATATCACTCTACCATGATACACCAAAAACTTGATAATATGATCTCCCCATGGTATGCATATGATCTTGCATGGGCATACCGTTCTTGCTTAGTGTCTAGAATGTGGGTGTCATTGGTACCATGATGTTATGAGAATATGACTTTATCAAATCTTCTAAAGGGTCATGCTCATATGATAATGGTATAAATCCAAGGCTATGAGTAGATATCCAAGATAATGGATAGATTTCAGGGCTCATAAGATAAAAGATGACTGTGCAAAAATGGAGAGGGAAGGTCGAGGCTTGAAAATGAACCAACTAAGCCACCTATTTTTATGGGTGGAGAACACACACACAAAATTGATCTGGATATACTTAGATTCATACTGAAAGAAAAGTACAAACTTGCTCTAGAGTTTAAGTGTACTTGTTATGGGTTCTAGAAACACTTGTTCTAGGATCTTTTATTCTCGGATTTAGAATTGGTTAAAATTATTGTTTTAAGGTTTGGGAGTAGGTGCTCCAAGATTTGGGGTCTAAAGAGATTAATTTTAGTTTGTGGGTTTGATATTTAAGTGTTCTGGGTTCTACTTTCACTTGTTCCAAGCTCCTTGTTTTGTGTTCTGAGCTTAATTTGGGTTTGGGACTCAACTATTTCAGGTTCCAGGTGCTAAGTACTAAGGACCAAGGTGACTTATTCAAAGTTCCATGTTTACTTTCCACCAAGTCTCGGGTTCAGTTGTCCTAGGTTTCAAGTTCTAGGTTCACATATCCCAAGTTTTGAAATTGAATTTTAGATTGTTCGTCCACATGTTATTTGCTCCAAGTTCATTTATTTAGGATTCCATAATAAATGGTCATGAATCTCATAGATAACCTACATTGGATCAATAGTTTCACTATCTTTATTAGCTCCAAGCTTGTCTAAATGATTGTTTCAAATTCTAGTTTTAATAGTTCTGGAGTCTAGGCTCTAGTCTTTGAGATCACATGATTGATATTTAGGGTCTAGGTGTTTTGACTTAACGAGTAAGGGAACGTGCATTCAAAAATCCAATCCATTTAGAAGACACATCATATTCGCTTCATTGAGAAACCACTATGATATGACTCAGCACATGTACCATGGTGACATTATAGGTATTGCCAACTAAGTTCAATATGAAGGGTCATAAATTCTTTTTGACAACATTTTTTGTCTATTTAGTTACAATCTTTCCTTTTATAATAAGGTCAAACTCCCTCTAGAAAAGAGAAGGAATCTGCATCAAATCTAATGGGAGGTCATACTATGAAAGATAATTGTAAGGGATGGAACTCTCATTCCAAGTTTTAAGGACAATCCTACAAAAATGAGACGTCTCAATAAAATATGTTTGTCATTTATAGTGATTTGTCTTGTATTCGACCCTTACTATTATATTGATTGTATGCCAATGGTATAAATCTTGTTTGAGACTCAAAGTAGGTGATTTGTCTTTACAATATGAAGATTTAATAAAAGAAGATAGCCTACTATATAATAAGATTTAAATATGAAGCATCACTCAATAGATTTGATAGGAGGAATCCTGAATCTCATGTGATGATATTTTGTAAAGTAATGGAAGTGCATGGAAAAAACAACACTCATAAATGATAATTAATTTAGACATAGGATTTATTATAGTAACATTACATTAGAGACATTATGTAGTGACTAAATATTTCTTTAATACAAAATTTAACTGGATGTAGGTAAGAATGTCACTTAAAATTATATCATCATGCAATCTATTTGTAAATCTAGAGTATCAAACTTGTAATACTTTTACTTCTAGTAGATAGAACTAGGGAAACATAGAGAGCAAGCCCACATCTTTGTTTACAAAATTACATGTAGCTAGAATGCTTTATTGCATGTTGCCATACATAATAGACAAAGTCAAGTGGTTGTACGGTTGCGTTTAGGTGTAGCTTTACTAACGATATTTAGTTCTTACTTGGATAAGACTATAGAATAAAAGTTTTTAAATAACTTCCAATGCCACATATTCTCCTGCCTCACTATGAAAATGTGGTTTGTAACTATATTAGGATCAACCTTGAAAAGGTGGTAATCTAATATTTTGGTTGTAGATTAATGATTTGGAATGTGTAGATTAGTTTAGATGTTGTTATGTTTGACTAAAGAAGAGCTTGTGTAAGTATTCATATGCAATAGACTCACAAAACCTCACTTTATAAGGTTATAACTAGTCACATTTTGATCGACGTGGATGAAGCAAAAATCATGAATAGGTTAGTAATAGGGACCCATACATTGCTATGAAAGGACATCATGACATGTGTGTCCATGTCTACTTTGGGCACGCTAACATTAATAGCCTTCCAATTGCTGTTGGCTATTGATGAATGCTAGTTCTAGCCATGTGCACACATCATGGTGCCCCATAAAATCATGCTATAGCCTCACGAGAGAAACCCCCCTTATGACCCCTTCTATGTTACGTTCAATGAATATAGTTCTTCCCTTATGACTGACTACACTCAATTATGCTACATGTCTCTTGGGGTCTCCCCTCGCCTTTACTATCATGTAATAAATGTTGGCCTTTCCCTATTTGTTGTGATGCAGACTAACAATGCTGGTGGTTGGTGTGCTTTCTTGTGGGAGGTGTATTTGAAAGTTACACCCCCATCTTGCACATGGTTAGAGGATTTGAAAGCCCCACTTTAAGAGAAGCTATTCATGGCTTTCACTTGACACTCTCATTCATCACTACAACTTGTTGCAGCGGGAGTCTACTTTTCTGCATGCCTTTTTTTCTTATGTGCATGAGGATTGGCCCACTATCTCTTCTTTCACGCCTTCTTCAGATCTTTTTTTATGGGTGGATGATAGTGGGAAAAGTGTTAGTCATTTTTAGCTTCGGACTTTTCAATATCCTTTTGGCCTTCCTAGTCTTGCTCGAGAGGTTCAACTTTAGTGATCGACCTTTGCTCCGAGGGATTCAATTGCAATTTGGGATATGCACCTCCATCAGATATGGACCTCGACTACATCCAATATTTTGAATTTCTTGCTATGGCGGTTTCTTGTTTGCAAGTACCCATGCGTGATCGGCTGTCCAAATGGCAGAATGGTATCTCCCCATTATGTTCGCTATGCCAAATTGCTATGGAGTCTCACTAATTTCACCTATTTTGTAGCTGCCTCCATATCCATTCTCTTTGGACTTTCATTGGCAATTGGTTACGAAGGCATCATGTTTTTATGGATCTACGTTGGAAAATTGCTCTGCTTGGTGATCAGGGCCACATGACAGAGCTTCACAACTCAAACTATGCAATATTATCTGTGATGTTGCCATTAGATCCATCTGGCATGTTCAGAATGCGTTTGTCTTTAATTGGGTTCCCTTTTCGGTGTCTTTTACATTGGATGTGTAGCAGGAAGTTGTCAGGGTGCTTCATTTTAAGAGTAGCTTATCTTCTGACATGTAGTCTACGTGCTCTATTCTATGCACGGTTTAGTGTTCTTATGCAGTGTAATTCATTTTCTTTGTAATATAATAATAATTTTTGGCTTGTAAAAAAAAAGAAAAAAAAATAGAAGCTTGACATGCCCCTTTGGATTAGTGAAAGTCACCCGATAAATAAACCTATGGACAAAGCTAATTAGGTAAACTTCTTAAGACATAGAGGTTCATAAGTTAATAAGCTCGCATCTCTAAGAGGCATACATGTTACTTGGTTGGAAGCTTAGAACTATATATAATTGTTGCGAAAGTTTTAGCATGCCCGTTTGCATGGGTTGAAAGTACTTAATAAATCAACATATGGAGTAGGCACAAATAAACACGCACACACCTTTGTGAGATAACAAGATACTTGGCTAAGTTACAAAAATCCTTGATAACCAAGTCAATAAGATTGTTGGCCATAGTTATTAGATATTCTTATGTCCCTATGACATCCAAATAATGCATTAAAAATTCTATAAAATTTTAAATTGATATTTTTGAAGACCTTGATAAACTATGAAGGTTTGGTGCGGCTTGTACACATGTATTAATCTCAAGGCCAAAAGAAAAAGAAGAAAAAGCCAAGCATGTGAATAATATTAATTGGTATATCATAAGCTATTAATAATCTTCCTCAAGTAAAAATGTTACTTTGAAAGTGTAAAAGGCCTTACAAAGGCTTTGTATACAAGCTTTGGTTTACGATGTGGAGATCAAATGCCTTGAATGGGAAAACTCTTCAACATAGCAAATTACAAAGAAAGGATTAAAGCAAAGTTAGATGCCCTGGGAGAGAGGGCTCTTGTATTGGAGTTCTAAGCCCTCTTGCATTGAGTTATAATTTCTCTTAAGAAGCTTGAGAGAATTTTGCATGCTATGGTTTATGATGAAGCGTGGCTTGGCTTCCTTTTATTGTCAATCCTTTGGAGGTTATATGGTGGCTACAACTACTGATCAGGATTAGGATCATGGGATCATTTGGTTTCCAATGTAGTGAGATGTGATTAGAATCGAGTAGTGGGCCTCGAATGGCCTTGCTTACCTGAGCTTGGTGAAACCATGCGTGCCAGGGGGTCTTGATCGGTAAATTGAGGGCGTTCAAAGTGTACCTTGTGCCTGTCACGGGAACTCGGCCGTCAATGTCCCCACTGCAAAACGGACGTCGTTCAGACCATCTTACTCATGAGTTGGGAAGCAGGGCTTAAATTTATTGAGAGAATGAGGAAGCGGATCGTGATGTTTACCTATAAACCCAGATCCTCAAGGATGCTGCGATGAGTTTTTGATAGATGGGTAGAATCGAGAATTCAGAATCTCCCCAATTATCCAGCAATAGGTTGCTGCATGAAGATCGACTTACCACAATCAGAGTGGACATTGGCATGATACGTAAGTATCTAGTCCTGGGAATCGAAGCTAAATCCTAGAAACCAGCCTCCTGAATCGTCGCATGCGGCCAAATTTGAGTTCAAATTTACCTGCAAGTAGTCCAGGTGTAGGGGATCCCTGTTACGTTTGCGTGAAGAGCTTGTTGTACGCCCGGTCGATTGAAATATTTGATTGTTCGCGAGGCCTGATCATGAGAAGTTAATTAGTAAATAGATTAAAGCCTTTTAGACGTCGACTCCACTCCCAACCGAGAAAGGGTAGACGACGGATCAACCTACCGATGGGTTATGGCGCTTGGACATTCGCCTGCCGCTAGAATGTGTTGATGTGTTAACGCAGATCGGGAAATACAAATTATAAACATCGATAAGGTCGTACTCATGAAAGATACTTTCAACTTCGTCGTTGCAGGCATCTGTCCAGTTTACTAGTCGGAAATCGCACAACTTTTTCGTGCTTGCATACAACTCGTCGGAGATCACGGCGTGACTCCATGCATAATCAACGATACCATCCCAGTCGTGGTGGTCGTCCGTTAACGCATTGCCCACCTAGTTCGATGGTCCGAAACACGACGGGTGGCATCTATTGTACTAAAACAAGTCCGTATGTATATTAAATTATGCAATGCGTAATAGCACCTAAGCAACATGTCTGCTTACCATGAAACCTTTCAAATTGATGAATGGATAGATCGACGGTTCCTTGCTACGATCATATACCAAATTCGCCAATTGTGGCACATAGTGGCCTGACAGTACAACCAGGTCGGGATACAAAGTCACTCCGACATCCACACGGCAAAAGTTTCATACAAAGCTTAAAAAAATGACATGTTGCACCTGCATAGCTTTCACCCGTCATGTAGAAATCATGCGACATGTATTGAGGGAACCTTTCGAACCACCGCACCAAAAATATGTAGGCGTCTTCAGCTGAGAGTTCAACCAGACAATTGTTAACGGGGGTATAATCCCAAAGGAAAATAGCTCTTTTGAAAACAATGGCTTCTACGTACCCGCGAGCTTATCTCCGAAGTTGTATAAGTCGGAAGACATATTGGTGTATGAAAATCCAAGACGGGCAGGAGACTCCAAGAACAACATATTCGCTTCTGTATGGTAACAAAAGAATCTGTTGGTGTTGTGATTGTCATATTAGCAAGTTTGCTTAGGTTTGATTCAGGACTCAATCTCCACAGCTCTCGAAAAATAGCGGAAGGAGCGCCGTTGAGGAGCCGTTGCTCCCCGTCCGTTCCACCTCACATGCAAGCTTCCTTCCCTAAGCTCCAGCTCTGTCTGTCTTATTCCCCCCCCCTTCCCTTCCGCACAGGCTCTCCGTCTCCCTAAAGGAGGGCCACCTCACCATGGGTGAGGCAGGCCCTTCCACAGAGATGGTGGAAGACTCCCCTGCATCACGCCATCCAGCAGTTTTTCCCCCTCGCCTCGACTTGGAGCACGAAGCCTTCCAAGGTCAGGAACTGCAAGGAAACGACCATCTCCTTCAAAGCCATACAGACCGACTATCTCAGCTCGAGACGCTAGCCCGAACCAATACGACGGTAGCCCTGGATTTTCAGAATAATAGGATGTTTGGAACCTCCCTCGGATTTCCTCGCATGCCTGGGGAACCTTCCTTTCCTCCGCTAACGGGGAACCCTGTGTTCCAACCCTTTTCAGTCCCTTTGAGACCCTTCTTTAATTCCCAGCCCCCACACAATGATAGCGTCCGCTTCAACAGCCCGGCATTTGGGAGCTTCAGGACTCCATTCCCTCCCCAGGCCCCCTTCTTGGGTGAAAGCCCTCCAATTCTTTCCACGAGAGATGGCTTTTCTGCTGGGAATCTCCAAGCGGACATGTACTCTTCTGTAGAAATCTCCCAAGCTCAAGGCAAATATACAACCAGCAATCAAGCCTCAGGTGAGAACAGCGAACTTGCAGCATCGAAGGGAGGTATGGCTTCTGTTCAAATCCCTTCCAACCTTCTTTTCAGCTGGTCCAAAATGTATCAGGAACGTGCGTTGGTTGGTCTATGCCATGGCCCTCGTCCTCCCGCGGAAGTCCTTCGTCAGTGGACTCGACAAAATTGGATTCTTAGAGGTAACAAGGTATTATCTACACAGTATCTGCCTAATAATTTTTTCCTCTTTCTATTTGAGAGTCAAGAAGCAGCGTTGAATGTGTTGGGGGGGGGACAGTGGATGGTTCGCAATTCCCCTTTGTCTCTGTTTAAATGGAACGAAGATTTTGACCCTATGGGCCCAAAACCCACCCGAATGCCAGTTTGGGTAGAATTACCTAATTTGCCTGCTCATCTCGTCCCTATACTGAAATTAATAGTTGAACCTCTAGGGAAATTACTAGGCCAACGCCCTTTCACAGACATCAACCCGAGATGGCACCCGCAGGTGCTCATTGAGATGGAAGTGATGGGTCCTATGCCCGAATTCATATTGATTAAGGATTCAGAAGGAAACATAGTCAGAAAACAGGAAATCTCTTACAAAAATCTTCCTAATGCTTGCTTTAAGTGTATGCGTACTGGTCATTTTGTAAGAGACTGCCCAGAGACAATAAAAAAGTCTGCTACTGACTCTCAGCTTGCCCCCGTCCAAGGGCAGAAGAATGAGCCTGATAGTGATGGTTTCCAGACCGTTTCTAAGAAAAATAAACTCTCAAAAACTGTTGTCCACAATAAGGTGAAGAGTAGAAACTTTAATAAGTTCTCTCCTCTCCTCGTTGACCTGACTGAACCAGCTCTAATTGTTTCCCAGCCACATGAAAAGGAATCTAAAGATGCTGGTAAAAATAATGTAGAACTGACAGGGGAAGAAGACATAAAATCCTCCACAGATGACATGGGAGTAGACGATTTTGTTGATCACACTCAGTTCAACGTAGACCAACAATTATCTCGGGAGCTAAATGAATATGATCTGAATCAGCCAATCATGGAGGAAGACAACTCTCTCTCGCAGGCTGAAGAAGAAACTCTGCCAGGTAGGAACCTCCAACCTCCTCTAGAAAAGTCACCCAAGGTTCAAGGTAAGCCCCAACACCTCAATGCTAAACGCAGGCTCTCCAAAGTGGGTACTAGCCAGGAAATCCCCCACCAATCTATAGGGAAGAAAGGTTCTCAAGCTAGGAAACAGAAAAATTAACTCGAAATGAAACAAGCCATAAGAGCCATCTCATTTAACACCCAAGGATTAACAGATTCAGACGGACCGAGGGTCTTTAAGAAGTGGATGAGTGACAACAATATTATTGCTGACTTTATTTGCTTGCAGGAATTAAAGGCTGTTGACAAGACTCTTGAGTACAATCTCAAAGCTGTGTCAACCTCCCACAGATGGTTCCACACTAACCACCCCCCAAGGAAGGGGGGAGCAGCCCTTGGAGTCCATGAGAAATGGGGGTCATCAATCACTAACATTTTCTATGATGATTCTCACAGGTGGGTAGCGGTAGAGATACAAGCCGAGGAGACCTTTGTGGTGGCCTCTGTGTATGCTTGGGGTCCTGCTAGCTCTCGGCCCTCCCTCTGGACCTCCCTCTCTTTTTTTCAATTTCCGGTTATTTTGCTTGGTGACTTTAATATGGTAGAGTCTAGCATTGATAGATATTTTAGGAAGGGTGTTGTTATAAGTGGTAGGGAGAAGAGAGAGTGGAATAAATGTAAAGACAGCCTTGCCCTGGTCGATGCCTCGTCCTCTAATGATTTCACCTAGGATAATTCTCAGAAAGGAAAGGATCATAGGAAGGCTAGATTGGATCGGGCTTATGTCTCCTCAGGTCTCCTTCATTCGTTCAACAACTCTCAGGTCAAGGTCTTCAAAGACATTTGTCTTTCAGATCACAAACCTATTTTGCTTAGTCTCTCCAACTCCAATTTTAATATCAAGTCTGGGTGGTTTCATGTGGATCAGGACCTCTTTCACCTCCCCCTTGTCAAGGATCAGATTGAGAAGATTTGGTCCTCCTATTTTGAAGGTCCCTCTTCTCCCTCCCGTGCTTGGGCTTGTGCTGTGAAATCAACCCAACAGTTCCTTAGAGAGACTAAAAGATCTGTCCAACAAATCAGGCAGCTCAGGAGGAAAGCCAAGTATGACTCCCTCAAAACCCTTGAAACTAGTATGCTTGCTGGAAATCGAGTAGCCCTCTCTGACATCCTTCAAGCCAAGGCTGATCTCAAAAGGGAAGAGCTTATTGAGGGCAACCAAATTAAGAAGTACACTAGGAATTGGTGGGCTGGTAAAGCCGATAGACCCTCGAAGGAAATGTTTCGGACCCTTAAACAGAAGTCTAGAAGAGACCTCCTTCCCCTTATGCAGAAAAAGAATGGTCTCTTCATCTCTTCCCAAGAGGAGAATAAAGAGTACATAAGAAGCTATTTCTCTGAAATTTTCAGTAGGGATCCTTGTTACTCTACTGAGAAGACCAGGGCTCGAGCTACTATAGCTCGTTGTAGAAAAGCTGTTGTCCCAGAGGAGCTGAACTACATTCTCAACCGGGACCTCTCCGAAACTGAAATTAAGTACACCATTGACCAGCTAAAAAAAGGCAAAAGTCCGGGCCCTGATGGCCTTCCGAACGAATTCTTCCAAACCTTTCGGGACTGTATTACTTCTCCCCTTTTGATGGTGTGGAACGAATCCCTCAGGTTTGGCTCTCTCCCACTTTCTGTTAACGAGGGAGTTATCAAGCTTATTCATAAAAGAGAAGAAAAACACCTTCTTAATAACTGGAGACCAATTACATGTCTTAACACTGCTTACAAGATATATGCCAAAGCCTTTGCTCTGAGACTCTCCAACCACTTAAACTCCTGGATCCGAAAGGAACAGAAGGGATTTATCAAGGGAAGGTACATTCTTGATGCTATCATTAGCATGTGGGAGGGTATTGAACATGCCCAGTCTACCAACCAAGACTTTATGTTCTTTAAGATTGACTTTGACAAGGCTTATGATAGGTTGGACTGGGATTTTGTCTTTCAATCCCTTCATGACATGGGCTTGGGAAGAAAATTTATTAAATTTGTCATGGTTCTATTTGGCAATGCAAGATCTAGAGTTGCCATTAATGGTTCTTTGTCTGACCCCTTCCCTCTCAAGAGATCCATTAGGCAGGGCTGCCCTTTAGCCCCCCTCCTCTTTGCCATCTCTGCTGATGCCCTTGGTTGGCTTGTCCAGGATAAGATGGAACAAGGCGCCCTAAAAGGAATTGCCATTCCCAATAGCCCCTCTGACCTCTGCCTGCAACTTTTTGCTGATGATACCAATGCTCTCATCCATAACGATGACCAATCAATCTCCTCTTTCTGGGATTGTCTGGCCACTTTCTGTTTGGCCAGTGGCAGCCAAGTTAACCATTCCAAGACTGGAATCAAGACTATGAACAAACTCCCCCCTGACTGGCTCCTGCAACAAGGTTGCAAAATGATTAGGGATGGTGATATTTTTAGACTCCTTGGTATCCCGATGGGATTTGGTGTCTCCTTACACCAAAGATGGGAGTGGGTCCTTGACAAGCTGAAAGCCAAGCTCGACAAGTGGAAGGGGATGCAATTCAACATGGCCTCTAGAGTTTTGGTCCTCAAACACATAGTGATTCCTGCCACCATATATTTCCTCTCCTGTTGGAGGCCTTCTAATGCTGACCTAAAGTCCTTTGACAGATTATGCAGGAACTTCTTGTGGAGTGGAGACGGGAGCATCTACAAACTGCCCAAAGTGGCCTGGGAATTCTGCACCACTCCCAAAGAGAAGGGAGGTCTTGGGATCCCTAACCTTTGTGAGCTATCTGACAGAATGGCTGCTAAATGGGTCATTAGAAGTCTTCTCTCCCCTAATGACAACTGGTCCCTTCTGCTCCATAGGCACAACATGGACTTTAGACTTAAGGACTGCCCTACTTGGAAAAATTTGGACACTATCCCCCTCATCTGTAGCCCTCTCAAAATCATTCCGAAAGGCTCCCAGTTGGTGAAGGGGATTTGGAACTCTTGGAACAAGTTCAAAGAGCAACTTATCCTCAAAAGATACTCCAGTCATATCTGCTCATGGGCTCACTTGGACTCTGTTTGGTTCAGCACTCAACTTCAGAACTTCTTCTCTGGAGATCTGAAACATGCTTATAAACTGCACAAGAAGGGCATTCGGCTCTGGGGTCACATATGGGACTACGCTAATAGGAGATGGAAGGATAAAAGGAGTCTTAAAAGTCTATTCAAATTGTCTAACTCTGATTATCTTCTTGTGCAGGAAAGGATAGACCTTTGGGACTCCAGGGCAGCAAGGATCCACTTCAAAGGAGAATTCAAAATCCAATCTTTTAAATGGCACCAAGGGAGTCAGCTTCTCCCCCTCCCCTCTCTTCATAAATTGAATTCCAGTCTTCAATTTAAACTTAATAGACTTTGGAAAATCAATTGGAATGTAAAACAATGGGAATTTAGGTTCAGCAACTGCTGGAAAAGGGACATCAGCCCCAAAAAGTCTTGCCTACTTTGGTTAATCTTACATCATGCTGTGTGGACTTCCATGAGGGCTTTTAGGATAGGAAAGGGAGATGGTAAATGTTGCCGCTGCAAAACTGAAAATGAATCTCTCCAACATTTGTTTATGGGATGCAGCTTTAACATTCCCGCACTAAATTGGTTTAACAAACTCATGTCCTGCATCCATCCTTCTTCTATTTCAGTTAAGGAACTCCTTCTAGGAGAAATCTATGGATTGCCAACAACTCTTTGGAATAGTATTAGATCAGCTTACTTGTGGAATGTTTGGATCAGCCGTAATGAAATGCTCTTTCAAGGTACGCTTAAAGATATACTGCATCCTCTAATCCGTGACATTTTTAAGCAGATTGAAGACTCTTTCAAAGACGCGAGGATGAAGATGCAAGCCTTGAAGCAGAAGATGGAAGGCCACACGTACAAAGTACAAGATCCCAAGCTGGCTCAAATGGAGGAGAACCTAGCCAAACAAGAAGAAATCCTCGTAGCCCTGTCACTTCTCAAAAATCAAATTTTAACTTGTTGTAGAATGTGCTAGCAAAATCCTCTTTAGAGGATAGACAGTAGCACCTCCCTTTTGAATAGGACTTTCCTTTGGTAATCCCCCCAGCATGTTGGGGTTGTTGACTCTGCCTCCGGGCAGCGCTGTAATCTTTCTCTTTTCTTTCAATTTAATATAATTGCAGCTTATCGAAAAAAAAAAAAAAAAAAAGAATCTGTTGGTGGAATTGCTTAATCCTGCATTTGATACAGTCTAACTATCCAATTGATTGGTTGGAGTTGCAGCACCTCGATTCCAGGAATAATAATTGAGATGCAGTTTCGTCCCGTCGGGGGCAACTCTGAATGGGCCAAGCTCTTGGGTTGCTCCATCTCCCACGGATGAGCAACCCGGGCCTGCCAACCATAATACACGATGGTGGATACCATTAAATGATAAAAAGTCTGTGAACAAAGAAAGAGGCAATTCCACAGAAAATTGTGGGCGTATGCTCCGCTGTGGCTATTGCGACGTGAGGAAAGACACAGAAACCAAGCAGCTCGAGAGAACGCGAGCGCCTATGATACCTCCGTTAAGCCACAAGACCAAGGGTTTAGAGTGCGGTTCGGAAGCAGCCTCGAAGAACCAGTAGAAAAGTGCTCTGCCGTGGGATTCATTCACGGTAATGCAGAAGCGATAGCGGGAAAAGACAAGCTCTTACAAAAGGTGAAACGGCAGCCGTCCAGCTGGTTGCCGATCGAATTCTGCTCCCTGATTGCCGCCTGCTTTCGTCAACCACTTTGATCAAGTTTTGCCTAACTAATTCGCATCCAGCACAAACCAGTGTTACTTGAAACTTTCGCTACCTTTCTGATCCCATGATCGTAATCAGTACAAAACAGTATTACGATCCAGCGCAAAACAGTATTACGATCCAGCACAAAACAGTATTAGTTGATCCTGGAACAGCACAAAATAGTATTACTTGATATTTTCGCCAACATAGTCATCGCAGATTTAATTTCGCCCAGCACATCGCTGTCCTCACCAAATGATAATTTGTAATATTTCTCTTTACATGTCCCACTAATCTCTTCTAAAATATGGCGACTTCTCAATTTTGACTTGTCCACAGTCTATCTCTTCGAGAACATGGTGCCTTGTCAATTTCGAATTAGGATCACTGGCCAGGTCTCTCCTGTGCCCACTGATCCGAGGGCGGTTGGCCCCTGGATAGGGATCGGGTGAGGGTTGAGTGAAAGTGAGCGGGAAAAAATAATAATCGAATTCCATGTGCATTTCAAGAACCCGATGGCTTGCTTATTCCTTAAGAACGTATTGTCGATTCTACGCGAGCAAATGCGGGAACGTTGCTTGCATAACATGTGCAATGCGGGAAAAGTTTTATCCATACTTGGGAGCCTAGATAATTGCGTCCAAGTCTGTAGAGTAATTACTGTCAAAAAATTCTTGTCCTCTTACTTCAAAGCATTTCCAAGTTCAACATGCCTACAATGTCGGCCTCATGAAGGGTATTTGCATGCTTGTAGGAAACAGGGTCGGCAATGGCCCTCCTCAAAATCTCCCAGGGCTTCAAAGGTCAAAACATTGTATTGAGTCTTAAAGTATCATTCTCTAAGGAAGCTTGCAATAGCTGTATTCAAGGATGAGGGAGGGAGGGCGGGGTCACTCTGGGGGTGGTCTATGTATAAACACTATATATCTATCACATGCATTCAAGGCCTATTTATGAAATCTATCACTGTATCATGAATAAAACACAGCCTTTTTGTATTCAATCTGTGAATACCCCCTTTATATGATACCCCTTCGTATGTGAAAATTGTGTAAACCCACGTTCTATGCTTACATAATACATATTTATGGGTGAACCCCGAGGGAAGATACATAACTAAATGGTTTTGGATTCTAGCTTCAACTAGGGATCATGGAAATTCTAACTTGATCTTGACTACATACTTCATGGCCATTGGCAATGGTTGAAATCAAGACGTATCTCATAGTTGGCGATGATGATTTCTACTAGTGGCACTAAATCCTTTTTGTAGTGTGTACTAGCTTAAGTGGCTCATTAAATAAAACTTGTTAGTTTTGTTGAGATCTAGATCTAGCTTTGATTTGGATGTCCTATTTCATATCCATTAGTTTCTAATGGATATGCGCATTCCTAGATATTTTGCAATTTCCCATTTCCTTTCCACCTTGGCAATTTTTCTATTGAATGGAGGTCGATTGCATGCTACACATTAAAACCACTTGTCCCCCCATTCCTTTCCTTTTGGAATTAATGTTACTAACATAAAGCTTCCCTCTCTCTCTCTCTCTCTCTCTCTCTCTCTCTCTCTCTCTCTATGCTTGCCTTGTGGTAAGTTTTCACACAAACAATTTTGGAAGTATTACAATTTATATGCTACCATGACCATGACCCCACCTACTTATCTTATTAGGGAGGAACCTGATTAAAAAAAATCTATAGAAGGATATGTGCTAGACAAATCTAATAAGCTGTTGGAACGACATTCCATTGCAATTCCATTTTTCCATGGTTATCTGTTTCTTCTAATGCATTACAAAATGCATCCTAAAGATATGTTGAAGAGCTAAAGGACTCCAAAGTGGTTGCAAAGGGGCTAGAAGAAATAAAGGATTCCAAAGTGATTTCAAAGGGGCTAAAATATTTTCATCAAGTATAAATAGGAAGTTTTGCAAAGCATCAATCTCACTAAACTCAGCATTTACAACATATACAACTAATCATAGACTATTGGGAAGACTATGGAAGTCACTTACAATAGGGCATGATTTATCAAAGGATGAGATAGAGGGGGATTTTTTCCCTCCTCAAGAGTCTCCTACATGAGCAAGGTGATCAAGAAGCTACATTAGATGATAAAAACTTGCGACATTATGGTTGATCAACAGTGCCCTTTGTGTCATGAATAGACATGCACATTGGGATCATGCTAATGGTGAACATGCAAAGTATTGTTTAATATGGATGGGGAAGCCATGACTCAATTTAATTGGATAAGACTTTAGAGAGATACAAGGTTGTTTTTTTAAAGTAGTGGGTGCCAAAAAACTCCACAAGAAGCATATGAAGATCATTGGGGGAAGTACTACAGACAATCCAAGCACATGGGTCTCAATGGGCAATAGTGTAATTTGGGCATGGAAAGGAAAGGGTTCAAAAATGAAGATTACCATTGAAGCATGGGATCCAATTGGAGAAAAAACTTGGAATTGTAGAAGGGATGCAAGAATTAATAATAATGTTTTTCATTATTATTCACTAAATAAAAAGTCCATATCTCTTCATTTGTTCGTCCTTGGTAGCACTACATACAAAGTCCATATATCATCATATGTTCATCATTATATATTAGTACTGCACATTGCAACTCAAAATAAATTGAATCTTGAGTATTT
The DNA here is from genome assembly GCF_047967505.1 of Dipteris shenzhenensis. NCBI lineage: Eukaryota > Viridiplantae > Streptophyta > Polypodiopsida > Gleicheniales > Dipteridaceae > Dipteris > Dipteris shenzhenensis. The sequence continues at coordinate 47,008,567 of NC_141608.1, read as the reverse complement.
GAAGTTAAATTCTACAATACTCTGTGTACAAGAGATGTGGGAATAGATGACAGATAGAAAGCTGCAGGTAGATGATATGTGGCGAGCTGTCAGTAGATAATAGGACATACTGTGGACATAGTCTGATGCACAAAGATGTAGCATAGAGATTGCGTGAAGGAGGATGAAACTGCTCGTGAGTTACATGTGTTAAGTACTGCAGTGTTCATAACAATAAGTTTTAATAGATTGCATCTCATAATTAAGCCAGTAAGGCAATCATTACACTGAGAAAAATTATAGAGACAGTACAGGTACCCCCAAAATTCAAAATATCAACCACCAGCATGTTGCATTGCGGCCCCAAAACTACACCTAAAATAGTTCCATGATTGACTACACCCATTTGTTTATTGAGCCCACATACTTAACATAGGTGGTAGCTACTAAAATCAATTATTTTGTAACCACCACTTAATGAGATCGTACTTAAGATTTGCTACAAGAACCATAGCACTCATACTTTTAACACAGGTGGTAGCTACTAGCTAATTATTACGTAACTACCACTCACTTAGCTCATGCTTGTGTGCTAATTACAACACTTGGTAGCTAATCGCATCAATCGATAGCTAATCATAGTAGCAAGTCCTAGCAATTCATGCAAGGGTAGCTACCGTGTAGCCACCCATATAGAGAATGATCATCAACAGGCAATGGTAGTAACATGTAGCTACCAAAAATAGAACCTAAAAACCACTAATAGGTTGTTAGAATCATACCCTATAAAAGTAAGAAATGAGCTTAGGATTCTTAAGGAATACAAAAAACCATATGCAAGGAAAATATCACCAACCTGAGGCTTCTCAAGAAAATGCACTAGCTAACTTGTGCAAGTTTTTCTCCCTATAGGCTTTCGATAGACATCCTTCTTATTAGGTAGAACACGTGTATTAGTGGTCTACATCACCTCTTTCATAAATGCACCCTTTATATGTGGCTGCTATTCACACAAATGTAGTGGTGTCATCTCCTGATGCATTCAAGATCTTGTTGCATAGAAGCTGTGGGGGTTAAAGGTCACTGTGCCTTAACCTCGGTTATGTACAATACTCAAACACATATATAAATGAATGAAAAAGAAGATTAGGGTGGGGTTCTGCACCCACCAAAACTTGTGTGGCTCTTTGTCTATTAAAGGTCACTGTGCCTTAACCCCGGTTATGTATAATACTCAAACACATATATAAATGAATGAAAAGAAGATTAGGGTGGTTCTGCACCCACCAAAACTTGTGGCTCTCTGTCTTTGTCTCTGTCTCTCTCTCTCTCTCCTTCTTCCGTTCTTGCTTCCGTTGAGAGCACTCTCAACTGGTATCAGATCCCGGGTGATCTAGCTGAGCGTGCGTGAATGCTGGAAGCTCAGCAGCTCTGTGGGAGGAAGGAGAAGCTCTGTGGGAAGCTTTATGGGTGACTTTACTTGCATCCGAGTGTGCAGAGACCTTGGAGGAACCTTTGGAAAAGTCACTTTGGCTTTACGAAGTGGTTTTGAGAGCCTGTTAAGTGGTTTGAAAGAAAAAGTCGTTTTTTGAGCTTTCCCTATTCCGTTCGATGACAGAGACTCCGTATTGACTTATAGAGGCAACTATTGCTTGCTTTTAGTGTCCACATTACTTCAGAAGCTTGGAAACACCTTCATTCTTGAATCTGGGATCATTTCATTGGATTTCTGGCTCACTGTGTCAGTTTCTGCGTTTTTTGCCCGGGTGTTGGAACTCAAGTTTGGAGTAACCATTTGCAGATCTGTCAGTTCCGGTGGACTTAAGAGGTCCTAAAACTGCTATGTTGCTCATCATTCACACTCCAGTAGAGTTTACAAACAGCTCTGTTTCCAAAAACGTTTTTTCAGTTCGTGTGTTAGACCCAGTGATTGAGACCACGGTTTCCAAAACCGTCTGTCCCATTGCGTTCCGGATGCCAAAAACCCCTACATATCAGTTCTTGCGCAATTCGGTGGAGGATTTTCAGAGCTATAGATCTCTGTGTATTCGATTTCGTCTCTCTGTTATGCATTTTTCATTCTAAGGTTTTGAAACCTTAGATTCATGCCACATGGCAGTGGATAAGTGTTGACTCCCATTTCTCACTCATCGGTTGGGATTTTGGAGTTCTGGCAGAAGAGAGATATTTGCAGATTTTCTTGTTGATTCCGATTATGCAATGGTGCCCATGTTTTGAGGCATCTCAGGTTCTATTTCCAGTAGCGGTCATTACTGTGGGACTATGATTTCTTGAGCATACCTTATGCAGATCATTCTGGTTGCAGTTTGAGCAGTGTGCGCTCATTCGTGATATGCATTGGGTTGCAGTGGATGATTTATAGGCCATTTGGATGCATTGCGATCCTTATTGGATGCGTTGATAGGCCCAAATTGCCTTGTGGGATGCTATTTTTATGGACGCTTTGCACATGGATGCTATTTTATGCTGAGGGACAGCTTTGACACATTGCAGGTGTGATGCATTGATAGTGCTATGTTCTCTTGGATGAGATATTATTGATGCATATGCCAGTGGACGGTGTTTATGCTTGAGTCATTTGGCACTTATTGGCATTTTCTTTTGGGCCAGATTTGCTCATATGGATGCATAGTATATGCACATGAGTCAGATGCATCTTTTGATGCTTTGAGCTTTGAGTTTTGGTGATATTTCACTCTATTGTGGCATACACATTTGGGTGCACCTGGTATTTGGTGTGATTCTCTCTTGCAGGCACTAGCATTTGGGATTTTGTTTCATTTGCATCATGGTGTCCTCTTCCATGTCTGAAAAGGAGTTTTTCAACATTAAAAAGTTTTATGGGATGAACTTTTCTTTGTGGAAAGAACAAATAAGGGATGTGCTTATTCAAAAGAAGCAGATTAAACCCTTGACAGGGATTGAAGCTAAGCCTGCAAATATGTCTGAGGATGATTGGAATGAGTTGGATGCATTAGCAAAGTCTACTATTAGACTTCATCTTGCAGAGTCAGTTTATTTCACAGTAGTAAATGAGCAGACTACGGAAGATTTGTGGAAGAAACTATGTGCCACTTATGAAAAGGAAACTTCCTCTAATAAAGTTTACCTCATGAAAAGGTTGTTTGAGCTGCAGATGAAGGAAGGGGTCTCCATTGCTTCTCATTTGAATGAATTCAATATTATTTTCAGCCAGCTTCAAGCTCAGAAAATGAATTTTGATGCGGAGACTAAGGCAATATTTCTCTTATGTTCATTGCCATCCTCATGGGATACCTTCCGTATAGCTGTTAGTAACTCTGCACCTGGTGGAGTACTGAAATTTGATGATATTGTGGGTAGCTTGTTGGCCGAGGAGATTAGACGGAAGTCTATGGATGGCAACAAGAAGGATGTAGCCTTAAATGTGCAAAGGGGTAGATCACAGTTTAGGGGGAAGTCCCAAGAAAGAGGGAAGTCACGTAGCAAATCCAGGGCACAGAACATTGAGTGTTACCACTGTGGCAAGAAGGGCCATATGAAAAAGGATTGCTACAAGCTGAAAAGAGAGCAAAAGGATAAGAAAAAGAATGCAAATTGGGGTGCAAATCAAAAGGAAGAGAGTCCAAGAGAGGACAAAGGAAAAGTGAAGATCGAGGAGATCAATGCAGTCACACATGAAAGTGACAATGACGTTCTCTTCATGTCTAGTTTATCTGCAGAGTTGCACCACTTCAGATGATGCATATTCCCAGGATTGGATTTTGGATTTTGGTGCTTCATTCCATGTTACTCCCCATAGGGAATGGTTCTCCACTTATGATAGTGGAAAGACAGGTTGTGTGCATCTTGGAAATGACTATGCATGTGACATAGTGGGAGCAAGTGACATAAAGTTTTCTTTTGCAAATGGGTCTGCATTTGTTTTGAAACATGTGAGACATGTGCCTAAGCTGACCAAGAGTCTTATTTCAGTGGGTCAGCTAGATGATGCTGGTTTTCACACCACTTTTGGCTTTCAAAGTTGGAAAATTCAGAAGGGCTCTATGCTTTTGGCCAGGGGTGCCAAGTGTGGGACTTTGTATCCCTTACATGTATCAGGAGTATTTGATCATGTTGTTGCAATAACCGAGCAGCCAAGCACTTCTTTGTGGCATTGCAAGTTGGGGCACATGAGCCAGAATGGAATGAAACTCTTATGCCGTTTGGGTTATGCTCGGGGGGGTCACTCATCATATGTAACCCTATCACGTGAGTTCAACAGAAGGATATTTTTTATTTCTAAAATTTACAGAAATAAATATACATAAGGGACTATTTAAAATAGTTTTGGAAAAAATTTACAGATTTGTATAGAAAAGGGGTACATTTTATTAATGAAAAAATTTACAGATAAGGGATTTAAAATATAGGCCTTGAACGCACGTGATATAGAGGATTTATACATAGTGACCCCCCTGAGGGGTTATGTACCGCATTTGAGTTTCTCTGATTTTGAATTTTGTGAGCATTGTCTCTATGGGAAGAAGACTAAATCACCCCACAAAAGAAAGGGAAAGAAAGAGTTTGAAAAGCTTGATTTGGTGCATTCAGATGTATGCGGTCCCATGCCTACACGGTCATTAGGCGGGGCTGAATACTATGTGACATTCATTAATGATGCAACTAGGAAAGTGTGGACTTGTGCTATAGCTCGAAAGAGTGATGTGTTCAAGGTATTTCAGAAATGGCTGGCCTTGGTTGAGAATCAGTCAGGTAGAACGCTTAAATGCCTACGGACTGACAATGGTGGAGAGTATCTCTCTCATGACTTTCAACATTTCTATGATACACGTGGGATTAAGAGGGAGCTCACATCCTCGCATAATCCAGAGCAAAATCCAGTTGCAGAAAAGATGAACCGTACCATTCAAGAAAGGTTGCAATGCATGCTTTCCAATGCAAGTCTTTTTGGTGGTTTTTGGGCTAAGGCAATGAAGACTGCAGTGCATGTGATCAATAGATCACCTAGTAAGAGTTTTGATGGTGGTATTCCTGAAGAGGCATGGAGTGGCAAGAAGCCCTCTTACTCTCATTTGCGTATATTTGGGTGTGAGGCATATGCACATGTGCCAAAAGAGCTTCGAAAGAAGCTAGATCCTAAGTCTAGGAAATGCATCTTTCTAGGTTATGGTGAAAGTGGAGAGATGGGCTATCGTCTCTGGGATCCAAAAACAAAGAAGATCATACGCAGCCATGATGTGGTCTTCAATGAGAAGAAGATGCATAAGGCACCCATGAGGGATGTGGAAATGAGGAGAATCACTTTCCAGGATGTGAATCCACCTACATATGTTGATAGACAGCAAGCTGTCCATGCACCAAATGTGCAAGAAATGGTCCCACCAAGTACTCCCATAGGTATACAATCAAGGGTAGATGATGAATCATCTATTGGTGGAAATAATGAGCCAAATGTGGCTGATATGCAAATGGGACAGCAAGCTGAAATGCCTTTGAGAAGATCATCTAGAGTGTCTAGACCGCCTGATAGGTTTGTTCTAGGGGTAGACTATGTGATGCTTACTGATTGCGGGGAGCCTTCTTGCTACAGAGAGGCTATGATGCGTGAGGATCAACACAAGTGGAAGTATGCTATGCAATCAAAGATGAGTTCACTTATGAAGAATAAGACTTGGGACTTGGTTTCTTTGCCACATGGAAAGAAAGCATTGCCATGTAAATGGGTCTACAAAATGAAGGTCACAGGTGATGATGTGCCTAGGTACAAGGCCTGTTTGGTTGCTAAAGGGTTCAAGCAAGAGAAGGGTGTGGACTTTGATGAGATATTCTCTCCAGTTGTGAAGATGACCACACTTAGATGCATGCTTAGGCTAGTGGCATCAAAGGATATGGAGCTTATGCAGATGGATGTCAAGACAGCTTTCTTGCATGGGGATTTGCATGAGGAAATTTACATGGTGCAGCCAAAAGGCTTTGAAGAAAAGGGCAAAGAGCATTTAGTTTGCAAGGTGAAAAAGAGTCTCTATGGTCTTAAGCAAGCACCTAGAGAATGGTATCAAAAGTTTGATGCTTTCATTCGATCCCAGGGTTTTAGGATTGAAATCGATCACTGCCTATACACTAAAAGGGCTAAGGATAATAGCATGATAATCTTGGCACTATATGTGGATGATATGCTATTGGCTAGCAAGGATACTTATGACTCGCTAGATGCATTAAAGGCCAAGTTCCATGAGGCCTTTGATATGAAGGATTTGGGATTTGCAGGTCATATTCTTGGTATGCGCATCATGCATGATCAGAGTAGGAAACTCCTTTGGCTTTCACAAAAAGAGTATGTTACAAAAGTATTGCAGCGTTTCAATATGGAGGGGGGGAAGGCAGTGAGTACTCCATTGTAAATCACCCAGAAATTAGATTGTAGATTGATATGAATAGAAACAAGAAATTTGCAAATGCGAGGAGAGTGGTTTATAATTCTCTAAACCGCCCATATCGCATTTTGCTGCAAATTCCTGTTGTTGACACCTTCCTCATGAAAAGTCTCACTCATTCCATTATTTCTCTTGCATATGAGATCATAGTGTCCAGGAATCACTGAGATGAACCAAGTGCTTGATTTGACATGCACATGAACAAAACTTGAGAATTTGCAACAAAATGCGAGGAGAGTGGTTTATAATTCTCTAAATAGCCCATATCGCATTTTGCTGCAAATTCCTGTTGTTGACACATTCCTCATGTCACTCATTCCATTATTTCTCTTGCATATGAGATCATAGTGTCCAGGAATCACTGAGATGAACCAAGTGCTTGATTTGACATGTACATGAACAGAACTTGTGAATTTGCAATAAAATGCGAGGAGAGTGGTTTATAATTCTCTAAATAGCCCATATCGCATTTTGCTGCAGATTCCTGTTGTTGACACATTCCTCATGAAAAGTTTCACTCATTCCATTATTTCTCTTGCATATGAGATCATAGTGTCCAGGAATCACTGAGATGAACCCAGTGCTTGATTTGACATGCACATGAACAGAATTTGAGAATTTGCAACAAAATGCGAGGAGAGTGGTTTATAATTCTCTAAACAACCCATATCGCATTTTGCTGCAAATTCCTGTGTATGATTTGGTTCTCACTTCTACCTCATTAATTTGCTATCTTTAGCCCTATGGAAATCTTCCTTGATGATGAGAAATGTTTTTGTTTTGGAACAACTGGCTCTCAGGCCCCACCTTTCAAGAGGAAGCTGGACTTTTCTGCTGCTATTATTAGACCACAACAATCACCAGGTGAGTCATGAGATGTCATGAAGGAATTATCTGGTGATATACAATGCATTCACTGATTGCATATGTCAGCATATAGAATTCATAGTATATAAGAATTTGAACAGGCAAAAAGAAGAGACTGGAGCAGAGTGCTGCTTCTTCCATCAAAAAACAAATGGAACCAGAAGAGGACAATTCTCCAGATTTGCTCCTATTTGAGTTTCTTCACAAATGCAAGGCTCAGAGTAACTTCCATATATACCACAGTATTTTCAACATGGAGTTCACAATGAGCTCTGTACTGGAGCAGCACAAAGATTTTCTTTCAGACTATTGGGATGCCTTCAAAGAACTGACAGAGGTAGGAAGAATTGTGGGAGGAGAAAAGGTTTTTGTGCACATAAATCATATTGTCTCCAATGACAGGCTGAGGTACCATGTGAACAGAAGATTTGACAGCCTGCCTGATCACTATAAATTCAACTGTACTTTGCACACGAGAAAGTGCAGAGTGCTAGAGGAGAGCATGGCATTTCTTATGTACATTGTCTTCAGTCAGGAGTCTTTGGATGAACAAGGGTAGGAAATAGAAGAAGAAGACACATCTGAAGCAGAGGAAAAGGAGGATGTTTCTTTAATCACAGAAATGGCAGAGCAAGAAGAAGATATCAACCTTCAGGATGAGGGGCTGCAAGTGGCTGCTCTTGACCTTGTTCAACTGAGGACAAAAACTCTGAGGGGAGCAGAGCCAGTTGAAGATTTTGATGTTCAGAGTAGCAACTATGCAGTGCCCATGCTTCCAGGTGTGTTGATTGGTGGAAAGGATTATGTTTTCCTCCATGATATAGAGTGTATGTTTGATTTGAGGGAGGACTATGCCATTTCCCTTATTGCCCAGGCTTCAAGGCTTGACAAGGAGGTTGGCATAGAGGATGACCATTTACTACTGGCTTTGGAAACAATGTTTGATCCTGTAGAGGCCCTTTCATTTTGTTTCAAAGAGGCTGAAAAGTTCCAAGAGCCAGATGAAGCTGCCTTCCAACTCACACAGGAAGCTATGAATCTCTCAGCACTATACACAGAAAAGCCTAAAGAAGAGGCTGGACAAGAAGGGAGAGGGATAAATCTTTGGAAAGATGAACTGCTTGTTGCTGATGAAAATGAGAAGGTACTTCAAATCATATACTTTGACTTCTGTTTAACTTTGTTTTTGTAGGTTGTGTATTGTATCACTCTAATCCTTTGATATGTTGCAACTACAAATTGAGGATGACACATTCCTCCAGAGATCAAGTGGAAGCAGGCAGGTTGGGTTTCGCAAAATGTCAGGCCTAGCTCATTATATTCATGATCTAGGCAGTGCCAAGATCTTGATTTACCATAGGCATTTGAGCAACAATAGAGAAGCCATTGTTTACTTCCTAAAATAATTGTCCAGGGCTTTAGGTGGACATGTTCTTTCATGGCAAAAGGAAAAGATCATTTTGATAGAGAGGTTGTCTGCCATAGATATATTTGGAGATTATGTGAATAAGCAAGCCTCTAGGGCTGCTTACTTTTTGTCTTACACTTCTTATGCATTAGCATGTGGTGTTAAGGAGCCCAAATATCTGGAGGGCTATGGAAAACACCAGCTCGTAAGGTTTCGAGAGCCACCGATGATTGCATTAGGCCACACAGTCCAAGAAGAGGAACAGGTGGAGAGAGCTGAAGAAAAGGATAAAGAGACAGTCGACATCAAGCCAATAAAGAAGAAAAATACTCCAATCAAGATCAAAAAGAGAGTTCCGATCGGCAGGCCCTGGGAGAAATAGGATTTAGTCATCGAATATAGCACAAACATTATATTAAATTTGAACTGATTTGTATAAAGTCTTTGATATCTGGTATGATCTTGTATAAATGATTAATAAGTTGATGATGAAATGATTTGTACATTTACATAGAGTGGTGTCGTTAAATATTAAATGAACAATATATTGAAATTGTAAACAAATTGTATTAAGTTCAGATCATATGTTTCACATTGAAATACTTTTCATGCATAACACCAAGAGTCACTTGTTCCACTAAAAAAATTTCTATTGAATGAGTTTGAAAACATGTGGACATAACACCAATAAGTTACAAATGAGTCCTATTCATGTTTACTTGTCCATTTATGGTCTCTAAATATCTTCGATTCCCTTCATTGTCTATGTCTCTCTGCTGCAATTGAATTGTCTAGAGCTTGTCTTTGTCTTTGCTTTTGGGCTAGAAGAAAAGCAAGCTTGATTTTGGAGCTAGCAACTTTTCTTTTAGCATGCATCCTCTGTAGTATGCCTCGATAAAACCATTGGAAGACTTCCTTCAGACTATTTGCCTTCTGACTCCCTCCATAGTGTTGTGTGTGTCTAAAAAATTCATTACGTGCCATGTAGTGAGACTTCTCCATGCCTTGGGTAGACCAAATAGCTGGGCATCCATACTTTTTGACAAAATAGGGAAGGTGGTTGTATATGATATGCTATAAGACATAAGAATGCATAGTAAGTAATTAAAAAAAAGAGGATCACACTTAAGTAAAAGAAAAAGACATAACCTTACCATGTAGTGAGTTATATTGTAGGCTGTCCACGCGTCTTTCATTGACTTTCCAAAATGTTTAATTGCCTCCTCAAAGTTCTTGTAATCACTCTTTGTCCATGTTACTTTGTCACAGAACATGAAGAGTTGATCAAGAGACCTCCACACCTCTGCCTTCCTATTTCGTGCTTCCCCATCTGCCTCATGATCTTTCACAGCATTATGGACTTGCTTCCACAATCCATAATTTATCTTTGAAACTGCTCTACCTTGCCTTACTTGCTTACTGTGTTTGGGTCGAGACAAGAATCTTCTTGCCTTAACACCACCAATAGAGGGCTTGATTGGTACCTCCTTGCCATTGGTAGACTTTTTAAAATCCTTTGTGATTTGAACATCTCCTCCATGCAGACCTATATCGGATAACACTTTTTCCAATGCTTGAAGAGCATCCTTTCTATTTTTTTCGGGACAGAGTTTCCAAGCAAATCCAATATATAAAAATACCAATTTCTCAATAATTCGACATAGACCATGCAATGTGCAGATGTGAACATTACATAGTGGAATGTCCAGAATGGCCTTGAAGTCAGGGTCAACTTTATCTCTATTAGGTGCTCTCTTCCACCATTTTGAATCCATTACTTGAGCTGATTCTTTGCAGTAAAGACAAGGAGACTTTGAGTTGCCTCCTTTACTAATGTTATACATGCACTTAAGTGTTTTAAGATCCTCGGCCATGTGCCACTCTACTTGAAAATCACCTTTTCCTGCAACATGGAGATTCTCACCTTGCACTTGTCTTTTGATTATTCTTGGTATTTCCGTGTGGTGAAACACCCAATCTAGTGTTTCATGGTCTTCGGTCTTCACCTGCGAGATTATAGAAAACAAAAGTATTACTATATCAGATTTGAAAACAATGACCAAAATCAAGTATAAAACAACCCATGATCATACCTGGAACGAGCCTAACCACCATATGTGTTTCTCTGACTGCACACTAAAATACTTCAAACTCGCTTCAGTCAATGATGTATCAATTGCTCCATTCATCAATGTAATAGTAACTCTTTCCATTTTCTTTTCCTTTACAACCTCACACTCATCTAGTTTGATAACAAATTTCAAAATGCCTTTGCACTCCTCAAATGTTATTCCATAAAACTCGACCATTCTTTTTTGAAGTTGTTGCAGATCTAAAAATATATTGTTCCAAGGATCATACACAGTGGTTCCTTTAACACCATGAAATATTTCTTTAATATGGATATATTGCCCAATAAATTCATCTATACTTTCATTCAAATGACCTCTTATCCTCCACACGGTTGCTGGATTTGGCAGTAAAACTCGGTTAATCCTTTGATCTTTCAAAGTTGAGGATATCGCATGGAAAATCGAACTATATCCCTTCCTGCTAACTCCACTAACATCAAGAGCCTCTTGGATTATAGTGCCATCAACTTGATTATTGGATACAAAGTCCTCTACAACATTGCGTTTGACTGTTTTGTATTTTTTTCCCTCAATCAAACCTTTTGCTACACCGTAAGAAAGCAATCCTTTCATTTGTTTGACAGGAAGAAGGTTCAGGTCCATATTTTCTTTTGCAGGCTCCAATAATTTCCTGTAGTAACAACACAATATGACTATATCATTCAGCACCTCCATTCTTATTTTGCGACAATCAACGAAATAGATATAGTCTGGAAGAGAGCCTTTTTGAGTATACAAAATGATAAATTTCAATCTAACCTTGCTTCTTGAATTCGTCGCTTGCATCCACTAGTCCCAGCCTTCAAATTTGCAATGTTTTTAATCTTCTTGCTACGTAGTCTGTCTCCAAGCACGGTTCTCTTCTTTCTTGCTCTTGTCAACTCTTTTTTACTCTTTGAATGCTCCTCAATTTCATTCTGCAACTGCTGCTCCAATTTTGCACGAATGGCTATCTCCTCCATCTTGGCCCCCTTTTCTTGTAGGTACATCATTTTATACATTTCCGCAAATGCAGATTGCGCTGAAATATAACCAAGAAGTCCATTTTGTCCATCGCCGACAAACCTCAGTAATGTGGTGGGATTGACAAATGGAGGTGTAGAGTTTTTTACTTGACATTTTGGATATATGCTTCCATCGCACCATAAGTCAATATGTTGAAGCCCTTCTCTTCTCATATTTTCCTGCTGTTGAGCATTCAGCACCGTATCCTTTCGTCTTTTTTGTGCTGGAGCATATTGTTCTTCTAAGTCGATGTGAAGATGGTGTAATCGCTTATTCTCAGATAGTGACTCACTAGTATCGGCCATTTTTTGTGCTTCTCAGGTTGCAAAGTTTGTTTTTCAATCTCATAGTCATTTTGTAACATGAATTGTGGAAGTGTGGCAGTATCCATGTGAATATTTTGAAAACTTGCAATCACTAAGTTCAGTGATGGACTCTTTATGAAAGGCCTGCACACGTCGGCCAAAGAGATGCAAGATCTTTGGTAAACAAAAAAAAATCTAAGAGGATATTTAATACAAAATCATGTTAGTCAGACAAAAGATTATCTTATTCCTTTTTGAATTGACAGTTCTGTAGTCCTTACTGACAGTTCTGAGCCACGTTTCCGTATTTTACTATTTTTGAGGTCTTTTAGGAGAGAAATAAATGAAAAAATACTGAATTTCTTACAGGGCCCCAAAATGAGTTCCCTTTTTCCCTAATGCTTTCATTCGATCCCAGGGTTTTAGAAGGAGTGAAATTGATCACTGCCTCTACAACTAAAGGGCTAAGGATAATAGCTTGATACTCTTCGTACTATATGTGGATGATATGCTATTGGCTAGCAAGAATACTTATGAGCTAGATGCATTAAAGGCCAAGTTGCATGAGTCCTTTGATATGAAGGATTTGGGACTTGCAGGTCATATTCTTGGTATGCGCATCACGCATGATCGGAGTAGGAAACTCCTTTGGCTTTCACAGAAGGAGAATGTTACAAAAGTATTGTAGCATTTCAATATGGAGGGGGGGAAGGCAGTGAGTACTCCATTGCCTCCATATGTGAAACTCAGTCATACAAATAGTCCCAAATCAGATGAGGAGAGGGCCATGATGGCCAAGGTTCCTTATGCATCAGTGGTTGGGAGTCTTAAGTATGCTAGGATAGCTAGTAGACCAAACATTGCATTTGCAGTGGGAGTTGTTAGCCGGTATATGGCTAATCCAAGAAAGAGGCATTGGGAGGCAGTTAAGTACATCATGAGGTACATGAAGGGTACCAAGGAGATATGCATTTACTTTGGTAGAGGAGACATGCATGTACTTGGGCACACAGATTCAAACTATGCAGGGCATGTGGATAGTAGGAGATCCACTTTTGGTTATGTGTTCACCTTTGCAGGTGGTGTAGTGTCGTGGATGTCTCGCACACAGAAGTGCATTGCTTTGTCTACCATAGATGTTGAGTATGTTACAGCCACAGAGGGTTGCAAGGAGGCTATATGGCTTGATCGGCTAATGGGAGATTTGGGGATTCATACAGGTGTGCCGACATTGCATAGTGATTCCATGAGTGCTATTCAGCTAGCACGGAATTCGGTCTTTCATGTAAAGACCAAACACATTAAGGTTAGGTACCATTTCATCAGAGAGGTACTTAAGGACAAGTGCATAGAGCTTGTCAAGGTTCATATAGATGATAACCTTGCAGATATGCTAACGAAGAGTCTACCTAGTCAGTGGTTTGAGTATTGTTGTGTATTGATGGGCATTGGATAGTATGCTCATTGGTTGTACTCCCTTAAAGGCACATTGTCCTTTAAGTGGGAGGTTGTGGGGGTTAAAAGGTCACTATGCCTTTACCACAGTTATGTACAATACTTGAACACATATATAAATGAATGAAAAAGAAGATAAGGGTGTTCTGCACCCACCAAAAAAACTTGTGTGGCTCTCTGTTTCTCTCTCTCCCTCTTCTATTTCACTTCCGTTGAGAGCACTCTCAGTATTATCAACAGAATGTATGCCATCAATTGTAGTTACAAGACTTCAAACAATGCTATAGGTTTTTCGAGCTGGTGCTAAGATTTGGAGGAAGGTAAGGCTGGAGTAAATTTTGCTATCTGTATCAATTAATGCTAGATGGATTCGACATCTATACTATGATGTTAATCCTAATTCAAGAATGTAGGATGATCAACTCGTCTACCATCCCTTCAAACGTCAATGGCTAATTGTGTATTAACTTTTGGGAATCCATAGGTTTAGCCTTATATTCTCCAAAGAAGGTTTGTATCTCACCTATTTCAATTATGCCATTTGCTCCAACAATACATAGCCTCGACTCAACAAACCTCACATCTTTTGGCAATGAAAGAGGAATGGAACATGAGCATGGAAGAGAGAAACCTAGATAGAAATAAATACAAACTTTGTGCAAAGAACTCCAGCCATGAAAGAGAAAATGGATCAGTGGAGGAGAAATGAAACTACAACTATATGTGACATAGGGGGAGAAATGAAAGTACAACTATATGTGCGCAAGACATACACCCAATGGTGTGTATTGCATTTTTCAAATCCAACAAGTGAGAACCCTTGAATTATCTTAGTGTGAGTAGTTGAAACCTATCCTTAATGAGAGCAAGAGAGATAGAGAGACGGTATGTGTTTGTTTATTTAGATGAGAGAGAGAGAGAGAGAGAGAGAGAGAGAGAGAGAGATGCTGTTTTATTTAGAAATTTTGTGGGAAATAGTTGTTTTGTTGCATGTTTACCATTGAAGGTTGGAAATTTTTTTCTTTGATTTATTGCTATGGTCAAATGTGGAGAATAACGAGACTCAGTTGCATGTTGCATTATGTGATTTCAATTTAATTGATAGCAAGGAGAATCACTATAAGGATTTGTGAGGTTTAGAAATTTAACTTTGAATTTTACTCCTTTGTTTAAAAAGTTCATAATGCATAGTGTTTAAGTAGTCTAGCCTTAGGAGCACTTTGCTCTCTTGACACGATCTATAGTTCCTTTGCCAAAATGCTCACAAGAATCAAGTTGTATATGCATAGTATCTAAGAAAGTCATGTAATGCATATTATCTAAGCAATCTAGCCTTAGGAGCACTCCGATTTCTTGACATGGTTTGCGATTCCCGTGGTAGAATGATTAGAGAATCAAGTATTGCAATGCATAGTATCTAGGCAATCTAGCCTCAAGAGTACTCCAGTCTCTTGACATGGGTCTGCAGTTCCCCAGAAGAACTTTCACAAAAATCAAGTCATGCAATGCATACTATTTAAGCAATCTAGCCTTGGGAGCACTCCAGTCTCTTCACATGGTTTGCAATTCCCCTGATAGAATGCTTGCAAGAATCAAGTCGTGCAATGCGTAGTATCTAAGCAATTTAGCCTTAGGATCAATCTGGTCTCTTGACATAGTCTGCAATTCCCTTGGCAAAATGCTCACAGGAATCGAGTCGTGTAATGCATAGTATTTAAGCAATCTATCCTTAGGAGTAGTTTGGTCTCTTGACATGGTCTACAATTCCCTTGGCAGAATGCTCATAAGAATAAAGTCATGTAATGCATAGTATCTAAGCAATCTATCCTCAAGAGCACTTTGGTCTCTTAACACGGTCTGTGGTTCCCCTAGCAAAATGCTTAGAGAATCAACATACAATGTATAGTCTCTAGGCAATGTAGCCTCAGGAGCACCCTAGTCTCTTGACATGATTTGCAATTCCCCTAGCAAAATGCCCATGCGAGTTAATTCATGTAATGTGTAGTTCTTAAGCAATATAATCTTGGGCCCTACTCCAATATAATGCAATTGAAGATTTCATTGTTGTTTTAATTGTTTATCTATTTTTGTTTTAGTTGACTATGAGAGTGTTTCTTTTGATGAAAAGATGATTGATGAATTGAAGGAGGGTTATAACATGCTTAGATACTATGTGAGTCTTTGGGTTTTAAAACCTAGCAAGGATGACGACTTAAAATGATAGTATCAACCTTGGCTAGATGTAGGGTCTACATGGTCTAAACTAGATGCTAAAGTGGGAGAAGCTAATGAGAAAGATGACTCTGTGGAGCCGTGTGGTGAAGAAGGATCTATGGAAGAGAATATCAATTAAAGTAAGGAGATTGTTGCAGTTAGTGAGATTAGACATGAAAATGATGACATTTTGAAAGAAAAAAGAAACACCCCCCTAACATTTAAACATTAGGCCCATTGTAGACGTGGATGGAAAGCTTACCTCCAAGTCAACATTGGTGAGCTAACTCAATGGATGTCCAAGGTTGTGAAAAGATAGACTCATAAGGGTAAAGCAAGGTATTTACTTCAACCATGAAACAAAAGCATAATCATCAAACGGAAATTTATTTGGCATAGGTTGTGACTATGCTATATACTTTCATGATGACACCAAAGGAGAATGAAATCAACACACAAAAAGAAATGGCAAAACTTCAAGCATGAGGAAGGTGGATGCAACTCATGGTAGATGGTACTTAGGAAAAGTTCAAAAGGTGAGGAAAGAAGTCGGAGGGAGGTACATGGATTATAAGCATGGATTTGATTTAATAGATAGGCCCCAAGGTTTGGAAGTTTAGATTGGCTAGTTTCAAAGGGCAAAAGGAGCACAAATGTTCACATATGATTTGATAGACTTAAACAACATGGACATTGAGACAATTATTGGATTATCAAACTTGACATATAATACAAGAATGGACAAGTACTTGCTAGATTGACTTCTTAAAAAGTGCGAGGTAAGTTTACCGTTCATTTTCCATGTAAATGGAAACTTTAAAAAATTTCTTATAATGTGCTAGATTATCCTTGGTTGATTGTGGTTTCAAATAATGAAAAAGATCGCAAAAAATAAAAGTGTTTTATTCAATTATACACCACAACTTCTCATAAGGAGTGTCTGCTTCAACTTACATGGAAATGTACAAGAGGAGGAGGAAAAATATAGGATTTTCAAATTCCACATTTATCAAAGGGATACAATTATTGATCCAAAAATTCATAGCGGGAGTTATAAAATAGGTAAAAAGTGGTTACGGAGGGGTTTTTAAATACCTTTCGAATGCATGTTGTATACATGGCTTACATAAGGTGGACCCCCATGTTTGTATCTTTTTGGTCTTTGTAGCAAAAGGGGTATTACATTCATTGTGGTTATTCCTTTTCTTTCCATTAAGAGGAAGAGGATTCAATCTTAGGTTTGAAGAAAGGCAAAGTGATGGAAGGGCTATGGTGATGTGGCTCCTGGGGGGGTTTCACCCCACAAAATTTTAGTGTACCACTTAACACTATATTAGAGAATTTGGGAAAATCCCAATTCCCACAAAATAAAATATAGTCACTTCAAAAGTAAAATTTGATGTTTTTTATTGAAACATTAGCTCCATTGAGGACCATGCACAATACTTTCCCAATTCCTAGAAACCCAAGCAAAAATCTTTCGTATGTTGCTATGGCAAAAGGCCTTAATAGATGTGAACATGGCTCCATGGCCAAAAAATTTGTTGATTTGCTAGTGAAAGAAAGATGTTTGTTGTTTCGTATGCATCAAAACCACAAACAAAAGCCAATTTATAGATGTTGCATTAGGAAGATTCATTGGAGTAAATTAAATTGCAGTATTAATATATGCAATAGGATTGTTATAGATCTTTGACATCCATCATACAACTGCGGTCTTCAAAAACAAAATTAGACTTGCAACAACTGTTAATTTTTATTTGGTATATAAGATGTATCAAATTAATGTCAAATGCATATGTTTCTATGTTGATAAATTGCAGTATTGACATATGCAATAGGATTATGGTAGAGCTTTGACATCCATCATATAAATGTGGTGTTCAAAAACACCGTTCCATCACAATAGAGCTCATGAAACTCTCCATCACAATAGAGCTATAATCAAAACCATTGACACATAGCCAATTTTGCACCACATCGTTTAACATAATCATTAACAATTCCATACTAGTATTCATACTCACAAAGTAGCTCATCTCCGAAGGAGATATCCTTTATGGTTTGCATAGTAATGTAGCCATGGGCACTCAAATTTCCTTGTGACTTTTGAGCCCAAGGTGGTAGTTTAGGGATGTATACAAATATAACATTTGTTCTTTCTTTATAATACATTGAGCTATTTATATATCCAGCAATGTTTCTCCAATGTTTCCATACAATACATCTCCCACAATACATTTCACATCTGTCAATGGCTCAATGAATGGATCTTCAAACATTCCATAAGTCTTCCTCCTTGGGAAAAACTTGAGGAGAGATCTCCAAGTATCATAATCATACTTTGGACCATTATATACCATCAAATCTTGTTTTTTCTTGATGCTCATATGTACAAAAAGGCCATATCCTACCCCAGGTATTGTTGATTTCTTTACTTCATAATGGATGCCATCCATTTCGAACACGTGCTCAATGGGTATGGACAATTTATGTTTCCATAAGCCATTGGATGCAGGATCAAAATTTGTAATAAGATAGCTCTTCAACTTTTCAGGACAATTTGCAACACCTAGCATATGTTTAAAATCAAAGAATCATTCTTTTAGTGGAGGAATACAAACTCACATCACAAAGCACATAGCATTTTTTGGACAAGGTACTAACTCAATGTCTATTAATTCTTTCACAAAACAAATTGAAACATAATGTTTTGCTAGTCGAATCTAACCAAATAGTGTCCAAAATTTATAAATCAAAATGTAGGTACAAATGTTTTAGTTGAGCATTTGTGTCTACAACTCTAATTAACAAGATCACTCACATTCCCTAAGGGTTGTCTATGCAATAAAATTGAATCAAGTTGGCTAAGAATGCCCTTGCAGCATCAGCAGTGATTCCCCTTTCCTTGCATCCAAGAACCATAGCAAAGCGTTTTGCCTCACTATCTTTCAATGGCCCCATTTTGGCAATTTTTCCTAGCATGCATTCTTCCTCTTCATTCAATGTAACATGCTGAGCATGCACCATACTTCTTGTAGTAGGACAAGTCCCTCTCACTCTAGTTTTGGTTATAGGTGAAGTAATACCTTTCTCTGTGTCTTTTTTTGAACTACGAGTAGACATATGAGATTCGACATTCATCCTTTTGAGAACTTCTTTGTTTTTTTCTTTGAATTCAAGGATCACTGGTTGAAAATAATAGAACATATCATGCCCTTCGACAATCGCAAATCTGTTAGAAGAGATGGCACTGCGCACATCTACTGCATCATCTAGCATCTGTAGGTATAGTAATAACTCATGAAGCAAAATAGAATCACCACAATCTATATCAAATTTTGTAGGGAAAATGCAATTTTCTACTGGATTAACACAACCCGTGTAAGGCGAAACATCAATGAACACTGTTCTTGCTAGTTTGCATTCCTCTTTAAAACAACACCACACTCTCATTAATGGTTTAAACTCCGCTTCCACATTCATCCTATCTGGTCGAATGATTCTACTCTTTGTATGCTTGTGGCATGCCATCGCACCCCAAACCATGAAGAAATGTAACTTTCTGTTAACATGATGCTCCAAAGTGTCCAGCATGTGTTGCACCATGCCCTTTTCTCCTGCAGTGGACCAAATGCCAACATGGTAGTGATTGAGCAACCATTGTAGAAACTCTAAACACCCAGGATGGAGAACAAGCCAATGCTTCCCATTGTGCAAGCTCATATGTTTATTTGACTTCAAAAAACAACGCTCGAGCAATAACCCTTTCAAATCTATTATCACCGCTAGTCTTATTTTTGTTATCACCTCTTTTGACATTATTTCTGAGGGTGACATTATGTCTTCTCCTTTACCTTCTAAGATGTCTTCCTGCACCTTAGCTTCATACAATGACAATGCATCTTCTCCTTTACCTTCTACGCTTGCATTCACATTTGTCAATGGAACATTAACTGCAGACATTGCATCCTCAACATTTTCAATCAACCATGTTGAGCTTGGAACTTGCATGCTAATGTTCAAATTAGGCACATAATGAATCATTGGATCAGGTGTCACATGTACAGGCAATGCTTCTAGTGATGTGAAATTGAGATGGCCAATATCTGTTGATAAACAAGGAAATGAAATTCATAGGTAGAAACAAAGTGAATATGGAGATGGAAAACCATATTGTCAAACTTTAGGTTGTGTGCTCTCAATGCAATTTGTTTGTGTGAAAGCATTCATGTTTTTCTTTTTCAAAACAAAATTAGAATACTAAAAAAAAGAAAGCATTCATGTTCATATGCTTAGTATACCCCCTAAAGTTGTTGAATCTATACCCTTTCAAGTTATTTTAATCCCCAAAACTACATATCCTTACAATGCCAAAAACCTTTGCATAATAGATAGAGTGGAGTCCAACATTATCTAGCATTGCCCGAGTGTTCCCACTAAGAAAAGATTTGGCCAAGCGGCCAAAACATATTTGAGCATTCATATGAAGTGAATAAGGATAGAAACAACAATTTACACTAATTCATTCATCACGATCAAGACTCAACACACTTCTTAACATTTATGAACTCATAAATAAATTTGGATGTGTATCACACTCCAAAGGTATTACAACATGCAAACACATCTTTTCATGAAATATAGAAAATTAAACATATTCAAGAATACATATGAATGTTTGAATTATGGCAATGAGATAGAATGAATTTCCAAGTAATATTAAAAGATCTTTGGAACAAACTTAATACATCATATGGAGAATATAGCAAGATAACATATGGAAAACACGAACACCATATAAAAGGACAATTTCAAGGACCTGTTGCTTCCTCTTCTATTTCCCAAAACTTTGAAGCGTGTTTTTGTAAATGCTCACGCTGCTCTTCATTGAAGGGTTGAAGGTCTTTTTGTCCTGGTATGGTATCAATTTCTTTATCCCCTCCACCTTCAATTGTATCATCTTCTTTTGATACCCCCTCTATTGCCAATATTGGTTCTTGCAAGCCAGCCCATTGTCGAATTTCATGATTACTGTAAGCATACGTGCAACATATACTTTCAACCTTTGCCAACTCCTCATAAGTCTCAACAACTGTAACAACACGCCTCTTACAAGAAAGAGACTCTATTGCAGCAAGCCCCTCAGAGAACAAGTCCAATACATACTCATCTTCTCGACAGAAACCCATGATCATGTCTTTCATGATACTTGAACGTTTTCTTTTCAAGGATAATTCAATGTCAAATTCATCATCATCCTCCTCGTCATCATCATCCTCATCACTTGATTCTTCTGCACCACTTGATTTTTCATATTTTTCATCTGCAACATATATTGATGGCTTACATTGTGCATTGGTATAGCGCTCAATATCGTTGAAATGCTTTTCCTTGCTTATCAGTACACATGCAATTAAGCCATCCATAGATCGAGTGACAAATATATCTGTAGTTTCAAAATTAACGTAACTGAAGTGTATTTTATATTGTCCGCATGCCTTATTTAATGCATTCTTCAAACATGATACATGATCCATGGTCAAGAACACCACAAGAAGGAATTGCACTGGGGGAGAAGCGATTGTCATCAAGCTTTTCAACAAACACTCAAAGCGATCCTCATTCCAATTTCTACTTTTGCTTGGTCCATACATTACATCCAAAAAGGCAACCCCTATTGCCATTAGCTCTTGGTACACATTATGTATAAATTCCATTCCCTCCATGTTTGAACCGACTGTGTAGAACCTCCAAGGCCGGGTGGAATTCGGTCCATGACTTGCACCTTCACTTTGTCCCATAATCCACCTCAGATACCCCTTTGTAGCATCAGGCAATGGTGGAGTTTCCTTGCCCTGTTGAAGCTTCACTTTTAACCATGAGTCAGAGCAACCACGAATCCGATGATACAATTCTGGAGTAATTTTAAAATGTAATCTGCACTCATCCCAATTTTTTAACATTAAAGAAGGCCGTTCTGCCGATATAAACATATAAAGTTCTTCTTGTAGTGCAGCATCTCTCTTGATCTGCATAGCTCGTCCTTCAATATCAAGAATCATGGCATCAGTCTTTGTTTTAGCTATGACTACTCTACCTTCCTTAATGTCATTTTGAATTTGACCAATTTGATCATCACTCAATCCACGCAAGCATCTAAACATTGAGACTGTGGGTTGCCTACGGCATTTTCCATCTTGTGAATATTTTCTTGCAATGTAATCCTCAAGGATGGAGATCCAACCATCATAAATGGCATTGCTTGTGATTATCATATGTACATCCTTCGTGGCAAAGCTATTGCCCAATTTTACCTTGCCAGTGTCAATGAAAGCCTGCAAAATATATGAATCCATTAGAATGCAATAATTAAGAAAACCGACTTGTAAAAAATTATTCATAATTAAAATCTGTACTTACATCCCAATTCTCACGATCTGGATGTCCTTTTGCAAGCCCTTGTTGTGCTTTCTTGGGTCTATTAAAGAGAATCCATTGTCCCCTCACCTGCTTAAGTATATCAATGTATGGAGATTGTCTCAAGATATTTTGAGACTCCAGGTTTGCCATCTTTGATATCTCCACACAAAAGCGTGCGGGACAATTCACTACAATCCTCGCCTGGCGGGTGCGGTAGTAGTTCTTTCTTTGGGCCGTGTTGTTATCATCATTAGATGTGAATATTTTAGTAGCATATATTGAATGTTGTCCAGATAGTATCCAGTAGTGGCACTTGGTTAAATCCTTTTTATCTACCCTTTCCAGAGGCTGCTTTGTTTCAGGATTGAAAGGCATTAAATCCGCTACAGTAGCAGGAGGCCTAGAGTTATAACCGAAGTCTGCAGCAAGCTTCTCCACATGCTCTTTGTTCAACCCTCTATATACATAGCTTGGAGGAGCTTTTTGACATCTTGCAACTGGAATTGAAAATGTTGCATGCAACCCGAATGGGTAGTATTTTTCATATTCCACCAAGCCTGATGGTTTCTTTTGCCCTTTTTTTCCTATGACCTTTCCACTTGGCTCCAATTCACTACCACTGCTTCTTTCCACAACTGCTAGCATACCCTCTGGAGGTGTTCCTTCTTGTGGTACATCAACTATAGTTAGCTTTCCTTTCTTTGCCCCTTCTCCACTACCACCTGGTGCTTGAACCATAGTCGATTTACCTTTCTTTGTTCCTTCCCCACTATCTTCCCCACTCTTATGCTTCTTTAATGTTGCTGAAACTTTGCGATATGATTCAATGATTGTTGTCACTGTGTGAATTTCATTTCCATCAATTGATTCAACACTTATCCAGCCTCTTGAGTGCATGTTGTCATCTATGTCAGACTTCATACCAGATGCTTCATAATCAGTGGGATCCAAGAGAAACTTCTTATTTTGATTTATAATGATCAACAATCCAATATCTCCCTCTTTTCCAACCACATCTTCAGTGATTTGATGTACCGATCCAACACAAGTGTATGCACTTTTATTAGGTAACAAAACAAATAAGTGAACTCGTGTCAACTGTGCTCCCTCAATACTATATATGTCAAAGTACCAAGGTATGCTTTTTTTTGCAAATCCACTTACAACTTTCGCAACCTTCTTCACATTTGTGTCTTTCCTGTAAAAGACCCAAGCAATATACAAACTATCATCTTTATAATCTTTAATGTTAGACAAAACACATTATTGATAAACATATCTGAAATAGAATCTAGAATTGACACTAGACATAGTAGTAGATTTGAGAAAGTACTAGATTCTAGGGAGATTTGGCCGCACTAGGGAGATTTGGCCATGTGGCCAAATCTTATGGGCTTCTTTTAAAGCACTGGAAGGGGAGGTTTGGATGGGTGGCCAAATCATATGGGCTTCTTTCAAAGCATCAAAGTTTGGGGAGATTTGGCCTTGTGGCCAGATCTTGTGGGCTTCTTTCAAAGCACTAGGGTTTGGAGAGATTTGGCTGTGCAACCAAATCTTGCTAGCTTCTTTCAAATCAGTCAAATCTTTCTAGCTTCTTTTAGATCACTTGGGTTTAGGGAGATTTGGCCGTGCAGCCAAATCTTGCTAACTTCTTTCTAATCACGAGGGTCTATGGAGATTTGGCCATGCGGCTAAGTCTTTCCAAAGCACGAGGGTTTGGGGAGATTTGTGTGTAGTCAAATCTTGGTAGCTTCTTTCTAATCACAAGGGTCTATGGAGATTTGGCCGTGCGGCCAAATCTTTTCAAAGCACCAGGTTTAGGGAGATTTGGCCGTGCTGCCAAATCTTGCTAGCTTCTTTTTAATCACAAGGGTCTATGGAGATTTGGCCATACTGCCAAATCTTTTCAAAGCACCAGGGTTTGGGGAGATTTGTGTGCAGTCAAATCATGCTAGCTTCTTTGTAATCATAAGGGTCTATGGAGATTTGGCCGTGCAGCCAAATCTTTTCAAAGCACTAAGGTTTGGGGAGATTTGGCTACGATGCGAAATCTTTTTAGCTTTTTATAAGTCACGAGGGTTTAGGGAAATTTGACTGTGCGGCCAAATCTTGCTAGCTTCTTTCTAATCACAAGGGTCTAGGGAGATTTGGCCGTGCGGCCAAATCTTTTCAAAGCAACAGGATTTGGGGAGATTTGATTGTGATGCCAAATCTTTCTAGCTTCTTTTAAATCACCTGGGTCTAAGGAGATTTGGCCATGCGGCCAAATCTTGCTAGCTTCTTCTAATCACGAGGGTCGAGGGAGATTTGGCCATGCGGCCAAATCTTGCTATCTTCTTTCTAATCATGAGTGTGGCCAAATCTTTTCAAAGCAGCAAGGTTTAGGAAGATCTAGTTGTGATGCCAAATCTTTATAGCTTCTTTGAAATCACCAAGATCTAGGGAGATTTGGCTGTACGGCCAAATGTTGTATGTTTTGAAAGAAGCCAGAAGATTTGGCCGCATGGCCAAATCTCCCCATTTAAAATTTAAAATTCAAATCTTAAGATTCAAATTTCAAAATCTTAGATTCAAAATTCAAAATTTAAAATTCAAAATTTAAAATTCAAATTTTAAATTTCAAAATTCAAAATTCAAAATTCAAAATTCAAAATTCGAAATTCAAAATCTTAGATACAGAATTCAAATTTCAAATTTGAAGATATGAAAATCAAATCATATACTAAAGACCCTACTTTCAAATCACACTTCGAGATTCCTACTTTTACAAGACTCTTTCTTTCAAATCGTGGTGTTCCAAAATGGAGAAAATGGAGAACATGCAAGAATTAGGTACACTTTCGATTTCTTTCGTTTTCTTACTTGAATGATTGAGTAGCCATCGTAGGAGCTAAAGAGAGAGTAGCTGCAGAAATTGTAGAAGTTGTCTTTCTTGCTGGCAAACGGAAGAGGAGCCAAAGGGGAGAACCGCGGAGAGAAGAGGAGGAAGCAGGAGGGATTGATCTGACAACAAATTTGAGAGGTTTGTCACATGAATCCAATCTCAAGTGGTTGCAGGATGGATAAGGGACTGAGCCTTGTTGAGGGAGCGTCTTCTTGTAGCATTCTCGCTGCTGCTACTACTGCTGGTACCGTGAATGCCGACCTGCTTACCGGATATGCCGGGCGCTTACTGCGATGAGGGCGATGAGGAGGAAGATGGAGGTGACGAGGAGGAAGAAGGAGAAACGCGGCGGAAGACAGACGGAAGAAAGAAGGCGCACGGAAGAAAGAAGGTGCAGAGGGCGACGAGGAGGAAGATGGAGGTGACGAGGAAGAAGGAGAAACGAGGCAGAAGAAGCAACCCAAAAAGAAGGCGAAAGAAGGCGGAAGATGGAGGAGGATGAAAGAAGGCGAAAGAAGGCGCAGAGGGCGATGAGGCAGAAGAAGACGCAGAGGGCAACGAGGCGGAAGATGGAGGAGGACGAGGAGGAAGAAGCAACCCAAAAAAAAGGGGGAAGAAGCAACCCAAAAAAGCATGCTTTGGGGGGAGTGAGCAATCCCCCCAAAAGCATGAAGAGCAAAAAAAAAAAAAAAAAAAAAAGACCTCTTTCTAATCCAACTATTGTGTGTGGAATCTATGGAGAGTTGAATTGGTAATGGAATTTTAAAACCTACATAGTTAAGTACACATTGCTAAGACAAAACTGGGATGGGGAGCCTCCCGAGACCTCTTATTTTGACATAGTTTTGAACTTTTTTGCTTGCAGTTAGCTAAGCAAGGGTGGAGGAGTGTTTTCCAAGAACTACCCCATCTAAGACATTGTCCTAAAGCTCTCAAACCACCCTAGGTACACATTGGAGATCTAGGAAGGGAGAGAACAAGATGAGCCTAGCACTTGATTCCCCATGAAGACGAATTCAATTCCTTCTCATAGGTTTACTTTTTATGCCTGGTTTAAAAGGTTTGTTTAGCTTTGCCTTTTAAAGTTTTGGTTTTTTAATAGTTTTAGATTTTCTAGTTTGCTTTTAAAGTAATAGTATGATTTTAAAGTGCAATAGCATGAGTCATGAAAAGCATGTACGATTTTTTTGAAAGTATGATCTCTACATTTGAATTTCAAATTTTGAAACTTGAAACTTGAAATTTGAATTTTTTATTTTAAATTTTGAATTTTGAATTTTAAACTTTAAATTTTAAATTTTAAAATCTGGATCTTCAATTTTTAAATTTAACGTTTGAAGATTTGTCCATGTGGCCAAATCTTCCTAGTGATTTGAAAGAACATTTGGCCATGTGGCCAAATCGTCCGAGTGATTTGAAAGAAGCTAGCAACATTTGGCAACACGGCAAAATCTTCCCAAACCCTAATGCTTTGAAAGATTTGGCCACACGGCCAAATCTCCCAGAACTTGGTGATTTGAAAGAAGCATGCAAGAGGAGGTTGCACAGCCAAAACTCTCCATACCCTAGTGCTTTGAAAGAAGCCTACAAGATTTGGCCACACGACCAAATCTCCCCAAGTTTGAAAGAACGCCACAACTAAATCTTCTCAGTGCTTTGAAAGAAGTCACGGAGGTCTCGAAGGATTTGGCCGTGCATCCAAATCTTGCTAGCTTCTTTGAAAGCACCAAGGTTTGAGCAGATTTGGCCATGTGGCCAAATCTTATTGCTTCTTTCAAAGCACAAGTGTCTTAGGAGATTTGGCCATGCTCCTCCGTTTTATTCCACTCGTGTCCAATGCGAATGCCCCTTCCCTTCCAGTGCTCTCATTGACCGCCGTGGATCCCGTTGGCTCTCCTTTGCTCTGCAATCATATTGTATAATCAGTGCTGCAATTGGACCTGGCCCATTTGTCACCTTACCAACGCTGCAATTCCAACAAATCAATAGCATTTTTCATCATTAGATTTGTTTGGATATACGGTGGTTGCAATTAATGTAGAATTGCTAAAACGTATGTAAATCCAGGTTCTTGGGTTACGTGTGTTTATATGTTTTCATCGCCGATTTTTCCCCACCATTTTGCCGTCCTCTTCCCATTTGGACAGCCTGACTGCAGATGGATGTGCACTTCCTAACCCGTTCTGGTTTTTTGACTTCCATGAGTGTTTTCTACTTTGATTGCTTGACTATATGAACTTTAAAGTCTAGGCGTGCCTGCTGTCTCTTCTTGTTCTTACGTTGAAAAAAATGCATCTCCACCTAGTCCAAAGGCAAGTCCATTGGTGATTGCTACTCCAAGTAGACCCCTGAAAGAGAATCTGTTGAAAACTCTCCAATCAAGAAGACTATGCTTCGTTCCTTGAAAATTTCTTCTAAGAAGTGGCACAAGAGGCTTACGCTCAAAGTAATTGCATTACTTTAAGTTTTTATTTCTTTTTCTGAAGAGTTCTTTTTTTGATTAGTTTGTCCTTTTTTTTTTTTGTGTATCATTGAAGAAGCTTATTTGAAAAAATCTTAGAGTAGATTTAACCACAGAGGCTGTGAAAATAGCCCTATCATAACGTACTAGCTCCAATGCTCCACCGAACAAGTGTATTTCACGAGTAGGAAACACAAATTTGAACAGTCAACATATTAGCTCACAACAAGTTATCTATTTAGCTCTGTCCTTGCCACTTTCTTCCTCGATAAGATAATTTCAATACATTAACACAACCCTCTTGAGAAACACACATTGTTGTTCATGCATCAAGAACAACTATAACACTTACACCTAGGAAGTACAAACATATTCTTCGATGACATAAGCATGCAAACAATCTCCACAACATTTGTTTGGCAATGTTTGCAAGTGAATATACAATTTTGCCATCAAAGGAAAAAAAATGAAGAAGAGTAAAATAAATGGCTTCGACAACTACAACGAGGTCAATGATCTAGAGGACTACTATAGGGAGCTATGTATTCTATTCCTTCCATATCACAATCTTGAGCCTATACTTGATCAAAATACTTCTACATGGCAGGACATGTACAATGATAATAAAGACATCATAGACCCCAACAAGAGCAAATTTAACAAGCTTATTCCAAAAATTCCTATGAGGTCAACTAGTAGCTCCAAAAAATTGTCCTTAACCAATGACTTTGCATTTAGAAATCTCGACACATACCACATTGGAATTAACATGCAAATCCACAAAAATCCACTCAACCCCACAATGGGTCCTTGCTAACATATAAAATGATACCTAACAATGAGTATTACATTACATCAAGGAAGCTAAACTTTGAGCAATGCCTGATTCTAGAAGACATCATTCTCAAAAAAGATATGAACCAACAAACCTATACACTAATGGTCATGGTTCAAGCACTTCTAAGGCATTACTCACACAAACAAACTTACAATGTGACTGCGAAGACCCCTTTGCTCTAAGAAAGCTATTGTTGCATTGGAAAGATAATAAGTTGATATAGGTGGCCACACAAGCTCCCAAGATTGGGCTCTATCAATGGTTGTGTAGGTCAGTGGTGATTGGGGTGGCATTTGTACTTCTTGTGTTTCCATGTCATGCACAAAATCCTCATCAAAGCTATCGCTCTAAATCACAAATGCCTGTGGTCTCCTTGGTTGAGAAGAGGTAGATGGCTGCGAGCTATGGAGGGGGTCTCGTGGTGTGGCTGAGGCAGTGGGCTTTTTATTCACATCCTCTTTAGTGGTGGTGGAATTGTTTTTGAACCTGCTTCCATGTTGATATGGTGTACCATTGAGCATTATATTCATTGTTGGTATGTAGGTATGACATGTGTGTGAGCTCACATAGGCTGTGAGACTCGCTGCTACATTGGGTCCTCCACCACAGATTTGTATAAACTCGTGCCATGTTATATAGTCTTCATCCAATGTGAAATGAAAGTGATATTGGCCTTTTGATAGGGTATTCAATGTAGAAGTGATAATCACCTCTTCCACTGCACCTCTAGCCCTAGCTCAGCTTCTCTTCCCCCAACTCAATCGTCTCTTTCTTCACCTCATCCCTCTTCTCCTTCCCTCCCTCCCTTTGCAGCTCCAAAGTTCCTCCTTCCTTCTTCTCTAGCTTGCTCTCACTCATGGGTAGAAAACTATGGACTTTTATCATCAAAACTCCCCCCAGAAAAAATAGTCAAAAACTCTTGGAGAGCCATTGCTAATAAAGAGAGGTTGATACCTTTAGAAAGGGTGGTTTACGTGGATGCCTAAAAAGTTTTTCCATTTTGGCATGTCACGACCAACTTGACACCATTGACCCGAACTCAGCTCATTGACTGGTGTGAACTCAAAGACGAGCACCAGAACTAAATGTTCAATGATGACGTGTGTTGATGGATGACGTGGAGAGAAAATGAGTCTTGCATTAATTGAACTCCAGTCAATCAAGCATGAATGGTGGGTAAAGCTGTGATGAGCGCAGGGAGCAATGCAAAAGCTTTTGCATGAATGGTGGGTGAGGCTGCGAGCATAGGATACGAGCTATGGTGGGGAGTAGTGATAGCCGTAGTGATGTTGAGGAATCGCCAAGAGAACACTCAATACAAGTTATGAACGAGGATCGATGAATATACATAGTATAACAAAGGAAAAGATGAGGAACTTCAGTACCAATAGAAGACGTGAGAGTGAGTACTGTGCTGGAACATAGTTATGTCAATGTGTTTAACAAAGTTGCTCGTAGACTGCATTAGATAGCGATTTCTTAGAACAGCTATATGATAGAGAAACGATTTAACAGACGAATGAGAACAATTCGATGGATGCAGGAGCAGCAATCCACCTGGTGAATCGATGCTCTGTCATAGTTTGGCCAACCATCAATACACTCTCTAACAACCCTCTACCTACACCACCAGGAGGCACAGTAACAATGCTTGGAACCTTCGAATCAACCCCGATAGCTCCAACTTCATTGAGCTCCCTTCTATCGATTGGAGCGGGCGCATCTGGGGACGCACAGGTTGTAGCTTCAACACCACGAATTATCTCGTCTGTGACAGAGCATTTGACACGGCAGAGTATCCTCAAACAATCCTAGGAGGTAAGCCTCAGCTACCTCTTGAAGAGCTAACACAGGATGACTCTAGTAGCACAAGTTTGTCTGCACAAGTGGGAGCATTCTATAAGTCGATGAGCAACATAAATAGAGCTAAGAGAGTGTCTTTAAAATGGTCCATACCTTGAAATCCTTGAACCAAGGCAAGCATCAATGGCTCTCTCATCCCTTACGCAATCCGTTTCCAACCTCCTTGCTATGCTTTTAGCTGTCGCTTCCATCATGATCTTCCCCCCATGCAAGAGCCCAACCCTTCCTCCAGTACCTCCAGTGATTCCCTTCCCCCTCCTACCACAACGATCAAAGATCCTCGCAAGCGATTGCGCATTTGGCTTAGCTCGCAGGTGGCTGCTACTCGAGCATTTGACATGGCAGAGTATCCTCGAACAATTCTAGGAGGTAAGCCTCAGCTGCCTCTCGAAAAGCCAACACAAAATGACTCCGGTAGCGCAAGTCCATCTACACAAGTGGGATCATTCTATAAGCGGATGAGAAACACAAACAATGCTAAGAGAGCATCTTTAAAATGGTCCATACCTTGAAATCCTAGGCTATTTCATGCACAAGCCTCAGAAAAGGCAATTTGCGAATTGGTAGCTTTGTGCTCTTCTGGTACTTAGGACTATTATCTTGCATTGCTATTATGTAGCCTCTGCCAAAAGAACATCAAGGATTAGAGGTGCTCCTTCTTCTAGCTCTTGTAATTTTCAAGCGCACAGTTTCTTTTATTCACTCCAAGACTAGTTGCAGGAGCAATTCAGGAAAACAAGGATTACATCAGTTTCAAGAGCGTTCCTTGGAAGACGAGAAGAAGCTTTCTAGAAACGCTCGTGGAGTGCTAGGAAAAGAAGCCTCTCAAAGCTTAAAAAGCCATAAAGCCAACTTTAGAAGAATCCAACAGTCCATGGATAATAGCTAACCATGGATAAATGCCACATGGATTTTTATTTTAAAAAAATAGAGAATAAAAGGCACACACAAGCTAAAAGCTGAAAAGCCAATAGCCATATAAAAGAAGAGGTAAGAATTTTAGAAATTTCTATTAAAAATTTCTTAAAAACTAGAATAGTCACAAAAATCCCACTCAATTCAATCCTAAAGCACTGTCTCTAGGACAGCCACTACTAATAAGGCAAAAAAAAAAGGGCAGAGCCTTGGTTCTACGCTAAGATAGCCCTAATACAACATATAATGTATAATATAATATTATGTATATTAGATATTTTATATAATAAATATATTATATTATACCTCTACATATAGATAGGTGTGCATGCGTGTGTGTGTAGAGAGAGAGAGAGCGTGCATGCGTGTGTGTATAGAGAGAGAGAGAGATGGAGAGAGAGAGAGAGAGAGAGAGAGAGAGAGAGAGAGAGAGAGAGAGAGAGAGAGAGAGACTCTGAGAGAGAGAGAGAGAGAGAGAGAGAGAGAGAGAGAGAGAGAGAGAGAGAGAGCATGTGTGTGAAGGGTGGGGGGGATTTGGTGTGAATGCTTTGCCCCTCGCTTAACATGACATGGCCACTGACACTCATCTAGCTGAATCTCTGAACATATTGAGCGTAAAGCCAATCCAAACAATTTCTATGGTGAAGGGGCTCTTGAAACTTTAAATTTATTTCTTGAAATTAAAGGCATTTTAAGATCCCACCTTGAGACTTAGCAGAGCGGGTCTCTAACTGTCATGGACGGGTCATGGTACTTGTAATAACAAAAGCAAAAGGGAAGAGCATTGCTTATCCTTATCTTCATTAATTTTCCAAAAGTCTTTTACAAGTGTTTTACTTAGATACTCTAGTAACTTTGCAAATAGTATATTTACTTGAATTAGGCATTCATTGTGTAGTGATACATAATTCTAAAAGTGATTGTAAGCTTTGTCCTTCTATAGCAACATAAGCTTCTAAAGAGACTTCAAAATCCACACAAAAAAGGAATCTACTTTCTCATTTTGGCTAGTTATTGGGACTAGGTCATGCGAAAGATATTTGAGAGACACCTTGAGATGAGCTAAAATAAGTGAAACCTAATGATTCATTGTTTGGCTAATTGATAGTATAGCGTGTAACATCATGTTTTGTCTGAGTTTACACTCCCTTGAAAGGGTTCAAAAAATGAGGGACCCTTGCTTCACGTACTTTGTGACTGCAAGTGACACAAGTCCTAGCATCTTTGCCTGCCCATTCCATGTTTCTACCTGAGCTGACATTACGCCTCCTGATTTTCTTTCTGTGCTCACCCCCTTGAACATGGGTATTAGCGATGCTACATAAATTATCACTCCCGCAAAAATGAACCACTGCACACCACCATCGTTGATTTGAGAAACAAGCCCGTTCCCTATTGCCACCTCCACTCCCATGGCCACTGCAAACCCCAACATGGCCAACCTCCCATTGATGGTTTCCGGTGCCAGGCCTAAGAAGGAAAACACATCAAAGAAGCTGGTGCTAACCTAGCTCCACCAATTCAAACAAAAATGGAACATGTTAGTCACCCCAAGCTCAGGAGGAGGGAGAGCAAGAGAAGAGGGTGATGGAGGAAGAATCCATAGGAGCAGAGAGGAAGAAGAGAAATTGCAATGGGTGGTGGAACTATGGCGGAAGAGCTATTTTATAAAGGAGGAGGATCGTGGAAATGGGAGCGGTTCTCATGGGGTGATGGGTAAGTGAGGAGTGCTTGCTTCTCCATGTCCCCATCCTTTTCCCTTACAAAACCCCCTCGCCCCCCTTCCTCCACCCCTCCTCAAGAACATCCCATGGCTGGGGGCCCTACCTACCACATTTCTTGGAACTCCAATGCTAGATGTTTCTCCTCAACTTCTCGCCTCTATCATCTCTATGACATCGTTGCTGCTTGTGTCAATTGTGTGCCATCGTAGCTCTTCCCACCCTCCCAAGTAGCTCCACATTGCACCACTTGCTCATAAATATAGCAAACCCCTAAAAGACCCATTACAAAAATAAGGCAAAAAAAAATGTGCAGAGCCGTGGGTCTACGCTAAGACAGCTCTAATACAATATGAAACACCAGCTGATTTCTGATGTGTACGAAAAGGCATAACGAATCGCCCCTCTCAAAACCAATTGATTTGATTGTCAATTCAAGTCTTAGCCAAACGTAGAAAGAGCACACAACATATTAATTGACCTTAATCCAGATTGCCTTAAACCAACAAATATCCCTAATTTTAATATTATCTGATGGGTTCGTTTATACATATAGCAATCCCCTCCCCAAAAAACTCTCCCCCTCTCTTTTTACTCCTAGGGCTTCCTCTAGTCGCCTTCCTTCCTGCTCACATTCTTTCACTACCATTACCTGTTGCCTCTAGTCATGCCAGCAATTGCCCAACAAAGGCAAAGGCAATCCAGATACCATGTCTTTGCATTTCCTAAATGTTTTTCCCTTGCCTCAATGTTTAATTGTCCCTCATGATCTTTCACATGACTCATGTTGCTATATTCTCCACTTTCTACTCTCCGCCTCTTCTTTGTAGTTCTCTAGTATCTCAAGTCATGTCGTCTCCACCCATTTATATGAAAGGACCTTGGAGTTACTCATCTCAACACCTAACAAGCTTCCTTATAATAACTCACCAATAACCTCTAGAAACAATAACCTCAACATCTAACAAGCTTCTCTATATTAACTCACCAATAACCCATAGAACTTATGAAAGCAATTGCTTGCATTGAACCTTCACCTACCAAATCCAAAGGCAATAAGGTTGTGACTAGGAAATATTTAGCCAACATAATTACCAGGGATTGCAGCTAAGCTTGCAGCTATGTCCACAGATGAATCGAATAAGTTGGATGCATTGGCAAAGTCTACCATTAGACTTCATCTTTTGGGGAGACAGTTTATTTCATAGTAGTCACTGAAAAGACTACAGAAACTTTATGGAAAAGCTATGTGCTACATATGAGAAAGAGACTACCTCAAACAAAGTCTATCTCATGAAGAGATTGTTTGAGTTGCACATGAAGGAGGTAGTATCCATAGCTTTGCACTTGAATGAATTTAATATCATTTTCAGATAGCTTCAAGCTCAAAAGCTAAATTTTGATGCAAAAATGAGGGCAATATTTCTCTTATACTCATTACCATCCTCATGGGATACTTTCTGTACTGCTATCAGTAACTCTGCACCTGGTGGAGTATTGAACTTTGACGATGTGCTTGGTAGCTTGTTGGCCGAGGAGATTAGGCAGAAGTCAATGGAAGGCAACAAGCAGGACGCAGGCTTAAATGTGCAAAGAGGTAGATCACAGTCCAGGGGGAAGTTTCAAGAAAGAGGGAAGTCTCATAGCAAGTCCAGGTCATGGAACATTGAATGTCACTATTGTGGCAAGTGTCATAAAGTTTTCTTTTGCAAATGGGTCTGCATTTATTTTGAAAAATGTGAGACATGTGCCTAAGTTGACCAAGAGTCTCATTTCAATGGGTCAACTAGATGATGCTGGTTTTTAGACCATCTTTGGTTCTGGGAGTTTGAAAATTTAGAAGGGCTCTATGCTTTTGGCTAGGGGAGCTAAGTGTGGGACTTTGTATCCCTAACATGTATCAGGGGTGTTTGATCATGTTGTTGCAATAACCGAGCAGCAAGCACTTCTTTATGGCTTTGCTTGTTGGGCCATATGAGCCAAAATGGGACGAAACTCTTATGCCGTTTGGGTTATGTACCGCATTTGAGTTTCTCTGATTTTGAATTTTGTGAGCATTGTCTCTATGGGAAGCATACTAAATCAGCCCATAAATGAAGGGGAAAGAAAAGAGTCTGAAAAGCTTGATTTGGTGCATTCAGACGTATGTGGTCCCATGCCGACATGGTCATTAGGTGGGGTTGAATACTATGTGACATTCATTGATGATGCAACTAGGAAAGTGTGGGCTTATGCTATAGCTCAGAAGAGTGATGTGTTCCAGGTATTTTAGAAATGGCTGGCCTTGGTTGAGAATCAGTCAGGTAGAATGCTTAAATGCCTACGGACTGCTGACAATGGTGGAGAGTATCTCTCTCATGACGTTCAACATTTCTGTGATACACATGGGATTAAGAGGGAGCTTACATCCCCTTGTACTCTAGAGCAAAATCCAGTTGCAGAAAAGATGAACCATACCATTCAAGAAAGGTTTCAATGCATGCTTTCCAATGCAAGTCTTTCTGGTGGTTTTTGGGTTGAGGCAATGAAGACTGCAGTGCACATGATCAATAGATCACCTAGTAAGAGTTTGGATGGTGGTATTCCTGAAGAGGCAGTGGCAATAGCTCCCACTCTCAATCAGTTATGTCCTCTCCATCACATTCGGCTTCACAACAACGAGCTTCTTGTAGCCAATCACAGGACATGTGTCTAGGGAGAGTGTCTGGGGAGAAGAGCAAGGTACGGTGGATAAGGAACCCTCTGCCTATGCATGACTCTAAATCTCATCCTCTCATTTATTCTTTTTGCTTTGGCCTCTTCATATCTCTCCACCGATCTTTGCATCTTGGGACTATTGAGGAAACAAAACTTATTGAATTTCTCTCTTTACTCTTTGCTCATCTTTCTTTCAACCCCTTTACCTTTGGGAACCTCTGCAATGATCATCATCCTTGATGCTCCAAACATGTGGCATATTGAGATCCATGGATGCAAGAAACTCTGTGATGTATACTAATGGCTCTTGCACAAGCCATCCCTTTGCCATTCTTGCTTCAGGTCTAGCTTTTGTGAATGAGATACTAACCAATCAAAACAATTAGGGATGAGATACTAAGATCAAGGCTCCAAACCTCATCAAGGCTGAGACACTTGTGTCTGACTTGCTTGCAAATTCAAGATCGAGAGGCAACGTCGTAATTTTGACATCCTCGCGCCATCATACAATAGAGTTGATGCCAAATCTTACATCATGGTCTCATGCTCGGACATCTCACCCCCATTTCCCGTGGTGCCTCCAAAAAAAGAAGCCATCATGTTTGCCATACCCTCATCCTCCTCTAGAGGATCATCCTCAAGATCATCTTGATCGAACTGTGGTGGTGGTGCAGATGCTCCCTCACTGCTCTCCTCATCTTGTATAATATAATGACACAAGGTTAGTGTGTGCAACAAGGACAACCAATATAAATATCCATGAATCATTCTAAAATCATTATGCACTAGCATGTCGACCAATTTTAGCTTTTGGTGGTGCCTCTTCATACATCTGCAAGTGGCGCATGACAATACGGTGCTGATGATGAACCCCTCGCCTGCAATGCGTGCAAAGACAAGGCAATCTTTCATGAAGCCACTCCTAACTCCCAAGAGGTGGCCACCTATCCGATGAGCTATCACTACTCATCCTCTCCACTTGCACACATCCACAACCATCCCCCCAAGTCAAGTCAAAGACCCAAATGCCCAAATCCCCCAAATTCCCTCAAACCGCCTAATCCCCTCTCTTTCATCAAACATCCTAGGGCCTAAATCCCTTCAAACACCCACTCACCCCCCAAATTCACCCAAGCCCCCCGAAAAACCCTAAACCCCCCAAAAACCCTGTCTCGTTCGGTATGGACGTGGGTATATATTGAGACGACCATACCGATGCCTGTACCAACAAATTTTGGGAGCCAAATACTTGCAATGTTCATCCCGCGATGCCATTCGACTTTTCGTGTGTTCTCCTCCCTCGCTTCAGGTCATGATCATATGCACCCCTTGCCTCCTCCCTCCTCCTCCCATGTCTCCAATCCTCTCCTACATTGTCCCTCTGTACCTACAAGACTTGTCACAGCTCCCTCTCCATCTCAAGGTAAGAATTCCTCTCTTCCCCTTCTATTTCAAGTTAATTTAGTTTCTTTATCTTTCTTTCTACCTCTCCTCTTATTTCCCTTCCTCTACTTTCACTTTCCCTTCCTTTTTCTAAAGCTTCTCTCCTCCTTTCCTATTCTTTTATTTCTCTAAAGGAAGAAGCATTACATGAAAAACAATCATGAAAGAGAAGAGTATGGAAGCTCTACCTATTGTTTTCATGCTTTCTCCTTGTTTGTAGGCTTCTGTTTGTCTCGTTAATCTGTACCCTTTGGAACGTTGCTTCTTCAAACTCCCCTTTTTCCTAATTATTTTTCTTAAAATGGTATGTTTCCTCTCTTTAATAG
Source organism: Dipteris shenzhenensis (assembly GCF_047967505.1). Classification (NCBI taxonomy): domain Eukaryota; kingdom Viridiplantae; phylum Streptophyta; class Polypodiopsida; order Gleicheniales; family Dipteridaceae; genus Dipteris; species Dipteris shenzhenensis. The sequence continues at coordinate 46,971,194 of NC_141608.1, read as the reverse complement.
GGCAATAAACACGAAACACCTCCTCTTCTGAGCGAAATCATCCAATGTCTTTTCCTCTTCCATCCTGTCTTTTCCCCTCTCTTTTCTCTCCTCCCTTTCTTTCCCCTCTCTTTTCCTCTCTTTTCCATCCCTCTTTTTCCCCCTCTTTTCCTCTTCAATCCTCTTCTCTTTTTTGCTGTCTCTTTTCCTCTTTCATCCTCTCTTTTCTCCCCTCCCTCTCTTTTCCCCTCTCTTTTCCATCATGCATCCTCTCTTTTCCTCTTTCTTCCCTCTCTTTTCCTCTTCCCTCCTCTCTTTTCCTTCACTCCTCTCTTCTCTCACTCCTCTCTTTTCCTCTCTTTTCCCCTTTCTTTGCTTCTCTCTTTTCCTCTCTTCTCTCCTCTCTTATTTCCTCTCTTCTCCCCTCTCTTCTCCTCTCTTCTCTTATTTCCTCTCTTCTCCCCTCTCTTCTGTTTTTTCACCTCTTTCTCCCCTCTCTTTTGCTCCTCCATCCTCTCTTTTCCCCTCTCTTTTTCTCACCTCCCTCTTTCCCCCTCTCTTTTCCTCTTCAATCCTCTTCCCTTTCCCCCTCCCTCTCTTTCTTCCTCTCTTTTCCTCTTCAATCCTCTTCCCTTTTTTGTTGTCTCTTTTCCTTGTCCATCCTCTCTTTTCCCCTCTCTTTTCACCCCTCCCTCTCTTTCCCCTCTCTTTTCCTCTCTTTTTTGTCCCTCTTTCTCCCCTCTCTTTTCCTCTTCATCCTCTCTTTTCCTTCACTTTTGGATATAAAATTTGTACCTGAACACTCTTTTGGACCCAAATTTGGTATATGAATACTCTTTTGGATACATATGGTGAATGAGGGATGAATGTAAATTATGAAGATATATGATAATATATGATGAAGTCTTAAGTAAATTGTCTTTTCATAGTTTTAGGAAATTGAACTTGAGTTTTAAGTAGTAAATTGTCTTTTAAGTAAAGTGTAAGTAAAAGAGAGAGAATAAGTTTTACAGGGAGAATCCAGATGCATTTGAGCCTCACTGGAGGGCAGCGAGGATACACTTGGAGACCAGAGGTCCTTCGCACCTCGGGAGCGGTGGTAGACTCAGCAAAACGAGGCATGGGTGGTAAGTATATGTTTATCTTCTACTGAACTTCTAAGATGTTCAATCGTTCAAGTGTCTTGTCATTCATATTTAAGTAATTGAATTTGGATCTGCAAGAATCTGTGATTGGAAGGCCTCCATACAATGATGAGTACAGAAGAGCCTTCAGGATTGGAGCCAGGGCATGGTTTAAGGATAAGGAGAGAGAAGGAGTCCACATCGATTGGGAAAGTGTGGTGACTTGTTTCATTCTTAGGGAGGCACGTTCGACCCATCTGGAGATCCGGATGGAGAGATGGGATCTGAGGAAGAAGTGGCTAGGTACTCACCTAGGGGATTCACTTGTAGTAATGGGGGATGTCACCTGTGTGCATGAATCTCAAGAAAACCCCTATATACAGTCCTTGTAGGATGATAATACCCCCCTATTTAGGCTTATAAAGCTACCTTTAAAACTCAATATGTTTCCCCCCTTCCTTACATTTAGGTTTGATAAGGGAATTCACAATATAATACAATTTCAAATCAAATTATTAAGAATATATAATGTGAAATGTTTTTGAAAATATACAATGGCCAATTTAAAATTTTGATCAATAAATTATATCCATTCACTTTAATAATTTTCCATTGATAAGTTGTGATTTAATCATTGAAAGGATGAAATATATGGTCTCTATAAATCTAATTTACTTTCTTATTAGAGAAGTGTTCACTATATATAACAACCTTTTTTACCCCCCTCCCTCTCGAGGAAATGGTGCCTCCTAACTTAAATCTAGAGCAGCCACTACCATGAGAGTTACTTTTTTTAGAGTTTGAAGAGGATCTTCTTCTCTAAGTCTCCCTCAGGGTTGAGATGGCATTTTCAGCCTTCGCCTTGGTTCTTTATTAGCTCATTTTGAGTTGTCTTTTTCCTCATGCATTGCATGATGTACTCCCACATTTGAGCTTACTCTCGCAGTTTTCATTCATACTTAATGAAGTAATTTTCTTGCCAAAAAAAGAAAAATCGTAGCTCGTTCTATCCACCAAACTAATTGAAGCTATTAGGATGTAAGCATGTTTAGGTGGACTTGATAGCTATGTCCCGAACATAGCTATCAAATTGTTGGTAGAGGGAAAGACAATAAATTAGAAAAGGGCATCTACTATGTATAGCTTTGAACTAGTGGAAAGCTATAAAGAAAGTTTTGAATTCTCCCTCCCCATGGTTTGAATTTTGCTTGCATTGCCAATTCTCGATCTATATCTCTAGCTTCGATCTCTCTCTTACGGCATGAGCAAAATGTATTACATCTCTCTCTCTCTCTCTCTCTCTCTCTCTCTCTCTCGGTTCTCTCTGTACATTTAGCTCAAAACTCTCTCTCTACACACAATTCTCTCTCTTAGACCTCTCTACTGTGAATTCTCTATACCTCCAGCTCACTTGCACGCTCACTTGCACAACAGCATCCTTTGCGGCATCCTCTCACGACAACATCAAAATTAGAGGTTTTCATTGCAACATCCTATGCAGGCAAAGAGCGAGAGACCGCATACCTCTGGTTGCTCTTTTGCTCAGAATGGACCTGTGCAGGTAGAGAGAGAGACCCTACTTACCTCTCAGTTCTCTCTCATAGTTTTTTAACTTGTAGCTTTGTGAGCATTGACTGTCTTATGACTTTCTTTGATCCTGAAATCTAGAATGTGTGGATCCTTAGTCAAAAGCTTTTAGCCATGCCCAAATTCTTATGGCATCATAAGCACACTATTACGTCAAAAAGAGCAGGCACAAACCACCTTCAAGATTTCGCTTCGGTTGATTTCATTGCAAAAATGCATACCAAGACATTTGCACTATGTGCCATCCAGTGGCTCATAGAATTGGGGGACATGCAAACAGGCTCTTATCAAGGAGTATGAGGCAAATGGAGGTTGTGAATATCACCTTAAGGTGAAGCAACAAGCAAACTCTATCAGCTTGAATGTTGCAAAGCAATCAAAGATTTCTCTTGATATTGTGAAGTACTTCAAGCACTGTACACAAGGTCTAGACAAAGAGGCAAAGGTTGAAATTGTTGGAAGTGTTATTCCAATATTTTGAGAGCCGTAAAGTTCATGTTTATAGGTAGTTGTAGATCATGAAAAAGGTTTATTGATAAGTGGCATTCAGAGCACCCTCAGGTCCATGAGAAATCCCAAAAGACTTAAAGAGTTTTTTTTAAGAAGGAGAGCATGAGAGGAGCATGATGATGGTCATGAATCCAAATCCAAAGCTAGGAAACCAAATATTGCGGCTGCATCAAGACTTCTAGGGGTGCATCATAGGAGCTTCTCTGTAGCAAGATCCCGAATGCATTAGGAGATGACACCACTACATTTGTGTGAATGGCAGCCACGTATAAAGGGTGCATTTACGAAAGAGGTGATGTAGACCACTAATATGCATGTTTCACCCAATAAGAAGGATGTATGTCGAAAGCCTATAGGGAGAAAAACTTGCACAAATTAGCTAGTGCATTTTCTTGAGAAGCCTCAGGTTGGTGATATTTTCCTTGCATATGGTTTTTGGTATTCCTTAAGAATCCTAAGCTCATTTCTTACTTTTAAAGGGTATGCTTCTAACAACCTGTTAGTGGCTTTTAGGTTCTATTTTTGGTAGCTACATGTTACTACCATTGCCTGTTGATGATCATTCTCTATATGGGTGGCTACATGGTAGCTACTCTTGCCTGAATTGCTAGGACTTGCTTCTATGATTAGCTATTGATTGATGCGATTAGCTACTAAGTGCTGTAATTAGCACACAAGCATGAGCTAAGTAAGTGGTAGTTACGTAATAATTAGCTAGTAGCTACCACCTGTGTTAAAAGTATGAGTGCTATGGTTCTTGTAGCAAATCTCAAGTAGGATCTCATTAAGTGGTGGTTACAAAATAATTGATTTTAGTAGCTACCACCTATGTTAAGTATGTGGACTTAATAAACAAACGGGTGTAGTCAATCATGGAACTATTTTAGGTGTAGTTTTGGGGCCGCAATGCAACGCACTGGTGGGCGATATTTTGAATTTTGGGGGTACTTGTACTCTCTCTATAATTTTTCTCAGTGTAATGATTGCCTTACTGGCTTAATTATGAGATGCAATCTATTAAAACTTATTGTTATGAACACTGCAGTACTTAACACATGTCACTTACGAGCAGCTTCATCCTCCTTCGCGTAGTCTCTATGCTGCATCATTGTGCATCAGACTATGTCCACAATATGTCCTATTATCTACTGACAGCTCGCAACATATCATCTACCTGGAGCTTTCTATCTGTCATCTATTTACACATCTCTTGATAATGTATTGTATAATTTAACTTCAAATACTCAAGATTCAATGTGTTTTGAGTTGCAATGTGTAGTACTAATATATAATGATGAACATATGATGATATATGGACTTTGTATGTAGTGCTAATAAGGACAAACAAATGAAGAGATATGGACATTTTATTTAGTGAATAATAATGAAAAACATAATCATTCATTCGTGCATCCCTTCTACAATTCCAAGTTTCTCCAATTGGATCCCATGCTTCAATGGTTATCTTTATTTTTGAACCCTTTCCTTTCCATGCCCAAATTACACTATTGCCCATTGAGACCCATGTGCTTGGATTGTCTGTAGTACTTCCCCCAATAATCTTCATATGCTTCTTGTGGAGTTTTTTGGCACCCACTACTTTCAAAAAGAAACCTTGTATCTCTCAAAAGTCTTATCCAATTGAATTGAGTCATGGCTTCCCCATCCATATTTAACAATACTTTGCATCTTCACCATTAGCATGATCCCAACGTGCATGTCTATTCATGACACAAAGGGCACTGTTGATCACCCATAATGTTGCAAGTTTTTGTCATCTAATGTAGCTTCTTGATCACCTTGCTCATGTAGGAGACTCTTGAGGAGGGAAAAAATCCCCCTCTATCTCATCCTTTGATAAATCATGCCCTATTGTAAGTGACTTCCATAGTCTTCCCAATAGTCTATGATTGGTTGTATATGTTGATAAATGCTGAGTTTAGTGAGATTGATGCTTTGCAAAACTTCCCATTTATACTTGATGAAAATATTTTAGCCCCTTTGAAATCACTTTGGAATCCTTTATTTCTTCTAGTCCCTTTGCAACCACTTTGGAGTCTTTTTGCTCTTCAATGTATCTTTAGGATGCGTTTTGTAATGCATTAGAAGAAACGGATAACCATGGAAAAATGGAATAATTGCAATGGAATGTGGTTCGAACAGCTCATTAGATTTGTCTAGCACATATCCTTTTATAGATTTTTTTAAATCAGGTTTCTCCCTAATAAGATAAGTAGGTGGGGTCATGGTCATGGTAGCATATATATTGTAATACTTCCAAAATTGTTTGTGTGAAAACTTACCACAAGGCAAGCATAGAGAGAGAGAGAGAGAGTGAGAGAAGCTTTATGTTAGTAACATTAATTCCAAAAGGAAAGGAATGGGGGGACAAGTGGTTTAATATGTAGCATGCAATCGATCTCCATTCAATACAAAAAATTGCCAAGAAATTGCCAAGGTGGAAAGGAAATGGGAAATTGCAAAATATCTAGGAATGCGCATATCACCTAGTTTTAGAAACTAATGAATATGAAATAGGACATCCAAATCAAAGCTAGATCTAGATCTAGATCTCAACAAAACTAATAAGTTTTATTTAATGAGCCACTTAAGCTAGTACACACTACAAAAAGGATTTAGTGCCACTAGTAGAAATCATCATCGCCAACTATGAGATATGTCTTGGTTTCAACCATTGCCAATGGCCATGAAGTATGTAGTCAAGATCAAGTTAGAATTTCCATGATCCCTAGTTGAAGCTAGAATTCAAAACCATTCAGTTATGTATCTTCCCTGGGGGTTCACCCATAAATATGTATTATGTAAGCATAGAACGTGGGTTTACACAATTTTCACATACGAAGGGGTATCATATAAAGGGGGTATTCACAGATTGAATACAAAAAGGCTGTGTTTTATTCATGATATGGTGATAGATTTCATAAATAGGCCTTGAATGCACGTGATAGATATATAGTGTTTATACATAGACCACCCCCACAGTGACCCCCCCCTCCCTCCCTCTTCCTTGAATACAGCTATTGCAAGCTTCCTTAGAGAATGATACTCTAAGACTCAATACAATGTGTTGACCTTTGAAGCCCACTGAGATTTTGAGGAGGGCCATTGCCGACCCTATCTCCTACAAGCGTGCAAATGCCCTTCATGAGGCCGACATTGCAGGCATGTTGAACTTGTGCATTTGAGCATGAGCAGGATTCGCCTTATCGAAGAGTATCATGTTAACAATGATAGCGGCACCTTTCTTTTCCATGTGGGAGATATGGTTGCTACCTCCATTGCCTACCCCATCTTATGCAAATGCACACAATCCCCTATAAGTCTAGTACTTCCATCATAGGCATGATGTTGGGCCAAGGATCTTGATGTTATGTGCCTAATCTACCTACTAGTATGCATAATTGTAGTCATGTTAAGTCTCGGAAGTTGGAATACGACATGCATTATAGACAATACATCCTACCTTACATGGAAGCCTGAACGCCAACAAAAGCAAGGCCTCCATCATTGGTTAAAGTGTCAATAGAAGTCATCAATGCTTTGAAGTAAGAGGACAAGAATTTTTTGTTAGTAATTACTCTACAAACTTGGACGCAATTATCTAGGCTCTCAAGTATGGATAAAACTTTTCTCGCATTGCACATGTTATGCAAGCAACATATCACCTGTATTTGCTCGCGTAGAATCGACAATACGTTCTTAAGGAATAAGAAAGCCATCGGGTTCTTGAAATGCACATGGAATTCGATTATTATTTTTTCCCGCTCACTTTCACTCAACCCTCACCCGATCCCTATCCAGGGGCCAACCGCCCTCGGATCAGTGGGCACAGGAGAGTCCTGGCCAGTGATCCTATTGACAAGGCACCATGTTCTCGAAGAGATCGACTGTGGACAAGTCAAAATTGAGAAGTCGCCATATTTTAGAAGAGATTAGTGGGACATGTAAAGAGAAATATTACAAATTATCATTTGGTGAGGACAGCGATGTGCTGGGCGAAATCTGCGATGACTATGTTGGCGAAAATATCAAGTAATACTGTTTTGTGCTGGATCGAAATACTGTTTTGCGCTGGATCGTAATACTGTTTTGTACTGGGCGACATCTGATTACGAACTTGGGAGCAGAAAGGTAGCGAAAGTTTCAAGTAACACTGGTTTGTGCTGGATGCGAATTAGTTAGGCAAAACTTGATCAATGTGGTTGACGAAAGCAGGCGGCAATCAGGGAGCAGAGAATTCGATCGGCCAGCCTCAGTCTCGGAGTTGTAACCAGCTGGACAGCTGCCGTTTCACCTTTTGTAAGAGCTTGTCTTTTCCCACAATCGCTTCTGCTGCGCAACCTCAATTATAAACATCCTTTCCAGGCGAATGTGTTCCGAGCAAGCAAGGTAGCTAGCAGCTATCACAGCGAACTCACACACGCACATACACCAGCATTCTGTTGCAGCCTCCTGTAGCTTTGACGCAGAAAGCACAGCTACCTGACCTGCCATGTCTCCTTCCTTGCTGCTTAGCCTCTTCCTCCTCTTCTCCACCTGCAACTCAGCTTGGTTTGTTTTTGCTGCTGCAATTGATCCCAGCGATGCAGATAGAATCACTGCTTTGCCTGGCCAACCTCCCGTCGACTTCGCCCAGTACTCTGGTTACATTACCGTGAATGAATCCCACGGCAGAGCACTTTTCTACTGGTTCTTCGAGGCTGCTTCCGAACCGCACTCTAAACCCTTGGTCTTGTGGCTTAACGGAGGTATCATAGGCGCTCGCGTTCTCTCGAGCTGCTTGGTTTCTATGTCTTTCCTCACGTCGCAATAGCCACAGCGGAGCATACGCCCACAATTTTCTGTGGAATTGCCTCTTTCTTTGTTCACAGACTTTTTATCATTTACTGGCATCCACCATCGCGTATTATGGTTGGCAGGCCCGGGTTGCTCATCCGTGGGATATGGAGCAACCCAAGAGCTTGGCCCATTCAGAGTTGACCCCGACGGGACGAAACTGCATCTCAATTATTATTCCTGGAATCGAGGTGCTGCAACTCCAACCAATCAATTGGATAGTTAGACTGTATCAAATGCAGGATTAAGCAATTCCACCAACAGATTCTTTTGTTACCATACAGAAGCGAATATGTTGTTCTTGGAGTCTCCTGCCGGTGTTGGATTTTCATACACCAATATGTCTTCCGACTTATACAACTTCGGAGATAAGCTCGCGGGTACGTAGAAGCCATTGTTTTCAAAAGAGCTATTTTCCTTTGGGATTATACCCCCGTTAACAATTGTATGGTTGAACTCTCAGCTGAAGACGCCTACATATTTTTGGTGCGGTGGTTCGAAAGGTTCCCTCAATACATGTCGCATGATTTCTACATGACGGGTGAAAGCTATGCAGGTGCAACATGTCATTTTTTTAAGCTTTGTATGAAATTTTTGCCGTGTGGATGTCGGATTGACTTTGTATCCCGACCTGGTTGTACTGTCAGGCCACTATGTGCCACAATTGGCGAATTTGGTATATGATCGTAGCAAGGAACCGTCGATCTATCCATTCATCAATTTGAAAGGTTTCATGGTAAGCAGACATGTTGCTTAGGTGCTATTACGCATTGCATAATTTAATATACATACGGACTTGTTTTAGTACAATAGATGCGACCCCTCATGTTTCGGACCATCGAACTAGGTGGGCAATGCGTTAACGGACGACCACCACGACTGGGATGGTATCGTTGATTATGCATGGAGTCACGCCGTGATCTCCGACGAGTTGTATGCAAGCACGAAAAAGTTGTGCGATTTCCGACTAGTAAACTGGACAGATGCCTGCAACAAGGAAGTTGAAAGTATCTTTCATGAGTACGACCTGATCGATGTTTATAATTTGTATTTCCCGATCTGCGTTAACACATCAACACATTCTAGCGGCAGGCGAATGTCCAAGCGCCATAACCCATCGGTAGGTTGATCCGTCGTCTACCCTTTCTCGGTTGGGAGTGGAGACGTCTAAAAGGCTTTAATCTCTTTACTAATTAACTTCTCATGATCAGGCCTCGCGAAGGCCACTGTATCGTGCTGGATACGATCCGTGTGGTGATAACTATACAATCAAATATTTCAATCGACCGGACGTGCAACAAGCTCTTCACGCAAACGTAACAGGGATCCCCTACACCTGGACTACTTGCAGGTAAATTTGAACTCAAATTTGGCCGCATGCGACGATTCAGGAGGCTGGTTTCTAGGATTTAGCTTCGATTCCCTATCATGCCAATGTCCACTCTGATTGTGGTAAGTCGATCTTCATGCAGCAACCTATTGCTGGATAATTGGGGAGATTCTGAATTCTCGATTCTACCCATCTATCAAAAACTCATCGCAGCAGGCTTGAGGATCTGGGTTTATAGGTAAACATCACGATCCGCTTCCTCATTCTCTCAATAAATTTAAGCCCTGCTTCCCAACTCATGAGTAAGATGGTCTGAACGACGTCGGTTTTGCAGTGGGGACATTGACGGCCGAGTTCCCGTGACAGGCACAAGGTACACTTTGAACGCCCTCAATTTACCGATCAAGACCCCCTGGCACGCATGGTTTCACCAAGCTCAGGTAAGCAAGGCCATTCGAGGCTACCAAAATTCTATCCCGGAAGCTCATGTGAGTTCGCTCCTTGTTTGAATCGTCCAATATAAGTTTTTTCAAGAAGATCGGATTCACATCTTCTCAATTGAAAAATGCTGCGGCCTTGCACTCCGCCATTTGAGATCAGTTGCTCCCGGCACCCCTTATTCGGAGTCGATGCTTACTAGAGTTGGCGCTGTAAAGATATCTTTGCACAAGAATACTGAGGATTGAATGATGATGTCGATACAGGTAGGCGGACGCAGCTTGGAATTGGAAGGGATAATGTATGTAACGGTGAGGGGGGCAGGGCATTTGGTACCGCGGGATACCCCCAGCGAAGCGCTTGCCCTCTTCTCCTCCTTCCTAACCTCGACATCATTGCCCACTACCCGATTCTAATCACATCTCACTACATTGGAAACCAAATGATCCCATGATCCTAATCCTCATCAGTAGTTGTAGCCACCATATAACCTCCAAAGGATTGACAATAAAAGGAAGCCAAGCCACGCTTCATCATAAACCATAGCATGCAAAATTCTCTCAAGCTTCTTAAGAGAAATTATAACTCAATGCAAGAGTTTTCCCATTCAAGGCATTTGATCTCCACATCGTAAACCAAAGCTTGTATACAAAGCCTTTATAAGGCCTTTTACACTTTCAAAGTAACATTTTTACTTGAGGAAGATTATTTCCACAAATAGCTTATGATATACCAATTAATATTATTCACATGCTTGGCTTTTTCTTCTTTTTCTTTTGGCCTTGAGATTGATACATGTGTACAAGCCGCACTAAACCTTCATAGTTTATCAAGCTCTTCAAAAATATCAATTTAAAATTTTATAGAATTTTTAATGCATTATTTGGATATCATAGGGACATAAGAAAATCTAATAACTATGGCCAACAATCTTATTGACTTGGTTATCAAGAATTTTTATAACTTAGCCAAGTATCTTATTATCTCACAAAGGTATGTGCGTGTTTATTTGTGCCTTAAGTACTTTCAACCCATGCAAAGGGGCATGCTAAAACTTTCGCATCAATTATATATAGTTCTAAGATTCCAACCAAGTAACATGTATGTCTCTTAGAGATGTGAGCTTATTAACCTATGAACCTCTATGTCTTAAGAAGTTTACCTAATTAGCTTTGTCCATAGGTTTATTTATTGGGTAACTTTCACTAATCCAAAGGGGCATGTCAAGCTTCTCATTTTTTTCCTTTTTTTTTACAAGCCAAAAATTATTATTATATTTCAAAGAAAATGAATTACAGTGCATAAGAACGCTAAACCGTGCATAGAACAGAGCATGCAGACTGCATGTCAGAAGATAAGCTACTCTTAAAACGAAGCACCCTGACAACTTCCTGCTGCACATCCAATGTGAAAGACATCGAAAAGGAAACCCAATCAAAGACAAACGCATTCTAAACACGCCAGATGGATCTAATGGCAACATCACGGATAATATTCCATAGTTTGAGTTGAAGCTGTGTCATGCGGCCCTGATCACCAAGCAGAGCAGTTTTCCGACATAGATTCACAAAAACATGATGCCTTCGTAACCAATTGCCAATGAAATTCTAGAGAGAATGGATATGGATGCAGCTATCATCCACCCACTATCATCCACTCATAAAAAAAGATTTGAAGAAGGCATGAAAGAAGAGCTAGTGGGCCAATCGTCATGCACATAAGAAAAAAAGGCATGCAGAAAAGTAGACTCCTGCTGCGACAAGTTGTAGTGATGAATGAGAGTGTCAAGTGAAAGCCATGAATAGCTTCTCTTAAAGTGGGGCTTTCAAATCCTCTAACCATGTGCAAGATGGGGGTGTAACCTTTCAAATACACCACCCACAAGAAAGCACACCAACCACTAGCATTGGTAGTTTGCATCACAACAAATAGGGAAAGGCCAACATTTATTAAAGGCGAGGGGAGACCCCAATAGACATGTAGCATAATTGAGTGTAGTCACTCATAAGGGAAGAACTATATTCATTGAACATAACATAGAAGGGGTCATAAGGGGGGTTTCTCTCGTGAGGCTATAGCATGATTTTATGGGGCACCATGATGTGTGCACATGGCTGGAACTAGCATTCATCAATAGAGCCAACAACAATTGGAAGGCTATTAATGTTAGCATGCCCAAAGTAGACATGGACACATATGTCATGATGTCCTTTCATAGCAATGTATGGGTCCCTATTACTAACCTATTCATGATTTTTGCTTTATCCACATCGATCAAAATGTGACTAGTTATAACCTTATAAAGTGAGGTTTTGTGAGTCTATTGCATATGAATACTTACACAAGCTCTTCTTTAGTCAAACATAACAACATCTAAACTAATCTACACATTCGAAATCATTAATCTACAACCAAAATATTAGATTACGACCTCTTCAAGGTTGATCCTAATATAGTTACAAACCACATTTTCATAGTGAGGCAGGAGAATATGTGGCACTGGAAGTTATTTAAAAACTTTTATTCTATAGGCTTATCCAAGTAAGAACTAAATATCGTTAGTAAAGCTACACTTAAACGCAACCGTACAACCACTTGAATTTGTCTATTATGTATGGCAACATGCAATAAAGCATTCTAGCTACATATAATTTTGTAAACAAAGACGCGGGCCTGCTCTCTATGTTTCCCTAGTTCTATCTACTAGAAGTAAAAGTATTACAAGTTTGATACTCTACATTTACAGATAGATTGCATGATGATATAATTTTAAGTGACATTCTTATCTACATCCAGTTAAATTTTGTATTAAAGAAATATTTAGTCACTACATAATGTGTCTAATGTAATGTTACTATAATAAATCCTATGTCTAAATTAATTATCATTTATGAGTGTTGTTTTTTCCATGCACTTCCATTACTTTACAAAATATCATCACATGAGATTCAGGATTCCTCCTATCAAATCTATTGAGTGATGCTTCATATTTAAATCTTATTATATAGTAGGCTATCTTCTTTTATTAAATCACAACAACACAAAGCAACTATAGATGTGCTTGGTAGATGAACAAAATAGCGGGCGCGTCTATAGGTGTTGCTTTAGTAGAGGAATTACGGGCGCATCTAAAAGTGCATCTAACAACTCGTCTATTTGTGCATGTATTAACACATCTATTTTCACGTCTAAACTGAGAAAATACGGGCTTGTCTAACATCGCATTTATCAGCGTGTCTATTTGCGCGTGTATTAACGTGTTTATTTACACGTTTACACTGAGAATTAGACGCGCATTTAGACGTGTAGATAGACGCAAACTAGAGAATATAGAAAGTGATATTTTGGTGTACATGATTGCTTTCCAAACATTGCCCATGATTACCAAAGCACATAATTTTAACAAAAACATCAATGCTTTTTTGCAAGCTCACATGTACAAGAATTAAGTGAGGTGAGGAGAATGAAACAATATGTAAAATAGTTTTGCCAATATCAATGATGGGGCTACGGTTCAATCTCATCCTCAATGAGATCAACCCTTGCTAAACTATCTACTTCAAAATCCAAACAAGTGTTTAGATCTACAAATACATTCAACCCACTACTACTTGTGCTACTCATGTGCTCATCGAAATCAGCATCACCAATGGTAGGCTCGTCCTCACGAGTAATGGCCTCAATATGTGTATCTCCTATCTCATGATCATCCTCCTCTCTCGTATCATGGTCATCATCACGTCCATGGCCATGATCATCCTCCATACGCTCCATATTAGTAAATGTACTATACATCACTTTGGAACGTGGCATAATAGGTATGACATGCCACCATCTATTATTATCCACCATTGGTTGATAGACAACCTAATTCAAACACAAATACAATCATGTTATTTTTCTTGCATCAAATATTTAAAAGTGAGTATTTTTATATGTGTGCACAGTACCTGTTCACATTGTTGCGGTAGTATTACTGTGTCCTTCCTACTTTGCCAAAACTTTGTGGAGTCAATAGTTACAAAGCCACTTGCATGGCATTTGATTGTTGCATTAGGGCCTCTTTCCACCACGTCCTTAAACCACTTTACATCCAAAACATACACAAAGAAGCGTCGAAAGTCAAGCATAATAATATCTTGGATTATGCCACAATAATCGTCCATGGCTCCATTGGCTCCCTCAAAGCTAGCAATGACGCCGCAATCTTATGTGTTTCTCTTATCATCAATCTGTTGTGTTCGAAAATGCTTGCCCTCACACCATATAGCATTGAACATAGTGCACTACACCAAGAAAAAATCAATTAAATAAGCAATCTAAATTATTGAAAGCTCCTAACTTATGCATAACATTCTATATACCGACCTTGCTCATGCATCCCCTAGCATACTCCCATTCTTCCATTGTGATATGCATCCCCTCGTCTTTCTCTACTTTCTCCATTTCATTAAGTAGCCAATCCACATGAATATCCTTTGGAAGTGCTCTTACATACTGAGGGTATAGCACACGAGATCCGTGGTGTATATGAAAGAGGGCCCTTTCTTCTTGTCTTCTTGCCTTTGCATCCTCGTATCTTGTCACCCATCTTTTCATCACATCACTATTAAGCACGCAAAAGAGGTTGATACTATTATGCAACTCTGTGTCTATTACTTTGTTGCGTCCTTTCCTTTGAGGCACAATAGAGGTCATCCTTAGGTCTTCATCATCTCTCCATAGTCGTGGGAGAGAGCTATCCACATCGAAAAGAAACTCTAAAAATATATACAAGTGACTCTTGTACCAACCAACCCTCGGCCATGCTACCTTCAGGTCTTGCATTTTGTCTCATGAAGCCCTTCAAGGTCTTCATGAAGCGCTCGAGGAAGAACAACCATCGTGCATGTTTGGTACCGCATATAGCAATCTCATCCACCAAATGCACTATAAGATGTAGTTGGCTTGTGAGAATAGAACATGGAAATGTCTCCTCCACTAAACAAACCACCTCCACTGACATAACTCAAGCATTCTCAAGTGTGGTGGGATCTATTTCCTTTGAGCTCACATACCTAGAAATGAAAAAGTATAGCATATTAGCAATATGCATTCAAACTTGCATGGAGCATTGATACGCATCATATTTTGTATCATGTAAAGTACCTCACAAGCTCGCCCATCTTGTAAATACAGTCTTTCACATCCTTCAATGCACTTCGTGAAATGCTAGTAGGTAGTATGAATTGAACCCACGAGGAGGTGGTTGATTAGTTGCTTATAATTATTCACTCACAAATCTGAAAGGGAAAAGATATTATGCACATAAAATACTTACTTGGAGCATCTTGTGCCAATCATGAGATTTCAATCCATATAATTGCTCTACACCTCTTTTCTTGCTCTTTGTAAAAGCTCCCTTCAAACACCTCATGCATCCAGTGGGAGTACGAATTGTAGTAATAGCGCACTTCACCGTCGCCATCTCTAGCTTTGATAACATCCACGGTGCACGAGGTAAAAAAACACGCCCATTTGGTCTCTCTTGTGGCCAAGCTTCACGCATCCTCCCTGTGGTACGTAGATCCTCCCTTATGCCTACAAAATCTCGTGTCCCATTCAAATGCTCCCAAATGGTAGATGCCACATTCTTGAAGATATGCATGGGATCAAGCAGGTGATTGATCTTAAGGTGGGACCAATATGGTAAACGATAAAAGATGGAGTATCTAAACAAAATAAAGTGTTAGCGGGCAATCTTTATTTCCAACCAATATAGCACATAATAGTTACAAACCCTTACCAGCTCATGCCAAGTGGTGGAGTCGTGGAACCATCGCAAATTCTCATCCAATCTCCCACAGTGAGTGATTGTGGGAGGACTTCATTCCAAGGGGCAACATATCTAGGATGATCAGGTGGGAGAAATCGATGGTGATTCTCATAGATGACCTTATTCAATGCATCTGCCCGTGAGGCAACTAGCGAAGGACCACAAATAGGACATGCATGGTAACTCGATGTAGTGAGACCTGAACAATAGATGCAATTAAGAGTTGAAGGTGGGTTTAGGGTGCCACATCCTTTGCCTATTCATAATTAGAAGTGCAATGCTTACCTGAAGACTCGCCATAGCCTGGGAAGTCATGCATCATCCACATCAAGACTACTTTGTAGTTGAAGTCTCGTGACGAGGGAGGCCTGCTCACATCATGCACCTCGATACCTCTCCAAAGTATCTCTAGCTCGTCAATCAAAGGCTCCAAATAAACATCAGGGTTTTTGACTTTATGTTTCCCTAGAATTAGAAGGGGCAGCATAACATGTCCTTTCTTAATAGCCATAGAGGGTGGAAGATTATAATTCACCAATATCACTGGCCATACACTATAAGACGTGCTTTTGAGACCAAATGGGTTCACACCGTCCATACCCAATCCAAGTCTCAAGCTCCTAGGTTCTTTCTTGAAGCTTGGCCATGTGTCTTCAATATGCTTCCACGCAGGAGAGTCCGTGGGAGTTCTCGACTTGCCATCGGTTGATCGATGGAATGCCATGACATGAGCTCTGCAATAGATTTGCACTTGAACATATGTTGGATGCGAGGGATTATGGGAAAATGTCGCAAAACCTTACGAGGCACATCCAAAGTTTTGAGATCTGCTCTATATCTTGCCTCTCCACAAGTAGGACACTCTCTTGCATCCTTATGTAGCCCACGAAACAAAATGCAATCGTTGACACATGCATGGATGCGCTTGTAATCTAATCCTCCAAGAGAGGTCACATGTTGCCCTGCCATATCTCTTGAGGTCGGTAATTTATTCTCCCTTGGGAGCATTTTACACAATAGCCTGCACGTGAAGACCATAAATGAGGAAAAGCATTTGAGTAATTGACCCACTAGCATAATTCACCATGTTTGCAAAATAGACTTTAAAGCTTACTTGAGTAATGCATTCAAACTTGCATTGCTCCATCCATAGATGGTTTGCAAGTTTAGTAACTCAAGGGAGGCATGTAGAATAGAGAATGTGCACCCCTCAAACAGTGGAGTTGCTGCTACAGTAAAAAGATCATCCTGCTCCATGCTATCATCCCTCCCTTGATGGACATATAAATCCCGCACCATATCATCAAACACCTCCTCCTCCATGGCTTCATGAGATAATGGCGGAGGGCTACTATCACCATCACTCCATGCATCCGTAACGGTCCCTCCCGAAGATCCCACCTCATATCGCCGATGCTTCGCCTCCCCACAGCGAGCATAGGGCAACATATGCAGGTGTGGCACTACATCCTGTAAACGGGATCATGACTCAAACATATGAACACCCATAGGTATCTCAATCAACCTTAACTTACAAACCCTTACCTTGTTTGCGGTCACATCCCATTCTCTATACTTTGAGATGTGATTGAGTGTAATCCTGCGTGCACGATACATGTTTCCTCGACATCGATCACACATACATTTGATTTTTTGCTCCAACCACATTTCGCGATGGTGGATACAGAGGGATTCATCCTCACTGGAGCTACTTGTTGAAGATGAAGACATCCTACGAACAAACAACCCACCAAATTTGCTCTTCTTCAAATGTTTAATTTTAAACTCTATGGTGCGTCTAAAGGCGCATCTAAAAGCGCATCTGTTTGTTCTGTGGTGTGCATCTAAAATCGCATCTACTCTGTGTATTTAGATGCGCCTATAGACACGCTTTTAGACGCATCTATAGACGCGGCTTTTAAACCTGCCTTTAGCGCGCTTGCTTCGCTTTTCTTCACATTACTTATACTTCGCGTGGCTTGCTTGCTTCCTTATTAGCAGATCCACAGTTTCGATGCTTAAGAGGAAGGCTCCCACTCTTACTTCCAAGCTTACACTTAAGAGGAAGGCACCCACACTTACTTCCAAGCTTAAAGGAGAGGAGGGCGAACAAGGAGGAGAAGCAACTTTGAAAAAGAAGAAAAACCTTCCATACCTCTATCCAAGGTAAGTCTTTTTGCAGTTGATCTTTTTTGGAAGTTTGCTCTCTTTGGATTTGTACTTTCTCATATCCAAAAAATGCATGATCTGGGTATCAGTGTCACATTTGTGTGTCGAGCGCAATGTCCTTTTCTATTTTTTAGAAAAGTCCATCTGTCGGAGCACGTCTATAGGCGTGTCTCAAAGCACGTCTAAAACCGCATCTACAGGCACGTCTACAGATAGCTGCATCTATAGACGCGCTGTTATATGTGAAAATAGATGCGCTAATCAGACGCATCTATAGATGCGCTCCGACAGTAATCCTCTCTTCCCTTCCCCTTTCTTCTTAGCTCATCAGTAATAGATTTTTTTTCTTTTTTCCAGTTCAACATGTGGCCAGGAAGCGCTTCTAGCTCACCTGATCCCCAGGATTCTATTTGGAGGGACTTATATGACCTTTTAGGGCACCCTCCTAGTCCTGCGGAGTTATACAGGTATATGACGGGTACTCTAAACACCCCTCAGGAGTTGACACTATAGACTCCAAACCACCCCACACCAGCTGAGATCACCCCAGCGGAGTCAGCATAGCCCAGCCGGCTACACAGCATAGGCCCATCTCCCATGCCGTCTTATGCCCCTTCCCCCATGCCGTCTTATGCCCCTTCTACCATGCCGTCTTATGCCCCTTCCCCCATGCCGTCAGGAGGTCCTTCTGTCTCGCAGAGCCGTCGATGTACTCCTATGTTGTCGAGACTCGGTTCTCCAACTACGAGTGGTCAGCGTAGTCCCGTGCAATCTCCAGCTACGAGTGGCCAGCGTACGAGCTCGACACGACACAGTAGCAGGCGTAGTAGTAGGGAGAGCGGTGGGGGATGCATGGCACAATGCTTTGGGAGGGGTGGCAGTGGGGACGATGATGATTCAGATGATTTAGACGTGCCTCCGAGTGATGATACGATATTCTATGACATCACTCAGACAGGAGGCATCTTGATGGATGCGCAGGGAAAGGACATCATGGCCTTCATGCGCTCTGTAATTGCTAGCAATTACAGAGATTGCTTTATCCACTTCAAAGACCAGCCAAAGAGGTTGGCTGATGAGACCCTCGCTATTGTTCACTCTAGGTATCATCACCCCCCCAATCGCCAGTTCACAGATAAATGGGTGCCTCCGGGTGATGATACGATATTCTATGACATCACTCAGACAGGAGGCATCTTGATGGATGCGCGAGGAAAGGACATCATGGCCTTCATGCACTCTGTAATTGCTAACAATTACAGAGATTGCTTTATCCACTTCAAAGACCAGCCAAAGAGGTTGGCTGATGAGACCCTCGCTATTGTCTCTAGGTATCATCACCCCCCCAATCGCCAGTTCACAGATAAATGGGCCAAGTCAAAGATTGTTACGATACTTGGCAATAAAAGATCTTCGCTTAAGAGGCAGGCACTAGCGGAGATTGCCAGGCTCGAGGGAGGTCAACCACCAAGGGGCCCCACACCGCTCACAAGCGTGAGTGGAAGAAAGCAATGAAGTCAACGAGGGAGGACCCCAGTCTGCAACACGTGGAGGTACGAAGGATCTAGATGGAGGAATATGGAAGCGCGCATTTTGGAGCAGGGGGTGTTGATTCATGGGAGGCCCAATTTGTAAGTATCGATCTCAAATTATATTGCTTATGTAGTTTATTAGGAGGTTGTTTCTTTGTACTAATCCCTCCGCAAATTGTGTCGTCTTGCAGCTTGAGATCGTGGGCAAATATCCTACTCTTGTGGAGACAACCTACCACCGCCACCATCGTAGAGGAGATACATGGAGGCACTTCTATGATGACGGGTTGATTACTGAGGAGCAGTATATCCGGGCTACTGGAGCGGCCCCCGAGGTATTTGAAAGTAATTAAATAATGCCAATATTATAAGTAAAGATTTGATTTTTCATACATTGATATATGTTGTCCCCTGTTTGCAGGCCCATGCACAAGACGACGAGGAAGACGAGGAAGGAGGCGCAGAAGGGAGCGCAGAAGGGAGCGTGGAAGGTAGCGAGGATTAGTCATAGAAGTAGTGCTAGCTACTCTTTTTTGTACTTAAAGCCACTGGCTTGGCTTCGTGCCTCTTGTATATACACTCCTCTTATTTTTTGTACTTGAAGCCACAAGACGTGGCTTAGCTTCCTTATTTTTTGTACTTGAAGCCACATGACGTGGCTTAGCTTCATGCTATATGTACATACAAGCACTTTTTGAGCTTTCAATTTTATTGCATTTTGGAGTTGTAATGTTTTATTTGGAATTGTAATTAAAATGCGATTGCATTGGCTGTAAGAATTGAATTACACAATGTGGAAATGGGATTCTTGTAACTATATAGCATACACAACATACACAACATTCTATAAATTTAAAAAAAAAAAAAAAAGCACGTCTATCAGTGCGTCCATAAATGTGTCTATATACGCATCTGTCTATTCGACAAGCATCTATGTTTCTGTCTATAAATGCATTTATAAGAGCATCTATTTAAGCATCTAAATGCACGTCTATACGTGCGTTGTGTCCTATATAGATGCACTATTAAACATGGGTCTCCAGATGCAAAAATAGACATGCAAATAGATGCACCCGTAAGTTTTTTATTTAGTTCAGTAAATGTGTCTGTGTGCACGTCTATGGGTGCTTTGTCTTGTTGTGAACCTTCATATTGTAAAGACAAATCACCTACTTTGAGTCTCAAACAAGATTTATACCATTGGCATTCAATCAATATAATAGTAAGGGTCGAATACAAGACAAATCACTATAAATGACAAACATATTTTATTGAGATGTCTCATTTTTGTAGGATTGTCCTTAAAACTTGGAATGAGAGTTCCATCCCTTACAATTATCTTTCATAGTATGACCTCCCACTAGATTTGACGCAGATTCCTTGTCTTTTCTAGAGGGAGTTTGACCTTATTATAAAAGGAAAAATTGTAACTAAATAGAGAAAAAATGTTGTCAAACGACCCTTCTTATTGAACTTAGTTGGCAATACCTGTAATGTCACCATGGTACATGTGCTGAGTCATATCATAGTGGTTTCGCAATGAAGCGAATATGATGTGTCTTCTAAATGGATTGGATTTTGAATGCATGTTCCCTTACTTGTTAAGTCAAAACACCTAGACCCTAAATATCAACCATGTGATCTCAAAGACTAGAGCCTAGACTCCAGAACTATTAAACCTAGAATTTGAAACAATCATTTAGACAAGCTTGGAGCTAATAAAGATAGTGAAACTACTAATCAAACATAGGTTATCTATGAGATTCATGACCATTTAATATGGAATCCTAAATAAATGAACTTGGAGCAAATAACATGTGGACCAACAATCTAAAATTCAATTTCAAAACTTGGGATATGTGAACCTAGAACTTGGAACCTAGTACAACTGAACCCGAGATTTGGTGGAAAGTAAACATGGAACTTTGAATAAGTCACTTTGGTCCTTAGTACTTAGCACCTGGAACCTGAAATAGTTGAGTCCAAAACCCAAATTAAGCTTTGAACACAAAATAAGGAACTTGGAACAAGTGAAAGTAGAACCCAGAACACTTAAATATCAAACCCACAAACTAAAATTGATCTCTTTAGACCCCAAATCTTGGAGCACCTACTCCCAAACCTTAAAAAAATAATTTTGACCAATTCTAAATTCGAGAATAAAAGTTCCTAGAACAAGTGTTTCTAGAACCTAGAATAAGTACACTTAAACTCTAGAGCAAGTTTGTGCTTTTCTTTCAGTATGAATCTAAGTATATCTAGATCAATTTTGTGTGTGTGTTCTCCACCCATAAAAATAGGTGGCTTAGTTGGTTCATTTTCAAGCCCTGACCTTCCCTCTCCATTTTTGCACAGTCATCTTTTATCCTATGAGCCCTGAAATCTATCCATTGTCTTGGATATCTACTCATAGCCTTGGATTTATACCATTATCATATGAGCATGACCCTTTAGAAGATTTGATCTAAAGTGATATTCTCATAACATCATGGGACCAATGACACCCACATTCTAGACACTAAGCAAGAATGGTATGCCCATGCAAGATCATATGCATACCATGGGGAGATCATATTCTCAAGTTTTTGGTGTATCATGGTAGAATGATATCACCAAGTGCATGTGGATACCCCTCCTAATGACTTTTACTTGTCAAATTTCCCCATCCTTTCTCACATGCTATTGTGTGCCAAAAAATGTTTCATCAAGATCATATTATGTCATTTATGGAACAAGTACAGTTCTTGACATAAATTTAGTGTCTCAAATAATTTCATCATATTCACATAAACACTAATACACACGGGCCCTATTCTAATGCTTAAGCACTGATGTTTAGCATGCACGGGGTGCTAATCATCGGTAACCAAAGCGAGGTGTCACTATATAGCGAGTTTAGGCAAACGTCACTATATATCGACGTTTAAAGAGTGTCACTCTGTAATCGTTAAGTGTCACTATATAGCGACTTTAGGCAAACGTCGCTATATATCGATGTTTAAAGAGTGTCACTCTGTAGCGAAACTTATTAGACTTGTAAATGTTTGCTATATAGCAACACTTATTAGACTTGTCAATGGTCGCTATATAGCGACATTGAGACATTTTCCTATAGCGACGTTTTACAAAGAGTGTTTTTTCCCATACCGACCTTAAAGGATAGTTTTTCCCAATGACAAAATTATTTTCCTTTTCATACATGTTTTATCCTTTAAAAGAATAAAAGTACAAGAGCATGTTCATCAAGCCTTTGAAGCTCATATATATCATGTCCAAGTTTGAGATGAAAAAAATCAATGATGAGCATTTACATGAATGGCTTCATCCTGAGCCACATCTAATGTGCCAAACAAGTCTATCTCTAACTCTATACCGAGTTGATCTCCTATATCATCATCATACTCTAGCATCGTGTGTTCACCTAAGAGTACTTGATCATCTTCTTCAATAAAGTGTGATGATTCTTGATTATCGTCATCTTCTTCCTCAATATCATGATCTCCATCTTTCTCCCGTACGATGTCATTATGTGCATCTTCCTCTTGGCTCATATTGTGATCTTCATCTTCTTCGCTAGATCCATCTGGATGAATTGGATCCGGCATTGGTAGTGGCATCTCCATATCCACATCTCTATCTTCAAAAATTTGCTTACTTCGTGGTGCAACTTGGATCACGTACCACCATCTTAGATCAAAACGATCCGGATGAAAAACCACCTATATTGAAGATGGGTGCCAAATGCCATCAATTATATATATGAAATTATGCTTAAGTACATGTATCAATGGATCTTTAAAAATGAAAGCTTCGATTAATTAAATCATTACTACCTGCTCACAATGTTCAAGAAGAACAAAATTATCACTTTCATCAATCCAAAGTTTGGTGGAGTCTATTGCAAAGAAACCGCTACTATCTTTTCTCACTGTTGCATGGGGACCGTTGTAAATAGTTCTAAACCATTTTACATCAAAAATGAAAATACTAAATCGTCTGAAATCAATTTCATAGATTTTGCGTATGGTTCCATAATAATCCAACTGTGAGGAGAGAAGATTGGTATTTGAAGCACTTGCTCGACTATCTTGTGTGAAGTTAGCCATGGCTCCACAATCATATGTGACTCTCTTTGAATCGATGCATTCCATGCAAAAATGTCATCTATATGACCATAATGCACTGTACTTTTTGTACTGCAAAAGAGCATCATTAAAACAATGAAGATGCATCTATTTTATAGCGTATATTGCCACAAATAATCACTTAATTATGTCAAGAGGTAAGAAACTTACATGCATCATACATCCAGATGATAACTCTCACTCATGCTCATTTATTATCTCTCCATCACGTTCGGCTTTATGTAGAGCCAGTTGTAGCCAATCAAGTGACATGTGAGTACTAGGGAGAAGGGCGAGATCCCATGGATATGGTTGCGATTGCATGTACATTACTCTGAATCTTGTCCTTGCATTTATTATTTTTGCTTTGGCCACTTCATATCTCTCAATCCACTTCTGCATCTCCTTGCTATTGAGGATACAAAACTTATTGAATTTCTCCATTTGCTCTTCGCTCATCTTTCTTTCAATCCCTTTTCCTTGGAAAACCTTGCTAATGATGCGATCATCATCCTTGTTATGCCAAGCTTGTGGCATAGTGGGATCCGTGGATGCAAGAAACTCCGTGATATATACTAATGACTCTTGAACAAACCATCCCTTTGCCATGCTTGCTTCTGGTCTTGCTCTTTGTCTTACAAATCCCTTCAAAGTTTTTGTAAACTGCACGAGAAAAAACATCCACGACTATGAACAGTACCTACAATGGCCACCTTACCAACTATGTGCACAAGCAAGTGCACTTGAGTTGTCATAATGCTCGAGGGAAAGTGCTTCTCAAGCAAGCATACAGCCTCGATGGATTCCGCCCTAGCCTTCTTGAAGTTTGATATGGAGATCTCTTTTTGAGATATCCACCTATTTCACATGCCCATGTAAGATATATTCATAATTAGTCTACAAATTATTCAGATTAAATTGAAGAAAATGCAATCAATGTGATTTGATAGTAAGCATACCTCACAATACCATTGATCTTGAATATAGCATTTCTAACATTTTCTTGTAAGCACCCTTTTATTGTAATTGGGAGGATGAACTATCAAAGAAACAAAGAAGTAATGTCAATAATATAACATATTCATAATTACACTAACATATCACGATTATCGGTACACTAATCCTATAGCTTAGAATAACTATAAGACCTTGTGCCAATCATGGTACTTGAGCCCATTAAGCTAATTGTCCTTTGAAAATGCTCCTGTCAAGCAACACGTGTACCCTGTGGGTGTTTGAAAAGAGAAAATGTCTGCCTTGACCGCACTGCCTCCTCTCTCGTGGAGAGGATCCATGTTGCATTCGGGAGGATAACTTTTCCTGAAGCATGCACTTGGGGCCACAAAGGAGACATCCTATTCATAGCACACAAGTCTTCTTGCACTTTCCTCGAGTCTTTGGAACCAACTAAGTGTGCCCAAATAGTAACCCCCACATTCTTGAAAATATGCATGGGATCCAAGAGATGATTGATTTGTAATAGACCCCAATAAGGAAGCTCATGAAAGATCGATAGCCTCTTCATACCACGAGGAGTTTCCTCTCCATTTGCCCTCCAAGCCTGGAATTCAGTCACTTGCCTTCAAATATGGTGGTGGTGGATCAAGTTGACCTTCACGCGCGAGATGGTCTAGCAGAAGGTATCGAGCATGACCTTCATAAACCATTTTCCTCATATGTTTGGAGTATCGTGCAAGCGATTTCAAACTCGATCCACAAATAGGACAAGCATGGTACCCACTTGTAACAAGTCCTGTACACGTGCATGAATGTGTTAGTATAAGACATGCATGCGAAAGAGAGTCATAAAAGCATAATCCTATATTATACATGTAAAGACACAACCATGTACTTGCGCACTCTCCATATCCTAGGTAGTCATGCATGGTCCACATCAAGATACCCCTGACCCAAATATCATGGGTATGTCTAGGAGCTCTGGAAATATCAAAGACCCGCACTCCTCTCCATAAGATCTTTAACTCCTCTATCAAAGGTGCCATGTACACGTCCATATTTTTGGCCTTGTACTTCCCTGGCACAAGTAGTGAAAGCATGAGGTGTCCCTTCTTTATTGTTAGCCATGGTGGGATATTGTAATTCACTAAGACTATGGGCCATGTCGACTAAGATGTCAAGCGTAACCGAAAGGATTCACACCGTCCATGGCGAGCCCAAGATGTAAGTTGCATGGCTCCCTTGCAAAGTCTGGCCATTGTCTATGTGCTTCCAAGCTGCACAATCTACAAGAATCCTCAATGTGTCATCAGTGGACCGATGAGATGCATGCCAAGTCCTCAACTTGGACGCTATGGATTTGCATCAACATGTGCTGTATTCTTACAATGATGGAAAAATGTCTCAAGACCTTTACCGGTATCTGCTCACCCTGCAAGTCATCTCTATATCATTGTTCCCCGCACTTCAAACAACTAGCCAAATCTCCATGCTCATGACGAAAGAGAATATAGTCATTACGGCAAGCATGGATGGTATCATAATCCATACCCACCATTGTTAGCATCTTCTTCGCTTCATCTCTTGATGCAGGCATGGTATTTGGTGTAGGCAACATCTTCTAGAGCAACCTATCACAATTCAAACATACATAGGCTTCAAATAATGATGATTCTCAAACATACATGATGATTCTCGCCTCTATTTTCTCCTTTTCTTTCTCTTTTCCCTTATTTCAAAGCAACAAAAAAGTCATGTCACTAATCCTACAGCTTAGAATACCTGTAAGACATTGAGCAAGCTTAGAATCCTATAGCTTGACATCGAGTAAACATTTATAGACTCCTGCATTCTTTGAATTAAAGTGACAGAAGTCTCTATTTGTTTGCTCAATGGTAGGCTATTGAAGCTTCACATGGGGAAAAAGAGAGAAGGAAAGAGAAGAAAAGAGAGGAAAAGAGAGGAGAAAAAAGAGAGAAAAAGAGAGGAGAAAAAGGAGAAAAGAGAGGAGAAAAAAGACAGAAAAAGAGAGGAGATAAGAGAGAAAAAGAGAGAAAGTGAAAAAGAGAAAAAGTGGGGATAAAAGAGGAAAAAAGGAAAGGAAAGAGAGGAGAAAAAAAAGGAAAAGAGAGGAATAGAGAGGAGAAAAAAGAGAGAAAAAGAGAGGAGATAAGAGAGAAAAAGAAAGGAGAAAAGAGACGAAAAGAGAGAATAAAAGAGAGAATGATAAAAGAGAGTCACAATTCAAACATACATAGGCTTCAAATAATGATGATTCTCAAAACAAACAATAACCAAATAATGAGTCAAATTAATGTGGGAGCTAACCTCATTAAGGCCGAGACACCTGTATCCGACCACCCATACTTTGCTTACAGATTCAAGATTGAGAGAAGCCTGTATTTTAGACATCCTAGCACCCTCGTACAACTATGTTGATTGCAACTCACATATTGACCTCAAACTCTGACATCATGTGTTCATGTGATGTAGTGCCTTTAAAAATAGAATCCATCATGTCCACCATACCCTCGTCATCATCTGGCACATCTAGGAGACTATAATCTTGCTCAAAGTGTGAAGGTATATGCGCACCCTCACCATCCTCCTCATCCTATCTCAAGATTTCATGTAAATATAAGATCTTGTCTCAAGGTTTCGTGTTATAATGGTATGATCCAATATTAATCACGAACTCAAATAGCATTGACTTACCGATGATCCATCTGCACGTGCAACACCAACGGTGGGTATTGGTTCGGGCTCCTTCCCATACATCCATAAGTGGCGCATGATAATACGATGTTGATGTCATACTTCTCGCTTGCAAAATGAGTGCAATGACAATACAACCTCTCCGTAAGCCACTCTACGCTCCTGGGCGTTGGTGCATCATTTAACGAGCTTCCACTCATTCCTTCCATCTGCCACACTTCCAAAATCACAACATGGACTGCAAGGAAATCTATTAAGATCCAAAAAATAGCCACTCATGAGCTCCTTTTCTCTCTTTTGACCATAAGTGCCCTGAACCGTTGCTATATAGCGACACTTTGCCCTGAACCATTGCTATATAGCGATGCTTTGCCCTGTTCCGTTGCTATATAGTAACACTTTTGGATATAAATGTCGCTATATAGTGGCTGACCAATGTCACTATATAGCAACGCTGGGGACTTAGACCCGAAACCCTACGTGATGCCATCTTTCACATCTCTATTGTGCGAAAAAAGCAAAAATCTCTCCTCCCACTTTATATTCGACGACCTCGCTTTCCTCCTCTCTATTCCTCACTCCTCACCCCTACCCAGCCCCTCTCCCAACACTTGTGCTCCCTCTCCACCCTTCTCCCTCTCTGCTTGTGTGAGGAAGTTTTTCAAGAAGGTGAGTCTCTTTAAGCAATCTAGGTTCATTTTTTGTGAGATTTCGTTTTGTGAGTGTTGAAGCATGTTTCTCCTTGTATTGCTAAGGCTATGTGCTAATTTTCATGCTTAATTTTTAGAGGTTAAGGACAAAAAACGAGATTTGGTGTTGTATTGCTAAGGCTATGTTCTAATTTTCATGATTGATTTTCAGAGGTTAAGGACAAAAAATGAGATTTGGTGAAAGAAAGAAGACTCACCTCTTCTTTTTTTGGTATTTCTCTTCCTCCTCTTTCTCCTTGTTTGTAGGCTTATGCTTGTCTCCTCAATCCAATCCCTTTGAGAAGTTGCTTCTCTAAACTCCTCCTTCCTCTAACTAGTTATCTAAAAAATGGTATGTTTCCTCTCTTTTGCAGGGCCAGTCCATGAAACACCGAGTGGGACTTTTCCAAGTAAGAAAGTGCTTCCTCTTTTTTCCTTTTGTTATTTTCGTTATTTGCATTGGCTTGCAGCTAGCGCCTTATGCACTAGCTGCAGTGATGGGCATAGGAACGCTCTCTTCCCCTCTCTTCTCTTATTCCCTCTTCTTCCCCTCTTTTCCTCTTTTCCTCTCTTTCCCCCCCTCTTTCCCTCATATGCTCATGTGTAAGCATAAGCATTTTTCCTTCTCTTATGCTTATGCTCTTTTCCCCTCTTCTTTTTCCCTTCTTTCAATCTCTTTTCCCCTCTTCCTTCTCTTATTTTTCACTCTCTTTTTTTCTCTCTTTTTCTCCTCTTTTCATAAGCATATGTATTTGCCTATGCTTATGCTTATGCATGAGCATATGCTCATATATCATGCATAAGTGTTTAGCTTATGCTTTTTCTTTTTTTCTCCTCTTTTCATAAGCATATGTATTTGCCTATGATTATGCTTATGCATGAGCATATGCTCATATGCTCATGCATAAGTCTTTAGCTTATGCTTTTTCTCTTTTTCTCTTATGCTCATATGCTCATGCATAAACATAAGCATATGCTTTCTTTCTTTTTCTCTTATGCTTATGCTCTTTTTCCCTCTTCCTTCTCTTATGCTTATGCTCTTTTCCTCTCTTCTTTTTTCCCTCTTCCTTCTCTTCTTTTTTCCTCTTCTTTTTCCCCTCTTTCAATCTCTTTTCCCCTCTTCCTTCTCTTATGCTTATGCTTTTTTCCCCTCTTTCAATCTCTTTTCCCCTCTTCTTTCTCTTTTCCCCTCTTTCAATCTCTTTTTCCCCTCTTTCAATCTCTTTTTCCCTCTTTCAATCTCTTTCCCCCTCTTCCTTCTCTTCTTTTCCCATCTTCTTTTTCCCCTCTTTCAATATCTTTTTCCCCTCTTTTAATCTCTTTTCCCCTCTTTCAAACATATGCTTTCTCTCTTTTTCTCTTATGCATATGTTTTTTCTTCTCTTATAAGCTTATGCAGAAGTATATGTCTCCTTCTCCTTTCTTTCTCTTCTTTTTCCCTCTCTTTTTCTCTTCTTTTCATAAGCATATGCCTATGCCTATGCCTATGCTTATGATTATGCTTATGCTTACGCATGAGCATATGCTCATATGCTTATGCATAAGCATAAGCATATGCTTTCTCTCTTTTTCTCTTATGCATATGCTTTCTCTCTTTTTTCTCTTATGCATATTTGGTTCTTTTCCCCTCTTTCAATCTCTTTTTTCCTTTTCTTTCTCTTCTTTCCCCCTCTCCTTCTCTTATGCTTCTCCTTCTCTTTTGCTTCTCTTATGCTTCTCCTTCTCTTATGCATATGCTTTCCGCTTCTTACCCGCTCTTGTTTTTTGTTTTTTGTTTTCGTGTGTGTCTACATTTGTCCAATCTCCCCAAATTAGACATGGGATCACGTCGCACATCCGACGAGTACGAAAACCCTCGTAGGAGGACACATCATGATCTCTATTCTCCAGAGGACTTTGGTTCCACTCAGGCGACACCTCAGGGGCTTACCCCTGTGACTCTAACTCCTCTCGGACATAGCACTGTGAGACTACCCCTCAGGGGACTCCTTTGCTAGCAGCCCATGGCTTTGTCGGGAGTCCCGATCAGTTTGTCACACAGATGACCAATGCAGAGGCAGCGAGATTCTTCTATCTGCTATCCTAGAGAACCTTAGTAAATCCCTCTCCTACACCGACGGCTGGACCTACTGTCCAGCCATCCCCTCTAGCCCCTTCAACTGAGGGGTCATCACCTAGGCGTGCCCATTGTAAGGGAAGAAAGAGTAGGAGGGGTCGCTTATGTTGTGCTGACTCGAGAGATGTAGATGAGTGAGCACACTCACATCCCTATAGGTCTCCACTTGGTCCGAGACCTAGTACCAGTCAGGTCCCTTGCCCTCTCCTAGTCCCACTGCTACTCCTCGCTCCGAAAGCGCTCACACAAACACCACTCGCTCTGACTTTGCCACTACCATGAGTCCTCCTTACTTAGTCAAGAACTTTTCCTATCAAATCATGACTGATGGAACTTTTTAATGTCTAGATAATGTAGGACCCTAATGTTTTTTTACTAAGCTATAAACTCGGGGGGTGCACTACTAAGAAACCCTCTATATCACATGCATTTAAACGGTTAAAAATTCCCTCAACTAAAATTTCTCCCACAATTAAAACACTCCTCTTTACTTATGAACTAAGTGAATTTCTTTAAAATTTGAATCAAAAAACCCCTCTTGTTATTGTAGTTTTGTTAAATTTTTTTAAAAATTTTGATTAAAATACCCCTCCTTTTGAATGCACGTGGTACACTAAATTTTTTTAGGTGAACCCCTCGAGGCTATAAATATCCTCACAATATACTACAAGTTGTGTAGGAAAGATATGCAAATTTTTTACTTGTCCCAAGTAGGAAAGCAATATAACCCTTTCAAGCTACATTGAAGTACTAAAGGCTTTTTAATTCGTCAAAAAAGTACAAGAACTTATTTAGGCATGATTGGATTGCTCTAAGAAGTAATAGTTATTCAAGTATGCAAGAAA
Organism: Dipteris shenzhenensis; assembly: GCF_047967505.1. Lineage (NCBI taxonomy): Eukaryota > Viridiplantae > Streptophyta > Polypodiopsida > Gleicheniales > Dipteridaceae > Dipteris > Dipteris shenzhenensis. Next base: position 46,940,407 of record NC_141608.1, on the reverse strand, counting down.
TCTTATGTGAATCAGGTTCCATCTAGCCTCTCCATTACTCTAAAAAAATAATGTAGCATAAGTGGGTCCCATAGGATTAAATTGTTTTTATGCTATAGTTATTGATATTCCAAAAATATTTAGTCTGATTGGACGAAGTATAGATTTGATAACCATTTTAAAATTAGTTTATATGAATGCTATACTAATGTGATGGGAGAAAGCCTTTACTTATATTTTGAAATTTATTAGTGTTAATCAGCAACGTCATGTAGTTGCAAATTTTATATGGTATTTCTTGGCATGTTCTTACATAAGTTTCATCTAGCACAAGCTAATTTTTTTAAATGTTGCTTTCATGTAGTTCCAAGTTTTTTTTTATATATTTGCATGTTAACTGTGCTCATAATTGTGAAATAAAGACTTGTCCTTCTGGGATTGCAAATATCATATGTTAGTCTCTATCTCATGAAACATGTATAAGATTCAAATAACTAAATAATTCTTGTGGACTTTGATTTTATCATAAATTTTTAAAGACAAACATGTGGCTTATAATGATGATTAAATGTGTATATCAACTCTGGGTGTGTTCTAAGGAGAATAAGCTTATGCACTAGCAAAAATTTTTATAATAACTAGCTTATGATATGTGAACTTTTCTAAAGGAAACATAGTCAACCAACATATTAGAACATCTATATGGCCATACGTAATTCCAAACTTCAAAATCTTTTGCAAACATCATGTTTTCTTGTCAAGTAAATGTTGTATACTCTAGTAAGAAAAGTAAGAACACTAAGTCACATTAGCATGGAGGAAATTAGTTTGGTGCATTATTGCCCATGTGGCATGGTGTAAGTTTTTTATGAGTTCACAAAAGAGAAAAAGTTGTATGATGGGAAGAAGGACAAGTTGCCACATGTATGGAAGAAAAAAGGTAACAACTTGATGGATGTCGAAAGGGTAGTGGCTTTCCTTGTAGTGAGCTTTGAAAGGAAGAGTTGTGATTGGTGAGTACAATCTTTCCCAAAGTTGGTCATTGGGAATTAGCAACCTTTTGAAGAGGCCTCACAAGTCCAAAGAGAAAGGTATGCAATCAAATAATTACTTTAGAAGTGTCTTTATCGCTTCTGGTCCTTTGTAACTTTATTTGGACAAGAAACAAGCAACTAAATAAAGTGATTAGCAAAAGGATGATGTAGCTATAAAAGTGACTCAAATGAAAAAACTAGTGAGTTAGATGTGGGATTTTTTATTATAAAACATGAATGGATTACAAACAATAAAAAATGGATAGTATGACATAGCAAGAATGAATAAATTAGGCGACAAGAAAGACGTAACCACAAGTTTAGCATGCGCCATGAAACTTAAAAGTAAGAGGGATATGTGTTCAGGAAATGCATGGAATGTGAATGGGAAATCTGTGGAAACGACACTAGACGTGCACCACGTGTGCATGGAATCTTCGTTGGAATGAATTTCAGAGTGTAAGGTCTCCTATATTTAAGGACGTCGATATTCATCGGTAGCTAACTACGAACTTATCAAATTTTTTATTTTGTCGAATGTAGAGAATCTAGACAATATGCCTTTATCAATCGATAGATATGATCTGTAAACTTGACGACATAGCCAAAAGATGTGCAGGCAAGCTTGGAATTCGTGTAAAGAACCATTTTTGGACTGAGACGTGTGTGGAATCAATTTTTGGACGGAAGATTGTGGAAGTGAGCGAACTGTCCAGAGAGCAAGTCAATCAGGGAACCGGGTGGCCTTAGATTTGACAAAAGCTGGACCGTCAGTGAGCCGGCTACAGTATTCGAATACTCCGCATGGACGACTGAAGACAAGGAGATCGGGGCTCGATAACAACAATGGCGAAGGTTCTTGCCGATGAAGCAGGCACTTGATTTGTTGTGGGTGGCCGTCTTTCTCGAGACAAGCAGGCGTGCTGCCATGATTCATGGCCTTTCCGACGTTTCCACATCGCGCGTGTTGCAAAACAAAAAGCTTGACTTCGACTCAGAAGTATTCCACACGAGAACTTGTCTTTTATTATGTTGCATGAATCATCGCCATGGAGTTACTTGATCAGCATGAATTCACTTTATGGGCACATCGCAAAAGAACTTGACTTTGACTCACCCAGATTGTTAGAGTGGGTTTTCAAAGAAGTTGGAGAAGTGGAGGTACTTGGATTAGGGACCCATTATTGGCCCTTCAAGGGTCCTAAGGGATGGACACTTTAGATTTTTGCTAATCAGGCCCATCCCACTTCTTTCAATTCATTTGGTCAACTTGACCACTTTAAATTTTGGTTTAGTGGTTGTTTAAGGCTTTCTAATCTGCTCCTAATGTGTTGTTAGGATCAAGTTTTTGCCCTCTTGTGGAGGTTTTAAATGTTTTTGTCTTTTATTGGGTATTTCTCTTTAGAGATGGAGGCTCTCTTTGTCTCTTGTATGACACCACTCTTGCCAAAATAGCCACGTCCCCACTTTTATTTAATGCTCCGTCCCACTTTTATTTGATGGTCCATCAACCACCACACACACACCTCTTTTCTCAGTCTCTCTTTCACTCATCTACCTAGAGTACAAGATCAACATGATCTTTTTCCAGTACACATATCATCGATCCATTGACGATATCCACTCTACCAATCACATAATTTCTCTTAGTATTATATGGCACCACATTTCTCAACAACCCCAAGCCCCTTTCTCTCTAGAGATGGATGCTCTCTTTGTCTCTTATATGACACCACTCTTGCCAAAATACCCACGTCCCCATGGTCCATCTGCCACCACACACACACACACACCTCTTTCACCTCTTAACTTTAGTCTCTTTCACTCATCTACCTAGAGTACAACATCAACATTATCTTTTTAAAGTACACATGTCATTGATCCATTCACGCAATCCACTCCACCAATCACATAATTTCTCTTAGTATTATATGGCACCATATTTCTCAACATCCCCAAGCCATGTTACACTTAGACTTATAATGACATTCCAAAAAGCAAGGCCTTAGTAGGATCCCCACCTTGTTTTACTTGAGAACTGGGAAAAGTATATAAAGAAAGAGAAAAAATTCTACAAAGAAAAGCTTCTTAACAAAGAAAGAGAAGAAAAGCTACAAATAAAAGTTACTGCCTCCCTAAGTGGGTAGGTGACAAAAGCTTTAGTTACAAAGGGTGGCCAAAAGCCTCAAGGCCTAATTTTTTAAGCCAAAAACTTGACAATCCTTATTAGGTCTTCTATAGTCTTATCAGAGAGAGCTAGATTGGATGACCTTCTCTAAAATATGACCTCATTGTGAAGCTGCCATATGTTGGATATCACAACTGCTCTAACTACTTGCCAAACCGCATAAGTGACATCATTCAAACTCCCTCTATCTCCAAGTAATGAAATCTCCCAGAAGGTTGAATGAAAATTGCACGCTTCCTTGGTTAGTTATTACTAATTTTCCATCATGTTGGTCTAGTCTTTGAACATTCCGAGAACAGATGCATGTGTGATTCAATCTTGTTTCTGCATAAAGGGCAAAGTGGAGAAACCTTGTGGTTCTAGTTGGCAATCCTCTCACGAACAGGGAACTTGCACGCAATCAGCTTCCATAGGAGTAGGTTAAATTTATTGGACTACGCTGTTGACTATACCCTTTGGATCCTGAATCTCCATGTCAAAATGCCCTTGCCTAGTGCATGTCGCCTCCATTGAGCACCAAATTCAGCTAGAGCCCAAAGGTTTGGAGGCTATACTTTTAAATCTTTCGGTGTGCTTCCTATGCAGAGGCTTCCTAAATGGAAGATTGAAGCCTCTATAGTCGCATGTGACCTTTTGCAAGCCACTAGTCGGCCAGTCTTTGCTTATGCTCTCTAGAAGTTTGTGTACAATCATACTCTCTCCATCATTTAGACAGAATAGTTCTCTAACTCTGTGTAATGGCAACCACTTCCTACACCAGGATCCCAAATGTCCCTGAAGAGTCTCAAATCTTGTCCATCCAGTTTCTTCTTATATTATGTTGCAAGACTATAAAATACACTAATATAATATGCTAGATGCAAAAATCAAGTTACTTTAATTAGAGCTATGTGTACTTGGTCGTCATCCATTTACCTCACCCTACTACCAGATATAATCTTTTCACATTCTCTCTTTAGCCTTTCTAGTCATTTCTCATAGATTTGGGATTACACTATGGGTAAATGGGATTGACTTCAAATGATACATGATGGGTTGAAGATTGTAACAAGTTCCTTCAAGGATTATTAACATTAATTTTCTTCTTGCTACTACCCCATATTCTCTTCTATCATACTTTTTTAGCCTTTTTCATCATTTTCCACAAATTTGGACTTACAACAAGGGTAAATGAGGTCCATTTGAAAAACACACGTGTTAGATTTTTATACATGATGGGTTTCAGATTTTGATAAGTCCATTTAAGGATTTCCCATCCATTTTCTTTGTCATAACTACCAAATAAGCTCTTCTCCCATACTTTCCTAGGTTTTTTAGCTATTTTTCATGAGCTTGGGATTAAAAAAAGGGTTTGAGATTGCAACAAGTCCACTTTAAGATTGACATCCATTTGCATTGCGATAATTACCAGATAAAGACTACTCCCTATTATAGCATTTGTATCCATTTTTTGAAATTTGGAATAAGTGAGTTAGGGGCACGTTTCCCTCACTAGAGGTTTTTTCCCTAACCACAGTGTGGTTTTGTCATTTAGACAAAACCACCTCCTCACTTGTAGACTCTCAATCTTATCTATTCAAGCATTTTACGTTTTGCTCTCTGCTCTCTTGCTTCTTGCTCCCAACAAGCATTTTTCCTAGATTTGGAAATGCAATAGGGGTAATTGTGGTTCACCTAAAAAACTAGTATACAAGGTATTTCTATAAGATGGGTTTGAGATTGTGACAAGTATCTTTAAACAATTTGACATCCACTGCCTCACCACACTATTAGATATTGTCTTCTCCCACACCTTTCTAGCCTTTCTAGCCATTTTATTAATTTTGGACTCGTGCACTATCCTAATTCAGTTTTTGAGGTACTTTGGATTTAAAATGGGGAAAAAAAGAGGCTCTTGAAACAAAATATTGAAGCAAAATGTAAGCTAAAGAAAATTCAAATTAAGAAATTTGACATGACATGTTATTAAAACTAGAGCACATCAAAAACAGAGTTCATCGCATTTGTGAAAGTAGTTTATGAGGGATCTAAATACAAGTTAATCTCAAAGCCTATGGTGTCAAAAAACACCTTTTAATAGCAGACATAAGCTACAATCATGCCATCACATTTGCCATCTCTATCTTGTGGGTTACACAATCCTCTGCATCATTTTTTCCATCTTCATCAATAAAATTATAATATATAAAGATGCACAAAGAATCAAACATTATTTCTTTCAATGATTATTGTCTATTCTAAATACTTTCATCTTGGTTTGCTGAATATTGCCAAGAATGAGAGAATCTATAAGACATCTTCAAATAGACGTGCAAGCTCTTCTTTTGTTGAAGAGTATTTTTGTAGCTCTTCTCTGCAATGTCTTATCTTCTCATGCTATTCCTTCTCAAGCTGCTTCTACAAAGCAAATTTATATTTCTCAAAAAGCAGGAAAGGACACAGGTGTTGAAAAGTTTTAAGACTATGAGGGACAGGTATCAGAACTACACAAGTATAATTTTTTGTCTACATAAATGTTCCAGTAGATAAAAGAAGTGTGTGCTTCATATGAGAAGGGAGATATCACATATGATGCTCCCTCATAATTAGTGAAATTAGTGGAAGTATTGTTCATATTCTCATGATGTTCATGTGTTGTTCAATGCCATTAATGTTTTATCTCATCTCACATTATTTTAAAAGTAAGTTAAAGTGTCATCTCATATAATTATTAAATCTAAGTTCAAGTGTAATGTTGTGCTACTTTTATAATTGTGAATATCCTATGTCAAGCACTTTAGAGCAAATCTTTCACTTCACTTCAATAATTATATATAAAATGTCTCATATCCTGAAGCACAATAATTATACAAGTCAAATTCCAAACCACTATCATCCATATTGTCTCTCTCTTTACTGTTATCTTCATCTCCTTTCCATGTCCTTTCCCATTTCTCTCAACTATGTTTTCTCTTCTATAGTGTTATCTTCATCTACTTTCCAATCCCTTCTCCTATTTCTACTCACATAGTCAGCTCAATTATCATCTCCTCTCCTATCTCTTCGCTATATTTTCTCATCTTTAGTTATTCTCTCATATTTCTACTCACATACTCAATTCAATTCTCCTCTCCTATTTCTACTTGCATACTTAGTTCTCATCTCGAGGGGTCACTCACAAATATGTAACTATAGCATGTGGGCTCAACATAGGGGATTTTTAAAAACATTTTTTACATATAGAAGGATACCATATAAAGGGGTATTCACAAATTGAATAGAAAAAGGTTGTGTTTTATTCATAACAAATCCACAGATAAGGGACTTTTAACTTAGTCTTGAACGCACGTGGTATAGAGGACTTTTATATAGTAAACACCCCAAGGTTCTCATCTCCTCTCCTATCTCATCACTATCTTTTGTCCCACTCTTTAGTTCTCCTCTCCTATTTATACTTGCATACTTTGTAAATCAAAAAAGTTTTTCCAATTATCAATTCTATTGAGCTTTTAACCAACAACAATTTATCATGGATTTCTGAGAACAAAAGACATTGACAGGAGCAAAAGAGGCAAGGACCATTGACAAAAGTCTTAAAACAATTGCACTCAAGCATGTGTAGAAATCAATAAGGTCCTTTGTTTTAGCTTTAGTAGCAATTTGTTTTAAAGTGCTTATGGGACAATTTTGATTCTCCATACTATCTGCTTTTCTCTCTTGCATACGAGATCTTGTTATCTGTTGAGCACAGACGTTGTATTATTTTCTTACAGAAAGTAACTCTGATACAATAGATGGCGCTACCTCCCAACCGTTCGCTACTATGTGAGAAGCTTCGATGGCATGCTGGAAACAGTAGAGGACTGAGGCTGGATGCTAAGGAATCAGGGTTGCTTTAGCCAGTGATGAATATGGGCTTCATGGGCTTGCTCTTATATAGCCACCAGTTGTAGTCAGTTAGACCCAATTGGGAGACCGACCCACTCCGCCCAAAATGACCGACTAGAGGTCGGTCCCGAAATAGGCCACCGACCACACATCAGAACTATGGCACAGAATAGAGCAACTAACCTACGGTCTCTGTTCTGCTGCCCAGAGCCACCACAACCCGAGTGGGCTACCCTAGGAAATGCTCGTTCTACCCACAATGCGGTCAATCATGGGATGCCTTCCCACACTTGCATGTAGCCTAGTTGACAATGTGCCAACTCTATCTAAAGCCGTCCAGCCATCAGGCCACACATGGCCCCCATCTGGTGTCCAAACCAGGACCTACCATATAACCGAGCTACTCAAATGCCTTCTCCTCATATGGGAGGCTTACAAGTAGAGTTAACTGGTTCCTATGTAGTTACACGAGAGTGGAGCATTGATATCTAACACCCCCTCTCAATGTCCACCTGCAAGTGAACTTACTTTTTCGGCCCAATGCCAAGTCGATGAAGATGCCTCTCCAACAAGTCTCTTCCAAGAGCCTTTGTGAAGATGTCTACAGCATTCTTTATAGTCGGACAATACACCAAGTTGACCTCTCCATCCACGATGAGCTCATGTACAAAGTGATATTGAATCTCAATGTGTTTTGTGCGAGCATGGAACATAGGGTTCTTTGCAATTGCCATGCAACTCTGATTGTCACATGATAACTGTGTAGGCTTATTCTGCGCTACACCCATGTCCCCGAAAATCCTCCTCAACCACACTACCTCATAAGAAGCAAAACATGCTGATTTGTACTCAGCCTCGGTAGAAGAAAGAGCAACTGTGGGTTGCTTCTTGCTGACCCATGACACATCTCTAGATCCAAGTGAGAAATAGTAACCTGTCACTGATCTCCTACTGTCCACGTCTCCTACCCAATCCGAGTCACAGAATCTAGTCAAGATGCTGTCCTTGGTACAGGTGATGCCATAATGAAGTGTGCCTTTGATGTATTTCAGCACCCACATCCCTGCCCTCCAATGGTTCTCTCGGGGCTTATTGGAAAACCTGCTCAGTACACCAGTCGCAAAACTGATGTCCGGCCGTGTGTTCTTGGGGGGGTCACTATGTATAAACCCTCTATAAACACGTGCATTCAAGGCCTATATTTAAAGTCCCTTATCTGTAAAAAATTTCATAATCAAATGTACCCCTTTTCTATACAAATCTGTAAATTTTTTCCAAAACTATTTTAAATAGTCCCTTATGTATATTTAAATTTGTAAATTTTAGAAATAAAAAAAATCCTTCTGTTGAACTCACGTGATAGGGTTACATATGATGAGTGACCCCCCCGAGCATGTGTTGCACAAGTAAATCAAACTACGCATAAGCCTTCTGTACTTCGCTTCGTCCACCAGTGGTGATGAATCCTCATTTGAGAGCTTCACGTCAACCTCCATAGGGGGTGCCAACTGTCTTGCACTCAGCCATGCCAAATGCCAGCAAGGGATGCATAGTGAGCTGCCCCTCCTTCAAGAGTGATAGAAAGTGAGGGAAGATGTAAATTGAAAGACGAATACAAGTTAATCAGAAGGACTGTAAGAAATAAGAGAGTGTTTGTGGAAGGACTACGATGGAAGAATACAAGTGCACTAAGGCACGATGTGTTCGCTATGATAAGGATAAGGGTTGGAATAAAGTGAGAGAAGCATTGGAAATGCTCTACTTTAAGTGAGTGGAGACTGTCCAACTGAATAAAATTTTGCAGAGCATTGGGAATGCTATACTTTAAGTGAGTAGAGCATTGGGAATTGATACTTTGGAGTGAAATATATTACAAATATTACATCATCACATATTCATATCAAAATTCTCATCACAGAAGGTTATATTTACAAATAATCACATCATCACACATTCATATCATAAGATTGTGTGCATGAAATAAATATATAAATATCATGACTAAATGCCACTTAAGTAATAAGTCACAAATTGGTGTATAATCAACAAAAACTACATCATGATTTATACATTGCAACAAATAAATGTCAACCATAATATTCATGGAATAAACAACATCATGAGAATATGCTCCTCATGCATATATACAAACACATCATACATGCATCACAACTCTTCTGATGCTTCTAGTGGAGACTGTGGCAACTCTTTTGATGCTTCCAATGGAGGTTGTGGTGCTCTAGATGTACACTCAGTCCCTACTTCTTCTGTAGTATGTAGTGCTTTCGGAGTAGACTCAATATCCTCTTCCTTAAATGCAAGCGGAGGCTGTGGCAACTCTTCTGATGCTTCCAGCAGTGGAGGCTGTGGTGCTGTAGGTGTACACTGAGTCTCTACTTCTTCTGTAGTGTGCAGTGCTTTCATAGTATACTCAGTCTCCTCTTCCTTAAATGCAAGCTCTGATATTGCTTCAGTTGCACGTTGTATTCTAATGGCAGTAATTAGGTCTCGAATGATTTCAGCCCTAAACAATTGTATATCCTTCTTTGAATATTTGAGCTCCAAAGAGTCTTCTGATGAGACTTGTGGCTTAAGTGAGATAATTTTCTTTGAAAATCAACATGCAGTTATAGGCAACTCTCCACCCACAACTATGCCCATCTTCTTGCTCTACTATTAAATGCTTTTGGAAGTCTAGCGAGTCTTTGTACTGTCCTGTTTCTCTGATAGTAGATACCAACTTCTCAATCAACCTGCTCATCATGACATATCAAAAAAACTTAGTGTGTCTATTACATAAGGTACATAATATAGAAGTAACAATAGATTAATAGAATACTTACGTTTGCACTGAGCCATGAAAGCCTGAAATCGGGTTGACAAACCAACAATAGTTGTCTTCAATGTCCCAAACCACCAAACTCCAATGTTCCCTACACGAATAATTAAGAACCATTATTATTTAACACAATGTTGCCGATATAAGATGAAAATAAAGGTTGCCATGATACTTACATCTCGTGATATGCCATAAATAGGATTCGCATGCCATGTAAATGTAAAGGCTATAACCATTTACAAACATCGGCTATCGTCTTTCTGCTATCGCTAAGTATAGGAGAAAGGAGGGAATCCAACATATACACACGGTTTTGTACGGCTCTACAAAATCGTGAGATAACTATACTGCACTAACAAATAAATGAATATTAGCTTATTAGATTTAATCAAAATATTGAATTATCAAGCAGAGAAAAAGTTTGTATCAAACCTGAGAATGGCCATCATAACGTTGTTATTGACCTCATTTGAAGCTCTAGAGACGATTGAAATCTCCTCTCCCCCAAATTCAAGATATTGAGGTCTATGTTAAATCATAACCCTAACATTAAAAGAGCTTCCTAATTCTTCCAATGAAGCCATGTTTGTAGAGTTGAGGTCTTCTATCCCGTTTGACTCTTTGATGGCATTCATTTCGCACTGCTCTGAGCCATTATCTATTTTCCTTGTGGGAGGGTCCATAATGTCACCCTTAATGATTGCTCGAATGGTACATGTTATAAATGTATAGAGATGCAAATCCGTATATGTTGATAGTGTGGTGTAATTTTGTATCTCAAAAATTTGACCAAGTACAAAAAAGCAATTGTAGCCCACCCTCCATCCACAATTATAGATGTGGCTATCCTCTTGATGTGATACCTGACATGTTATATACTCTATTTGTTGTGCCAAGTCACATTGCCACATTACTATGCCAATAGCACCTACTAACTTTCGAGCCGATCTGAACATCAAAACATATAACAATAGTGAATATGTGCATTGCATATCAATCTACATGTCAAGAAGTGACAACAAGTGTAGTCTATACTTATTCTAACACAGTGCCATGGACGGATGTCATTGAGTTGGCAAAGAAGCACTTCTTAGCAAAGATGTCCACAACTACCAAACTCCAATGTGAGCTGCATTATCAATCACTAGAAGGCATAGGCCATTTTCTGACGGAAATACCGATGCTTTTTACATTAAAATTTTTTTCACGAGCACAAATGTCACTATAAGTGTCGCTAAAAGCATCAGAGAAGGACCATCGCTATAAAGCATCGCTATATAGTGACACTGGCAAACGTCGCTATATAGCGACACTAAAAACGTCGCTATATAGTGACACTGTTAATCATCACTCTATAGCGACACTGGTAAACGACGCTATATAGCGACGATTAACAGAAGTAAAAAAAGGGTTAGTGGGGCTAAACAGTGCGAGCACGCAGGGTGATACAAAATTGTTCTTGTGAAATGATGAGTAACAAATGCATATACATGTCGGACATATACAACAATGTTTATAACAAAATTACCCTATCGAAAGGGCGATACAAAATTGCTCAAATGAGCGGATATACAAAATGCTACTACCACTACTCATCCGAATCTGAATTCGAATCATCTTCATCTTGTTGGCCTGTTCCTTGGTCCTCGACACCTGCGTCTTCTCCCTCGTCCTCGCCACCTGCATCCGATCCTTGGCCCTGTTTATCGCTCGCCTCTGATGATGGGACGCTTGAGCTTTGACCCTAAGAGTAAACCATATAAATCGAAAATTAGATTGGAACTTAAATTAAAAAGTGAGATTACAAGTAGGAGTAAACTTATACCGTGCGAGCAGCCACCTCAGCCCAATCGACCGTCGCTCCCATTGCCTCTTGCTCAATGAACCACGGCTTTGTTCCTATCCGAAATGCGCGTCGCGTCTCTGCATCTGTAGGAAGATGATCCATCGCAACTTGCTGTGGATCCAATTTACGAGAGTTAGAGTTAGCTAAAGTGCATGTAATATGTAAGTAACACAAATAGAACAATACATTAAATGAGAAGAAGTAGACTTACCACGGTTGCCTCGAATGCATACCGTCTGCTTGCACCAAAGTGCGAAGTACCTATGACATCCAGTCGTCTCTTCGCAGCCCTCCTCTGACCCTCGAACATTTCGGGATGGTCCCTATGTTGCTTCTTGAAGTACTTCCAATCAGCTTTGTCTGCCTAGCTGGGTTTAGCCAACCCCTTTATAATGGAAGTACACAAGGTTGATCTACGATGCTTCAAGACCAAACCCATGCGCTCTCGCATATAATCATCATTAAACTCCACATTTGGCGGATTAGAACACACTATTCAAAATTTTTGGACTTTCTCTCTTGGTTTGGACTTTTTTTTGGAGCATATCCTCTCCACTCAACTTCATTTAATGGCTAAAAAATTGGGTTTTTTGAGCACTTAATGGGTCACTTATATACAAATATGGCCTTATTAAGCTAGTAAAAAGTCAAGTGGTAACCTCTAATTTAAAAAAAAATGGCTCGCTGAAGCTATAATTCCCAAACTCATGCATGGTGCCCCCATCCAATAATTATAATAATAATAGTAGTAGTCTCCTAACTCAAGTAGAGGGGGGGGGTCGCTGCCACGGCAGCGAGAGAGGAGGGGGGGGGAGAGAGAGAAGGGGGGGCAGCGAGAGAGAGGAGGGGGGCGCGAGAGAGAGGGGAGGGAGAGAGAGAGAGGGGGGGCCACTACCGCGGCAACGAGAGAGGAGGGGGGGAGAGAGAGAGGGGGGGCAGCGAGAGAGAGGGGAGGGAGAGAGAGAGGGGGAGGGCCGCTGCCACGGCGGCGAGAGAGGAGGGGGGGAGAGAGAGAGAAGGTGGGGCAGCGAGAGAGAGGGGGGGGAGAGAGAGAGAGAGGGGGGATAGGGAGGGGAGGGGAGGGGAGAGAGAGAGGGGGGGCCACTGCCGCGGCAGCGAGAGAGGGAGGGGGGGAGAGGGAGGGGGGGGAGAGGGAAGAGAGAGGGGGGGGCCGCTACTGCGGCAGCGAGAGAGAAGGGGGGGAGAGAGAGAAGGGGAGGCGCGGCAACGAGAGAGAGGGGGGGCCGCTGCTGCGGCAGCGAGAGAGGAGGGGGGGGAGAGAGAAGGGGGGGCAATGAGAGAGAGGGGGGAGAGAGAGAGAGGGGGGGAGAGGGAGGGGAGGGGAGGGGAGAGAGAGAGGGGGGGGCCGCTGCCGCGGCAGCGAGAGAGGAGGGGGGGGAGAGAGAGAAGGGGGGGGAGAGAGAAGGGGGGGATGCGGCAGCGAGAGAGAGGGGGAGGGAGAGAGAGAGAGGAGGGGGGGCCACTGCCACGGCAGCGAGAGAGGAGGGGGGGAGAGAAAGGGGGGAGGAGAGAGAGAGAGGGGGGGGAGGCCGCTGCCGCGGCAGCGGAGAGGGAGGGGGGGGAGAGGGAGGGAGGGGAGGGGAGAGGAGAGAGAGAGGGGGGGCCGCTGCCACGGCAGTGAGAGAGGAGGGGGGAGAGAGAGAGGGGGGGTGCGGTAGCGGGGGGCCGCTGCCGCGGCAACGAGAGAGGAGGGGGGGCGAGAGAAGGGGGGGCGCGGCAGCGAGAGAGAGGGGGAGGGAGAGAGAGAGAGGGGGGGCCACTGTCGCGGCAACGAGAGAGAAGGGGGGGAGGCACAGCGAGAGAGAGGGGGGAGAGAGAGAGAGAGGGGGGGGCCGCTGCCGCGGCAGCGAAAGAGAGGGAGGGGGGAGAGAGAGAGAGAGGGAGAGAGAGAGAGAGGGGGGGAGGCCGCTGTCGCGACAGCGAGAGGGAGAGAGGGGGGGAGAGAGAGAGAGGGGAGGGGAGAGAGAGAGAGGGGCGAGGCCACGGCAAGTGAGAGAGAGAGTGGGGAGCGCAAGTGAGAGAGAGGGAAAAGGTGAGGAGAGAGTGGGAGAGAGAGAGAAAGAGGGGAAATGAAGAGGAGGGGAGAGAATGTAGACTAGAGCGGAGAGGAAAGAGAGAGAGAGAAGAGTGAGAGAGATGGACGAGAGATGAAAATTTAGAGAGGGAGGACACAAGAGAAAGTACGATCAAGATAGAAAATCTTACCAATGAAGAGGAGAAATGAGTGGGCGACGATCGAGAAAAGATAAAGGAGAGATGTTTTGATGGAAGAATTTGGGAGCTACGATCAATGAGGCATATGAGAGGAGATTGGTGTGTGATTTAGTCGAAACTTAAACAAACAAAACTATAAACCTTGGTGTTTGATGAAAATTTAGAGAGGAAGGGCACAAGAGAAAGTACGATCGAGATAGAAAATCTTACCAATGAGGAGAAAAAATGAGTGGGCGACGATCAAGAAGAGATAAAGGAGAGATGTTTTGATGGAAGAATTTGGGAGCTACGATCAATGAGGCATATTAGAGGAGATTGGTGTGTGATTTAGTCGAAACTTAAACAAACAAAACTATAAACCTTGGTGTTTGAAAAGAGAAACGTGTGGAAACTAGAATTTCAAATTTCCCGCCTTTTTTTAAACTATGAATCCTTGTGTTTGAAAAGATAAACATGTAAAAACTTGAAAATTGTGATAAAAGACAACCTTGTGTTTCAAAAGACAAACGCGTGGATGTGAAAAGACAAATGTATGCTAAAAGCAAAACTTGTAGAAACTTGAATTTTAAATTTTTCTTTGTTTTTGAATTTAAAATGAGTTTCACTTTCATTTTCAATTTACTAGTTTAATTTAGACTATAATGCATTTTGTTTTGGAATATAAAAAGTATAATTTTAATTTTATTACATTTTAAATTAAAATTTTAAAAGTAGTTTAACTTACATTCGTTATTATCACTTTAATTTATTTCTTTTTAGGGAGAATTAATATATTCTTCTAGGTAAATATTAAATTTTTAAATTTAAGTCTTATTTTCTTTATTTTACATTATTTTTTCATAAACTTTAAGTTAAACTACTTTATAGTTTTTATTATTTAAATTCAAATTTATTAAGATTTTAACTGAGTGGGAGAGGGAGTGGGAATGGGGAAGGTGAAAGAATGGGCGTGGGCATGGGAGTGAGAATGGGGGAGGTGGGGTGGGAGGATGGGGGTGGCAGCGAGAGAGAAGGGGGGGGAGAGAGAGAGAAGGGGGGGAGAGAGAGAGAAAGGGGTGTGAGTTTAAAAAAGATAAAATATAAATTTTATCTTTTTTAAACTCACAATCTTAGTGTATTAAAAAGAATAATGGAAAATAGATTATTTTTTGCTTTTAATTCGCAACCTAAGGATATTAAAAAGAACAATGGAAAAGAAATTATTTCTTGCTTTTCTTCGCTTCGATGGTTGGTGTAGTCTAGATTAGCATAGATTAGTTTGTCCTTAGAGGAGAGAACTCCAAAAAAACCAATCAAAGCCATGCTCAAAATTTCCCGACTAGTTCCTAATCGGAGTCAGTCCATTCGTTCACATTCGGTTTCACAGTCACAACAACCCTACCATTTAAGCAACAATTAAGGTTTTTTAACTTTTAAGATGATTGAAAGTTGTATCAGTGGACATGATAGATTACAGTTGTGGAAGTTGACAGAGCATTTTACACTTATATCAGTTGCGGGAGTTGACAGAGCACTTTGCACTTATATATGACAGACTTCAAATTTGTATTCAGAGATCATTGTAAATCCTTATTTTTTTTTACATTTATGCTCTAAGCCTTGTAAAGCCTTTTAGGCTATTCCCAAAGCATTTATGCTCTAAGCCTTGTAAAGCCTTTTAGGCTATTCCCAAAGCGTGAAATTGATACTTATATGATTGGGAAGAATAAAAACTTGAGGTGTATTAATGGGACTCATTGTACTCTTGATTTTTCAGAGTAATTGTAGTTTGTCAAAGTACTTAAAATTTGTGTTGTGCTTGAATACAGGATGGATCTTGAGGCTACAGCATTTGTCAATGGTATGACACTGAAATACAATGGAAGAACTTATGCCCCAAAGGACTTCACAAACTGGACAGTTGTTGACACAACAAAGAAAGCATGGTTCTTGGTCTTAAGTAAAGGAAATCTCATTCTAGTGATGACAAAGAGAGAGTTGCAGAAAGATGAGTGGGCATCAAATGTATCTTTCTCAAAGAGCAATTTGATTCAAGGGGGGCACCTTAGTAGGAATAAAAATTGAAAAAGACAGCAGTACAATGATGATTTACACAAAGTCAAGAATGAGCAACAAATCGTTTCTTCTTTCTACGAAAGATGCAATGCACTTTGTGATGCTGCCGCCAAAAGCACCTAGATTTCCTGAATTGGTTCCTGCATTGGAGATCCTTCAACATGTGTGGGAGGAATTTCCCATTGAGGAAGCAAGAAAAATGCAGTCAAAGATTATCCTTGAATACTTTCAGGGTGTCATCGAACAAGGTTCAACTTCATTGGAGGGACCTAAGGTGCAAGAATCCACACATGAGAAAGGAAGTGATGGGACATGCCATGTAGACCTGGTTCATGGTAATACAAATGAGAGAGGAAGTGGAGTGGATGAGACAGAACACATTGTAGCAATGGATGAGGGTCTTGTACACATGGATGCTTACAAGGGATCTATCTGAGAGAGGAATTGAATTGGTGGAGACCGGACATGCACATGCATCTCAGACAGAAATTGAATTGAGTGAGACACGACATGCATCAGATAAGACAGGACATGCACACACATCTCTTGTTCATGGTATTACTCACTTAGATGGTGTAACTCATGAAGTTGATGGAATAATAGAACAAGTGAAGCCCTTAAGTATACCTGAAGTTGAGGTAATAGAAGAAGAAGTAGGGCGATCTAAAGCAGTTCACATTGAGCCCCTAAAAAATAAACCTCGACGTCAAATGCAAAAGGCAAGTACTTCACGAGCTACAGTTCCAAGTCCTATAACTGGAAAAAGAGGTCGTTCATATACAAAGAAAGGGCAAAGAAGAGAAGAGGAAGAACATGAAGAGGATGCGGAGGGTCTTGAAATGGAGTCTGATCTAAAAGCAGAAATGTTATCAATGAAGAACCTAAATCTTCGCTTGAATGAGGCTGTGACAGATGAGGATCCAGGATATATATGGGGCTAGAAGACTCAAGTTATACATGCTTCAACAGTGGTCAAAGCAAGTGTCTTCACCAACAGCAGGACCTTAGATATAGCCTATGCTAAAAAGATTTTTCAGGCTTTGATTGATGGAAAAAAACCAGTTGTTTCTAATTTGGTACTTCGTCCAAGAACATTTTGGCCAGTCATGGGAGATTATAGTCAATCCATCAATTTCTCTCAGCCTATAGATTTTGAGATGCAATTCACTAAGTTCCTCGGAAAACAAGTTCCCTCACTTCAAGAAGGACAGAGTTTAGTGAATGATCCAGAACGACATATAAGGGATGCCAAGAGAAATTTCTTAGCTCATTGTACATTTGAGGCAATAGATGGTCAACACTATGCCTATGCTTGTAGTGAGCGCTCTAGAGATGCATACTAGAGATGCATACAAGAAAGGAGAAATTACTTATCAAACCTTCGCGAGTGTGCCTCAATTTCACTACTATTTTGCATGCATTTGTATCTTCAAGAACGAGAAAAAATATTTGATTGGGTCGGAAAGACTTAATCATGACATTTATGCACTACGAAAAATCACCTCCACTTCAGAGATGTTGCTCAAAGCTAGGACCATATGGAAAACTTTTAATTCTCCTTTGACCACTCTCAAAAGAACTACAACTAAAGTGGAAGCGGATAATCTTGTTGACTTCTACACATGCTTGAGTGCCATTGTACCAAGGGGAAAGCAGGAAAGAGCAAAGGTGATTACAAGCTTTAAGACAGTAAGGGATAGGTATCAAGACTACACAAGCATACTTTTCCGTAGTGATGAAGTTTTTCATCAGATCAAAGACATGTGTCTTGCATGTGAGAAAGGAGATGTCACATATGAGGCTCCATCATTGATTAAAGAGAAGGCAAAGAAGATTGAGAAAAAAGAGATGACAGCTCGAATGTGGAGGCCTTTAAGAAACCTACCAGACAAATACGCAAGTCTTGCTACAGAGAAATTAATGTCCAACGAATGGTTTTTTGGCAAAAAGGATAAAGATCATTACATGGAAGATTGCATCATCCAACAGGTCAAGCGTGATGCAGTAAAGAGTGCAATTGAATATTTATTGGGAGAAAAAAATATTCCAATTAGCCAATGTAAAATTGATCATAACATTGTGAGGCAGATGGCATCAACTTTACCGTCAGCTAAACAGAAGGCTTGGGCGCATAAATGGGTGAAGGTAGAAGATGATGGATCTGAAATTACTCCCTCTATGAGAAGTGACATTCCGGAAAATGTGTATGCATATGCACAAAAAGTCATCAATAAGCACACTCTCAGAAAAGAAAAAACTTTGAACAAGGGCTTTTTTTTCATACATGAAATCATTTCAGAGTCTGGAAAGAGTGTTGAGTGCAAGGGAGTTTCATTGAATGATTTTTTGACAGACGACACTGCTTGAGAGAGACCTCAGCTTTTCTTTGTCTATCAAATATCACCAGATGACATTCGTCAACTCCTTGACAGAATATTACATACCACCATTGGTAGAGTGGGATAATGTAATATAGTCATATTTGCTGATAAAGATGACAAGGAACAAATGTCTGCTACCCTAGAAAAACAATATGGCAATGAGCTTAAGATTTACAATGGTATATACTCAAGAAAAAGGGACAAGAGAGAATGCGGTCTCAAGATATAGAGTCTAGAAACCTTTTTCTTGTGCATGAAGAGCCCTTACAATGATCACTCCTTACAAAACAATATAAGAGGGAATGCAAAGAGATTGCAACTACTACTGGAAAAGCATGAAGCTCCAAGTCCCCTCCATCGCAATGCAAATCACTATGAAAGGCCAGCAAAAAGTGCTGATCTTTTAATTAGTATGATGGAATTTTTGCTACCGTCCGGATGGGAAGTCACATTGTGTCGAGTGGGACATTTGTTTGAAGCTCTTATCAAAAAAGGACACAATGTAAATATTATTGAGAGCCCTGCTTGCTTGGAATACCTTGATACCGTGGCTTCTCTCACAATAAAGTTTGATAAGAAAGGTCCGATCTCACATGAAGAGGATGACATAGAGATGATCATGTATGATGAGAGCAAGAAAGATGATGAAAATGATCAAAGCTCTGGATATAATAGTGAGGACACCAGCGATAGCAAGGAAGCAGAAGAAGATGGATATGACACTGACCTTGCCTCTGAAGGTTACATAAAAAGACCACGAAGATATGTAGAGGTATGAAAACTTATGTTTAATTTTCTTTATTCATTTAAAGGTCTTTTTAAATTTATAATTAATTTAAAATTTTGAATCTCATAATTATTTTATCCTTTTATAGGAGAAGGGAGAGGAGGAGGATGAGGAGGACATAGCTGGAGTAGAGAATATAGAAAGCTCATCTCAAGAAAGAAAAGCTGCTCTGGCCGGATGACTCTAGAAAATAATCATACATTGCAGCAAATGGAGAAGTCATTTCAAGTTAGGTTTCAAGTTCGAGAACAACCTCTTACTTTTATATTTGATGAAGAGGACATTTCAATCCTCATAAACTTCAAGAAAGAGGTTAATGACAAGGTCATAATAGCCATCCTTAGGTTTGAGACAAACTTTTTACTGACTTTATGCTTTTGTATTTCCATTGGATCAAATGAACTAATATTCTTTTCTTTTTATTGCAGTATGGTTTTACAACAGCTTCCCCTATATATACAAAGATGTGCATATATGGTCGATCCTCTTGTTTCTAGTGTACTTAGCAATAAGCAGAAGACCATAGATGATGTTTTTAAGTGGTTGCAACCTATTGATTTGACTGCAGAGCGCGAGTTATCTTTACTGCATATCATGAGGAGTGAGTATCAATCCCTACCTAGCTTATCTCTTATATTGTGGAGGATTATATCAAATAATAATTATTCTTAATTGATAATGCAGCTTGCATTGGAGCTTGGTAATTGTGGACATCTTAGCAAAGCAATGCTTCTTTGTCAATTCAATAGCATCTATCCATGGCAGTGTGTCAGAGTAAGTATAACCTACTTGTGTCATAATTATGTCAATGAGATGCATCCTATGCAATGTGCACATTCATTTATGTTTTCTATTTTGATGTGTAGATCTGCTCGAAAGTTGGTAGGTGCTATAGATGCACTTATGCAAATGGAGGGTGACTTGGAAGATAAAATAGAGTATGTAACATGCCCTGCAGCGAAGCAGAATGATGACCACAGTTGTGGGTGGAGAGTCGGATATAACTGCTTTTTGCTCCTTGCTCAAATTTTTAATTTGAGAGGCGGTGAAACCTCATTGTTGACATATACAGACTTGCATCTATATGCATTTATGTCATCTATCATTAAGGCATTTATTGATAACGTGGTGGAGCATCCAGAGGAAACATTGGTTGCTACGCCCATAAGTTGTCCTAATGTAACCACTGTATTGGACGAAATGGGGAGCTCTTCTAAGGTTAGGGTCATCATTAGCAAGCAACCTCGTGTTTTGTCTTTTGGTAGCGAGGAACTTACAATCCTCTCCAACCCTTTGAAAGAGGCTAATGACAAAGTCATGATGGCCATCCTCAGGTTTGAGAACATCTCTTGGCTTGATACTTCAATCATTTGATTCAATCTGCTTCTAACATTTGTTTATTTATTGCTACAGTACGGTTATATCTCACTTTCCTAGATCAGTACAAAATCACGTCTGTATGCTCGATTCTCTTCTTTCAACTGTACTTAGTGATACCAAGAAGACAGTAGATGATGTTTGTTCAATTCTACAACCTTTAGACTTGGATGGCATACTACTTGTCTTTATGCCATACTATGAGAAGTAAGTATGGTCTCAATCTTTCTTTTACTCTCTTATTTATAATATTGTGTCAATTAATACTTAATATTGTGATAAATCTTATCACTCTTTATTGGTGATGTAGTTCACATTGGAGCCTGATAGTATGGGACCTTGATGACAACCATTGTTGGTTTGTCTACTCATTTACAGGCTTTCACGGGGTGTTCAGGTAAGTGTTTTTTTATCATATCATTATGAACATGCATCTTACTATTTACTACACAAATTCACTTTGTCATATGTCATGATGGACAGGTCTGCAAACAAGTTAGTTTCTGCGATTATGAAAGTCAGGGAGCATCAAGACCAACCAAATTTCCAGACACGCCTCGCAGTGGAGCAGAAAGATATGTTTAGTAGTGGGTGGAGAATTGCCTACAACTTCATGTTGTATCTCAATGAAATTTTTGAACATGTCTCAATAGAAGCATATACCAAGCTCGAGCTACAAGATTTTGTGGCTAAGACTATTCACTATCTAACTGCTATCATTGGGAAACAACATGATGGACTCAATGAAGAACTTGAGGGAGCCAAAGAAAAAGAAGAGACAATTCAGTCTCCTTCTGTATCACAGCCTCAAGTAGAAGCATTACAGTCTACACTTGAATTAGAGACTCAATGCATTCTTCCTACACAAGAAGTGGAGACTCCATGTGCATCTACAACATCACATCTTGTAAAGGAGGAAGAGATTAAGTCTATCCTGATTGCACCAGAAGTAGACTCTCAATGTACACCATCCACACAAGTAGAGACTCAATGTACTTTTAGAGAATCACAGCCTCAAGAGGACTCATCAGACTCTATTCAGTTGTAAAACATGTAGAAAGAAACATGAGTCCTTGAAGATTTTTATCTTGTTTGTATTGATTAATGATAGTGTTTTTAAAACTTATGTTAAATGTTGCAATACATTAGGATATTTTATGATATTTATTCATTACAATACATTAGGTTTTACTTTTTTGAAAGTCTAATTTATTATGTACAATAAATATCTTATGATGAGAATCTAATAATTATATCATTCTTATCTTCCATCACTTTATTTTATAGATTTCAATGTACTCAAAATCTATCATTTATTATGTACAGCAAGTCTAACTTATATTATATTAAAAGAATATCTCATGATGAGATTCTAATAATTACTAACTTATATTATATTAAAAGAATATCTCATGATGAGATTCTATTAATTATATCATTCTTGTGTTCCATCATTTTATTTTATAGATTTTAATGTACTATCACTATCTTACATGTCTCAAATGTCTCCCTGTCTCGCATTACGGTCTTGCATCTAGTCATCTCCCATTACGGTCTTGCATCTGTAGTTCTATAAATTCCCTAGTAGTCGTTCATCTTCTATATCTCACCCGCAGCACCCGCAGCAGACACTTCTTCCACTTTGCTCTTCTTACCTTACTCCTCTCCTCAAGCTTGATCCTTCCTCTCCTTAAGCTTGCTCCTTCCATCTTGCCCGCAGCCTTGCCTCCTCTTCTCAAGCATACTCCTTTCATCTTGCCTTACCTCCTCTAGTTACCTTCCTCACTCTTGTTACCTTCCTCACCTCGTTCGTCTTCTATATCTTTCCTCACTCTCGTTACCTTCCTCACCTTGTTCGTCTTCTATATCTCACCTGCAGCAAAAACTTCTTCCACTTTACTCTTCTTACCTTACTCCTCTCCACACTTCTTCCACTTTACTCTTCTTACCTTACTCCTCTCCTCAAGCTTGCTCCTTCCATCTTGCCCGCAGCCTTACCTCCTCTTCTCAAGCATACTCCTTTCATCTTGCAGCCATTATGGATCTTTTTAAGGTAATCGATTCTGTCGAGCAAGCCATTAGCAGCCTCAAAGAATGGATTGCTGAGAACCAGGGAAAGAGAGAAGAGAGAAAGCAAAATTCAGCTCCATTAACCCAGTACGAGAAGGATGACTTTGCTTGTCAGAAGGGCTTAGAGAAGGAAGAGGAAAGAAAAATAAGTATGGCTACTACTGAAATAGATAAATTGCAGTCATATAGGAGAGAGTTGATAGACTTTCAAAGTGAGATATCTTTGCATGTGGCTCGTTATGGAAGATTTTCCCCCAAGGAAGTGCAAGCCATTCGGAATAAACAAAGTGTTATGCAGGAGAAAATTCATCAATCCTTACTTCTCTTCTATAATTTTAACTACATCGATGAGGATGAGATGAGCTCAGCTCTTGAATGGTTTGAATTTAGGCTAAAGACTTGAAAATAGAAAATTCATCAAATTGAATGGCTGTAGTCTTGAAAATAAATTTGCCTTCCAGTGAGAGTCTTATTGTAACTTTTGGTGTAATTTGCCTTCCACCAATGAGAGTCTTATTGTAACTTTTGGTGTTTTTCAACACCTAAATTATAAATATTGTGAGAGTTTACTACTTCCACTTGTAACTTTTAAAAGTGTTTCCTAAACACTATTATAAATATAAAGAGAGTTTACAATTAATGGACCACTCTTTTTTGTGTAACTTATCTCAAGCTTAACTTTTGAAGGTGTTTATTAACACCATTAAATATTAAGAGAGTTTACAACAACCGAATCTTATTTTTTCATGTAACTTATCTAGGCTGCATTAAATTTTATAATTTTAGTTTCATGTCCTTAAAAAATATATAAAAAAATACTTGTTTTTATGTTTTTATATGTGCTTTGAAGATTGGGTTTTTCTTAAATTTTATCTGAAAACTAGTCCAAAAGTATATGTAAAAATGAATTTGTACATTGACAAGTCCAAATGAAATAAGTGTTAAATAGAGAAGGGGAAAGAGATGAGGGGGAATGAGAGAAGCATAAGCATAAGCTTATGCAGAAATAGAGAATGAGCTTATGCGGAAATAGAGAATGAGAGAAGCATAAGCTCATGCTTATGCTTCTCTCATTCTCTATTTCGGCATAAGCTCATGCATAAGCATAAGCTTATGCAGAAATAGAGAATGAGCTTATGCGGAAATAGAGAATGAGAGAAGCTTCTCTCATTCTCTATTTTCGCATAAGCTCATGCATAAGAGAAAGCTTGTGCAGAAATAGAGAAGGGGGAAAGCTTATGCGAATGAGAGAAGGGGGAAAGAGATGAGGGGGAATGAGAGAAGCATAAGCATAAGCTTATGCGAAAACAGAGAATGAGCTTATGCGGAAATAGAGAAGAAGAGAAGCATAAGCTTATGTTTATGCTTCTCTCATTCTCTATTATGCTTCTCTCCTATATTTCCGCATAAGCATAAGCATGAGCTTATGCGGAAATAGAGAAGGAGAGAAGGGGGAAATGAGAGAAGGGGGAAATAGAGTGGGAAATAGAGAATGAGCTTATGCGGAAATAGAGAAGGAGAGAAGCATAAGCTTCTCTCATTCTCTATTTCCACATAAGCTCATGCATAAGCATAAGCTTATGCGGAAACTTAAGCATAAGCTCATGCTCATGCATGAGCATAAGCGTGAGCTTATGCTTATGCTTATGCATAAGCATAAGCTCATGCTTATGCTCATGCAGAAAAAGAGAAGGAGATTATGCGAAAATAGAGAATGAGTTTCCGCATAAGCTTCTCTCATTCTCTATTTCCACATAAGCTCATGCATAAGCATGAGCTTATGTGGAAACTTAAGCATAAGCTCATGCTCATGCATGAGCATAAGCATAAGCTTATGCTTATGCTTATGCATAAGTATAAGCATAAGCATATGCTCACGCTTATGCTCATGCGGAAATAGAGAAGGAGCTTATGCGAAAATAGAGAACGAGCTTATGCGGAAATAGAGAAGGAGCTTATGCGGAAATAGAGAATGAGCTTATGCTTAAGCATAAGCATCAGAAATAGAGAAGGAGCTTATGCAGAAATAGAGAATGAGTTTCTGCATAAGCTTCTCCCATTCTCTATTTCCGCATAAGCTCATGCATAAGCATGAGCTTATGTGGAAACGTAAGCATAAGCTCATGGTCATGCATAAGCATAAGCTCATGCTTATGCTCATGCGAAAAAAAAGAGAAGGAGCTTATGCGGAAATAGAGAATGAGTTTCCGCATAAGCTTCCCTCATTCTCTATTTCCGCATAAGCTCATGCATAAGCATGAGCTTATGCAGAAACTTAAGCATAAGCTCATGCTCATGCATGAGCACAAGCATGAGCTTATGCTCATGCGGAAAAAGAGAAGGAGCTTATGTGGAAATAGAGAATGAGTTTCTACATAAGCTTCTCTCATTCTCTATTTCCGCATAAGCTCATGCATAAGCATGAGCTTATGCGGAAAATTAAGCATAAGCTCATGCATGAGCATAAGCATAAGCTTATGCTCATGCAGAAATAGAGAAGGAGCTTATGCAGAAATAGAGAATGAGTTTCCGCATAAGCTTCTCTCATTCTCTATTTCCGCATAAGCTCATGCATAAGCATAAGCTTATGCGGAAACTTAAGCATAAGCTCATGCTCATGCATGAGCATAAGCATGTGCTTATTCTCATGCGGAAAAAGAGAAGGAGCTTATGCGGAAATAGAGAATGAGTTTCCGCATAAGCTTCTCTCATTCTCTATTTCCGCAGAAGCTCATGCATAAGCATGAGCTTATGCGAAAACTTAAGCATAAGCTCATGCTCATGCATGAGCATAAGCATGAGCTTATGCTCATGCGGAAAAAGAGAAGGAGCTTATGCGGAATTAGAGAATGAGAGAAGCTTATGCGGAAACTCATTCTCTATTTCTGCATAAGCTCATGCATAAGCATGAGCTTATGCATGCAGAAACTTAAGCATAAGCTCATGCTCATGCATGAGCACAAGCATGAGCTTATGCTCATGCGGAAATAGAGAAGGAGCTTATGCGAAAATAGAGAATGAGTTTCCGCATAAGCTTCTCTCATTCTCTATTTTCGCATAAGCTCATGCATAAGCATAAGCTTATGCGGAAACTTAAGCATAAGCTCATGCTCATGCATGAGCATAAGCATGAGCTCATGCTTATGCTTATGCTTAAGCATAAGCATAAGCATAAGCTCCTGCTTATGCTTATGCGGAAAAAGAGAAGGAGCTTATGCGGAAATAGAGAATGAGTTTCCGCATAAGCTTCTCTCATTCTCTATTTCCACATAAGCTCATGCATAAGCATGAGCTTATGCAGAAACTTGAGCATAAGCATAAGCAGAAGCTCATGCTTATGCTCATGCAGAAAAAGAGAAGGAGCTTATGCGGAAATAGAGAATGAGTTTCTGCATAAGCTTCTCTCATTCTCTATTTCCGCATAAGCTCATGCATAAGCATAAGCTTATGTGAAAACTTAAGCATAAGCTCATGCTCATGCATGAGCATAAGCATGAGCTTATGCTTAAGTATAACCATAAGCATAAGCTCATGCTTATGCTCATGCGGAAATAGAGAATGAGTTTCCGCATAAGCTTCTCTCATTCTCTATTTTTGCATAAGCTCATGCATAAGCTTATGCTTCTCTCATTCTCTATTTCCGCATAAGCTCATGCTTAAGCATAAGCTTATGCGGAAATAGAAGCATAAAGAAGGGGGAAACTGAAGCATAAGCTCATGCTCATGCATGAGCATAAGCATGAGCTTATGCTTATGCTTAAGCATTAGCATAAGCATAAGCTCATGCTTATGCTCATGCATGAGCATGAGCTTATGCGAATGAGAGAAGGGGGAAATAGAGAAGGGGGAAAGAGAGAAGGGGGAATGAGAGAATAAGAGGGAAAGGAAATAGAGAATAAGAGGGAAAGGAAAGAGAGAAGGGAAAAGAGATGAGGGGGAAATAGAGAAGGGGGAAAGAGAGAAAAAGAGAAGAGGGAAAAAGGAGAAGGGGGAAAAAAGAGAATAAGAGAAGGGGGAAGAAGGAAAGAGTGGGAGGGGAAGAGAGGGTTCCTATGCCCATCACTGCAGCTAGCGCTTAAGGCGCTAGCTACAGGCCAATGCAAATAACAAAAATAACAAATGGAAAAAAGAGGAAGCACTTACCTGAAATAGTATGTCCCGCTCGGTGTAGTGGACTGGCCCTACAAAAGAGAGAAAACAACCCATTTTTTCAAATAAGATGTTAGTGGAAGGAGGAGATTACAAAAGCAACTTCTTGAAGGGAGGAGATTGAGGAGACAAGGAAAGGAGGAGATTGAGGAGACAAGGAGAAAGAGAAGGAAGAGAAACACAGAAAAAAGAGGGGAGTTTTCTTTCTTTCTTGAAATCTCGTTTTTTGTTTCAATCCTTTCAAAACAAGCATGAAAACTAGTTTATAGGTTTAGCAATACAAGAAGAAACACTCACAAAACTAAAGCTAACAAACAAACAACCTACATTGTTGAAACAAACTCACCTCTTGAAGAACTTCCTTTCAAGAAACCAAAGAGGGAAAAGGATAAAGAGGGAGTACAAGAGGTAGGAGAAGGATGAGGAGTGGAAAATAGAGTGGGAGGTTGCTTGGAATAGGTGGGAGGTCGTCGAAAATAGGTGGGAGGAGATTTTGGGTTGCTTACTTGAGAGATTAGGGAATAGTATGAATAAAACGCCGCGCCTTTAGCGTTTCGGGTTTTAACCCATAGCATCGCTATATAGCGATGCTTATTCGTCGCTATATAGCGACGAAACAGAGGAAAGCGTCGCTATATAGCGACGCTTACTGTCACTTTTTTGATGTGGCCTCAAGAGAAGCTCAAACATGCTATTTTATAATTGTCAATATCTCCTCTTCATGCTTATGTTGTGATTTTATAAGTGTAGATGGAAGGGACGAGTGGAAGCTCGTCCGATGATGTGCCAATGCCCGGGAGCACGAAGTGGCTTACGGAGAGGTTATACTATCATTGCACTCATTGCAAGCGAGAAGTACGACATCAACGTCATATTATCATGTGCCACTTGCGGATGTATGGGGAGGAGCTGGAACCAGTACCCCCCATTGGTGTTGCACATGTTGATGGACCGTCGGTAAGTCAAAGCTATTTAAGTTCGCAATATTATTGTATACTAGGAAATAGAAGATCTTATATTTACACGAAATCTTAAAACAGGATGAGGAGGGTGACGAGGGTACACATATACCTTCTCACTTTCAACAAGACTATAGTCTCCCGGATGACGACGAGGGTATGGTCGACATGATGGATTCCATTTTTATGGGCACTACATCCCACGTACACGTGATGTTAGAGTCTGAGGTCAAAATGCGAGAGTTGCAATCAACACAATTGTATGAGGTGCTAGGATGTCTAAACTACGTGCTTGTCTCTCAATCTTGAATCTACAAGTACAGTATGGGTGGTCGGATACAAGTGTCTCGGCCTTAATGAGGTTAGCTCTTGCATTAATTTGACTCATTATTTGGATATTGTTTGTTTTGAGAATCATCATTTGGATAGTTTCTTTGTCATAGGTTGCTCCAGAAGATGTTGCCTACACCAAATACCATGCCTGCATCAAGAGATGAAGCGAAAAAGATGCTAACAACGGTGGGTATGGATTATGATACCATCCATGCTTGGCGTAATGATTGTATTCTCTTTCACCGTGAGCATGGAGATTTGGCTAGTTGTCCAAAGTGTGGGGAACAACGATATAGAGATGACTTGCAGGGTGAGCGGATATCGGTAAAGGTCTTAAGACACTTTCCCATCATTGCAAGAATACAACACATGTTTCAATGCAAATCCATAGCGGAGTTGATGACATGGCATGCATCTCATCAGTCCACTGATCACACATTGAGGATTCCCGCAGATTGTGCAGCTTGGAAGCACATAGATAATCAGTGGCTGGACTTTGCGAGGGAGCCACGCAACTTACATCTTGGGCTAGCCATGGACGGCATGAATCCTTTCGGGTTACGCTCAACATCTTGGTCGACATGGCCCATAGTCGTGGTGAATTACAATATCCCACCATGGCTAACAATAAAAAAGGGGCACCTCATGCTTGCACTACTTGTGCCAGGAAAGTACAAGGCTCGTACAAGGCAAAAAACATGGACGTGTACATGGCACCTTTGATAGAGGAGTTACAGATATTATGGAGAGGAGTGCAGGTCTTTGATAATTCCAGAGCTCCTAGACATACCAATGATATTTTGATCAAGGGTATCTTGATGTGGACCATGCATGACTACCCAGGATATGGAGAGTGGGTAGGTACGTGGTTGTGTCTTTACATGTACAATGAGGGATTATGCTTTTTTTACTCTCTTTTGCATGCATGTCTTGTACTAACACATTCATGCATGCGTGCAAGACTTGTTACAAGTGGGTACCATACTTGTCCTATTTGTGGACCATGAAATTGCTTGCATGCTACTCCAAACATATGAGGAAAAATGTTTATGAAGGTCATGCTCGATACCTTCCGCTCGACCATCTCGCACATGGAGGTCAGCTTGATCCACCACCATCATATTTGAAGGCAAGTGATTGGATTCAAGGTTGGAGGGTTAATGGAGAGGAACCTCCTCCTAGTATGAAGAGGCTATCGATCTTTCACGAGCTTCCTTATTGGGGTCAGTTACAAATCAATCATCTCTTGGATCCCATGCACATCTTCAAGAATGTGGGGGCTACTATTTGGGCACACTTGGTTGGTTCCAAGGACTCGAGAGGAGTGCGAGAAGACTTGCATGCTATGAATAGGATGTCTCGTTTGTGGCCCCAAGTGCATGCTTCGGGAAAAGTTGTCCTCCCGAAAGCAACATAGATCCTCTCTACGAGGGAGGAGGCAGCGGTCAAGGCAAACATTGCCTCTTTTTAAACACCGACAGGGTACATGCGTTGCTTGAAAGGAGCATTTTCAAAGGACAATAAGCTTAGTGGCCTCAAGTCCCATGATTGGCACAAGGTCTTACAGGTATACTAAGTAGAATTAGTGTACCAATAATAGTGATGCATTAGCGTAATTATTATTATGTTATATTGTTGACATGACTTCATTGTTGCTTTGATAATGCATCCTCCCCATTACAATAAAAGGGTGCTTACAAGAAGATGTTAGAAATGCTATATTCAAGATCTGTGGTATTGTGAGGTATGCTTACAATCAAATCGCATTGATTGCGTTTTCTTCAATTTAATCTGAATAATTTGTAGACTAATTATGAATATATCTTACATGGAATGCATCGATTCAAAGAGAGTCACGTATGATTGTGGAGTCATGGCTAACTTCACACAAGATAGCCGAGCAAGTGCTTCGAATACCAATCTTCTCTCCTCACAGTTGGATTATTGTGGAACCATACGCGACATCTATGAAATTGATTTCAGACAAATTTACTATTTTCATTCTTGATGTAAAATGGTTTAGAACTACTTACAACGGTCCCCATGCGACAGTGAGAAAAGATAGTAGCGGTCTCTTTGCAATAGACTCCACCAAACATTGGACCGATGAAAGTGATACTTTTGTTCTTCCCGAGCACTGTGAGCAGGTGCATACTAATGATTTAATTAGTCGAAGCTTTCATTTTTAAAGTCCATTGATATATATATAATTGACGACATTTGGCACCCATCTTCAATATAGGTGGTTTTTCATCCGGATCGTTCTGATCCAAGATGGTGGTACGTGATCCAAGTTGCACCACAAAGTAAGCAAATTTTAGAAGATCGAGATGTGGATATGGAGATGCCACTACCAATGCCGGATCCAATTGATGAATCTAGTGAAGAAGATGTAGATCACCATATGAGCCAAGAGGAAGATGTGCATAATGACATCGCATGGGAGGAGGATGGAGATCACGATATTGATAAAGAAGACAACAACCATCAAGATCAATCACCACACTTAAGCTTTATTGAAGAAGATGATCAAATACTTTTAGGTGAACGTACGATGCTAGAGTACAATGATGATATAGGAGATCAACTCAGTATAGAGTTGGAGATAGACTTGCTTGGCACCTTAGACTTGGCTCAAGATGAAACAATTGATGTAAATGCTCTTATTTGATTTTTCTCATCTCAAACTTGGACATGAATATATGAGCTTCAAAGGCTTGATGTACATGCTCTCATTTTTTTATTCTCTATGAGCTCAAACGTGTATGAAAATTTAAAAAAATTTGTAATTGGAAAAAACTAACTTTTAAGGCCTATTAAAAAAAAAAAACCTCTGTAAAAACGTCGCTATAATATTTTGTATCAATGTCGCTATATAGCAACTTTTACAAAAGTCGCTATATAGCAACTTTCAGCAACAGTCGCTATATAGCGACGATTTACGAAACCCGCTTTTCATACCGACGATTAACGCTAAGCAGACGCTAAACGTCGGTACGTAAACATCGCAATAGGATCCGTGTGTAGTAGTGAATAAAGAATAATTACTGTGTTTGAGACAATTATAGCAATGCAATAGAAAAACAAGTAGGGTTTGATGCTTACTTCTCATAATATACTGTAAAGATAACTCGTGCCTCATTCATAGGAACGTGCTTCAACCACTTGCAAACCTCCTCTATGGTTTCTTCTTTGTTGTTAAGCACTTATGAAATAAGAGGATCGAGCATATATGAAACGCTTTGTATATTTTGAGGAAAATTTGCTATAACATTACTATATTAAAAAAAAAAGTATTAGCTTCTTGGGTTTAATCAAAATAAGCAAAGTATAAAGCCAAGGAAAAGGCTGCATCAAACCTGAGGATGGTTGTAATGACTTTGACATTAACCTCTTTCTTAGGATTCAAGAGGATTAAAATCTCTTCTTCACCAAATTCAAAAAAATGAGGTTGTTGTCGAATTAACAACATAGCGGTGAATGAACTGTGGAGGTTAAAGGTCACTGTGCCTTAACCCCGGTTATGTACAATACTCAAACACATATATAAATGAATGAAAAAGAAGATTAGGGTGG
Source organism: Dipteris shenzhenensis (assembly GCF_047967505.1). NCBI lineage: Eukaryota > Viridiplantae > Streptophyta > Polypodiopsida > Gleicheniales > Dipteridaceae > Dipteris > Dipteris shenzhenensis. Next base: position 46,908,732 of record NC_141608.1, on the reverse strand, counting down.
TTCTGCACCCACCAAAACTTGTGGCTCTCTCTCTCTCTCTCTCTCTCTCTCCCTCTTCCGTTCTTGCTTCCGTTGAGAGCACTCTCAACTGGTATCAGAGCTCGGGTGATCTAGCTGAGCGTGCGTGAATGCTTGAAGCTGAGCAGCTCTGTGGGAGGAAGGAGAAGCTCTGTGGGAAGCTTTGTGGGCGACTTTACTTGCATCTGAGTGTGCAGAGACCTTGGAGGAACCTTTGGAAAAGTCACTGTGACTTTGCGAAGTGGTTTTGAGAGCCTGTTAAGAGTTTTCAAAGAAAAAGTCGTTTTTTGAGCTTTTCCCTATTCCGTTCGATGATAGAGACTCGATATTGACTTGTAGAGGCAACTATTGCTTGCTTTTGGTGTCCACTTTACTTCAGGAGCTTGGAAACACCTTCATTCTTGAATCTGGGATCATTTCATTGGATTTCTGACTCACTGTGTCAGTTCCTGCGTTTTTTGCCCGGGTGTTGGAACTCAAGTTTGGAGCAACCATTTGCAGATCTGTCAGTTCTGGTGGACTCAGGAGGTCCTAAAACTTCTATATTGCTCATCATTTGCACTCCGATGAAGTTTACAAATAGCTCTGTTTCCAAAAACGTTTTTCAGTCTGTGTGTTGGACCCAGTGATTGAGACCATGGTTTCCAAAATCGTCTGTCCCATTGCGTTTCGGACGCCCAAAGACCCCTACCTATCAGTTCTTGCACAATTCGGTGGAGGATTTTTAGAGTTATAGATCTCTGTGTATTCATTTCGTCTCTCTGTTATGCATTTTTCATTGTAAGATTTTGAAACCTTAGATTTATGCCACATGGTAGTGGATAAGTGTTGACTTCCATTTCTCACTCATCGGTTGGGATTTTGGAGTTCTGGCAGAAGAGAGATATTTGCAGATCTTCTTGCTGAGTCTGATTATCGAATGGTAGACTACGGAAGATTTGTGGAAGAAACTGTGTGCCACTTATGAGAAGGAAACTGCCTCTAATAAAGTTTACCTCATGAAGAGGTTGTTTGAGCTGCAGATGAAGGAAGGGGTCTCCATTGCTTCTCACTTGAATGAATTCAATATTATTTTCAGCCAGCTTCAGGCTCAGAAGATGAATTTTGATGCGGAGACGAAGGCAATATTTCTCTTATGTTCATTGCCATCCTCATGGGATACCTTCCATACAGCTATCAGTAACTCTACACCTAGTGGAGTACTGAAATTTGATGATGTCGTGGGTAGCTTCTTGGCCGAGGAGATTAGACGAAAGTCTATGGATGGCAACAAGCAGGATGCAGCCTTAAATGTGCAAAGGGACAGATCACAGTTCAGGGGGAAGTCCCAAGAAAGAGGGAAGTCTCGTAGCAAATCCAGGGCACAGAACATTGAGTGTTACCACTATGGCAAGAAGGGCCATATGAAAAAGGATTGCTACAAGCTGAAAAGAGAGCAAAAGGATAAGAAAAAGAATGCAAATTGGGGTGCAAATCAAAAGGAAGAGAGTCCAAGGGAGGACAAAGGAAAAGTGAAGATTGAGGAGATCAATGCAGTCACACATAATAGTGACAATGACGTTCTCTTCATGTCTAGTTTATCTGTAGAGTTGCTTACCACTTCAGATGATGCATATTCCCAGGATTGGATTTTGGATTCTGGTGCTTCATTCCATGTTACTCCCCATAGGGAATGGTTCTCCACTTATGACAGTGGAAAGACAGGTTGTGTGCATCTTGGAAATGACTATGCATGTGACATAGTGGGAGCAGGTGACATAAAGTTTTCTTTTGCAAATGGGTCTGCATTTGTTTCGAAACATGTGAGACATGTGCCTAAGCTGACCAAGAGTCTTATTTCAGTGGGTCAGCTAGATGATGCTGGTTTTCACACCACTTTTGGCTTTCAAAGTTGGAAAATTCAGAAGGGCTCTATGCTTTTGGCCAGGGGTGCCAAGTGTGGGACTTTGTATCCCTTACATGTATCAGGGGTATTTGATCATGTTGTTACAATAACCGAGCAGCCAAGCACTTCTTTGTGGCATTGCAGGTTGGGGCACATGAGCCAGAATGGAATGAAACTCTTATGCCATTTGGGTTATGTACTGCATTTGAGTTTCTCTGATTTTGAATTTTGTGAGCACTGTCTCTATGGGAAGCAGACTAAATCAGCCCATAAAAGAAGGGGAAAGAAAGAGTTTGAAAAGCTTGATTTGGTGCATTCAGATGTATGTGGTGTTGGGATATCTCAAGGTGTATGCCTCAGGCACACCTTATGTTTCTATGTGTGAGTGCTAGAGGCACAGTTAGGTGCCCACAAGCACAGTTAGGTGGTGGAAAAGCCACATAGGATGATTGAGTGAATCTAGGAGCAGATTGAGGAGATGATTGTGGAGCTTTGAGGTCATCAGTGATGTCAGTGACCTTGTATGAGGTGCCTACTTAAGGACCTCTTTCTTCTTCGCATGGAGTGGCAAGAAGCCCTCTTACTCTCATTTGCATATATTTGGGTGTGAGGCATATGCACATGTGCCAAAAGAGCTTCGAAAGAAGCTAGATCCTAAGTCTAGGAAATGCATCTTTCTGGGTTATGGTGAAAGTGGAGAGATGGGCTATCGTCTCTGGGATCCAGAAGTAAAGAAGATCATACGCAGCCATGATGTGGTCTTCAATGAGAAGAAGATGCATAAGGCACCCATGAGGGATGTGGAAATGAGGAGAATCACTTTCCAGGATGTGAATACACCTGCATATGTTGATAGACAGCAAGCTGTCCATGCACCAAATGTGCAAGAAATGGTACCACCAAGTACTCCCACAGGTATACAATCAAGGGTAGATGATGAATCATCTATTGGTGGAAATAATGAGCCAAATGTGGCTGATATGCAAATGGGACAGCAAGCTGAAATGCCCTTGAGAAGATCATCTAGAGTGTCTAGACCACCTGATAGGTTTGTTCCAGGGGTAGACCTTGTGATGCTTACTGATTGCGGGGAGCCTTCTTGTTACAGAGAGGCTATGATGCATGAGGATCAACGCAAGTGGGAGTATGCTATGCAATCAGAGATGAGTTCACTTATGAAGAATAAGACTTGGGACTTGGTTTCTTTGCCACATGGAAAGAAAGCATTGCCATGTAAATGGGTCTACAAAATGAAGGTCACAGGTGATGATGTGCCTAGGTACAAGGCCCGTTTGGTCGCTAAAGGGTTCAAGCAAGAGAAGGGTGTGGACTTTGATGAGATATTCTCTTAACCACACTTAGATGCTGAAGAGGCTTGGACAGGAAATATGATCACTTACGTGTGTTTGGCTGTGAAGCTTATGTGCATGTTCTTAGAGAGAAACGCAGCAAGCTAGAGCCAAAGTCTAGAAAATGCATTTTCATGGGCTATGGAGAAAGTGGCGAAATGGGATATCGTCTATGGGATCCAGAAGCTAGGAAAATTGTTTGCAGTAGCGATGTTATTTTCAATGAAAAAAAGATGCATAAACAGCTTAAAGAAGTGGAAACACGGAAGGTATCATTCCAGGATATCATGCCACCAGTTGTCTTGAAACACGGAAGGTATCATTCCAGGATATCATGCCACCAGTTGTCTTGCCAAGAAGGGAAAATGTTGAATCACAAAGTGTGCAGAGAGAAGGCTCTAGCAATGACCATTCTAGTCAACAAGAGGATAGGACTGTTGGTTCACCAGTGCAAAGCCAAATGGTGCCAAGAGATAGAGTTGAGGCTGAAATGCCAACTCAAGAAGAGCCAGTGGTACTGAGAAGGTCTACTCGTATTTCTCATCCCCTTGAGAGATTTGTACCTGGCTTAGATTATGTCATGCTAATGGATTGTGGGGAGCCATCTTGTTACAAAGATGCCATGAGCAGAGATGACAAACTTAAGTGGGAGCAAGCTATGGAGTCAGAAATGGATTCTATTGAGAAGAATCAGACTTGGGAGCTAGTTCCTTTACCACAGGGTAAAAATGCTTTGCCATGTAAGTGGGTCTACAAGTTGAAGGTCACAAGTGACAATGCAAAACCAAAGTACAAGGCTCGTTTGGTAGCTAAAATTTTTAAGCAAGAAAAAGGTGTTGATTTTGATAAAATCTTTTCACCTGTTGTGAAGATGACTACTCTTCGTACGGTGCTTGCCTTGGTAGCTAAAGAAGACATGGATCTTGTGCAATTGGATGTCAAGACAGCTTTCTTGCATGGTGACCTACATGATGAGATCTACATGCAACAGCCGGAGCTCTTCATAGAAAAGGGAAAAGAAAAGCTTGTTTGTAAGCTTAAGAAGAGCTTGTATGCCTTAAAGTAGGCCCCACATAAATGGTATAACAAGTTTGATGCCTTTATTCAATCACAAGGTTATGCTCGAAGTGAGACAGATCACTGCTTGTACACTAAAAGGGCCAAGAATGGTAGCCTTATTGTGTTAATCCTTTATGTGGATGATATGCTAATCGCAGGGAGAAGTGGTTATGAGATTGATGCTCTTAAAAAGAGGTTAATGGATGCATTTGAGATGAAAGATTTGGGAGATGCAAATCATATCCTTGGTATGCGAATAATCAGAGATAGAGCAAAGAGATTACTCTATCTATCTCAGAAATATTATGTTAGCAAAGTCTTGCAACATTTCAATATGGAAGGGGGGAAGGCAATTAGCACTCCATTGCCTCCATATGTGAAACTTAGCGCAAAGGATACTCTCAAATCTGATGTGCTAAATACAATTTTTTAAATAAGATTTAAATTTAAAGATAATGAAAGTAGGAGTAAGTATCAACTCCAATCTTATTTTTACTATTTCTTTGGCAAGTTTGTGTAAAAAAATAATCATTTTTATTCTGGTCATGTAGCTCACATTGGAGTCTGATCGCTTGGGACCTTGAAGTCAACCGTTTGTGGTTTGTGAATTCAATGGAAGGCTATCATGCCAACTCTCCAAGGTAATTATTCTCTTAATATTTTTGTTACTTTCTTATTTTGTATCTTATGATCATGACATATTAATATATTTAATATGTCATGATGGACAGTGCTACATATCGGCTAGTATCTGCTATCAGAACAACCATGGAGCAACAAGACCAAGTAGAATTCAAATGAGGTCTACTAGTGGAGAAAAAAGATGGGCACAGTTATGGGTGGAGAGTTGCGTACAACTGCATGTTGTTTCTTAGAGAGATTTTTGATTTGGAGTTACTAGTCAAAATGGAATCATATACAGAAGCTGATCTACTAGCGTTTCGGGCTGAGAGTATTCAGCGTCTAATTGCTACCATTGGGAAACAACCTAAAAATATGACTACATTGCAGCATGTATAAAACCTTATCTTTATACTTGCATGCTTGTTCAAGCCTTTAATTGGGATGTGTAAATCTCATAACTTTTTTATATTTTCCTCCAAGAGGAGAAGAGACCGAGTCTAATGAAAGCATGCTATCTTTATACTTCTCTAATTATTTAAACCTTTATTTTTATTTGGGATGTGTAAATCTCATAACTTTTTAAAATTTTCCTCCAAGAGGAGGAGAGACTCACTCTAATGAAAGCATGTATGAAACCTTACTTTTTAAATTTTTGCTCTAAGAGGAGGAGAGAATCACTCTAATGAAAGCATGTATGAAACCTTATCTGCTCGTTTAAGCCTTTATTTGGGATGTGTACATCGCATAACTTTTTTATATTTTTATAGCAGAAGAAGGATGTAGAAGACATAGCAAGTGAAGAAGAATACGATGTAGACTACTCTCTCAATAAGATGAGTCATGAAAATATGACTCTATTGCAGCAGATTGGAAGTTCATGAGAGTGCTCTCAATGGAAGCAAGAACGGAAGAGGGAGAGAGAGAGAGACAGAGAGAGAGACAGAGAGCCACAAGTTTTGGTGGGTGCAGAACCACCCTAATCTTCTTTTTCATTCATTTATATATGTGTTTGAGTATTGTACATAACCGGGGTTAAGGCACAGTGACCTTTAACCTCCACAACCTCCCACTTAAAGGACAATGTGCCTTTAAGGGAGAACAACCAGTGAGCATACTATCCAATGCCCATCAATACATGACAATACTCAAACTGCTGACTAGGTAGACTCTTCGTCAGCATATCTGCATTGTTATCATCTGTATGAACCTTGACAAGCTCTATGCGCTTGTCCTCAAGTACCTCCCTGATGAAATGGTATCTGACCTCAATGTGTTTGGTCTTTGCATGAAAGACTGGATTCTGTGCTAGCTGAATAACACTCATGGAATCACTATGCAATGTCGGTACACCTGTATGAATCCCCAAATCTCCCACTAGCCAATCAAGCCATATAGCCTCCTTGCAACCCTCTGTGGCTGCAACATATACTCAACCTCTGTGGTAGACAAAGCAACACACTTCTGTGCGTGAGACATCCATGACACTGCACCACCTGCAAAGGTGAACACATAACCAGAAGTGGATCTCCTAGTATCCACATGCCCTGCATAGTCTGTGTACCCAAGTACACGCATGTCTCCTTTACCAAAGCAAATGCACATCTCCTTGGTACCCTTCATGTACCTCATGATGCACTTAACTGCCTCCCAATGCCTCTTTCCTGGATTAGCCATATACCGGCTAACAACTCCCACTGCAAATGCAATGTCTGGTCTAGTAGCTATCATAGCATACATAAGACTCCCAACTGTTGATGCATAAGGAACCTTGGCCATCATGGCCCTTTCCTCATCTGATTTGGGACTATCTGTATGACTCAATTTCACATATGGAGGCAATGGAGTACTCACTGCCTTCCCCCCCTCCATATTGAAACACTGCAATACTTTTGTAATATACTCTTTTTGTGAAAGCCAAAGGAATTTCCTACTCCGATCACGCGTGATGTGCATACCAAGAATATGACCTGCAAATCCCAAATCCTTCATATCAAAGGCCTCATGCAACTTGGCCTTTAATGCATCTAACTCATAAGTATTCTTGCTAGCCAATAGCATATCATCCACATATAGTGCCAAGATTATCAGGCTATTATCCTTAGCCCTTTTAGTGTAGAGGCAGTGATCAATTTCACTCCTTCTAAAACCCTAGGACCGAATGAAAGCATCAAACTTCTGATACCATTCTCTAGGTGCTTGCTTAAGACCATAGAGACTCTTCTTTAGCTTGCAAACTAAATGCTCTTTGCCCTTTTCTTCAAAGCCTTCCGGCTGCACCATGTAAATTTCCTCATGCAAATCCCCATGCAAGAAAGCTGTCTTGACATCCATTTGCATAAGCTCCATATCCTCTGATGCCACTAGTGTGAAAATATATCCTGTCGTTGACCTTCTATTATCAGAATTCCCTACATAATCCGAGTCTGTGTAACCAAGTACACCACTGTTGCTTTTACCAAAGCATATGCACATGTCCTTTGTACCACTCAAGTACCTCAATATGCCTTTCACTGCTTCCCAATGCTTCTTTCCAGGGTCTAACATGTATCTACTCACAACTCCCACTGCAAATGCAATGTCTGGATGAGTAGCAATCATTGCATACATGAGACTGCCCACGCATGATGCATAAGGAACCTTGGCCATTTTAGCCTTATAGTGGCCTTTTCACATAACCCTGTGAGCCATAATTATCAAAGAAGGCATCATCATCTTTCTCTTCATCCACTAACCTCTCTCTGAATGGGGCATGTAAGTCCATCTTTTCATCATCATTAACTGGGACATTATGATCTTCAAGGTAATCATCCATGTCATCAGTGTCCTTGTGCTCTATCTCTTTTTCATAGCCTGTGGTTAGATCTGCTTGAAGCTGAAAATAAGCCATGAAATGCTTGTTTTCAATAATATTTGTGGAGTTTCCTTTTCTGAGGAGATCCTCAAATAAATATCCCATCCTGCACAAGGTGCCCTCCCAACCTGCCGGTAGCAAATTCTCCATCATGGTAAGCAAGAGACTCCCACTTTTTGCAGAACTTCCATAGTTGTTTTTTTAATAATGTCAATACCTGGGAATATGCTCTTCTAGCATCAATCTCAAATTATTTAAATTCCCTCTTATGTTCTTTTGTAAGGAGTGATCAGGGTTGGGACTCTGCATACACAAGAAGAATGATTCAAGAGATTGAATCGCTATGCCACATTCTCTCTTGCCTCTCTTTGCTGCATAAACACCACTATAGATCTTCAAATCTGATGAATATGCTCGCTCTAGAGTAACCTATATGGCTTCTTTGTCTTTTTTATTAAAAAAAATGACAATGTTGCAAATTGTCACTTTGCTAATGGTGGTATATACTATTCTATCAATGAAGTTATGGATATCATCGCTGGAAACTTCATTGATAAAGAATAGTTGTGGCTTATCCCATGCTGACTGATTCTTGATGAAGTCATCTTCTGAAACTCCCCTGAAGTTCACAAGCTTTCCAAACTCTACCGTAACCTCTACATTGAATTGAAAGTTTTGGTGCATATCTGTCGGCATCCTTATCTCGTTGATTAATCTTTCCACATATGCAACCACCTGTTGTGGGATTTCTTTTCTCATGTAAGAGGTTACTATTTCTGACCCATCTTCATCCTTTTTAATCCACCTGTTTGCCCATAGCTTTACCTTGGGTGTTGACAAAGAAGCTATATGCTTGACCACATTATAGTCAACGTTACAATGAGTAAGTGGAATTTGTTTCTCTGACAACAAATACTTAATGGCACTATGCACTGCATCATGCCTCACCTGTACATTGATGCATTCTTCCATGCAGTGGTCTTTCTCTTTCTTTCCAAAAAACCATTCTTTCTTTAAATGTTTTTATGCTACCATGGATGCATACTTGTCAGGTAAGTACTTTATAGGCCTCCACATCCTTGCCGTCAACTCCTTCTTATCCATTACCTTTGATTTCTGGAGATAAACAAAGAAGCTTCATAGGTCAATTGTCCACGCTCACAAGCAATGCACGTTTCAAGCATCTCATTGAACACTTCAATAGGATGAAATATGATAGAAGTGTAGTTGGCATATCTGTCCCTCACCACCTTGAGGCTTGTCATATTTTCTTCTCACTCTTGAGTTCCCCTAGGCACAACTGCACTCAAAGAAGTATAGAAGTTTGTGAGTGTGTCAATGTCTACTTTTGTGACCTTTTGCTTCAAATCAGGATTTGGAGAACCAAATGTTGTCCATATAACCCTTGCCTTCTGTAAGACCTCTGATGTTGAGGATATCTTACGCTTTCCATGGACATAATGATTAAGTCTTTCGGACTCAATCAAATACTTGATCTCATGCTTGAATATACAGATTGTTGTAGGATAATAATGAAATGAACTTATCTTTGCAAATTGTTCTGAAGTGAGTCTTTTGACCTCCTTTGCTTCTTTTGCGATCTAATTACAAGCATAAGCCCAATGTTGACCATCAATGGGCTGGAATCTGCAATGAAGGAGGAATTCCTTCTTTGCTTCCTTTAGCATATTCTCACCTTGTACCTCTTTGCCTTGTTCATGTGGAATATTTTTAAGAGTTTCTTTAAAGAATCGACTGAAGGTTTCCTCGAAATGTGTAGGCCCTGTAAATGTTATTTGATCCAGAAAGCCATTTTTGATTAGACAAAACATTATTGGGCACAGGACCACATTGCTTGCCACAGGTTTCTTTCCATCTCTCAAAGCCTCATATATTTATAGTGCATAGGATATATCAAGGCTTTGTCTATTAGTAAAGATAGCTGCAGCTTCCACATCTTTGGCATTCACAAACCACATCCTTTGACCCCAAATATATCCCAAATCATCATCTGTTACTGCTTCATTAAGACGCAGATTAAGATTTTTGATTGATGTGAGTTCATCCTGATCATCTTTAGCCTCGAGTTGTGAGTCTTCTTCATCTTTCTCTTTTTTTAACCGTTTTTCATCCACATGATCTTTCTCTACAGTGGGACGATGTCTTTTTTTACTGCTTGGATGGCTCTTGCAGTACTAGCCGTTTGCATTTCACGTCGTGGTTTGCTAGCAAGAGCTTTTAGCATAACTGTAGTGGATTGACCTTGATCTTCTTCTTTTTTTTTTAATTCCCGTGCACTCAAGGCTTGTGTTTCATCATCCTTAGTCACATCCACCATTTCTTGCTCTAGAAGTTTGTGCTCATGTTCTACACATTTGTGACAGTGTGCATGTTCTTCTTGTCCCTGCATCGAAGTCTGAGCTTGATCTCCTTCATGTGAAGATCCTTGAATATGAGGAGCATATTGTGCATCCTGAAAGTACTCAAACATTATCTTTGCATGCATCCTTTTTGTCACCACACTAGGAAATTTCTCCCACATATATGTAAGAGCCTCCAATGCACTTTCCAGCTATGGAAACTTTGATGGTTGAGGAGGAGGCATGACAAAGGTCTTTGAGTCTCTCCTTGACATAACAAAATGAAGACGCCAACTTCAGGATCTGAAATCTTTGTGAAAATATCCATAAAAGTCTCTTTTGGCTCTATCATTATGCCTACTACAAGGCTTGAAGTCATATCTTTTTTGAAGAAAGTAGCATCCCATGGATCTTCAACATCATTGAACTCCCTTTTTGACATAAGTAGAAAGAGTCTCTTTTCCTTTGAATGAAGAAACCAAGCTCTTGTGCCCATGTGATATCGACTCCACCTACCAAAGCCATTGGGGGTATATTCCTTTCCTTTCAAATTCAAAGTGACGTCAAAGACCCATGCTCTAATCTCAGAGTCATTTAGGATAGCCCCCACATTAGTTGGCTGCTCCATAATCCTACAAGAAAAGATATTGAAGAATTTAGATACATACAAGTAAAGTACAATATACAATTCTTGATACAATAAATGTGGGAAATAGCCCAAAAGGCTTTACAAGGCTTCATATGGCAATAAATGTGACCAATAGCGGAGAGAGCTTTACAAAGTATTTTATAGCAATAAATGTGGGAAATAGCCTAGAAGGCTTTATAAGGCTTAAATATTTGTAGAAATGTTAAAAAATTAGCCAATAAAGCTTCACAATGAAATAAAATGTCCTTTAGTGATAAAGCTTCAATCTTCGTGAAGACATGTAATCTGTCCATCCATTGATTTTCCCTCTAGTGATAAAGCTTCAATCTTCGTGATGACATGTAATGTGTCCATCCATTGATATTTGTGCACTGATACCCAACTGATGCAATCTATCCACTAAAAACTATTCCACTAATATCCACTTATGCAGCCCACTGATACTCGTTAAATAGTGAATGGTCGAGATGGTCGGGTTTATTACAAGGCGCTTCATATGGCAATAAATGTAAAAAGTAGCCTAGAAGGCTTTACAAAGTTTTTTATGACAACAAATGAGCTTAAATATTTATACAAATGTAATAAAAATAACCAATAATCATCAAGCTCCAATATGTCCCATGACATGTAATCTGTCCACTGATATCTGCTATCTCAATCTGCCCACTAATAAACTTCTTGGTAAATGGTAAAAGGTCTTATTTAATAGCATGTTATGAGTGTTAAACCGCATGTGAGTGAAGGGACTGACAACGATTAGGAACTAGTTCGAAAAATTTGAGCATGGCTTTGATTGGCAACTTGGAGAATTGTCTCTCCTCTAAGGCAATCTAATCTATGCTAGACTATGCTAAACCGACCGTCGAAGCGAAGAAAAGCAATAAATAATTTCTTTTTCTGTGTTCATTTTAATGTGCTGGGGCTTAAGAGGCTTAAATATGCAAAAGAAGGGGTTTTGATGTAGAGGCTAAACCTGCATGTGAGAAAAATGAAGAACAAGTATCTAAAGAAAAGTTAATATTTTTCAATTTAAAAGATGAATATATATATAAATATTATCTCACCTTCAAAACAAACCATAAATTCACTCTTTTATAATTTTTTTAAAGTATAATATAAAACATGTAAATATATAAAACTCTCTCTTTCCTCTGAAATCTCTCTCTCTCTCTCTCTCTCTCTCTCTCAACTCCTAATTCTCTCTATAGCCATAGTCAAGACACCTCATTCTCTCTCTTAATCTCTCTCTCTCTCTCTCTCTGACAACTCTTATGTGTTTCCCTCTCTGTCCTCATCCCACTCATTCTCTCTCTTAGTTTATCTCAAGTCTCTCTTTCTCTCCCTCCCATGGCGGCTACGATTTATCATTCTCTCTCTTCATCTCTCTCTCTCTCCCTAGGATTTGTAATTATTTTTCTCTCTCTCTCTCCACCTCTCTCCTCTCTTTCTCTCTCCTCTTCTCTCTCTCTCCCTCTCTCTCTCTCTCTCTCTCTCTCTCTCTCTCTCTCTCTCTCTCTTAGCCTCTCTACCTTCCTACCTCTATCCTCTTGGCTGCTAGGACTTGTCATTCTTTCCCTCTCTATGTCTCTCTCTCTCTCTCTGAATTCTCTCTCTTAATCTCTCCCAGCCTTCCTCTCTCCCTCCCTCCCTCCCTCCCTCTCTCCCTTGCTCTCTCTCCTCTATCCCTCTTCTCACTCTTAATCTCTCTTTCTCTTCCTCCCCTCTTCTCTCTCAATTCTCATTCTCTCTCTCTCTCTCTCCCTCCCTCCCTCCTTCCCTTGGTAGCCATGGCTGTGAGAAGTCTCATCTCTCTCTCTCTCTCTCTCTCTCTCTCTCTCTCTCTCTCTCTCTCTCTCTCTCTCTCTCTCTACCTCCCTCTCTTGGCGGCCACGGCCACTAGAAGTTTCATTCTCTCTCCCTCTCTCTGTATCTCTCTCTCCCTCTCTTTCTCTCCCTAAGTCTCCCTCCTCTCTTCTCTCTCTCTCTCTCTCTCTCTCTCTCTCTCCCTCCCTCTCTTTCTCTCTCTCTCTCTTTCTCTCTCTCTACCTCTCTCTCCCTCTTTCTCTTTCTCTCTCCCTAAGTCTCCCTCCTCTCTTCTCTCTCTCTCTCTCTCTCTCTCTCTCCCTCTCCCTCCCTACTCTCTCCCTCCCTCTAGCATAGAAGTTTCATTCCCTCTCTCTCCCTCTCTTTCTTTCTCTCCCTCTCCCTCTCTCTCCCTCTCTCTCTTTATCTCTCCCTAAGTCTCCCTCCTCTCTTCTCTCTCTCTCTCTCCCTCTCCCTCCCTACTCTCTCCCTCCCTCTAGTAGCCACGGCTGCCAGGAGACTCTCTTCTCTCTCTTAATCTCTCTCTCCCTCTCTCAGCTCTCTCTTTCTTTCCCTCCCTACTCTTCTCTCTCATTGTCGCCAAGAGACTCTCTTCTCTCTCTCCCTCTCTCAGCTCTCTCTTTCTTTCCCTCCCTACTCTTCTCTCTCATTTAAGGAGCCCCTCTTCTCTCTCTGAATCTCTTGTCTCTCTCCCTCTCTCTCTTTCTCTCCCTCCCTACTCTTCTCTCTCATTTCTCATTCTCTCTCTCCCTTTGGCGGCCACGGCCGCAAAGAGCCTCTCTTCTCTCTCTTAATTTCTCTCTTCCCCTCTCTCCTCTCTGCCACGTTTCATTCTCTTAAACTTCTCTCTCTCTCCCTCTCTCTCCCTCTCTCTCTTTCTCTCTCTCTCCCTCTCTCTCCCTCTCTCTCTTTCTCTCTCTCTCCCTCTCTCTCCCTACTCTCTCCCTCCCTCTAGCAGCCACGGCTACCAGGATACCCTCTTCTCTCTCTTAATCTCTCTCCCCCTCTCTTCTCTCTCTGTTTCTTTCCCTCCCTACTCTTCTCTCTCATTTAAGGAGCCCCTCTTCTCTCTCTGAATCTCTCTCTCTCTCTCTCCCTCTCTCCTCTCTCTCTTTCTCTCCCTCCCTACTCTCTCATTTCTCATTCTCTCTCTCATTTCTATTCTCTCTCTCCCTTTGGCGGCCATGGCCACCAAGAGCCCCTCTTCTCTCTCTTAATTTCTCTCTTTCCCTCTCTCCTCTCTCTTTCTCTCCCTCCCTATTCTCTCTCATTTCTCAAATTTACAAACTCAAATATAAATAAGAAACTAATTAAAATAGAACTCAAAAACTCAAATAAGAAACTAATTTAAAAAGAATTGTAATGCCTTCTAAAAAACCCCCCTCCTCTAGCTGCCACGGCTGCCAAGAGTTTTCTCTCTCTCCCTCTGCCCCTCTTCTCTCTCTTAATCTCTCTCTCTCTCTTTCTCTCTTTCTCTCTCTCTCTCACTCTCTCTCTCTCTCTCTCTCTCTCTCTCTCTCTCTCTCTCTCTCTCTCTTTCTCTCTCTCTCTCTCTCTCTTTCTCTCTCTCTCTCTCCTACTTTCTGTCCCTCCTTTCTTTTCTCTCTTAATCTCGTGCTATCTCTCTCACACACTCTCTCTCTCTAGCTCTCTCTTTCTCTCTATCTCTCTTTTCAAATTTAGAACACAAATTTCAATAAGTAATCAATTGATATAGAACTCAAAAACTTTAACAAGAAACTAATTGAAAAAGAATTGTAAGTAAAGAAAAAGAATTACAAGATGAATTTTAAGAAATAGAACTCAAAAACTTTAACAAGAAACTAATTGAAAAAGAATTGTAAGTAAAGAAAAAGAATTACAAGACGAATGAAAAAGAATGCAAGTACCTGGAAAAAGTGAAAAAAGTAAGGCTCTGCTTATCCTTTCTCTTTCGCTCTTGGTTGCTTCAATGAAATGAGGAGAGAATGAGAATGAATGAATGGAAAGAAGAGTATATATAAGAAAAACTAGCCCACTCCTCCCACGCATAAATTTGATTTTTTAAAAAAGAGAGGGAAATTTGAATTCATTATAAATTTGAATTCAAATTTGTGCTCAACATTCTTCTTGATACTTTCTTCTTGTACGTTCCTTTTGAATTCAAATTTGTGTTCAACATTCTTCATGATACTTTCTTCTCGTAAGTCCCTTTCATTCTTCTCGTAAGTCAAATCTTATTTGTCACTCTTGCTCGTGATAGTTCTACTCTAAGTTGTAAGAATTCAAATTTGTGTTCAACATTCTTCTTGATACTTTCTTCTAGTGAGTCCCTTTCATTCTTTTCCTAAGTCAAATCTTATTTGTCGCTCTTGTAAGAATTCGACCTCTCTCCCTCTACTCCTCTCCTCTTCTCTATGGAGTGGGCTCTTCTCTCTCTCTAATGGAGCTCCCTCTCTATGCGATCGAGCTCCCTCTCTAGTCGCATATCTCTCTCTCTCTAGTCCCATACCTTCCCAACCTTCCTCTAGTCGCATACCATCCTCTCTCCCTCAAGTCTTCTCATCTCTCCTCTCTCTCTAGTCGCTTACCTTCCCCTCTCCCTAAAGTCTTCTCATCTCTCTTCTCTCTCTACTAGTGTTTCCCTCTCCATCACGTCTTCTCACCCCTCTCCCTCCCTCACTCCTCTCCCTCCATTACTCCTCTAACTCTCCTCTCATCCCTGGGGGCCGTGGCCCCCACGAGTCCTCTCTCTCTCTCTTCCTTCTCTCTCTCTCCTCCCCTCCCCCCTGTCTCTCTCTCTCTCTCCCTCCCTCCCTCCCCTCACTCCTCTCTCTCTCTCTCTCCTCCCTTTTCCTCACTCCTCTCACCTTGGGGCTGCGGTCGCCAGGACCCCCCTCTCTCTCTCTCTCCCTCCCCTCCCTCTCCTCACTCCTCTCACCCCCCCTCTCTCTCTCTCTCCCTCCCCTCCCTCTCACCTTGGCGACCACGGCTGCCAGGACCCCCCCTCTCTCTCTCTCTCCCTCCCCTCCCTCTCACCTTATCAAAATTGTTTGCCACACACACACACATATACACATACCGAGAATTTTCTAATATTATCGCATCTACATTTCTCCGATGGTCACAAAACTTTGTACATGCCTCAATCTAGGTCGTATTGACTTGCATACAAAGTGGTGCACCCATCCCATAAGTACTTATTCGGATAACACACCTGCAAATGTATTTTATGATGATTGTGCATAACACTAGGAACAAAATGGTGTATAAAGTGCGATCGACTATGCAAAGCATATCCAATGGACACAAGACTTTGCACGTTCCTCAACCTAGGTAGTATTGACTTGTGTGCAAAGTGGCATCCCCATCCGATAAGTACCTATTTGAAAAATACACCTAGGATCGTGTATTTTGACGGTTCTACATGACACCAAGGTAAAAACGGTATTTAATACTCAATCTACCATGTAAAGCATATCCGATGGGCACAATACTTTGCACGTGCCTCAAAAGTGGTGGTATGGTGTGACAAAATATGAAGAGGGGAGAGGAGAAGAGTGGAGATGAGGAGAGAGGGCACAGCTAGAGAGCACACCACAAATGACTAACTGTACATTGACTAACTGTACACTAGATTTAGTTGAAAAAATAGAATATATACAAACCCTTTTAGGGTTAGGGTTAGGGGATCTAACCCTTTCCTTTATAGCACTCTATAAGGTTAGTGCTATGCACATACGTGATGGTGCTATGCACACATGATCACATGATGTTGAGCGTGAACTCTCAACACCTTCCCTCAAGATCAACATCATGAAGTAGGCCTTCCCTCAAGATGATGATTCTGGGGAATCGAAGAAGGACTGAGCATTACATTCCATCACACCCCTTTAATGGGAATGTCCTTCCTCTGCATCAAACCAGGAGCTAGTCGGTGTTTCTCGAATAGCTCTTTACCGAGTGGTTTGGTAAAGATGTCTGCAACATTTTCTTTGCTATCACAATGCTGCAGTGTGATGTCACCAAGTAACACTCTTTCTCTGATGAAGTGCTCTCTGACATCAATGTGCTTTGTCCTGGAGTGATATACTGGGTTTTTGGCCAATGCTTGAGCTGATTGATTATCACAGTATATTGTTGTTGGCTTTGACTCATCAAAGTAATATGTTTCTGACAATAGTCTTCTGAGCCATATAGCCTCACATGCACCTGTAGTGAGTGCTCTATATTCTACTTCAGTCGAAGACAAAGAAATAGTTGGCTGTTTGTTTGACAACCATGATATAGCACCTTGACGAAGGAAAAATGCATATCCTTGTGTCGATCTCCTGGTCTCATGATCTCCGGCATAGTCACTGTCACAGTATCCATGCAACCGTGGATGACTTCCTCTGTATTCTATCCCAAATTGTCTTGTACCTCTGATGTATCTCAAGACTCTTTTGGCTGCATTCCAGTGAGACTGTTTTGGATTTGCCATAAACTATGCTAGTGAGCTTACTGCATAACAAATATCTGGCCGTGTGATTGTCAGATATATAAGAGATCCAATGAGTTGCCTGTAGTATCTGTCATTGACTGTAGGCTTTTCTGAATCTTTAGTAAGTTTCAAACTCTGTTCCATGGGAGTGGCTGCAATCTTACAATCTGCCATATGAAACTTCTTCAAGAGACTGTCAACATACTTGAGCTGACTCATGAATGTGCTATCTGAATCTCTCCAGAACTCAATTCCAAGACAATAGTGCATAAGTCCAAGATCTTTCATGTCGAACTCTGCAGATAAGTCTTGTTTTAATTTTCTGATGAAGCTATCCTTGCTTCTTGTCACAATCAGATCATCTACGTACAAAAGTGCAATAGTAATGTCTTCCCCTTGAACTTTGTAGTAGAGAGTATGATCTACATTGGACTTTATGTATCCCAGATCAGCAAAATACTTGTCAATTCTGCTGTACCAACTTCTGGGTGCTTGCTTTAAGCCATAGAGACTTTTCTTGAGATGGCAAACCTTGTTCTCCTTTCCTGGTTCAACATAACCGGCTGGTTGTTGCATGTAGACTTCCTCATCTAGATAACCATTGAGAAATGCATTCTTGACATCGAGCTGATACACATTCCATTTACTGAGTGTCGCTAGTGATATCAAGAACTATATGGAATCCATCTTTGCTACTGGAGCATAAGTCTCATCATAATCTTGGCCATATTGTTGTGCAAATCCTTTTGCAACTAATCTGGCTTTGTGTCTCTGAATACTGCCATCTGGATTGTACTTCACTTTGTATACCCATTTGTTGGCTATGGACTTCTTTCCTGGTGGAAGGTCGCATAATTCCCAAGTGTTATTTTTATACAAAGCATCCATTTCTTCATTCATAGCAGTTTGCCATTCGGGCTTGTCTACTGCGTCTTCGAAGTACACTGGCTCTTCTGTAGCCATGATGGTAGTCATAAGAGCATAGTTGGTGGTTTCCACTTGAATTGCTTTGCCTTTCTGAGCATATGTCAATCTGGCTGGTGGTCTACTTTTCCTAGTAGACCGTCTAAGCTGTTGTGGCACTGCTTGGGGTGTTGCTGGCAATTCTTGCTCTTCTTCATCAACCTGTTCTATAGATAACTGTGAAGTTGATGCTTCTATCTCCTGTGTAGGTGAGGTTTTCCATTCTGATTCCTCATCGAAGATTACATCTCTGGAGATAATGACTTTGCGGTTGATGGGATCATACAATTTGTATGCTTTGCTTTCTTCACTGTAGCCAACCATGATGCATTTGCGTGACTTCGCATCCAATTTCCTGCGATGATCATCATGTATGTGGGCATATGCTATGCAACCAAATATGCGGAGATGCCCAATGCGTGGCTTGTGTCCAGTGAATGCTTCATAAGGAGTCATACCTTGTATCGGTTCAGTAGGAAGCCGATTAAGCAAATAGTTAGCTGTAGCTATTGATTCTACCCAATACTGATTCGGAAGATGCTTTTCACTAAGCATTGCTCTAGCACTATCTGCTAAAGTCTCATTCTTCCTTTCAGCTCTTGCATTTTGCTGAGGAGTATCTGCACATGTGAATTGTCTTCGAATGCCATGATTTTTGCAAAAGTTCATGAATGCTGAAGACATGTATTCACCTCCTCTGTCGGATCTCATGACCTTGATCTTTCTGCCTGTTTGGTTTTCTACCATGGCTTTGAATTCTTGAAATCTGGCAAACACTTCAGATTTCTCTTTCAGAAACTCTTTCAGAAAGTAGACCCAACAATATCTGCTGTAGTCATCGATGAAGGTCAAGTAATAAAGTGAACCATTGATGCTACGGGTCTAGGCATAACCCCATACATCTATATGAATCAAATCAAGAATACCTCGTGCACGAGAGGTACTTCTGACAAAGTTGATTCGCTTTTTTTTGCCGAAGCAGCATGCTTCACAATCCTTTCCAAGAAACTGTAGCTTCGGAATCCCAATTGCCATATTTTGATTCCTGAGATCTAACAAGTACTTGAAGTTGACATGACCATATCTCTTGTGCCATTTTGCAGATAGTGGCATCTGTTGCATTTGAGCTGACATGGCATGCTTATCTGGTACTATAGCTAGCATCCTGTATAAGCGTCCTTCCTTGACACCTTTTGCTACTAGCTGACCTCTTTTGGATTTGTCTCTGATAGTGCATTCATCACCGTCGAAGATGACTTTGTAGTTGTGTTCTGTCATTTGATCTACTGACAAAAGGTTCTTGCTGAGCTTCGGAACATAGAGCACATCTTTGACTAATCCTTTTGTACCAGTGAAATTGTTCATAGGGATAACACCTGTCCCTTGAACCGGATTCGGTGTATTGTCTGCTGTGTAGATGACATTCTTTTGACCTTCTAATGGCTTCATTTCTGTGAACCATTCCTGATGATTTGTCATATGAGATGATGCACTGCTGTCGATGTACTAAGGATCCTGTTCCACTTGGTCGACTTGATAGCTGAAATCCTCTTTGGGATTGAAATCAGTGTCTAGGTGCATTGTATCAGTCTGATGCAATTCCTCACTTGCAAGAAACATATTGCCATGTTCATTTGCAAAATGACTGTGACTAGAATGTCCACCACGATGATTTCCTCTTCCTCGGGAATTCCCTCGATTACTGCATTGACTGCCTTGGTCGTACTACTTCTTGCGGCAATCTCTTTCATAGTGTCTAAACTTGTGACAGTAATTGCACTGGATGTTTGACACATTGGTGGATGCATTCCCTCGTCCTTGAAATCTTCCTCGGTTGGAATGATTTCCTCTTTGCTGATTCTGATGTTGCTGAGGATGATGCTGATGCTGATGCTGATTTTGACTTTGATTTTGTTGATGATGACCACTTTTCTGATATGATCTACCTCTATTTCTACCTTTGCCTCTACTTCTGTCTGAAGCTATGAATGCCTGATCATTAGAATGACCTTTATGTGCTTGAATGGCCTGAATCCTGAGTTCTTCACCAAGTAGAACTAACTGAAGTTCTTCCAGTGTTGGAATTTGCCGTTGGATGGCAATACTCTAGACTAGATTCTCAGATCCTTCTCCTAGTCCATTCAGGATTACTTGAACCATTTCTGTGGGATTCATAGTCTCTCCTGCTGCTGCAAGTTGATTGTTGTAGTCTTTCATGCGGAGTACATAAGCATGACCGGTTTCACTGCTATTGCGGAAACTTTGGTTGATCTGGTTTCTCAGGGTGAGAATCCTGGATGTGTTCTTGGACTCGTAGAGAGCTGCGAACATATCCCATGCTTCTTTTGATGTCTTGACTGTGTTGAGCTGTCCTAGCATGACATCTTGCACATTCTGCTTGATCAGGTGATAGGCATACTTGTCTTTCTTATCCAATTCTGCTTGAGCTCGGGCAATGGCAGGATCTGCTACTGGTGCGAAAACTGTTTGTGTAGATGTAGATCCCGATGTAGATCCCGTTGCTAGTGTTGTGACAACAGATGGAGTGGAGCTACTGGTGGCTGGATCGGCCAATGGTCTAGGTATAGATCCATCGACATACTCCCATTTGTCCTGAAGCACAAGAATGGTCTCCATTCGGTATTTCCATGTACCGTAATTGGAGTTGTCTAACTTAGCAGATGCCTCCAGATTGAGGTTGCTAGTCGACATGGTGCAAGAAATGTACTCAAAAAGTGTCCTGGAAAACTCTGTATGAATCAACTGCAAATACACTGAAGATGCCAAGTGAAATCTCTGTACCGTCGGTGAAGATAGAACTGTAGTATATAAGATCTGATCTGTGTTACAAGGCTTGTGGCAATGATGCCGGGAATAGCCAAGAGGCTTTACAAGGCTAAAAAATGATGTGCACGATGCCGTGAGATAGCCAAATAGGCTTTACAATGGTGGCATGTGTGTGTGAAATCAAGTGCTATCTGCCCACTGAATCAATCTGCAATGCCTCTGAACTCTGAAGTCTGCTCACTAAACTGATGAACGTAAGGTTTTAGGTAATGTAATGATGTGAAATCGGATGTGAGCATATGGACTGACTCCGAGTAGGTACTAGTCGGGAATTTCGGGCATGGCTTAGATTGGCAACTTGGGGAATTCAAAGCGTCCCCTCTATGGTGATCTAGTCTACTCTGATCTAGATCTAAACCAATCGTCGATCGATGAAAGAGCAGCAAATAATTCCTTTTCTTTTGTTCTTTTTAAGTGCTGGGTCAGATGCGTCGATGTAGAGGCAAATGTGCATGAAGGAAGTGGTTTTGTCGGCGAGGCTCAAATGTGAGTGTAACTTGCACCGAAATGTGTGCGTGATGTAACGAGTGCGTAGAGCACAAAAAAACGAGCGACTTTCCTTTTTGGAGCACCCTCAAATTCTTCCTGGATCAAGAGATACGACTTGATCTATGTGGAGGGGCAAAAGGAGTGCAAATGGTGCTCAATGATGATGTGTCACTGTGAGTCACATGTAGTGATGATGTGGCACTATGCTTAACAAGAGGTGTGCCAGTGAAGCTCTGTGCTGAGGTGGCAGGATTGTGCACATGTAGTGTGTGCACAGTGTGCCTAGCAAGGGACTGTGCCTACAGGGGTCAGTGCTGGGTCAGCCAGTTAACCCAAGGTGATCTTCATCGGACCGTGGTTCTATCCTATCTGCCACGTGTCGACCAATGGTGCACTAGAATCTATCCAAGATTTTGACGGAATCCTTGAGATTCCGTCATCTTCTCCATCGGTGGAGGCGGCCGGGCACTAGTCGTTGATGATTCGGAAGCTTACTGAAGGAGCAGGTCACTCTCAAAGCCCATAGTCATTGCCGTTTGGACTTTGGAGCGGGTTGCTACACTTCGGTGGTGAAGCTAACTTCGAAGCTAGGATTTGCTCAGCTCCTGGGCATTGGAGGCTGTAGTTGTTGTAGTAACCGGATCACGTAGTGCAGTGGATTAGCAGGTGCTATGCCCTTGGTTGTTGCGGGAGCCTTGCCAAGTT
Organism: Dipteris shenzhenensis; assembly: GCF_047967505.1. Taxonomy (NCBI): domain Eukaryota; kingdom Viridiplantae; phylum Streptophyta; class Polypodiopsida; order Gleicheniales; family Dipteridaceae; genus Dipteris; species Dipteris shenzhenensis. The sequence goes on along the minus strand of NC_141608.1, from coordinate 46,886,647 downwards.
GTGCTTGGGAGTTGCAAGGTAGGCAAAGGAGCCTGTGGACATCCCGTGCTATGGCTTGGAGCCCGTAGACATCAGTGGGTGTGAAGGAGCCAAAAGATGAGGCTTGGAAGGCAGTGCTTGAAGCTAGAGCTGGTTGGCCAGCTTGGCGGTGGCAAGGAGCTCTTTATAAGGGTCGTTGATGGAGTGCTGGCATGCAGAGGTTGAGCATGAAAGAGCACGACTGTAGGAGCTCGTTGAGAAGCTAGAGGATGCTAATGTTGGAGGCATCATTTGGAGGCACTAAAAGTCGACGTAGTCATCACGAGATGGAGAAACGATAGAAGCATAGGGAGCCAAAGATGAACCGCTTTAGGGCCTAAGTGCGAGGAGCTACTGAAGGCTTGGAGTCGAGGCTCAATAGCCAATCGTTGAGGATAATTAGGGCTCTATTGAGGTGTCGTATGTTGCTATTATTGTAGGTAAGGCACTTCGAGTAGATAGTTTGTTGCTGGAGCTTTGGAGCTCATAATTGGTGGCGCTTCATTGCAGAGTTTGCTGAAGGAGTCATGATGGGAGGTTGATGAAGCTTAGGCCGTTTGCTGAGACTATGTAGCCGGTCGGTCTGTGTGCTAAAGCATGCTATTGGAGAGGCGTGCAAGTTGTTGAAAGAAACTCTCTTTTTGTGAACCATGAGAGAAAGAAACTCTCTTAGCTACTATGTAAATGAACTCCCAGTCGGACCTTTCAAAGCAAGAACTCTCTTAACGAATACTCTCTCAATAGTTCTCAAAGAGGCACACCCATCCGATAAGTACTTGGTCAGATAACACACCTAAGGGTGTGTTTTTTTGCGGATGTGCATATCACTAAGGGAAAAACGATGAATAATGTGTGATCGGCCATGCAAAGCATATCCGATGGTCACAATACTTTGCACGCACTTCAACCTAGTTGAAAGATACTTGCATGCAAAGTGGAGCCCCCATCTGATAAGTACTTGTTTGAATAACACACCTAGGACAGTGTTTTTTTATGGTTGTGCATGACACTAGGGCAAAAACGGTGTTTTATGCTTGATCCACAATGCAAAGCATATTCGATGGGAACAATACTTTGCACACACCTTCAACTAGGTGGAATTGAATTACATGCAAAGTGACATTCCCATTGCATAAGTACTTGATCGGATAACACACCTAGCAGCGTGTTTCCTAACGGATGTGCATGACACTAAGGCAAAAATGGTATTTAATGCTCGATCGACCATGCAAAGCATATCCGATGGGCACAATACTTTTCCTATGCCTTGACCTAGGTGGTATTGAAATGTTCTCAAAGAGGCACACCCATTTGATAAGTACTTGGTCAGATAACATACCTAAGGTCGTGTATTTTACGGATGTGCATATCACTATCGAAAAAACCTTGTATCATGCGTGATCGACCATGAAAAGCATATTTGATGGTGAGAATACTTTGCACACATCTCAACCTAGTTGAAACGGACTTGCGTCCAAAGTGGAGCCCCTATCCGATAAGTACTTGTTTGAATAACACACCTAGGACCGTGTTTTTTATGGTTGTGCATGACACTAAGGCAAAAACGGTGTTTTATGCTTGATCGACAATGCAAAGCATATCTGATGGGCACAATACTTTGCACACACCTTCAACTATGTGGAATTGACTTACATGCAAAGTGGCATGCCCATCCCATAAGTGCTTGATCGGATAACATACCTAGCAGTGTGTTTTTTTACGGATGTGCATGACACTAAGGAAAAAATGGTATTTAATGCTAGATCGACCATGCAAAGGATATCCGATGGGCACAACAATTTTCCTACACCTCAACCTAGGTGGTATTGAAGTTTTCTTAAAGAGGCACACCCATCCGATAAGTACTTGGTCAGATAACACACCTAAGGGCGTGTTTTTTTGTGGATGTGCATATCACTAAGGGAAAAACGGTGTATAATGCATGATTGGCCATGCAAAGCATATCCGATGGTCACAACACTTTGCACACACCTCAACCTACTTGAGAGATACTTGCGTGCAAAGTGGAGCCCCCATCTGATAAGTACTTGTTTGAATAACACACCTAGGACCGTGTTTTTTTATGGTTGTGCATGACACTAAGGCAAAAATGGTGTTTTATGCTTGATCCACAATACAAAGCATATCCGATGGGCACAATACTTTGCGCACACCTTCAACTAGGTGGAATTGAATTACATGCAAAGTGGCATTCCCATCGCATCAATACTTGATCAGATAACACACCTAGTAGCTTGTTTTTTTACGGATGTGCATGACACTAAGGCAAAAATGGTATTTAATGCTCGATCGACCATGCAAAGCATATCCAATGGGCACAATACTTTTCCTACGCCTTAACCTAGGTGGTATTGAAATTTTATCAAAGAGGCACACCCATCTGATAAGTACTTGGTCAGATAACATACCTAAGGGCGTGTTTTTTTACGGATGTGCATATCTCTACCGGAAAAACGTTGTATAATGCGTAATCGACAATGCGGAGCATATCCGATGGTGACAATACTTTGCATGCATCTCAAGCTAGTTGCAACAGACTTGCGTGCAAACTAGAGCCCCCATCCGATAAGTACTTGTTTGATTAACACACCTAGGACCATGTTTTTTCATGGTTGTGCATGACACTAAGGCAAAAACGGTGTTTTATGCTTGATCGACAATGCAAAGCATATCCGAGGGCACAATACTTTGTACAAACCTTCAACTAGGTGAAATTGACTTACATGCAAAGTGGCACGCCCATCCCATAAGATGTGCATGACACTAAGGCAAAAATGGTATTTAATGCTCGATCGACCATGCAAAGCATATCCGATGGGCACAATGCTTTTCCTATGCCTTAACCTAGGTGGTATTAAAATGTTCTCAAAGAGACACACCCATCCAATAAGTACTTGGTCAAATAACATACTAAGGGTGTGTTTTTTTATGGATGTGCATATCACTACTGGATAAACATTGTATAATGTGTAATCAACCATGCAGATCATATCCGATGGTGAGAATACTTTGCAAGCATCTCAACCTAGTTGAAACGGACTTGCGTGCAAAGTGGAGCCCCCATCCGATAAGTACTTGTTTGAATAACACACCTAGGACCGTGTTGTTTTATGGTTGTGCATGACACTAAGGCAAAAACAATGTTTTATGCTTAATCGACAATGCAAAGCATATCCGATGGGCACAATACTTTGCACACACCTTTAGCTAGGTGGAATTGGCTTACATGCAAAGTGGCACGCCCATCCCATAAGTGCTTGATCAGATAACATACCTAGTAGTGTGTTTTTTTCAGATGTGCATGACACTAGAGCAAAAATAGTATTTAATGCTCGATTGACCATGCAAAGGATATCCAACGGGCACAACACTTTTCCTACGCCTCAACCTAGGTGGTATTGAAATCTTCTCAAAGAGGCACACCCAGCCGATAAGTACTTGGTCAGATAACACACCTAAGGGCGTGTTTTTTTGCGGATGTGCATATCACTAGGGGAAAAACGTTTTATAATGCGCGATCGGCCATGCAAAGCATATCTGATCGTGACAATACTTTTCATGAATCTCAACCTAGTTGAAACAGACTTGCATGTAAAGTGGAGCCCCCATCCGATAAGTACTTGTTTGATTAACATACCTAGGACCGTGTTTTTTTATGGTTGTGCATGACACTAAGGCAAAAACGGTGTTTTATGCTTGATCGACAATGCAAAGCATATCCGATGGGCACAATACTTTGCACACACCTTCAACTAGGTGGAATTGAATTACATGCAAAGTGGCATTCCCATCGCATAAGTACTTGTTCGGATAACACACCTAGTAGTGTGTTTTTTTACGGATGTGCATGACACTAAGGCAAAAATGGTATTTAATGCTCAATCAACCATGCAAAGCATATACGATGGGCACAATACTTTTCCTATGCCATAACCTAGGTGGTATTGAAATGTTCTCAAAGGGTCACACCCATCGGATAAGTACTTGGTCAAATAACATACCTAAGGGCGTGTTTTTTTGCGGATGTGCATATCAGTACAGGAAAAACGTTGTATAATGTGTGATCGACCATGCAAAGAATATTCGATGGTGATAATACTTTGCACGCACCTCAACCTAGTTGAAAAGGAGTTGCATACAAAGTGGAGCCCCCATCCGATAAGTACTTGTTTGAATAACACACCTAGGACTGTGTTTTTTTATGGTTGTGCATGACACAAAGGCAAAAATGGTGTTTTATGCTTGATCAACAATGCAAGCATATCTGATGGGCACAATACTTTGCACACACCTTCAAATAGGTGGAATTGACTTACATGCAAAGTGGCATTCCCATTGTATAAGTACTTGATCGGATAACACACCTAGCAGTGTGTTTTTTTACGGATGTGCATGACACTAAGGCAAAAATGGTATTTAATGCTCGATCGACCATGCAAAGCATATCCGATAGGCACAATACTTTTCCTATGCCTTAACCTAGATTGTATTGAATTGTTCCAAAAGAGGCACACCCATCCGATAAGTACTTGGTCAGATAACATACGTAAGGGCGTGTTTTTTTGTGGATGTGCATATCACTACCGGAAAAACGTTGTATAATGCGTGATCGACCATGCAAAGCATATCCGATGGTGAGAATACTTTCCATGCATATCAACCTAGTTGAATTAGACTTGCGTGCAAAGTGGAGCCCCCATCTGATAAGTACTTGTTTGAATAACACACCTAGGACCGTGTTTTTTTATGGTTGTGCATGACACTAAGGAAAAAATGGTGTTTTATGCTTCATCGACAATGCAAAGCATATCCGATGGGCACAATACTTTGCACACACCTTCAACTAGGTGGAATTGACTTACATGCAGAATGGCACACCCATCCCATAAGTGCTTGATAGGATAACATACCTAGCAGCGTGTTTTTTAACGGATGTGCATGACATTAAGGCAAAAATGGTATTTAATGCTCGATCGACTATGCAAAGGATATCCAATGGGCATAAAAATTTTCCTACACCTCAACCTAGGTGGTATTGAAATTTTCTCAAAGAGACACAGCCATCCGATAAGTACTTAGTCAAATAACACACTTAAGGGTGTGTTTTTTTGTGGATGTGCATATCACTAGGGGAAAAATAGTGTATTATGCGTGATCGGCCATGGAAAGCATATCCGATGGTCACAATACTTTGCATGCAACTCAACCTAGTTGAGAGATACTTGCGTGCAAGGTGGAGCCCCTATCTAATAAGTACTTGTTTGAATAACACACCTAGGACCGTGTTTTTTTATGGTTGTGCATTACACTAAGGCAAAAATAGTGCTTTATGCTTGATCCACAATGCAAAGCATATCTGATGGGCACAATACTTTGCACACACCTTCAACTAGGTGGAATTGAATTACATGCAAAGTGGCATTCCCATAGCATAAGTACTTGATCGGATAACACACCTAGCAGTGTGTTTTTTTACGGATGTGCATGACACTAAGGCAAAAATGGTATTTAATGCTCGATCGACCATGCAAAGAATATCCAATGGGCACAATACTTTTCCTATGCCTTAACCTAAGTGGTATTGATTACTTGGCATGTCCATCTGATGAGTACTTGATCAGATAACTTCTCCCACCAATAAATTAAGTACTAATTAAAAATTATAATAAATGAGTAGATTATTAAAAAGAGGCTAATATTTATGTAATTGTTGCTAATGCAGCTTGCTTGTAAAGGACTCTCACAAAGGAGATGGCTATAGATTTTGTTCCAAGGATGGATGTGATTTTATGTAGCAAAATAGAAGTAGTTGCATTTGCTACAATCCATGATAGTGATCCCAATTCAGTTTGCCACTTTCGAAGACGGTGAAGATAAGGTGGCAGTTACTGTATCAAAGATTCTTAGCGCACATGTTGAGCTAAAGTATAAATGTGGAGATATGGAAACACTTGGAGATGTTATGTCCTACAATACATCCAACAAATCATTTATAGCATGGGACAAAGATGAGACTTATGCAACAGACATTATCAAGAATACAAAGTGCACCACCTTGGACTTTACTATAGGGGACATTTTACAAATGAGATCATTTGCAAATAAGACTGTAGTAGAAGGTGAAGTATTGGGATTTGAACAAGTGGAGCAATGGTCATTTGCACAGATGAGGATTCTAAAAGTCACTGATGATGGTATGGTTGATAACATAACATCCTTATGTGACCCTTACTATGAGGTAGGCAAGAATATGAGATGGAGCATACAATTTTCAAACATGAGAAAGAGGCACGTGGTTTTCAATGATAAAGACAAGGTATACTACAATATCAAAGGACCTAAAAAGCATGCCCATGTGCCAGGCTCTATCACTTCAAATGTGGATGATTTCAATGTACTCAAGTTTAGAAGTGACATCTTATCTGGAGTGGATGAGTTCATTGGTTCCGAGAAACAAAATGATTTTAGAAGCGAAACCTTATCTGGGGTGGATAAATTCTTGCACAGTGAGAAGGGCAAAGGTTTCAATAGTGATGCCTTGTCAAGTGTGGATGAGTTCATGCATACTAACAAACCTAGTGTCAATCAAGCTTGTGGATTTGTGAAAGCCATGCAATATGTCCCAATGATTGATGTTCTCTCAAGAGTGGAAGAGTTTCAAGGTTCTCAATACTCTCGTAGAATATTGAATTCATTGAATGGTCCTAAGAGTATGTTAAAAACGAGGATGAGATCAACAGAGAATTATTCAATATTTAACTTTGATTGTGATATGACCAAGGATGCAACGACCAATCATGGATGCTTGGTTACAAACAAATGTGAGGAGAAGAAGTGCATAAATACAGATAACAACGTGCATGAGGAACAAAAACGGTCATACATATGCATGAAGAGAAAGCCAAATCTAGGGAGATCCACAAAAGCAACCAAAGAGGAAGAGAGTAATGAAGGAGGAGAACATGTCAAATGCATTGGGATATCTATGTTGCAAGCGAAGATGTATGCACTTCATTGATCTTGCAGACATCAGGGAATGTAGAGGACATGTGTGGCAAAGAAGAGGAAGCAAAAGAAATGAATACCTTCTCACAAGACTCTCTTGCTTTCTTCAGAATGGCAATAAAATGCTAAGTTCAAGACAAAAGGTAAAACCTCTCATAAATGGAAAAAAGATTTGCAATGAGGCATATCGCAATATTACTGGATTATCCCATGGTACATATTGGGATTTAGTCACTAAGGCAAAGGGCAACAACAAATTTAGCATTCATGGTAATAGAGGAAGGTCCAAATCAAGAATCTGAACTGTCAGGGCAGCAGCAATTTTGCAAGACTTCATACATGAAAATGCTTTACCTCAACCCCATATATCTACCAAACTCCCTAACGGTGACGCGATCACTGAAATGCACCTTCCAATGGGCTTGACAAAGCTCAAAGTATTTGACTCTATTGCAGAAAAGCAAAGGCAAAGAGGGGATGCCGTAGCTTCTTCTCATACTTTGTATACTCTTTGGAAGAAGAACTTTGGATATGTTAAAATCCCAAGGAGGCAAAAAATGTCAAAGTGCAATGTCTGTGATGATTTAAAGCGAGTGATTGAGAGTGCAACATGTCCAAATCAAAGGGAATTATACAAAAAAAATCAAAAATCTCATCATGACCTTATTCGACATTCCAGACAAAAATATGCATTTTGGAAGGAGCAAGCTATTTCGCATCCCGATGATTACATGTGCCTTATTGTAGATGGCATGGATCAGAATACAAAACATTGCCTCATTTTGTTGCCACTCCACCTAAATTACAAGGAAAGCACTTTCCAAAGACACATCTATGTGGAGTGTTAGTGCATGGAATTAAGTTCTTTATAGATATATGGATTGATTCCTTGCATCTACATGATAGCAATCAAGTTGTAACATCTATTATGAAGGCAATTCACAATGTACATGCAGAAAAAGGTCACCTACCACCGACTTTGAGAATACAAGCTAATAATTGCTGGCGAGAAAATAAGAATGTACTCATGTTTGCATTCTGCTCCATGCTAGTTGCTCATCGAATCTTCAATGAGGTCGAATGTGGATTTTTATATGTTGGGCATACACATGAGGATATCGATCAGGTTTTTAGCACAGTCTCAAGGGAGCTTAAATGCAAGGATGTGGAGACAATAGATGACTTGGTAAGAAGATGTGGCAGGCAAGTTGGTGGTCATAAGGAAAGTACAGTATGTGAGACGCTTGAAAGAATGTATGATTGGAAGAGCTTCATTCTACCTTTCATACAAATGGGTGGTGATGCATTGACAAGTCATACCAATCCACACTACTTTCGTTTTTTTTAAAAAGATGAAAAACCCGTAATGCAATGGCAATAGTATTCTCATGATACAAAATGGGAACCTGAAGAACCTTACAGTCTCTTGACTTCAATTCCCAGCAAGGAAAGGTATCCAACATGGGCTCCTATACAAGAATTCAATGAGGTCTAACTATGAAATAGAAGGATTAAAAGCATTTATTACATACAAAGAGGAAATGCTCTGGAGATATCCTGACTACTTGGAGAGAACACACTACCACTATAATTAACAAGACACAAAATTTAATAAAGGACCTTGAGAGAATGCGAGGCTCAAAGGATGTCAAGGAAGAATGCAATATGTTTTGGCCAAATGTTCATAACGATTTGCACCCAGCTCCAGTCTTTGAAAATGAATTTGTATCATTACTCCCACATCCATATTGTGGACCAAAGAAGAGAGAGTTTATGCCACAAGTAGATATAGAGATCGATTTTTTTGTTGTGGTTTGACCATTGGATGATGAATATGAGAATGTGAAGTTTTGGGTTGCAAAAGTAGTTGATGTGCAAAGAGATGACCAAGGGAGAGCTACAACATTTACAGCGGTATGGTATGAGCCAAAGGGCAGGAAGGAGAATATGGATAACAACACATTGTATACTAATTGTATAATGAAGGAGTGGGTCCCAAATGATGAAGCAGTCTCTCAAGTTTCGACGGAGACAATCATAGTGTCTTGGCATTCAAGGGCAAAGAAATCAAAGAAGTGCATGGGATATGAGGTAGAAGGAAAAATAAAAATACCACAGCAAAGTATTTTGCATATACACGAATTTTTAAGGATGCTCGTCATGGAGCAAGTCGAAGGAGATAGTGCAAATGAAGAATGTCCATGATTAAAGCTTTGTATTGAAGTCCATTGAAGGATTTTATTTGGGTACTAGGCAAGAAGCCAATTCAAGACAATTATAATCAGAGTCATCACCTCCTATGCCAAATGAGAGTCAAAATATGCACTGGATGTCACCTAAGGGTCAAGGCTTGGCAAGACAATAGGGAGTTAATGCAGATGGCACCTGGCAAGGGACTGTCGCATTGAGCAATAAGACAATGGGGAGTCAATGCACCCAAGGGGCAAGGCTTGGCAAGACAAGTGGGAGTTAATGCAGATGGCATCTGGCAAGGGACTATCATGACATTGAACAATAAGACAATGGGGAGTCAAATTATGCAGATGGCACGAATTGAGGCTCTTTAAGAGCAAGAATTTAAATTGTAACATATGTTCAATCTATATCATTTTGGATATAAAGACTCTAGCTGAGAGCAATGTCTCTCAATGTCATCATATAATGATAGCTATAATTGCTATTATAATTCTTTGGTTCAATACAAAACTTGGGTCCTATTGCATCATGTCTTTTTTCTATTTATTAAAAGTTTAAAAAATTTTGTGCATATTGCAAGTGACAATGTTATTTTCATGAAATATTTAAGTCTCCTTTCATGGATTTATAAATTTATCATGTCAAGGAAAAATATTAAAAATAATTAAATTAACAAATAACTTAGGTATAGCTAGAATTTCTAATATAGGATTATTTCAAATTCTTGCATGTCGGTGCAAAAGTATAGATTGAAAAAACAGTATTTTTATGTGAATATGGTAGTGCCACAAAGTGAACTTTTGATTTGGGAAGAATATTTTCAGAAAGTAAAATTTTGATTTGGGAAGGATATTTTCACAAAGTAAACTTTTCATTTGGGAAGGATATTTTCACAAAGTAAACTTTTCATTTGGGAAGGATTTTTGGGCTTCGTCCAAAAACAACAGAAAAGTTCCAAAATTAATGAAATAGGTGTTAGGGTTATAGAGACGGTAACCCTTCGCCTCTTCATTATAGCCCAAGAAAATACACTTCCGGCTCTTTGGTTCCCATTTGGTCCTATTAGCATTAGGGACATGGACAAAACAGTCACATCCAAAGACTCTGAAATGTGCAGTTGAAGGTTTCTTACCAGAAAATGCATGCAGTGGAGTCATCCCGTTCACAACCTTCGTGTAGCTACGATTCAGAATGTAAACTACTGTGTTACATGCTTCAGCCCAGAAAGACTTTGGCAAATCTTTCCCTTTCATCATACTCCTGCCCATTTTGCAGATGACGCGCATCTTGCACTCTGCTACTCCATTTTGCTATGGTGTATGTGGCGGGGGTTTTTGCCTCTTGATCTCGTGACTTTTGTAGTAACTTTCGAATTCACTTGATGTGAACTCACCATCTCTGTCTGATCTCAACTTCTTTACCTTCCTCTCCATTTCTTTCTCGACCATTACATGCCATTCTTTGAACTTACTAAAAGCCTCATCTTTAGTCTTCAGGAAGTATATCCATATCCTTCCACTGTAGTCGTCAATCAGCGTCATGAAGTAATAGGAACCACCCAAAGCTTCTATCTCCATCTTTTCATAGAGGTCCATGTGAACGAGCTCTAGAGGAGCCTTTGCCCTACTGGCCTCTTTAGGAAAGGGCTACCGATGCTGCTTGCCCATCATGCAAGCTTTACACACATCGGGCAGACCTGTAATTTCTGGTAGGTCTGCAATCATTCCACTTTTATGCATCTCCTTTAAAGAACTAAGGTTTAGATGACCAAACCTCTCATGCCACAGCTTAGTGTTGCTCACATCAGCTCGAACACTAAAAGCTAAGAGTTTGTAGATTTTGTTGTGCCATGTACCTTTACCAACGACCTTCCCTTGAAGATCCAAAATCTGTGTGCCATTCTTATTGAATTGAACTTTGAGGTCTCGATCCATGATCGTAGAAATGGACAACAAGTTCCTCTTGATATTTGGCACATAAAGAACATCGGCAACTGTTTTATAACTCCATCTAACTTAAGAGCAATCGTACCTTTTCCTTTTGCTAGACATTTTGCATCATTGCTGACTGCTACCAGGATGTCATTTCCTATCAGATGTAGAGAGGTATACCAATCCTTCCAACTGGTCATGTGGCGCAATGCACCACTGTCAATAATCCAAGGTTCATCTGCAGGTACATGAACTACCTCCATGCAAATATTCTCAATTGCTACGAACAGCTCTTCTGGTACTCCCTGTGCACTGTTGCTGGACTCTTTCTTTACTCCATTCTTCTCATTTGTAATCTTCTTTCAGCTCTCATTCTGCTTGTGCCCTTCCTTGTTGCAATAGAATCTCTTGATCTTCTTCTTTCTCTCTTTTTATCATCAGAAGAAGATGGGTTACCAAAGTCCTTACCCTTACCTTTCTTTGATCTAGCCCAGAAAGCCGAATCTTCTCCAATCCTTGTCTTTTGATGCATCTCCTCCTCCAGAAGCATTGTGCTGAAATCCTCAAAGTTGAGGGGCGGATTTCTATTTTTCGTATTCAGTGTCGTAACAAGACCGTCATACTTTGGTGGGAGAATCCGTATGCACCTTTGTGCTAGATTCTCGCTAGTGATGGTGATGCCAATCAAAGTCATCTGATCGTGCAGATTCTTCACCCTGGTGATGAACTTCTTTGCCATTTCAGACTCAAACAATTTCTTGTTCGTGAGTTGAGTCTCCAGATTTTGAATCCGCCTCTGATTCGTGGTCTCATATTGATTTTTCAAGACCGTCCATGCCTCCTCTGCTGTGGTGACATGTTGAATTAATGCCATGACAGAATCACTTACACTACAGACAATAGAACACATCGCATCTACATTTCTTCTTGTCCACGCGAGAATCTTATCCGCAATTGGTTATATCTATTGTGCTACATTGGCCGGATTCGTGGCCTCGGAACCGGCTTCAGGTCCACCCCAGTAGCAGTATCCCAAAGCTCTATGCACTTAGGATGGTCTTTATCTTGAACTTCCAGAGTGGATGGTTAGTGCCGTCCAACTTTTCGCTTTCGTTGAACGGTGGGATTCGTAGTCAAGATTGCAGGTTGGGCCATCTCTCACAATCTGCTCGCAAATAGAAACACAGTACCAAATCTTCTTACTAGAGCTCAAGCTCTGATACCATGTAAGAAAATAATACAATGTCTGTGCTCAATAGATAACAAGATCAAGAGAGAAAAGTAGATAGTATGGAGAATAAAAAATTTGATTACTGTAAAACTGATACAATAGATGGCCCTACCTCCCAACCATCCGCTCCTGTGTGAGAAGTTTCAATGGCATGGTGGAAACAATAGAGGACAGAGGCTGGATGCTAAGGAATCAGGGTTGCTATAGCTAGTGATGAATATGGGCTTCACCGGCCTACTCTTATATAGCCACCAGTTGTAGTCGATTAGACCCAATTGGGAGACCGACCCAGTTTGCCCAAAATGGTCGACTGGAGGTCGGTTCCGAAATAGGCCACCGACCACACGTTAGAAACATGGTGTAGAATAGAGCAACTAACCTACGGTCTCTGTTTTGCCCAAAGCCATCCGAGATCATCTGGGACTCCAAACGGGCCCCGCAACCCGAGAGTGGGCTGCCCCTGTCTACCCTCAGTGCGGTCAGTCATGGGATGCCTTCCCGCACTTGCATGTAGCCTAGTTGATAATGTGCCAACTCTATTGAAAGCCCGTCCGGCCATCAGGCCACACATGGCCCCCATCTCGTGTCCAAACCAGGACCTATCGGATAACCGAGCTGCTCAAATGCCTTCTCCTCATATGGGAGGCTTACAAGTAGAGTTAGCTGGTTCCCGCGTAGTTACATGAGAGTGGAGCATTGATATCTAACACTCTCTCCAACATCTATGAAGTAGAAGTGATCTTTCGCAATGTATGAATATCATGATTAAGTCTTTTTGACTCAATCAGATATTTTTCTTCATTCTTGAAAATACATATGAGTGCACTAGCCTCTGAAGAAAGTCTTCCAGCATGCTTTTCGGCATTAGCATACTCATTACAAGCAAATGCAAAGTGTTCCCTGTCAATCAACTCAAATGTGTAGTAAGCTAAGAAATGGAACTTGGCATCCTTTATACGTCTGTCTAAATATGCCATTGTAGTTTGTCCTTCCTGCAAAGATGGGAACCTGTTGTCCAATGAAAATGGTGAATTCGAATAGAAAATCTTCAGGTTTCTTAAAGTTGATACTATTCCTTTTGTCTTTGTCTGGCCAATATGCCATTGGATGAATGACCACATTTGGCAGTACTAGCTTCTTTCCATCAACCAAAGCCTTGTAAAGTTGTTCAGCATAGATAAGGTCTAATGTCTTGCTATTTGTGAAGATGCTTGCTTTGAGAACCCTCTGTGCATTTACAACAAAAGTCTTTTGGCCCCAAATATAGCCTGGGTCATCATCTATCACTCCCTCATTGAGACATAGATTTAGGTTCTTCATTGACATTATTTCGGCTTCTAAATCTGAACCTATTTCATCACTTTCCTCTTCTTCATGCTCTTTCTCTTCCTTTTTTTCTTTCTTTGTAGATGAATGATCTCTTTTTCAAGTACTTGTAGCAATACTAGAACTTGGCATCACAACTCGCGAAGTACTCGCCTTTAGCATTTGGTATCGTGGTTTACTTTTTAGAGGCTCTATCAAAATTTCTTTAGATTACCCTACTTCTTCCTCTATTGCTTGCACTTCAAGTGTAATCAAGGGTTGTATTGGTTCCTGCATCCCATCACCTTCTTGAGTTACATTGTCCAAGTGTGTGACACCCTCATCCAAGGCTACCACATGTGTCTTAGCCACTCCACTTCCTCTCTCATCTATATGACCTTGAACCAAAGTTTCATGTCGTGTCTCTTCCCTTGCATTTTTTCCCTCATATGTCTCAGCCACTCCACTTGCTCTCTTATCTGTATGACCCTAAATCAAGGTTGTATGTTGTACCTCATCCTGTGCAGTTTCTACCTCATGTGTAGATCCTTTTACCTTAGGTCCCTATACAACGGCACCTTGGAAGTATTCAAGCATTATCTTTTACTGCATTCTCTTTCCTTTCACAATGGGAAATTGCTCCCATACAAGTTTGAGGATCTCCAATGTAGGCATCAAGTCAAGAAATTGGTTTGCTTTTGGAGGCTCCATCACAAAGTGCTTTGCATCTTTCTTGGATAGAACAAACTTTCTATTGCCAATTCTAGATGTGGCATAAATTGTGACTAAAGTGTTGTCCTTCTTTCTTGTGATTCCGAGCACAGTGCCCCCTTGAAGCATATTGTGTTTTCTAAACATTTGCATGGTTGGGCACACATATTTTTGCATTTTTTACCACGTCCCATACAGAAGTATAAAAACATATGCATCGACATGATCCTATCGCATATGCATTTGTCCGATGGGTATGATACTTTTCACATGCATTAAATCTATTTACTTTAAGGCCCGTAAAAAGTATCATGTCTGTCAGACACCATTTTCATGGTTGCGCATGCATATGTTGTCGTTTTTCACCATGTCTCATACATAAGTATTAGAAATACGTATCGCCGTGCTCGTGTTGCATGTGCATTTGTCCTATGGATACGATACTTTGCACACACCTCAAAATTATTCATTTTAAGTCATGTGCAAAGTATCGTATCCATTAGATACCATTTGCATGGTTGGGCACACCTATGTTCTCGATTTTCACCACATCTCATACATGGTATCAAAAATACGTATCGGCATGCTCCTATCATATGTGCATTTTTCTGATGGATATGGTACTTTTGACACTTATCAAACCCATTAACTTTAAGGCCCATGCAAAGTATCATGTCCATAAAACACCAGTTGCATTATTGGGCATGCATATGTTCTCGTTTTTTATGACCTCTCATACATGAGTATCAAAAATATGTATGGGCATGCTCCTATCGCATCTGTGTTTTTTCGATGGGTATGATACTTTGCACATGCCTTATACCTATTTAATTTAAGGCCCATGCAAAGTATCATGCCCATCAGACACTATTGACATGGTTGGGCACACATATTTTTCTATTTTCCATCACTCCTTATACTTGAGTATCAAAACAATGAGCATACACATGTACATATCGCATGCGCATTCATCCAATGGATACAATAATTTGTACATGCCTTAAAGCATGCAAAGTATCATTCCCATCAGACACTATCTGCATGGTTGGCAATGCATATTTTTTCGTTTTCCACATCTCATAGATGGGTATAGGTCCTGTCCTAAAGCAATATGCTACACTACTCCAAATACAAAAACATCTAGCAAAAATATTTATGCCATATTTTATAAGAGTCCTATCAATTTTTGTCTTGTTTTTTCCATCGATTTCCCAACATGGTTATGAAAAATCAATGTTGGTGACCCACATGCATTCTAGCATGTGCGATAGGGGTTTTTCAAACAAAAAGACATGTGTAGACCTATTTATGGGATAAGATTTGGTATGATACTTGGGTATGATGTGACTTAGAGGTATACTAAATTTCAATCCATTATGGGATATAGAGCCAAGGATTTGACCTTACCCTATAAAAAATGCTTCAGCTTGTAGTGCGGCAAAAAAATTATCTACCATAAAATAATATGACTCGAAGTAGATGGGAACAATTTCTTTAACCCGCTCAACAATTTTGGCCGCAACAATAACAATCAAGGCAGAAGCCCCCTGGGCAAACTCGAACTTCCCAAATACAATGGTCGAGGTGATCCAACAACATTCCTCCAGCATTTTGATGTCGCATGCCGATCTGGAGGAGATCAATCAAAATGAAACCAAGGTCGAATGGTTCCCCATGGCCTTAACCGATGAAGCCTCAAAATGGTACCTAGACCTCCCAGTGGAAGAAAGAGACACATGGGACCTGCTACAAACTAAATTCAAGAGGCGCTTTTAAATGGAGAGACGACAAGATGATCCCGCTATCCAACTAAGCAAGCTTGAACAAGGTCGGAGAGAAGATGTACGCACATACCTGGGGAAGATGAAACACTTAATTTCCAAATGTGACCCACACCCCAATGATAAGTACCTCATGGCCTAGTTCAATGCAGGCCTAAGGGAGAAAATCCATAAAGACATGGAAAAGATTAGAAGTGACGAAACATTCAGTGCTGCTCATGTGGCAGCCATTGACATTGAGGATGGCATAACCGACTCTGACACCAGCAGTGATGATGGAAGAGCCAATGCATGAGATAGGCACTCTAAAAAGAAAAAATCCATGTCCACTATAGAAACGTCTAATGAAGATCGCGTAGAGGCCATGACCATGAAGCTAAAACAAGAAATGATGTAGGCCATGGAACAAAAGCTTCACATGTATTGGCCGCCACCTCAGACTTGTCCAAGGCGAGAAAATGTATGGTGTCCACATTGCATTGCCAATCATATAGTAAATAAATGCCCCATCCTAAGAGCCAGGATTAGTGCACAAACTAATCCACCACCAAGGTTGTGGTGCCACGTCTACATAGTCAGTGGACATGATAAAAATCATTGCATCTTCAACAGGCATAACAACCCACCTCGACCTCAACAATACCAACCGGCACCCATCCTAGTGTACATGCAATTGGAACTTGCACAAGCACCCCTAGCTTCGAGCATAAATCCTATTCCTATTCAAACCCAAGTCCCACAATTACTCAGGAATCCAAATCCATGACCATATCCAAGAGTGCCAAATCCACCTCCTCTGATAGTTCCAATACAACAAATTCAAGCCGAGGAAGTGGATTCACAATTTAAGTATGAAGCTGAGTGTCCAGTGTACTATGTGGAAGGGGCAAAAGGTTTAATACCTGTCTGAGTGAATCAAGTTCAACCCAACACATATCAAGTGCTACGGTTGTGGAGAGAATCATCAGATTGTAGAGTGCCCTCATGGTGGTAGCCCCGCTACTTTCCAACCACTCTACAATGATTGTACCATTGGCCATGCCTATGTGGATTGTCCCATGAAAAATAAGGTCCCACAAAAACATGAGGCTAAGCCTGATGTCCCAATTGGCATTATTGGGGTGGACCATAAAAGTCTGGGGTTGGCAAGAATATTATCACAACCTATGAATGTAATTACATGCCAGCAAAAAGAGGCCACCAAGGGCCCAAATATTCCAATTCAATCAAGAAGACCCCTTCAAAAAAAAGCACAAGTGCCTATAACTCCATCAAGAAATGAGCATCCAAGCCCATCCACATCAGCTCCCAAGCCTCAAATAATAGAAGCTCCATACCCTAATGTAGAAGTGAAGAAGTCTCAATTTCAAGCACTTCAACAATGGGTGGAAAAAGAATAAGCTCAATTCAAGGCTGAGAAGCAAGCACAAGATCCAATCCTTGACTTGGCCCCACCAAGTATTGACACTATACTTGAGCTTCTATTCCAGCAATAAGATCCACAACATAATGTACCAACATGGCAACTTGAAGGTGCCACACTCTCTAGCATTCTAAGTTGCCCGGTGTCCATTCCCATCAAAATCCTCTTATGAAATTGTCCCTAACTCTGGGAGAGTTTCAAAGGATGGATTCAATTAGAAAATCCCCCCCACCTATGGAAGACATAGAAGATATCCTTGTGTGGATAGGTGAGAGAGATGACATATGCAACATCACCTTACCTTTGATACATAAAGCATATGATGAAGTCCAAGCCATAGTGGATGGTGGAGCAGGTGTGAATGTCCTATCCAAGGAGCTCTAGGATGAATGGGGTCTCCCACCAATACAAAAGGCTAATTTCAACATATGCCTTGCAAATGATTCATGTGCAAATCCCTTGGGAATAGTGAATGGAGTGTCAACAAAAGTCACAGGAGTCCGCTTTTCTCTTCAATTCACAATCTTGAATCTCCCCAAGAATCTTATTAAATCTTGCTTGGACATCCTTGGTTGCGTGAAGCATCAGTCCTCCATGATTGGGGAATTGATAGATTGACAATCCAAAATCATGACACCACAATAAGAGTCAATGTGTGGACAGGAGCAATAAAACCCATTGTGCCTAGAGCATTGGATGAATCCTCTTCAATGACAATCTCAAGAAAATCAGCCCCCCTGCGACAGCATGCCTTAGTGGGTGATACACAATGCAATGTCAACAATTGGATCCAAGCATTGGTGACCATTGACAAATGCCATACACTAGATCCCATCTTCTCACAAGTTGATGCTAAGCTCATGTAGGTAAAACCTCACTCACACATGAAGAACCAATAGATCCAAAGGTTCCATTATTTATGGTTGACCTTGAATGGAATAGTGACCCTGAAGAAGCTACCCATTCCAATAAGGACTCAGATTTTCCTTGGGACATTGAAACAGAGGCTGAAAATGCTCAATTTGAAGATCTTGTCTTGATGATGATTTAGCCATTCTCCATGCCCTAATGGTGGTTGAACTTCCCAAAGTTGAAACTCCAAAGTTGAATAATAGCAGAAGATCCCACAAGAAAGCTAAAGGAGGACATCACTGCAAAGCCAAGGTCGACGACTTCAATGAGTTTGAATGAGTCCAAACTAAGATCATTGCATTATATCTTACCAAGCTAGTTCCCCAAAAATTTTATCCACCTCCTCTTGAATGGTCCCTAGATGGACTTGAAGGAGTATGCACAGCAAATGAACCCTTACTTGGGAATACTTTACCAGTGGAAAAGTTACGCCATAGTTTCTAACGTAAGAAGTTTCAAAAGTTTAAGCTACATGTGTGGATGAATCCTTGATAATGAGACTTTAAAAAAAGAAAGTCCACAAGAGCCTCAAAATTTGGTTAAGGATACTATGCCACCCAATGCCCATAGCCCATGCACGGCTAGTTCAACACCATCAGAGGCTAATCTTCAAGAAGTTCCTGACTACTTCAAGAACTACATCAGTGGTATTGTCCCCATAGCGATGCCAAGACTAGTAAGAGAATCTAAAGTGCAAGAAACTGATAATATTAGTTAGACTCCAATTTATGAGGGACCAGCCAAAACTCACACAATAAACCTCGCCCTTGAAGGGGAGGAAGAAAAATTGGTATTCATTGGGAAACAGCTTACACAAGAAGATGAAACAAAGCTCAAAGCACTCGTAATGGAATACCGAGACTGCCTAGCATGGTCATACAAGGAAATGAAGGGAATTTTACCAAAAGTGGCAGTAGACACAATACCTATTAGGGAAGGTGCCCACCCTAAGATATGTGGACCTTATTGAACAAATCCAAAATATGGCACCATGGTCTATGACAAACTGAAAAAATTCTTAGATGTCGGATTCAATATGAGATAGAGCACAGTGATTGGGTTTCAGCCATCGTCATCGTGCCTAAACACAACAAGAAGCTAAGAATATGCTCTAACTTACATCATAGCTTTTGACATATTCATAGGCATCTACCCAAAGTGTTGGCCACCAGTAGCCTGCGAGGAAGCCTTTTCTTGCTGTGGCTTCCCCTTCGAAGTATCCTCCTACAATGCCTTCATGGACTTCACTTAGGATTGGCATGATTTCATGTGGCATTACACATCTCCTTAAAACCTGGTCCTTATCCATCTTGTATAGTT
Organism: Dipteris shenzhenensis; assembly: GCF_047967505.1. Lineage (NCBI taxonomy): Eukaryota > Viridiplantae > Streptophyta > Polypodiopsida > Gleicheniales > Dipteridaceae > Dipteris > Dipteris shenzhenensis. Next base: position 46,866,793 of record NC_141608.1, on the reverse strand, counting down.
GTCTTGCAATGAGTTGATAGGGTGCAACTTTTAAAATTAGTTTTCTAGCATCCACAACTTTCATTTCAAGGGGTGGTCTTCCTGCCATTAAGTACCCAATGATATTTGCACACCATTTTGGAACAGCCCCTAACAACAGTTGTTGCACAAAAACCATTTGAAAAATGGGGGATTGATTTCGTGGGTCCCATCCATCCAACAAAACAGGGAACATAGGCACGTTGCATCATTGTGGCCACTGACTAGTTTACCAAATGGGCTGAAGCTAATGTAGTCAGAAAGGCATATGCCATAAGCACATCAAGGTTCTTATACGAGAGTCTGATCACCTGATTCAAATGCCCCATTTAAATTGTGTCAGATAGAGGTACTCATTTTTTCAGTGAAGCTATCCAAGAACTCTTGTCTAACTTTATGGTAATCCATAGAAAAAGCACTCCCTACTACCCCCAAGGGAATCGACAGGTCGAATCAACCAACAAGATATTATATATTATCCGCACCAATGTAGTAGAACCACAGTGTTCTGATTGGGTAGAGAAACTAAATGCAACCTTATGGGCATACCGAATGACACTCAAGGTCATCACAAGGAATACACACCTTTTCAATTGGTGTATGGCCTTGGATATGTGGTCCCACTAAAATTTCTAATACCAAGCCTATGTATAGCAATATAGGAACACATGGGACATCATGCATCTCTGAAAGAAAGACTCTATCAATTGGAGAAGCATATTGATGCCAATTTAGTCACCCACCCAGCCTTGACAACAGAAAAACGTAGAAGAAAGGCATGGTTTGACAGAAACCTTAAAGCCAAAGACATCAAGGAAGGTGACCTGGTCTTACTATACAATGCCAAAGTCTACAAGGGCAAACTCAAGTATCTAGGTCAAGGACCTTATCTCGAGTAAGAAAAATGAATCCCATCAGAGCCATGCTGCTAGAAACATTGGATGGAGTCCAATTCAACACAACCATGGAAACCCCAAGTCTTCAATAGCTAGCACTAGATTGTTACATGCACACTCACTAGCATATGCATGTTTTTGCACATATAGTTTACACTAGATTGTTACATGCACACTCACTGGCATATGCACGTTTTTGCACATATAGGAAGACCTAATCAATTTCCACCTAGGGATGATTGAATCTTAGCTGCCCTATGAAATCCAACAAATAAGCATATAGTTGGTCCCTACCTAATTGACAGATCATGTGCACTCACACGATTTTGCATAGGCACATAATAGATTGCATCAAAAATATCACACACTTTCATTCCATACTCTCAAAGCATGCAATGAATTCACAAGCAGGACAAGAAGCTATGCCAAATTTCAAGATGAATTGGCAAAAGAGTCTACAGCCTCAGCAATTAGATCCTCACCAAACATCACAGCTATCTCCTAAATGCAAAAATATCATGATTGTATTCAAATTGATCTACAAGTTCAATGATCTAGGTACAATTTATCCAACATGAATGCAAGATAGCAAGAAATGCCAGCCTCAGCAACGAGATCCTGGCCACAGTCTTAGCAACGAGATCCCCTCTAAAATTCACAGTTGTCACCCTCTCCTCAATTGGATATCAGCTTCCTGATTACACACTAGAAATTGTATGGTGCAAAGGCATTAAAGCAAGAGCGATTGGCATGCTAGAAGCTTAACATCCATTGGGTTAAGTGCATGGCATCCTAACTTTAAAATCAAAATAAGCCATAACCCCAAGATGGGTAATAAAATGGATCTGAGAGTATGTTGTCTCTGTGCCAACATGGACTTTAGGTAGCCAAAATATGTGTGTAGGGTAGCGATAAAGCTCTGCTTGTACTTGCATAAGGCTAGGAATATCTCTCTTAGGAATCCAACATGCATGTTCTATATGCCATTCCTATATGCATGTTCTACATGCAAGTCCTACACACAATTCCTACATGCATGTTCTACATGCAAGTCCTACATGCAACTCTTACATGCATGTTATACATGCAAGCCCTACATATGCAACATGCGACCCCTACATGCAACTTGCAATTCCTACATGGAACATGCAACTTGCAACTCCTACATGCAAGTTCTACATGTAGAGAGAGAATGTCTTACAATTCCTACATGCAGAGAGAGAAGCTCTCCAACTTGTATAAATGCCCCATAATGGAATGAAGCCCACACTAGGGATAAATCCAGTTGACTTGGAAAAAAATAATGCAAGGCATTTATACATAATGGGTTGGAGACTTTAACAAGGCTATTTAAGTATTGGCATCCACTTGCCTTGTTGTAATAACTAGATTTGGTAATCTACCAGAGCCTACTAGCTTTCTAGCCATTTCTCAAGGATTTGGGATTAGGACTAGGGTAAATAGTATCAAATTTTTAAAAGAGAGTGCAAGAATTCATACATGATTTTTTTTACATTGGCATTAGTTTAAGGATCTATATCCATTTTCCTTTCTATAACAACCAGATATAGCCTTCTGCAATAGATTCCTAGCCTTTTTAGCCAACTTTCATGGATGTGATAATTGAGAAAAGAGTGTGTTAGGCATTCAACATAATAATTTTGAGATTGTGACAAGTCCATTTAAGGAACAAAGTGCATTTTTTGTAGTTACTAGATATGATTTTCTCCTTCACTTTCCTAGCCTTTAGGTATTTGGAATTATGATAAGAATAAATGAGATCACCATGGATAAAAAGTGCACAAGGCATTGGGTTTGAGATAGTAGCCAATTTGTTTAAGGATCCACATTCATTTTCTTTACTATTACTACTAGATATGGCATGTTTCTATCCTTTATTGGCATTTTTAGACATTGTTTGGGAATTTTTCATAGATTTGGAAATGCAACAAGGGTAAGCAAGGTCAATGGAGTGAGAAAGGAATCTGCACATGATGAGCTTTATATTGGGATTATGTTCATGTTTTCATGTTTACATTAATGGGTTATTAGCATTCGTTAATTACGCATTAAAGTAGCATGAAGACAATGTGATCACATTGCTTATCGAAAAAAATCACTAGGAAATCAGGTAAAACTATTGCCTATATTATTCATATAACCAATGGTAATATGTACATCACTAGTGGTAATATAACTAATACTAGTGGTTACTATTATCGTTGGTATTATAACCATTGGTAATTCATATTACGGCAGGTAGTAGCTTAAGTACTGGCGGTATTGTGGGCTTCAAATTCATAGTTTCCAATGTAGCCTAGTGGTATATATTGGTGGAAAGGGAAATAGAGCCTTGTCATTCAATTTGAATGTGGTTCATATCTCGATAAACCATTTGGTAAGTTGAGAAAAAAAGAGAACCACGATTTGGATCTGAATTGTGGTAGGGTTGAGTGGGGGAGGGTGAGTCAGCATTCATTATACTTGTGGGTATGGTTTGCTACTCCAATTCCTTGCATTTTGGGGAAATTGCAAACCACAAATGTGAGGGTTAGTGGATGTGAGCGTTTGTTTTATGTTTTGGATCATGGTTTGTAGTCTGAATCCTTGTGTTTTGGGGAACTTGTGGACCACGATCATGAGTGCCAATAAATGCAATTGTTAGTGAGGAGTCTTAACCTAAAGCATGGAGAGAAGGGGGAGATGAGATGGCAATGATTTGAGCAAAAAAAGGGCATCTGTTGTGACTACAAATGCACAATAAGAAATGCCTAAAACTAGAAATTCTCATCCACAATCTTTAAAATGCATTGTGACTAGGCAAACTATGGATGCATCGAGTCATTTCCATGTTAGTACTCATATGCATGGTAATGTTCCTAGGGTTGAACAAGGAGTTGCAAAAGAGGATCTCACTGCTGAAATGGGCACTACCCCCATGCTTGATCCACCCGATGAGGTTGTTAACCAAGATATGGCGAAAGGATTTATGCGGGTATCACAATCCTCTCAACGAGGTATTCCACATGCACAAGGGTGGAAAACATAAGTCACATGGTCCAGAATGGGACTTTTTCATTAATTTTTGTGACTACATTGAGTGGAAATGCAAGTATTGTGGAATACCAAAATCAAGGGGAGCACCTCACATAAGGGGTCACTTACTTGGTCACTCAAGAAAGAGCATTCAGCATTGTGCAGCCCTAAGAGCTACTGTAGCAGCTTGCACCTTGACAAAGAAGTTGCAATCTTCTAGAAAAATACAAAAAATATTAATTGGGAAAGTCAAGGTGTAAGTGGAGTTGAGTCTATAGGCACACACAATGCCAGAAGTACAAGTGTTGTTACATCAGCTATAATCTTGAAATCGTCCAGTGTGGTTGTGGTGAAGCGGGAAACCAGAGGGCTCGATAGTGCTTGCATCAATACGGAGTGCATAAGTAAGGCCTAAATGGGCATAGAGACTCTAAGGTCCAAATGGACACATGGCACTCAAGAGAACACTATGTGGCAGGCACTAGGCTAGGAGGGAGGATTCTAGAAGGAACTGAAAAAGAAAGTAATTTGATGACTCTCAAGAATCTGTGGCTGGGTGGACTAGTAGAGTAGAAGCCCTCGAGGATCGATCTCATCACAGGCATGCCATAACTCCTTGTGTGGACTCTAACATGCAAGATAGATCTTGACCTATAGCTCATAAAGTTAGATTGGCAATTGCGACTCCTAATTTCAGGCAACTCATGATCGAGGAGAGAATCTGGATTCAAGATTTGGAGAATGCACAGTATGTACTTGGTAGATCAATCTTGCAATCAGTATATTCACTGAGTATAATTGATAATGATGATATGAGAGCTACATGGAATTGCATTGCTAACTTTGGACTAGCTTTAATCCCCCTTCATACCACACTTTGCATACAGCATTGTTGGAAAATTCATATGCAAAAGAGAAAGATCACATAAATCACAGCATTTTTTAGCAATAGCATAACATCGGTTGCACAATTGTCTCAAATGGGTGGACAAGCACAAATGCCATGCTTTATTGAATGTGATGATTATATTGTTATGTGGGGAGGCATCAATTGATGCCTCACATATAAATAATCCGAGGACATACATAGCTAGTGTATTATCAAAGGTTATAAGAGAGTTAGACCTTGAAAGTTTGTGCAAGTTGTCATGGACAATTCCAAGAGTTGTAAAAAGGCAGATAGAATATTGCAAAGGGAGTATACCAATCTATATGCATTTGTGTGTTGTATGCATGCATTAAATCTAGCATTGAAAGTTTTGTATAAACAAGTGCCATGGTTCAAAGAGATTGTTTGTGAGGCTTGAGACATCATGAAGTTAATACAATCAAAGCAATGTCTCAAAGTAATCTTTATGTCTCGTGATGGTTCTACCATGTTGCACTTGCTAGCAACCACAAGATTTGTCATGTACTTCTACACTTTGCAATCCTTGGTGAAGAATAGGAGTTTCATTATAGAGACATTTCATTGTGATGATGCATTTGAATGATGGATGTTAGAGTTGACTGATAGGGCAACAAAGTAGAAAATGCATGACCTGAAAGAAACATTGGGATCTCCTACATTATGGATATGGTTTGAGGATGCTGCTAATGTTATGAAACCTGTATTATGCTCTTAAATATTTATACTTAAAGGATCCAACAATCAAAAAAGCATGGATACACTTTTGGAGTATTGAGCAAGCTCTTATTGCAAGGAATCCACATACTCACACAAGACAAGAGAATGGGAGAAGACCATTTAGTGCCACAAAAAACAAGGAATTGTGGCAATTACTAAGGCCTCAATGGGAGCAAGCTCACAATCCCTTGCATAGTGTTGGGTACCTTTTAAACCCTGAGTGGTGGAATATTAAGGCTGAAGAAATTCATAAGGTCGAGCAACAATATTATCCCCAAAACCATGAGTTTGCAAAGTGTTGTAATGAGTTAGCCAAGTATCGATACAAGGAGGGGTTGTTTTGAAACTCATCTATTTGTTCTCGTATAATATCTATTATTCTATAAAACCACTACAAGCATGTTTTGGACCAATTGAAGGTAAAAAATCAATAATTTATAATGTTTAGACCTCATTGGTTCATTTCATCTTTTATTTGTCATCAATACCTGAGGATATCATCCATTGAACTTTAGAAAAGTCTTGAGAAATAATCGCAATGGCTTGTTTCATGCCTGCTAAATTAGGAGATGCCAAATAAAGTAAAATAAGGCTATTATTTAACCCAACAAGGAAATGATATATCAAAAACGTTTTCTTCTCTTGCACGATTCTAGAGTTCAAACCAAAATTGGGGAATGTATAAATACATAATTTCTTTTCTAAAGACTAATGTTGAAATCCTATCGTGATAGGGAAATATATAAAGTCTAAGTTTTGTCTAGGTTAGAGAAAAAAAAACTAAATTTAAGATGTAATAATGATAGGAATCTTGCTCTGTATATCCTACATCTATCCACTTCATGATGCCAACATGGCACATAACCATCATGGCATTTTAATAGCTTTTTATGTTTATTGCAACATTCCAATGCACTAGGTCTCAATGAAAAAGTAATATCTTTACAGTATTGAGATCATAACACAAACGTCATGTCTCCCCCATCAAATAAGATCTCAATGGGCTATGGTCCATGGGCTATGGTCCATAACAATGGTCCTAAACTAACTTCAAAATATGCTAGCTAGAGAAGGATCAAAACATCTTTGGGGACATGAGAGGCTCTCACATGTCTGAACTAGGTAGGTTTTTTTGAATTCACTCTCCTCATCCACCTATATTTGATTCATTTTTCAACCCTGTACCTCCTCTCAATAAGATATCTACCCTTGTGAAATATAATATTCCTATTCGTCTCACAAACATAATGTCATAAGTCTCATATGAAAATTTAAAATAAAATATTAAACTCATTATCCAATAGGTCCCTTAGTAGCTTTCTTGCCCTAGCAAATCAAAGGATTGGTTAGAACAATGATACCATAGTGGAAGGCTCAATTTGAGAAGTCTCGAGAAACAAATGCAATGCCACATTCTATCCGATGAGCATCATTATAGAATTCCATTGTACGATATAAAATTTTCATCCAATTTTTTAGACATCACTTTTTGTATGAAATCTGAAAAGAAATCTAACAAATGGAAAGAACTAGTGTACAATAAAAACATGAAATGAAAATTTTACAATGAAGGATGTTTATGATTCTCATGGGATCAATGTCCCAACTTCTTGTATATTGCAATAACAATAAGAGGATGCATGAATCAATGAAACATGTCGAAAATTGAACAAGATTAACTAATTTTTATTGTAGATGACAATCAATGTCATGTGCACTTGGTGATTGAGTCAACATTGATCTAGTGCACATAATCGCTAGAGCAACCCTTGTAGCTTGAAAATATATCAACTCTTATTGTGCATACTTGACTTTTAGAAAACTATTTGCAAGTCACAAGGTTGGCTATCGAAACTATGTGTACTAGATTATCAATACGGTATAGGACAACATTGAAGCAAATCTAATGAAGCATGCAAACATTGGAGAAATTCATTAACACAACATATTCTCATCGAACCACTTGTGGAAACTTGAATGAATGAGATTGTGTTGAAATGGTGGTATATGCTTTATTGGAACTATTGGTTATAACTTGCCAAATTTTTTGTTTTTGCCTAACAGCCTAAGCGGGAAAAAACAAAGTGTTAAATCTTAAATATAATCCAATTTTTAATATAGCCTAATGAACTACATTGGAAAAAAACATCATGATCGATTGAAGAAAGAAATTCTTACCCTAAAATTATAATTCATTTCATGCTATCAGAGACACGTATTGAATTCATGTCCCAACCATTCTATCATCCATGGGGGGACAAAGTCAAGAATCCTCTAGATTGGTTCATCTAGTAGAGATACCGTGTGATAGCCATAGACTTGATTTATAAATTCATTTCCTAACCAATCTAATTTTATTTCATGCATTAAGTTATAAGTTTTCATCTGATGTGAGTAAACCTTTTAGCCATTACAAATATGCAACTACTTCTACTCAAAATGCCAAAAGTAAGAGCCACACTCGAGGGTGTACTACTAAGAAATCATATGTATCATGTGCGTTCAAGGAGTGTTTTAAAAACACCTCAGCTAAAAAAATTTCCCTAATAAAAAAATCCCTCTTTACTTATGAACTAAGTGATTTTTTTCTAAAATTTTTCAAAAAGTTGAATTAAAATACCCCGAATGCAAGTAACACCATATTAGAGAATTTGGGAAATCCTGATAATTTGGGAACTTTTGAGGGGTTGTAATTATGTAGCATTCAATGTTTTTCATTTATTTTTCCCATAGATTTGGCAGTCCATCCAAATCTCGCAAATGTGCATGGTTTGCATCAACATAAATAAAATGTCAAATGTTGAGGTTTCGACCAATGCATGGTATTTTTTGAGGGGTTACAATTACAATGCATTGAGTGCACTCCATTGACTTTCTCCCTGGATTTTGCCGTGTATATGAAACGCACAATTTGGAGTGTGCCTGTTTTGCATTAGCTGAGAAAAAAACATCATATGTTTGAGTTTAACGAAGCATTTTTTGCCTCTTCTCGAAAAAAGGTGGTGTTCAAAAACACCATTTTTAGTTTAGTTGGAGAAAAAGTAAGAATGCAACACTAGTCCTTGATATTTTGTCGAGTGTGCAGAACTTGCAACCACAAAGCAATGGTCTGCAAAAAAAAAGATAAAGAAAAAAGATCAATGTCATACCTTCCAAATATTTGTCAGTATTCAATTAAATTATTGTTGTGCAAGGAAAAAAAAGTCATGCTTTTCAAGTACCTTCACTCCATTGTGGAGTCAGCATCAGAGTCGAAATCTGTTCTATGAGACAAATTGGATAAAGCTCGCTTGCGTGCAATGGTTGGTATCTTCACCTTGATGGGGAGGTTGCTGCTCTTTGAGGAAACCTTCTTTGAGAGGTTACATTTTGGAACCCATGACCATACAATAGCATCAACAGATTCCCAATGTGGAGGATCACCTTTATTGCACATCCAAACCTTGTTCCAACAATCTGCATATACCTCCTCAATTTGTGCATTGTGTCTTTTGCATATAGGTGCCCAATATTGTATGAAAACCTTCTTGAAATTTTTAGATTTATTATCCTTCTGTACATCAGTTTGAGCAATGCCTAGCCAAATTGGGTAAATTTTTTCTGCTGGTCGGACCAAAAGAAAGTGTCCTTTTTGTACATCAACCATTGGATCAAATGATTGTTTTGGCTTTTTCCTTTGAGATCCACAGTAATGATCATTCAACTCTTACATTCCTTGAAACTCATCGTTTTCATTATCAACTACTTGCACACAATCAATATGTTGCATCTTTGGCCAAAATCTCTCGTACATGCCCTCTACACTATTGTTTGGTTTATCAAGCTCATCAATCATGCTCTTCCAGTACTTCACTACTGGCTTGTAAAACTTTGTGAAAGATGCTTCTGGACCTTGCAAGTGTGCCCATTTTTCCCAAAAGCATACATACTCCTTGATACCAACTATCACATCTAAGTGATCCTTCACATACTTGAACATGGTTACATAAGGTGGCTCTCCATTTGGTAGCATTGGATGACCATCTGGATGTCTCTTCCACAACTCAATGCCACCTTCACTTGGTTGCCAATCTAATGATCGTGGATGCACTTTATATTGCATGATAGGAACTTCATTTCGCATAAAGAACCAAAATTGGAGAGGCTTTGAGTGTCCCACTATAGAATCTTTCCCATCGCATGGGCATCCATCAACATAGCTCTTGAAATCAGGGACTTCCGTTACCAAAAATAGCATTGGAGAAGACTCCTCACATTGTCTAAAAGTATCCATGAGATGTGCAAATGTCAATGTTTGGCTAGTTCTTAACCTCTCTGAAAACCTGCTAAACATTGCATCAATATCCTCATGTGTATGCCCAACCATCAAGGATCCCAATTGAATTGACTTGAAAATCCCTCGAGCAACAAGTAATGATAGGTATGCAAACAAGTACCTATTCTTGTTTTCAAAACCACAATTATCCAACTGCAACAATATGTGTTCGGGTAGTTTCTTATAAGGATTTTCTTGATGGGAACTTCCAAGTCCAAGGTCTTTGAATGTTCCACCCACTGCTCCAAGATAAAGTTGTTGCTTGCCATTAGAAACATAGTGAGAATCCAATGCTTCTCTTGAGGTTAGTGCATTTAGCAGAGCATTGTTAGACCTTGGCATCCCATCATGTACTAAATCTCCAAGTGCATGGTTATCAAATCTTTCAAGATTTCTCAAACACAAAGCCAATGAACCAATTGTGAAGTTAGGATCCGACGGCCACAAGGATAAAGAAAAGTGACCATAACGTCCTTGACCATGTCCATGTGTTTATCATGCCAGTCAAAGCCACTGGGAGCTGAAAGGATTTGTCTGTGTCCTTTGAATGATTGCGTAATCTAGGGATGGCTGTCTTCTTTTGGTCCATCTTATCATGGATAATGCACAAGTATGTCTGAGGATACATTTCAGAAAATCTGCGCCAAGTGTAGTACACATTTCTACAACTTTTTTGTTGTAACATGTGCTTTCTTCTATCTTCCATCAACTTATTATGTTCATTTTGGCATTTTGTCGCTGCAAGCTGAGCCTTGATTGCACGACATAAACCACACTTAGAGAATTCACTTGTTTTTGACAAAGTTACATGCTTGAATTCAGAGTTCCATATGCAGTTGAATGTGGAAGTTGACATCTCCTTACAACCCAAACTATGCTTTAATTGCATGTTAACTTCATAGAGAATATCAACCTACTTGTATACATCCGGTATCACCAACTGTGTTTCCCTTGATCGATCCTGAAGTGTTCTACTTTTGTGTGGCATACGCTCAGAATTGTTATCCACAAAATAATGGATTATGGCTCTACCCAGTTCTGTGTGGTCCCAACCTCTCCGCATGATTCCTCTATTACCATGTATGCACCTTCATATACCAATTTCAAATTGCTCCCTGTCTCGATAAAATGTTGTTTTTGGAATACCATGCATTTCATACCATGCTCTACAACAAACTTGAATACCATTCAATGAAAAGACATATTTGAACTGCCCATTGTCATCTTTTCAACAAGCAACCCCAAGAGTGTCATATACATAATTGGTGCGAGCCTCCAAACTTTGGCCCCAATACTCTATGCGTAATTTGGATATCATTTGACAATCGGTGAATTGACAACAATTTTGTTTACAACAATCAATCATAGATACTTTTATGACTGCATCCCTTGTGAGTCTAGATGATGCTAATGGCATGCCATGTTTTTTAGCTTTTCTCTTTATCATGTAGTAACGCCTCTTTTTTGTGGATTTTTCCATTGGGTCCTCATCTTCCATGTGCTTTTTCCCAGAACCACTTCAAGAATTCATGGTGTCATCGATTCTTAATGAAGTTCTATCTAAAAAGGTTATTTGTGCAATGGGCCATTTTATTAAGTGGATGGTATCGATGCCTGATACATCACTGTCATACTTTTCAATTCCCACACCTAGATTACCTTCACCAAGCATCTCAAAATTTATAGGTTCAAATGGGTAGACATACAAAACAACACCCTCTACAATGCTCTTGGCTTTCTGCTCATCCCATATTAAGACTTTCTTGTCCTTCCATGATTCTCGAATGGAAAACTCATCATATTCACATAGAGGTTCAACGTCAATGGTATCTAATGTTATATCATTCAATGGTACAATAGCTCCATTGACATTGTCCACACAACTCATTGATCGTGCTTTCCAACGAACAACACTACCCAAAGCCTCATAGACTAAGAATGCATCCATTGTAGGAAATGGAAGAAGTGCACTTTCATCCATACAAATATCGATCGCCACTGATACATTGTTTTCTCCCAAGGGCACACCTTGGCACATGTCATCATGTGATGTAGAGAATATTGTCCCAATGGCAACAATCTTTCCACTGACGAGCAAGTTGACTTTAACCCCCACTTTCAATGTGGCACCTGCATAGTACATAGCATTTGTTATAGATCTGATGGTGTGAATTAGGATGAAAATGCTTTACAAGATTTATTGCAAGACCAAATCTTCCTAAACCTTGGTGCTTTGAATTTTAGGTAGCAAAATTTGGCTACATGGCCAAATCTTCACAGACCATGGCACACATCCAAATCTACTTAGACCTTGGTGCTTTGAAAGAAGCCCACAAGATTTGGCCACATGGTCAAATCTCCCTAGACCTTGGTGCTTTAATGGCAAAAGGCATGGCGAGAATTTTATGGTGTGCAGGAGAAGAGCCGAGAAGGGGTAGATGCAACCGAAATGCTGCTAGCAGGGAAAGGGCTTTAGAGAGAAGGAAGACAGGACACCATAGGCAAGCAGAGGGAGGCTGACAACAGCAGCAAGCTGGGATATCGCAGACCTCGATAGATGCTAAAGTCTTCAAGAGTGACGCTTTTTAAGAGACAATCGTTTCTAATTTTTATTAGAAACTCAATTCAGGTTGGAAGCTTGTTTCCAAATAATTGATGAGAAATCGTCAAGAAAATCAAAATGGAAAATTAGACTATAAAGACGACGAGAGCGCATGCATGTACTACCCCCCGCATCACTCGCTTTGCCAATGTCGTCCATATAATCCACAGCAATAGGTTCCGTAGACAAAGGGGTGGAAGGAGATTCGATTGCCTTAGAGCAAACTTTAACGAGACCAGCAATCAAAGAAACAAAGCACATAAATCGCCATCCTTCCTCATCCACATTCGTCACATTTCCATTCGAATCACCCTCTTCTTGTCGCTTTCCATTTTGCAATTTCCCTTTAATTGTCCCTTTCGTGCAGTTTTATGTGACATGATCCTCTCCTTCTGTCGCTACCTGCATTTTTATAGTGTTCCTTTTAAGTGTATCTCTTCATAGGATCCTCTCGCTACTTCATAGGATCCTCTCGCTACATGATACCTGAATAGATAGGTTTTGTTTCAATGACACTATGAGATTGCAAGTCGATCGATTCCTGGATCTTCAGAGAAGCATGATCTTCTCAAAACTTATTATTTTGCTACTAAACTTTGTGATTTTGTAGCATTTGAGTATAATGGTACAGAGCATGTTCGATAAGTTTGAGTAATAGTGGAACCATATTATGTATGGGTCGGTCATCTTTGTAATCGCAATAGTAAGGTCTCTTCAACCTGGACACTATCCATCCCTTACAGTAGTATCACGTCATCGCGTGACCTCAATTTGTCTGTCATTGAAAGGAAGGATGCATCAAAATTTCCTCCTCAGGCTTCGGATGAATTTGACACCAAGAGGCCGTCTCAGTTTCCCCCTACATTTCTTTACTCATAATCCTAGGAAGATCCTCGTGTCGACAAAGGCGTCTTGGAGATCAAGTCTAATGTATGGTTTTAACACTAATGTCGGGAGGCTATAATGCTATGGACTTGGTCCATCAGGTCCATCTTATAAGATTTCTGACACATGCAATTCAAATTTATCCCTTCCCTTGTTTTGCTCTCGTGTCTGAACCTTGGTTGTTCATCTCTTACTACAGCTCAAATGTGTAAGGAACTTGTGAGTTGATGCTGCATGCTCCTTCTGGCGTACATGGATTGCAAAGCTGAAGATGCGAGCACTAGTGGCAGGGTTACTGATAGTGGAGAAGAAAGCAAACTTGATGTCTACAAAATATTTTCGAGGCAGGAAGCTGATGATCCTAAGGATGTTGAGAGCACACATGGACATGAATGCTTGCTTCCACAAGGCCTGGCACTTGAAATACATACTGGTTCACTACATGAACTCCATAAGGTTCTTACAGAATTGGGTGCATCTCGCTTCTTATGCAAAACTGTAAGAAAACAATACAATGTCTGTGCTCAACAGATAACAGGATCTCGTATGCAAGAGAGAAAAGCAGATAGTATGGAGAATCAAAATTTGATTATTGTAGAACTGATACAATAGATGGCGCTGCCTCCCAACCGTGCGCTCCTGTGAAAGAAGCTTCGATGGCGAGCTAGAAACAGTAGAGGACGGAGGCTGGATGCTAAGGAATCAGGGTTGCTATAGCCAGTGATGAAATGGCCTTCACGGGCTTGCTCTTATATAGCCACCAGTCATAGTCGGTTAGACCCAATTGGGTGACCGACCCAGTCCGCCCAAACTGAGGGTCGGTCCCGAAATAGGCCACCGACCACACGATAGAATCGTTGCGTAAAATAGAGCAACAAACCTACGTTCTTCGTTCGGCCCAGACTGAGGGTCGGTCCCGAAATAGGCCACCGACCACATGATAGAATCGTTGCGTAAAATAGAGCAACAAACCTACGTTCGTCGTTCGGCCCAGAGCCATTCAGGATCATCTGGGGCTCCAAACAGGCCCCGTAACCCAAGAGTGGGCTACCCCGGGAAATGCTCCGTCTACCCTTAATGCAATCAGTCATGGGATGCCTTCTCGCACTTGCATGTAGCCTAGTTGGCAGTGTGCCAACTCCGTCCAACGAGCGTCCAGCCATCAGGCCACACATGGCCCCCATCTGGTGTCCAAACCAGGACCTATCGGATAACTGAGCTACTCAAATGCCTTCTCCTCATATGGGGGGCTTACAAGTAGAATTAGTTGGTTCCCGCATAGTTACACGAGAGTGGAGCATTGATATCTAACACCCCCCCTCAATGTCCACCCGCAAGTGAACTTACTTTTTCGGCCCAATGCCAAGTCGATGAAGATGCCTCTCCAGCAAATCTCTTCCGAGAGCCTTCGTGAAGATGTCCACAGAATTCTTTGTAGTCGAACAGTACACCAAGTCGACCTCTCCATCCATGATGAGCTCGCGTACAAAGTGATATTGAATCTCAATGTGTTTTGTGTGAGCGTGGAACACAGGGTTCTTTGCAATCGCCATACAACTCTAATTGTCACATGATAACTGCGTAGGCTTGTTTTGCACTGTACCCATGTCCCCCAAAATCCTACTCAACCACACTGCCTCGCAAGAAGCAAAGCATGCTGATTTGTACTCAGCCTCGATAGAAGAAAGAGCAACTATAGGTTGCTTCTTGCTGACCCATGACACAGCTCCAGATCCAAGTGAGAAATAGTAACCTGTCACTGATCTCCTGATGTCCACGTCTCCTGCCCATCCTCCTGCCCATCCGAGTCACAGAATCCGATCAAGATGTTGCCCTTGGTATAGGTGATACCATAATCAAGTGTGCCTTTGATGTATTTCAGCACCCGCATCCCTGCCCTCCAATGGTTCTCCCGGGGCTTATTGGAAAACGTGCTTAGTACACCAGTCACAAAACTGATGTCCGATCATGTGTTACACAAGTAAATTAAGCTGCCCACAAGCCTTCTATACTTCGCTTCGTCCACTAGTGGTGATGAATCCTCGTTTGAGAGCTTCATGTCAACCTCCATAGGGGTGCCAACTGTCTTGCACTTAGCCATGCCAAATGCCTTCAGTATCTCTCCAGCATACTTCAGCTATGAAATGAAGATCTGTTTTGGCTCTTACCAAACTTCAATCCCCAAACAGAAATGCATTAGTCTGAGGTCTGTCATTTCAAACTCTCTTCCTAGCAAATGCTTTGTCTGCGAGATCTTCTCTTCATGGTTCCCTGTTATGACAAGGTCGTCCACATAAAGGACCACGATCATAAACCTACCTCCTTCTCTGAAGATATACAAATTTGCATCTGATGGGCTCCTCCTGAACCCGTTTTGCAGAAAGTAGGCATCAATTCGCTGGTACCACGCTCGTGGGGCCTGTTTCAGGCTGTAAAGTACCTTCTTCAGTTTATAGACTTTACCTTCTGAATCGGGGATCACAAAACCTGGTGGTTGTTCCATGTATACCTCCTCCTTGAGATCTCCATTTAGAAAGGCGGATTTTACATCCATCTGAAACACGGGCCAACTTCCCTAGGCAGCTAAAGCCAAAACACTGTGAATTGTGGTTAGTCGAGTTGTGGGAGCAAAAGTATCTTGATAATCAAAACCATGTACCTGTGCAAATTCTTTTGCCACGAGCCGAGCCTTGTACTTATCCAACGTGCCGTCGCACTTGTACTTGGTCTTGTACACCCACTTGGTGCTGATTACCTTGCGTTTTGGTGGACGATCCACAAGGTCCCAAGTGTTGTTCTTCATTATGGAGCCATACTTCGACTGCATAGCCTCCATCCACCTATCATCACCCTGTGCCTCTTCAAGACACTTGGGTTCATCAGCACGGATCACCTCTGTCATCAAAGCATAGTTGACCAAGCATTCCTGCACCCTTCTTTGCTCCTCTAATCTCTTAGACTGGTGGTGTTCGGATGGTTCCTCCTCAATGGCTAGAGGTTCTCTACCGTCCAAAAGTTGCATTACCCACTTCGGGAATGGTCGTTGCTGTTGTGGTTCTGCAGACTCTTCTTCATCTTCTATATCTTGAATCCTCCCAAGCACCATTGGGGGAGTTCGGTCTACTGTTGGTGGTGGTACTGGATGGATATCTTGGTCCTGGTTGTCTGGGAAGGAAGCATCCTCCTCCAATTGATGCGACTGTTCTGAGAAGACCACATCGCGACTTACTATTACCTTCTTGGTAACAGGGTTATAGAGACGGTAACCCTTTGCCTCTTCACTGTAGCCCAAGAAAATACACTTTCAGCTCTTCGATTCCCATTTGGTCCTATTAGCATCAGGAACATGCACAAAACAGTCACATCCAAAAACTCTAAAATGTGCAGCTGAAGGTTTCTTACCAGAAAAGGCCTACAATGGAGTCATCCCGTTCACAGCCTTCGTGAGCTACGATTCAGAATGTAAACTGCCGTGTTACATGCTTCAGCCTAGAAAGTCTTTGGCAAATCTTTCCCTTTCATCATACTCCTGCCCATTTCATAGATGACAGGCATCTTGCGTTCTGCTACTCCATTTTGCTATGATGTATGTGGCAGGGGTTTCTGCCTCTTGATCCCGTGACTTTTGCAATAACTTTCGAATTCAGTTGATGTGAACTCTCCACCTCTGTCTGATCTCAATTTCTTCACCTTCCTCCCTGTTTCTTTCTCGACCATTACATGCCATATCTTGAACTTACTAAAAGCCTCGTCTTTAGTCTTCAGGAAGTATATCCATATCCTTCTATTGTAGTCATCGATCGGCGTCATGAAGTAGTAGGAACCACCCAAAGCTTCCGTCTCCATCTTTCCGCAAAGGTTTGTGTGAATGAGCTTTAGAGAAGCCTTTGCCCTACTGGCCTCTTTAGGAAAGGGATGCCGATGATGCTTGTCCATCATGCAAGCTTCACATACATCAGGCAAATTTGTAATTTCTGGTAGGTCTGCAATCATTCCACTTTTATGCATCTCCTTTAAAGAACTAAGGTTTAGATGATCAAACCTCTCATGCCACAGCTTAGTGTGTTCACATCGGCTCGAGCACTGAAAGCTCATTTTGCTTGTGCCCTGCCTTGTTGCAATAGAAGCACTTGATCTTCTTCTTTCTCTTTTTATCATCAGAAGAAGATCGGTTACCAGAGTCCTTGCCCTTACCTTTCTTTGATCCAACATACAAAGCCGAATCTTCTCCAGTCCTCATCTTTTGACGCATCTCCTCCTCCAGAAGCATCGTGCTGAAATCCTCAAAGTTGAGGGACGAATTTGCGTATTCAGTGCCATAACAAGACCGTCGTACTTTGGTGGGAGAATCCGTATGTACCTTCGTGCTAGATTCTCGCTGGTGATGGTGATGCCAATCGCAATCTGATCGCGTAGATTCTTCACCCTAGTGATGAACTTCTCTTCTGCTTCAGACTCAGACAATTTCTCGCTTGTGAGTTGAGTCTCCAGATTCTGAATCCACGTCTGATTCGTGGTCTCGTACTGATTTTTCAAGACCATCCATGCCTCCTCCGATGTGACATGTTGAATTAATGCCATGACAGAATCATTTACACTGCAGACAATAGAACACAGCGCATCTGCATTTCTTCTTGTCCATGCGAGAATCTCATCCGTAGTTGATACTATCTGTTGTCCTTCATTGGCTGGATCCGGTCTCGCAACCGGCTTCACGTCCACCCCAGTAGTAGTATCCCAAAGCTCATATGCACTTAGGATGGTCTTCATCTTGAACTTCCAGAGTGGATAGTTAGAGCCATCCAACTTTCTACTTTCGCCGAACGGTGGGATTTGCAATCTTGCGGGCTAAACCATCTCACTCTGCTCGCAAACAGAAACACACTACCAAATCTTCTTGCTAGAGTCTAGGCTCTGATACCATGTAAGAAAACAATACAATGTCTGTGCTCAGCAGATAACACGATCTCGTATGCAAGAGAGAAGCAGATAGTATGGAGAATCAAAAATTTGATTACTGTAGAACTGATACACTAGATGGCGCTACCTCCCAACCGTGCGCTCCTGTGAAAGAAGCTTCGATGGCGAGCTAGAAACAGTAAAGGACGGAGGTTGGATGCTAAGGAATCAAGGTTGCTGTAGCCAGTGATGAAATGGGCTTCACGAGCTTGCTCTTATATAGCTACCAGTCGTAGTCGATTAGACCCAATTGGATGACTGACCCAATCCGACCAAAACGGTCGACTAGGGATAGGTCCCGAAATAGGCCACCGATCACACGATAGAACCGTGGCGTAAAATAAAGCAACTAACCTACAGTCCCCGTTCGGCCCAGAGCCATCCAAAATCATCTAGGGCTGCAAATAAGCTCCACAACCCGAGAGTGGACTGCCCCAAGAAATGTTCAGTATACCCTCAATGCGGTCAGTCATGGGATGCTTTCCCACACTTGCATGTAGCCTAGTTGGCAATGTGCCAACTCCGTCCAACTATCAGGCCACACATGGCTCCCATCTAGTGTCCAAACTAGGAGCTACCGGATAACCGAGCTACTCAAATTCATTCTCATATGGGAAGGTTACAAGTAGAGTTAGCTGATACCTGCGTAGTTACATAAGAGTGAAGCATTGATATCTAACAAAAATAAGAATTTTGTGCATACTCATAATGGCTTGGATGGGCACCGTAAACAGAGGATTTAAGTCCTCAACAACAACCTTTCTAGTTACACGCGATGGTGGAATTAGAAGCTTACTTACGATGGGACAACCGATGACATGCATGACGTAGAGACTAGTAGCAACAATAATGGCAAGAAGAGCTTCAATAACAGAGATGGCAACAAAGAAGTGATGTTCCTAATTATAAAGGACACCACAATCCAAATGATCGAATTTTTTTGACGTCTTGCACAGCACGAATGTAAATAGTTTGGTTGCTTCCTAGCCGAAAAGGCCTAGGATGTAGCAGATGGATCTCAATGAGACAAACAATTCAAGCAATAGAAGAAACAATTTTCTTCAAAAAGGAATTGTCAATCAACCACAAGAATCAAGGAGTATGAATGCGCTAAATGCAAAGTACTATGTGCAAAGTGTAAAGTGCTATGTGTTGAATGCAAATTTGTGTAAAGTGCTATGTGTGAATGCAAATTCGTATGTACTAATTCAATTTTCTAAAACCAAAATGTATGGTCAGATACTACGATAACAAAATTTAAGTAAAGCATATTCTTAGTCAATACAACTACCTCCCGAATCTAGTTTACATGTGCTTTTTACTTAGACACACTTACACACTCTAGTAACTTTGCAAATAGTATATTTATTTCCATTAAGAATTCATTGAGTAATGATACATAACTTTAAAAATGATTGTAAGCTCTAATCTTCTATAACATAAACTTCTAAAGAGACGTACGCTAGTAATTGGGACTAGGTGCTGTGAAAGATATTTGAGAGACACCCCTTGAGATGACTTAAAATAAGTTAACCCTAATGTCAAGTCATTGTTCGGCTACCTGATAGTATAGCGTGGAACACCATGGTTTGTCTGAGTTTACACTCCCTTGAAAGGGTTCAAAAAATGAGGGGCCCTTGCTTCACATACTCTGTGACTGCAAGTGCCACCAGTCCTAGCATCGCTGCCCGCCCATTCCATGTTTCTGCTTGAGCTGACATTACGCCTCCCGATCTGCTTTCCGTGCTCACCCCCTTGAACATGGGTATCAGCGATGCTGCAGAAATTATCACTCCTGCAAGAATGAACCACTGCACACCACCATCGTTGATTTGAGAGACAAGCCCGTTCCCCGTTGCCGCCTCCACTCCCATGGCCGCTGCAAACCCCAACATGGCCAATCTCCCGTTGATCGTTTCCGGTGCCGGGCCTGAGAAGGAAAACACATCAAAGAAGCTGGTGCTAACCTGGCTCCACCGATTCAAACAAAAATGGAACATGTTAAGCCCGGCAGTGTTCGAAGATACAACTGTAAGCGAGACCCTACTTTACGGTCCGAAAGGAAAGATTAACGTAGCCGCCCTTAAAATCATCGAATCTAAAGCAAAAAGACAGCATAAGCTGACATGGAGCAAGCTGGAAAACGTTACTGTTCCCGCAGCAAGAACGTAACCAACGTACACATCAACGAGACAGTACACGCACGGGACAGCAATAAATGGAAATAAAAAATGTGGAGACAGCTACCTTCTGAGGCTTTACGGCCGGAGCAGGATCCGGTATTTTGATAGAGTCAGGGGGGGACGGTTTAGGCGTTGGATCGGCGTCCGGCTGCAGACCAAAGACATGCGTTACAAAGGGCAGGTACTGGAGCAAGCAAGAACCTCGACTAGCGAGCAAAATAAACCCGACCGATACTATATACGAAGAACGAGCAAAAGTAGGCAAGAAAAAAGAATTTTTTCCTGAGGAGCATATTCTTCTGAAGCAAAAAGCGCATGGGAAGCAGAGAAAGATGGGTGAAAGGAGGAAGAAAAGACGTTACCTGGGGCGGCGTTTGAGAGGCGCGAGGTGCGGAGAGGCGAGAGGGGGAAGAGAGGAGGGAAGGCGAGAAGGTGATGGAGGAAAGGAAGCGGGAGGTGGAAGGGGAGCAAGAGAAGAGAGCGATGGAGGAAGAGGCCATGGGAGCAGAGAGGAAGAAGAGAAATTGCAATGGGTGGTGGAGCTACGGCGGAAGAGCTATTTTATAGAGGAGGAGGATCGTGGAAGCGAGAGTGGCGGCCATCTATGCATGGTCCTCTTGGGGTGATGGGTAAGTGAGGAGTGCTTGCTTCTCCACGTCCCCCTCCCTTTCCTTACAAGCCCCCTCTAGAACCTCCCATGTCTTGGGGCCCCTACCTACCACATTTCTTGGAACTCCAATGCTAGATGTTTCTCCTCAGCTTCTCACCTGTATCAACTATACCCTCTATGACATCGTTGCTCCTTGTGTCAATTGTGCGCCATCTTAGCGCTTCCCCCCTCCCAAGTAGCTCCACATTGCACCACTTGCTCATAATATAGCAAACCCCTAAAAGACCCATTACAAAAACAAAACATATTGGTATAAGCATTGCAATAGGTTCTCAAATTTCTATTAGTCATTATAACCACATCGAAAGAAATGTTTAAAAGAACACCGAAAAACGAACGATAGAAAACTATGGACTTTTATCATCAAAACTCCCCCAAAAAAAAATCGTCAAAAACTCTTGGAGAGCCATTGCTAATAAACAGAGGTTGATACCTTTAGAAAGGGTGGTTTACGTGGATGCCTAAAAAAGTTTTCCCATTTTGGCATGTCATGACCAACTTGACACCATTGACCTGAACTTAGCTCATTGACTGTAGTGTGAACTCAAAGACGAGCACCAGAACTAAATGTTCATATGATGACGTGTGTTGATGGATGACGTGGAGAGCAAATGAGTCTTGCATTGATTGAACTCCGGTCAATCAAGCATGAATGGTGGGTGACGTTGTGATGAGCGCAAGGAGCAATGCAAAAGCTTTTGCATGAATGGTGGGTGAGGCTGTGAGCGCAAGATACGAGCTGTGGTGGGGAGTAGTGATAGCCGTAGTGATGTTGAGGAACCGCCAGGAGAACACTCAATACAAGTTACGAACGAGGATTGATGAATATACATAGTATAACGAAGGAAAAGACGAGGAACTTCAGTACCAATAGAAGGCGTGAGAGTGATACTGTGCCGGAACGTAGTTATGTCGATGCGTTTAACGAAGTTGCTCATAGACTACATTCAAAAGCGATTTCTTAGGAACAGCTATATGATAGAGAAATGATTTAACAGACGAATGAGAACAATTCGATGGATGTAGGAGCAGCAATCCACCTGGTGAATCGATGCTCCGTCATAGTTTGGCCAACCATCAATACACTCTCCAGCAACCCTCTGCCTACACCACCAGGAGGCACATTAACAATGCTTGGAACCTTCAAATCAACCCCGATAGCTCCCACTTTGTTGAGCTCCCTTCTGTCGATTGGAGCAGGCGCATCTGGGCGCATCTGGGGACGCACAGGTTGTAGCTTCAACACCACCAATTACTTCGTCTATGATAGTGGGAAATTTAAAAGATCAAAGGGCAGTCACTCTAAAAGCTTCTAGAAATTGCATGGGTTTGCAAATAACTTTTGGATATCCCTACTTGTGCTCCATGGTCGGTGCTCCTAATGCTCACGTATCCCATGTCGGCATTCTTACTACTCTATAACAATTCGAATTTTGCTCACCTCCATCGCCTTGAACCAAGGCAAGCATCAACGGCTCTCTCATCCCTTTACGCAATCCATTTCCAGCCTCCTTGCTATGCTTTTAGCTATCGCTTCCATCGCCTTTCCCCCATGCAAGAGCCCGATCCCTCCTCCAGTACCTCCACTGATTCCCTTCCCCCTCCTATCTCGCAGCATTAGAAAGCGTAGCTTGGGGAAGTGGGTCTCTAAGATTAGAGAGCCTCGCAAGCAATTGCGCATTTGGCTTGTCTTGCAGGTGGTTGCTGCTCGAGCATTTGACACGGCAAAGTATCCTCAAACAATCCTAGGAAATAAGCCTGAACTACCTCTTGAAGAGCCAACACAGGATAACTCTGGTAGCGCAAGTCCGTCTGCACAAGTGGGAGCATTCTATAAGCTGATGAGCAACACAAACAGAGCTAAGAGAGCGTCTTTAAAATGGTCCATACCTTGAAATTCTTGAACCAAGGCAATCCATTTCCAACCTCCTTGCTATGCTTTTAGCTGTCGCTTCCATCGCCTTCCCCCCATGCAAGAGCCCAACCCCTCCTCCAATACCTCCAATGATTCCCTTCCCCCTCCTATTGCAGCATTAGAAAGCATAACTTGGGGAAGTGGGTCTCTAAGATCAGAGAACCTCGCAAGCGATTGCCCATTTGGCTTGGCTCGCAGGTGGCTGCTGCTCGAGCATTTGACACGGCAGAGTATCCTCGAATAATCCTAGGAGGTAAGCCTCAGCTGCCTCTTGAAGAGCTAACACAAGATGACTCTAGTAGCGCAAGTCCATCTGCACAAGTGGGAGCATTCTATAAGCCGATGAGCAACACAAACAGAGCTAAGAGAGCATCTTTGAAATGGTCCGTACCTTGAAATCCTTGACTAAAGGCAAGCATCAACGGCTCTCTCATCCCTCTACGCAATCCATTTCCAGCCTCCTTGCTATGCTTTTAGCTGTTACTTCCATCACCTTCCCCTCATGCAGGAGCCCAACCCCTCCTCCAATACCTCTAGTGATTCCCTTCCCCCTCCTATCACAGCATTAAAAAGCGTAGCTTGGGGAAGTGGGTCTCTAAGATCAGAGAGCCTCGCAAGCGATTGCGCATTTGGCTTGGCTCACAGGTGGCTGTTGCTCGAGCATTTGACACGGCAGAGTATCCTCGAACAATCCTAGGAGGTAAGCCTCAGCTGCCTCTTGAAGAGCTAACACAGGATGACTCTGGTAGCACAAGTCTGTCTACACAAGTGGGAGCATTCTATAAGCCGATGAGCAACATAAATAGAGCTAAGAGAGTGTCTTTAAAATGGTCCATACCCTAAAATCCTTGAACCAATGCAAGCATTAACGGCTCTCTCATCCCTTACGCAATCCGTTTCCAACCTCCTTGCTATGCTTGTAGCTGTCACTTCCATCACGGTCTTCCCCCCATGCAAGAGCCCAACCCCTCCTCCAGTACCTCTAGTGATTCCCTTCCCCCTCCTAATGCAGCGATCAGAGATCCTTGCAAGCGATTGCGCATTTGGCTTGGCTCGCAGGTGGCTGCTACTCGAGCATTTGACATGGCAGAGTATCCTCGAACAATTCTAGGAGGTAAGCTGCCTCTCGAAGAACCAACACAGAATGACTCTGGTAGCGCAAGTCCGTCTACACAAGTGGGATCATTCTATAAGCGGATGAGCAGCACAAACAATGCTAAGAGAGCGTCTTTAAAATGGTCCATACCTTGAAATCCCAGGCTATTTCATGCACAAGCCTCAGAAAAGGCAATTTGTGAATTGGTAGCTTTGTGCTCTTCTGGTACTTAGGGCTATTATCCTTGCATTGCCATTATGTAGCCTCTACCAAAAGAACATCAAGGATTAGAGGCACTCCTTCTTCTAGCTCCTGTAATTTTCAAGCACACAGTTTCTTTTATTTACTCCAAGACCAGTCGCAGGAGCAATTCAGGAAAACAAGGATTACATCAGTTGAGCGTTCCTTGGAAGACGAGAAGAAGCTTTCTACAAACGCTCATGGAGTGCTAGGAAAAGAAGCCTCTCAAAGCTTAAAAAGCCGTAAAGCCAACTTTAGAAGAATCCAACAGTCCATGGATAATAGCTAACCATGGATGAATGCCACATGGATTTTTATTTTCAAAAAATAGAGAATAAAATGCACACACAAGCTAAAAGCTGAAAAGCCAATAGCCATCTAAAAGAAGAGGTTAAGAATTTTAGAAATTTCTAATAAAAATTTCTTAAAAACTAGAATAGTCACAAAACTCCCACTCAACTCAATCCTAAAGAACTGTCTCTAGGAGAGCCACTGCTAATAAGGCGAAAAAAAATGGGCAGAGCCTTGGTTCTATGCTAAGACAGCCCTAATACAGTTAATCCTAAGTATAACTCAATATATATAATGTATAATATAATATTATGTATATTAGATATTTTATATAATAAATATATTATATTATACCTCTACATATAGATAGGTGTGCATGCGTGCGTGTGTAGAGAGAGAGAGAGAGCGTGCATGTGTGTGTGTATAGAGAGAGAGAGAGAGAGAGCATGTGTGTGAAGGGTGGGGGGGGATTTGGTGCGAATGCTTTGCCCCTCGATCAACATGACATGGCCACTGACACTCATCTAGCTGAATCTCTGAACATATTGAGCGTAGAGCCAATCCAAACAATTTCTATGGTGAAGGGGCTCTTGAAACTTTAAATTTATTTCTTGAAACTAAAGGCATTTTAAGATCCCACCTTGAGACTTAGCGGAGCGGGTCTCTAACTGTCATGGACAGGTCATTGTACTTGTAATAACAAAAGCAAAAGGGAAGAGCATTGCTTATCCTTCTCTTCATTAATTTTCCAAAAGTCTTTTACAACTGTTTTACTTAGATACTCTAGTATCTTTGCAAATAGTATATTTACTTGCATTAAGCATTCATTGTGTAGTGATACATAATTCTAAAACTGATTGTAAGCTTTGTCCTTCTATAGCAACATAAGCTTCTAAAGAGACTTCAAAATCCACACAAAAAAGGAATCTACTTTCTCATTTTGGCTAGTTATTGGGACTAGGTCGTGTGAAAGATATTTGAGAGACCCCTTGAGATGAGCTAAAATAAGTGAAGCCTAATGATTCATTGTTTGGCTAACTGATAATATAGCATGTAACATCACGTTTTGTCTGAGTTTACACTCCCTTGAAAGGGTTCAAAAAATGAGGGACCCTTGCTTCACGTACTTTGTGACTGCAAGTGACACCAATCCTAGCATCGCTGCCCGCCCATTCCATGTTTCTACTTGAGCTGACATTACACCTCCCAATCTGCTTTCTGTGCTCACCCCCTTGAACATGGGTATCAACGATGCTACATAAATTATCACTCCCGCAAGAATGAACCACTGCACACCACCATCGTTGATTTGAGAAACAAGCCCATTCCCTGTTGCCACCTCCACTCCCATGGCCACTACAAACCCCAACATGGCCAACCTCCCATTGATGGTTTTCGGTGCCGGGCCTAAGAAGGAAAACACATCAAAGAAGCTGGTGCTAACTTGGCTCCACCAATTCAAACAAAAATGGAACATGTTAGTCACCCCAAGCTCAGGAGGAGGGGGAGCAAGAGAAGAGGGCGATGGAGGAAGAAGCCATAGGAGCAGAGAGGAAGAAGAGAAATTGCAATGTGTGGTGGAACTATGGCGAAAGAGCTATTTTATAAAGGAGGAGGATCGTGGAAGTGGGAGCGGTCCTCATGGGGTGATGGGTAAATGAGGAGTGCTTGCTTCTCCATGTCCCCATCCTTTTCCCTTACATAACCCCCTCGGCCCCCTTCCTCCACCCTTCCTCGAGAACATCCCATGTCTGGGGGCCCTACCTACCACATTTCTTGGAACTCCAGTGCTAGATATTTCTCCTCAACTTCTCGCCTCTATCATCTCTACGACATCGTTGCTGCTTGTGTCAATTGTGTGCCATCGTAGCGCTTCCCACCCTCCCAAGTAGCTCCACATTGCACCACTTGCTCATAAATATAGCAAACCCCTAAAAGACCCATTACAAAAATAAGGCCAAAAAAAATGTGCAGAGCCGTGGGTCTACACTAAGACAGCTCTAATACAATACGAAACACTAGCTGATTTCTGATGTGTACTAGATGGCATAACGAATCACCCCTCTCAAAACCAATTGATTTGATTGTCAACAAGTCTTAGCCAAACCTAGAAAGAGCACACAACATATTAATTGACCTTAATCCAAATTGCCTTAAACCAACAAATATCCCAAATTTTAATATTATCCGATGGGTTCGTTTATACATATAGCAATCCCCTCCCAAAAAAACTCTCCCCCTCTCTTTTTACTCCCAGGGCTTCCTCTAGTCGCCTTCCTTCCTGCTCACCTTCTTTCATTACCATTACCTGTTGCCTCTAGTCATGCCAACAATTGCCCAACAAAGGCAAAGGCAATCTAGATACCATGTCTTTGCATTTCCTAAATGTTTTTCCCTTGTCTCAATGTTTAATCGTCCCTCATGGTCTTTCACATGACTCATGTTGCTATATTTTCCACTTTCTACTCTTCGCCTCTTCTTTGTAGTTCTCTAGTATCTCAAGTCATGTCTTCTCCACCCATTTATATGAAAGGACCTTGGAGTTACTCATCTCAACACCTAACAAGCTTCCTTATAATAACTCACCAATAAGCTCTAGAACCAATAACCTCAACATCTAACAAGCTTCTCTATATTAACTCACCAATAACCCATAGAACTTATGAAAGCAATTGCTTGCATTGAACCTTCACCTACCAAATCCAAAGGCAATAAGGTTGTGACTAGGAAATCTTTAGCCAACATAATCAAGGACATGAAGCATTTTCCATGGAAGAGAATGTAGGGAATCAAAGATGACAAATGATGGGAGGGCTTCAGCCATAACGGAGTGTGGGGGTTAAAGCTCACTGTGCCTTTACCCCGGTTATGTACAATACTCAAACACATATATAAATGAATGAAAAAGAAGATTAGGGTGTTTTGCACCCACCAAAAACTTATGGCTCTCTGTTTCTCTCTCTCCCTCTTCCGTTCTGCTTCCGTTGAGAGCACTCTCAACTGGTACCAGAGCCCAAGTGATCTAGCTGAGTGTGCGTGAATGCCTGGAAGCTGAGCAGCTCTATGGGAGGAAGGAGAAGCTTTGTGGGAAGCTTTGTTGGTGATTTTACTTGCATCCGAGTGCACTTAGACCTTGAAGGAATCTTTGGGAAAGTCACTTTAGTTTTGCGAAGTGGTTTTGAGAGCTTGTTAAGTGTTCTCAAAGAAAAAGTCCTTTTTTTTTTACTTTTCCCTGTTCCGTTCGACGACAGAGACTTCGTATTGACTTGTAGAGGCAACCATTGTCTACTTTTGGTGTCCATTTCACTTCAGGAGCTTGGAAACACCTTCATTCTTGAATTTGGGATCATTTCGTTGGATTTATGACTCACTGTGTCAGTTTCAACGTTTTTCTGCCCGGGTGTTGGAACTCAAGTTTGGAGCAACCATTTGCAGATCTGTTAGTCTCGGTGGACTCAGGAGGTCCTAAAACTTCTATGTTGCTCATCGTTCCCACTCCGGTGGAGTTTACAAATAGTTCAGTTTCCAAAAACGTTTTTTAGTCCATGTGTTGGACCCAGTGATTGGGACCACGGTTTCCAAAACCGTCTATCCCATTGCATTTCGGATGCCTAAAAACCCCTATCTATCAGTTCTTGCGCGATTCGATTGAGTATTTTCAAAGTTATAGATCTCTGTGTATTTGATTTCGTCTCTTTGTTATGCATTTTTCATTCTAAGGTTTTGAAACCTTAGATTTATGCACATGGTAGTGGATAAGTGTTGATTCCCATTTCTCACTCATCGGTTGGGATTTTTGAGTTCCAATAGAAGAGAGATATTTGCAGATTGTCTTGCTGAGTTCGACAATGGCGCCCATGTTTTGAGGCATCTCAGGTTCTATTTTCAGTAGGGTCATTGCCGTGGGACCATGATTTCTTCAGCATACCTTATGCAGATCACTCTGGTTGCAGTTTGAGCCATGTGCGCTCATTCGTGGTGTGCATTGGGTTGCA
Organism: Dipteris shenzhenensis; assembly: GCF_047967505.1. Classification (NCBI taxonomy): domain Eukaryota; kingdom Viridiplantae; phylum Streptophyta; class Polypodiopsida; order Gleicheniales; family Dipteridaceae; genus Dipteris; species Dipteris shenzhenensis. The sequence continues at coordinate 46,838,065 of NC_141608.1, read as the reverse complement.
GTGGATGATTTATAGGCTATTTGGATGCATTTGATCCTTATTGGATGCACTAATAGGCCCAGATTGCCTTGTGGAATGCTATTTTTTATGGATGCTTTGCACATGGATGCTATTTTATGTTGAGGGACAGCTTTGACACATTGCAGTTGATGCACTGAAAGTGTTATGCTCTCTTGGATGAGATATTGTTGATGTATATGCCCATGGATGGTGTTTATGCTTGAGCCATTTGGCACTTATTGGCATTTTGGATTGCCATTGCAGTTGGCATTTTCTTTTGGGCCAAATTTGCTCATATGGATGCATAGTACATGCACAAGAGTCAGTTGTATCTTTTGATGCTTTGAGTTTTGGTGATATTTCACTCTATTGTGGCATACACATTTGGGTGCACTTGGTATTTGGTGTGATTCTCTCTTGTAGGCACTAGCATTTGGGATTTTGATTTATTTGCATCATGGCATCCTCTTCCATGTCTGAAAAGGAGTTTTTCAGCATTAAAAAGTTTGATGGGACAAACTTTTCTTTGTGGAAAGAACAGATAATGGATGTGCTTATTCAAAAGAAGTAGATAAAACCCTTACAAGGGATTGCAACTAAGCCTACAGCTATGTCCACACATGAATGGAATGAGTTGGATGCATTGGCAAAGTTGACCATTAGACTTCATCTTGGGGAGACAGCTTATTTCACAGTAGTCACTGAAAAGACTACAGAAGCTTTATGGAAAAAGATGTGTGCTACATATGAGAAAGAGACTGCCTCAAACAAAGTCTATCTCATGAAGAGATTGTTTGAGTTGCACATGAAGGAGGGAGTATCCATAGCTTTGCACTTGAATGAATTTAATATCATTTTCAGACAGCTTCAAGCTCAAAAGCTGAATTTCGATGCAGAAATGAGGGCAATATTTCTCTTATACTCATTACCATCCTCATGGGATACTTTCCGTACTGCTATCAGTAACTCTACACCTGGTGGAGTATTGAACTTTGATGATGTGGTTGGTAGCTTGTTGGCTGAGGACATTAGACGGAAGTCAATGGAAGGCAACAAGCAAGATGCAGCCTTAAATGTGCAAAGGGGCAGATCACAGTCCACGGGGAAGTTTCAAGAAAGAGGGAAGTCTCGTAGTAAGTCCAGGGCACAGAACATTGAGTGTCTCTATTGTGGCAAGAAGGGCCACATGAAAAAGGATTGCTACAAGCTTAAAAGAGAGCAAAACGATAAGAAAAAGAATGCAAATTGGGGTGCAAATCAAAAGGAAGAGAGTCCAAGGGAGGACAAAGGAAAAGTGAAGATTGAGGAGATCAATGCAGTCACACATGATAGTGACAATGACATTCTCTTCATGTCTAGTTTATTTGCAGAGTTGCTTACCACTTCAGATGATGCATATTCCCAGGATTGGATTTTGGATTCAGGTGCTTCATTCCATGTTACTCCCCATAGGGAATGATTCTCCACTTATGACAGTGGAAAGACTGGTTGTGTGCATCTTGGAAATGACTATGCATGTGACATAGTGGGAGTAGGTGACATGAAGTTTTCTTTTGCAAATGGGTCTGCATTTATTTTGAAAAATATGAGACATGTGCCTAAGCTAACCAAGAGTCTCATTTCAATGGGTCAACTAGATGATGCTGGTTTTCAGACCATCTTTGGTTCTGGGAGTTGGAAAATTCAGAAGGGCTCTATGCTTTTGGCCAGGGGTGCCAAGTGTGGTACTTTGTATCCCTAACATGTATCAGGGGTGTTTGATCATGTTGTTGCAATAACCGAGCAGCCAAGCACTTCTTTATGGCATTGCCAGTTGTGCCATATGAGCCAAAATGGGATGAAACTCTTATGCCGTTTGGGTTATGTACCGCATTTGAGTTTCTCAGATTTTGAATTTTGTGAGCATTGTCTCTATGGGAAGCATACTAAATCAGCCCATAAAAGAAGGGGAAAGAAAGAGTTTGAAAAGCTTGATTTGGTGCATTCAGACGTATGTGGTCCCATGCCTACATGTTCATTAGGCGGGGTTGAATACTATGTGACATTCATAAATGTTGCAACTAGGAAAGTGTGGGCTTGTGCAAGAGTGATGTGTTCCAAGTATTTCAGAAATGGCTGGCCTTGGTTGAGAATCAGTCAAGTAGAATACTTAAATGCCTATGGACTGCTGACAATGGTGGAGAGTATCGCTCTCATGACTTTCAACATTTCTGTGATACACGTGGGATTAAGAGGGAGCTCACATCCCCTCGTACTCCAGAGCAAAATTCAGTTGCAGAAAAGATGAACCATACCATTCAAGAAAGGTTTCAATCCATGCTTTCCAATGCAAGTCTTTTGGTGGTTTTTGGGCTGAGGCAATGAAGACTGCAATGCATGTGATCAATAGATCACCTGGTAAGAGTTTGGATGGTGGTATTCCTGAAGAGGCTTGGAGTGGCAAGAAGCCCTCTTACTCTCATTTGCATATATTTGGGTATGAGGCATATGCACATGTGCCAATAGAGCTTCGAAAGAAGCTAGATCCTGAGTCTAGGAAATGCATCTTTCTGGATTATGGTGAAAGTGGAGAGAGGGGCTATCATCTTTGGGATCCAGAAGCAAAGAAGATCATATGCAGCCATGATCTAGCCTTCAATGAGAAAAAGTTGCATAAGGCATCCATGAGGAATGTGGAAATGAGGAGAATCACTTTCCAGGACATGAATCCACCTGCATATGTTGATAGACAACAAGCTGTCCATGCACCAAGTGTGTAAGAAATGGTACCACCAAGTACTCCCACAAGTATACAATCAAGGGTAGATGATGGATCATCTATTGGTGGAAATGATGAGCCAAATGTGGCTGATATGCAGGTGGGACAGCATGCTGAAATGCCCTTGAGAAGATCATCTAGAGTGTCTAGACCACCTGATAGGTTTGTTCTAGGGGTAGACTATGTAATGCTTACTGATTGCAGGGAGCTTTCTTGCTACAGAGATGCTATGATGCATGAGGATCAATGCAAGTGGGAGTATGCTATGCAATTAGAGATGAGTTCACTTATGAAGAATAAGACTTGGGACTTGGTTTCTTTGCCACATGGAAAGAAAGCATTGCCATGTAAATGGGTCTACAAGATGAAGCTCACAGGTGATGATGTGCCTAGGTACAAGGCCCGTTTGGTTGCTAAAGGGTTCAAGCAAGAGAGGGGTGTGGACTTTGATGAGATATTCTCTCCAGTTGTGAAGATGACCACACTTAGATGCATGCTTGGACTAGTGGCAACAGAGGATATGGAGCTTATGTAGTTTCTTGCATGGGGATCTGCATGAGGAAATTTACATGGTGCAGCCAGAAGGCTTTGAAGAAAAGGGCAAAGAGCATTTAGTTTGCAAGCTGAAGAAGAGTCTCTATGGTCTTAAGCAAGCGCCTAGAGAATGGTATCAGAAGTTTGATGCTTTCATTCGGTCCCAAGGTTTTAGAAGGAGTGAAATTGATCACTGCCTCTACACTAAAAGGGCTAAGGATAATAGCATGATACTCCTGGCACTATATGTGGATGATATGCTTTTGGCTAGCAAGAATACTTATGAGCTAGATGCATTAAAGGCCAAGTTGCATGAGGCCTTTGCTATGAAGGATTTGGGACTGGCAGGTCATATTCTTGGTATGCGCATCATGCATGATCGGAGTAGGAAACTCCAAAGTTCTAAAACCCTGGGACCGAATGAAAGCATCAAACTTCTAATACCATTCTCTAGGCACTTGCTTAAGACCATAGAGACTCTTCTTCAGCTTGCAAACTAAATGCTCTTTGCCCTTTTCTTCAAAGCCTTCTGGGTGCACCATGTAAATTCCTCATGTAGATCCCCATGCAAGAAAGCTGTCTTGACATCCATCTGCATAAGCTCCATATCCTCTGCTGGCACTAGTCCAAGCATGCATTTCAATATGGAGGGGGGGAAGGCAGTGAATAATCCATTGCCTCCATATGTGAAACTAAGTCATACAGATAGTCCCAAATTAGATGAGGAGAGGGCCATGATGGCTAAGGTTCCTTACGCATCAGCAGTTGGGAGTCTTATGTATGTTATGATAGCTACTAGACCAGACATTGCATTTGTAGTGGGAGTTGTTAGCCGGTATATGGCTAATCGAGGAAAGAGACATTGGGAGGCAGTTAAGTGCATCATGAGGTACATGAAGGGTACCAAGTAGATGTACATCTGCTTTGGTAGAGGAGACATGCATGTACTTGGGTACATAGATTCAGACTATGCAGGGCATGTGGATAGTAGGAGATCCACTTCTAGTTATGTGTTCACCTTTGCAGGTGGTGCAGTGTCGTGGATGTCTCATGCACGGAAGTGCGTTGCTTTGTCTACCACAGAGGCTGAGTACGTTGCAGCCATAGGGGGTTGCAAGGAGGCTATATGGCTTGATCGACTAGTGGGAGATTTGGCATTTCATATAGGTGTACCAACATTGCATAGTGATTCCATGAGTGCTATTCAGCTAGCACGAAATCCGGTCTTTCATGCAAAGACCAAACACATTGAGGTCAGGTACCATTTCATCGGGGAGGTACTTGAGGACAAGCGCATAGAGCTTGTCAAGGTTCATACAGATGATAATCCTACAAATATGCTGACGAAGAGTCTACCTAGTTAGTGGTTTGAGTATTGTCGTGTATTGATGGGAATTGGAGAATATGCTCACTGGTTGTTCTCCCTTAAAGGCACATTGTCCTTTAAGTGGGGGGTTATGGGGGTTAAAGGTCACTGTGCCTTTACCGCGGTTATGTACAATCCTCAGACACATATATAAATGAATGAAAAAGAAGATTAGGGTGTTCTACACCCACCCAAAACTTGTGTGGCTCTCTGTTTCTCTCTCTTCCTCTTCTGTTTTGCTTCCGCACTCTCATGGAGGCCCCGAAAGATAATAGACATGTTTAGCTAATAACTTGGAAGGAGCGGGGACAATCTCTTTCCTTTTTTACTTTACAAAGCCCTTTTAGATTCTAGTTTGAAGGCACCCTGTTTCTTTGTGTCCCTAGCCTTTAATAGCATCTATCAAGTAACTCTTCATGCTCATTTCTTGCATTATATGGGAATGATATATTTGGACATGGGGCCTCCTTCCTCTTCATAGCTTCTATCCAGGTCCCTTTACTCCCTCCATGTTGTGTTTAGATTCAACTCATGTCTCTGACTGTTTACTTACTAGACACCAAACTTGACCTAGTTTCTATCCCTAGTTTGGGAAATGGATGCTTTCCTTTTGTAACCACTATTAATTCACTAGTAGTACTCTTTGCATTAGTCCATTTGGGATTATTAATTTTGAATTAATGACATCTTTTTTAGACAATTTTGTATGTGAAACTTGATTCTCAAGAGTTGCATATGTCCCTTCTTTCCCACTTGTTTTCCATCCAAGTTCTTCCTAAGTATTTGTATCCATTCTAGCTCACTCAAGCAAGGATTACACCTCACCTATGTGGGGCCTTGTCATTGCCCAATTTTTTCATGTCCTACTATTGAAGTAGCTATTTCAAGAATAGGAGATACACTATCTTGAAGACCCATTTCACTAATTTGGGACTAGTGTACTCCCCAAAATGATTACTTTTGAAGAAAAATTGAAAAAAAACAATACTTTAAATAACAAAAAAAGCTCAAGTTAAAGGAAAATTTGAAAGGTTTTTTAGAGGAATTACAAATTAAATTATATAAGGACTTGATGATAAATTACAAGAGATTTATCTATTATGATAGTCCTCTAAATGATGGTGTCAATAAACACCTTAACTTTTAAAAAGCAACTAATAAAATCTTAAAGATGGCGTTAACAAACACCATCTTTAAGGCATGCCACTTAGTATTCTCTAGGTCAAAAGCCACTTGTGTCTCTACTTACTCCATATCGTTGTTGTCAATATAACCAAATTTGTTAAAGACTATCAAGGAATGAGATATTTTTCATTGCAAAGCTTTTAATTGTTTTACAATGGATTCTACTTCATCTATTGGATATGGCCCAAAATGTGTACTTTAATTGATATTATACTAAAAAACCTTGCTAGCTTTGCTCGACAATTTTCTTAGTTCTTCTTTGCAATCATTAGGGAAGATTTGGGGTCTCAAAAGGGCCTCTAATTATTGTTTCCTAATTTTAAGGGGTTAGAGAGGGATTTGAGGTGTATCAATGGGAATGCTAGAACGTGTGGGGCAATGCTATGTAGAGGTGGATGGAGGGTAGGCATGTAAAGAGGCCCTATTGATTGTTCCTCTTACACTAGGGATGACCCAAACCATCTCCCACATTCCCTTAACCCATGCTTAACCCTCCTCCATGTGCACCTTCCCTAGATGAGTCCCAAGTAGCATTAAAATTCCTTGCGAGCCCTTTGGGGCAAATTTTAATTCTCTCCTATCTCTATCTCTAGTCTACTGCTCTAGGGCCAGGTGCCATTCTCTCTCTACTTTTGAATTTTCAAGTTTCCCCCATCTTTCTCTGATCCCCTCCTACTCTCTCTCTCTCTCTCTCTCTCTCTCTCTCTCTCTCTCTCTCTCTCTCTCTCTCTCTCTTCCTCCCTCCCTCCCCCTCTCTCTCTCTCTCTCTCTCTCTCTCTCTCTCTCTCTCTCTGCCCCCCCCTCTACCTACTTTACATGCATACCCACCCTCTCTCTCTCTCTCTCTCTCTCTCTCTCTCTCTCTCTCTCTCTCTCCATCTCTCCCCCCCCCTCTACCTACTCTACATGCATACCCACTCTCTCTCTCTCTCTACCTCCTCCTGTACTTGCCCTTTGCACTATTGTATCGGCTCTGCCTTTGCTAGAGCTACTCTCTCCCTCCAAGTTGCACTGCCCTATGTTGGAGTTTCTCCTATTACAAGCTCTTCAAGCATGGTGAGGAGCAAGGCTAATATTGTGACCTTTTATGTGTTCCACAACACCAAAAATGCATTGGATAAGTGGATCCCTTACACCTACAGCTTGTATGACTAAATAGTCATGAAAGGATCAGCCAAGGGTCCACATAAGCTGCCCAAGACCAAGAGGTGAAATCTTGCATGAATTGAAGAGCCACATCTTAAGGTTTAATTTTTGTAAGATACTGCAATGGATTGCAAAGGTGTAACACGTGTGCATGGGAAAAGACATGCACTTGCATCCATCACTCAATCAATCTAGGTTACCTGCAGTTGTATTCCCTTTGGACTTTGAGGAGTGGGAACTTGTGTCATTCATAGGTAAGTTCATTGCGAGTCATGAGGATTTAGGTAAGAAAATGCATGCTGGGGAGAATTCTTCCACTTTGCAAAAGAAGAGTATTAGTATAATGCAACATACATTACACCAAGGACAACATCAAGTTATGGCTATCTTCAAAGTAGTGCACCACAACTTCAAGACATTGACTGCAGCATTGTGGATGCAAGGACATTGCAATCATATAAGGACACAATAGAAAAGAATGTGGGCATGTCCATGAAGTTCACATTTGGCTCCAAATGGGCAAGGTTGTCTTGGTTTATGCCTGTGCACATTTTTGTCTCTTATTTTTAGAATATACAGATGCATAGAACAAAAACTATGTGGTCATGCAAGTGTGTAGATGAGACTACTGTTGGGTCAACAAACAAAAAAGGGTGAGTTGTTTTATTGTCATGCATGTAAGGACAATGTGGTTATTATGTGGTTATTAGGTACCGAATATCATGCCAAATGTTCTATTTTTCTTTCCAATACAAGCATTGGAAAAACATAAGTGGCCATTTTCTTTCCCTTGACTCTAACGATGATGACAATACATGGGTGAGTTTGTCGACTAATGGAAGCTGCCAAGAATGTCACTGGTACTTTATAATGGGCTCAAGAGGATGTGTGAGAAAACTTTTTACTCATAGAGGATGGCATGTTAGAGTCCTTTAACTTTACCTTAAATGGTGAAACAATGGGTAGGCATGTAGAGAAGTTCATGCATACTGTCAAATTCATTCCTCCTGCAACATTGAGGATAGTAAACAATGTGTTTGGCTAGTGCAGGCATTAAATTTTGGATTTTGAATAAGGGAATTTGGAAGTTATTGCTTCAAGAACTAGAGGCCATAGAAAATTGTGTTATTATTTACGAGAAATATTCTTTTTCTCCTAGCTTCTTTTTGTTTTTGTCTTTATTCCTTGCTTTGTTGAGTCATGATATGAAATAGTCAATGATCTACCATGATGATGACATGTATTTACAACAAAATTGTTTCATTGTTGGGGAGGTCTTATGAGAGGACAAAGACAATGCTTATGTAACCCACTCAATTTGCAATAACAAGCATTGCTTCAAGATACTCTAAGAGACATCATAGAGCGGAGGGGGGAAGCACAAACAACACAAAAGACAGGTGGGAAAAAAACATTAAGTCTTTGTACAATGTATGTACCAACTTTGATAACTTTAGCAATATTTTGAATGAAATTGACAAGTGCCACAGGTGCTTTCATTACAATAGTTGGAAGAAGGCAACTTTGGAAGCTTATCCAATTCAAAAGGATGATGAACCAAACATATTTATACTAAAGGCAAAGATTATAAAGTGGCTTGTTGTTAGATTGACATTATTTTACATGAGAGATTTGTTGCAAAGGTGCAAAAACATGTCAATAAGGGAAGCTCAACAATCGAGTACTTATGATGTTCAAATTATTTTGTTTCTTTCTTGTTCTAGTTATTGTATTTACTTGTGGATGAGCTATTACACAATTAAGCCAAATATGGCATAAATGAAGGCATTGGAAAATATTAAATATGACCTTTAGCATCTAGACAGAGACGATTTCTTTTCACCTTTGGTTTTGAGTATGGGCAATGAGGTTGTGCTTTGAGGGAGGTTTCTTAAGAAAATTCAAGGTGGGTACCATTGCTTTACCCCTAAGAAGGGGGACATCAAACCCTCAAAGATCACACACACACACACACACACACACACACACACATTTAAAGAGTGTGCACATGCATGCCCAAGTATTCACACATGCGTATGCATGCATGCATGTATGTATGCACGTATGTACGTCTATGCATGTGCATGTGTACATGCACATGCATGCATGTGCGCACGTGGGTGTGTGTAAGAGGAGTGCATGGGTAGTGTTTTGGCTAAGCATGCGAGGAGCCAACGAGGTGCAAGTATGTGGATTTGAGGATGAGGACCCAATCCATATGTTTTTATAAGAACACACATGGGTGAAGTGTGTGGTGTGAAATGAAGTCCAACTTGGATAAGTTCTTGTCTTTTGGTCTCTCCTATTCTTTCTCTCTCATTTTTTACATTGAGATATTTCTCTTGCATCGTGCACTTCTATTATCCCTAGATGGTATCAAAGCCAAGGAAGAATTTCCCCTTGTCTCCACCTTGCTCCTCCTAATTCTAATCTGCCTATTCACCTTGATGCAATGCTTTTGCTCATCCCCATTTCCTAAGGAGATCTTATACTTTGTTCATGATTGTCTTATCTCTTCAAGGGAATATTTTATGTTTTATTACTAGCTCAAGAGCCCATTGCCATATCCATAGCATCAGAAGCTGTAGATGGTCGAAGCATACGTACATCAGCATGAATAGTAGGACATAAACCCTCAACAAAGGTACGACATTGCTCCTTTCGGGACACTTTCTCAATGGTTTGCAATTGAAGTAGAGAGGAAACGTATTTCTCAGTGTATGCGTCCACACTCTCATTATCCAACTACCTCAATCTTTGCCATTGCCTGTGAGTATCCTCTTCAAACTATGTAGGTAGGAAGCACTTCTTGATTTTATCTTTGAATGCATCCCATGTCTTTGGAACATGAGTGATTTTGGCAACCACACTCCACCATAGTTGTGCATTGCTTGTCATGTGACTCGCAGCAAGTTTTACCTTCTCGATCTCTTCGAACCGTTCTCCCATTTGGCAGTAGAGTCAAAAAGAAAGCAAGGAAGAAGCTTTGCTACTCACACCCCTTGAGCAAAGAAGCATACTTTAAGCAGGAGGGTGTAAGTGGTAAACTTGGTAGATATGATGGTAAGTCTAATTGGAAACCTGCTAAGTAACATATTAATCGAAGAACCAAAGAACTTGTCACATGTTACGAATGCAAAGAGAAGGGACACTACTCTTATGAATGTCCAAAGAATCCACTTACTACAGACAAGATAGGTACCCAAGCAAAGAATGCTACCAACAACAATGGAGGTAATGGAGGGAGAACCAATGGACATACCAATAGTAATAGTCAGCGCAACAAATCCGCACAGATCAATACATTGATGATGGATCCCATGATAAATCTTTCAAGCAAGAGGGCAAGGATGAGGACAACGATACTGAAGATGCCGACTACACCCCTTCAGATAAGTGTTATTCAGGTAAAAGTGCATCTTATTTTTGTACTTCTTTGTTACATATGATTGCACTATTGCATGAAAAAGAACATAGTGTCTTATTTGATGATGGAAGCACCCAAGATTTCATTTCGCAACGTTTAGTCGAAAAATTAGGGCGCAACCATCAAAACAAAAAGTCAAATCAGCTTTTCAAAGATCGAATTATAATTGTTTGCAAATGGTTAAGGATCTCGAGGTGACTTTAGGGCCATTAGTTGAGAGCCATGATTTCTTAGTCGCTCCTTTGTGTGAGCAAGATCTCATTCTAGGGATGCCCTGGTGCGTCGATCATAACGCCAAACCTGATTATCTTAAACGCACCATTACTGTGATTCAAGGCACTGAGACTATGACTCTAGAATGTGACAAGAATCTTCCCTCTTGGCCTATATTGTCACATACCCAAGCTAAAAGAACTTTGCGCAAATGTGAGAAGACAAATCTGGTTATGGTCAATAAGATTGAGGTTAATCCTGAGACTAAGAAAACTAAGCAAGAGCCTTTGGATCCTTTTCCAACTACCTATGATTACTTTATGGAAGGCTTACCCCCTGGCCTACCTCAATCTAGACCTGAGGATCATAAGATTGACCTTATTCTAGGTAGCGCACCACCATGCAAATCACCATATAGGCATAATCCTACTGAGCAGCAAGAGATTCAATCCCAAATAGAAGATCTTTTGGCTAGAGGCCTAATTCGACCTAGTAGCTCACCATTTAGGGCACCTGTTCTTCTTGTCAAGAAGAAAAATGGAACTTTTCGAATGTGCATCGATTATCGTGCCTTAAATAAAATCACAGTGAAAAATTGATACCCCATTCCGAGAGTTGATGATCTACTTGACAAGTTAAAAGGATCCACAATCTTTAGCAAGATCGATCTTAAGTCAAGATATCATCAAGTGAGAGTGATCGAGAGTGATATTTTCAAGATTGCTTTTAGAACCCAAACTGGTCACTATGAATTTCTTGTTATGCCTTTTGGATTGACCAATGCACCTGCCACATTTAGTTGGATGATGAATCGTATCTTCCTACCCTATCAAGACTTGGTGGTAGTTTTCTTTGATGATATCATGATTTATAGCAAGAGTCGAGAGGAACATGAGAAACACTTGGATCTTGTTTTCTCTCTCTTATGTGAGAACCAACTATATGCCAACCTGGAGAAAAGTTCTTTTGTCTAGCGTGAAATTGAATATCTTGGACACATTGTTTCAGCTAAAGGCATTCGAGTAGATCCCAAGAAGGTAGAAGTGATAGTAAATTGGCCACAGCCTAAAGATATCCATGAGTTACGATCTTTTCTAGGTCTGTGTAGTTTCTATCATAGATTTGTTAGAAATTTTGCACACAAGGCACATCCATTGACCGAACTACTGCATAAGACTCGTGCTTTCTCTTGGGGTGAGCAGCACACTTTAGCTTTTCAATGACTTAAGGGTGCAATGACACACACACTAGTTTTGACCATGCCGGACTTTACGAGACCCTTCTTTGTCATGGTTACTGATGCCAGTGGACAGGGTTTTGGGGCTATTCTCATGCAAGATAACCATCCAATTGCATTCGAGTCACGTAAATTAAAACCAGCAAAGCTAAACTATTCCACGTATGACAAAGAACTAGCCGCTGTGGTACATGCCCTTACTCTGGAAACACTATCTTATGGGTTTCGAGTTACTCATTAAGACTGATCACCAGAGTCTTAGACATCTCCTTACTCAGCCGGTGATCTCGAATCGGCACATTAAATGGGCTGCCTTTATTGATAGCTTTAAACCGATGATCCAAAATCAACTAGGCAAAGACAATGTAGTTGCCGACGCACTGAACCATTGACCTAGCATAACTAATATCTCAGTCATTGAGGGAGACTTTTGAGCCTATGAAGGTAGAATATCCTACTAATTAAGACTTTTCAAAAATCTGGCATAAGATTAAGGAAGCTAATAGCACCCCTATGGCCTCGTATTCCATTCATAATGACTATCTATTCTACAAAAAGAGTTTGTATGTCACTGCACCATTTTGACGCTTGGTGCTAGAAGAGGTACATCAGCCACCCTACATGGGACATAGAGGCGTCGCTGCTACGTATCAGACTGTAATTCAAGATTTTTTTTGGCCTAAGCTTAAAGTTGATGTTGCAACTTTTGTTGCACAATGTCTTATTTGTCAAAAAGTCAAGAGCTACAAGGGCAAATATCAAGGTTTGCTTATGCCTTTACCAATTCCTGATGGCTCATGGGAGTAGATTTCTATGGACTTTATTACTGGATTTCCTATGACTAGCTCAGGTTTTGATATGATTTGGACTATCATTGATAGATTTAGCAAGCAAACTTACTTTATTCCTTGTAAGAAGACCTTGACCGCAGTTCATGCTGCTCATTTGTTCATCAAGCACATCTTTATACACCATGGCCTTCCAAAAGTAATCGTGTCAGACCGGGATAGTAAATTTTATAGTAACTTCTGGACCGCACTCTTTGATAATCTTGGTACGAAGTTAGATTTTTCCACTGCTTTTCATCCCGAGTCTAATGGCCAAACCGAGGTCACACAAAATACTATTTGTGACATGTTATGTGCTTACGTGTCTGGTCAGCCAGGCAAATGGGACAAATTTATACACATATTACAATTTGCCTACAACAACACTAAGCACTCTGCTGCAGGCAAATCTCCATTCCAAATTGTCTATGGAAAGACCATTCCTACTCCATTGACCTGCCTTAAGCACCAAAGTAGAGGCTGCTGATCGATATACTGAAGATTTCTCTAGCATTTTGGCTACTGTCAAAAAGAATATCGAGCATGCTCAAGCTGTGTATACTGCACGTGCAAACAAGGGTAGAAAGAAAGTTGTATTTGCTGAAGGTAACCTAGTCATGTTACATATTGAGAAGCGCATACTTAAGAGTATTGAGACACACCTTGTAGTTAAGTTCGCTCCTAAATCCTATGGTCCCTTTAAAGTTTTGGAGCGCATTAATGACAATGCCTATCGGCTTGAATTACCGTCCGATTGGAAAATTCATAATTCTTTTCATGTGCACCTCCTGAAACCTTTCCATGGAGACCCACCAGTTCGACCTATTTTAGACGATGCACCGTTGCTTCAAGGAGAGACCCAGCTCTTAGAGCCAAACCAGATCATTGATCAACAAATCACTCAAACGAGACGTGAAAACTCGTATCCTACTTATCTTCTTACATTTAAGAACCACCCCGTTGAGGATGCTAAGTGGATGCCCGAGCGATATTTTCACCAGTACCTTGATTTATTGACTACTTTTTTGTCCCGCAATTGAGGGCAATTGCGATTTCAAGCAAGAGGGATGTTACAAGAATTGGAATTATCCCATTAATTTAATCCTTTAGTATTTAGTTTAGTGAGATCCAACATTTTTATCATGCAGTTGATGCATGTATGCTTGTTGTTCCGTAGTGATGCATGTGTGCTCCTACATGGTTGGATATATGGATGCAGGCTGTATGAGTATGTAGCATTGTAAGCACCACTTACGCGATGATGGTATGTGTAGCATGTGTGCACCATTCGTATGATTTTATTCATGTGTAGCATTAGGTGCACCATGAGATGGTATGTGTCGCATGTGTGCACCATTCATCTGTAATTTATTAATTTCGCATTGCTATAATACTGAAAGGTTGATCAATTGTGGTGATTAATTCCAAGGTTATCTTATGCTTGAAATATTTCATTACTATTGATCGTGTGAATTGGCATTGAGATGGGATGTTATAATATCTTCATGTTATTGAAGCAATAGGAGTGCATGGGTGAGTGGTGTTTCGGCGAAGCATGTGAGGAGCCAACTAGGTGCAAGTATGTGGATTTGGGGATGAGGAACCAATCCATATTTCTGTATAAGAACACACATGGGTGAGTTGTGTGGTGTGGAATGAAGTCCAATGTTGAAGTTGGGTAAGCTCTTGTCTCTTGTCTCGTGGCCTCTCTTGTCCTATCTCTCCCATGTTTTCCATTGAGAGTTTTCTCTTGCTTTATGAGCGTCCACCACCTTGTCCTTGCACTCTATTTCTCTACATATATATCTAAATGGATTTAAAAAAAGGTATATCCTAAATAATGGTCTCCTATCTTGGATCATGATGTGTAAAACTAAACAAGAGGTTGATTTTATTAAATTAAATCTATAAGAGCCTACAATAGAGTGGAGTGGGACTTCCTTACCGGTGCACTAGAGAGCTTGGTTACTCCCATGAAGTCATCCAATGGGTGCATATTGCTTAGGTTGGTTAGCTCAAGGATGTTAATTAATGGTAAAATGAATCACTTCCACCCCATTGTGATATTGGTAAGGCAAGGCTATTTGTTAGCCCGAATTGATCGTTTAGGGCACCTATTTGATGTTAAAAAGTAGTAAGGAGTGAGTGCAGAATGCATATTATGAGAGGGGAAAGGGAAGCCAAGGAAGGAGAGGTGAGCTCATAAACATCAAGGAGGGGGTGCAAAATATACATTATGAGAGGGGGAAGAGAAGACAAGAGAGGAGAGGAGAGCTCATACACATGGGGGAAAAGAACTTCTCACAATGTCCTTTTTGGCTACTTTTGCCATGCGTTGCTTTCAAACATTCTATGGCATCTCCATGAAATGCTTAGAATGAGAACTTATCCTCACACGTGACTCTCTACCTTTGGAGTTATCCAACCTTAGCTACTAGCCCCCCACAAGCTTTCTGCATTTTTATATCTTTCATACATGCATATGTCTTCTCACGTAGAGGGTCAGCACATAAACAATTACGACCTTATCACCTTATAAAGACCTAATTATTGAAAAATGCACTTGGAGGTTAGTATATTAAATTGTCTCCACCTCGTTTAAGGTACTTCATTTCTCCCTATGTGTATTATTGTCTAAACACTCCATGCACTCAATTTATTTAAGGACCAAAGGATTGGTCTCTTTTATACCTATTCTATATTCTTGCCAATCTTTCGATCGCAAAGCATCTTAGATTTGGTGCATGTCTGAACATGGAATGGCTTGAGATGTCTCTTGTTAAAGACCTTTTGTTTATGGAGCTCTCTCAATTCTTCCACTAGTACTAAACGGTCTCTTGCTTCTTCACCACCTTGTAGGTATATTAAATTGTTTCCACCTCGTTTAAGGTACTTCATTTCTCCCTATGCATATTATTGTCTAAACACTCCATGCACTCAATTTATTTAAGGACCAAAGGATTGGTCTCTTTTGTACCTATTCCATATTCTTGCCAAACTTTTGATCACAAAGCATCCTAGATTTGATGCATGCCTAAACATGGAATGGCTTGAGATATCTCTTGTTAAAGACCTTTTGTTCATGGAGCTCATTCAATTCTTTCACTAGTACTAAACTGTCTCTTGCTCCTTCACCACCTTGTAGGTATTAGCCCAAGTGGGGAAGAAGAAGAGAGAGAGAGAGAGAGAGAGAGAGGTACACACACACACACACACATATGTATGGATGTATGTATGTATATAATATTATATGTATTATATAATATATATATATATATATATATATATATGCACACACACACATACGTACATATTTGTGTGTGTGTGTGTATACCTCTCTCTCTCTCTCTCTCTCTCTCTCTCTCTCATGCATGTTAGCAAGCTGGTGGCGGTCTCACAGGTTGGCAGCAGTCTCAGAGTTTACACGTAACTGTGCCATGATACATGGCGAAAGACTATCGAGCAATGTGGCGTCGTGGAGAACATGACATGTGTCACCCCTTGAGCTACAAGCCACCCTTCGAGCTATGTGGCACATCTGTGAGTCTAGACTCTACGCAATTTTCACCCCACTCAGCACTGCTCATTGTCGCCAGACTTGCCATGTGTCTTAGTGCAGCCTCCACTCTTGAATCTCTTCGTGAACCTCCTACTCCTCATCCCGAAGCTCTCACAAACCTTCATCTTCCTCTCTTCAAACCTCTACAGTGCTTCATGTGGATCCCTTCCTTAAAGAATAGTAATATGTAAAGCAATGTGCAAAATGTGTGTGTCTCTGGAAGAGAGAGAGGGTTGTGAGAATGAGAGAGAGATTTCACACAAAGAAGAGTGTGCGTGCATGTGTGTCTGTGTATGTGTGTGTGTGTGTGTGAGAGAGAGAGAGAGAGAGTTGGGGGACAAAAGCATATCGATAAGGAGCCACACGGTAAGGACACTTTTAAAAAAAAAGTGTTCATAGAGTGTTGCCATGCAAGGCAATGCTAAAAAATTTAAGTGTGACTCTTGGCAGACATTGGGGGGTGTGTGTGTGTGTGTGTGTATGAGAGAGAGAGAGAGAGAGAGAGAGAGAGAGAGTTTATTAAAGTATTCGGAAGACCGATGGGTCTATGAGACCGTTAGAAATGAGAATACAAGACCAACTAAAAGGGTGGAACTTATCGAGCATCAACACCCATACTACAAACTACATGCTACATAGTCATGAGAATATCAATATAAAACCACATCATAATGTCCTCATATGTCATCTAAGTACAAGCAGAATCCTATTTTTGACTTTATGCTACCATTGGCCCCTCAAGCATTAGGTCTTTCATGATGTGGAGCTGGATTCAGCTTGAGTGTTATCGACTATTTGTGGGCTTTGCCAAGCGTGGTCTCTTGGCAAAAGCTCTGCATCAAACCAGGGCTACAGTATTCCAGTCGGCGGTCATATCCCTACCCTAAGCATGGAGGGGATGTCTCCAAGTGTAAAATAGTTGTCCATCCTTTGTCGGGTATGACGTGTCACTGAAACCTGGTCTCGTGGGTGGTAACCTACTCGGTCCTAGCTAGAAGGACTCTATGTTTATGCTCACTGAGAGAGAGAGAGAGAGAGAGAGAGAGAGAGAGAGAGAGAGAGAGACAGAAGGGGGGGGGGCTAATTATGTGAAAGTCAAGTCTTGAGAATCAATGGGGATGACATGCTAAGGAATTCCTTGGGATAAAATACTATGATTCCCAAGAGAATCACATAAGAATGGTTGAAGAGATGCAAAGATGTGGTAGTTTCAAGGAGTACACATCTAGCTTGTGGAATATAGACTCCTCATAGAGCACATTGGTATGAAAATATTAAAAACTTCACAAATATAGATGAGTTTAATCTATGAATCTGTCTAAATGAATGTTGAAGATTCAAGTGCATATTTTGGACACTACCCAATTCAACAAGATCCCAGGGTCCTATAGAAAAGGACAAATAAAGCAACAATAGTTGTAGGCATTGACAAAGGATGTAGGGAGAGCCTTAAGGCTAAGTAGTGACTACACAAGAGCAACCTATGACACAAAAGCCCAACCGAAAATGGCACGAGAGCAAGTTTGGGCTATAAAGGGCACAAAGGCTATTGCATTCCAGGCACAAGAGGAGGGAAGACAAGAGAGCTCACTCTCTCTCTCTCTCTCTCTCTCTCTCTCTCTCTCTCTCTCTCCCCCCCCTTCCCTTTCCCTTTCCCTCCCCCTCTCCCTCCCCTTCCCTCCCCCTCCTCCCTCCCTCTCGAGTAGTAAAGGAATTCCTTCTATGCCTGCCTCCCCCTTCCTCCCTCCCGTAGTAAAGGCAATGCTCACAACAAGTACTTGTACTCGCTTGTATTTATATTTATAAAATACAATATAAAATATAAAATATAATTTATAATTTATTCTGTGTGTGTGTGTGTATACTCTATGTATAAATATATATAATATATATAATATATAATTGAGTGTATATTTGTAATAATAATAAATAACATATAATATATTATTTCATGGATATTATATTCTATTATATTATAATAAACATATATTATATTGTATTACATCTCTCTCTATATGTGTGTGTGTGTGTGTGTGTGTGTGTGTGTGTATTAGTTTACCACCTCCCCTAATACTCAATTAACATATGCTAAGACTACATTAATTAATCCAGAGGTTTTCCCACTCCACCCTGCCTCCCTACGCATCTTCTCAGCCCCTTCCTTGTCTGCCTCCCTGTGTCTTCTCCTTGCCTTGCCTACCTTTTCCCTCTCCAGGCCTCACCCTCCTTCCCATCTCCCTACCCTCTTTGCCTCCCTCCATTCTGCCTATCGCTGTGCCTCACCCTCGACTCCTTCACCTGCTCACCTCCCCTCCTCTCCCTTTCCTATATGCACTCCCCACGAAGCTTCTAGGTTGTAACACGTCATGCACAGCTTCTTCAAAATCGATGCCTCTCAAACTTTCTAGTGATAATGCTTGTTACGCTTAGGTTAATCACTATCCTGGGCATGCACGCTCTCCTTGAATTAATTGAATTTGTTTTTTCAATGTCATGGGCACCTATTTTTTATTTTTATACACACACACACATATATAGTGTATATATATATAACTTATAATATATATTATAATATTATATATTATATTCTATTATAATAAATAGAGATTATATTGTATTATATATTTATCTCTCTCTCTCTCTCTCTCTCTATATATATATATATATATACTATATATTAATTTTACAGATATTAGACCTAAGGGTGAAGGGGGATTGGGTGTGGTGGACATACAATACTTAGCCTATAGGTTAGTAAGGCGGCGCGCTTACTTCCCCAAAGAGTTATAATCCGAGTGAATGGGCCCTTCCCTAGATGCCGAGATAACGTCGAGAATATAAACGCCAAGAATATTAGCATCGAGATAAGTCTCGTGAATGGATAAGATACTGGCATATTACCTGAATGTCAATAGTCGTAATCGTAGTCGAATGCCGATAAAATCACCATGAGTGATTGTGTATACTTTCTTTACTCGAGCTTTTGCTGCAAACAAATCGGAACCATCAAGGTGCGAAAGTAGCTTAGGGCTAGCTCTCCATAAGAGCATGAAGGGGTACAAGGCCAAAGGAAATAATACTTATGGGGTCCCAGTTATTGGCACGATCGAACCTAATTGTCACCATTCCATCTGCGTGACAGAGCGCTTGATTACAATGTAGACTTATAAAGATGTAATGGTCCTATAAAGGTCCAGTTTTACACACAAGTCAGGGGTTGTCTAATCTCTATAACAACACTAAAGACAAAACTCCCGCTATGGTTAATGAGCCAAGGTCCTAGACTGTTATAGTTTCCTCTAAGATTGGCAGGCATATTTGCCATGAAATGTTAACTTTTGGAAATTCCACACCTTCCTTAATGTTGAATTCCAATGGATTTGTGCCTAACATCTTAACTAATCTTCTAAATGTAGACCACGACTTGTACTAGCCAACTCAATTGCTATGATTCTACCATCCACGTACTCAATCTTTAAGCCCCATCGCTTGGTCATGATTTCTTCAATGCAGGAAATCCACTCTTGGAATTGTTTGTGTGTAGTAGTGAATTAACTAGCGATAGTTTCATGCCTTTCTATAGACTTGTGATGTCTCGTTTACTTTGCTTAGCAATCTTAAGAAGCCAATCCTTTACCTGTAGCCTCTACCAAGCATTCTTAATTCCACTCTCTTTGCATTCGAAGAAAAACTACTCAAATCTTTGGCAACAACCTCAATAGTATTCCGCTCTTCTGTTTGATTTCAAGATTCAGGCGCGCCTTGACGTCTTAAGGGGAAACTTGACAGAGAAGGTGAAATTGATGAAGAAACAGAGTTCAACACCTTTTTGACAATGTCTCGAAAGGATCTGCTCGACTCTCGCAATCGGGTCTCATGTCCCATTTGTTTCTACATGGTACCGCGACAGTTGAGATGGAATTTGTACTGTGAAGAACATCGCCTGAGTCGATCGATAGATGAGGTTTCAAGCGACATAGTCATAGCCATAACAACTGCCTTGAGATCTTAGAGAGTATACAAGAAGGCCATTGCCAGTTTTCGCAAAGGCGTCCAACATGGGGTGCACAACATTTGTTGGCTATGGCAGGCTTATTCTAGGATGCTCGACGTGCACGACACCTTTGAAGAGCTCTCAGCTGCCAAGCTCCAATGTGCATGTGCATGCAGCACCTGAACCTTATGAAGAGCATGACGATGATCAAGGTCTTGGCTATGACAGCCTTTATCCAAAAAGTGACTTGTCGAATTCCGTCATTGTTCATTTGTTGAGCAAGTAAAGGAAGCTGCCAACACTTTTGACACCTGCAAGTTCGACTTGCTATGGCTTGTTCAATAAGCTCATCAGAGTGAAGTACCTCTTCCAGTATGTCCAATGCTTTCTAGCCTTGCTGCGCATCACCTCAGACGTCTGAGAGCTACTCTTCTTCACAATGCTTTGCTCTATTTGCATCATCTTGCCTTCACGCTCTTGCACAGCGCTTGAAGCTCTTAGCCCCCAGAATCATATCAAGGGGTAGCAAGAAAAGAATCTATTTCACTGGCGAAATAGTTTCAGCGTTCGTTGATGAAGGTAGATAGCGTGGGTGAATGATTAAAGCGAGGGCTTACCCCCCTAAACAACTTCAACTCATGGTTGAATACAAGAATCCACAAAGACTCCTATGCCAAACATAATTGGATAGTTCCTGACTTCATGGGCATGGAGCGCAAAAGGAAGCTTAGATGTGGTGGATGAGTCCACTATCCCTTGGATTGAACTAGCAATGAAATTTAAGAATAATCTGAACCCAAAATTGAAGGGGTCAGTACACTCCAAAACTGTTTAGGCTCTGCTGCCTCAGGCAACGCTGCACACTGGTACACGGAAGAAATAATCTTTCCTTCTGTAAAAGTTTCAAAAAACTATACAATTCGTTTGGCTTGCAGTAGCTATCTGGTGGATGGAGCTCGCTACCCATTTTCATCTTCTTGCTACACCACTTCAAAAAAGATCAAGCTGTCTTTCGGCCTAGTGGAAATCGAGAGTGACCTCTGAAATTTCATGCGTAAGCTTTTGCCCCTTAAGCTTATGCTCATGTTAGCACTTCAAACCCTGAGCGTCTTTCTCATTGGCTGTGATTGCAGAAACCTACCAAGAGTTACTTGATAAGCATTTAAAACGTGACGTTGAAAAAGGCATGAATCTTTTAGAGAAAAGTTGGGAAGCATTGTCAAGAAGGTGAGATTGCAAGGTAGCCCGGCCATGCCTCGTGAGCTCCTAAGAGAACCTTCAAAGGACGAATTGCATAGGTACAGAAGCCCTGGCATTGTTTTTCCATGCTTTCGAACTAGTGCCTTGGAACTTGGAGGAAGACTGGCACCCGCGATCATCCCCATTGCTTTGCTTTTTGATTAGATATGACTTTCTTCTCCTCAACTCCCTGTTGTTGGCATGGTCACAGTGCCAGGATCAAGTTCCATCTATTGTCTATGGATATATAATTGGTGAGGGACGAAAAATTGCAGCATGCTGTCAGTTTGAGTCAAATATCAAAACACACCCAAAAATAAAGCACCATTGAGACCATTAGATCTCGTTCAACATCAAGGTCTAAGATTGTGACACGTGGGTGAAGAGGTGTGAAAAAACCAAAACATCCCTTTAGGCTGCGTGCCGTAACAAGGTTCTCCAAAACCGTATTTGTTCAAATTCAAAAGTTTGATTGAATTAAAGGCTTGATTGTTCAACTGAAAATTCTTGAATATTTCTGTGTCTGTATGTTGGTATCTGTGTATATGTTTTTCCAAATTTTTATAAAATTCCTAAAAGTTTGAATTGATTATTCTCTAAAACAAAAGGCAGAGTCTCTAACCCGTCGTAGTTTGCATTATAGCACTCAAACTTTCAACTTTCCAATGGTTCTAACTTTTACCAGCATCGCGGTAAACAGTGCACCCAGTCCATGGCCTCCTGTTTTCTTTCAAGGGTGACAATCCCCTTGCGATTGCGCTCCTACGCCGCCTTTCTCCCCTCCTGCAACAGATTCACTTCTACACCCATGGCGACCCTCGGCACCGACTTGCAGAAAGTCCAAATCAAGCGTGGCGATTCGGTATCCCCTGTTCCTGGCACCCTTTTCTACATTTTGGGGTCTTTTGAGGGAGATGCGTGAAGCAAGAATGCTATTGGCATTGATGAAACTGAGGCAAATTGAGTGCGAGTGATCTTCGCCGGAAAATAAGCACGTCGTATAGCGTAAATTGTCAGCTTCGAGAACGACCACATCATTTGCTTATCGTTTATTATTGCCTTATGTAAATGAATAATTGATGCTAAGATTGATTTATTTTCTGTTGTCTGTAAGCTGATGGAATCTCAAAAAAATGGTAGCCTCGCTTTCTTCAGAACGATTGTAAATATTTTAAAAGTGGACGAGGAATAGAGACGTAAGCAAACGAATAGAGACCACAGGAAAGGGACAACCGGAGATAATCAGCAACTAAAGAAGAAGAAGAAAGAGTGACACGATGGTTGCTGTGTCTTTGGGTCGAGAGTTTTGTAGGCCAGGTAAGGTTTTCTTGGTTTTTGGAGGAGACAATTTCATTCGCTATTAAGGATCTATTTCACTGCAGGGCAAGATTACGCGGCACTGGAAAAGATAGTAAGGTTGGAGATATAGCTTAAAGCATATTAGCATTGCATTTTGTAACATTTTTGCTCGAAAACAGCTGTTTGAAAGCTGGAGTAATCTAGTTGAGGGAAAAAGGAAAAAGTAAAGCAATATGGCGAGGAGAAGGAGAAGGTGAAAACTCTTGGGAAAATTGAATGGCGAAGATAGTAGGACACGTCTACAAGATAATAAACGAAGAACAGGAACAAGAAACCACTTTGAAAGACCGAAACGTTAATGCAATTATTTGGCGAAGATGGTAGGATACAGCGAGAAGATACTGTACGATGATAAAGAAGAAGAGACCACTTTGAAAGACTGAACAGAAATTCACGTGATCGGTTAAGATAGTAAATGCACTTTGATCCACAAATTGAGTGCCTCTAGGGCACCCGAAACGGATTCATTGCAATGTGAGCCCTCCAGCTGGGGGTGGTCACTGCTCTCCTGCATGCTTTCAACGAGCGACTGCCTACAAGTAGATTTCTGACATGGGAGGCCGTGGGAATGGTTAGCGAGCCGAGTCCCTGCATGTGTAGCTAGAAATCAAATTCCAGAGGGGTGGCATCAGAGCATTGGAAGACCATTTCTGGCCTTTGAACCTGCCGGATCCTGAATATCAGCCATGGGAGGCATGCTTGGCTGCTGGGCTTGGCACAAATTCAACACTAACTTGCCACCTCTCCTTCAGGTCGTCCTTCCAATGCACTTCACCTCCCCTTTCCTTGACATTAGTGGAAGGCGACTGAAACCCTATGGGGCTCCTTCTAATGCCTGCAAAGTTGTAAAAATATTTCGCACAGAATTATAACTTTAAGCCTTTCCAAACTAACATATCATCTTCCATTACTTCCATGTATTCTTACTACAAAGCAGCTTCAATAGGACCCCCCGTGAGAAAAAGGCCGCTATTGGGAGGAGGTGATTAACGAATAGGTCCCAAGCAAAGTCTAGAAGGTTCGAAGATCCAGGAGGATCTTAACCGGCCTCAACGATTATATCAAGGGGACAGGGGAGGGGTAAGGAGAAGGGGGGCTGTGAAAGCCTCCCCCTGAAGAAGGAAGAACAGGAGGGTGGGCCTGAGTTGAGGGAGAGGGAGGGAAGGGAGAGGGAGGGCTGAGCGCAGGGGAGAGGGAGGGGAAGGAGAGGGGAGGGCTGTTTGCAGGTTTGAGAGGGAGGGAGGGAGAGGGATGGAGGAGGGGCTTGAGCGCAGGGTAGCACAGGGAGGGGAGGGGGAAGGAAGTCGAGATGGCGAGGCGAGGCTCAACAGATAGGAGAGCAATTACATCAACTACGTCAATTCGACGGAGGGTAATTGAGGCATAGGTTAAGTGGTTGCGACACAGAGATTAATTATTTGCGAATAGCCATTAGATTGGGACCTCAATGTATGCCTCAAGAAGAGCTGGCGCTCCCTTCAGGGACCCGATCCGGTGGGTTTAAAGGCTAGAAATGGCGTTCCACTTCCAGAATTTGGTTTCTTCATCCAATCTGCCGAATTCTGGGGGTCCTCGGAGCACTCTCAGAGTTGAAAAGTTTTAATGGCCATTAGAAATGCATTCATGCAGGGAGAGGCAGCTGAAGGTGTTCACTGCTCAAGCTTCACTGAGCGGCTGCCGCCTGCAGGTAGGTTTCTGACAGGTGAGGCCAATGCCGCTAGAACATGACAAGGTTCTCTTAGCTTCCTTCATGCATGATAGCAGAAGGATTTGTAGTTCTTAAAGAACATTTGTCTTGTTGGTACGAGAAGGAAATGCAAGCCATGCCTCAGTAGTCTGCATTGGTGGCATCCGTGTGGGGGTGATAGGCACCAGGCTGCCCCTCAGCCCCTGTCAAGCTTGTGTTGACATGCGGCTTGGGGTCAAAATGGCCCATGTGGAGGTCAAGTTAGCTGCCATTTTTCAGGCCATGCCATTTTTTCATGGGCGCATGCGAGGGAGCTAAAAAAGCCTTCACCCAGGCCAACTTATTACCTCTTAAATATGTGTGTGGCCCACAAGTAGGGGCCATTTTGCATAGTTACGAGGGAACACCGTTCTGGGTTCCTGGAACGTGGGAACGCTGTTCCCAGAAGGCATACTACACAGGAACGTCCCGGAACGTTCCCAGATGAGGGAACTCCATGTGAACGTTCCCACATCAAATGAAAGATCTACCTCCTTGAGATCGATGATCCTGAGAAACTGATCACTTCTTGTTTTTACACCATGGCCATCCGATATCTCAGTAAGAAGTTATGGATTTGAGAAAGTTTGGAGACGCTTCATGAAGTGCCATTGAAAAACTGCTCCCAAATTTGTCACTACTCCAAACTAGAATCTTGCTTTACGACGTTAAAGATCGTGGAAAACTAATCAATTGGCCTTTTTGCAGCACTAGCATCGATAGTTTGGTCAAAAGTTATGGCCTCCCGAACAAATCACAATTAATCTTTGAATTTGTGAAAGGGGTGTAAGAAATCCTAGATTTACTATATTTAGAAATGTGCTAAGGAACATAAAAGAGGCTGAAATAGCAGAGAACAAGGAATATTTGTATTGCTTGAGTGTCTATAGTGTGTCATCCATACAGTCGGGCCTCTCTTATATAGAGAGTGAAGAGTCACACATGAAAAGGTGTATGTGCATGAAGAGGTGTGTACCCCTTGTAAAGGGTGTGACCCTTGATGAGAGGGTACATTACAATGGTAGTGTCTCTTCAATAGAATGTGTCTTTTGTGAAGGGTTGTGCCTCATAGGAAGTGTCCCGTCGAAAGGGCATACCCTTCCACAAGTGTCCATTCATCAAACCATCCATAAGTCTAAGGTATAGAGAAAGGAATGCGTCACAGATCGTGACATTCCCTCCCACTCAAAAGAAGACCCTGGTGGAGATAATGAACTGGCAAAATATTGCTTTAATATGTCAGGTATTGCTGTAAGTCTCATCAGATTGCCAAGTAGCGTCGGAGTCGTCCAGATCGTGCTAAAGAACAAGGAAGTCGATGTCGAGTCTCTCGTTGTCGATTTTCCAGAATATGCTCAGGAATAAGGAGAACATAATCATCTTTGATTTCTGGGACATAGTCACCTGCAGGAGGAACTGCTTCATCTTCTGGAATATATGTCTTTAACCAAGAAATATGAAATGTTGGATGAATTTTACCCCATGATGGTGGTAATTCCAATTTGTAACTTAAAGGTGAATGTCTCTTGATGATCTGGAAAGGTCCATAGTATCTTGGTCGCAGCTTAGGAAACACAGATGATACTGATCTTGTGCTTTTCACATATGATCCCTGACTTGGAGTAGAATATCTTGCATTTCTTGAACCAGTTGATCAGTTAGGGCCACTCGATGTTGAAGTACAAAATTCGTTGGTACAATCAGAGTGTGTCCATAAGCTGCTTGGAATGGAGTCATGCTGATGGCACTATGGAAAGAGTTATTATAAGCAAACTCAAGGAGTGGCAAATACTCTTCCCAAGCTGTTAAGTGTGACTGAATATAATGTCGGAGCATTTCTTCCAGAACTTGGTTGACTCTTTCAGTCTGGCCATTTGATTCTGGGTGGTAGGCTGAACTGAACAGTAGAGTTGTACCTAGAAAGTGCTTCAATCTCGCGATCCCAAAACTGCTTCCCAGCTAGAAGCTGCACCTCGTAGGTGTGATCGCTAGGTATCGTGGACAGCTCCATCTTCTGCACAAGTTTGTAATTAACAAAGTTGTGAGAGCTGCCCGGGTCAAAGAGAATGTGAAGTCTTTGGTCCCTAACTTCTCCATAAACTCAGAAAAGATCATGGGAACCAAATAACGAATTATTAAAAGTGCAATTACAAGAAAGTGGGCAGGTAATGACATTTACAGAAATACCTGTTATCGAAACTTGATTAGCTCCCTTGGCTTTGGTACCTGGAGCTTCGGTCCTGACGCTGGCATCTAGTTCTTGCGCTTAGGACAATCATTCCTAGTGTGGCCCCGCTCCTCGCATATGAAGCAACGTCCTTCTTTCTTTAGCTTCAATGTATGAAGGAAACGGGCACGACCATTCTTCACCTGAGTCGAATGTTTCTTGGAGGCATTGTCTATAGACTTCGAGTCCTCGGTACCAGTGGTAGACTGGAAGAATTTCCTCTTGTTCTTCCCACCCGTGTCGGCAACTGTGGTTCCCTTTGCGCTGGCCATGGTATCATCATAGATGCGCGCATAATTCATGGCCTCTTGCAAAGTGGTACACTTGTTATTCTTGATCTGTAACTTGTACGAGTCAAGCAAACCATGCACAAAGAAACCTAACAAGGTCACTGGATCCATCTTTGTAGCTCTGGTTTTCACACTAAAATCTGTTTGCTCCTAAACTGTTACGTCGATTCACGGGTGCAGGCACATTCAATAACCTCCCAGCCAACCTCGATGGTAGCAAGCTGTCAGAAATTCAAATCAGATTACGTGAAAGTTCTTTTTTTGCTTGCTTATGCCCAACGAGTCCCAAAACTCCCTAGATGGATCTAGTATGCCACATGTCTGTAAATTAGGGTCCTTCCTTAATGCATTATTTACCCCTCTCTTGGGATATCTATGAAACCATATGCCCCTAGGCACATTTAATGCATTTAGGTCCCTTAGCCTTAGATCCACCTAGTCTAGTGCCATGTCACCCTCACCAAGGACCTTGACCTTTATTCCTTTCTGATCATTTAGATGAAGCCCAAATAAATATAGTACAAACATTGATCCTTTAAAGGAAAATGTCGATTGACCCTTCCGAGGTCATGTTACCTCAACTTGAGTGTAACATTCCTTCCCTCTTCAAGCATCAGTGTCCTCGATGATGAAGTCTTGGAACACTCTCCGTAACTGGTATACGGATTCCCAGGTAGCTTCTGATAGAGGTAGACCATGCCATGCAACCAACACCGTGGGTATCTTCCGATTGCGCACTTGCATTGTTCCGATTGCGCACTTGCATTGTTCCTCGGTCCAGGATTCCTGTTGGTTTGCGTCTTGCATTATCCTCTATCTCCTGAAACAAAACAACACCCTCGATTAGTAAGTCACCTATATGCAAAAATTTCTTTAAACGAGAAACATGAAACACTGGGTGCACCTTACAACCCTGTGGCAATTCTAATTTATAGGCTACCTTGCCTATTCTTTTTAGAATTAACCATGGCCCACAATATCGAGGTGATAACTTAGCACACTCTCCTGCAGTCAAAGACTTAGAATGCGAAGGAACTCTGAGAAAAACTTTTTCTCCTTCCTTAAATTCTCTAGCGGATTGGTTTTCATCTGCATACGCCTTAGCTCTATCCATAGCTTGGCGGATGTTAGCTCTCGCAAGTGCTAGCATCTCCCGCATTTGAACCACAAAGTTCGCGGCACTAGGCACTTTCTGAGGTATTCCAACTATAGTTGGATTTGCTGGTCTATAACCATAGTTCAGCTCAAATGGACTGAACCCAGTAGAGGAATGTTTTCTATCATTGTAGGCAAATTCTAACAATGGCAACCACTTGTCCCATGTATGTTGCCTCAATGACACATATGCTCTAAGCACATCCTCTAAAATTTGGTTGATTCTTTCCGTCTGACCATCCGTTTCTGGATGATTCCCACTACTCTTTCCATCCATAGTGTCTCAAATACCGCAGTCCAAAAATGACCGGTAAATTTGACATCTCTATCTGACACTATGGATTTGGGTAATCCATGCAAACGAAATATATGTCCAATAAACAATTCCGCCACTTGCGGGGCACTAACAGACTCTCTAGTTGGAATGAAGTGAGCCATCTTGGTAAGACGATCAACCACCACAAGGATAGAATCATATCCACCTTGTGTCGTAGGCAGACCTACAATAAAGTGATGGTAGCATGAGCTGTGTTTGATATATTGATCATATGTTTTATTTGGGTCTTTTTGATGCTCTTGATTGGTTTAACGGAATTTAATGCAGGTTTGCTCACTGAGAAAGCTAAATTTGTTCTGTTTTTGTATGCAGTCTTTTGATGCATATGTCATAGGTGAACGAACAGCCCCAGGTATTGTGGTGTTGCAAGAGTGGTGGGGAGTAGACTATGAAGTGAAAAACCATGCAGCCACAATTGCCAAGAAGGGCTTCCGCTCTCTCATTCCTGAGTATGCATTTTATCTGGAGCATATCAAAGTCTTTTTTCTTTGTTTGTGAAATGAATCTAAATTATGGGGTCATCTTGCTTTGAAATGCATACCGTTTAAGATATGACTAGTTTTTCTTCCATTTGTGCTTTGCATCACTGCAGTATCATTGCATGCCTGTGATGAGTCAAGATTTGGAATTGTGTGTGGGAAAATCTCCATTCTCATGAGCTCTATTGATTATGCAGCCTTTATCGTGGAAAGATAGGTCTTGATGCAGAAGAAGCACAGCACTTGTTTGATAATCTGGACTGGCCTGGTGCTATCAGTGATATAGCTGAATCAGTGAATTGGCTGAAGGAGAGTGGGTCTTCAAAGGTGCCATCCATTCATTAATCAGTTTCCGAATCCAGTTATGCTTTTTGTAAACAAGAAGATAAAGCTTTCTGCTCATTTTCAATTGGAAATTTTGTTTAAATAAAGACAGGCTAAAAAGAAAACCCGCATCCTCTATCTTTTTTTCTTTGTTAGCATGGTCTACTGAAAGCAGGTGAAATAATAAAATACACTACAGGTTTATAAATACCTTTTACGCTCTTTGGTTATGATTTTCTTCTAGTTTATGTTGCTTCTATTTCTTGGATGTCTTCCCAACTTTCAAATCTCAACCTTGATGGCACTACTTCACACACACACACACACACACACACACACACACACACACAGAGGCATGCACGCATCTCAACCTTGATGGTACGACTTTTCATACACGCACACACACACGCACACTAACAGACAACTAATAGGATAGTTCGTGCGGTGAATTTTGAAGGTTGGCGTGACAGGGTTTTGCATGGGAGGAGCACTTTCAATTGCTAGTGCAGTTTTAGTGCCAGGAGTTGATGCAGCGGTGGCATTTTATGGTACACCCTCCCCTGAGTTGGCAGATGTTTCAAAGGTGAGCGTTCCAGTCCAGGCACACTTTGGTGAGCTCGACAACATTGCAGGTTTTTCAGATTTGAAGGTGAGACTTTTATGCTTTGGGATATTTGGGACATTTACTTTCAATTGACATACTTACCAATTGTCAGATGCTTTGAAACAATGTCTGTATGAATGGCTGTGATCTGTCGAGAGAGAGAGAGAGAAAGAAAAGAAAGAAAGGTATATTAACGTCGACAGAAGCCCTCACGGGACTATGCGACAAAATACACATCCAAGAAAGATTACATCTGGAAAAGACCAGAGAGTCAAGGAGTGCCCATGGCAACTCAGCTTGAAATTATTCTATCAAACTGAAACACATCGAAGAGAGTGCTCATGGCTACTCAATTCGGGATGATTTAACACACACAAACTAAGTAGAACTAGATCAGCTTACATCAGTTTAAGACTGAGAGTCTTTAGGTTTGGATTTAAAGTCTCTGATGAGTGCTTTCCCATCTTTGTAAACAGCCCACTTCCCTTCTTTCCGAGCTTCCTTTACTTTACTAAGTTCTGTGGCCTTTATCTTGAGCTGAGTCGGAGTGAGTTCCTCTGAAATCCATATCTTGGTTCTCTCAGTTTGTTACTTTGCCTGTGGATTTTGTTCCTTGCTGCCTTGTTGTTCATAAATATCACCGCACAATTCCCTTTCTGAGCTATGTAGTCCTCATCTGAGAGAGAGAGAGAGAGAGAGAGAGAGAGAGAGAGAGAGAGAAAGAAAGAAAGAAATTTTATTAAAGTCTTCGGGAGACCGTGAAGGTCTATGAGACTAAAGATAACTGATACAATGAGCATAACGGTGGTGGTCTCAAAACGGGCCAGCCAACCGTTTCAACAAAAAAGAGGTTATGAAGGACTGTGTGTCTAGTCCTAATACAAAAAATATGTGTCTACCTCCAGATGATACTAAAAAGAAGGGAGGGGCACCAAAAATGGGACAGAGGGGGGAGATACAGTATACATGTGCAGGTGGTGATCGTCAGAGACCAATCATAGAAGGGCCGTCAAATGAGAAGTCGGAAAAAACCCTGCGATAGATGATTGGCCTCTGACGCCACACGGCCTAGTCGAGCTCGGTCGTCGGGGGGCGGCGGGTGGCCCTTGTGGATGAGGGCAACGGTAACCCCGGTGGGGCGGGCAGAGAGCAGAGACGAGATGTCATGGACCTGGATGTGTGAGTCTGTCCGTTGGCGCAGCTGTTGTGGCTCTGGCTCTCGCTCATATCCGCGTCGTCGGCTAGACTGAGAAGAGGTATCCTGTGACTGGAAGAAGTCAGTGATAGGTTGCTGGGTGTCCTCATGCTGTGTGCGCTGCTCGTGTCGTCGTGCTCGGAGAGAGGTATCTCGGTGGCGAGTCATCTCATGTAGGAAAGCGGCTAGGCATCGCTGATCTGGGAACTGCAGCATGTGTGAGAGGGAGCCGAATCCGTCGCGGAAGAGGCAGTGATACCGGCCTCGAATGGCATAATAGATAGGACATCTGAAAGCAAAGTGCTCCTCCGACTCGATCTCCTGCAAGTCGCAAAGTGGGCAAAGGCGGTCCTCTCGTGGGATACCCTCTGCGCGTCCGCTCTCGATCCGTAATTGGTGTGACGAGACCCTAAACTGACCGAGGGAGATCCGGAGCGCATGTGGTAGATGAAGCTGTGTGTAACCCGGAGGTGTGATGAAGCCCTCCTGTGAGATCTGGAGGCAGTGTCGGCGGTAGAAGTCGAGCTTCACAGGAAGCTCGGAGTGAAGAAACCATGTCCGCCAAGTGTGGAGCTGGAGCAGATTCGCTCGAATGAGCCGGTTGACCTCCTGGTCAGTGGGGGAGAGGGGAGATGGTGGAGCGTCAAGGCTGTACTGAAAAGGAGGCAACCGGTCTAAGTCGAGGCCCAGTCGGGTGAACCAACTGGAAAGACGACTATACCAGCATCGCTGGTCCCCATCAACGGATAAGGCCATAGAGGAGGATAGGGCTAGCCAAGGTAGGCGGAGGCGACCGTCGGCGGAGGAGCTGAAACCCCTAACTCTGTGGAGATAGGTGATAGCCTGAAAAGCCGCATCAAGCTGTAGGGGTGAGGCGCCGAACTCTGCTAGAATGATCTGGTGTGGTACTGATGGTT
Organism: Dipteris shenzhenensis; assembly: GCF_047967505.1. NCBI lineage: Eukaryota > Viridiplantae > Streptophyta > Polypodiopsida > Gleicheniales > Dipteridaceae > Dipteris > Dipteris shenzhenensis. The sequence continues at coordinate 46,805,967 of NC_141608.1, read as the reverse complement.
TGCTGCGGATCATCCGAGCAAACATCAGTATCTGTAGGCGCTCGACTCGAGCCCACTTTGTGTCTGAAAGGTCGACTCCCCACCAAGGCCTACCGTACATGCCTGCTGGGCGGACCAAAGAATCAAAAAGGAGAGACTTGATCCGCGGGTCCTGGAAGTGGGAGTGGTAGCACTGTCGCTCCAGCCTGGCAAGAGCGGCGTATCCCCGGCTGATCCTGGCCTGCATGGCCGGGCGCATCGTGAAGATCGGGCCTAAGAAGACAACGCCCAGGTATGTGTAAGAGTCAACTATCTCAATAGGGTCGCCGGCGAAGAGGAACTGCTCTCGGTGCATAGCGGGTCTGGAAGTGTTGAAGATCATTACCTTGGTTTTCCCAAGGTTGACCTTCAAGTCATGTGTATCATAGAAGACGTGAAGTCCATCCAGGTGTCGCGGAAGACCAGTAGCAGAAGAGGATAGTAGTACTGCATCGTTTGCGTATAGGAGAATCTAGATGACAGCCTCCGCAAGAGAGCAGCCTGCACCTCCGAATGTCCTGATGGTGGTCTCGAGCTAGTCGATGTAGAGGCCAAATAGAGTCGGTGACAAGGGACATCCTTGTTTGACTCCGATAGAGAGAGAAATATATGTTAACGTTTGCAAGAGGCCTCGCTAGCGTATGAGACAAAGTGTGAATCCAAGAAGTATCTCATACAAGCCACTGGGGGCTGAAGCAAAGGGTTCACTAAGACCCTTGCTGAGAACTAAAAGCTGAAAACTGAAAGCAAAAGCTAAAACGCTAACATGCTCAGCTAGTGAACAAAATACTAGAATAGCAAAGTAATAGAAGCGTGTCAGGCGCTTAGGGCTAGCACTCCTAGTACATGCTCAGGTTCCATATATCCAGGTAACCTAGTGGCATTCTGATGAGATGTGAGAAGCTCTCGTATCTGTGTCTATCGAGCTGTCTCGCGGCGTGGGGGAGGGCATGGTCTCCTCGATCTCTGGATCCCGGTGTGCTACGTAGAGAGAGAGAGAGAGAGAGAGAGAGAGAGAGAGAGAGAGAGGGAGGGAGGGAGAGAGAGAGAGGTCTATGAGACTAAAAGAAACTTGATACAATGAGCTGAAAGGGTGGAGCCTCTAATCGGGCATCATCACCACGATGAGTACAACATAATCATATCATATCAAATCTAATACATGAGAGAAATATGGGCATGTGGCCAGAATGGAAGCTCAAGGGTGGAGCCTCTAATCGGGCATCATCACCACGATGAGTACAACATAATCATATCATATCAAATCTAATACATGAGAGAAATATGGGCGTGTGGCCAGAATGGAAGCTCAAGGGGAGCCTGACGATGAATGAGGCTGTGATGATAGGAAACCTGCAATAGAGCACCGATGGTGGGCTGGGCCTGTGACTAGCTGTGGTCTCCTAGCGGCTGCCCTATGTCCGACAATGGCCACCGTAACCCCTGTCAGTGGTGCCCCTGATCTAGTGAACATGGAAGGGAGTTCTCCAAGCAAGATCCACCCGCTGTCGAGTCTGTCGTGTCGTTGGCTCTGGATCTCGGCCTCGCCAACCACTCGTGATCTGTTGGTCCGTAATATTTGGCTGGAAAAACTCCGTGATCATACTCTGTGTAGAGTTTGGTAGTGTGCCCTGTGCTTGCCTATGTGTCCTCAGTAAGTGCTCTCTCTGTCTAATGACCTCGTGGATGAGGCATCAAGGCATCTCTGATTTGGGTAAGAAAGGAAGCCAAGGGGGGTCTGAAACCATCTATGAAGAGACAGTGATAACAACCTCAAATCTCATAGTACATAGGGCATCTGAAGCGAAATACTCCTTTGACTCAATCCCATGCCGAGTGCATAGAGAGAGTCACAGGTTTCATCCTCTCAAGGTATGTTTTTCCACCTACTTGTTTCCACTTCTAGATTGTGTTGGTTTCTGCATATTATATGCTCTTGCAAACAGAGATATCTCCTTTACGAAACTCTTACCTTCCATAGATAGGCATCGGGTTAACGCCCTTCGTAGCTCATGCCATACTTTTATCCAACATTTTCTTTCTTATCAATGCTCTAATGTCTCCCTCTTTGTCCGGAAGACTATGGCATTTAGTGAACACCCAAGGCTTGACTACCTTAGAGTTTGGCGCCCTTGATTGGTTAGGCATAGCATAGTGCATGCATAGAGTATTGGTAGGGGGAAGGTTGACATGAGAGCGATACATCTAGTTACAGTGCATACCAACAATCCTCATCTTTTGCTCTTGCTAATTGCATGGATGAGGATAAGTGCCCTCCATAGGAGCCTATGTTTGCTTGCCTGTGACTGAACATACTATCAAGTTTGGTCAAGAAAGTCGATTGATATAGAAGGACTGCCCATAAAGACTCCCAAAATGCATTCTACCCTTATTGTACATGAACATTCTTTTTTGCATTGGTGCCATGTATTGATTGTCAAGACTCAATACATATGAAATGTTAGGCGTAGTGGTATAAGATAGATGAAGCTGCCCATTAACTTCTTGTACAAGCTAGCATATGAATTTCAATTTTGTATTTTTGGGGATTGAAATTGGTCATGCATGTGAAATATTCTAGTAACCCTTTAGCATACTTTCTCGAGCTGACAAACATGCCTTTAATTTCGTGCTATGCTATGTCCAAAAAATAGTGCACCTGTCCCAAAGCTGTCATCTCATGTTGAGATCATTCACATAGAGAATGACAAGAATGGCCATTTTCATGTCAAATGTATGACGATGCCATCTATCTTGGTGTACCATGACTCGTGTGCTTAAGTCCATAAAGTGATTTGTCAATTTGACTATAGTCGGATTAGGTTTACGTCTTGGAAAGTTTTTGAAATTGAGACTAGAAAGTGGTAAAATTCTTTAGAATAGATGAAGGAGAAAGTCCACTTTAAAAGCATTGACCCTTATGGCAAGAAGACTTGGCTCAAGTGGTAGCTAACCACAACTCAGACTTCCCAATTAAACATCATGGTAGAACCAATCCAGTCCAGAGGTGCAGCTGAGTATGCTCAAAAGTAAGTGAAGCAAGCTCATTTCTGAAATGGTAAAGCCATTCTTGTAGAAGGAGTCTCTACAGTGTTTGAGCTGGAGGAGGGTCTCGGGGTAGGTGGTGAAGCCTTAGGTTAGACCGGGAGTGGATGAGGTGTAGTTTGTGCAGAGCAGGAAGATTGGAGGGACTCATTGTTGTGAGCGGGTGTGCCTGAAGGAAGCTCAGGGGGAAGGGGTGGCGGCGGTTAGGTTTTGAATGAGGATGCGATGACAGAAGGGAGGGAGGTTTAGAAGAATTGGAAAGTGGGCATTGGGTAGGGCACTAGGATTTGAGATTGAGGTAGGCTTGTGTTAGGTGGGACTGAAGGAACACGCCTAGGAGGTGGATGGGTCATCCCATCTCCTATTGGTAAAGAACTAGGTTCTATCCCAAAGGAGTGGAGGCCAGTGTGAACTCTGCCTGAAGAAATGAGGGTAGGCCTTGGCTTGGTAAACCATTTCTCTATATTAGGCATTGTCTTGTAGAATTGAAACCTCCACTTGTTAGCAAAAGACCCCACTGTTCAAGGTCCCTAGCATCACCTCCGGAATGATCAAAATATCTTTCGTACTCTGTATATTTTCCAAAGAGTATAGAAGGCATTGTCATAGGGGCTTCCAACACTATGCCAAAATGAGCACCGATGGATGGAAGGATGGTTGGTACTTCTTGCCGAGACCTTGTTGAGAATTCGAAAACTTGATGAGTCAAACCATATCATCCAATGTGAATAGTGGTACCAATAGGATAAATAATTCGAAGTAATGGCCCAAATACACTAGGCTCTACTCGATTAGTGCTTGTGTGGTCTCTAGTGATGTAACCTATGTCATGACAAGATAAATGATTATTTAGTTAATTAATAGTCATTAGAACCTTATTATTGTTAGGCGCCAATTTGATGGTGCGGTTATATGTTTGTATTTATGATTGATCAAGCGGTGTAAATAGTACTGCCAAACTATGTAACATTGGTCAATTATTAGTAATAAAGATGTGCACACATGTGTCTAGGTCCTAGGGGCAATAGGAAAGGGAAGGGTGCATTAGAGTGCATTGAATGGTAGGTGCATGGGTCATAGGATAAGAGTAGGTGTAAATGGGAAGATGGAACTTGAGTGATCTCAAGGGACATTAATGAAAGGGTATCACCCTTCATTGTGAATCTCACGTAGCATTCTCTCTACCACATTGCATTCATCCGCCTTCTCTCTCCCACCTTGCATGTAGGTCGAAATAGAAACAAGTACTCTCACGAGGGTGCTCTTCCCCATTGGAGGGCCAATTGGCATTCAAATTTTGCATGCATTGCACACATTTGCATTCTCGAAAAGTCTGGTTCTTCACAACCTACTCTTGCTTGCGTCTAGTCTTGAAGCTGCTGTTGTGTGGGGGTGAGGCCAACAATGTATTCCATAACAGCTCTATTATGCATATCCTGAATAGCTTTATGTACTTGCTATTTGTCTTTGGGGAAAGGGAAATTGGAATGGTGGTGCAAGTTGAGGATCATGAATCTTTGGGGAAAGGGAAATTGGAATGGTGGTGCAAATTGAGGATCGTGACATTTGAGGTTGTTACTGAACCGCCCTCCTTTAGCACGTGCAAGCAAAGGAGAGACTGAGAGGAAGGATGAGTAGTGCTGAGTTTTTTGACTAAGCGCAGGCCTGCAGAGCTGAGATGCGTTAGAATATTAGGGTCACCTCCCCACTTGTGAACCCAAATATGAGGAGGACATGGGGGAGGATGACGTACACCATAGGAAGGGCTTGATTAGGACTGCCATGTGGGCAGCAGATTGGCTGCCAAATGGGCAGTACACAGACTCTCTTATTGAATTGGATTTGGCAACCTCAAGGGCCTCACTCTCCATCATCAAGGTTGTCACGGGGACGTGGTGGTGATGGTGAAGTGTCTAAACTAACTGTCATTGAATTTGGCCTAGGGTACTAGGCTAGGGGCCTTAGTTAATGCCCAAAAGGTACCTATGATTTTATGTGCAACAAGTGCAACTCCTGGTGCTATTAGAGTGGTTTCATTTCCTAAGGTCATTGGTTTGGTTCAGTGGGGTTATCCTTTAAAAATTGACCCCCTAGAGATCCTTCAAAATAGGGTCATTGGTTCCTTTGCACTGGGGTCATGGCGTGCCAGCTGACCCCCTAGGGGCATTAAAAATCCCATGCCTCATTTTGCTTAGGTGTCTGCTGGTGGCCTATCTGCTTGCCTTGTGTCACCTATGGAAGTCCCTGGAAGGCCCTGGAGCCCTTCCTTGGTTTTCCTTGCTGATTTGAGACTTCACCCCTACCAAGGGCAGCTTGATTCATTCATGGTGGATTTCTGCAGCTCTCCCTTTGCTTGCTGAAGTGGAATTTTGTACTTTCTTCACGACAGTTCTCCTCCCCTTGGTGCCCTCTGTTGTTGGCACGCTTCCGGGACCTGGACGCCTTCATTCTGGGCCACTTTTGAAGCTGTTTTCGACTTTCTTCACGACAGAAGTTCTTCTTTTCGACATCTGAAGCCATATACATGGGTGCCTCTCTTCTTGCTCTTGCCTGGTGCAAGGCGCACTGAAAACGGAGCTGTTTCTGGGCTGTAAACTCTGTTCTGGTGGACGTATTCTTGGCTGATCTGCTACAGCTTGCTGGACGCACTTTTCTCTGATCTTTTCTGGTGCTGGAAGACACTCCTAGGCAGCTCTCTCCTACTAGAGTTTGCTGTCCGCTTCTCATCCTACTTTTGGAGCTGTTTCGGGCTGAAACAGGCTCTTTTTGTTGGCTGAATTCTCATCTTCCTTCGACACTCTTTGCTACAGACATTCCTACTGAGTTCCTGCTAGGTTGGATGCCCTGCCGTTGGCCCGGGAGAGGACTGGGGCACTGGTTGTGATACTCTCTTCCTAGGGGTGCAATGGTTGGCCTTGGGCTCGGTAATGGCTTGGAAATGGGTAATGCATTGCTTGGCATGCTGTCAGACTGGTCTACTTGTGATTATGCATGTCTGCTGAAAGGAACCAAGGTAATAGCACTGGGAGTTGGTCAGTAAGCACAGCCACGGGTTTGCGTTGTACTGGGTTGCACCTGTGGGTGAGCTCTTGAAGGGAGTCCCTTTGTATCTTTAAGCTAACCAGTTTAAATAAATACCGCAAGGAATGCAAGTGTTGGGGCCAACAGGTGTCACTCTCTATGTTTTTGAGTAGGGGCATTCTAGCCTCCCTTTTCTTGAATGGTTACATGATGTTATGCAGTGAAGTTCTATGCTTTGAGTTTGGTTTGTGGACAAAGGCAATCCTTTAAGTTGGCTGTATTTTCATCTTTGTGAGTTAGTAGAGATAGATACATTGCCCTTAGTGATCTAAGGCCGGTTATAGTGGTTCCATTGCCGGGACCCTCATCAAATCATCTAGAGGAGTCCTTGGGCAGCTTGGATAGAGAAAACCTTTGCTGATTTTGGTACAGCCATCCATTGCTTTTGGATATGGATAATATTAGGCTTGGTTATGATGCAGGCTCAGAGTCTGACCCAGAGCCACAGATAAGGGGAGCACACCCCGGAATAAGAGTGCAAAATGCAGCCCATGAAGGGTAGAATGTTCAAGTTGATGCATTGGGGCAGCCAGATCCACAAATGCAAAATCCTGTGGGTATAGTTGCATTGGGTGTTGACCCAAGTGTGCAGGCAAATGCTATGGCAGTAATGCAAACATAGATGGCTTCTGTGTAGCAAGTTTTGACTCAGCTCACTCAGAGCTTTGCTGAGATTGTGCATAATCCAGCTTTGATGCCAAGGACAGAGGCACTGGCCAGCACTTGGCTTGGGCTTCTTGCCTCTGGGGTCCTCTCTATTGCCTTGATTAGTGTCAGCCCGAGTTGCTGCAGGGAAAATCTGCTGCCCTATGACCCGTCTCTTTGCAGAGAAAACACCTCCCTTCAGTAAACAACTTGTTCCTCTCCCCAGGAGTGAGAGAAGAGGGCTGCTGTTTTCTCCTTTGTCCTGCCACAAAATTTGATTTAAGAGGGACTTTTCCAGCTTGCTGTTTTTTCTTTGGCTCCTCCTTGAAGTTGCTCTTGAAACCTGAGACTCTACCCTGCGAGTGAGTAGCTGTGTTGGCATTCTCTATCAATTGTGACATGCTGGAAATATGTGTCTTGGTGTAATAGTCCCTCAACTCTTTGGGAAGACCACAACAATACTTTTCAGCTTGCTCTGAAATAGGGACGGTTCTGTAAGAGCTCACAGGTAGAAGGGCATCCCAAAACTTCTTGTTGTAATCCTCAAGATTCCTGCATTCCCTAGCATTCAAGTTATGCCACTGAGTCATGACATCCACTTCAAAAGTAGTGGTGAGCCATGCGGCTGAGAATGCCTTTTTGAATTCAACCCATGTAGCAGGTGTTTGGCCCTGAAGGAGAAGGTTAGACCACCACTACATGGCATTTCCCTTAAGGAATGTGGCTGCCTTCCTGATTTTCGAAGACTCTCTGAAGTACCCTCCAGCAAAAGCCAAATCAAATTGCTGCAAGAAGGTAAGAGCCTTCATTCTATCTGCATGACCATTGAAGGTCTCAAACTTCACTGTTGCCCCCCCTTCCTTGTAATCCTTCATCTTGAGCCGGGGCTCCAACTAATAATAGCCAGGGGGCTGCAAATAAAGGGGCTGCTGTCCTTGGGGTCCTTCAGGAGCCTGAAGAACACCCCCCATCCCCACTTTAGCATACAAAGAATTTGGGGCTGGCTGTGAGGTCATGGCGTGAAAAATGGATCCTCCTCCAAAGTGTGTAGGCTGAAGCACATACTGTGGTTCGGCTTGCTGCCCTTGCTGCACATTCTAAGCATTGCTACCATGCTCATTCCCATTTGGTCCTTGCCTCTGTGGCACTGCAAGTGGCTGTACCACTGGTGTAGGTGGCTCTGATAGTGGCTGTATCACTAGTGTCGATGGCTCTGGTAGTGTCTGTCCCACATGCATCTGTGGACCCTTGTCTGTACTTCTTTGATTCAGGAGCTTCTTTGATTCAGGAGCCAAAGCAAATTTCATTACTCTTGAACTTGCAGCTCAGTTCGGTCTTCGACTAGAGGAGATTGGTCCCCTTTGTGAGGCCAACATGGCCAAATCCGGAGCTTAGTACCCTTGTGACTCCTATCATAGGGAAGCTACGAATTCACATTCAGGGATATGTGGACTATGAGGATTTCTATGTGATGCCTTTACCTGAGTGTGATGTTTTGCTGGGGATGCCTTGGATGTACCTTGTGCATGCTATCATAGATACACATGACAAGAAGCTTACCTTGACTTATAGGGGTAAAACCCAAGTCATTGATGTAAATTTGAAGGGAGAATCAGTCCTAGTTGTATCCGCTTCGGCGATTTCCTCTATAATGAAAAAGCATATTTCTGCGTATTTCATTTTCGTCAAAGAAAAAGAACCCGATGAGGATAACTCTGATTTTTCCAAGCTGGAAAAACAGCAAACTGAGTTTTTATTTCAGTTTCAGGATTGTTTTTTAAATGAACTCCCAGAGGAGTTACCTCTTGGGAGGCCAGAAGATCATACCATTGATATCATTCCTAGCAGTTCTCCACCTAATCGACCACCATACAGGGTGAGTGCGGCACAGCAGGAGGAGATCATGTGTCAGGTGAATGAATTGTTACAGAAGGGGCTGATTCAGCCAAGCTCTTCTCCATATTGTTCTCGCGTCCTACTTGTGCAAAAGAAGGATGGATCTTGGAGAATGTGTATTGACTACAGGGATTTGAATAAGATCTCTATCAAGAATCGATTTCCTATTCCATGCATTGATGATATCTTGGATCGATTAGAGGGATCAACCATCTTTAGTCGCATTGACTTGAAGAGTGGTTACCATCAGATACGAATCAGGCCGAAGATGTACATAAGACTACCTTCATGACCACTTTTGGGCTTTATAAGTTTCTTGTTGTGCCATTTGGTTTGACCAATGCTCTTGCTACCTTCAATCGTATGATGGATTGCATTTTCAAAGAGCACAGGAAGTTTGTGGGTACAGTCTTTGATGACATTATTGTGCACTCGAAAGATGAAGAGGAGCATAGGCAACACTTGGCAGTTGTATTTGTAGAACTCAAGAAACACAGTTTACTAGTCAACACCAAGAAGAGTGAGTTCTTCATGCCAGAGATACATTTCTTGGGACACATCATCTCACGAGATGGAGTGAGGATGGACCTTGCCAAGATAGAGGCAATCAAGAATTGGCCTCCATTGAAGAACCTACATGAATTTCGTAGTTTTTTTGGCTTGTGTTCATACTATAGGCGCTTCATTCGCTATTTTGCTGAGATAGCTTCACCCTTACATGCTTTGCAGAAGAAGGCAGTGCCTTTCCGTTGGGGGAAGAAAGAAATTGCAGCATTTAATGAGTTGAAAGAAAAGCTATGCTCAGATCCTGTCATCATTTTGCCATACTTGCGAAAGCCTTTTGTTCTTCAATGTGATGCAAGCGGCAATAGTGTTGGAGGAGTACTCATGCAGGAAGGCAGAATGGTTGCATATGAGAGTAGGCTGCTCCAAGATGCTGAACACAACATGAATGTATATGAGCAAGAGTTGGTAGCTGTAATTCATGCTCTTACTGTGTGGAAGCACTATCTTTTAGGTGCTGATTTTTATGTGCAAACTGATCATCAATCGCTGCGATACTTTCTCACTCAGAGAAAGTTATCAGAAAAGCACATGAGATGGGCAAACTTCCTTTCCATTTTTCATTTTCAGATTGTACATGTGGCTGGAAAGAAAAATGTAGTGGCTGATGCACTTTCAAGAAGGCCACGTACGGAAGCTATGTCCAAGAAACCACATGTATCTGCAGCTACCATTGCTTATCACAATGAACTAGATGCCATGAAGGAGCAGTATGCTATAGATGATGCTTTTGCACATATTTATGATCAGCTTATGGAGGGCAATAGGCATGATCATTACACACTTAAGGAGGGATTTATGATGATGCATGGAAAGCTGTGTGTAACGCAGCCATTGAGGCATAAGGTGCTCATTGAAAGTCATGCCCCACCGTATGCATGGCATAGGGGTGTTGAGACTACAGTCAAAGCAGTAGAGCACTACTTTTATTGGCCTTCACTACGAAAGGATGTTGAGGCTGATGTCAGGACATGCATCACTTGTCAAAAGGTGAAGTATGACAGGCAGAAACAGCCTGGTTTACTTCAGCCTTTGCCTATACTAGACAGACCATGGCAGAGTATCGCCATGGATTTTGTTTTTGATCTCCCTCGCACTCCTTCTGGTCATGATGGCATTTGGACCATAATTTGTAGATTCAGCAAGATAGCTCATTTCATTCCAGTAAGGAAGAAGATTACTTTAGAGCAGATGGCAAAGGAGTTCTTAAAATCTGTTTTCAAGTATCATGGGATGCCTGAGTCTATCGTGAGCGATAGAGATCCACGGATGACCAGCATGTTCTGGAGAGGTTTGTTTGAAGACAAGGGAACCTCACTGCTGTTTTCATCTTCTTATCATCCACAGTCTGATGGTCAATCAGAAGAGGCAAATTCTACAGCTTTGGATTTGCTCCGATGCTATGTGTCTGAGCACAAAACAAAGTGGGAACAATACTTGCCACTAATTGAGTATGCATACAACAATACAGTGCACTCTTCCACGGGTAAGGCACCGTTTGAAATAGTGGAAGGAGCGAGGAAGGTTCCTCCTATCTTGCATACAAAGGATAAAATTTTTGTGGCAGATGAGTATGTGGAGGATTTGCGGGCAGCCTATGAAAAGGTTAAGTATGTCCTCCAACGCAGCCAAGATAAACAGAAAAGAGCTGCGGATAAGCATCGCAGGGACTTGGTTTTCATTGAAGGTGATTGGGTGTTGCTGCGTTTTCTTAAAGCACGCCTCAAGAACAAGAAAGGGAAAGTAAAGCTGTACACTAAGCTGAATATGAGGTACTAGGGCCCCTTTCAAGTTCTTGAGAAGATCAATGAGGTAGCTTACAGGCTGAAGCTACCTAAGCAATGGACCATCCATAATGCTTTCCATGTTATCTTACTGAAGCCTTTTCATGGAGAAGTGCCACAGGATATGCAAGTTGAAGAGCAACTCGAAGTTGATGAGCAAGATGAGGTCTTGATTCCTGAGCAGATTGTGGCACATAAGAAACGGAAAGTTAATGGTAGAGTGGCTAGACGCTATCGTGTGAAGTGCAAGAACTATCTTGTGAACGATGCGATTTGGATGGAAGAGAGTGAATTGGCAGATTCACCTCAGATTTTACAGCTCTACCTTGAGGCATTTGGTCTCGAGCCTACTGCGGTAGTCTCTCATGCCGGTTCAGCAGAGCATATGTCTAGAGTGGATGCTCATGGGGGCGGTAGCACCTCCACACCCACAGTACAGACAGGCTCACATGATATCTAGAGATCGCTTGGTGACACTGCGGTTTCACCCAAGGCATTGATGCTGACAGTGTTTCTGCCATGAGACTTCTATGATGAGTGATCATGACACATTGCCATACGGATGGATCTGCAGTCTTGCTGTATGTACATTGTATTTTTGGTACTTCATGTGATGTACTACTATTGATAATGGGTTGTTTTATGCCTATTGTGACACCCTTTTCTATTTGCTGTAATTTTGGGACAGCAAACAAGATAGTTTGCTAGATAGTTTGCTGTTTCAAGAGGGGGGGTATGCCACGGGGACGTGGTGGTGATGGTGAAGTGTCTAAACTAACTATTAAACTAAGTGTCACTGAATTCGGCCTAGGGTACTAGGCTAGGGGCCTTAGTTAATGCCCAAAAGGTACCTATGATTTTATGTGCAACAAGTGCAACATCTGGTGCTATTAGAGTGGTTTCATTTTCTAAGGTCATTGGTTTGGTTCAGTGGGATCATCCTTTAAAAACTGACCCCCTAGAGATCCTTCAAAATAGGGTCATTGGTTCCTTTGCACTGGGGTCATGGTGTGCCAGCTGACCCCCTAGGGGCATTAAAAATCCCATGCCTCATTTTGCTTAGGTGTCTGCTGGTGGCCTATCTGCTTGCCTTGTGTCACCTCTGGAAGTCCCTGGAAGGCCCTGGAGCCCTTCCTTGGTTCCCTTGCTGATTTGAGACTTCACCCCTACCAGGGGCAGCTTGATTCATTCATGGCAGATTTCTGCAGCTCTCCCTTTGCTTGCTGAAGTGGAATTTCATACTTTCTTCGCGATAGTTCTCCTCCCCTTGGTGCCCTCTGTTGTTGGCATGCTTCCGGGACCTAGACGCCTTCATTCTGGGCCACTTTTGAAGCTGTTTTCGACTTTCTTCGCGACATAAGTTCTTCTTTTTTGCATTTGAAGCCATATTCATGGGCGCCTCTCTTCCTGCTCCTGCTTGGTCTAAGCGCACTAAAAACGGAGCTGTTTGTGGGCTGTAAACTCTGTTCTGGTGGACGCATTTGGCTGATCTGCTACAGCTTGCTGGACGCACTTTTCTCTGATCTTTTCTGGTGCTGGAAGACACTCCTAGGCAGCTCTCTCCTACCAGAGTTTGCTGTCCGCTTCTCATCCTACTTCTGGAGCTGTTTCGGGCTGAAATAGGCTCTTTTTGTTGGCTGAATTCTCATCTTCCTTCGACACTCTTTGCTACAGCCATTCCTACTGAGTTCCTGCTAGGTTGGATGCCCTGCCGTTGGCCCGGGAGAGGACTGGGGCACTAGTTGTGATACTCTCTTCCTGGGGGTGTAGTGGTTGGCGTTGGGCTCGGTAATGGCTTGGAAATGGGTAATGCATTGCTTGGCATGCTGTCAGACGGGTCTCCTTGTGATTATGCATGTCTGTTGAAAGGAACCAAGGTAATAGCACTGGGAGTTGGTCACTAAGCACAGCCACGGGTTTGCGTTGTACTGGGTTGCACCTGCGGGTGAGCTCTTGAAGGGAGTCCCTTTGTGTCTTTGAGCTATCCAATTTAAATAAATACCGCAAGAGGCGCCAAGTGTTGGGGCCAACAGGTGTCACTCTATATATTTCTGAGTAGGGGCATTCTAGCCTCCCTTGTCTTGAATGGTTACGTGATGCTGTGCAGTGAAGTTCTATGCTTTGAGTTTGGTTTGTGGACAAAGGCAATCCTCTAAGTTGGCTGTATTTTCATCTTTGTGAGTTAGTAGAGATAGCACTGCCCTTAGTGATCTAAGGCCGGTTACAAAGGCCTAGCACAAGACCCTTGTTGAGGGCACATGAGCTGGGGCAACAATGCCCAGCCAAATGTGGTCAACAAGACTTCTATATGGCAGGCTGTTCAGCCTGTTCCAGGTTGACCACCGAGGCCTGCAAGGATGGCATGCAACAGCAGGTCGGGTCAGAATACAGCAGGGCGGCCAGAAGGATGCTGAAGGTGGTGTCAGCGACCTGGTCGGCAGATCCACATACCCTGGTCGGCGGGCAGGTCTGGTTGGGTATATTTTTGGGGCCAACCTGCCTACGGTCTGGATCTGCCAAATCCTGGGAAATCGTCTGTTACAGGAGGCCTTTTGCCCTAGAAAAGGCCTCCCTTGGGGGTATTCCAGAGTTGAGAACTGGGCATTCAATTGGCACTCCAGCCTGCAGACCGACAAACTGTTGAGAAGAACAATGAGGAGGGCATGATTGCAGCAGTTTCCATTCACTCAGCCTGCAGATCATCACTGAAAGTGAAGAGCAGAGGGAGAGCTTGAGATCAGAGTTCTTGCAGGAGGAACAGTCCCAGACTTCTATATGTTGGAAGGAGCTTTGCCTGCAGTAACCATAGAGCAAAACTTTGCAGGATTTGAGCAGCTACAAAGTCTACATAGAGGCACATGGAAGAAGAGGTGTCGTCTACTTCAGAGGTTGCAGTAATTGGAGTAATATGTTGTACCTAACCTCAGTGATTGCATGTGGAGACAGATTTTGTACTTGGTTTCGTCCATTATATGCTCTCTTTACTGTTCAGTAAGCCCACTTTGTTGAGTTGTGTCTTTCCATTAGTATTTCTTGTGATCTCAAGGTCTGCGAGGGGAGGTGGGGCAGAAAGCAACTCCTATTTTTTTCTACAAGATGGTCAAGCACTCATCGTTAAGCTACAAGGAGCTCCCTAGGAGTGGGTACACTTTGAGGACAGAGTCCATACATGGTGTAGTTCAGGTCCCCCAGCCTCTGGTGTGAGCTGCTTAAATTATTCGAGCCCGATTGGTTGTACACCTATTATGCAGTTTTTAAGAAGGCTTACCACAGCCAGACATTTCGATCACATCATGTTGTCTTTGGTCTCTGGTGCCAGATTGTAGGTTTTGCTGATGGGAGCCATAGCAACGTTACTCAATTTTGCGTTTCAACGCCTGTTGTGTGATTCTATAGTGTTATGAGTTGCTGATCCCTTCTTTGCCACCAATCTTGGCGTCGTTTTGCCGTGTGCTTTGTTGCCCACAGTCAGGTGCATAGGAAACACTCTAGATGAGATTTATTAGAGGCCTGATGTCCGGTTGACCCCCCCCCCCCCCCCCCTCCCAGCTGCGCGAAATGAAAAGTTCCTTTAAATGGTGAGGTTTTGATGAAAGCGGCTAGTGGTGTCTTCTCTGTAGGCCAAAGATGACTCATCAAGATCTGTTCCTTCTTGCTTGTTTTCAGGGTGAGCATGCCTCTCTAGAAGGTCACTGGAGTACACATGATAGTTTTAGAGGTGCTTGTTCTAGAAGAGGTTTGTGCAGTGTAGCCTTTTCTTGAGGTTGCTTTGGAGAATTCATGTTCTGGCACCAAAGATGTGTCTTTTTGCAGTGACCAACTGCTGATCATGGTGGATCTGATGGTTCTACACCTTGCTGGAGTTTTGGCATTGCAAAGTGTTTCGGTAGAGCATAACTCCTTGGTGATCGCTGCTGTTAACGTTGAACCTTCTCTTGATGTGGATTGTGCTGGTATACCCCTATGATTCTTCCGCATTCTCTTTATACTCTTGAATGGGAGGTGTTTTGCCTCTTCTGTTTCACATGTTGATGTGGACAATGCTCCCTCAAATAGTGGTGGTCAATTCTGAGATGTTGGCAACTTGGCATCTACTATTTCTATCTCTAAAAGATGGCTGCTAATCAGAAAAGGTGATCTGCGAGGGAGAGGTGAAAAGAATCCCCATTGAGGAGTGAAACAGGACATGAAGCCATGAGCTTCTAAGCATTGGGAGAAGAAGTGGGTCTCTGACACATGTCTGCTGAAGAAAGAGTGGGTGACTCATATGCATGGCCTGGTTAAGGGAACCTACTGTGGCTGTAACAACAGCGAGTCGTGCTAGGGCAATTGCCACTGCATATGAACCCAAACCTGGGTGATCTATTCATGGCCAGGTTGAAGCTTGGGCGTGGCCAAGTGGAGGTCAGAACAAGTTGAAAAATCAGTGGATGAGTTGTAAGTTGAACCTAGAGCTAGCTGGCACTCTCCGAAATGTGTCAAGGTGCAGCAGCTGACTGGACGGCGGGTTAAAGCACAGTTCTGGTAGGCAGAAAGGGTCAACCAGTGAGATGATGGGGGAACAAGACTCATCGGCAAGAGAGAACAGCCCAGATCATGGCTTGGTGCAAAATGCTCTGTCCTTAGGGTTTCCAGTGTACTCTTTACTGTACTCTGAACTTTGAATTTTTTATTATTTTTTTGGAGGCAAAAAAGAGACTTCTATTAAGTAAGAAAGAAACTCATTAGAGCAAGCTCTGAGCGAAAATACAACATCATGAAATCATGATAAAATCCCCTCAAAGTGAGGTGGAAAACAACCAAGGCTGAGGCTGAAAGTGCCACCTCAACCCTGTAAGAGGCTCAGAGAAGAAAGGAGAGTCCTTCCATTCCTTGAAGAAAGAAGCCCTCCTAGCTGAGGCTGCACAGGAGTCTCCCTGTATCCTCATCCAAATGGCCATCAAAGTATGTACGGTATCCGTCCAGATACTAGCCAAAGTGTGCGAGGGATGAACCTGAGTACCCTCCATAGCCTCTGTACATCTGGCCCTCTAGATATGCCAGGATGCAATGCTTGCTAAAATCTCCCAAGAAGTATTCACCGAGACATGTACATCTGTAAAAGGAAGGCGTGGTATGACATCCAACGAACAGGACTCAATCTGATGACGTCGAACCAAAATGGCCCGAGAGGAGTCAAGTCTGTCATAGAATACTTGAGGCCCTGTAAGAGAAAGCCAAGCCACTGAGCCCCATGTCATAAAGAATGGGAAAATGTTCATAGACACTTTTCTAGAAACTCATTGCTGATCCTAAGCAGTAGGTCAATGCCATCTGTTCTGGACTTGTGGACTCGACCATTAGCTACTTGTATGTCTGTTGGATGTCAAAAGACGATTTGGTTGCACATAGATGGATCTTTGTGGCTAAAAAATATGAGTAAAGTTGCAGTAGTTATATCATATTTGGCATTAAATTGGGCATTGTAGGTTTGATTTTAAGAATGCTGTCTCAAAGTCTAGAGTAACTCCAATAGATTTGTAGTTTTTGAACAAACGGTGTTGTAGTTTCATTCAAGTGAAGTAATGCCACCTTTGTTGTGATTTCAGGCATCAAAATTGCTTGAAGAGAAGCTGAAAGCATCTGGAGTGGAGTATGAAGTTCATCTGTATCCAAAGGTTGGCCACGCCTTCATGAACAGTTCCCCGGAAGCCAGGAAGCGGAAAGAGGAATGTGGCTTTGGCAAACATGAGGACGCTGCAGTTGAGTTGGCCTGGTCCAGATTTGAGACTTGGTTCAAAAAATACTTGCAATATGATGAGTCCCGTGCTCACATCTCCCAATTATGAAGGTTAGTATTCATCCTGATAGAGGTTTATAGTACCCTTGGAGGCACTAGTAGGTGCTGCATATAATTCCACGCTTGCACTTGTCCCCTGCAAAACTATCAAATTAACGTTAAGAAATCATTATGTTTCTCTGAATAATCTTGTATCTTGCGTGGGTTTTTTGCTGGAGTTTCCCGAGCTTCATTTAGGCTTAAGGGTCATAATTACACAGACCCACAGATCGATTTACAGATTATTTCCAGTGTTCTTTTATTTATCATTAATTCCATAAATAAATGACAGATAGGATTATGACCATTGTTTTTGTAGGCTCATTATAGAATTTGTGTACTTTTGCAAGCTCATATTAGCTAATTAAAATACAACTTCTTTGCATCCCTATTCCATAGGAACATAAAAGCTGTGCATTAGAAAACTCTTGAATGGGAAACACTGGTTTTCCTACTGATTGATGCCTTTTTACTTGTTCCACCATCTAATGTCTTGTTGACAGATCTGTTCAACTTGTGCATTATCATATTCCAGCCTTGCATACCATATGCCCTTACTGTGAAGGATTGATCCATCCCATTTCCGCTACGGTCTGTTTTTCTCTTAGGTGCTTCAGAGTATATGGAGCTGACTTTTGTCTCCACTTGATCTCAGAATTTTCATTTTCTTATTGGACGTTTGGCCATTTTTTTCTATTCCTTGAATTCAAAAAAATGTTTGGTATTTTCTTGACCAGAAGTAAATTCTACCAAAATAAAAGTTGAATGTGAGAATGATGAAATTGCCCCCCCCCCCCACCCCTCCCCCCCCCAAAAAGTTATTTAAAAAAAAAAAAACTTGAGCTTGCCAAACTTGGTTGCGAAGACCTTTGAACTTTGTCTACTTCAATTGACTCCAAAGGCTCTTAAAAATCCCCAAGAATGGCCTTCAAGATTTACTCAATATAGTTTACTACATGCCCAAAATATAGTAACACATGATTCCAATGTTGCCAATCATAATCTTAAAGTGACCAACAAAGTTGCTTGAAGTGAGTCTCCCAGATGCATGATACACTGACTAGACGATAACAAATAAAGCACAATCAATGAGAATATGGTCCATGAAATTGGCCAATTAAAAAAACGCACCAGATTCTTAAAAGAGGAACCTTGGAAAGTGAGATGTAATCCAAAAGGTTGAGAGGTATTGTTTTTTGTGTGTGGAAGTGTTACTAAAATATGTAACGAATCCATCTTACATTAACCACCTATCTCCTCCTTGTCTAAAGACAATCCTAAATACTAAGGCTTACTAAAATATTACATGACCAAAGGTGTCTTCTTCACTATACACTCCACTCTTCTCCATGAAATGTGCTTACAAACAAATATAATGCTACAAACTATTTTAGAGTATATTTTGAACCAATTTTCACACTAAATAAGAGAAAGTGAGGTGCATATCTTTAAAATTCATCCAAGAAAGTAAGTGTGCATATGTGTGAAATTCATCCAAGTCTCCAGTGGTCTCAAAAGCTTATAACGTTTATACAAAAGTGACTTAAAGTGATATTTCACTAAATATTACGTCATGAAAACATCAAATCTCCTTGTTCTCACTATAAAACATTGAGGTTTCATCAAATCTACTAGTGGTTTAGCAAAGAGAAGTCTAAACATTGATGTTTAGAAAAAATATAATACTTAGATCTTGAATCTATGTTAGAAGCTTGTCTTCCTTAGTATACTTCATTCTCCTCCATGAAGCGAACTTACAAACAAATGTAATGTTATAGAACATTTTGAAATCTATTCTATAAATTTTGCGCAAAATTGATATTGAAGTGAGGATTCACTCAACATTACATCATAAGAGCCATAAGTGCATTATGGAACACTGACGTTCCCCGGGTTACTCTATGGCCAAACTTGATATTGTCCATTGCATTGGGGTAGGACCACACTAATGCATAAATGTCCTAAAGTTGAGCTCAAGTTGAGGAATGAAGTGTTGATTTGAGGTAGTGGTGATAATTGAATTTAAGTGTGGTGCATTGTAGCATAATTGAGTTGATGCTAAGATGTCCTAATGACTATTTGTTGACCACAAGTAGTGGTGGGAATTAAGTCCAAGGACACGATATGCTTCGTGTCAAATGTGAAAGCATTAGTGATAAATGCTAAAATGAAATCACTTGAGGAGCTAGATGCACTAAGGCATGTATCTCTACATGTTGCTAGAGATGTCAGAGCCTTATTTTACTTGGAAATCTACATGGTCACTACTCTTGAACTCCTATTGTGTATCTGCATCATCTATTGTGGTATGAAATGCAGTTGGATCCATGCATGAATGTGATGATTATACATCAATAAAGTTAGTTTGTGCTAATGTAGATGGAAACGCCTCGTGTTGAGGCTTGCCTGTAAATGTGCATGATAAAAAAGTAGAGTTTGATCTGTGCAAGGATCTGATATAGGAAACAAAATTAGTTGTTTGCTTCTGAATCCTTTACTTTACTTGTCATGTATCCTTGTCCCTGGAACTAAGCATCTTTTTGGAACAAATCTAACACTCCATTGTTGAGAAATTTGGAGTCAACATCATCTTGATAGTCTCAAAATGACCACTTTTGAAGCACACTAAATCAAGTTGGTGGGGGATCACTCTTAGAAGAATATGTTTCCTATGTTAGGGTATTTCTATAGCATTTTTGCACTTGGATTGATGGCACCTATCCTTCTATAAGCTGTAGATGTAAATGTAGGTGGGTGGTACCCTCCAAGAGGGTTTTGTATATAAGGGAGTGGATGTGAGGTAGTTAGGGTCATTTTGTTGTGCTAAGACCAATGGGTGCATAGAGATTGACTAAAGAACCAATTGTACTTCCATTTCCCAAGGGGATTCGTTTAAAAAATGTATTTTTTTTAAACATTTGTCTCTTGAGCATTATTTTCTTCTCTTTTTAATTTTCTTTTATACAATGAATTTATTTTCTTTGCAGTCGATAGTTCATCCATTCCTTAGACACGTGACTAGCAGTAGTTCCATGTGATACGTGCATCAATTAGCCTCCAAAATGAATGCAAACACCCCAAAAAAGTCAAGAATAATTGAAAGCCTTATATCAAGCCTTGAGGTAATGGGTAATAAGGGAGCATAAAATATTTGAGGTAGACAAAATAGTAGGGGCAGAGGACATTGACTAATACCACTTGATATATAGACAAAGATTGAACCTCCACCCAACCAAAGGGTGATGGATCTGCACATACCATGAAAATTTGAGGTAGACAAAATAGTAGGGGCAGAGGCCAAGGACTAATAGCACTTGATATATAAACAAATATTGAACCTCCACCCAACCAAAGGGTGATGGATCTCCATATACCATAGCCCCAGTTGGAAGGAGCTATATAAGCCAGTTTAGTTAGTTGCCTAGTCACAACCCCAATAAGTTCAAAGGATGAATTGATCCACCCAAGGAACCCACAACCAAAAGAATAATAATATAAGGACATTTTTGTGAAATGTAGTGATAAGGAATGACACTAAAAATGTAACCATCCCACTGGAGCATAAAGGCCAATAGCCCATATGATGGGGTAGGAGTGAAGATCTTAGCAAAGGAACTCTATGATGGATGGTACTACCACCCATGATAATTAATGGGTACACCAAAATGATGAATGATGAATGGGTATTACCACTGATGATGATGGCCACATTCAACATATTATTGGCTAATCACAACAAGATAAAGCCTTTGGAAATTCTCACCATACAATTCACCAAATTGGATCTTTTGAAAGGATCAACAACATACCAAATACTATTGGGAAGACCATATTGGATTTTCACAAAGGATCAATAACATACCAAATACTATTAGGAAGACCATGGCTGAGAGAAGCATCAATACTCCATGATTGGGGCATGGGTAAGATCACCATTCAGAATAGAATACATCAATCAAAATAAATCTAGTAATGGGAGAAGTCAAACTCAATATATCGAATAATATTGAGGACACCTCTTCCCCATCATAGTGACCATGCATGGATCCCTTACGGCAGTGAAAGAGATCAAGACCACAAACCGTGACACACAAACTGACCACGCATGCATCCCTTATGGTAATGAAAGAGATCAAGACCACAAACCATGATACACAAACTGACATCAACAATTAGATACATGCATTGGCAACAATTGACAGGTGCAAGACATGCTAGAAATAAATGCACAAATGATATAGCTAGAACAAAAAATGTGGGATGAGGACCTAGGACTATTAGAATTACCAATTTTATGGTAATCATAGAATAGGATAATGACCCAAAAGAGGCTACATCTGAATTTTGACTAGGACCTAGAAACAAAGGCTGATATTGCTGCATTAGAAGGTCACGTTTTTTACAATGATTTGGCAATCCTTCAAGCACTAATGGTAGTAAAGAGTGCAGAACAAGGTGGTGAAATTGGACTCAACAAAACCCAAATAGGCACCTAAAACACAAAACTTTCAATGAGATCCAAAGTGATTGAAGGTGCCTACATGGTAGTGCAACCATTACTCTCGCAAACTAGAGTCCTATAGAGAATCGATCACTACTCTCACACAATAAGAAAATTTGCAAGTTCAAACCCAATGTGAAATTGAAGGTCATAATAGAAGATACATAACAAAAAGAAGTTCTAAGAACCATCAAAGCAATTGGTCAAGCATCTTTATCAACTGTTAGTAAATGCTAAAGGCAAATACCTCATAGACTATGAGGACTAAGAGAAGTACCTACTACTTCAAGAACTATACAGGTGAAAGATCACTATATTGATGCCCAAACCAATAAGACTCTCAAATTTATAGAATGAGAAAGCAAAGGGAAAAATGCAATTTATGTGGGGCCATACAATATAAGGAAATTGAGTCTTATTGTGAAGGAGAAGAAGAACAACATATATACATTGTTGAGAGACTCACACACGCTGAAGAAAATGAATTGAAAGCATTAGTGATGGTATGAAAGGACTGTATGGCTTGGTCTTATAGAGAAACAAAAGGTACTTTACCTAGAACCTATAGTATACACCAACCTTAAGGCATGTGGAACCTAAAGGAAAAGGACTATATGGCTTGGTCTTATAGAGAAATAAGAGTTACTTCCTCAAACCTACAGTACACACCATACCTACTATTAGGGAAGGTACCAACCTATAGAACAAATTTAAAGTATTAGGAAATTTATTAGATGATGGTTTAACTTATGAAATTGAGCAGACCAAATGGATCTCTCCAATTGTGATTGTCCCAAAGAAGAAATCGAAGCTAAGAATATGTGTGAATCTAAAAATGTAAATGAACTATGATTAGAGACCTATAGCTACCATTGAAATAAACAGTTTTGGAATGGGTAGTTGGGTCGAAATTCTATAGCTTCTTAAATGATTCAATGGGTACAACCAAGTAAAATTGCTCTTGATGATTAATCAAAGACAACATTACCATAGAATGAGGAGTTTTTCCATACAAAATCAAACAATTTCTATTATTCAATGTCCTAGCCACTTTTAGTAGGTCATGCACACCACCTCCAAGATGTTCCTCAACAATTTCAATAAGTCTTCCTAGATGAATCATGCATCCATTCAATTAAAAAGGATAACTCATCTTTGAATAGGTACTAATAAAAAACAGAGAGTAAAACATCTCCTTGAACCCTCTAGAGTGTCAATTCTTGTACACGCATGAGGACATGATATTGCTACCACCATGGATGATATAAAAATAATCATGGAATTACCACCCCTAATAATGCTAATGGTATACAAGTATTCATGTCCATTCAAGATACTTTAATATTTTCTTTCATAGGTATGCCATGATTGCACTATACTATAGAAGATTCATCCTTAGTATGCCATGATTGCAAGACCTCTTTATAAGATGTTGATAAAATTCACATGGATAGAAGAATGTGAAGAAAATTGAAACCCCCAAGTGGAGATTGATTTTGCAACCCCCATACTAATGTCACCAAACTGGGACATTGAGTTCTATGTACATGCTGATGGTTCTAACTATGCAATAGGAAGTGTATCTACCTATGAAATACAAGAAAGATTACCTAGTATGCCTTGCAAGCCAACAAGTGAACGATGGAGAGGGAAAATACACCACAATAAAAAGAGAAGGCCTAGCAATGGTCTATGGTGAAAAAATTTAGACATTATCTATTGGCCATATGCTTTGTATTGTAAATTTATCATCAAGACCATAGGTCAGTAGTAGTAGAGAATATGACATGGTTGGTGATAGGAGTTTAAGAGACAATTAGAATAGAAGATGACTTGCTAGATGCTACATTGTTCCAAATAGATGCTACCCTTGATTAGCGTATATAAATCATTGTTTATTTAATGATAAGAAAAGAGCCTCTTAAACTAATACTAATTAATGCATGAAAATGGATCCTAAATATTCCCCCATACTAACTCATTTGCAAGTGAACTATACAAAACCTGCAACCATCAAATCCTAAGATATGCTCTCCTACATGAGATAGTGCCAATCATTTGAGAAGTTCATAAGGAGAAGTTCATGAGGGCATAGAAGAAAGTCACTTTTCCAATGAAGCTTGCATATATACAAGTAGCCACCATAGGTACCTAATTGATTCTAACCTTAGAACATAACAAATGTTCCCAAAAATAAATGTATAGGAGGAATCCTACATCACTCATAATGCATAGAACACACACGTTTCTGAGCACAACTCATTAAATTGCACTAATAAAAGTTTGAGAAAATGTTTCATTCCACACTCATGGCACCATCATCATAAATAACTATGGAAAAATAGAGACTAAAAGCTATCAACCCACTCCTAAAAGAAATACACTAATGACACAAGGCAAGGTGACAAAAAAATTATTGATCCATGTTTCCAAATGCTAGTATGAAGATAAACTGACAAGAAAGAAATAAATTTGAAGGTCTATGAAAAATAGAATCCATTATGAAAAAGTCAAATTGACATGAAAGGAAAGACCTTGAAAACCATTATCAAAGAGACTTTGTGTCAAAGGACCACACCCTCAACTATAAAATCCTTCTCATTGTCAAACACTTGAAGAAAAACAAAGTCAAGAATCATACTAAAGGGGATCATCCCAAAACAACGACTTGAGATGGTGGTACTGGACAGAATTACTGACAAAAAAATGCAGCACATAGGCTAGGGAGAGATTTCTCATGTCTAAAGAGGACATAGAGTAAAAAAGACTATAGATAGAGTCATCAAGTAGGATAAAGAGAGATATCTCATGACTAAGAGGACCTAGAGTTGGAAAGACTATAGATAGAGTCATCAACCAACAATAATAGAGATAGGGTAACTCTAACATCCAAGGCAAGAAAGAGGAAACAATAAAAAGAAAAGACACATCTTGTGTGGCCAAGAGTCTCCATGCATAACATGTCAAAATATGCACATACACTCTCAAAGTCCAAGGGACTAAAATAATTTCTCAAGAGGATGCAATGCCTTTTACCTACACCTAATATGATAGAATATATCACTCAATTCATAAGATCAAAGCATATAGTTTTGCAAGAGAATAAATATGGCATAGTCACACATAACAAAAACCCTCTTTATATCTATTTTGATAGGTCAAAAATGTAGAATTCTCTTGCATTTCCAACTTTGGAGAAAAGGTATCCTTCAAGACATCCAGATGCAAGGTTCTTAAAAATTCAAGATTACAAAAACACGAAGTTCGGGCATATGACATGGCATGGTCCTAGATCCAGATTTGCGAAGAAGTAGCTAAGACTTTTGTAAGATATGGCAACCCCAAGGCAGTAAGAAATTACTTCATATCTATCAAAATTTTTATACTCCTAAGTAGGTAAGAAATACAAAACTAGGATAGGCATATACGCATTTTAAAAATAAATATGCCTCAAGCACCCACGATGGAAGTGCTACATTCCCCATCTACTAGAAATCATTGTTGGATCAAAGATCTAGCAAGAGAAAACCTCTACGCTTGCCTTGGAATCTATAGAAAAAATTGGATCTTTTATTATCTCCTAGTTGGGAAATAGAATCCCAACCCACTATTGATGAGATCCAATCGGATGGTAGTCTAATGTTGTAGGAGGTAGTAAGATCCAACATGGGAAGTAGTTGATGCAAGACACTACACCCATTCAAGATATGCAAGTAAACACTTTTATTGACCCTAATATTCTTATGACACATCTATACAACATAATTATTGAGATTCTCTAATAAACTGACATACAAAATAAAGTATAGAATGCAACATGGATACATGGGAGATAATTTTATCAACAATACAAACAGGGAAACTCCCCCATTTCAAATCATAAATTATCATAGTCAACACTTGCAACGAATTTCAGAGCTATCCACTAGTAGAGTGGAGACAAAAAAGTCATTTGCAAAATGCTATCGAGAATAAAGCATGAACAAGACAATGGCTAGGGGGATTCACTCTTAGTACAAGGGGGATGTCACCTGCTTGCATTATAAAGCACCCCTATTTAAGCTTATAAGGATACCACCAAAGGCACACTATGTCCCCCCTTTCCTTAAATCTACGTTCTTTCTCAATTATTTAGATTAGACCAAAAGAAATTTAGATGATATAGACCATCTTCAAATATTCACCAATGGTGGGGGTAATATTCTTTTGTTTCCCTAGCATCGCCTAAAACTAGCCATAGCTCGGGCTTAGCTCATGCACACTTGGTATATGATCGATTGTCACTAGTCAAATGTGTTTATGCTTAAGGTCTAAAAACCTGTATTTCCCTACACCCCTCCCTCTCCCACCCCAAGATGTCAAGGGCCCCCTAGCTTAAATTCAAGATGGAGAAAAAGTTAAAATGCCCCACACCCCTAATGTATAATCTTATGCTTCATCTAAAAAACCCCCCCTATTGTACACTTACATGATATCACAAGTGTCCCCTTGTGAATCCCCCGCGAGACAATGTAGGTCACCATAATGCTACAAGAAATCAACTACAATTGTCAGATGCATTGAAGAGCAAAGAAGAGGAAAGACCATTCATTCTGCCAATTGAAAAGTACACATTAAAAAGGATTGGTTCATTCTAAGAAAGTGTGTTGCAAAAGAAGAGATGATCATTTTGAAGGATGAGCCTGAATTCAATGGAAGTAGTTGTTGCAAATCATAATGTTAAATGCATTACCCACTTTGAATTGGGATAGACCAATGGGAAAAAATACTCTCATGAATCTGTGCCAACTTTTATAATAGGATGACAAGATTTTGTTATGCCTTTCAATACATGCAATCTTTATATGTGTGAAATGTGGAGAAAGTGGGATCAAGCCTTCCTAGTGCAACAATGATCAATGTGCTAGCTATGGTGGATTAAACCGCACAATAACTTCCATGGGAGAGATAGGGACACTCAAGTCAATCTATTCCAAATGTAATTATCAAAAAAACAAGAGAGGCTTCTTATATAGAGAGAGCCTTTAGGATAGTCAATTCATGTGGTATCCTCTGATCCAGATATCACCTAGTGGTAGCCCTTGCTCCACATCTTCTCATGCAGTCCACATTCTTAAGTGGGTACTGTAATTCACATAATACCGTACCTTTGCTCATATATTATGTGCACATGGCACTATATCTCTCGACACCTCCCCTTAATGCCATGATGCATTGGCTACTACAAGGTGGTCAGATGTAAGTTTACAAAAGTCTATCACCTCCCGTTAGTGCATATTGCTACTTAAGGTGGTCAAGTGTGGTATTACAACATGATCAATACCTCCCCTGTGTGCTTACATGGCTACTCTCATGTGGTTAGGTTTAATACCTGCTGAAACCAGGGTATATTCATTTAGTGTCCTTTACAAAACATAGGTTAAATGTGGCAAGGATTGCTTCTTAATACATTTTGTTGATGATGTACTTCTCTTTGTTTGATGTACCTTGATACATGACGCTATGTTCTTCATTTTCCTTTACTACTTTTTGTGTGGGTGCGAAGTTTTGATCTATGTTCATCTCATGCAGTTGTGCTTTTGACATACAGTAATGATTTGTGCATTCAAGATTTGCATTTTCATTTGTTCCAAAAGGTCTTATCAATTAATCTCTTTCAATATTTGCAGTGTCTAATTGCATACAAAGATGCATTGAATTAATTCAAATGATCAGATGTATACCCACCGTTTGACATCTCCAGATTGAATAAATGCTTCGTACAATGTTAGAAGCTGATGGTTTTTCATACAATGTATCCAATGTGCTCATCAAGTCCTTTGTTGTCTTTTATTGAAGAACTTTGAAAGGCATTCATGCTCCAAAACATAGTTGTATTGTTTCTAGTGCCTTTCTATCAAGAACTTACTCGTTTGCACTTGACATACTTGTGAGCTTCTTTTCTATCCCTCTAATGGCAAGAAAAGGTCCTTTTAGTATAGATAATCCTCAATCTACATCTTCCAATGCTAGTAGTTCTTGCCATTAAACTTCTCGATTTTCATCTTGCCTTCTTTTGTCATTGCTCCCCACTCATAACGGGAACCTCCTTCCAAACGAGTCAATGCATGTTGCTCAAACAAGCACTCTAATACTAGTTGTTATGAGCAACATGATGATGGAGCAATAATCCAAGAAGAAAAATGCATAAAATACACAATACAAAAAGCATACGGAATGGAAGAGAAAGAGAGACATCAATACACGTGGTTCACTCAATGTGGGCATCCATGGAGAAATAGCCAGTCCTTTGTTTTTCTACTGTAGCAAGCGAGAAGATACAAGATACATGCAATATATCCACTGCTCTTGTTCTATATGAACCACAACCTTACCTTTACAATTTCTAAAGGCTCTCTCTATATAAGAAGCCTCTCTTGTATTGTTGATATGTATTGTTGATATGTACATTTGGAATAGATTGACTTGAGTGTCCCTATCACTCTCATGGAAATTCCTATGTGGTTTAATCCATTGTAGGTAGCACATTGATCATTGTTGCACTAGGATGGATCCTACTTTCTCCACTGGTATCAGAGCCTTGGTCTAGCTCTCCAAGATTATTTGAGACTTTGAGAGAGAGAGAGAGAGAGAGAGAGAGAGAGAGAGAGAGAGAGAGAGTCCTTTTCCTTGAAAGATTTCTTATGAGAGAGAGTTTCATCTCTCCTATGTTTTGCTATGTGCGAGATTTATTGTTTAGATTGATAGATTTGAAATAGAGATGCTCTACCCTCTAAGGAGAAGAAAGGAAGCCTTATTCTACTTAAGGAGAGAGGAGTTTATTTGGTTGGCATGTTGTTTGCTACTCCAAGAATAAAAAACTAGACTGTAATAGTCAAAGAATCACACAGGTTGAATAGCTTAGATGAAAGCTACTACCGCCCACTCATATAGTTTCTGTGACACACTTTGGCAAAAGCAAGCACAAGATGACCAACAGTCAAGGCTAAATGCCCAAAAAAATTCATTTGACAAAGCTACAACTACTAGTAGCAATGTGGACCAACAATAGCTCCACAAGACAATGCTACACTCATAGTAGAGAAAGTAGCCACCACTTCAATGTCTCATAGAATGATGGACATTAATGCATATTGATATGGCCCTTGCCCCTAGAGGGGACCCCTCAAGGACCATATCATCAATAACTATAGATAGACAACAAAATGCAAGAAAATTTGAACAAGCACAAGCGACATGCTGGGATGAAATAACCGTGACAATAGGCACAAGCAAGCATTAGACATAAGGCAAGCTCCAATGACCTCAGCAAGCTTTAATAGCATCAATTTGACCAAACCAATGAAAAATGGTGAACGACCAACAACAATCTATAGGAAAGTTATACCTATACCTATGACTAGATTGACCCATAGAGTTGAAGCAACGGGTTGCATTTAGTCATACTTATCAAAATATTCTTAAAGAGGTTAAAGAATCCATTGCTATTACTCAAGAGGAGTACACTAGACAAGCCAATAAGAAATGGAAACATATGATTTTCAAATAAGGTGATTATGTTCTTTTGCAAATTGAGAAAAGAAGATTAAAAAGTTTTGAGAAATGGCCAATCATCAAAATATCTCCATGTTTCTATGGACCATTTAAAGTGACTCAAAAAATCAATGATCTTGCATATAGACTTGAATTATCTGATCATTGGAAAATCCATAATGCCTTTCACATTATCCTTTTGAAGCCATTCAGAGGACCTTTACCTACAGGTCCTATTTATAAAGAGGCTCCATTGATTGTTGATGAAGAGGAAATACTTGAACCTGAATGCATTGTTGATCATCAATAAACCACAACCCGAAAAAGAAAATGTTTATGTCAAATATTAAATCAAGTTTAAGAAGCATCCGAGAGATGATGCTTAGTGGATGCTTGAGTGGTTCTTTCAATCTTTTCCAGACCTCATCAGTTCCTATAATCAAACACATGTGATTGAGGTCAGTTGCAATCCAAGTAAGAGGGTTGTTACAAAATTTGTATTTCTAATATTTCTTGTTATGGATATTATTTCATTTTAGTCAAGTGTGACTATGGAAAAGTATTCCATAGGAGTGCACCGAATGCGGCGAGGGTACTAGCGAATGCTTTGTGTGGTTTGGTAGAGGACGCCTAACTAGCCTGTGACTTGTCATGCTAGATGATCGATATTGTGGGTGGTTCCATGTTAATACTGATGGTGCTAGTGTTATTGGTGTTATGTTTGATTATTGTACTTTGAGTGCAATTATATTGGGATTAATTGATTAGATGATTCGTTCAATTGATTTGTTAATAAAAAATGTAATCGCGGCTTGAGTACAGGTGATGGAACTAGTGCCGAGGATTGGAATTAGTGTGGGGGAGGTACGAGGGTACCAATTCAGGTGTCGCACAGTGCATAGCATGTGGCCATGGGCCAATTTTCTAAATCATGAATAT
This sequence comes from Dipteris shenzhenensis, assembly GCF_047967505.1. NCBI lineage: Eukaryota > Viridiplantae > Streptophyta > Polypodiopsida > Gleicheniales > Dipteridaceae > Dipteris > Dipteris shenzhenensis. Next base: position 46,776,143 of record NC_141608.1, on the reverse strand, counting down.
TGTAAATCTTGGATAATACTTGAGAAAGAAGGCATAAACTTATTTTGAATAAAGTAAGACCAAAGTGGCTTTGTAGAAAGAATGAGGCATGATCCATTTTTGAGCCCAAAGAAGCTTTGTAAAAGGCATTCAATATAATCCCTTACTTTTGGGAATTGAGGTATAATTTTGGCTCCTTAGACTTCAATAAAATATTATAGAGCCATTCATCTAGGGGGGGGAGATTGTACCTAATTGGTTGTCGTCTCATTGCACATTAGTTAATTTTCATTTCCTTCAAGTGGTGTTTAGTGAGCTTGGAAATTCCCCTTTTTGGTTTGATACAAATAGAGTCTGCAAGATGAACTCATGGAAGGCAGCTCGTGTTGAATCCACAGAAGATGTAATCGAATGGTGACTACGAGAGTGAGGGAGATTTGAGAGTAGGAAAATGAAGGCTCTCTAAAATTCAAAGTGAGAATAAATGTAAATTTTCATTTTACCTCGATATATACCCAAACTTATAATCAAAAACCCTAAATCCCAAATTCAATCTGAAAAATGTACACATGAAACCACATGGCAAAGACATCTCCATAGGTATGCCAAACCTTGTGAAAATCCTTTCGAAAATGAATTGCACACAACATTTCCATTGTAAGAAGGATATCCATTTGGTCAACCCAAATTGTAGTTCGTATTTTTTGGCAACTAGGATGTACTTCTTCTTTTAGGCTATTCCAAGTAAGGGTCCAACAAAGTCCATTTCCCATTTCTAGAAGGGGTGAATGGAAACCACAAGATTAAGTTGACCAAGGCCTTGTCAAAGAATAGATAAGTTTCATAGGACCTACCATAAGTAGTTACATATTTGAATATTGCTAGCCGATGATAGCCTACATGTAGGATCTTTTTAATGGTATAGTCTACTGTATAATGTCCTTTGCAAACCGCATCATGGCAATGCTACATTACATCTCAAACCTCTTGGGCATCAATGTTCCTTTGAAGCAAACCATAAATGCCTTCCTAATAGTAGCTAATGCCATTGATGACCATGCACCACTTAATGTTCTTTGTGATACACTTCCTTTCATGGCTAGTGGCATCATGTGGAAAGCATAAGAAGTGAGAAACTAGAAGATTCTGTCATACCATGGATCCTCAATGGTCACAATTGAAAGCAAACTTACCTCAAGGTCGTCCTCTAGCTAATCCACATTGTTTAGATTGGAGCACTCTCTTTTAACAATTTTCAAAGAAAAATCAAACTCTTGCAATATCCCTAGCCACCTCAACAATGTCTATTAAGGGTGTGGAGACCAAAGCCCTTGCTTGGCTAGCCCATCACTTACCAAGAAAAAAAATTGTCTACTAACTGCATGGTGCTTACAATTCTCAAAACAAAAGCCTAGAAAGAAGGCTTGCTTGTCTATTGAATCTCAATATCAAGCATTTGTCTATTGAATCTCAGTATCAAGAATTTGTCATAAAGCAAAGTGGATTGGGTACATGAATTAATATTTGCCTTGATCTACAAAAAAATCCCTACTAGTGTATGTGAACTAACACCTAGTTTGTTGAAGAAAGTTAGATCCTACTTTGGATTGTGTAGAGTCAATGCGTCCTTAATCTTTGCAAAACCTTCATCACAATTACAATCCTATTCAGGTTCCTTCCCATCCTTAAGAGGAGAGGCCATGGGACTTCTCAATGGGTCATATTCAAGCATGAAATGGCAATAACAGCTAGCAAGATTTATAAAATACCTCACTTTCCTTTAAGTATTGGGTGCTAGCAACATTCACAATTTTGAATACCTCAATGTCAAAGTCAAATTTGAAACAAATTCCTGGTAGAGCTTGCAATAAGGGATAACATTCAAATCAGTCATGCCTCTTCTTTTTACAACCATGACAACTAGCATTTGCATTTGACTTGTCTCGTGGAGCTTTGTTGCCTTAGACTTCGTATCCATCATTTCAAGATGTAGCTCATTGAGAGATTTGGTAATATCTTGGATTGAGGAATCAATAACTCTAAGAGGAAGAGGGTGGGGTGGATGAAGAAGAAGGGTTGCTTGTTGCTATACCTATTCTTGGTGGTACCACCATAATGCTTAGAGATTCGGTATGGTGGAGAGTTAGGTTGACATATCAAGGGTGTTGAGAAGTAAGTCTAGGAAAATTTAAAAGACTCCCTTCAGTTGGTGCTGGTAAAGCTGGCATTTTTTATTTGGAGCAACAAATTGCTGATAATAGGAGGGAGGCTAGACTAGACATGTTTTACATCCCTTAGATCTCCTTGACAAAACTATTTGCTAGTTTTCTCAAGTCTCCTCTACCCTTACCTTGTGATATCACAAATCCCATCTCACATCCTTTGATTTTGGAAGGGGTAAGAGGCCTCCCTCTTGCTTTAAGGATGACCCTAAGCTTTTCCAATTGAAGACTGTCTAGGAGCAAATAAAGATTGTTTGGGGATTAGCTGTTGTTGATCTTAGACTAATTTCTCTTTCCACGCTAGAGAATAAGATATAAATCTTGTTTAACTTTAATTTTTTTGCATATTAAATACAAAGTAGCTTTTCTAAGGGAAGAAAAAAGTAAAATTCATATATAATCTAGAAAATGGTAATATCTTCTTGTATTATGAATTGGGTATCCTCTTGCTAGCTCTTACACGATGCTTCCAATGCCCACTTTTCTTAGCCAATTCATCTTTTGGGCACAATTTTCCTTTCACCCAAGCATACACAATTGGAGTATCTTTCTTGAATAGTATTTTTCTTGGGAATTGATATTCTTTTATGCAATCTTATTCTAATATGTACATGTCTATCCCACATTAACCATATATCTCCTTCTTGTTTAAAGAAAAGCTTTTTTTGAAGCTCACTAAAAAGTGCACACCTAGACCTTGAATATGTTTGAGAAGCTTGCCTTTCTCAAGATGCTCCACTCTTCTCCATAAACTTTCCTATAAATAAATTTAATACCACAAAACATTTGAGATTATATTTTGAATCAATTTTCATATTAAATAAAAGAGAGTATGGGTGCATGTGTTCATGTCAATCTGAAAAGAGATTATAATGTTTGCATAAAAGTGACCTTAAAAGTCAGGTTTCATAAACATTTCATCGTAAGAACTTCAAATCTCCTTACTCTTCCTATATACTATGCTAGTTGTTGTGCAAGACACCTAAATGTTGAGGTTCGATAAATAAATAGATACCTAGATCTTTTGTATCTTTGAGAAGCTGCTTCCCTCAATAACTTGAAACTTATGTAATGCTTATACAAACTATGACATCACAAGTGAGGATTCACTCCGAAGCTCCTTGATCACACTACTTTACTAGTGAAAAGACTATATTACCTCATTCTCCATGAAGCAAGATTGTAGATAGGAAAAATCCACCAAAATGCCTTTGTAATAAAAATGAATGCTCATACCAAATTGAAGATAGAAAGCATGAAAGCAATGTAAATACATGTGAAGGTCGAAACATGGATAAAAGAAAGATATATTTTCATGCTCTAGTAAGTCTCATGCTTGAAGATCAAATTCTCTTTTTATTTGCTTTCAAAGAAACTTGTTCAAGTGTCCTCCAAGATAGAGATGTGTTGAATCATTGTTCCTTGTAGCTAGGTAGGCACATTGATTGTGTCAAAAACTTCCGTGAATATGGTTCCATGAAGCCACATTGATTGTGCAAAAAACTTAGAGGAAGACACTTAAAGGTCTTATGAATCTTGACTAACACACTTTGAAATGGAAGAGGGAGATGGAAGGAAGGGAGTTGGATTGAGAGGGTTTGGTTTTGAAGAGATTTGGTTCAAGTTTGATTAAAAAATTTGGTTCACAAGTTTGGTTCCACTTCAAAAACATTATAGGGGAGGTAAGGGCATGTAGGAGAACTGCAAACATCGAGCCATTTGAATAAAAAATGGGAAAATCATGTGACATCCTAATCTCCATAAGATTATTTTATATTCATGTTTTAAACCTTATCTTGCCATATCTCCACAAGAAGGGCTCTCTTACAAGGCCCCTATTTTATAGTGAGCCAGTTGCATAGACCCCATGGCTAGGCATATTCCATTTATGTATTGAGGTTTTGGAGTTCAAGCCAACGTTGGGCTCATTATAGAGGAACTTTCTACTATAAATAGGGGATATTTAAAAAAAAAAAAGGACTTTGATGATATCAAAGTGCCTAGGGTCTCTCCAATGGTTAAAAAAAAGGTTGGCCAATTGTGTAAAGGAGGCATAAAAACAAAACAAAAACAAAAGTGCCAATTTGGCTTGTGTTTTGATCATCTCTTTATCATCATTCGGAGTAAAAAGCCATCTTTTGCAAAGAACATATCTTTTTGGCCCAATTAGAATCAAGATAAATCCACATTGCATCAAAGAGCATAATATTATGAGCTATAATATTAATCGTTCCTTCCTCTCTTTGGTTTTTGCAATAAGACTTACATTTAGTATGATAGGGTTGAGAGAAGCGTGGGGAAAGTGCACTATATTTGAACTAAAATGGCCAAAACTTATTATGAGATACTCTAAGAATTTTGTTTTGTTATTTATTTTTTTGTTGGAATACTACAAATTTTATTTACTTTATATGTATGCATCCAATGATTATTATTATTATGAACTAACAAAATAAATCACCTTTGCTTTTGTATATCTTTACGATAGGACTTATACTTACTATAGCATTGAAAGAAGAATGGAAAAATATCAAATAATAAGGACTATAATAATGTATTAGAAGCTACTATATTGATTTTAGAGCTTATAAAATGACCATTAGAAAGTGCCTCTCTTTTATTTTGGCGAGTTTATGCTATTAAACTTTCATCCATTTCAATGTCTATTTTTTATTGGAGTTGTAAGTTCAATTTGTTTTGAAATGTTAAAGTGATTAATTTGTTTTTAACTTTAGTTGAAGCATTTTATTTCCTTGATACATTTTTCAAAGGTGAATAGTGATGTTTGTGTCTTTTTTTTTAATGTGGTTACTTTAATGGTTTTTGTCTATGAATGCAAATTTGTGTGAAGGAGCCAGAAGTGTACTTTTTCTTTAAAATACATATAATTATTTTATTGAATGATTGGAAATATTAGATCATGTTTTATTTTATTTCTTTTGTACTAAATTAGGTACAATAGAGTGGGAATGACAATAGAGAATGGACTCCCAAAGTGTGCCAAAAGATATTTGAGGACAATTAGTAATATGAAACTAGCTTATAGTCTGTGGTATTGAACAATATAAAAAATGAAAATGCGAATGGATTCCCTAAGTATACAAAAAATATTCCTAGGTCATAATCCAACTTACTCATTGAGGCTGCTATAAAGTCAAGCAGCTATAATAAAGCCAAGATGAAGGATTTAGAGGTTGCTATAAAGTTAAGAGGAAGGATTTAGAGGCTGCTATAAAGCCAAGTGGAAGGATTCAAAGGACCTATCCAAATATTAGAAAGGGAGAATTCTAGAATTGGAGATGAAATCTAGGGATAAAGAGTGAACAAAGTCTATATTCAACATGTATTCACACACACGGTCAAGAGATTGACGATTCCTTTTTGGTGAGTGACTTTCAAAGTTAAGGCAAATAGCATGATCATGGAAGCCTACATGACACACCAATATTTTTTAGAATCCTAATAAAGAAGTTGGAACTTAGATGGACACATCGATTACTTAGTCACCTACAAAAAAGGCTGATGAAGAAGAGCAAGAATTGCCAGAGACACCCCAAGAAGAGCAACAACAACTCAAACGGTCTACTAGGGAAAGAAAACCTCTATCCATATTGACATATGCTCAAAAGGGAAAAGCAATTCAGGATCTACTTTATCAAGTGTCAGAACCAAAGTTAGTGATAGCATCAGAATTTCGGTTGTGTATACTCTATACTTCATGCTCACCCTTTATTTTTTCGATGGCGAAGCTTTCATAAAGCCTTATTAAAGATCATATGTTTCATTATTAATTATGTCTACACCACTTGTGTTTTTTCATAGCATCTCAGTTTCAACGTTATTCCACATGGTTTTCTAGCTTTAATAGGTTTGTTCTAATATCAAGATTAGACAAGTTTTACATCATCGTTTCTAATATCAAGATTAGACAAGTTTTACATCATCGTTTTGATTGAATACATAATCATATTGAATGAAATCATAGCAATTGACATAGTTAATTGGTCAAAACATACCTAACCAAAATGTTACTACGAGTGTAAGCATTAATTTCAATTCAAAGGTGATCTAGAATGAATTTGATGCCTAGGTTTACCAGTTTCATAAATTTATTGTCCATACACTTCACCATTGATCCCACCATGCCATGCATGAAGATTCTATGTTCAAATGCAGTTTTTACCCTACTAATCAATGCATGGAAAATTTCAATGTATAACATGATAGAACATGGACATGTGTTGAATAATCAAAATTTACAAAATTTGAATAAACATGAGAATATGAAAACAAATACAAATACATAAACACACACCAACATGCAATAGATACAAATACCAACATGAGCACACATCAACATGCAATAATTGGCATGACAAATTTATTGACTCCATTATCCCAAGACATCCCTTTTTTAATCAATGATACTTAAAAGAAAACATGAAAGAAGATTACCACCACCATGTTGTTGTTATGAGTATGTTTTGGACAATATAAATGGGAATTCACAAAATACCTCAATGATTTTCTAAGAATAACTTTCAAAGATGTTCAAAGAATGGGTATCAATACATAAGAATACATTGTGGCAATTCGATCTTAGATTCCAAACATGATCTTACATTCAAAAAGCAAACCAAAAGATGTATGTACGAATGCATTGAATAAAAGTACAAGGTTCATTTGGAAATTACACATATATCTTCATTCTAATATGTATCTATATCTACAAATAATTTAAACAACATATTTCATTTCATGACTAGAATGGATAGTACAACAACAAAGAGTGTAAACAAATAATAAAAGAATGCATAGAAGGAAATCTTAGCACACACGGAAGAATGAAAAAGATGGGGAACTCTTTCTTCGTGGTCAACACATAATGTAAAATTTTTCATTCATTAATCATTGCAAACATGAGAATGGAGGTAGAAATTGATGGGACACCTTGTCCTCTTCAACTTCTCTTGAATTCAAGTCATTCACAATTTAGTTATTTGGATGTCCCTGATAAGAAATCTATTCTTCAACTACCTTTCACATCCTTTGATTGGGAGAATGACCTAGGCTATCCTTTGCATTTCTCGTCTCTCTTGGTGAAGCTCCCTCAGCCTTAACATGGAATCAAAACTAATGGAAGTAGATAGTAGCCTAAAGCTCCAAGAGTTTAAAGTTAGATTTTTTGCAACTCCATTCTCAAATATTAGACATGATCTTGGCATTGGAGGTTAAGGAGGAGCACACAAACCTCCATCCCTACCAGAAGGAAGAGAAGGGAAAGCCTAGTTTGGAAGTGGAAAAGGCAAGATCCTGCCTAAAAGGATAGAAGCTAATGTCTTGCCAAAAGTGCATGGTGTTCAATGACTGCCCAAATTAGCAAGCAAAAATGGAGCACCAGTTATTCCTTAGAATTTTGTAAGGAGGGTGAACAATCTAAAGATGAGGTGATTGGCTATCCATTACTATTGATGAGGATTTGCATTTTGAGTCAATGTCTTTGGATGTGGTCTCATGCATTTATAGACTTTCTTCCTACATCCCAAACCCCAGCTGCTTTCTTGGAAAATTGAGTGCAAACTAATTGGGTAAAGAAAGGTTAACAGTCATAGACATTACATTCCTAAAAGGAAGGGATAAAATGTTTTTTAATTTGAAAATTAGGCTTTGTATTTACAGTGTTGTTCCTCTAAATTTACCCTAGACAAGCTTAGGCCTACCAAAATCCTAATTTCGGCTAAATTGCCAGACCAACCACTTTGACTTTACAACTAGGGAGTTAAGATTTGTGGGGTCTTGGGTGAGGTCATAGGGGTGGAGTAGTTCATTAACCCAAGAGGCAACCCACATGTGTGTGTCCAAATGGATCTTGTAGAAGTTCTACCAAGCACTCTTGTGATTTTGAATAGAAATGGGGAGGTCTACAAAGAAAAATCTCTTGTAAAAAAAATTCTCCCTAATTCTAGTTTTTTATGTGGGTTGTCTACCCATATTTACAATTTGCTCATAGAGGAAGGTAGGAGCCACCTCAATTAGGGGAAGAAGAGATGGTTAGAACAGGACATTTCACTAGCAAGGGGCAAGCTATTGTTTCCTTTATATCCAAAAATGCTTAGGAAGATCTAGTGGGATAAGAAGACTGAAGATTAGATTCAAGACAACAAAGAGGACATTTGAGGTTTAGCCTAGCTAGTCAAAAGATTTTGAGAATGAAATAAATCAAGGGGATGCCATGATTATAGAGTTCGGCAATGAAGATGACTCTAAGGAGGAACTCCCACACCCACATATGGTGGAAAAAGACTTTGTAGTAGTACAACAAAAAGCTCTACCAACTATGTAGAACAAAAGAAGGCTTTTCCAACTCAAGGATTCCCCCTAGGTTACAAAGAGGAAGAGTAAGAATGGTAAGTAAACCTTGTCCCTTCTCACACTCAATGTGAGTCAGTTAGCTGACCCTTTAAGAGAGATGGAAGGTGCTAGTTAGTTGAGGTCAAATGCTCTTTTCCCCTCCTTTTTATCACTACAAGAGGTTAAAGTCGCTCATGAAACCCTTGGGATGAGATTGAATAGTAGTGGGTAGAAAGGGTGTGGGTTTATACAAACCGTGAAGAAGGAAGAGGGGGGACTATCATTCGGGTCTTGTCTCACCTTAGGCATTGGAATGATGTTGAGGAGAGGTGGTAAGCCCTCCAGTGCAAGCGAAAAGGGTTTCCATTCACAATTGTCTCTGGTTATGCTTCCACAGGTACACAAACTAGGAGACAAACATGGGAAGCCTTGCTTATTCTTTGTGGTAACATCACAATGCTTGGAGATTTGCTATGGTGGAGAGACAGGTTGACATATTGAAAGAACATGAAATTTTGAAAGACTACCTTTAGTTGGTGCCCGTAAAGCAGGCTTTTTTTTTTTGAGCAACAAGGTGCTGATAATAGGAGGGAGGCTAGACTAGACATGTTTTACATCTCTTAAGATCTCTGTGACACAAGTATTTGCCACTCTTCTCAGGTCTTCTCTACCCTTACCCTGTCATATCACAAATCCCTTCTCACATCCTTTGATTTCGGAAGGGTAAGAGGTCTCCCACTTGTTTTAAACATGACCCTAAGCTCTTCCAATTGAAGAGTGTCTAGGAGCAAAAAAAGATTGTTTAGGGATCAAGTTTCATTGATCCTAGGCTAATTTCTCTTTCCACTCCAGAGAATAAGATATAAATCTTGTTAAAGGTTGAATTTTGTGCATATACATACAAAGTAGTATGCAGAATCTAGAAAATGGTAATATCTTCTCGTATTATGAATTGGGTATCCTCTTGCTAGCTCTTACTCGATGCTTCCAATGTCGACTTTTCTTGGCCAATTCATCCATTGGGCACAATTTCCTTTCAGCCAAGCATGCACAATTGGAGTATCTTTCTTGAATAGTACTTTTCTCGGGAAGTGATATTCTTTTATGCAATCTTATTCAAATATGTAACATGTATATCCCACATTAACTATATATCCCCTTCTTATTTAAAGAAAAGCTTTCTCTAAAGCTCACTAAAAAAATACACACCTAAACCTTGAGTATTTTGTAGAAGCTTGCCTTTCTCAAGGTACTCCACTCTTCTCCATAAAACTTTCCTACAAATAAATTGAATACCATAAAATATTTGAGATTATATTTTAAATCAATTTTCATATTAAATAAAAGAGAGTATGGGTGCATATGTTCATGTCAATCTAAAAAGAGATTATAATGTTTGCATAAAAGTGACCTTAAAAGTGAGGTTTCACTGAACATTTCACCGTAAGAACTTCAAATCTCCTTATTCTTACTATATACTATACTAGTTGTATTGCAAGACACGTAAATGTTGAGGTTCAATAAATAAATAGATACCAAGATGTTGTGTACCTTTGAGAAGCTTGCTTTCCTTAATATACTCTAGTCTTTTGCTTGAAACTTGTGTACAAGCAAATGTGAAAAGAGATTATAATGCTTATACAAAATATGACATGAAACGTGAGGATTCACTCCGAAGCTCCTTGTTCACAGTACTTTACTAGTGAAAAGACTATATTACCTCATTCTCCATGAAGCAAGATTGTAGATAGGAAAAATCCACAAAAACGTGTTTGTAATAAAACCGAATGCTCATACCACCTTGAAGATAGACAGCATGGTATCAATGCAAATACATATGAAGGTCGAAAGATGGATAAAAAGAAGATATATTTTCATGTTCTAGTAAGTCTCATGCTTGAAGATCAAATCCTCATTTTATTTGCTTTCAAAGAAACTTGTTCAAATGTCCTCAAAGATAGAGACATGTTGAATCATTGTTCCTTTGGCTAGGTAGCCACATTGATTGCACAAAAAACTTCCTTAAATATGGTTCCCTGAAGCCACACTGACTGTGCAAAAAACTTAGAGGAAGACACTTAAAGATCTTATGAATCTTGACTCACACTTTGAAATGGAGAGGGAAATGTAAATGAGGGAAGAAATTGAGAGATTGTGAAGAAGATACCCTTTAAAAAGAAGCAAGTTAGATCATGCTCAATTTTTTTGAAAGAACGAAAATGGAGCAAGAGGAAAATCGCAATAGCAAAGATGAAGAGTGGCGAGATTTTTAACGGGCAAGTCCATCCAAAGGTGAGGAGAGACAAGGTTGTCACTCAAAAGATAGAAGAGTTTTGAGATTAGGGCTCTAGAGAGGAGGATGTGAAAGGGCACCCAATAGTGAGGGAGATGAAAGGAAGGGAGTTGGATGGGGAGGGTTTGGTTTTCAAGAGATTTGGTTTAAGTTTGCTTGATAAATTTGGTAAACATCGAGCCATTTGAAATTAAAAAATGGGAAAATCATGTCACATCCTAGTCTCCGTAAGCTGATTTTATATTCATCTTTTAACCTTATCCTACCATATGTCTACCAGAAGGGCTCTCTTACAAGGCCCCTTTTTGAGTCCTAGTTGTTTATAATGAGCAAACTTCATAGATTTGATGGTTCTGGTGTTCAAGCCAACGTTGGGGTTATTATAGGGGAATATTCTATAAATAGGGGATTTTCTTTTTTAATGAGGACTTCGATGATATCAAAGTGGCTAGGGTCTCTCCAATGGTCAAAAAGAAGTTTGGCCAACTGGGTAAAGGGGGCATTTAAAAAAAACTCAAAAATAAAAACACAATTACCAATTTGGCTTGTCTTTTGATCATCTCTTTAGCATCATTCTAACTAAAAGCCTTCTTTTACAAAGAGCATATCCTTTTGGCCCATAAATTGGAATGAAGATTTATCCACATTGCACCAAAGAGCATAATCTCCTCTTCATGGTCAAAAAGAAGTTTGGCCAACTGGGTAAAGGGGGCATTTAAAAAAAACTCAAAAATAAAAACACAATTACCAATTTGGCTTGTCTTTTGATCATCTCTTTAGCATCATTCTAACTAAAAGCCATCTTTTGCAAAGAGCATATCCTTTTGGCCCATAAATTGGAATGAAGATTTATCCACATTGCACCAAAGAGCATAATCTCCTCTTCATGGTGCAAAATCTCACATAGAAGTTTAAGTATAGTTCCAAGACTAAATAGCATTATCAAGTGCTCAAGCATTATTCCCTATATCACTTACGTAATTCAAGGTGCCACATACATCATCTGTGATGGCAAAAGCGTCCATGTATGGAAATGTAGAATCCATAATCAATTTGTTCGAAGGAAGTTGAAGGACATTGCATTTACCAATAGAGTCTTCTTAGTAAGTGAAGGATGACTATGATTATTCAAATACCATGACAATACTCATCTTCATAGCATGTATGAAAATGCAATTACATCAGTAACTTTTTGCTAGATGAAGTAATACGTATCAGTTTTCAAAGTATTGAAAGAAAGTTATCCCTTCATAATAAATGCAAAGAAAGCAAATTCTCTTACGAAGAGATTCCACCCTTTTGTATTTACTTGGCCAGCACTATAAAAAAAACATTGTAATTTCAAGTGTGTTGCTGTTTGTTCATCATCACCATCAGGTTTGCTTCTACTTCCTTACTTGCCTTCAACTCATTTATTAGATCATCAATCGTTGTTTGTGCTTGGATTCAAAGTAGCCAATCGTAAACAGATTTTTAGTGCTTCACTGTTGCAACTTCCCTGATCTCCCACTATTTCTTTAACTCTTTATCACCCCGAGAGCCGTCGGGAAGCTAGTTCCTCTTAAGCCATTCGATAGAATTTGGGAACTGAGGTCCTCGTCTGCCATTTATTTTCCATCCAAAAGCCTTTGATTGCCTCTACCGAATGCCAATCACCCATCTCCATTATTCTCTCAGCCCTTCACCTGTCCAATGGAAAGCTAGCGGCGATTTCCACAGTCCTGTTGCTCTCTGCGATTTCCGTAGTCCTGTTGCTCTTGCAGCGGACCCATCCCAGGATCCCAACTCTTCCTGTCCGGGAGCTCGACCCTCTCTTGCCCAACTTTGCCATACACTGGAGCTTTGCTTCTTCGAAGTATGCTTTTCTTGTACGTTTACTTCTACGTTTGTATCAGCTTAGCTATAAGCCTTTTAAGGCGGGTTCATGGGTGGTGAGTATTGTCGGAGGCCCGCCTGCACGTCACTGTCGTTGCTTTTCTTAGTTTTCTGCGAAGCTTTCCTGGCCCTACGCCGCCCGTTCAATGTGCGCAAAGTCTTCATTTGCAAATCAAAATGTAAATTGGATTAGCGTTACAACAAGTGTTCACAATTCATCTACATTGATTTTTCCATACCAATCCAGGCCGTGTCGTAGGCAGAAATATCGAGGGTCATGTAACGGAGCCGCCATTTAAATCTGGCACTAATGCAATCCAGGCCGTGTCGTAGGCAGAAATACCGAGGGTCATGTAACGGAACAATGCCCTGATCGTTTCAATCCACTCTCGCATTTTTTTTGCATTACCTAGTCCGACCTGTGTTGAGATCCCGTTGAGATACACCAGACAAACTAGCTTGTATGCGATTAACTTTCTTTGAAGGATGTGTGAAACGAAATCACGAAAAAACAGGTTAGAACCACAGGTAGCATAATTGGCTCTCCTTCCTTACGTGAGGTACTGAAATGGTTGAGGCCAGGGTTTGATGTCAAAGCGCGCATCCTAGCATAAAAATTAGCTGAAAATTACCTGCAGAGGAACTTCTTGAATCGGACCTTGTACGCTCGAGTCCGCTGGAACATTCTTATCCATGTTAATATTGAGTACTGCAGCCGCTGTTTAGTATATATACGTGAGTGGACACCCTTTGTGGTTCTAAAGTCTACCAAACATCTTTGTAGAAAAGAGGTAGAAAAGGTGTGTTTACCACTTGCTGCGTTTGTAGGAAAAGGTTGAACAGCACGGGAGGAGACATATTTGACGTGAAGTGGCAAAGGCTGGTCATCTGGAAGTGCTACAGCGGAACTGCTAGAGACGCTTTAGAGTCACAGGAAAATGAAAATACATTATACTGTAAATAAATTTTAAGCTGATAGCAAAGATGAGCTTCATCACAAATGCGAAAGAGTTTCGATTCGGTTTGTACACGATGATCTTGAAGTGATCAAAATTGGCTATATAATAGTGGAGTGTACTGAAGAAACGATGACACGTTGCTACATTGAGTGAGAGTTGCCGATTCTACTCAGCACATGCGGAGTTTAGAGCCGGTTAGAATGTGTAAGATGGAGTGAGGAAGTCGAGAGAGCGTACTGGTGGGTAGAATGCTGTGTTTTTTTTAATGATATTGCTTCTGATGCGCCTGGTCGTTTTGCATACAATCGGTTCTACGGATCGTGAAACTGCATTGGAGAAGCGAGAAGCAGCATTAGCAGGAAGAGCGGGGGCAGTGGAAGGAGCCTGAGGGAGGCAGCTATTGGCAGGGACCGGAGGTGGAAAAGATTAGAGCCATGGCGGGGTTTAATAAAGCAGCTATGGCGATGGAGGACAGCTTCAGGCTTCTATGTATATAGAGAAGAGATGCCGAATTTTATTAACGGCTGGTCACATGCGACAAGCAATTCTCCAAGCACGATGAGAATATCACCTCACAGGCTTCGTAATTCCCACAAGATCCTATTGAAAACTCATTCAAGTAGAATGCTTGGATGCTTGGATGCTTGGAGCTGCTAAGTATATTTACATTGGATGCTTGGAGCTGCTAAGTATATTATAAATAGCTAATAATAGGCCAATGGACCTAAGGGCTTAGGATGTGCCACATGCCTTCCTAGGATTTGACAGTTCTACAAAAGCCTCTAGTGCTGGCAAGCTTTTGAAAAGCAACGTAAAAAGCCAACTGCGTAAAAAGCCAAGGCAAAACCTTTAAATATAGGCGAAACATAAAAAAACATTGTAATTTCAAGTGTGTTGCTGTTTGTTCATCATCACCATCAGGTTTGCTTCTACTTCCTTACTTGCCTTCAACTCATTTATTGGATCATCAATCGTTGTTTGTGCTTGGATTCAAAGTAGCCAATCGTAAACAGATTTTTAGTGCTTCACTGTTGCAACTTCTCTGATCTCCCACTATTTCTTTAACTCTCTGTGAACGATTCTTCTCTGAGTGCACAACCAACAGACTTCAGCTAACAATTTTTGCTGCCTCTAGCCCAAACTTGAAGCCCTTCCATCTCATTCGCAGTGCCCTTTTTGAACTCCTCAAGCTTCAATGCGAATCCACTTGTTTTCTAGGTTTCATGTCCAGAATTCGTTGCATGTGTGTTCTCGTTGTAGGATGCATGATAACATAGATATCGACCTTGGCTTTATGTCTTTTGTGCCTCCCTCGTTTAGTTGAGTTGTGGCGGCATGGGAATGGTCTAGCTTTATAATGTCATCAATGCCTTTATGTAAACCTGGGCATGCTAAGTGACCTCACCATCATTAAATGATTGTAATCTTGCAAAGGCAAAAATTGTAACTACAACTACTCGAAGATGTGTGAAGATGATTACCTTGATGGTTTGAACATCTTTGATCGTTGAATTGTGTATAGCTTTTCTGCTTGAATTTTTCATCTTTAGGAAATTGCACATATGCTAACCAACATATCCAAACATGCAAAACACGAGGAATGCATATTAACTAATCATATTTGTTTTTCAGATTCCAACATTCTAGCAAAGAAATAGGCGACTTCTCGTCGAGCTGTGGACGTCACAAAGGACACTCCACGTAAGTAGAATGTACGGTCATTTCAATTCTGAAATGTTTCTGCACCGTCTGTTGCTTTGGTCCGCATTAATGCGCTACACCTCCAACACTGGAGGTGACTATTCGAAACGGGGGGATAGTACGTTCCCCTATGATATATAATTTTTGGAGAGACATGTGCCAACTTCCACCATACATTACGTATGGTTTTTTTTTTTTTTACTCCTCATCTTGAGCACGCACACTTCTTCGCACATTCTGTTTCCGCAAGGGAACATTACATTTGCTTGGTTCGACCAACATACTAATCATGTCTGCAACACTTCTGTTTTCGAGATGTTTGCAGCCTCCAAACAAGTGTCTTCTCCTAAAGGTACGCACAACAAAATGTATTTGCTTGATTCAAGTTATTTTATCATTTCTTTCACCTTCTAAAGATAGATGTTTAGTCCATTTTGGTTTTCCTGTTGCGTTTAGACAAAACCACGTGAGTGAAATTATAGCAAAGTTTCGGATGTTTTTTATTATTAATTCCTGTAGGTGTTTAAATCCGAACATAAGACATCGATTCATGTCACGATGTAGAAATGACTATCGGAAACTCCTTCGAACATGACCATTTGTCAACGCTCAGAGCAGCCAGAGGTCGAGCTATTCAACTTGATATAACATCAAGAAAGATGTCCTTGAGGCCAGCTACGTCATCGTGGTTGACCATCGCAGATAGATACAAGCAATGGGTTAGTAATTGCGCGGCTATTTTCTCTAGCCTTCAAATCTGCGGTGTCTGTGGCATAACCACGCTACTGTCTACAAACCAAAGGATCGTTTCTTCGCAAGGCATAGGGATCTCGAGCCACAGCGCCGCACTCGGAAACATGATACTTTTGGATGCCTGCGAGAATATGGGCATGCAAGTGACTTACTGGAAATGCCAAAGCTGCACACGAGATGCCCAGCGGAGCAGATACATTGTGCGGTTGATGCCACAGTACTCTCGGCAGTTGCTTAAAACAAACCACCTCCACACGCAACTGCTAAGCATCATAGATGTATCCATTTCAGTTACCACGACTGCAAATGCGATTGCTTGTGGCACACTCGATCGAAGGTCACTTCTAGACAATCCTCTGATATCTTGGCGAAACGTCCCACTAAGCTCGGCTCAAGAAATCGTGACGAACGAGCTATCAGGTGTGCTCGCATACAACATCGAGAACAATCCAATATTGCGCAAGTACAATTCTTTAGCAGAGCGTGCGGACATCAAGATGGGTATGTGCATCTTGAGTCCTCAAACCATTGCAGGTATCTTGGAACTACACGATGAGACAGCTCCCTTCGAGTTAATGTCAATAGCGGAATCTCAGCCTGAGCTCCTGCTTTTGCAAAACATGGTGGACCCCGCGAACTGTCGCGCCTTTGATGCAAGGGAAAAGCATGAGTTTGCCTCCATACAGCTACGAGGTACAGAAATGCTTTCAGAGAGGGTCGCTTCATTCCACGTCGACGGAGTAGCAGCAACTGGCAGTGCGTGCATTGACATAACCATGGAGTCAGCAGTGTTCCCATTCCTGTTCCCTTTCGGACGGGGCTACTATGATGGCTGCATACAGTTCAGCAACTATGTGAAAATGAGAATATGCACCTTATTCTCTATCTACACGCTCTACAAGCCGTACCTGTTGATCATGTTCCTGTTAAAACACGCAGTGATGATTGCCAATTCAAGCAACTCTACATGCTTGCAACGAGACATCGACCAATATAGGAAAGCCAACCTTGCCACGACTGATGAAGACGCAATGAGACACGTGCTTCGCTACAGCATGCCATCGACAATGCCAGGGTCCCCATCGTGGCATCGACGGCAACTGAAGGACCTCATAACGATGGTCGATGCTTGGGGCCTCCCAGATTTCTTTCTGACATTCACTGCAGACGAGGTCACCGATACACGGTGGCAAGAAATTAATGTGATCGAGAGCATCGCAACGCATTATAATGCGCAATTCACTTGGAAGGACTGTCCTGTTGAATGCGTGGCACTTTTCCACGCACGCTTCCACATGTTCATGCGCAAGCATTTGCTTTCATCCGACGGCCTGCTTGGCCGAATACAACACCATGTCGTTCGTTATGAGATACAAAACAAGGGCTCCCTACACGCCCATGTCATATTGTGGGTCCACCATGATGACCGTCGGCGAATTGCAAATGAGATTGCGGCTTACGTCCCCAGGGACGAGGCCCTGGATCCTCGAAACACAAGGCTACGAGAACTAGTTCTCAGGAAGCAGTTGCACGTATGCAGGAAAGCGTGCTACGTGGACCGTCACACCACAGTTGCAAGCACGGCTTCCCTTTCGCAACACAGCCAGAATATGAACCCATCCTCGACCCTCTGACGCAACATTGGTTGTATTACCGGCCGGGACATGAGCACCGAAACATCGTCCCTTACCACCCTTTCGTGTTACTGTTGTGGGGTGCGCACATGAACATACAGCGGGTGACAAACTCTTCAATCTCTCACTACCTCCTCAAGTACGCGATGAAATCTGAACCAATGGGCAAACTGAACATCCGTTCAGAAGACGCCTCACGTTTGGGGTTGCAACATCTCGACGAAGTAAAGCTGAAACTCATCGCCGCGAGCCTCCTATCAAAACCAACCTCTCCAACAGAGGCCGCGCTAAACTGCATGCAGATACCAATAATCACAAGGAGCGAGACCGTTCACTATGTCGACTCCTCGCCACCATCTCTAAGACAACGCATCGTCTCGCGAAACAACAACGTCACCCTGCACCCGGTCGACATATACTGCGGGAGACCGAGCGTCATCGAGGAGAGCACGTTCTACGATTACCATAGGCAATATGTGATATGAAAGCCCAAGGAAATGCAATGTGGAACGGTCGGTCTTGACCTCTTCGGCAACAGGATCGCAAAATGTGAGCGAGTAGTCAGATTCACTGACTACCACCCTGGACATCAACCAGAGGGGTACTTCTACAACGTGCTCTTGCGAAAACTCAGCTTCAGAAATGAAACGGAGCTCATATCACCTGCCAACACAGCTGGATCCTACTTCTCTCGAATGCCAAATGCGCGGCCTCATATTGAGCAACGAGGACCTCGAGATGTATGTGACCGAATACACGCAAAGGAACTTGCTAGCGACTGACCACACGGACCAGTTGATCAATATTATATTGCAAAAGGTTGCGATCATCCGAGACTGCCCGATGGAAGCGCCTAACATCGACCAACAAACCGTCGAAGGGCCAACACGCACGAGGATGTTGCAAAAAATGGCCGAGTTTCGCACCGTCGCCAATGCCGCATTGACAGTAGAACAACAAAGAGTCTTCGAAAGCCTGGCTTCAACAAGCTCGGGGCTACACGTTGTCTGTGGAACACCAGGTAGCGGCAAAAGCTTCTTGATACGGTACTATGTTTCGCATCTGGTAGCGCAAAACAAAACGGCAATACTCTGTGCATCAACAGGGGCGGCTGCGACGCGGCTGAGCGGGATTGCAACCACTGTACACTACCAATTCAAGATTCTTGTGCGCAGCAGTCAATACCCACTGAACATCCATGAGACGGATGAGCGACACCTCGCAATCAAGGAAGCCAACGCGATCATCATTGACGAGATGTCCATGCTAACAAGGATGACTTTCGATCTCGTGGTAAGACAAATCGTCAATGTCACTAATGGCACATTGCATGAGCCATTCAGACACAAAATGCTGATAATTTTTGGTGACCTGGCACAATTGCCGCCAGTCTGCAAACACCGCGAGGATCTCTGCGAGCCGTGCCACATCACGTCCTCCGCGCACTGGCCTGCAGCGAAAATGTACCACATGCAATTCTCGGTGCGACATGCACGAGACATGCCGTTCCTGGCATTCTTGCATACCATAAGACTCAGGACGCCCACAACTGACGAGATTTTCGACTGTTTGGGGCAGTGCATTGTCGACAAGGAAGGTGCATGCCACTTCATCGATGCCGAAACAACCATCATTTGCACGCACAGAGTCGATGTCGCTACCTTCAACGATGAGCTTGTGGAGAAATTCAACACTCCCGAGACGATTGTGCATGTTCAAATACACAGTAACGCCGCGAGCGAACCAGCTCTCAAAGAATGGTTGGAGGACAAAAGCTTCAACGAGATAGGAAAAATTTGCGTGGGGGCGAAGGCAATGATAACGAAAAACATCGACCTCGCAATAGGCGCCGCAAATGGAGCAATGTGCAAAATCAAGAGCATCAATGCAACTAGCAGGGGGGAAATCAACGGTATCACTGTCGTCGTGGACACAACAGCGACCGTGCTCACATTACGACGCTCGAAGCATCAGCGAAAGGCAATAAATGAAAAATGGTTCCACAAGTCCACATTTCCACTGACCCTAGCATACGCTATCACGGGACACAAATCCCAAGGCGCAACCATATCCAACAAAGCGCTGCTCATATTCCAAGGAGTGTTTGCCCCTAGCCTGGCATACGTGATGTTGTCCAGAGTGACTGAGAGAACGAGGCTGCGCATACTACATTGCCCACATCCAGACATATTCAGACCAATTCCACGAGAGTTCTCACAGCCGACAACACAACCACGCGCATAAAGGTATTCACTACCAGAGATTAAAAAAGGCAGAGGCAAGTCATGAATATGTTGCGTCAAACATGCGTGCAAGGAAAATGGTTTTAATATCTTGTCTGTTGTCGAGAACAGGTGCAGAGAATCATAAAGCTCGGGACATTGCAGCATAAGACATGGACGCAGACAAGGTAAATTCCACCAGCATGAAAGAATCTTTTTTTCTTGAAGATTTAAAAAGACGGCTCATTTGAAAAGACGGTGTAATAAGTCGTGCCTGCAAGCAGCTATTTGCGCTATACAAAAGCAACGCGAAGGCAACAAAACCTCCACCAGCAAAGAGGAGGTTCTTCCTAACCACAAAGCAATTCCGGCTAGCAAACAATGCAGGAGAACGTCCGGGAGCTTACATCAACGGCTTCAACACGTATGCGGAACTGCGCGACTTCATTGACAACTGCAATAGGCGTTTGCCAGCTAAAAGAGAGCCGGGAGGCTTGAGATTCGCAAATGGTGCGTAATGCTTCCGAAAATTTAAAAAAAACACAACAGTTGAGAAAAAGAATTAACGAGTTGCAAGAACAACAAACTCATCATCGATTGCACTTCTCCTGCAGGACTCCTCAAAGAGATCCTTGTCGAGCTTGACATTGAGTTCGACGAGACCGATAGGATGATGGAAAGTTTGGAGGGCCAGAAGCTACTAGACACGAAGACGAAAGGAATCACAGCGTATGCGTGCGAGCTGCTGCATTACGGGTACAACGTATCCTTGCAGTTGCTGAGGGACACAACGCGCGATCAAGCAACGGCTATACTCGAACAATTCATGGAACAATTTGGAGGGACGCACGACGCGACGCACCCGGTGACGACAATGGAGAAGCTAACGTATATTTTCGACAGGGACTTATATGAGGAGCGCTTCGGTATTGGAAACGATCCTTTCACGCCAACAGAGAAAAACCAGGGCAAGTAAATAAATGCATTCTATTTTCGACAGGGACTTATATGAGGAGCGCTTCGGTATTGGAAACGATCCTTTCACGCCAACAGAGAAAAACCAGGGCAAGTAAATAAATGCATTCTATTATGGAACTCAAACGGGAAAAAAAAGTCTGAAAACCTCGATGACTAACGTAACTGTCAATGTTTACGCAGGTACGACATTCAAAGACGCGAGCCTCGAGATGAAGGAGGAGCCTCCACTGAAGCGCCCGCGCAAGGGAATCGCGCGAGCCTCGTCGTCTACTGCATCACGTGCAAGCCCAACAACAGAAAGTACATAGGGAGCACGACGGACCTGCCGCGGAGGATCAAACAGCACAATAAAAAACCACCGGCGAAAATGAAAGAGGACTTGCAACGTTACAAGCCCTTCGAAGAAAATTTCGAAATCAAAGTTTTGGAAACAACAGACACCGTAGACAAAGCACAAACTTTAGAGCAGTACTACATAAGGAGCCACAACACAGTAGGTCCATTAGGTTACAACACGCTCGAGAGCCATCCGGCCAGAGTGCGGAAGTACTATTTCCTAAAGCGTAGGAACATAATTTGACCCAAAAAATAAACATTTGTGCCTTCAAAAAAAGGGATCCAATGAAGTTGCAAATGGTGCTGGAACTTTTGTCGTACATGCAATGCAGCTTTGGGTTTGGATTTTTCCTGTCACAGTTGCATGCTTCTGGCTCAATTTGGTTTTGATTTATTATTTATACATTTCTGAAATACATCTCCTCGTCGTTCGCTCGAAGTGGAATGACAATAGATTTGCTTACAGTGCAAAGAATAGGAATTTGTCTTCCTCCGAAAAAAAGAAAAACTACGTTTTACTGTCGACATGAACAACATCTCTAAAAAAGGTTGCATGCAATTGAACATCAATCTTCTGCATCATTTCTGACAACGTAACTCATGTGAACCTCAACAAGATAGCAAAAGAGAGAAGTATTCATCAAGAGCCCAGCTGGCCAAGCACTCTAGTTAAGAGCTATTGCAAAGGGATGCCAATAAACTCAAGGTAGTAAAACAGCTGCTTGATTGAAAACTGATCGCGAGATTAGATCATTAGTGGATATATATATGCATAATATCATCAGTCTATTTATCACTTTACAAATATCCCCAAATTATATTTTGTTTTCTTTATGTTTAAAAAATCTTTTGTTACAATGGTGAAGATAGCCAAATTTAAGTCTACCACCAGGTTGTGCAGATTCTCAGCTTCCCTTATGCATGTGAGCTGTGGTTTTAACGAAAGTCAAACTGACTCTCTTTCTTTGAAATGAGATGATGTACGCAATACAGCTGCAGTAATGGTCACATACTGATGTATTCTCAGTAGATCTTGGACTAGTTCAATAAGCCAACGGGTGTTATAAATAATGATAACGACTTCATGAAGGAAATCATATTTAATCTAAATTTGCGAGCGCGTTGCACAAACAACCACAGAAACGGTAGAGGGCACACATTACACACGGTAGAAAACATCTTTTCAACTAATTGTCGAATTTGCAACAGCATCACTACACATGGTCTAACAAAGTCAGAACGGTCACGAACTGTGAGACTGTTATTGAAGAATCTTCTGTAAGTCTGCAGTTGACAATACACATGCATTGGTGTCCAACTATTACTTTCCTGTTGGCCTGAGAAATAGATGGAAAAGTGGCTGTTTAAACAGGAGGTGGAGTGCGCAGACATGAATTATTTGGGGGAACTAAGATTATAAATAGGATACATAGGCAAGAGACGTGATGGTCATTTGTACAAACTATATCTTGCAGATGCTGGGATGGCATGCAGAATGCCCATTGAAGTCCATTTACAGCAGTAGTAAACTCTTTCAAACACTTCAGAGATGTATTCTTGACAAGAGCCAGCATTGTATTGGCCCTTCCCTGACTCCGACCTGGTATCGAAATTCCAATCGGCATCATGAGTTGCTTTCAGTTCCTACATAAGAGCCTCTTGTAAACATGCTGCGAAGAATAAAGAATAACTTGTACCAAAACTTTGGAAAATGGAAAGCAGTATCTGAACCCTTTCCTCCATCCAGCAGCAGTTGGGAATTGCATTGAAAAACTTTTGTGTGATTTTCACCAGTTCAAAAGAAGATTCACCAAAGCACAGCCATCATTTGCTCCCCATAGCTTCGATCCTTAGGTAGCCAAGATCTGCCTCAAATTTGTAAGAAATAATCAGAGCACCCGCTGGTGAGTTGTTAACATCCAGGGAGACGTGGGCACAAGGAGGGACAATGTTTACACGAACAGTTCACGCACTCATCCTAAGAAGGAACAACTGGATGAGCCTTGCTGCTGTTTGAGGTTCTAGCTGGTGCCCTTGACTTACTTTGCAGTCCTACATGAGGCTTCTTGTGACCCTGACTTATGTTATTTTCCTCATCCTCAAAATCATAACTAAAATTAATGTAGTCTGATAAAACTTGAGGATTTTGTTCAGAATGGAATGGAGAGTTTGGGGTCCGCCGGGGACTTGGGGACGGTGTTGGAGAGGAACTAGGTGTTGCAATGGGAGTGACATATGGAGTATTAACAGATAGATTTAGTGAATAGCCTCGCCTAGTGGCCCGAGTCTTCACTGCTGGAGGAGGGGGGGGCATAGCACGTCTGGTCAGGTCGTCAACGTACAGGACATCATCGATGCGTGCAATAATGTTAAAGGCCAAGCTTTCCATCACTCGTGAATAACTTTCCAGAATTGATTGTCCAACATCCTACATTATCAAATGTGCAAGTCAGCAAATGATTGCGATTGGTTATTGAATTTGAGACCTTGCTGCCAAATTCTTTTATGAATCATAAGCTCCACATATTTTACTAAAGTACCAAACACATCCACCCAACTGAGAATGATCGAGAAGGGAAGAGGGGGGGGGGGGGGGGGGAGAGAGTTAGGAGAGGGGGCTAAATAGCTTTTGACAGATGCAAAAAAGAACAGAAATCACATCATAATCTGAACCACGACCCTTTGAGACCCCTTCATTGAATTAAAGGGCATGAGAAGTTAGAAAGAGCCTGTTTGACATTAAGTACCTTATTGTACTGGATCTTGGTCACATCTAGCAGGGATTGCCGTAAACCTGGAATTTTTTGCTTGAGGCACAGCATGATGCTTTCTGCTCTTCCAGCAAGAAGTTCCCTCCTATCCATATCTGACACTAGTTCCTTCACAATGCCCCAAGCATTTTGCTTGGAGTCTTTTGTTGATTTATGTGAAACTTTGGGCTGCCTTCTGCGCCGCCACATGTGAATAGCAGCTTCCATCCGATTTGCCACATCAACTGCTTTGTGCTCAGTTGACAAATCAAGTGTACAAAGAAGTGCCTCTGCAGAGAAATACTCCGACGTAATGTGCCTGTAGATGTTCTCTCCAAGGCTTGCCTTCCCATTCTTATCACAACACAACCAAAAATGAGACATTTCAAGATTTTAGCTCTTACAAACCTGGAGTTTGAAGAGCAAACTCCTGACTCCTGGATAATAATAAAATCAACACGTTTACAATTGAACATCAATGAACCTTTTTACCACAATATGGATGCTAGCCTGCAAACAGCAATGAAAATATGTATGCTGCGTGTCTATCAGTTTCCCTCAAAACTGTGCAGCTCTTAATGTAGTACCTTTGGCAGTGCATCCCAATAAACATCTGGGATTTCCATTTCAGATAGAACTTGGCTATTTATTGCCACAGCAGCCTTAAGTATCTGACTTATACACTCGCGCTGATGTTGTAGGCGTTTTCTTCCTTCTTCTGACAGACCATTCACTGGGACTTTTGGAGTGGGTAGCCACCACTTCTCCTCCTGTCGCTGAAGAAGGGGCCTTTGAATGCTCTGACCATCTTCATCAGCAAGAGCGATTCCTTGATCGACGTACCAAAATTCTGTTTCAGCAAAACAGTCTAAAGATTCCTGCAGAAGAGAACAGAGAGGTTAAAAATATCACTGAAATATAGACTTATCTGTCAGCACACAAGCATTTATGTAAGTATCACAGAGTTCACATACCAGAAGCATTGCATCCAGCTTCCTTAGTGCGGGAAGGTTAACATGAAGATCAGAACGAGGCCTGGTAATCATCACCTGCAACAATACATGGGAAGACTTTGAGATCTGCAGTAGGACTGGCCACTAGACACCAAAAAATGAATAAGAACTGACTGAACGAAAAAGGGAATAAGAAGCAACTGAATGAAAAAGTGCAAGCACATATAATAGAACCTCAAAATTGCTTCCATCAGGAAAAGTCTGCCAAGAGGGCACAAGCTCTACAATGTGATCAGCAACAGAAAGTAGCCACTCCATCTCTCTTCTCCACATTGTCTTCCGCTCAATAGAAAGAGGCTCAAGTCTCCATAACTCTCCAAAGACAGAAGCTGCAAAATAGGACAAAGACATTTCTTCCTTTTCTTCATGGCTAAATTGCTCACGAGCTCAAACACATCGTAGGAAAGGAAGAGATCATCCAGCACACCTGAGAGATTGGTAATAGAATTGGAAATGGCAAGTGCCGTACAGACTCCTTTTCCACCACCGGACATATCTTCACCAAGGAGTAGCTTAGCAAACTTTTCCTTCATCATCTCAACTTCTGTGATGACCAAATAGTATCCATCAGTGCAGACAATAGATGCAACCTCTAGTAAATTACATTGAGCTTAGCGAACCCTTTAAAAGAAAGGCACATCCTACAACTGAGTTAGTTGCTGGGAGAGCTATCCGTCCAGAATTTCCTTGTAAAGCAGGCATTCATAAGAACTGCCCAAAGTTACCTCTGGCCACAGTAATGGCAATCTTTTAAACAGTCCAGTCTACAGATCGAACCCATCATGGTGTTTCACCAGATGCTTGGAGTCACCAAGCCATAGTTGCGAACAAACTTGCAAACAAACTTGTTTGCATGTTCAGGCAAACGTTTGCCAAAAATATGTTTGCAAACCAGTAATTTTTCAAGCCTTCAAATTTAGGGCTTTGGGTTGCATATTTTGATGCCCTACAATCACTTTACCCTTAATATTGAAATTTTCTTTCTATGCTAGACTTTGGATTAGAAATATTGGTTGTATGAGATTCTATACTGCAGAATAAGGCGAAGGACACATGCAATAATACTTTAGTTTCACATCTGTCTCCTTTTTTTCAAAATGCAAATCAAGAATTTGTGAGTTCAAACTTCAAAGTTACCTATCGTCTAGTTCCTAGCTGCTGTGTATTTTTATGATTGATGTAACTAGCAGGCAGGACGACAAATAATATATAAATCTGAAAAAATCAGCAGGCATTTTACTCTGCCCACGTTGTTTCAAACAAGGTCAAGATGCAAACGTTTGAACCTTGCGAATGTCTGTTTGCAACTATGCGCAAAACTTGTAATTGGTTATCTTATGATTCTACAATTGTTACACATATGCATCACAAAAGAGATCATAAAAATTAAACTACCAGTTCCCGACGAAAATCTCCTCTAGCAGCCAAGTTCTGTGCATGAATATAGAATCCATACTTAATTGTAATTGCTGCAATCTCGTACAGAAGGATAGCAAGAGGATAAATGTACACTAGCGGCACATATTGCGATGGGGTTGCAACTAGCAATTGTGCAACCTCAACTCTGCAGAGCCAGCAGAACCAGTAGACTGGGCAGAGATTAGAACAGACCCTCACGGCTAGAATATAGGTGGAATTGACAGTAGAACCGTTAGGAATGTTGCTCCTCTTTTGTAGCAAAAGATGGCATGACCCTGCAAACCCCCTCATCTCACGACTGTATCATCAGCACAGGTTCGTGACTTTTGTTGCATGTGTAAAACCAGGAGTTGAATTAACGAAAATCGACTCCTCTGACGGAGACGTAAAGGAAAAATAAAAATCTAGCTTGAAACCCAATACTGCCCTTCAATTACAGAGCAATTGACAACGAACCATACGCAACACCAAGGAAACATGAGGATAGCAGCTCACCCGACAGTTCCGTTTCTCTCTTCTCCCTTTTCTCTTCCCAGACAGCACCAAGGCCGGAAAGCGCTGGCTTTGAAAGCACCGTAGGATTTCCTGGCTGACACTTTTCTGCCCTGCCGAGAGGCCATCCCAGAGGAGACGATCCATCTGTGCTGCTAGAACCATCTTCACAGTGTCCATGTTCGCTCGGAACGTCCCCTAAGCTGAGGCTCAAAGTCTCTGAGCTCAATCCATCGACACTGACGCTTGAACTTGCACCGTCATAGCTGATCTGCTCAAAGTGATCATCAAGAGCATCCATCCCCGACATGTCCAATCTTGCAAGTGGGTTGTTGTAAAAATCTTTCATTCTGATGTCAAAACCTGCATTAAGAAGCGTAACCAATCCATTAAGATGCAAAGGCAGCTGCTATGTAAAAGGCGAGGGGTCCAAAAAAAGAACGCCCTGCTGAGCCTAGTGACAGGAGTTTCAACGAGCTCACATACAGCTGTGAGGGCAATTGAGACTCGACGTCCGCCAAACTCGCTATGCATGGGCTCACGAGGCAGGCAGGAAGAAGAGCCCACAAATAAATTATCGGCCAGCAATCACGAGGCAGCGAAACGAGCAGTATCTGGAAAAGTAAAATACCGAAAGCACGCTGGAGGGTAACTACCGAGTCGATACGACCAACAAAGTGGCGCATTTGCTAGGCCGACAGTAGACTTCTTGGAGTAGCGAAGACGAGAACAGTGAATACCGAAGTTTTGCGCAGTTCAAAACGGAATCAGCAAGAAATGGTAAACCAAATTCAAAAAGCTCGCGCGTGCCGAATGTGTGTGTAACCTACGACATGAAGCTCAACTTCGAAGCCGTTAGCTCTGCTAAAAACAAGGGGGCCGACGTAGCAGAGGAACCACAGCGGCAATGGTGCTTCACCCTACGCAAATTGGCACGCGAGGGAGCAATTAATACCTTCATCGTCTTCACCACAGGCCCTGCTAGCCATTAGGCAAGCCAGCGCCTCGCTCAATTCCGTCTCCTCGACATCTCTGGCGTCATTCTTCGCATCGTAAATGTATTGCTTCTCTGTTGCCTTGATTCGATCACTCAGTTTGCGCTCCACAGAGAAGTTTGCCGTTTTTGCGTACCCTTCCGAGCGCGTTGTCACCGTCCTTACGCGTGTTGAATTTCTAGGCTTCCGGAACGCTGATGTTAGAATAGGCTTCCGGAACGCTGATGTTAGAACTTTTCGTATCCGAAAGACCGCTACTCTCCAGCTCTCAAGCAACAAGCCGTAGACCAAAGGTCCTCTCCAGATGCTTTGGGCAGAAACTCTCCGGACAATGCGCTTCGCGTGGACGAGGAGGGAACACTCCCTTCTTTTCTAGAGAGCCGGCGCTCAGTGCGGTGGAATGATGGCGAATTATTTTCAGATTCGGTGCGACTTGGTGAGGACCATCATACGACGAGGAAGAGGGATCGCTCTCACGAACGAGGAAGGCCCGTGATGCGAGGGTGCGGAAGGGCAAGAGAGAGCAGCAGCGTCAAGAGGGAAAAACGGGGTGAAGGAGATGGGTACGGCAGAGGAGGGTTGGAGAGAGAGGAAGAAGTGTCGCAAACGTAAGAGGCAAGGAGGCGAAGGACGGTCTTCTTTTCTGAGGTCTGATTCTGATCGACTGCAACCCGTGCTGCAAAGGAGCAATAATGGATTTGGAGACAGGAGGAAGCTCTCAAGAGGGGGGAAGGCTGTGAGCTAAAGCAAGCTCAGGGAGAGCTAAAGCTGCAATTTGATGGCCTGGGAAGGAGAGCGAGCTGCTTCTTCAATTGATGAGCTTGGGAAGGAGAGAGCCAGATGCAGAAAGAAGACGAGGGAGCTGCAAGAGAGCTCAAGAGAGAGAGGAGAGCTCTTCTCAGATCACAAGCAAGGAACGTTACCAAAAGGCAAAAGCTCAAAGGCAGGCATGAGGCGTGTGTTTTTGGGGGCAGTCAACAGAGAAACAGGCTTGTGGAGGAAAGAAAAATCTTATATGAAAGGCAGACACAGAAGAGCTCAGAATCTAGAGAGTATGTGATTTGTGTGTGTGGATGTGTGTGTCTACCAGCAGACACAATCGTTGCAGAGCAGATAGAAAATGTTAAAGCTGAAGAAGGTCTCTTGATCAGAGAAAAGAATTGTGGATGAAACAGCCAACAGTTGTAGATGAGAAAGAATTGTACCCAACAATTTCATCTCAGGCACTGGCAAAAAACCTGCAATTAAACACCCAACAATTACACCTCGTCAGAAGTGGCAAAAACCTCCAAGGAAACACCCAACAATTGATACACAGATCAGCTGTTTTGAGTAGCTTGTGCTCACAGAAGCCTCGTTTCTTCCCTGTCCTGACAGACAACCCCTGTCTCCAATCACAACCATCCCTGGCAACCTCCTGCAGTTTGGGTAGCTTGCTTCTCTTGCCACAACAACCCCCAGACTCCAGATTGGAGCTCGGAATTTTTCCATCCACCGGTCTCTTTAATAACTCCCCTCCACACAACCTTAACGTCTCATACAGTCGCCCGCAGCTGCTCAGATGTCAGGATTTATAGTAGCTTCTGTACCAAAATCCTGTTTGATCAGATTAGCTCTTGCAACATCTGATTGTTCTGGGGAACCGCTCATAATAAAAATTTCTTTACTTTGCGCTTCTTCCAAATTATTCACATTCCTCTACCTTTTTTCGTTTTTTAACACTCTTTTTTTCCCAGAGTCACACACCCATGGTCAGACAACCGATGGTCAAACAAGGGCACCCGGAAACACCCTAAGACCACTACTCCGAAGAATTCCAACGATGGCCTAAGAGGCTGTCCCCTTAAGGACAACTAGCCACACCAGCACCACACCATACAACCATGGAGGTGTGGTCCAATGGAGGGAAGGTATCCCCATACAACCATATGCAATCAAACAAGTCAAGCTCACAGCTCGTTACTGGCACCCCCTAAATTGTCTTCTGAAGCTGGTGTGGTGCTGGTGTGGTTGGTTGCAAGGCCGCTTGAAGAATGCTATGGGGACTACCCCATTAAGTGCAAACCCCCCTCGGTGTGGGGGTGGAGGGGGAGGGGTATGAAGAGCACCTCCCCATGCTTAATATCACATACTCAAGCTTGGCATGGCAATAATAGGTCCCCATACCCCCCTCGGTGTGGGGGTGGAGGGGGAGGGGTATGAAGAGCACCTCCCCATGCTTAATATCACATACTCAAGCTTGGCATGGCAATAATAGGTCCCCATGAAAGTTTCTTTGGAATTACATTAGGCCTGGCAAGGATTTTGCAAAGCATTTCATCCAATAACACAAAAGGCCAAAGTCTTCAAGCCAAACCACAACGTTGCTTGGGGATTCTAATGCTCTAGGTTAGCAACACAGCATTGGAAGAAAGAGGCCTACAATTGCAATGTAGTCTGTGTGGGACATATCATTTTGGTTGCCAATGGGGCTAGAATAGCCCTACTAGTAGACATGGGGAAGCACTCAGGCCGCCCCCATACCCCCACTACAACATGGACAAGCATGAAGTGGGGTTATCCCCATAGCTATGGATTTGAGACCGCCTCCTTGGGACGCCATCTTCAAAACATGGTCTAGGGATACCCAACATCAAGGAGGACCTCAGTCACCACGCTGCCATGTACAATGCAAAAATCCATATGGGTTTTCATGTTGGGTTCCTGCAAGATAAATTGCGATGCCTTCACACTACAACACATTGTACAAGCGAAGATGTATTCTTGCATGTGCGGTATGGGGGCAACTTGGCAACCAGAGAACAAGAGTCCATCTAATACAAAAAGCCCATTCAATCCAACAGGTGGTTTTGGCTCGCTTCAGAGAAACATGATAAAGCTTCAATGAACTGCCAGTAAATCATTTGTACAGTTCATGGGGACGAATTAAAAGCATCAAGGGCGTAAAAGGAAAAGCAACACTCTCCCAGGGGAAAGACATAGCGCATTGGAAATCAACCCCAAAACTCTTCCCCAAGGTGAACGAGGTGAACTTACATGTGGATCAACCAAATGGAACCGACCATGGAAGGCAAAGTGTGAGGCTTCCCCAAACGATGGTAATTGCATTTAGTTTGTCATCCCTTTGGAAAATCTAGTTTGTTGGTTGAAGCCCCCTGTTGAGTAGATCAATAGATTAGTGCTAGCGGCGTGGAGTCTGGACTCTGTAGTCCTACATTTTCCGACTGTTCAGGGTCGTCCGGTACTCTGAGTTAGAAGATCATCAATGCTTACGGCTTGTTGGAAATCGTCCAATTTCATCAGTCTATTCGATGATCTTCGTGCAGTTGGCTAATTTATTTGCGTCAATCTAATTAAGCCCAGCCGCAGTTCGGCCATTCATGAGCTCCAGCTCGTTGGTCTCCATCAGCCTATCGAAACCGCGATCTAGCTGTATCTCGGGCCATTTTGCCCCGCGCTCTTCGGTGCAGTCTTTGTCTTCAGCACATGCACGGCTAAGATTAGAAGCTAGCCCTGATTTGACGATGAAAGCGATCGTAGAAGCATCATCTGGTTTGCACTTTCATGCAGGCAGACTTTTTTGCATCGATCGATTCAGCGGCGACTCTGAGAGTCCGATGATTTCCGGCGTAAATTCTGTAGCAATTAGAAAGCTCCATGCCCATTAACGTCGTTTTGCTCACCCTTAGATTATCGTTGGTTCCGATAAATTATTGAGTGGGGACTCGGAACTCCCCTTCCAACATTCCAACCCCCACTGTGGAGAATCCTGGAGATACATTCATCAGTTAAATATGTTTTCGACGGGTCATCGTAGTGCGGGTCGCTCAAGTTTCCAGCCTAAAGTGTGAGCGCGTAGACCGGTGTCGGTGTCAAACTCTTAAAACTCGTCGTCAACAACGCTGCCAAATTTTAAGTTGAAGAGTCAAGGCCAGGATTTGACAAGCGATGCTTGTGTCTGTAGCAGCGGCTTGCTAGTAGGCCGCCAAAGCTGATATTTTCTGGCTCTGTGGCCAAGCAACGACGGATTATGGTCAATAGTGGAGACAGTTCTCGGCGGTTACACAGGCAGCGAGCACTATTTTTCACCAAAGTTTGCACGCGAGCGAGCGATGTAGCTCCTATCATCATGCTGGGAGTGCCGCAACGACACCATTGCTTTCAACGTTCTCTCACAACATGCACGCTCGCAAAGCGCCTTTAAAGTTCATATATTATATATATATCTCAAAAGAGCAAGAAACGTTGCATTGCCGATGCCCTGCCGTTGTCATGAGCGGAGTCCGTGGTGAAAACGTAGAGAAATGCGGTCGGTGAAAAGTGGTTGAGCAGCAGTTTAAAGAGATTTGAGAAGATTGCGCTGGTGTAAGCAAGAGAGGGCGTTAATTTGGGAAGAAACATCAGTGGGAGGAGATGAGAAGAGCTCGCAGATGAAGAGATTGGAAACGGTGGCAGGAGAGTGGGGTCGAAACGCCATTGAATTGCGCGACTGCAAACCAGCGATCATTCAAAGGAGAGCATGTGGAGGAGAAGCGGAAATTGGTTAATAACAAATATTTGCTTGATTCCAGCTCGCAATTTCTGCAAGCATCACAAGCGTGGATTGATCACCATTGCTGCTTCCTTAGCAGAAATTAGAATGCGTTGATTTCAGCAAGCATCAGACGCAGCTTGGCGAAAATATGCCCGCCAATCGAAGATGTATGATTCATGGACTCGATTTCTCCTCGTCGTTTCAACAAAATTCGAAGATTGATGATTCGGTTTGTACTCGGACTTCAACAAAATTCCAACTCCATAGCTTCCTTTCTACCTCTCTTCACGAGCATTTTACTCCCCACATGCAGACACAACCTCACCGCCAGCATCGCCCTCCCTGATTCTAAACAAAAACTCCAGTGACACCACCACCACCACCATCATCACCACTACCATCAGCTTGTAATAACCAGTTCCTCCTCCCCTCGCGTGATTCTCGATCTGCGTTCCCTTGCCCGCGCCGCTCCTTCCGCCCTCCAGGCTCCCTCCCCAATGTCCCCATGGCTTTTGCCACTTCGCCCACACGTGTCGATCGACCCACGCACCTCACCCATCATTCGCTCTCTCGCGCATTTTGCTGGTCTCTCACGTTTGATGATGAGGACCGTGATGATAACATCCACGATCCCGATAACTACATTGACGAAACTGTTCAGTTCAGAATCCAGATCCACAACGGCAGCTGCTGTTGCTGCTGGAGCCTGGCCACACTTTACGTTCCTTGGACGCTAACTCCCGACTCCCCACACTCCATTTTGAAATTCACATGAGACGATTACAGACCAAAACCATTTCGTTTTCAAATTCACACGCACCACTTCAGGCCCAAAAGGGTTGGTTAGTGGCTTTTCCTTACATTGTGACACACCATGACATAAGAGTTTAGAGGGCAAGAAGACCAAAGGAGAGAGCACTTCAGATCATTCGCCTAAGTGCTAATTCAAATGAGAGGAGTGACGTATTTTGGACTTTCCTACATTGCCTAAAGAAAACTAGTAGGGGACCTCCATATGTTGCTCTCGCACAACATGACAGTACCTAGCTCCTCGAGGCTTTAGGCTTAGAAGAAGCAACAAACTCGTCCTTGTGCCAGCATCGCAACTAGTAACTCCAAAATTTCTCAAAAGCTTGTCCAAAATTCAAATATGGGTGGGAAGGCTGGGCAGGGGATGGGAGCATATTGGGCTAGGCTTCTAGGGGGAGGTACCACATAGCAAGCCCTTGCGCCATTTCTTGCATTGTTCCCTCCTAGAGAGAGAGAGAGCAACATCAATTATATGTAATACAGATGTAATCGCCCATACTTGACACAAAAACATTGCCAAGGTTCCAATATGGCACCTAAAATGCAAAAGTCAATTTATAAAGATAGTTATATCACCCTCGTTTGAAAAATTCAAAATCCATCACTTGCTATTTTGGATGGGATAAGAGAGGGAACCTTTTGGCGCTTTCTTTTCTGTTTTAGCTTTAAATGATCATTATTCCAATCGTGATTTCCTCTATGTGCCTTCCATTTCCTCAAAAACTCTTTCACAAAAAGACTTTCACTCCTAGCTTCTATAATCTACAGTAATAGTATGTCAGACCTGCAATCAACTATCATTGCTTCTTCACGGCCTCCTTGATCTACATATTATGGTTTTCTTGACTAATTGTCTTGAGACTCCAGCATACATGAGTTTGTCACTCAAATGCCTTCTATCGCATTGAATATTTGCACATTGCATATGCATGATTGCTTTTGGGGCTAAGAATTTAAAAAAAGGCATAGATTGTAATAACTACATTGAAGTCATAGATTTAGTACTTTTGTAAAATTAGCTTCTCAATGCAATAAATCTAAATCCTATTTGGCAATCCCTTAAAATGTTACGAATCTTTGAAATTCGGAGACCCATTATATCATGTACCCAAAAAACTTTTCATTTCACTCTTTAAAAAATCGGAAAACTTGCACCACCACTATCATTTTTATTGGTCCTCCCCTAAGCCCTCAACTTGAAAAAATGAACCAAGTTTGGACTTTTTAATCATAAACTCTTTTGTACTTTCATTGGCCCATTCCCTCTACATTCATGAGCTAATGGCCAATATTACGAGTAACACACAAAACTGAGGTGGACACATCAATGAAGTGGTTCCTTGAGAAGAGTAGCTTCCTTCTTCATGTTCAAGATTTTGTCTAGTAATAGTCACTTGCTTACCAAGCATTATGTGAAATCTATTATGCTATTTCAATTGCCACGAGCTTCACTATGGCTAGAACACCCACTAAGGGATTAATTTCCTCCTAAAGTCAATTTAGGCATCCCTTCTGTACTATGTTGCCATCAAGCATACGTCAATATTTAAACTCTAGCATTCATTCTTGTTCAAGTCTTAGGGCACAACTTATAGTTGTTGTTTGATCATTATCAAGGGTCCCAAAAGGGCTCTCTATTGGTTTTGATCACCACTACATGTAGATACTTTGGGACCATAAATGACAACCACATAAACATTCATTACCAACTCCAAGGGGTTCACATGGCCTCTCTTGCAAGATCTATAACCACATCTTGTTAAAAGCATCTCTCTCTCTCTCTCTCTCTCTCTCTCTCACACACACACACACACACACACATTTTAAAATTCAAAATTTCCTGCACCACAAAAAGGGTGTGCTTGGTCTCAACAATAAGTCAATCCAATATGTGTATGAGCAAGTCAAGAAGAAGAAGAATAAGCATCTTTTATATCCATGTTGTCTTTGCAAAAGTACCGCCTTCCTTTGCTATCACACAACAAGCACGTCCTGTATTTTTTCTACTTTCAAGTTAAAAATTCACAACCATGTTTGACTCCCTACATACCAAGATACTACCTTTCATCTATGCTCATGTTGCATCTGCGACCTAACTTCTCAACCCAACCCCCCTCAAAACGTTCTCTTCCCTCCCCTCCATCATTCCACTAAGGCACAACGTCTTTGGCTGTATATCTTTTCATGTACACCTTGTAATCTCGTATATATTCTTCGACTTTGTGTAGAGATCTTGTCATTATAACCTTCCTCGACATTGTTTTGTCCCTTAGTCATTATATTCCATGCACTATGTAGTAGAAACATTGCTTTAATTGGCTTAAACCTCTCCTATCATATATCACGTTCTATTTCTACTTGTTATTTCATGGCCACATAGAGTTGCATATCTTGAATAAGAAGGACCTATACACTACTTCCTTAGTTTCATGTTCTCCTTAATAGAGAAAGAGAAATAAATGTATTTTGAAAAAATTGGTTTAGATCTATCATATCATATATCAAGTTCTATCTTTACTTGTGTTTCTTGACCACATGGACTTACACATTTGAATAAGAAAGCACATACATTGGTTCCTTAATTTGATGTGGTCGCTAGTATGGTTATCAAAGAAAGAGAAATAAATGCATGCCAAGAAAAGTTTTCTTTAACCATTGATCCTCAGCATGATTTTCTAGAAATTGAGCACACCATAACATTATGGGTTTATTTTCTTTCAAAAAAAGAGTAGCTAGGAGAAGGGAGAGTGGCCAAAACCATAATTACAGTATAGTACCCAATAGGGAAGAATGCACATGGCCTTAGCTCTCATAATTAAAGCTCTACAAATCAAAAACCCCATTTGGAATCATCATTTCAAGCACACTCTAATCAAATCCTTAGATAGGTATCGTTAACAATATTATGCTAATGCTCCAATGGTTCAACTAATGTTTTGTTAGAGATCCCATGCATCTACTAGTAGGCCAGCACGAGGTAAACACAATCATTCATATTGCATTTCATATGATTCCAAATGGCACCCTCATTGATAACAACTAACAAACAACAAAGGCCACAAGTATTCCTATACATAATATTCCAAAAGCCAACACAACATCATGCCCTCTTGAACTGCCTCCAACTAGAAATTATACTTTCTTGGAGACTAGCAATTGAAATCGAATCTCTCAGCTTGATACTCCTTTGAAAAGAATGCCAAAAAAAAAAGCATATGAAAGAAGTTGGAGACTATTTTATACAAGAATATATCACCTTTTCTAGGTGTCTTGATTCTTAAAAAATCCATCTTTTGTTCATTTTGATATTTATTAGATGTTGTTTTCTCAAAATCCCTCTTTTGCATATTTAAATGTGGGCGACTATACCAATGTGGGTGACCATACCAATGATCCATACACCAGCACTCCCCCATCATTGAATGGTATCTATGTCACAAAGAGAATGCATGACTTTAATTTTTCAAACTTGTCTCAAAGTAGGGCTTTCGTGAACAAGTATGTTGCATGATCCTTGGAGAAATAATGGATTGATTGTATTGGCACCTTCTTCCACGTAATGTCAAGTAAAATGGTAGAGAAAATATTAACGTGCTTTGATAGTTCATGATCTTTTAGATTATTTCTTAATGCCATTATCGCAAAAGATAATGGTAGCACTATCTCGAGCTATATGAAGATCCTTTAAGAGCCACAAAGCCAAATAAATTCACACTCCTTTATGGTAGTACAACATTTTTATGTAACTTTTATGATCCTTTATGTGCAAAGATCTAGTCTTCATACTTTTCCAAGAGTTGTGAAGGGGATAATTATCGTAGACTAGTTACGTAGCCTATCTACCCCTCTCGATTGTCTCCTAAGAAGGACATCATTTGTTAGCCACAAGTAACCCCTTCCAATCATTGTTGTAATGTGTAGCTTGCCTATAATTTGTTCAATAACATCTCTACATTTTGAACCTGATGTTTCCAAAACATGTCACTTGCTAGCTTGTCTTTCTATAATGTCAGAAATCCTGGTATATGCTTCCTAATGGCATGTTCATAGTAGTAAAACCACTTCCCACTACAACACTCATCATTACACTATGTCTTAGATATCTCATCTTTCTTGCTTATGCATATACAAGCGCACGTGCATTAAAATGTACAAGTCAAGAAACATAATTTCTTTAAATACTTTAGTGCACTCAAAAGTTAGATTGTCAAGAGTTAGAATTTGTCATGCCAGTAGATCTAGTTTTAGATAAAATATGAGTTGCTGTATGGACTTATTTAGAGTTGTAAAATGTTTGATCTCTTCTCTGACTTCCAATGAGAAGTTCTATTATTTTGCTTTCTTTATATCAAGATTCATACAATTATTTTATATAAGCTACAAAATGAAAATTATGATAACTTTTTGTTTGTACCATCGTTGTAGATGATTTTAGTAGTTTTTGCACCTTACATGAGATCATTGACCCCAAACAATTGTTTTTTAAATGTGAAAGTTTGTGACCCTCTAAGGAATGCATCATTTCCTTAACTGTTTGTAACAAAGTTTAATATTACCCACTTGGTAGTAGAAGCCTCCAAAAAGTGTGTTTCCATGCAATTGTGGTACATGTTACGATCCACAACACTTCACAACACAATTTATGATGATCAAATATGGGTCCACAATGCAACCTAATCTAATTAGGTTGTCATGAAAAAACACATAATTTATATTTGTGACGCATATAATGCACTTTTAATATTTTCAATGGTGGTTGATGAAAAGGTTAGACAATATATATGCCCTATTTATATCATTATCACTTGTTCTTAGTTTCATAACTAAGTTGTGATGCCTTGCCATTATAATTGTTAATCTTTATGCATAATGGATGAGGCTCACTAGATTGTATGGTGAACATCATTAAGGCATCAGTTCAGAAACTTTATCAACTAGTTTCATCATTCTATTTTCATTACCCTAGAAAGTTTGTCATCATGATGCCATTAGATGATTCCTATTGGCACAATTCTTTGATAAATTTTATCCTAAACATGGCTCTATTTATAAAATGATTTATTACGAGTCCCTATATGACACATCTTCTCTTCAAAGGCTTTGGGTAGTTATAGCACTATGCAATCACTTTAACAATGGGAATTCACACTTGCCTTCGAAACACCTTTACTATATGTCCCTTTGTGATGCCTTCAAAGACATTTTTTAAATGTCATAAGTAAGGTAATGTTGTAAAATGTCCTAAGAAAGGCATTGGTGTATTCAGTATGTCATAAGAAAAGAAATATTGTAATTGCATCATTATTTGGTGCACGTACTAAAATAGCTTGTAATTCTACGTTATAGTTCAAATTGCATGATACTTTAGATTATTATGATCTAAACCTTTGTAATTCTGACATTTCTATGGCCATTAAAATTATTTTCGAATAGAAGAGCTTCTAGATTTAATGAAAAGCCCCCGTGCTAGCATATATGCCCTTTATGTTTTAACACAAAGTAGATAGGAGGCATTACTAGTAGATAGCTTAAAAGGTGGTGAATTGAGTGAACCTCTCCTTGCAAGGATTTCGTAGGGATTTTAACACATTGGTGAAATGTTGGTGTCACCTTGGTCAAAACAAGCAATATATAACCACATTTCAACATTGGCAACATTGGGGGGTCCTTGGGTGTTAAAAACTTGCTCATGATTTAAAGCTTAATAGGATAGTAAGTGAGAGTTGCAACTTGCATTTCAGCATTGGCAACATTGGGAGGTCCTTGGGTGTTAAAAACTTGCTCATGATTTTATATTTCAATAGGATAGTAAGTGAGAGTTGCAACTTGCATTTCAAATTCTAATTGGTCCAACATAATTTAGGTAAAGAAGATATATATATAGGATATATGTATGTATGTATGTATGTATGTATGTATGCATGCATGCACGTATGTATGTATGTATGTATGTATGTATCACAAACTCTAGCTAACTTTCATTGGCCGATTCCCTTA
This sequence comes from Dipteris shenzhenensis, assembly GCF_047967505.1. Taxonomy (NCBI): domain Eukaryota; kingdom Viridiplantae; phylum Streptophyta; class Polypodiopsida; order Gleicheniales; family Dipteridaceae; genus Dipteris; species Dipteris shenzhenensis. The sequence goes on along the minus strand of NC_141608.1, from coordinate 46,736,830 downwards.
CATCTACTGCACCTAATGGCCAATATTAGGTAACACACAAAACTAAGGTTAAAGCCTCAACGGACGATTCATACAGAAGATAATTTCTTTCTCCGCATTCAAGATGTGATGATTGTCTCTAGTAATAATCAACTTGCTTACCAAGCATTATATGAAACTATTATGGCATTCCATTGCCACGAGCTGTCACTATCGCTACTTTGTTTATGCAAACATACAAGCACCCTGTAAGGGGTTAATTTCCCCACATGTGGGGCGTCAGGGAGTATACATTCAAGTCATTATTAAGGGTCCCAAAGGGGCTCTCTATTGAATCTGATCACTACATGTAGATACTTTTGGAGTGTAAATGAGAACCACATCAACAATTCATACTACCTCTAAGGGATTGTCATGCTCTCCCTTGCAAGACCTACAACCACCTCTAGTCACAAAATTTAGTATACCACGTGCATTCAAAAGGAGAGATATTTTCATTCAACTTTTGGGAAAATTTTAAAAGAATTACAATGATAGACGGGTTCTTGTAATTAAAGTTTAGAAGAAAATTGACCTTTGCACTTTATGTGGCCCTAAGGGGATATTTAAATTGGAGCGTTTGCAATGTTTTTTTGTCAAGTATTGCTAACTGCTTGCATTATTTTTAAGTTGTATAAGTGTTTTGCATGAAGAACATCCAAAATATGTCACAAATCCCCTCCTCTCAATTGAATTAGCACTTAGGCATCATGATCTTGATGTGCTTTCTCCCTTGGTCTTCTTGCCCTCTCACTCTTATGTCTTTGTCTATCTAATGTGAGGAAAAGACCTTTGCGTAATATAAGCTTCTAACCAACCCTTTTATGGAATACAATGGTGTGTGTGAATTTGAAATGAAGTGTCATGATTCCCTCTGTCTATGCTTTACATTCCCTTGAAAACTCTTCCACAAGAAAAACTGCCACTCCTAGCTTTTGTAATATATGATAATAGTATGTCTGACCTACAATCGACCTTCCATGATCTACATGTTAGGGTCTTCTTTACTAGTCTTCTTGAGACTCTAGAATACTTAAGTTTGTCACTAAAATACCTTTATTTGTATTGAGTATCTGCACATTACATAATCATGATTGCTTTTGGTATAGGTACAACTAAAAAGCTGCCATAAAGTCATAGATTTAGTACTTTTGGAAAATTACATTCTTAGTGCAACCAATCTAAATTCAAGCTGACAATCCCATAAGATGTTTTGATTTTTTACATTTTGGAGACCCATGATCATGTACCCGAAAAAGCTAAATTTTTCACTCTTCTAACAAAATGGAAAATTTGCGCCACCAATAGGATTTGTACTAGGCCACCATCAACTTGAAAAATGAACCGAGTTTAGACTTTTCAATCACAAACTCTTGCTAACTTTCATTGGCCGATTCCCTTACATCTATTTCCCACCCATGAGCTAATGGCCGATATTAGGTAACACACAAATCTAAGGTGGATGCCTCAATGGATGATTTATACAGAAGAGTAATTTCTTCTCCACATTCAAGATGTAATGATTGTCTCTAGTAATAATCAACTTGCTTACCAAGCATTATATGAAACTATTATGCCATTTCATTGCCACAAGCTGTCATATGGCTACCTTTGTTTATGCAAACATTCAAGCACCCTCTAAGGGGTCAATTTCCTGACATGTGGGGCCATCAAGGAGCATACATTCAAGTAATTATCAAGGGTCCCAAAAGGGCTCTCTATTAGTTCTGATCACTACATGTAGATACTTTGGGAGTGTAAATGACAACCACATCAACAATTCATACTACCTCTAAGGGCTTGGCATGCTCTCCCTTGCAAGACCTACAACCACCTCCAAGGATCTGCCTCATGTGCATTCAAAAGAAGGGGTAATTTAATTCAACTTTTGGAAAATTTTTAAAAGGATTACAATAATAGATAGGTTCCTGTAATTAAAATTAGAAAAAAATCCATTAGCTCATAAGTAAAGAGAGGTGGTTTTACTGGGCAATAATTTTAGTGAGGGTTTTTTTTAATACCCCTTAAACACGCATGGTGCCTAGGGTTTCTTAGTACTGCATCCCTTGAGACAAGCATATTGCTTTAAAAACGTCTCTCTCTCTCTCTCTCTCTCACACACACACACACACACACACACACACACATGCATGCACACATGCACACGGTCTCCCATTGATGATTGGAGCTATGATGTCTCCAACCATGATCTTGATATCTCTAGTGATATGAATTTTCGAGGCACTGCAGTAGCAATTGCTACTCGTATTGGCAACCATACCAAATGAAGTTCTCTTTGAAGAAACACTTTGCATCACTTCATGATGATAATTTTTTACTCCTGTACTACATTCTCAAATTCATATGGATGATTATAGACCTTAAAGGACTTCATTGAGAAACCAATTCATTGTCAAATTCACATGCACCATTGTAGTCCCAAAAGGTTTGTTAGTTGTTTATAAGGCAACCCACGTCTTCGTTTGCATACTTGTAAATTATGACAGAGCATGACATACGAGTTAGACGGTAAGAAGACCAAGGGAGAGAGCACCTTGGGATCATGCTGTCTAAGTGCTAAGTCAAGTGAGACGAGGGGCTCTATGACATATTTCAGACATTCTTCACACTAGACACCTTCAAAACATAAAGAAAGTGCAAATAGCTAGCCATACTTGACAATGGTTCCATATTAAACAAGCCACACATTAAACATTGTAAAGGTTCCAATTTGGGTATCTCCTTAGGGGCCACCTAAGGTGCAAAGGTCACCTGAATTTAAATCTCAACCATCCAATGGAGCCAAATTTATAAAAAACCCCTAGGTAGAATAAAATCAAAATTCACCAATTGGGTTTTTGGATGGGCTTTTAAAGCTGTGCATAATCATTATTGAAGCATGATTCCCTCTTTATGCTTCACATTCTCTTGAAAATTCTTCCACTACTACCTTCTAAAATCTTTGATAACAGTGTGTCTCACCTCTAGTCAACTATTGTTGTTGCTTTATAGCTTCTGTGATTTGCATATTGTGGTCTTCTAGTTTTTGAGTGACTACATGCATAAATTTCTCTCAAACAACTTTTATCATGTTGAGCATCTGCACATTGCATAAGGATTATTGGGGATAACACACCTAAAAATAGACATAGTTAAAAATATCGTAAAAGCGACCATAAAGTCATCGACTTAGTAATTTGGAAAATTAGCTTCTCAATGCAACAAGTCTAAATTTGATTTGACAATCCCTTAAGATATTATAAATGTAAATCTTTTATCGCATTGAGTATTTAACAAAGTTTTAAAAATCATAAAAGCTACCATAACATCATAGACTTAGTACTCTGGAAAAATAGTTTCTCAATGCAACAAATCACAATTTGATTTGACAATCCCTGAAGATGTTACGAACTTTTACATTTTGGAGACCCACTATAAATTACCCAAACAAATTTTACTTTCACTTTTTAAAAAATGGAAAATCTGCAGCATCAATTCCATCATCACTAGGCCTCCCTTGAACCTCCCCTATAGTATAAAACAAAAAATTTACTCTACCTCTAAGGGGGTTGGCATGCCCTCTCTTGCAAGACATACAACCATGTTGTTTTAAAACCATCTCTCTCTCTCTCTCTCTCTCTCACACACACACACACACACACACACACACACACACACACACACACACACACACATACACACACACACACACACGCGCACGCACATGCACATGCACATGTGCTAACAATGACATTATTGTTTGATAATGATTCAAGCATAATGTTGGAATTGCTTAAAATGCTAAGCATGGTGCATGGTTGACTAAAGGCTCTATTGGACCAACCACAAGTCACATTATTATGAATAAGACAATATAGACTTAAATCCCATGAGTATACGAAATTGTACTTGCTTTAGGGAGTATATGACTATATGATGAGCTAGTAGATCCTTGGACCTGGTATACGTTGGCAATAATACAAGGCAAGCTACCTATTACATGTAAAGATTTTTTAGATATTTCTTTGGAAATGGATGCAATAGCAAACTATTCGTATGAAAATTTCTCAAAGATGAAATTCATGAAACGATGATCGATATTCATGATATAATGAAGTACATTTGAACTCATTCATATCTGAAGGTGGGCACCATGGCCCCCTCCCTATGAGGGGGCATGGTGACCCTTGTGGGGTGTGGGGTTGTGATTGTGCAGGAGGATGGTTGGGCACACACACACATGTGCTAACAATGACATTATTGTTTGATAATGCTTCAAGCATAATGTTGGCATTGCTTAAAATGCCAAGCATGGTGCATGATCGACTAAACGCTGTGTTGGACCAACCACAGGTCGCATTATTATGCATAAGACAACATAGACTTAAATCCCATGAGTATATGAAATTGTACTTGCTTTAGGGAGTATGTGACTATATGATGAGCTAGTAAACCCTTGGACCTGGTATACTATGGTGATGAAACGTAAATTTTTGATCAACCATCATCAACCATTTCATTCCTAGTTTTTGGCATTTCATTCCTAGTTTTTGGCATTGCAAGATAAATGCACTATTAAGTGCATTGTAGTCCCCATCCCACTAAACTAAATGGAAATGAGGATGATCGATTGTGGTCAGCCAAAGTCTATCATTATGTAAAATTCATGGAGCCTCAAAAGTATGCCTCACATTTTCCTCGACTATTAACCAGCCAATTCTAAGTGCCATATGGGAGAAAGACCTAACTCTACCCCAACTCAGTCCGTGGATTCAAGACTATATATATAGCTCCACCTGTCGTGTAGATTGTTGCCAGGCAGTCGTTTACTTAGTGTGTACTTCTCAGCCACCATCTTGAGAGCTCAGAATTGCATGAGATTCATACGATTCATACATGATTTTTTATGAGAATGCTCACATGAAGGTGTTTCAATGTAAGAAGGTGAACCAACTGAGTCCGCTTGGGCACGAAATGCCTATGAAAGGCTCCCATGCATGGCTGTTATCTCATAGAGATCTTTTTCCTTTTGAGCTAGTGCGCTATTCTAATAGCTACCCATGTGCTTCTGTTTGCCACCCTAGCCATAGCTCCCTCCCATATGTGGTGATCTAGTGGTCGTTTGCTTATACCACTAAGAACTAAGCGGCTGATAATACTTTACGTAAGCTTGGGATCTTCAAGCATGTCACAAAGGACAAGACCCTGGAAGGTGGTTCCCACGGTCAGGGCGATACCCTTATTCATAGGTGGGTCTGTGGTTATTCTTCCCCTAGGAACAACTGACACTCAATCGATAACAAGAAATGATGTGAGCTCAAGACAAGCATGGAGTCACTTGGCCATAAAAGAAACAAGCTCAATAGCATGCTCTAGCAATGGCTATGAGCTGATCGTGTTGTTGCAAAGGTTCCATGACCACAAGATTACTGCCAAACATTTCTCACAGGAGTACTTTCAACATTTGAATCTACATGTAAGACATGGCATGGTTTGACATATTCCATGCTACATGGGTTTATGATGAAAAAATATTTTCAAGAAGGATACACAAGGTATTCCTCATATTTATGGAGCATTTGGAGGCTTCTGAATCTAATACAAAAGTGCCACATGAGGCACCACCCACTGAGGTGGTCAGGACTTTCTAGCTTTTATAATATATGATATTGCAACATCAATAACAAGTGGAGATGTGCTTTGAATCCTGCAGTCCCATAGTAAAAGTGCTTGTTCTAACATGGCTTTTTTGTGGATAGATGCATGTGAGTGGAGCTCCTTCAATGTCATGTGGTATTTTTGTAATGCAAAGTCCAATTCGAAATATAAAGAACCTTCTTTAAAGTTTATCTTGTGGCTTTTCATCTTCAAAGGATTGAAATGGATAATGTTTGTCTTGAAATGTCTGAACACACACACACACACACACACATACACTTACTATCCTCATTCCATTTTGTCCTTGCAAACTTTTGCTCTTCCCTTTAAAGTACTTTTGAAAAACCTTTTCTATAAACAAAAAATATATTTCCTTAAATTTTTCTTGTTTCTAAATTTCTAATTCTCCTTATTTGTTTATTGTTTTTACTTAAATTTTACCCTTTATTCATTATTTCTTACTTTTACTCACTATTTTATCTTTAGCTTATATAAAATAAACATCCCTTTGTTTTGTTCTTAACTTTAAATTTTCTCTTATTTGTTCTTCTATTTTTCCTAAATTTTCTTACTATTTTTATTTTCTAACATGGACCTTCTCATAATTATTTATCTTTTTTCTCACCTACCTAAATTATTTATTTTTCACTCTTTTTCTAATTCTAACATTAATTTTCTCCCTTTTATTTCTTTTGACTTATCCTAATTATAAAAATTCAAATTTTTATTGATTTAAATCTATTTGTAAACACTACCTCCCCCCAAATTTCTCGTGAATCATGCCACACTAGTACTAAGGTATTTGACCCTTGTTCTTTCCCAATTGTCTAAATTCCCCTCAAATTTGATGCTCCATATACACACGTTTTACTTCCCTTACTTGCTACCTATCTATTTAAAACCCTTATTGTCTTACGTACCCCCTCAAAAATCTCTCAAGACCTCGTATTTTTGTATGCTCACTATAACCTACTGCCTACTGCCTTCACGGTGACCTCCAAAATCCCCTATCTTGGTGTTGCCTCCATACCCATACAATCCCTAACTGCACCCTCATGCTATTTGCTCGGCCTTTGCATTCATCTCTGCTAACCCCAAGTACACCCTCTTCTGACCAATCCTAAATGGCTTTTGAAGACCGCAACCATGGCCGACCAAGAAGTAGAGGGTAAGTTTGTTCATTTTCAGTCATATCAAGGACAACAAAATTGGAGAGAAAAGTTACTCCGCCAATCTTCATGTGAACACCTTTGACTGCACCCATTCCCCCCTTCCCTTTTACCTCTTGTATTTTTCTTTCCATAACTTCTTCTTCACTACTTACCCCCCTCTTAATTTGAACTTCTTTATCCTTTATTTTCAAAATTCCCAAGTTAAAGAAATTCTAAGTTCTCTTGAACCTCACCCCCCTACCTTATCTTATTTTCTCTTACCTCCTCAACCTTTATTTCTTCCCCTTAATGTCACTAATATACTAATAAATACTTCCCCCTCCTTTTACCTATCAAGTCTTAAGATTCCCCCCTCTACAATATTACACTCTACATTTCCCTCCTTCCTTCCCTCCTATTACCCTTGTATGCTCGTACCCTTCCCTCACCTTGTTATTCCCATCCTTTTCCCCATTACCCCACTACCCTATTCCTAACGTTGTCACCACTTGTGGCCCTTTTTTTTACTTACACTTTCCCTCTATAAAAACTCCAAATTTTACTTTTTAAAAACTCCAACTCTTAGAATTCACTCATGCTCACTCCAATCCACTCTACATTCATAAGTTTAAAACAAGCTTGATAGGTTCATGGTTAAGTATTAATTTTATTGTGACCCTGATAACAAGGGAGGGGTGTTTATGACACCTGTCTTCCCAACTAAGGTTTAAACGGGTTCTCACCACGTTTTTCTTGTTGGATGGTGGCAGGTAGGTAGACTCCCCTCTTCAATAAAGTGATGCTTGCCAGGACTTATCCAAGCTCAACTCCTATACAGTTTCCACAAAGTCATTTCTACAAATGGCCCACTACTGGTTTCCTTTATAAACAGGGATTCATCGGCTTGTACAAACTTTTTCGTTAAAACAATTAGTCCCATTCCATTGTCTAGCTTCACTCTTTTGTCTTTTCACTATGCAAAGGGCTGTTGTCAAATCTTACACACACACACACACACACACACACACACACACACACATATACAAAAAATTAAATTTTGGCAAAAGGCCTACAACTACATAAAGAGTTTGCTTGGGCAATGATAAGTCAAGTCAATGAGTGTATAAGTAAGTCAAAAAGAGGAATAAATAGACATATTTAATATCCATGTTCTCTTTACAAATACCCACATAAAGTGTGTGCTTGTGCAATGAGAAGTCATGTCAATGAGTATATAAGCAAGTAAAAAAGAAGAAGAAATAAGCATCATTAATATCCATCTTGTCTTTACAATAGCCACGGTCTTTGCCTCCCACACACCAAGCATGTCCCCCATTTTTTTCCCCTTTTAAGTCAAAGAATTCACAACCCTTAGTTTGGCTCCCTAGATATAAGTCAAAAAGTTCCAAACCCTTTGTTTCACTCCCTAGATATAAGGATAGTACCTTTCATCTATGCTCATACTACATCTACCATCAACTTCCAACCCCTCAAAATATTCCCTCCCCCCCCCTCCATCATTCCAACTGTATCTTTGGCTTTCTATATTTTTGTGTACACCTTGCAATGTCATGTCCATTCTTCCACTTTTTGTAGAGATCCTATTAGTATCACCTTCCTCAATATTGCTTTTTCCCTAATCTATTGGAAACATTGACTTAATCAGTCTAGACATCTAAATATTGCAAATCACACTCCACCTCTACTTGAATTTCATAGCCACATGGACTTACACATCTTGAATAAGAAGGCCCTATACATGAGTTCCTTAACTTGATATTTTTGATAGTATGGTTATCATGAAAAGAGAAATAAATGCATTTTGGAATAATTGGTTAGACTCTCATATATTATTTTTTTAATTAATTTATTTATTTTTATCTCTACTTGTATATCATGGCCACATGAACTTATACATCATGAATAAGAAGGCCCTATACATACGTTCCTTAATTTGAGATTCTCACTAGTATGGTTATTAGAGAAATAGAAATAAATGCATTTTGAGAAAATTTTGTTGAGTTATTCTTTAACCATTGATCCTCTCCATGAATTTCTAGAAATTGAACAACTTATACCATTTTAAGTTTCTTTATTTCAAAAATAGAGCATGTAGAAGAAGGAAAAATGACCAAAGCTATTGTTACAATGTCCAATCAAAAAGGATGTACATGGCCCTATCACCCTTATCAAAAGCTCTACAAATTACTAAATCCAAGTTTGACTCATCTTTTGAAGCACACTCAATCCATATTCTTAGATTGGTATACTTAACAATATTATGCTAATGTTTCAATGATTCAACTAATGTTTTGTTAAAGATCCCATGCATTCAATAGCATGCCACCAAGAGGCAAGCACAATCACTCATACTGCATTAGATATGATTCCAAATGGCACCCTCATTGATAAGCCAATAACAACCAACAAAGAAGAGGCAATGAGTCTTCCCATACATAATATGCTAAAAACCAACATTTCCACAACATCATGCACTATTGAACCACCTCCTACTAGAAATTACACTTTTTTGGAGACTAGCCAATGTCAAAAAATTTGAATTTAAATCTTCCTACCATGAAACTCCTTTAAAATGAATGCAAAAAGAAATATATTTATGAAAGAATTTGTTTTTAAGTGTTTTTTTAAAATTCCATCTTTTGTTGATTTTGATATTTATTAGCTTTTTGTCCCAAAAGCTCTCTTTTGCACATGTAAATGTGGGTTACTTGATGTTTCTAATCTTTAAGGACATAACTTCTCATAAGTCCTGTCTAGTTCATTTTCCATCTTAACATAATTCTCTAATAGTAGCCATTTCTAGGATCCTTATTACTATGGGATCCATCAGTGGTCATCCCCTTTCTAGCATCTTGGTAGTCATCAACTTACATCTATAGGCAAGTTTAGCATCAATTGGATGCTTGATTCGCCCATGGCCATTTTATCATTTTAATGTTCATGCAATCTAGCAATTAGATAGACTTTGGAAATTGTCCAGTGTCTTCCAAGCACAAATTTCCTTTAGCAATGTCTCGTATCTCTTGAACATTCAGCATTCTTTACCTAGACTTGTCCTACAACATAGGGGATTGATTGATGTCTCTCTCAATCGATGCACATCTATTAGTTATGAAAAACCGTCACTTAACATCATTTGGATGTTAGAATTAACATGGCATAGCCTCTAATAGGCTGTCCACTGATTGCTTCTTACTGACCTTTGGTTGCTTGGGTTCCAATCAGGATCTAGGTTAAGGCTATGTTATCAATCAAAGGCTATTTTTTTGTGGTACCATTTAGTTGCTTGAATGTCAACTATGATGCCTATCCTATGGGAACCCTATAACTCTTGCACATTACCAGGCCTTAGAAACAATCATCATGTCAAATTTACTGAATCATCATTGGGATTTAGGAGTCTTGGATTTTTGCACATTGCCTTAGCGTGTTGCCTGTCTTAGTGTCTCTTGAGCATGAATCTTTTAGGAAATGTATCTTGCTAATGGTATAAGTCATGCTAGCCCATAATGAGTCAAAGCACCAAGAAAGGTGCAACATCTTTTGATGCTTGTGCAAAAATAAGCATAATTTAAGGGATTATCAGAAATAGCTGTAGGTCATATCCCTTGATCTATTCCTCTTTCTTACCTACTTTTGGTTGGTAGCCATTCAATTTAACCCTTTTATGAGATGTCCACCTAATCCATTTTCCAAATGTCTACTTGCCACATTCATTTGGTCATGCCATCTCATGGCAAGTTAACATCCAATGATGCATCAAATTCATCAATGGTGTGACATGCCATGAGAGGTCCCATATGGCCTCGGTAGCATAGGTGCCTCGCAAATGAATTGTTTCCACCTTTGAGCATTTGGATTATGAGCCCCTCTTGCATTAGTGTGTCTTTCATACCACCCTTGTGTGTTTATATTGTGAGACCCTCCTCCATGCTCAAGTATTTATTTTATAGGTCCCAGCCTCCCATACTAGGGTGTTTCATATGACCCTTGGGAATTCATAATGAGGATCCCTCCCACATGATTGAGTAGTTATTTCATGGGCCCCAGCCTCTCATACTAGGTTGTTCCATAGCACTTGTGTATTAATACTATGGGCCCCTCCCATACTAGGGTGTTTCATAGCACTTGTGTATTAATACTATGGGCCCCTCCCGCATGCTTGGGAATCTATCTTGCAATCCCCAACCCCTCGGGATTTATCATGCAGACTGCTCCCACATGGTTGATCTTATTCCATGGGCTACAGGCTCTCATACTAGGGTGTTTCATAGTGCTCATGTATTACTACTCTAGGCCGCTCCCACATGCTTGGGCATTTAACTTGCTTTCATACCACCTTCCTTACCTAATAAAGTTGCAGCCATAAAGCTAATTCCTATGTCGATGAAAAATATCTTTTTAAAAAACACAAAGAATATTTTGGCTGAGTAGATGCCAGCAAGTGATTGGCCAAATCTCTCTACTCTTTCATATCTCTCCCTCTCTCTACTCTCCTCTCTCTACTCTCTATGTCTATCTCATCTCTCCTCTTTTAATCCCACCCCACTGCCCTCCCTCTACCTGCATGAAATCATTTGAACACACCCATCCTAGGCAGTAGATTTGAACAACATTAGAGCAACCGAGTGCAGCTAGGAGTAGATACATCAAGCTCGACAAGCTTGGAGCAGCTTGGAAAAGCCTAGAGCATCCTAGAGTAGCCTTAGGGTAGCTTGCAACACTTGGAATTAGCCTAGAGCAATTTAGAATGACTTGGAGTAGTTTGGGGCAACCTTGTAAAGGTTAGAAAATCATGAAGCATCTTAGAGCATCCTGGAGCAGATTAGAGCAGTTTGAAGTAGCTTAAAGTAGCCTACAATAGCTTGGAACAACATTGGAGTAGCTCCTCTAGATGGGGAGCTGACTACAGCAGGCTTGGGAAGCTTGGATTAGAAAGAGAGCATTCCAAAATCTCATAGGAGGACGAGGAATCTTGAGGAGGAGAGGAAGGAGTATGTAAACTCCACTTGGAATGGAAATAATGGAAAAGTAGTGGTTGAGAAGAAAGGCTTGGGAACTATAAGTGAAGGAACAAATGGTGGTTCTTCAAGACAAGTGGTGTAGGATAAAACCCAAGAATTTGGCCTTTGCCCTATTGGTCGTCCTAACTCTAAATTCAAAGGATGCACATACCTCAAACTTCAAAGCTTCCATTGTCTAGTGTGTCCTGTGCACCATCATCTGTACATAGATTTGGAACCTTGTGGTGATGACCCTAGGCACTAGCACATAGTCTTCACATCCACCACACTAACCTAGCTTTGTTCCTTCTTCTCTTTCTTGGAGCATTTGGTGCTTATCAATTTACACCACATTCTCCTTAGTGTAGCATAGTGATATGAGCTAAGGTGAAGTCAATTGGGTCCTTTCTACTGAAGGTTCTCACGTGCACCGATATAGGTCCTTCACAATTGTGCTGACTTGAGCCTATGAAAACCCAGTCTAAGACAAGTTAAGGTCTTCTCCCTTTGCAAAGTTCTATATTGCTAGAGATTGAGGACTACAATGATTTCTAATAAGGACAAGTCTTAAGGTGTTTGTAGAGCTAAATTGCAAAATTGAGCAAGTTATATCTACCAAGCATGTCTTTTGTCTTGGAGCAGCTTGGAATAATTTTGCATTATCTTGTATAGGTTGGAGCAAGCTAGATCAGCCTTGGGGTAGCTAGGAGCAATGTGGAATAGCCTGGGTAGCTAGCAAAAGGCTAGAGTAGCTTAGAGTAGTTTGGAGTAGCCTACAGTAGCTTATAGTTGTCTAAAGCAGCTTACCAAACAATTTGAAATGACTTGGAATAGCTTAAGAAAACCTTGTAAGAATTAGAGTAGCTTGAAGTAGCTTAGACCAGTCTAGGCTAGCTTGGAATAGCATTGGAGTAGCCCACTCTAGCTTGGGGAGAAACCTATAGTATGTTGGAGTAGCTTGGATTAGAAACAGAGCATTTGAAAAAGCTTGTAAGAGGTGGGGGAGCTTGTGAGGAGAGATGGAGCAACCAGCCTATTGGTCCCTTTAGGCTCCCCTTCTTATATAGGACAAGAACCGTGCGGGCTTGGTAACCATATATGAGGGGGAAAATGATGTTTCTTCAAGACAAGTGGTGTAGAACAAAATCTAGGCATTTGAACTTTGCACTGTTGACCATCCTAACTCTAAAGAAGGTTGTCTAGCTGGCATCAAAGGAAAGCCGCATGGGTATATTATATGATTGGCACATGGATAGATTTGGCTGCAAAGGGACACCACGTGGGCTGCAATATGGTTGGATGCCGTGTGGGTAGCAAATCAAGCCTAATCTGGTTGCCAAATGGGCCACAAAGGAAGACCCATCCATAGGGATCGGCAGGCCTAGAATAGAGACAATCCAAGGGCGGATTTTAAGGGCCTGTGCAGCCTAGAAAAGGATGTGACCAGGGGTAGACTACCACCTAGGGTTGGGTTTATATCAATTGCCTAATCAACCTATAAACATATGGCCAATGGGCTAGAAATTTGTAGGCCGGCCCTATATGTGGGATCAATGGGGGTAGGGAGAGGCTCCCCTACATGGGGCTAGGTGACCTTTGAGGTCCTGCATCTCATAGACTAGATTGGCTAGCGATAAACTCCTTTTGGGAGAAAATAGGGAACAATGAATTAACTTCTTTCGATAATACATTGCTATAATCATCCATGTAAATTGTTACATCAATAATAGTCAGGCCAAAGTTGCCTAAGGAGCTAGTTGTGCCTAAGGGAAATAACTAGTATTCTTAGTACTATTTAGGTGTCCTAGAGGTCCTACTGGAAACATATCCTAGGACGTATTTTAAAAGAGATCCGTGGGGGGGGGGGTATGCTCTCATCTGTAGTTGCAAAATTCTACCTATACTCTTCTTACATATTTTGTACATTTGTAGCCTAAAAAGGTTAATAGAAAGCTATACCCAATGACACATTTGTTGGATATATGGAAACCACGTGAAATCTTGAGAATGCAATGTTGCATTGTAGAGATGGTTTTTCTTGTGATTTGCAAAGCAAATAAAAAGCAAAGCACATATTAAGATAAAGATGTAACAAATCATAGCAAGAATGGTTTGAACGTAGGAGATATGAAGTTAGTTGTTTAGAAATTGAGAATGCAAGTCATTAGAAAAACAATGATGACTAAGAATCCATAATGTTGCTGATAGGTTGCTTGGATTTATAGAGTTTGAAAGAGTTTTGGAAGAATTGCAAAGTGCGTACAAGTGACAAAAAGGATTCCATCACACCATCATGTAGGAATCCTCCATCTAAGACTATGATAGGCAATAAATCTTAGGCATTGTGTACAAAGATAAAAGAAATTATGTCGCTTAGCCTTTTTCCTTGATAAGCTACTGCTTGCCATCCTATTTCAGCTGTGACTATACTTCCAAGTCCCCAACGCTCTCTTAAAATGTGCCGCTCCAACAATCTTTTAGACACTCGATGGAGAGAATCAATATATAAAGAGCATAGATATAGAAAACTCAGAGATCTATCCCAAACAACTTCAATCTGAGAAGCTTTTTCTAGAAGTTTATTTTCATGTAGTTGAGAACCTCCTCAATGCTTAAAGCCTATTCAAGCGGTGAAAAAATTGAACTTAAGTTATATTGAGCAACTTCCCTCAAGAAGAGAGTGCCCAATACTAGCTTTTTTTCTCCTTTATGTAATATAATGTATGAAGATTAGATGAACTTGAGATGATTAGTATTAAGCAAAATGAGTAAGTGTTCATGAATTAAATAGATAACACAAATCTCCTTGTTGGGCTTATGTTAGCATGAATCTACTTATTGTTTCCTTGTTCTGTTCATTTAAAATTTCTAATATCATTGTCCTAGGGTGCCATCTTGAGGTATTATTGAGATATTAGACATATGTAATATGCAAGTTTTATCTTTTCTATTATTGAGCTATTAGAAATATATAATATGCAAGCTATATATTTTCTAAAAATCTCAACATCTCATGTTAACCTAGAGGTTATTTCATCTAAAGAGGACTATAGCATGCAAAATTTGGATCTCGGTATAAAATGTACATTTCCCGTATAGATGTTACATTTTACATGTTTCCAAAGGTAGCCTAAGTGTATAGCTCCCCTACCTAACTTTTGTATATTCTTCTTTATATATTGTAGCTAGATCAGCCTCTTGCATATTTTATATAAGAATAATCATCTAGAGGTATGGATGGGACAATAGAGCAAACAAGGAGCAAATTTAACTTTTGTGGGAACGTGGAAGGGGAATGCTCTATGCACTTATTTAATCCCTACTCAAAAACAGTTTGAAATAGCTTGGCCAACAAACTACTTACCATTATTATGAAGTAGTTGCTCACCTCTTCGATATAGAGCTATTTTAGTACATTGAACATGTTTGCAATGCCTAAAAGTTTATCTACCCATCTAATAATTTTAGCTCTGATACCAAAGATGTCAGATAATTTTTTATTTGCTAGATGTTTGATGCTTTCTTCTACTGTCACACACAATTTTCACCTCTTTCATTTGCTATTGGAATCACTTTTATGCAAGTTTGATAATATTATGAGGATGAAGCAGTAGCCTAGTGGCTATCACTTTTTTAAAATTTTGTGTATGAATGATAAATACCTTGGTATGGGGTGAGAGTTATTTGTGTATGGGATATCATGGAGTTTTTAGAAAATAGGAAGAGTGAGTCATATAAAGAGGTGGGTCCATGTCCATATGTTCCAATAATGTAAGAGAGATCACATGCCAAGTGTATCGAAGGCCCGTGGAGGAGCGTGGAAGGGTGTATCCTTCTAAATAAGGAGGATGTGAACTTATGGAAAAGAGAGGGTCCCTATGGGCTCCATGTGGGAAGACTCTTTACTCCCTTAATTTTCTAAGGGTCACGAGTATCTTTTGATGGGACACGTGTCAAGAGTTGCCAAAAAGGACATGGATGGTGACATACGAGCTTATGTGATTGATGGGGAAAGGAATCTACAAGCAATAATTATAAATGGGTGAAGGAGGGTGACAAAATTTTAAGGGTCGTGAGCATATTTTGATGGGACACATGTTAAGAGTAGCCAAAAAGGATATGAATGGTGACATATGAGCTTATGTGATTAATGAGGAAAGAAATCTATAAGCAACAATTATAAATGGGTGAAGGAGGGTGACAAAATCTCTATAAAAGGTGCCCTCCTTTCCCTTGTTCAACATCTCTTCCACCATTAGGAGCACTAGTCTACTCAAGCCTCTTCCATGATTCTTCCCTCTCCCTCTTGTATATGTTCTCTTGTGTAGACTCTTGAGTCCATCTCTCTCTAGTTCATTCTCTCTCTATGAGTAGTCTTGGAGCTTCTGCTCCCTCTTGTATGTATGAAACCTCTTCTCCTCCCTTGTGTGTATAGCATGTTGAGTTGCATATGAGTAGAGTCTCACTCTATTGGAAATGAAGGTCACTTTAAACTATCTCCTTTGAGTCTCTATTCTCCTTTTCTTCCATTCCTTTGCTCTATTCTTTCTTTCAAAGTCTCCAAAGTGCTTCCTATTCGGCTGCTCATTGTGTGCACATGGTCCATCCATTCTCCAGCCATCAAGGGAGTTATTTCATCTCTCCTAGGTGACCTCTATGGGTTCTACATTATTGTTTAAGTCTAATCATGGAGGGATTATTCTCCCAAGTCGACACCAGTAGGAGTGTGGTTTTCATGATGGTTTGACCCGTTTTGCCCATAACTTTCTGCTCAGTGGTCCAATTTTGACAAAGCTTACTCTTTGTTTTGGTATTTGGTGCAAAATCTAAATACATAAAGAGATGCATCTTGGAAGAGGCCTGAGGAGACTAGAGCTCCTAATGGTGGAAGAGATGTTGAACAAGGGAGAGGAGGGCTTCTTTTAGAGAGATTTTGTCATCCTCCTTCACACATTTACAATTGCTGCCTGTAGATACCTTTTCCCATCAATCACATAAGCCCATATGTCACCATCCATGTCTTTTTCGGCAACTCTTGCATGTGTCTTATCCAAAGATGCCCATGATCTTTAAAATATTGAGAGAGTTAAGAGTCTTCCCATAGGGAGCCCATAGGGACCCTCTCTTTTCCATAAGTCCGCATTTTATTCAACATAGGAATTCTGGGAGGATTCCTCTTAACTACACACCCCTCCACACTCCTCCACGTGCCTTCCACACACTTGGCATGTGATCTCTCTTACATTATTGGAACACATGGACATGAGACCCACCTCTTTATATGACTCACTCTTCCTATTTTCTAAGAACCCCATTATATCCCATACACAAATAACTCTCACCCCATACCAAGGTGTTTATCATTCATACAAATGGTATTTACAATGATCCATTCCACTCATCCTTTCAATCCCATACAATATCTTATAAAATTAAAATAAGTGAGAGCCACTAGGCTATCACTTGATACTTACACTCTTCGCAAACATAGATATTACTATTATCTATGCCAAATAATAGATATCAAAATTTGGCGTCACACCACCTCTTTTACACTCTCTCTCTCTCTCTCTCTCTCTATGTGTGTGTGTGTGTGTGAATAACCTGATATCTTAGCATAAGACATAAGTGTGGAACTTGTTTTGAAAACATATCAATATGTTTTTTTAAGTTAGCTAGTTATCTTTCTTATTGTTGATAGGCACCTTTGCAAGTTCTTAGTAGTCCTAAGACTAACAAAGGGAGTAATGCTGAGAATATGCAAGAGGTGTGCAAAATCTCTCTCTCTCTCTCTCTCTCTCTCTCTCTCTCTGTATCACACACACACACACACACACACACTGCATATAATTCAAGAACCTTATATCTTGTTGCATAATGTTATGTCTTCTTGGTATGATCCTAAATGGTCTTTCTTATAATTACTACTTACAATTCATCTTTTTGATCCTTAGGCCAGTAGGATACATACTCAAATTGCTAGTAGTCCTGGTGGTCGCAATCTTAGAGATGTTAATAGTGTAAAGAAGGTATGGCCTCTCTCTCTCTCTCTCTCTCACACACACACACACACACACACACACACACACATCACACACACACACATACTCCTCTTTTTCCTTTTGACCATACTAATTACTTCTCTTCCCTTTATAACCCCTTGTAAACCCTTTTATACTGTCTTTCACCCTTTCTCCCTCTCTCTAGCTTTTTTCCTCACTCTCTCTCTACTCTTTTTTCCCTCTCCTTCTCCTAAACTCCCCTAAAACCTCTCAGTTCACCCCACTCTAGCACTTTTTTTAATTTATAGAGTTTTCTTCTAATTTTTTCTATTCTGCCCTATTTCTCCTTGGTTCTTCCTTTATTTTTTCGTAGTTTCCTAATTCCGCTAATTATTTCCTAATTCTACCTATTATTTCCATTTTTTCTAAATTTCTTTATTTCTTAAAATTTTCCTAAAATTTTTTCTAAAATTTTGCCTATTTTCTCCCCTACATTCTCTCTCTCTCTCTCTCTCCCCCCCCTCTCTACTTTTCTAAATTCTTCAAATTAAATTTTTAATTATTTACCCTTTATTTTTTTGTCCCCTTATTTTTTACTCGTTAAGTCCCTTCTTTCTTATCTCTCTCTAATTTTCTCAATTTAATTATTAATTTCCCCCCCTTTTTTTATTTATTACTTCTTTTCCTTATTTTTTCCTTTGTTTGTTTACTCTCTTCTTAATTTTTTAAACCATGTTTATGTTTTCTTTCCTTTCCTCTTAATTCTTTAAATTTTATCATCTTCTCTTCTATTTTTCCTTATTTTTATATATCTTCTAATTTTATTCCTCTTCTATTTTAATTTCCTTTCTAACTTCCTCTACCTTTTGTTAGTATTGCTCCTTTCTTAATATTTTACCAAATTTCCTTAAGTTTTTCCTAATTCTTCCTCTAAGTTTTTGCTATTTTGCCCTTTTTTTCATTTGTTTATCTTTCTAATTCATCCCTATCATCCTCCTATGCGCTTTCTTAATTTCTTCGAAGAACATATCTTTAATTTCCTTGATTTCTTTAAAATAAAATTTATCTTGATTCATTTATTTACTATACCCTTCTATCCCTTTTTTAGACCCAACCCCATTCAAACCCCTAATTAGCTCCTAACAAAACCCACCCCCTAACTAAACTTAACCTCCCCGTCCCTCGGCTTTCCCAGTTCAACCCCCCCATGTGTCCCACCGCTTTCTACGCCTTTGTCTACCCATCCGTTAGCACCTCGATGTGTGCTTTGCACCTCCCTATAGTTAGCTCACCGCCTAGACTCACCTGTCCCCGACTGTACTTTGCTACCCCGACTGTCTCATCCCTGATGATAGTTTGCTTGCCTATTTAAAGAGGCCTCTCTCATGAGTACTTCACTTTCAGTTAACTGTGGTACCCCGTCCTCTACCTTACCTTTTTTCACTTTGCAAGTTAGTATTTGTTCACCTAGGTTTTGCCTTTTTTCCTCTTTTAGTCCCCTTATTTTTTACTTCTTAATTCCCTTCTTTCTTATCTCTCTCTAACTTTCTCAATTTAATTATTAAAATTTCCCTTTTTATTTATTACCTCTTTTCCTTATTTTTTCCTTTGTTTGTCTACTCTCTTCTTAATTTTTTAAACCATGTCTATTTTTCCTTTCCTTTCCTCTTAATTCTTTAAATTTTCTCGTCTTCTCTTCTATTTTCCTTTTTTTAATATATCTTCTAATTTTATTCCTCTTCTATTTTAATTTCCTTTCTAACTTCCCCTACTTTTCATTAGTATTGCTCCTTTCTTAATATTTTACCAAATTTCCTTAAGTTTTTCCTTAATTCTTCCTCTAAGTTTTTGCTATTTTGCCCTTTTTTTCATTTGTTTATCTTTCTAATTTATCCCTATCATCCTCCTACGCTCTTTCTTAATTCCTTAAAAAAGCTATCTTTTATTTCCTTGATTTCTTAAACATTTTTTCTCTTAATTCATTTATTTACTAAAAATAAAGGGTAAATAATTAAATTTTTAATTTAAAGAATTTAGAAAAGTAGAGAGAGAATTAGCAAATTTAAGTAATGGAAAAGGAATGGAAGGGAAGTACTTGAGTAAAGTAGGTTAGAATTTAGTAGTATGGAAGTAAATTGGTTTACTAGATATATGGGTAGGTTGTAGTAATATTAGGCATGGAGAGGAAAGTGGACAATTCTAACAATAGTCAAGGCTAGAAGAGTTTATATAAAATGGGAAAAACTAAAAGGTAAATGTAATAAAACAATATAGCTCATAAGAGAAATGAAAGGAGTCAAAAGGCTAAAGGCCATGATGACTTAAATGTATTAATTAGGAGGTGGGAGCAGGAGTCAAGAGCGAGCTGTTGAGAGATTTGGATTTGGAGTGTGACATTCCATGAATAAATCCGTAAGGACAAGAGAAGGATTAGAACAATGTTTAATAGAAAAAATAATAAATAAATAGCAAGTTAGAAAAAGGAGTCAAGAAGCCACGAAGGCCTTAGTTGACTTAAGTGTACTATGTGCAACTGTCCAGAGTTGCAGGGGAAAGGACATGTGTGTGGAAGACAAGACAACAACCCCTTTTGCATAGTTAAAAGACATAAGAGTCAAGGAAAAGTATAGAAAGAGAACATAGAATTAAGGAAGAGTTTGACTATGTAGGTAAAGCACCTATGAAATTGCAAAAAAAAATATGTAAGAGTTTTACATAAGAAGTGTCAATAAATTTTTCTTGAAAAAAATACAGTTTTGCAAAGAATTAAAGCTTGGTGAAGTCCTGACAAGCATCTCTTTTATTGAAGAGGAGAGTTTGCATACCTGCCACCATCAAAAAAAGAAAATGGATAAGAACCCGTTTAACTTTAGTTGGGAAGACAGGTGTCATAAACCCTCCTCCCTTGTTATATTGGGGTCACAATAAATCAGAAGCTTAGCATGCAACTTCAACAGCACAATGTAAAATATTGAGTGTACAAAGGATGGGCTACTTCGAGTGTGGATTGGAAGAAAATGTTTTGAATTAGAAAGGGGGTTTGGGGGGGGGGGTCTAAGAGTAATAGAAGGTGTGAAATGATAAAACAAATTAACATAGATGGTGCGAAGGGTAAATGAAGGATAGAAGAGTAAATTTTAAACAATAGAAGGGGTAATTTTTAATGGAGTAGCTAGGGATCGGGTAGGGTACATGAAATATTCCTTTTTTAGACCCAACCCCTGACCTCCTATTCAAACCCCTAATTAGCTCCTAACAAAACCCAACCCCTAACTAAACTTGACCTCCCCGTCCCCCGGCTTTCCTCGTGTCCCACCACTTTCTGCGCCTCTGTTTACGCATCTGTCAGCACCTCGATGTGTGCTCTGCGCCTCCCTATGCTTAGCTCGCTGCCTCGACTCGCCCGTCCCTGATAGTACTTCGTCGCCTTGACTGTCCCATCCTCGATGGTACTTCGCATGCCTATATAAAGAGGCCTCTTCCATTAGTACTTCGCTTGTGGTTGACTGTGGTACCCTGCCCTCTAATCCCACTGAGCTTTGCTCGACCCGCTGTCCGCGCTCTGCGTTGCCCCATGCGGCTCTACAATCACTTCTCTTTTGCTCTAGTAGACGTCACAGACTGCCTTGTCGGGACTCCGTGCTGAAACAACTTTCTCTCTAGCCCCGCCTCAGGTTGCGACGTCTCACTCTGTGCACGCAGTCTAGTATAAAACCCTCTTCATCACTCTTCTCATACACGCCATGGATTGCCAAGTTTACCTTGCATTTGCACGTCTTACGTCTTCATTACTTATTGTTTGAATATGCCACAATTCCTCCTACTCTATCTCCTCCCCCTTCATAATGCTTACGTTATTGCATTAAAACTTTAAAACTCTATTTATAATTTTTTTAATTATTAGATCTTTTTCACGCTATTCTAAACTTACTTTTAGATCAATTTATGTCATTGCTTTTCCTCTCACTTTAATTTTTAAGTAACCCTTTCTTCCTTTTTTTCTTTTCATTATTTTTAAATTAAACTTTTGTGTTTCTTGTTTTTTAAAGACCTTCTTCTACCCCTTATCTTTCCCTATATATGACTATGTCCCCTTATCTCCATTCCCCTACTCTAATCAAAGATATTTTTTTCTTTACAATTACACTCATTATCGCTTGATTAGTTAATCCTTTCCTAATTGATATTCTTTCACTATCTACCTTACCTTAGCAATCCTATTCCTAATTTCTACCGTACTTTTTTTCACTTTGCAAGTTAGTATTTGTTCACCTAGGTTTTTTCTTTTTTCCTCTGATTTTTTAGTTCACTTACCCTACCCTATCAGCTATTCCATTAAAATTACCTCTTCTATTTTTTAAAATTTACTCTTCTATCACTCATCTACCCTTCGCACCTTCTATGTTAATTTGTTTTATCATTTCACACCTTCTATTACTCTTAGACCCCCCCCCCTCCCCCCCCCTTTCTAATTCAAAACATTTCCTTCCAATCCACACTTGAAGTAGCCCATCCTTTGTACACTCAATATTTTATATTGTGATGTTGAAGTTGCGTGCTAAGCTTGTCATTTATTGTGACCCCGATAACTAGGGAGAAGTGTTTATGACACCTGTCTTCCCAACTAAAATTAAATTGGTTTTTATCTATTTACCTCCCTAAACCCTAGGGGTGTGAGCTAGGCTCAAAAGCAATCTAAACGCTTCACAAACGTGGGTTCATGCATGCATGTGTGTGTGTGTATGTGTGTAAAGATGAAATGTTAGCATTGATATTGTCATGCTTATCGCCCCTAATCTAAACTAAATGTGTAAGAGTTACTTTATTTTCAATGGCATAGGCATATTGGGCCCCTTAATGAGTGTAAAGGAGCATGCACATGAGAAGGTATGCTTTAAAAAACATAATCATTAGTTATGTTCTAAAAAAAGGTTCAAAAAAACGATCGTAATTAAGGTTGGATTCACATTTGTGTACATGTTTCCTGCTATGTGTTCACACCACCAGGTGTCCATGGCTTATATACTACATAGGCTACTATTAAATGTCACAAATGCAATGTGAAGACAAGCTAGAAAAAATTTCATTCGCCCATTCCATGGGTGGCCTTCGTGCGCAGGAGTGTCCGGGCTGGTTGGTCCTATTGGGCCAACGAGGACGACAGGAGGATGGCCGAACCGGGCCTTGTTGCAATGAGCACATGGCCTGTGCGATTACACAGGAGCTCCCTTTAAAATCGAGTATTGGAAGCAACACAGGCATGGTAGGAAACCGGCTATGGTAAGCTGTCTCAACCATACAACTTACAAAGCCAGCATTACTTGTTCTACTTACGCTGCTCTACTCCGGAGGTGTGGGACTGCAAAGGCCCTTTCGGATGGTAAGCGCGTCCATGGACATATCATCGAAATGGGTCGTGATCAAAACAATTTTTTGGGAAACATCCTTTTGCAGATGTATGGGAATTGTGGAGCTCTTGGGGATGCACAGGCAATGTTTGCCAAGGTCCACGACCGTGATCAATTTTCTTGGAACTTCATGATCACAATGAGCGCTCGACATGGGCAGTACAACGAGGCTCTCCAAGGCTTCCATCAGATGCAGATGGAAGGTGTGACGCCGAACGCTTTTGTTTTCGCCAGCATTCTGTCTGCATGCGCTAACCATGCAGCAAGAGCCGAAGGGAATTGGGCGCATGCTCGAATTCTCAGCATCGGATTTCAGTCGGATGTTGTAGTCTCAAATGCCCTTGTCAATATGTATGCCAAATGCGGAAATATCGGAGATGCACGTGTAATCTTTGACAGGCTAACAGAGCGCAGCACGTCCACGTGGACATCTATGATTTCAGCCTATGTGCAGCACGAACTAGGCAAGGATGCCCTTATACTTTACGATCATATGCAGCAGGAAGGTGTGTTGCCCAATAGGGTAACCTTTGTTAGTATTGTTTCAGCATGTGCACGTCCTATAGATCTCAAGCACATGCATGCTCGAGTTGCAATTTGTGAATTTGCACAAGATGTTGTTATAGAAAATGCCCTTGTGAACATGTACGGCAAGTGTGGCAGCCTGGAGGATGCAAAGTCAGTGTTCAACAACAGTCTCGAGCGAAATGTGTTTTCTTGGACTGCCATGATTGGAGTATATGCCCAGCATGGGAAGGGCAAGGCCGCCCTTCAAATTTTTTATGATATGCATAGTGAAGGAGAGATTCCAGATAAAATCACTATCGTGGCCACTCTTTCTGCATGTACTACCATAGGAGCTATTAGGGAAGGTAGACAGATGCATGTCTGCATTGTAGATAGGAGGCTTGAATCAGATGTCCTTGTTGGGACTGCTTTAATTAGCATGTATGCTAAGTGTGGCAGTGTGGAATATGCATGGAGAGTGTTTGAAAAAATGCATGAGCGAAACACACAGTCATGGAATGCCATGATTGCTGCATATGCTCAACATGGACACTTCAAAAGTTCAGTTCAACTCTTTCATGAGATGCAACAGAAAGGTGAAAGTCTGGACAAGGCTACCTTTGTATGTGTTCTTTCTGCATGTAGCCATGCTGGGCTTGTGGATGAAGGCTGTCAAATCTTTGCCTCCATGATTCAAGACCATGGTATCACACCCAGTGCAGATCACTGTAACTGTGTTGTTGATCTACTTGCAAGGGCAGGCCGTCTGAAGGAAGCAGAAGACTTAATTAAAAATATGCCATGTCAGCCTACGCTGGTATCATGGATGACCCTGCTTGGTGCCTGCAAAAATCAGGCTGAGTTAGAGCAAGGAGAATATGCTGCCAAACGTGTCTTTGAATTGGATCCAGAGAGCACAGCGCCATATATATTGCTTTCAAATATTTATGCTGCCGTTGGCAGGGTTGATGATGCTGAAAAGGTAATTACCATGATGAGGGACAAGTATTGGAAGAAGCCACGGGCCTGCAGCATTATTGAAGTAAGTGGGGTGCGTCAGGTAGATGATCGATTACATCCACACAAATAGATACATGGCTGAAGTGCAGGCAGACGATGGTTGCAGGGTACATCTTTTGTAGCTGTATGGTTTAAAGGAGAAGGTGCACAGTTGGATTTCTCTTATGACAAGAATCCGCCCTTTAAGTCAATCTGACTTTAAATTTATCTCCAAGATTGTCAAGATGAGGCTTTACAGCCCCATTGGGGTGGTGCCTGAATATCTTGTAGATATGTATGACACCCATAGAAAGAGGAGATACGTGCCATTGCAGGCAGATGAAAGGGTAAATCATATATTCCTGACACAAAGGACTACAAGGTTTACAGTGGAGATTTGTCATGCGAAATCCATTTATGTCGTCTTTGTTATTTGCCTGAGTCATCAAGCTGAGCTTTTCAGTTATTACGTTGATGATGTGAGGAGGCCACTACTAATTTAGCATCACACATGGCACACTTACTGACCCTCCGTATGTCGTAGGTTTTGTAGACTTCTTACAGAGAAACGTCAAGTTCTAGACATCATATATGGCATTCCTACGACTCAAGCATGGAAGGTTTGCCTCTTATTATGGCATTCTACAACTCAAGCGTGAAGTTTTGGCACTTCTCTCTGCATGCTCAATCAAAGAGGTGGTCGGAACTCTTTGAAAGTCTCATGGGCAGCCCCTATTTAGGAGATGTATCAAAGCCTCATGGGCTTCTCCTTCAGTTATGTAAGAGTGGGCAATGCCTATCCATCACTTGAGCTGTCGTGGGCATCTTACAATTCATGCATGGCTGCCTAGGTGGTAGCCATGCAGTCCACTGCAGCCCACAGCAGTCACTGCAGGATTGCAGCGGCAAAACAGGTCCATGTGGCTGCCATGTGTCTTGCACAGTCAGCAGAAGCAGCTACAGTAGGTACAGACAGGTATGGCAGACGCTGACATCAGCAACAGTTAGGAAATCCAGGTCAGCATTGACATGTGGCAGCTCAGATGGCAGCAGAGCAGGTCGGGCCAGTCTGGCAGATCTGCATGCCACAGAATCAGATTGCCAGATCAGCGCTAAAATCTTATGTAGGCCAGGGCCTTTCCCCTCATTTGAGCATCAGACCTTGCAACAGGAGCAGCCCACTGCCCTCCAGAAGACCCAGGAGGACCAGCAGGGGCGTGAACAGCAGATAGGGAGAGGGACATGAGGATCAGTTCGCCTCCGCTGATGGGAAGGGATCTCCTTCCATCTACAGTTGCCTTTCCCAGCCTTTTGGGCTACAGTTGTATTCAGCCTATTGGCAAACAGTAATAATACAATAAATACTCTCTACAGAAGTACTTCAAGAAGCTCCGCAAGGTGGCTACTCCGGTTGGCCCAGTGACCTATTCTCCAGCAAAGACAGTGTCGGTTGTTATCAAGGAGACAGAGAATCAGCTGAAGGGGGAGTCTCACATGTTTCCCATCATGTTTCAGTTCTATGGCCAGATCAACGGTCAGAGATTGTCATTATGATAGATTCAAGGAGTTCAGATGACCTCATCTCACCAAAGCAGTCAAGCATGCTTGGATGAACGAGGCATTTACTGGCCAATGTTTTGAAAGCAACACGGAAGCCAAATTAGTCATCCTGAAGATTTTTGGATGGGTCAACAGTTTATCACTGAGGGACCGGGGTTTTCCTTCCCGGTCATTAATGATGCATGGTCCATGTGATGCATCTAGTATTCCATGTGCCTTGGCTCATGCCTCATGTGGGCTGGGCACTGATAGTGGTACCAAATGTGCAGTAGCGTGACATTGTTAAGGTGGTTGAGCGAGAACAGATTTTTGCTTCATTGGTTCAAGAAAGGTGCAGGTCACCACCAACGCTTGTATATTGTCAAGTTCAAGCATCGGGGCTCCTAGGAAGCACCATGGTCGATGATAACTTCTTTCCAAATTATTCAGACCTCCGCAGAGCATATTTGCATCTTCCCTAGATCTAGCTTCAACAGAAGCAGCATTTATAGCCCATGGCATGGCTGCAGCTGACTACAGCTCATAGCAGTAGACTGCAGGATTGATGCTCCTCTACTCCCTATCGACTGTTCAAGCCATATTGGTCCTCCTGGATCTGCTGGAGGGCAATGGGCTTCTGAGGCTAAAGGCTGGGACTGCTGGTTGCTCTTACTGTAAGGTCTGATGCTCAAATGAGGGGAAAGGCCTCCAGCCTAGAGTACTTACTATTGCTGATGTCAGTGCCGTATTGCTGACATTAGCACCTGTTGTACCTGCTGCTGCATCTGTACTTGCTGCTACTGACTGTGCAGGCTGCGTGGCAACCATGTGGACTTACCTCTCTCCATCTCCACTCAAGAAGAGACCACCCTTCATCTATAGTTGCCATTCCCAGCCTTTTAAGGACTCTTGACAGGAAAAAGAAGAGGGGGGATGCAGGGGGGGTGGGGCTCTGTTGGAAGAGGAGAGAAGAGGACTGGAGAGCTGCAAACTAAGCTTGAAGGAGGTGCCTACTTAGGCTGAGGTTCCGGACAGCAAGGTTGAGGGATCCTTTGGACAGAGAGTCTACATATGCTCAGTGGAGCACGCGGGGGCTCAGACATCTAGAGGTGCTAGGCATTTAGCAAGAGAACCTTTTGGTATTGTATCTTGTCCAGTTTGTGGACGGACGGAAATATAAAGTGTTGCTTCTATATTTGTCTTTGAGCATAGTCTATTTGCTAGTCTGCACATACACATGAATGTTGTGAAGTACACACGGTTGATGAAGCATTGATTCCATAGTGAAGCCCTTCCGCATGTAATTCCTGGGCTAACTCTCAGTCTTCCGTTGTGGGATACCCTCTATGTGAGAGGTCACTTTTTTCTAACATGGTATCACAACACTGACGGAAGTTCTCGAGAAGTGGAGCTTGAAGGGAAGGACCTTGCTGAAGGTCGACCTTGATCCATTGCTCGGAGGAATTAGCTTTGGGGTCTGAAGGATTGTACTTAGACAGGAGGCTCAGGTTCAGACAAGTGTACGACACTCTTAACCCTTTTCCTATTTCAGTTCATTATCATGGCCAATAGATACTAGATCCCAAACTTTGGTGAGAGAAGCAAGCTCCACGGGGCCAACTACCTGTTATGGAAAATGAAAGTCCGCAGCCACACTGTGTTGAGGGAGTCATGGGGGTTTGCACAATAGGGACGGAGAGGATACTTCATGCTACTGTAACTACTCCAGTGACGGGAACCTCGGTGGCGGTGACAACGCCTGCGGACTTCATCATAGTGAGAGCATGGCATATCCAGGATGCGGAAGCCTTGGCTATCATTGTGGGTACGACGGCGGACGCTGTGCTGCCGCATGTTCAGATAGCAAACACTTTGTTCAAGGCTTGGACAACTTTGAGGGATGTGTACAAGCTCGACAATAAGGCGAGAATCTTAGACCTCGAGACGAAGTTGTTCAGCATGAGTATGGTACACGATGCATCACCAAGATGAAGTTGGTGCGGGATCAACTGGTGGCAGTTGCTCAAAGGACGAGCTCGACCAGGATGGCAAGGTTGGTGCTAGAAATGCTCCCGCGGAGCACATAGACCTGAATGTTGTGAAGTACGCACTTCCGTAGTGAAGCATTTCCGCCTGTATTTCCTAGGCTAAGGATCAGTCTTCTGCTGTAGGATATCCATACCCTCTCTGTGAGAGGTCACTTTTCTAACAAGGGGGGTTTGTTGCAACCTCTAATCCCACATATATTCTCACACCCCCATGTGTTGCAATTATACTAATCCTAGGGGGAAAAAACTCTTAATTGGAGGAATCATAATCTAACAAATCGCCCCCATAGTGACAATGAACATGCACAAAGAGATGAATCAATCACCCCTTTACTCATAATCTAACAAACCCCCTATAGTCACAGTGAACATGTATAGACAGATGGATCAAATCCCCCCTATAGTGATAGTGAACATGTACAAAGAGAGGGATCAATCCCAAGGGTGTGTTCACACCCCATTACTCATAATCTAACAAATCCCCCCTATAGTGATAGTGAACATGTACAAGGGATTTATCAAACACCGAAAGGAAATAAGCCTAAAGCTGTGTGGAAAGCTTCAAACTTTTCTCTAGGTAGTCATTAGGAAAAAAGGAAGCTCATTTTGGGGTCTTGTAAGAAATTTGCTATTTTCTTTTTTCTCTCTTCTCTAAAATGTGAAAAAAGCAATAAAATGCGGATATATGTCAGTTTAGGGCTACAACTGTATCAATCCAAGGTAGAATAAAAAAGTCCTTTTAAATAATTGAGAAGATGTTGCATTAAACTCTCCATATAGATTCTGCATCTCTTTAGATGGCATGTCGGCGGCCTCTCATAAAGAACTCATAACTAATCTATTTTTTTTAATATTTGAATGGTTACTGCAAAAGATTAACGATGAGTTTTATAAAAAGCAGATGAGATGAAGAACCAAACCTCAAGAAATGGTTGCATGCAATCGTGCTGCTGGAACCTCAAAAGAAGAGACTACACCATTTGCTCATTGATTTGGAAGAACAATATGCTCCACTACAGAAAAGAGGAAAGGGTTTGCTTGTAAATGATGAGCGAAAGGAAAACATGAGAAGAGTAGGCTCCTAGCATATCAACTTAATCGTGCGACGGACAAATTTACCCGAAATGCCAATTGAGAAATTCGAGTCCTTCATTTTTCAATCCCACAACACTATTGAGGTTCGTGGGTGACGAGAACAATGGATTGTATGGATACATTTCAACTCAACATTCAACTACGGAAGTATACAAGACATTGTATGTCCAAGAAAGAATGGAGAAGGTGCAGAAATGTCGATTTGAAAGAGTAGTTGTCGCAGAGGGAAATCAAAGATCATTCAAAGACAAAGAATGAGCTACGAAGAGCAAGAATGAAGAGAACAGTTCTTGGAGATAGACAACAAAGCAAGAGAATTCGAAACATTACAGACTTGAAAGATGGCACTGGGGGATGTAAGCATAGAGTACAGAAAGTAAGATAAGAGCACATCTTATTTAGCCATTGTAATTGTATATGTGTGTCTTTCTTGCAAGCAAATCTGTGATATTGCAAAGTACTTATTGCAGGGAAATTTTGAGACCTCAGAAATCCTAATTTAATTCATGTCAAACTAAGGTTTTAGTCTCTACTGTTGTTGCAAAGAACATGATCAAGGAAAAAAAGTTTAAGAAGGTTAAAACGTGAAGTTGTTGAACACTTTGTATTGGAAAGTAGAGTTGATGTCACTTATTTTCAAGAGGCTCTTGATGTGAGCAGAGTGAGCAAAAAAGGCTATGCTTCAATTTTTAAAGTTGTGTCATTTACATTAAAAGATCAACGGATAAAACGTGTGCTGTTATCAACACCAGCACAAGTATGGAAGGAACGAGGTCGTCTCAACCAAGAAATTGATAAGTTCATTAGATAGTACTTTCATATCGAAAGTGTATATGAAAGTGAAAAGGAACACTATATATAATGCTTGGAATAATATTTTTGTAAATCTTAAACAACTGCAAAGACTAATGGTTGAGTTCTACAGTACCACATTTGAAAAATATAAAGGAGTTTTGAAGTTTCTTGTGAAGCTAGATGAGTGTGAAATTGTCAAGGAAAAAAAGATATAGAGAGTTTCTATTACTTTGATGAATCAAGCACTTGATCAAACGTTCACAAATTCTAGCTCGAAGTACTTCAGTGTCCAATCGAAAAACCACGTATGGTGGTTGGGCTCACTTGAGGTATGCAAACTATCGGCTTCCAAATTGCTCTTTGCTCAAGATGTTATAAATTTTATATAACATGTCTTGCAAACCTGTGGTTTTAAATGACAGGTGACGAATGAGGACCATGCAATACTTTATTGGGTATTTCAACAAATAGAAATACCATCAATGATAAAGAGTCAAGTTCAAGTGCGTCATCTTCATGTTCCAAGGAAGGGTGATTTTCAAATTGAATGACATATGGTAGGTGACTTGAAGACACTGAAGTGTATGTTCAATATAAGCAAAGCGGGTAACTCAAAGTCTCCTTGCTTGTACTGTAATGAGTCAGCACATGTCTTATATTCTAAATGGTGGAAAAGAGCACATAACAGAGATAAAGTAGATAAAAATTTTAAAGCAAGTCTTGAGATCCCATTATGTACATTGCATGCATTATGTAAAATCATTGAGAAACTAGTTTTCTTATATATTGGATTTGCATGGAAACTTCGTTCCAAGAGCAAAAGAAAAGAGGCACTACAATCATTAGAATCAATGCTATCGGAAATTGGTTTCCATGGTAGAGGAGATGTACATATTACAAAGGATCTTAAAAAATCTATAAAAGGAAAAGATGTCCCTACCAAGCCATCTATTGGTGGAGTAAAGGCTAAAAGATTTTTATCTCATCCAGAGAAAAGAAAAATAAATGGCAGTAAAAGAACATATGTATCAAGGATAAAGTATAACTTGTGAAGAAAAGTACACAATGTTGTCAAAGATCATCAGGCAGACAAAAATCTATTAATGGAAAAGATGTCTCTACCAAGCCATCTATTGGTGGAGTAAAGGCTGAAAGACTTTTGTCTCATCTAGAGAAAAGAAAAATAAATGGCAATAAAAAAACATATGTATTAAGAATAAAGTATAACTTGTAAAGAAAAGTACACAATGCTGTCAAAGATCATCAGGCAAATGGATTGGCAAGAGATGTCAAGGTAGAAGTGTAAAAATGCTTAGACAAGATTTTTATTTTTGTGACCAAGTTACCTGGAGCAAGAATGATCAACAAGTATTTGAAGAAGTGGTAAAGAGTTTTGGAAAGGCAATAGTCTTGGACAACATGTAACATAACTCACTACATGGTAAGAACAATATCTTGCATGCATTTTTTAAAGCAAACAATATTATTTTTATGTATTTCTAATGCCCACTTGTCTATGTATCAAAACAACATATAATCTACAATCACCTTCCTTTCTTTGTAAAATAATATGGATGCCCTACTATTTGGTCTACACCCTAATGGAGAAATCACACTACATGGCACATAATGCTTTTTTTAGACATACGCAATATTTTGGAGGAAAATAGAAAGCCAATAGTTTGAAAGAAGTCTTTCAGTGGTTCTATTGAGGCATACTACAAAGGCTTCAAGCCAAGAAGACGGTCAATACATCATAGGTTAAGCTAGCTTTCAGATTGGCTCAAAAGCAAAAAAGAAGGCAGATTTTGGAGAACTCAACTGCGGTAGAGAGACATGCTCAGTGGAGACACTCAAAGATATTTGTAAACCACAAGTGGGTAGATAGAAGCTAAGTACTAACAGAAAAATGTTTGTAATGAACGACTTCTTGGCTCTTTCATGCATAAGGAGATAGCACTTATTGTGTCATTGTATGCAATCATTGAACTATTTGAAATGTAATACATATATTTTTATTTAAAAAATGTTCATTGTTTTTGTCACGCATACACATAAACATAACTAAGACATTCTTAAATGATCTGTTCTCACAATTCAACTCTACTTCCATCTTGTAAAATATACAATGATGTAGGCTATTTCTCCAATGGTTTGCCAACTTTAATTGGAATCTTTCTTGTAACTTTGATTGGAGACATTTTTTTCTTCAGCTGAGAAGCAACGAAACTCTTCTCATCTTGTGCAAGAGTTGTCTTTTTTGCAGTTTGTTCTTCATCTATTTTTTTGGGAAAGGCCACAAAAAAAGGCTCTCAAATCCGTACGAGTTTATGCTTTCCATAACCCCAAAGGCGAGGGGATTCTTTACACCACAACATAGTGCCTAGGCAGCATATGTCAAAAAGTAACCAGCTCTTGAGCCTTGCTTTCCAGCATAGCACCCAAAAATAATTAAAGCAAACCGCTTCTCTATCAAAATGATCTTATTTGTTTTCCATGATATGGGATGGCCACCCAAAACTTTCGACAAACACTTGAAAAAATATGTAATAGTAGCAGATCCATTGCTACTAAGCAATATGTGAAAAATCAATATCTTTGCAATAGAGAGGTCTTTAATATAATGTGAAAGGCTTGATAGTTTACCAAGCCCAGTAATTCTACTTCCAGCTGCCCTCAAGAGGAATGTGTCATCTTTAATGAACAACTGCCATACGCAAAACACACTCAAATTAAAAAAGGACCATTAAATTGCATATCTAATCTCAAAATTTAAGAAATGTAGGTGCTTTACCTCAATATTCTCATCTTTTTGCCGCACATTA
The DNA here is from genome assembly GCF_047967505.1 of Dipteris shenzhenensis. NCBI lineage: Eukaryota > Viridiplantae > Streptophyta > Polypodiopsida > Gleicheniales > Dipteridaceae > Dipteris > Dipteris shenzhenensis. The sequence goes on along the minus strand of NC_141608.1, from coordinate 46,703,761 downwards.
TCCCTAATTAAGGAGATACCCATCTCCTTCTTCTCCTCGGAGCTCTGACTTATATCCAAGCTTGCTGTAAGGTTCATCCGTGCTTGCGTTTTCTGAAGATTGTCTCATCCACATCTTCATATATTTGGGCTTTCTCAAAACATATGGACAATTCTTATGAAGGATTGACTTGTCCTCTATCTCTAACAAAGGATTGTCATCAATCTTGACTTCCTTGTTGACTCTGCTAGACTGAGCAATAAGAGCAATTGCATAATCCTCTCTCAAATTGAAGAGGCACTGTATATCATACAATTGGACATAATCTTTGCCCTCAATGTTGAAAGAGGGAAGAATGGGCACAGTGAGGTGGGACTTTCATCCTCAAAGTTATCCATTGGAATAGCCTCTCTAAGTGTCTGATTCTTTAAATCCACTAGATCCAATGCTGCAATTGCCAGCTCCTCCTCTTTTGGGTCGATATCCTCTTCCGCATCTTGTATATCAGACTCTTCTTCTGTTTCCTCTTCCTCATCACTATCCTTTTCGTCGCCTCTTAGTCTCGGGCTATGCGCCTAACGTGCAGCACTGAGCAGGGCTCAATTGGCTGTGTTGCCAAAGACCTTCTTTTATCATGACTCGCGCAGTCCGCTGCACTGTTTGCAGTCATCGCGTTAGCCATCACTTACACAGCGCCATCAATACCACCGCCTCTACCTCGATTTGCTATGCCTGGATGTCATTGCACTAATCTCAGTGCCCAGCAGCTCTTTCTCTTTACTCTTCGGGTCTGGGATCTGCACGTGCAGCAAATCTACTCGCACGAAGCCCCCTTCTAGAGTTGCAACTTCCAACCTCTCAGAGAGAACGCGATCAAGTCAATGTTCTTTGATAATTAAATAGAAGGGTTAAGGTATAAGGCTTAGAGGCCTCTATTTTTTAAAAAATAAAAAGGAAAAAAAATTATAGCCCTCTTAAGGGAACCCAAAGGTTCACAAAAAGACCCTTAAAGGGGATTTTTCAAAAGGGAACATTTCAACAATCTGAAACACACAAAGAATGAGGCCACTTCATCAACCGGCAAAGATAAAAAGTGCAATTGAATCTAAGGAAGCTTGAATCTACTGGGATATGTGTGATCAAGGGCTTGCTAGGTGCATGTGTGCATCCACTAGCAGTCATATGGTTGTGTGTGTATGTGTGTGTAGAAGAGGCACACTTAGTGCCATAGACCATGACACAAGTGATGATGTAATGCAAAGGCCCCCACATGGGGTGGTGCCTATGATTGTGGAGTTCCTATAATTTAGGAGCTACCTCCTTTGATGTAGGAGAGGTGCCATTGATTTAGGCCACTCTCTCTCCATTTCTATAAAAGAGGGACTTCCCTCTCACAATGAAGAGAACACCCATTGCTATATCTCATGTGTTCTCACTCACCTCCATGATGAAGCTCTCCTATCTCCCCAAGTTCCAACATTTGGTATCAGAGCCTCCTTAAGTCCCTAGCCCATTGTAGCTTCAATATGCCACCTCATCATCTTCTTCTCCACCCTCCATCTTCTTCTTCATTTATGCCCTCTTTCTCTCCAAATTTTGCTTAGCTCCGTTCTCCTCCATTAAGCGACCATTCCCAGAGCCCTCTGAGGTGAAGTTTCCTCTACTTAGGGTGCACCTTTGACATGAAGCAATTAAGGAGAGATGCCCTCTATAGCCTGTGCCGACACGATCTCTGCTCGATGAACTTTCAAGCAATTCTACCTACTGACGCAATATTTTGCCAATTTCTCTTAGCCACAAGTGGGCAACACTATGAGCTTGCTGCTCATAAATTTGAGCTCAAATTCTTGTGGGAATAAGGAGAAACAAGCAAAAGACCAGTCGAAGAAGGCACTGCTGTCATGAGTAATGTTGCACGTTTTTTTGACAATCCTCTCTGTTGGAAGTAGTCCTCAGTAAGAGCTTCCATTTTCCTTTGAAAGCCCTTTCAAAGCTTTTCTCTTTAGCTTCAATTACACCCTCCAATTTCAAACTACTCAATTTGGGGTTAACAGTGATATCTGCTTCTAAGATAAACCATTGAATATGGTTAAGTGCTAGAAAGTTTGGTTATTATGTCAGTTATCTTTGGTCTTTTGGATGTTTGACCATTGGAAGTGATCTGAGGCATTTTTTAGTCTTATCTTTGGAGCACTGTCCTGCAGTTTGATAGTTTTGGTAAATGCTCATAATGCATTTATGTTTTGAATATGCTTGAATGCTATTTTTTGAAGCAATAGACATTGTATTTCCTTTATGCTAAGAGTTTGGGGTATCTAGCTATCTCTCCAACCAATTATACTTATGGAGAAGGAGACTTATTTGTAAGGGACTAGACACTACCATATTAGTGGTAAGACCTTCCCAATATGCCTTCCTCTAACATTGATTATGTATATCAGAGAAAAGCATTCCAAAAGAAGCCTAGAATGAGAGTAAAGCCCTGTAATGTTTTATCAAGGTGAACACCAAGAAAAGATATGTGCCTTCTGTGGAGCACCCAATCATACTATGGAGTATTGCCATCTAAAAAGGTTTTCTCTATAGCTGCTCTCCAAGAGACAGTCCCAAGAAGAGGAGAGGAATGACTCCCAAGAGAATGAAGCATTTCATGTGAAGAAGAGCTGCATCAACAACAAAGAAAATCTTGCTGAAGAAAAGACTCCATTAACAAATGAAGAATCAAACTTTGTGGAAGAAGACAAGGACTTTGCCTTTTGAGCAACTTGTTTTTGAATTTTATTTATCATCACTTGGTCAAATTTTGAGGTTCTGTGCCTAGAATAGTACTCCAAAAAGAATGTTATGGTTTTGCTTTAGTCCATATAGTCTTTGTAAATCACCTCTGGTCACCATATGATGTAGGCCATGTGGTATGTGTTTGCCCCATGGTACCTCTTGTAGACATGATAAACTAGGTCCACACAAAGGCCTAAGATTCATCCTTGTACATGCAAGGGAGGTAACCATTTTGGGGGGGTATATCCCATTTTTGTAAACCTTGACCCTTGGGCACCTTTGCTAGCATGAGATCCTAGACATAGATTTACCCTTGACCACCATGAGATGGCATGAGAAACTATGAGACTAGATGTATCCTTGACATTGCAAGAGGCAAACCCTTGAGGGGGGGTATGTTGGGATATGTGTGATCAAGGGCTTGCTAGGTGCATGTGTGCATCCACTAGTAGTCATATGGTTGTGTGTGTGTGTGTAGAAGAGGCACACTTAGTGCCATAGACCATGACACAGGTGATGGTGTAATGCAAAGGCCCCCACATGGGGTGGTGACTATTGATTTAAGAGCTACCTCCTTTGATGTAGGAGAGGTGCCATTGATTTAGGCCACCCTCTCTCCATTTCTTCCCTCTCACAATGAATAGTACACCCATTGCTATATCTCATGTGTTCTCACTCACCTCCATGATGAAGCTCTCCTCTCTCCCCAAGTTCCAACAGAATCAACAAGGCGATTTGGAACCACAAAGTCACCGAGCAATTAATTGGAGAGTGTTTGAGCACAAAGATGACTTCAAGTGACATCATCAGTCAGATATCTCCCACTCTAGCCCTTTCTATGTCTAATCAAAGAGCAAGATAAGTGATTTCTTTTGCTTTATATCTCATACACTTAGTATCATCCGCTATCAGTTTCTTACCACACTCAAATTACACTTTTTTGTCTGTTTAAATTTCCATACAATTAGTATTCCTATTTCCCTCCGCTCTGCTTTATTTGTATTTATTGCATCATCATGGGGAATCAACCATAACCACCCACAATTAAAGAGCATTTAAATGCACTATAGGCACAATTGGCCGATGAGCGTGAGCATAGGGAGAGATTGGAAAAAAAAGTCAATGGTAAGAAAAGGAAGAGGCATTCATCTGACGATGAGTCATCTGACAATGATTCCGAAGATGATCCTATTATTAGGACAGTCAAAGCTACACTGAAAGCACATAATTCAAAGAAAGGAAGTAAGATAAGTAGAAAAGCTTTCTCATTTCAAATTTTCAATGGAAACAAAGATGCACGCACTGTCTTGTCTCAGATCAGTCAGTTAGATGATTATTTTTTAGGAGAGAAATTCTTTGAAAAATATAAAATTAAATGTGTTGCAAATCATTTAGTTGAGAGTGCTGCACTTTGGTGGAACATCACTAAGCATAGTAAAAGATGACTAAATCTTAGAATTCTTTTCAAAGGCTTATCAAGAGAGATCTCCTTCCCTCACACTTCAAGGCAAAAGCCAGACAACAGTGGGGTACTTTCAGGCAATTCGATAAAGAAACGATTTCCACATACATTGATAGGTTTTGGCAAACATTGATCCAATTACAATCCTTAGAGGAAGTGAGTGAGTGAGATCAACAAAGAAAGTATGTGGCTAAATTGAGAGCCGAGATTAACATGTTCCATCCTCGTTCACTCAACTCTACGATTTCTCTTGCAATGAATTGTGAGAGGAAGAATAGTATCCCAAAAGAAGGGAAGAGCTGGGAACAGCCTATTTCCTTCCATAAGAAGAGGAGGTTTGATAAAAAGTCCTTCTTCAAATCCAAATCTGGTTTTGTTCCACAAAAGACAAATTTTTTGTCGAAGCTGAACGGTAGAAATTTCAAGAAGAAAGAAATAAGGTGCTTCAAGTGCAACAAGGTGGGACATATAGCAACTAAATGTCCAGAAAGAAAGAAGACCACAATGGCAAAAGTTCATATGATTGAGAACAAAGCATCCAAGCAAGAGGGAGACACGATGCCAAGCCACTCCGAAGGTGGAGATAAGTATAATTGTCATGCTCTTCTGAAAATGAAAGGTTTCATTAATGGTAAAGAAGTTGTTATTCTACATAACAATGATAGTACACATGATTTCATTTTGAAAAAAGCTTTAACAAAGCTAAACATAGAGTCATTCCCATGTCATTATAAAGTTAAAGCTACTTTCACCAAGACAAAGTATAATTGCACTAGAGAAGTCAAGAATCTAGAAATTTCAATCAAAACTTACAAAGATAGACGAGACTTTCTAGTGGCACCCTTACAAGGAGTTGACATTATCTTAGGAATGCCATGGAGACATCAGTATAACCCAAAGATAGATTATGACTCACATCAAATGTGGATTGGGAAGGACAAACAAGAAATATATCTAAAAAGTTCTATGAAAGCTGAAATCAGTCCTTCACTCAACCATACACAAGCCAAGAGAGCAATTAGGAAAAGTGAGAAAACATATTTGATTTTGGTGAATACTGTAATGGCTACTTAGCCAAACATTAAGCCTACACACCAAAAGTTTCTTTCTCAAAATTTTGATTGTTTCTTAGAGTATTTACCACCCAGATTACCATGCTCTCGACTTGAAGGTCACAGGATAGAAATCCTATCGTGCAACACTCCACCTTGCAAGGCTTCTTAGAGAGTCAACCAGCTAGAACAAAAGAAAATTAAAAGGCAAGTGGAGGAACTAATATGGAGAGGTTTAATAAGACCCTGTAGTTCTCCTTATGGAGCACCTGTCTTATTGGTCAAAAAGAAGAATGGAACCTATCGAATGTGCATAAACTATTGTGCACTAAACAAAATCACAGTCAAGAACAAATACCCAATACCTAGAGTTAATGATATTTTAGACAAATTGAAAGGGGTCAAGTCTTCAGTAAGATTGATCTTAAATCCATTTCATCAAGTCCATATGGTAGAAGAGGATATACACAAGAATGCCGTTAGAACTCAAACAGGACATTATGAATTCCTAGTTATGCCTTCGGGCTAACTAATGCTCGAGCTACTTTCAGTAGGATGATAAATCAAATCTTTCTTAAACACCAAGATTGTGTGGTAGTATTCTTTGATGATATTTTGGTGTTTAGCAAAGATATTGAGGAACATAAGGAACATATAAAGTTAGTCTTTTCACTCTTGAAAGAAAATCAATTGTACATAAATCCTGAAAAGAGTAGTTTCTTCCAAGATCAAATAGAGTATTTGGGTCATATAGTATCCACCGATGGGATTCGAGTAGATCCAAAGAAGATTGAATGCATACTCACATGGCCTAAACCCTGAGACATACACAAATTAAGATCATTCTTGGGATTGTGTAGCTTTTATAGGAAGTTTGTTAAGAACTTCGCATTCATTGCACATCCATTGACATAACTTCTTAGAAAGGCTAAGCATTTCTTATGGACCGAGCATTAAGATAAATCATTTGCAGCTTTGGAAGAAGCTCTCATGCAAGCTCCTGTGTTGCAACTACCCGATTTCTCTAGACCATTCTTTGTAGTTGTAACCGATGCTGGTGGATATGGAATTGGAGCTATGCTTATGCGAGATCGACATACTATAGCATATGAGAGCCGAAAATTAAATCCAATGGAATGTGATTATAGTACATAGGATAAAGAATTAACCATTATTGTGCATGCCTTATGAATGTGGAAAAATTATTTGATGGGAGTTGAGTTGCTTATCGAAATCGATCAACAAAGTATCAAGCATTTGTGGACTCGGCCACTAATATTTGATAGACACATCAAGTGGGCATCATTTATACAGAGTTTTTAGCCCATGATTCAGTATCAGCTTGAAAAAGAAAATGTAGTTGCTAATGCTCTTATCAAAAAGCCAAGTATTTAATCACATCACTGCTGTAGAGACCTAGCCTTTCGAAGGTATGAAGAATTCTTATCAAGAGGATCCAGACTTTTCTGATATATAGAACAAATTAGAGAATAATAATTGGAATCCTATGTTGGACTATTCATGCAATGATGGATACCTCTTTTATCAAAAGAAATTATGCATCACTCAACCTTTAGACAAATTGTAATGGAAGAAATGCACCAACCACCATATATGGGACATAGGGGAGTGACTGCCACTTTACAAGTGATAGAAAGAGAATTTCATTGGCCTACTATAAGAAACGATGTGGCTAAGTTTGTAGCTGAATGCATCACTTGTCAAAAGATCAAGAGTTACAAAGGAAAGACTCTTGGATTGCTAATGCCTTTGTTTATTCCTACGCAACCTTGGAAGCAAATCTCCATGGATTTTATAATAGGTTTTCCTACTATAGTGAATCAAAATGGTATGATATGGACGATAGTAGATCGCTTTAGTAAGAAAGCCTATTTCATCCCATGCAAGAAGACTTTAACAACTCAACAAGATGCACATATATTCATTAAGCATATCTTTGTTCATCATGGCTTGCCAAAGATCATAGTGTCTGATCGAGATTCAAAGTTTTGCAGTGATTTTTGGATTGCATTATTTCATAATCTAGGAACTAAGTTAGATTTCTCATTAGATTTTCATCCAGAATCGAATGGACAAACTAAAGTCACAAATAGTACTATTCTGGACATGTTAAGAGCTTATGTGGGAAGTCAACCAAAGACTTGGAACAAATATCTTCACCTCTTACAGTTTTCTTATAATTTTACTCCTCATTTTGCAACTGGTAGAGCACCTTTTGAGATCATCTATGGGAAAGTTTTACCTATACCTATCACACATTGACCCATAGAGTTGAGGCAGTAGATGCATTTACCCATGACTATCAAAATATTCTCAAAGAGGTTCGAGAAGCCATTGTAATCGCTCAAGAGAAGTACACAAAACAAGCTAATAAGAAATGGAAACACATGCTTTTTAAAGAAGGTGATTATGTACTTCTTTGAATTGAGAAAAGAAGATTGAAGAGCATTGAGAAATGGCTAGTAATCAAGATGTCCCCACGTTTTTATGGACCTTTCAAGGTGATTCAAAAAATCAATGATCTAGTCTATAGGCTTGAATTACCTGATAATTGGAAAAGACATAATGCTTTTCATATTAGCCTCTTAAAGCCCTTCAAAGGACCTCTACCTATGCATCCTATCTATGAAGAGGCTCCATTGATTGTTGATGAAGAAGAAATACTAGACGATGAATGCATTATTGATCCATCAACAAACCTCGACCAGAAAAGGAAATGTCTATACCAAATATTTGCTCAAATTTAATAATCATCCAAGAGATGATGCTCAGTGGATGCTTGAGCGGTTCTTTCAAACTTTCCAGACCTCATCAGTTCCTATGATCAAACACGCAATTGAGGTTAGATGCAATCCAAGCAAGAGGGATGTTACAAAAATTATATTTTTGATTATATATCTTGCTTTGGACATTATTATTGTAGTCAAGTGTGACTATGGAAAAGTACTCCATAGGATTGCACTGGAGGCAGTGGGGGTCCTAGTGGATGCTATGTGTGGTTGGTTGGGGAGGCTTAACTAGCTTGTGTTTTGCCATGCTAGATGGTCGGTGTTGTAGGTGATTCCATGTCATGTTAATAATCATGTCACTAGTGTTATTGGTGTTGTACTTGATTATTGTACTTTGAGTGTGATTATGTTGGGATCGGTTGATTCGATGATTCGTTCAATCAATTGTTAATAACTAATGTAATTGGTGGCTTGAGTACAAGTGATGGAACTCATAGCAAGGATTGGAGTTAGTGCGAGGGCATTGATTGAGGTGTTGTACAGTGCATCTTTTATGGCCATGGGCCAATTTTGTATTTCTTTAATATTGCAAGTTTGAGCAATATGTTTTAGAGAGGACATAAATAAACTTTGGGCCCAAAGAGGCTATGTAAAGCAAATCCCTTATTTTGGAAGAGAGGGGTAATTTTGGCTCCTTGTGCTTTTATGAAATATTATAAATACTCTAGATGAGGAAGCATGAGCCACTCATCTCTAGGGAGGGGAGATTGTACCCAGTCTATTGTTGCTATAACACTATATTAGAGAATTTGGGAAAATCTCAATTCCCATGAAATAAAATATAGTCACTTTAAAAGTAAAATTTAATGTTTTTTATTGAAACATTAGCTCCATTGAGGACCCAAGTTTCAATTATGTTGGGGGAGACTAGACCATGCACAATACTTTCCCAATTCCTAGAACCCAATCAACAAGTTTCCGTATGTTGCTATGGCAAAAGGCCTTAATAGATGTAAACATAGCCCCATGGCCAAAACATTTGTTGATTTGCTAGTGAAAGAAAGATGTTTGTTGTTTCATATGCATCGAAACCACAAAAAAAAGCCAATTTATAAATGTTGCGTTAGGAAGATTCATTGGAGTAAATTAAATTACAGTATTGATATATGAAATAGGATTATTATAGAGCTTTGACATCCATCATATAAATGTGGTTTTCAAAAACAAAATTAAACCTGCAATAACTGTCAATTTTTATTTGGTATATTAGATGTATCAAATTAATGCCAAATGCATATGTTTCTATGTTGATAAATTGCAGTATTGACATATGCAATAGGATTATGGTAGAGCTTTGACATCCATCATATAAATGTGGTGTTCAAAAGCACTATTCCATCATAATAGAGCTTGTGAAACTCTCCATCACAATAGAGCTCATGAAACTCAGAGACATGGTCTTGATAAAAACCTTATTTTAAATTGTTTTCTTGTGCTAAATATAATCAAAACCATTGACACATAGCCAATTTTGCAACTAAATTTTGCACCACATCGTTTAACACAATCATTAACAATTCCATACTAGTATTCATACTCACAAAGTAGCTCATCTCCAAAGGAGATATCCTTTATGGTTTGCACAATAATGTAGCCATGGGCACTCAAATCTCGTTGTGACTTTTGAGCCCAAGGTGGTAGCTTAAGTATGTATACAAATATAACATTTGTTCTTTCTTTATAATACATTGAGCTATTTATATATCCAACAATGTTTCCATACAATACATCTCCCACAATACATTTCACATCTATCAATGGCTCAATGAATGGATCTTCAAACATTCCATCAGTCTTCATCCTTGGGAAAAACTTGAGGAGAGATCTCCAAGTATCATAATCATACTTTGGACCATTATCTATCATCAAATCTTGTTTCTTCTTGATGCTCGTATGTACAAAAAGACCATATCTAGCCCTAGGTATTGTTGATTTCTTTACTTCATAATGGATGCCATTCATTTTGAACACGTGCTCAATGGGTATGGGCAATTCATGTTTCCATAAACCATTGGATGCAAGATCAAAATTTGTAATAAGATAGCTATTCAACTTTTCAGGACAATCTGCAACACCTATCGTATGTTTAAAATCAAAGAATCATTCTTTTAGTGGAGGAATACAAACTCACATCACAAAGCACAGAGAAGGCTCGATAATTCCACCCCACAGCCTCAGCACCAGATGGAGCGTAGACTCTTTCTGAATTTTATAATCTGCCAAAGTGCGGCTATACTCCAATTGCTTGCCCGCAAATATGAGACGTTGTTGGTCAGGAGGAATCCCTTCTTTGTCCTGGATTTTGGTTTTGACGTTGTCGATAGTATCGTTGCTCTCGACCTTGAGGGTGATGGTTTTGCCTATTTTGGAGAGGCTTATCTCAAGGAGGCCCATAAAGGTGCCCAGTCTCTTTGAGAGAATGCAACAAACGCATATGTTGCTTAGAACGAGTCCTCGATGAAGGAGTTGTCTGCCATTAAAGCAGTTTTGCAAGCTATGGAGGACTACAAGCAGAAGTTACGGTGGTTGCTTTTGCCATGGGAGTTTTTCTCCTTAGAACAAAAAACTGATCTCTCTCTATCTTAAACTCACACACTTCTCAGTCAATATTGCAAAAAAATATCTCTAATACTAAGAAAATCTCTCACTAGCGAAGCTAACCTAGGAGAAAAACATGAGCTCCTAAGGAGTTTCTACAACTAATCTAGGAGACTATACCTAAGCTCTGATACCATGACAAAACATGTGTGCATCAGGATCTAAGGATCTCTCTAAGGTGGATGAAACCTATGTGGAAACATGATGAAGAGAGTGCTCATGACATGTACCTCAAGTCAATTAGGTTCCAAGATAGATTAGCTTGGACTCATAAAGAGAATCTTGAGATAGTGCAAAGTGCTTGATTTTATATTACTTCAAATGAACCTCCCTTTTATAGGTGAGGGTACTTACATCCATTTGCTTGCTCACATGTGGGATATCTCCTCCATGCCATGTGGCAGCTTTCCCTTTACTCATACCTTTGCTCTACATGTGCTCATGGCACCACAACTCTCAACAACTTTATGTTAACATGATGCTCCAAAGTGTCTAGCAATTGTTGCACCATGCCCTTTTCTCCTCCAGTGGACCAAATGCCAACATGGCAGTGATCGAGCAACCATTGTAGAAACTCTAAACACCCAAGATGGAGAACAAGCCAATGTTTCCCATTGTGCAAGCTCATATGTTTGTTTGACTTTGAAAAACAACGCTCGAGCAATAACCCTTTCAAATCTATTATCACTACTAGTCTTATTTTTGTTATCACCTCTTTTGACATTATTTCTGAGGGTGACATTATGTCTTCTCCTTTACCTTCTAAGATTGCTTCCTGCACCTTGGCTTCATATAATGACATTGCATCTTCTCCTTTACCTTCTAAGCTTGCATCCACATTTGTCAATGGAACATTAACTCCAGACATTGCATCCTCAACATTTTCAATCAACCATGCTGGGCTTGGAACTTGCATGCTAATGTTCAAATTAGGCACATAACGAATCATTGGATCAGGTGCCACATGTACAGGCAATGCTTCTAGCGATGTGAAATTGAGATGGCCAAGATCTGTTGATAAACAAGGAAATGAAATTCATAAGTAGAAACAAACTGAAGATTGAGATGGAAAACCAAATTGTCAAACTTTAGGTTGTGTGCTCTCAATGCAATTTGTTTGTGTGAAAGCATTCATGTTTTTTTTTTCAAAATAAAATTGGATTACTAAAAAAAAGAAAGCATTCATGTTCATATGCATAGTATACCCCCTAAAGTTGTTGAATCTATACCCTTTGAAGTTATTTTAATCTTCAAAACTACATATCCTTACAATGCCAAAAATCTTTGCGTAATAGATAGAGTGGAGTCCAACATTATCTAGCATTGCCCGAGTGTTCCCACTAAGAAAAGATTTGGCCAAGCAGCCAAAACATATTTGAGCATTCATATGAAGTGAATAAGGATAGAAAAAACAATTTACACTAATTCATTCATCACGATCAAGACTCAACACATTTTTAACATTTATGAACTCATAAATAAATTTGGATGTGTATCACACTCCGAAGGTATTACAACATGCAGACACATCTTTTCATGAAATATAGAAAATTAAACATATTCAAGAATACATCTGAATGTTTGAATTATGGCAATGAGATAGAAGAAATTTCCAAGTAATATTAAAAGATCTTTGGAATGTCTACATTCTAGAGACTTCTACATCAAAATTTGGAGGAATTTTATTTGTTAGAGTATGCTGCACAAAAATTTGATCCAAAAAATGATTTTTTTAATTGCTCCAAATCACATTTTCAAGCAAATTTGTTTGAGTTGCATCATATGTTTGCCTGTAAACACGATTTTGCCATTTTGTCATTATAGTTGTGTCCAAATCACAGTTTTGTGCAGATTCAAGAGCCTAACTTATACATTAGACTAAGTATTCTATTTCTTTGGCATGTTTGGATTTATGTTTAGGAAAAGACAACCATAGAGTATGGCAAGAACAAAAGAGATAGCCATGAAGAAAGGTAAGGGACCTGACATTGCAAGGGCTAACACCACAGCTACATCAAGATCAAAATTCTCAAAGAAGAGCAAGCCTATGCATATGATAGCAAGGAATAGGAGGAAAAGAGTCAGCCAAGGTAGATCTATGCTGATGGAGCTCAGGAAGGCCCAAAAAGCCATAGGGTATGTGATACCCATGGCACCATTCCAGAGGCTTGTGAGGGCAATATGCAACAACTGGGGCTTGCACTTCAGGTGGGAAAGGACTACACTGCTTGCTCTCCAAGAAGCTATTGAAGACCAGATTCTAGAGTTTTTCCAAGACATAATGCTAGCAGCAACACATGCACACAGGGTGACTTTAATGAGAAAAGATACCTAGCCACTTATAAGGGTCAGGTGGAGATATGACAAGATCCTTAATGCAGAGGATTGGGATGATCTTAGAATGAGAAATATACTGTTTATACCTCCATCTAGGAAACCTAAAGTAGATGCAGTAAAGATACAAGAGGTCACTCACTCACATGAGACCAGAGGCAAGGTTGCATATGAAGACTCCATGAGGGATCAAGTTAAAGTAACATTGTCTACCTTGGAATCCCAGACATTATTGAGGGAGTTGCAAATTCAGCGGAAGCTTCTGCAACTTGGTTAGAATATGTGTACAGATTGTGAATGGTGGTATGAGCTGGGATTAGACAAAGGATTGCATAAGTACTTTAGCACAGAAATAAAAACATGTCACTTGCACAATCATGATTCCAGCTCTACAATAAGCATATCTTGCAAGGCAAATTATGTTTATGTCTTTGTATCATTCATTGTTTCATAGGCTAAGTGAAGTGTTTTTTGCAGGTTTTTGAAAAGTCAGATCCACCAGAGCCTTCAGCACACTGTACATATCGTTGATCCAGCTATTTCGTTCAAGTTGAAGGATAACAAGATATCAACAAAAAGCTTTTCCAAGTGGTTCCGTTTTTGCAATCTCGATGTGGTTGATATGCTTCTCCTCCCATATTGTTCAAAGTATGTTCCCTGACCTTTTCCACTAATACCCTTAACGGCACACTGTGTTGTATATTTTAGAGGATGAGTTTGGGCATGTTCCTGGATTCATCTAGATATATGTATTAGCTATGTAAACTTGACCTTGTGAAGTTTTCATCCATGACGCAGCCTGTTGATATTGCAATAAATTCTTTCTATCTTAAGTGGTGCGTTGCCCTATCAGCTAGATGGTCTAAGCATTTTTTTTTCTAGGATGCTCATTTGGGAGAGAGTGAAATGAAATCATATAGTCTTCACAAGCATTTGTAGCTTGAATCAAAGGGATGTGGACTACTTTTTTATTAGCCTTCTCCTTTAGTGCTAGGCCTTGTCATGATTGAGTCTGCCCTTTACCTTTGGAGTGCTGATAGAAACTCAGTACGAAGACCTTTGTATAAATGGATGATCAAGTATGTGTGGATGTGTTGATTTGTATGTGTGGCAACATATGTTTATACTATGATCTACACCCACCATTGGGCAGTCATGAGGTCAGTGGGGATGGCATAGTAGCTACTCACTACTATGCGTGATTGAGTTTATGGTTTTTAACCTTATGAGTGACTATCATGAGATTAAAACTTCATTATGTGTTGTCTTTTTAGACGATGAGTTTGGATTCATCTAGATATATATGTTGTCGTATTAGCAAACATGCAAGTTTCACCTTGTGAAGTTTCCATCCATTTTGTGGCTACAATAAATTATTTCTATCTTAAATAGTGCATTGTCCTATCAGCTAGATGGTTCAAGCATTTTTTTGCTTGGATGCTCGTTTGGGATGGACTAAAATGAAATCTTTAGAAGCACGTGGATTTGTATGTGTGAGAGCATATGTTTATACTATGGTCTACACCCACTCTTGGGCATTGAAGATGTCAATCAGGATGTCATGATAGCTATTCTCTGCTATGAATGATGGAGTTTATGGTTTTCTACCTTATGCATGACTATCATGAGATTGAAATTGCACTATGTGTTGTATTTTAAGAGGATGAGTTTGAGCATGTTCCTAAATTCATCTAGATATATGCTTCTCCCATATTAGCGAACATGAAAATATCACCTTATGAAGTTTTTATCCATGTTGAGTAGCACTCAAAACATCAAATAAGATGAGGGCTAGCCTGAGAGATTTCCAAACTAGAGTGGAAGTCTTGAAAATTGCCCATGTTGATGTTTTTGAGCAATTTAAGTAGCTTGGGGTAGAGTGGAGAAAACAACGAGGCAGCTCTCTAGGCCAGGAAGGACATAGAGAGTAGCCATGTTGGAGTAATTTACAGTAGCCACGGTGGAGCAATTTGCAGTAGCCATGGTGAAGGTTGTTTTTTTGAAACACTGTTGGAAGTCTAAAGAGTAAGCTACAAGACCCTGCAATAAGATTATGATAGGACTATGCACAAGCTTGCCGTGGCTTTCAACAGTCATGAAAAGCAGAGCTTTGGAGCGAGTCACAACGAACGGCTGGCTAGAGCTTGGCATAGGATATCAAGATTGCCCCTGGCAATGACTAAAATTATATACCAATCATTCATTAGCAGCTGTATAACTAACAATTTGACTGATTCAGGGTGAATTTTCAACTCATTCAAATTTAAGGCAATGATTGTATCATGAATCTTCTTACTTGGCATTGACATAACCACCTGGCACCCAAGTGACAGGGATAGTAATGAATCAGAATATCTGAGGGCCTTTAAATCTTGGTGGCATGAAGAGGCCTGCTACAAGCCTAACTATTAGTAGTTATACTTTTGTTATCTCACAATGGCTAAGCAAGTGTGTGTTTTTCTTGTCATTCGACTACCATACAACCAAACTAGTAAGCCAACAAATGTGACTCAAATCAAATGTTATTCAAATTTCAATCAAGATTTATGAATCAACCCCGTATACATCATTGTGAAAATACCATCCCATTATATTCACCATTATAACAGTCTTTCGCAATAAAAACCCTAGGGTTAGCTTCCATAGATGCATCAATGGCATAGTGGACTATCAAATGTATCCATGTAATGCATTCCAATGTCTATAGACAACGGTGTTCCATTATAAGCTGAAATCTCAAACTAGGTACAAGGGATATCACAAAAAGGTGGGCATAATCTCTATGTCTTCCAATGAAGGCCATCCCAACATAAGGAGTTGTTCTGTATGCTAGCATTCTTGCTAGAATATTGTAAGAGCCTTAATCCATATCACATCAAATAATAATTTATATCCAAAAGAAGACAAAGTATTGGTACTAAAGATAGAAACATAATCTAGTCCTACAATAGTGGTTACATCCACTAAATATGTAAGCATGAGTTATAGTTGTTTTGACTATATTTAAAAAAAAAGGGTGGAATGTTTTAAGTGCTTTTTGGAGGATGGGAAGGGGAAAGGAGTTGGTGTGTGGAGGGCTTATTGATTGTAGGAGCAAGTTGAGGGTGGATTTGGAGTCAAGTCCTATGGATGCATATGTTTCACCTCTTCTTGTGGAGCTTAAGGAAGTTTGGTGGAGGAAATAGAAAAAGCGAAGGTAGCCAAGATTCAAAGTAGACTACTCTGGCTGTCGTTGGGGGATTACTCCTCAAAATTCTTTTTTCAATCAATCAACAGGAAACAAGTCATGGAGATAGTGGACCAATTATGGATGCTCAAGGTAATGTTGTTTTTGCATTTTAGGGAAACTAGCCAATATTGTTGGTTCAGCTAGGGCCAATAATTTTAGATGGGGAAAAAGAATTGATTGAAGTGTTAATGGATAAATGCCAAGAGTTTCAGGTATTAAAAGAGTTGGCCTTGAGAGAGTGTTTTTAGAGAAAGAGTTTTTGCAAGCCTTGATTAGTTTAAAGAATGACAAATGTTCTAGGTCTAATGTTTTGACTTTGAGTTTTAGGTGGCATTTTGGAGTGTATTAAAGAATGATTTTGTGGAAATGGCAAATGTTGCTATGCAAAAGGGTGAATTATTTGAAGATGCAAATGCTGGTCTGGTCAAGTTATTTCCCAAAAGGTAGAACAATTAAAGGTGAGGGAGTAGGGCCCGATTTCTATGCTAAATGATTCTTACAAAAGTATTGCCAAGACATTTGCTTGTAGAATAAGGGAGATTTGTGTGAAAGAGGTTGATTAAGAGCAAAGTAGCTTCGTTAACTCAAGGGACATATTTGAGAATATACTTAATGTTTGGATTATGCTACCACTACTGGAAGAGGTTCATTCTATTAGGTTTTGATTTGACTAGGCTTATGATAGAGTGAGGTGTTGTATGTGGAGCCCGATCATTTTTTAGAGATTTTTTTTGGATTGTGCTTTGGACCCAAGTGTGCTTATACCCATTCCATGAAGGGGGGGCAACACCCCCTAGGACATTGACAAGGGGTTCCAAGGGGGGTTGGTGACATGCATTAGGCCCCCCTTGGTGGGGGTTAAGGGGCGACGCCCTCGAAGTTAAACATACATGAAAATTGGTGCATGAGTTGCTCATTAGTTGTGTGGTCAAAATTGTAACATAATGGTGTGGCTCACATAGCGGAAGAGCAATCGATATACAAGCAATGAGTTGCTCATGAGTTGTGTGGTCAAAATTGTAAGATAAGTGGGTGACTCACATAGCAAGGGAGCAGTAAATATATTAAAAAACACAGAGCTATCTATTTCTCTGTGGATGTAGCCCACACTGGGTGAACCATGCATATTGGTGTCTCTCTTTCTCTTCCATTCCATGCTCCATTATCGTGTTGCTCTTAACATGAGGTGCGACTTTATATTAGTTGTTTTGGAATGGTTGGGATTTGGATCTAGTTTTTGCAGATGGTGGAGGCACTTTTGGTAATGCCTTTGCTACCCTTTGTCTTAATGGTGGAGTTGTCAAAAGGTTTGAGTTGCATGGCAAGGATGGTCATTATTACCATTGTTGCTTGCATTATGCATTGTACGACATTCATTTCATAGAAAAGGGAGTTGTTGAGGGATCTATTAAGGGGGTGATCTTGCCTTTAGAAAGTCAAATGTTCTTTCAAAATTTTCCAAATGATATGTTGGCACCTTCTATGGAATCTAAGGAGAGTGGAGAATTTGTGTTGTGTTGCAAATATTTTATGCAGGGCAAAGACTTTTGCCCTCATCAGCACTGACTTGGGAGCTTAGCCTAGCTAGATCAATGAATTGTCTATGAAGTGGATTGATAGAGGATATGTGGTCCAATATCTTGGAGCTCCTCTTGGTGTGGACCTCACCTTCGGGGCAAAGGTGTGACTGGTTCAAAGAGAAGTTATGGCAAAAGGTGAGGATGTGGTATGGGGTTACTATGGGTGTGAATGTAGTATGGGGTTACTATGGGTTGGAATGCTTAATTCTTGATTATGAAGCATGTATTGTGGCTACTAGTCCTTATTTGGCCACTATTTGGCATTTTAAAAAGAATCACTGGCATGAAATTGAAAATTTGTTGAGAGCTTTCCTTTGAGCAAAGGATAGAGAAACACAAGTGACATTACATCTCTTGGGGATGTCATGAAAGTTTCATAGTCTTGTGATGGTTTGGGCATCTTGGGTATTGACAATAGGAATATTACTTTGATTTTTAAATGGTTTCCTCATCATTTTGGGTGTTAAGCACCATGGGTGGAATGTTTTTTTCAATGCCTTTTGGAGAATGAGAAGAGAAAAGGAGTTGGTGTGTGGAGGGATATGAATTGTGGTCTTGGTTCTTGGTGAAAATAGTGGGGTCTGATCTCATTGGTTGGCATTGTTGATGGATGGAAAGCTTTTAGTTACCTAATGCTATGGAAAGGCAGATCATGTTTGCATGGGGATGCTAGCTTACGTGAAGGTGTTAGGTGGAATTGGGTTGTTATGCTATAGGGTAAGGCAATGGCATAAATTGACGTGTAGTCTGCGAGGTTGGTCCATAAGGAGGGAATAAGGACCTGGCTTTAATAGTGGGATAACAAGAGGGCTTGCTAGAGGTCTATGTGGTTGTTGAGAGACTAGTATGATCTCTCATATACATAAGTGGCTTTGATAGATGGGGTTTTGCATAATATCCATGAGGGTTTGCCCACAAATTGCATTCCTTTGGCTAGGATGGAGGGGCTGATAAGCCACTGGTTGTGAAATTGAATGAAAAGTGGAAACTTAGAAGGCTACCAAAGTGGTGGAAGTAGAGACTTCTTGATGTTTGGAAAGGATGTCAAGTAGGTTTTTCCTCTAGAAAGTAATGCATAAATGGTCACCCTTGAGGGGAAGGATGTCTAGGTGGTCGAAGTTCAACATGTGTTGTCCTTTGTATGGGAAAACTGTGGAAGATACTATGCATTTGCTTTGGTCTTATGCGATTTTGAGGAGGTTTGATTCCTGGTGGTTAGGCCATCATAAAGATTGATTTAATGTTGTGCTTCTCTTTAAGGATCAATTCAAAACTAGCTATAATGGGGGATAGTAGTGGGTTGCTGTCTAGACTAGCAATATGTTTGTGTTGCAAGTTTGTTGATGATTTGGAGCATCCACAACAAGTTATGTCTATGCTGGGTTTGCTAAAAGCTTGCTTACTAATTTGTAGGCAAGGAAGATTCTTTAGGCTTTGTGGGGGTTAAAGGCCACTGTACCTTAGCCCCAGTTATGTACAATACTCAAACACACATATATATGGATGACAGAGAAGATGAGGGTGTTTTGCACCCACCAAAAACTTGTGTAGCTCTCTCTCATGGCTCTCCCTCTCTCTCATCTTCTTCCGTTTCGCTTCTGTTGTTGAGATCTCTAAATTGGTATCAAGAGGATGGGTGTTCTAGCTAAGCTCGGTAGAGCCCGAAGTCTGCTAGCACAGCTTTGTGGAAGAAAGGAGAAGCTCTATTGGGTGACTTTACTTGCATCCTGGTGTGTAGAGACCTTGCAAAAACCTTTGGAAAGTTCTTTGAGTGGTTTTGGAGCAGTGTCCATTGCACTTCGGGAGTTCGAAAACACCTTCATTCTTGAATTTGACATCATTTTGTTGGATTTCAGACTCATTGTCTCTACTTCAACGTTTTTTTGCTAGTGTGTTAAAACTCAAGTTTGAAGCAACCATTCACAGATTTGTCAGTTTTAGTGGACTTAGGAGGTCTTAAAACTTCTATGTTGCTCATTATTTGCACTCCAGTTGTGTTTACAATCAAGTCTATTTGCAAAAACGTTTTTTGGTCTGTGTGTTGGACCCGGTGATTGGGACCACGATTTTCAAAACTGTTTGTTCCATTGCATTTCGGAAGCCTAAAAACCCCTACCTATCAGTTTTTGTGTGATTCCATAGAGATTTGGAGAAATCCTGTCTCTCTGAGGTGTCGAATTGTCTATTTCTCTGTCAATTGTAAGAGTTGACTCCGCATTTTTGGGATTTCAAAGTCCTAGCAGAGGAGAGATATTCACAGATTATCTTGCTGGGTCTGATTATGCAGTGATGCCCATGTTTTGAGGCATCCCAAGTTCTATTTTCACTAGTGGTCATTGCCATGGAGCCATGATTTCTTGGATATACCTTACACAGATCACTCTCGTTGCAGTCTAAGCAATGCGTGCTCATTTGTGGTTTGCATTAGATTGCAGTGGATGCTTTACAAGCCATTTAGATGCATTGCAATCCTTGTTGGATGTGATGATAGACCTAGATTGCCTTGTGGGATGCTTTATTAATGGATATTTAACACACACATGCTATTTTATGCTGAGGGACAGCTTTGACAAATTGCACTGGATGCACAGGTTGTGATATGATCTCTTGGATGAGATTTTGTTGATGCATATGCTCATGGACAACATTTATGCTTGAGGCATTTTGGCACTTATTGGCATTGGGATTGCTATTGTTTTGCCATTGCAGTTGGCATTTTCTTTTGGGCTAGATTTGCTCATATGGATGCATAGTATATGCACATGAGTCGGATGCATTTTGATGCTTTAAGCCTTTGAGGTTTGGTGATATTACCTTCCATTTTTGGCATACACATTTGGCACCTGGTATTTGGTGTGATTTCTCTTTTGCATGTACTAGCATTTGGGATTTTGTTTCATTTGCATCATGGCATCCTCTTCCATGTCTGAAAATGAGTTTTTTAGAATTGAGAAGGAAACTACCTCTAATTAATTTTACCTCATGAAGAGGTTGTTTGAGTTGCAGATGAAGGAAGGGGTCTCCATTTCTTCTCACTTGAATGAATTCAATATTATTTTCAGCCAGCTTCAAGCTCAGAAGATGAATTTTTATGCAGAGACTAAGGCAATATTCCTCTTGTGTTCATTGCCATCCTCATGGGATACCTTCTATACAGTTGTCAGTAACTCTACATCTGGTGGAGTACTGAAGTTTGATGATGTTGTGGGTAGTTTGTTGGCCGAGGAGATTAGATGGAAGTCTATGGAAGGCAACAAGCAAGATGCAACCTTAAATGTGCAAAGGGGCAGGATCACCGTTCAGGGGGAAGTCCCAAGAAAGAGGGAAGTCTCATAGCAAATCCAGGGCATGGAACATTGAGTATTGCCATTGTGACAAGAAGCACCACATGAAAAAGGATTAATACAAGCTAAAAAGAGAGAAAAAGGATAAGAAAAAGAATGCAAATTGGGGTGTAAATAAGAAGGAAGAGAGTCCAAGGGAGGACAAAGGAAAAATGAAGATCAAGGTAATTAATGCAATCACTTATAGTAGTGACAATGACATTCTCTTCGTGTCTAGTCTACCTGTAGACTTGCCTACCACTTCACGTGATGCATATTCCCCGGATTGGATTTTGGATTTTGGTGCTTCATTCCATGTTACTCCCCATAAGTAATTCTCCACTTATGATAGTGGAAAGACAGGTTGTGTACATCTTGGAAATAACTATGCATGTGACATAGTGGGAGCAGGTGACATAAAGTTTTCTTTTGCAAATGGGTCTGCATTTGTTTTAAAAAATGTGAGACATGTACCTAAGGTCTTATTTCAATGGGTCAGCTAGATGATGCTGGTTTTCAGACCACCTTTGGTTTTCAGAGTTGGAAAATTCAAAAGGCTCTATGGTTTTGGCAAGAGGTGCCAAGTGTGGGATATTGTATCCCTTACATGTATCAGGGGTGTCTGATCATTTTGTTGCAATAACCGAGCAGCTGAGTACTTCTTTGTGGCATTGCAAGTTGGGGCACATGAGCCAGAATGGAATGAAACTCTTATGCCGTTTGGGTTATGTAGCGCATTTGATTTTTTCTGACTTTTTTGTGAGCATTGTCTCTATGGGAAGCAGACTAAATCAGCCCATAAAAGAAGGGGAATAAAGAGCTTGAAAAGCTTGATTTAGTGCATTCAAACATATGTGGTCCCATGCCTACATGGTCATTAGGCGAGGCTGAGTACTATGTGACATTCATTGATGATGCAACTAGGAAAGTATGGGCTTATACTATAGCTTGGAAGAGCGATGTGTTCCAGGTATTTCAGAAATGGATGGCTTTGGTTGAAAATCAATTAGGTAGAATGCCTAAATGCCTACAGATTGACAATGGTGGAGAGTATCTCTCTCATGACTTTCAGCATTTTTGCGATACAAGTGGGATCAAGAGGGAGCTCACGTCCCCTCGTACTCCATAGCAAAATCTAGTTGCATAATAGATGAACTGCACCATTCGGGAAAGGTTACAATGTATGCTTTCCAATGCAAGTCTTTCTAGTGGTTTTTGGGATGAAGCAATGAAGACTGCAGTGCATGTGATCAATAGATCACCTAGTAAAAGTTTGGATGGTGGTATTCCTAAAGAGGCATGGAGTGGCAAGAAGCCTTCTTACTCTCATTTGTGGATATTTGGATGTGAGGCATTTGCACATGCCAAAAGAGCTTCGGAAGAAGCTCGATCCTAAGTCTAGGAAATGCATCTTTCTAGGTTATGGTGAAAGTGGAGAGATGGGCTATTGTCTCTGGGATCCAAAAACAAAGAAGATCATATGAAGCCATGATGTGGTCTTCAATGAGAAGAAGATGCATAAGACACCCGTGAGGGATGTGGAAATGAGGAGAATCACTTTCTAGGATGTGAATCCACCCACATATGTTGATAGACAACAAGTTGTCCATGCACTGAATATGTAGGAAATGGTGCCACCAGGTACTCCCACAGGTACACAATCAAGGGCAGATGATGGATCATCCATTGGTGGAAATCATGAGCAAAATGTGGCTAATATGCAGGCAGGATATCAAGCTAAAATGCCCTTGACAAGAACATCTAGAGTGTCTAGACTACTTGAGAGATTTGTTCCAGGGGCACACTATGTGATGCTTATTGATTGCGGGGAGCCTTCTTGCTACAAAGAGGTTTGATGCATGAGGATCAGCGCGCAAGTGGGAGTGTGCTATGCAATCAGAGATGAATTCACTCATGAAAAATAAGACTTGGGACTTGGTTTCTTTGCCCCATGGAAAGAAAGCATTACCATGTAAATGGGTCTACAAGATGAAGGTAAAAGGCGATGATGTGCCTAAGTACAAGGCCCATTTGGTTGCTAAAGGGTTCAAGCAAGAGAAGGGTGTAGACTTTGATGAGATCTTCTCTCCGGTTGGTTGTGAAGATGACCACACTTAGATGTGTACTTGGACTTGTGGCAGTAGAGGATATGGAGCTTATGTAGATGGATGTCAAGACAGCTTTCTTGCGTGGGGATCTGCATGAGGAAATTTACATGGTACAGCTGGAAGGCTTTGAAGAAAAGGGCAAAGAGCATTAGGTTTGCAAGCTGAAAAAGAGTCTCTATGGCCTTAATCAAGCACCTAGCGAATGGTATCAAAAGTTTGATGCTTTCATTCAGCGCCGGGGTTTCAAAAGAAGTGAGATTGATCACTGCCTCTACACTAAAAGGGCTAAGGATAATAGCCTTGTACTCCTGGAACTTTATGTGGATGATATGCTATTGGCTAGCTAGAACACCTATGAGCTCAATGCATTGAATGCCAAGTTGCATAAGGCCTTTGACATGAAGGATTTGGGACTTGCAGGTCATATTCTTGGTATGCGCATCACGCATGACCGGAGTAGGAAACTCCTTTGGCTTTCACATAAGGAGTATGTTACAAAAGTGTTACAGCATTTCAGTATGGAGGGGGGGGAGGCAGTAAGTACTCCATTGCCTACATATGTGAAATTGAGTAAGGTAGATACAGTTTGCCTAGTCACAACTCGTCTTGAAGATTGTGGACAAGCATTTCTAGTTTTAGGCATTTCTGATTGTGCATTCGTAGTTGCAACACGTGCCCTATTTCTGCTCAAATCATTGCCATCTTGTCTCCCCCTTCTCTCCATGCCTTAGCTTAAGACCCCTCACTAACAATTGCATTCATTGGCACTCATGATCGTGGTCCACAAGTTTCCCAAAAATGCAAGGAGTCGGAGCATAGACCACCCTCAAGAACACACAAAAAACACTCACATCCACTAGCCCTCGTGTTTGAGGTCTACAATTTCCCCAAGATGCAAGGAATCGGAGGAGCAAATGACACCCACAAGTATAACTCACTCTCCCCCATGTAGCCTTACCACTATTCAGATCCAAATCATGGTTCATGTTCTTTCCCAACTTACCAAAGTGTTTATCGGGATATGAACCACAATCGAATCGAATGATGAGCCTCTATTGCCATTTCCACCAATATATAGCATCGGGCTGCATGGGAAACTACGAATCTGTAACCCATAGTACTGTCAGTACTTAAGATACTACCGGCGGTAATATTGCAAATACCACCGTCGGTAATATAGTATTACTATCGGTTTAAATACCGGTGGTAATATAAACCATTGGGGGAATTAATATTACCATCGGTAATGTGCTTCTTACCTTCAGTTATATGAGTACTACCGACAGTAGTTTTATCAGATTTTCGGGTGCTTTTTTCCGGTTAACAATATGATCACATTGTTTTCATGCTACTTTAAAGAGTAATTAACGAATGCTAATAACCCATTAATGCAAACATGAAAATGTGAACGTAATCCTTGAGGCAAAGTAATTGCTAAATATGGCACATTATAAACAAGATTATAAACAAGAGATGTTTCTTATGCTACCTACATGCGGGTCAATTTGACCAATCGCGATTGCTACCAGATGATCAATTCAATGTACGTGTTCTAGTTGACAAACATCTTTGAAGTTTAAGGCTTTTACAAAATAGAGGGACTTACCCTCACTCCCGTTGTCAGTTTCCATAGCTTCCCAGCCACTAAATAACTCCGAATCTTCACGTTCCAGAGCGGGTAGTTGGTCCCGTCCAATTTCCTAGACTCTCCGAAGTTAGGGATAGTGAATGAAAGAAAACCGGGGGAGGAGGAAGGGAGAGCAGGGGCTGAAGAGTCTGTAGTAGTCGACATCTCTGTTGTTGTACCACACAGCAAAGTCAACCAAACCTTGTCTTGAAAAAAGAACCTTTTGATGGTGCCCTTTTCTTCATTCTGCACACGGCTACTATTGTGTATTTGCCATGGGTCTCCTAACAAATCCAAACAGGAAGAGTACCTTTCACATCTATGATAGAGATAATCGCATTTGTGGTTGTGAAAATGGACCTCAACCATGAGGACCGTGTGAAAGTAAGTTCACATCCTCTTTCTCATCTCCACCCTGAGAAAACTTCTGTTGAAGTTGACCACACTTTCTCTTGTGTAGCTCTCATTCATTGTAGGTCAGAGGCAAACCCTCATACGTATAGTACAAGAGTTCATTAGTGAGAATATCGTAATGTATGTGGCAAAAAACATTTATTCCACATGTGCTCAACATACATTGGCCTTATTCGACTTTACTACTCTCATCTTGCCATGGGTACAACTATGTTATGATTAGGAGAGGTGCTACTTTTTTGGTTTTTAGTTCCCCAAAAGACCATAAGCAAACTTCCAATCGATTCTTATGCTCGAGCAGATGGAGTTATGCAATTCGCCGACTCAAATAGTCCTTCGTTCGACTCCCAATGTGGCTCATGTGCGGGCTTGGTACGAGAATGGGAGATATATATACATAAACACCAATCTCAATGAAGAGGTGAAATAAACTATATTAACAAATTCTACCGTGACTCACGCAATTCCCAGTAGAATACCTAATTTGATTAATATCACTATAGCTTCATAAATTGATTTCAGAACATTCATTATGCCCATATCATTTCATGAAACATTAGGACCAATGTCCATTCAGAGTAGCCACCGAATCAAGATTGACTCCAAATCTATTTGATCAATTAGATGTTAGAATCCCACAATTGAATAACGATTCATGGAAATACTTGTCATGCACTTGGAAGAATCCTAATACTTTCTATTTAACTAATGAAAGCCTTGTGTAAACAATGGTGACATCCCTTGAACTCCCCTATATTTCGATATCCCCTTCACTTGGAGCCGAAACCATGGTGTCCCCCAAAAGTGTTTTCTTATGACTAAGTTCTAGATAGAAAACTTGTCATCAACTATATTTGAGGAGTTGTGACTCACATTAAATTCTATAACTTCCTTGTAGAGGATTTTCTTAGGCATTCCCAAATTAAATAGAAAGTTTCACTTATGGAACTCTATTTTGATATTTAGAGGGACTATCCAAAAATGGCATTTATGAATTACAAGATCAAATCATGAAGCAAGATGTTGTGCCCCAAGGAAGTCAAAGAATAATTTGGAGTTGGTAGAGACATGGAAGATGACTCAAGAAAGATGAAGCTAGATCAAGCTAATTTCAAAGGAGCAACTAAGATAATTTAATCATTTAGTTTGGCATACAATGGTAGAATGGGTTGCGTATGATACAAATGTCACATAGACATGCTTCTTTGTGTCTCACAAGTATATGGTGCTTCTCATCTTCTTTCATAAATGTGATGATTGAAAGCATGGCCAACTCATCTCATCACGTAGCACACCTATTATTTCTTGGATAAAAACACATGATGCACAAAACAAGTGGAGTCTTGAATACAACAATGGCTTGGTAGATTCATTCTATCATGATGGGCATTACATTGTAGAGATATTTAACTTAGAGGACTAGTAAGCACCGAATTGTTTATTGTTATCTATTATTCATGCTTTAATCTTATATTATATTATATTGTTATATGAAACTCAATGATTTACTTTAATATATTGGTGATGTTACATCACACTGTCAACTGGGTTCTTAGATTTGTATCAACTTGAGTTCATTAGCACAACAAGTTCTTCCATGTAATATCACAATGTCAATGTGAGTTTGTATTTCATATTCAACCTAAATCTAATGCTACTAGCTTTTGTTTTTTGTTGTATTTACTAACATATACTCATGTTTTTATGCCATTTTCAAAGTTTAAGCTCAAAGGAATGGACAAAATTATGCATTAATGTGGGCAGAAAACCAAATGCTTAGGTAATGCCAATGATATCTTCAAGACAAATGGATCTAATCAAGTCACAATGTGTCACCAAATCTTCCACTACCCATTGGAGTGCAATTCAAGTTGAGCAAACGTATAAACTCCTTACAAGACTCTACAATTCCATGCGGTCCTTTATCACTGCTTTCTCATGCTTTGCATGGTCTGTTTGGGCCTTGACTGCTTTCCATTTGCCATTTCTTCCTTACTTGATAGAAGCCTATATCATGAAAAAAAAAACCTATAGTTTGATGCTTGAGTAATGATTAAGCCATTGGAAAGAAATCAAAAGAATCAAATCCACCATACCCATTGGCATTTTAGACTAGCCTCTAAGGAGACAATATTACACCCAAATGTAACTGGAGAAAATCAATTCAAAACTTTAATAGCCTCATTGAATTCAACAACACACTCCAAGGGGCTTGCTCTTTGATTTCATCCCACTTGCAAATACAAGTAAAAATACGAAACCAAACAGAACTGGCCACCCTCCAACAAAAGCATCTTAAAATCAAGCTAATGCACCTACCTGAATTGCCAAAATAACAATACACTCCAAGGGATTTGCTTGTTTATTGCAAATACAAGTATAAAGATGAAACCAAGAAGAAATGGCCACCCTCCAACAAAAGTATCTTAAAATTGAGCTAATGCACCTACCTGAATTGCCAAAATGACTTAAAGATCGGAACAATAAAATATTACACAAATGGATATGTGTGCTTCAATCCTTTACAGGGTTCCTTTCTTTAGACGAATGTTTTCACTACATGAAAAAAGCAATAGATGGACCCCATTGCGTAGGTACATAAGAGCTCTCTAATAACCCTAAAAATTGTCTTCGACGTCATGGTTACAGAGAGAGTACCTCCATACACCATGTGCTTTGAACGATAACTTAACAATGAAAGTATTAGAAGGAGAGTAATACCTTCTAAGGCCATCCGCTCTCTTGAAGTCTCTATAGCAAGAAACCTGAATCTAAAAGACCTCCCAAGTTCCCATTCATGCTTGAATTGAATGCGTTTAAAGAAGTCTTATTCACATCTGCGTCCTATTCGAGGCGTCCTATTCGATTAATTAATTTATCATGTGTGTTGCATCGATCGATATTCACGATTAACCTAAGCTCAAAGACCCTCCTGCTGCTTCTATTCACGACAATTCTTCTGCTTCCCTACTCCGCTCCCTCTTTCACCTTCACTCTCTCCCCCTCAGCCCCCCTATCCGCACTCCTCTCCCTCAGCCCTCTTTCCCTCCCTCCTCTCCCTTCGTTGAGCCACATCTTCCCCTTCTCCTCCCTCCCTCATTTCTACCACTCCTCTCCCTTCCCCCTACCTTCTGCTCAACCTCTTCCTCTTCTTGGAGATCCTTCACAACGCCCCTGCCTTCTCTTGGGGAGGCCTTCATAGCCCCCCTGCCTGCACTCTATAGCCCCTTCCTCCTTTTATGCCCAGTGCAACAGAAACTTTTGGATTCAGAGGCTTTTGGAAGAAGCCTCCAGCCTGCTACGCCACCGCCATTGAACTACTGTGCCACCGCCATAATCAATCTGCCGGCCCCCTCAATGAGCTTACCTTAGTTGACCACTGCGGCCCCCAAAACATGAGCTTACCTTAATTGACCATCGCCCCCCCCACCCCAGAAAAAAAACAGAGAGATTAATTAATAGTGTGATTTTTTCTCGCTAGGGGGTCCCATTAGTGACAAGTTTGGTTACACTTCAGAAACATGATATGGGAAGAGAGAGAGAAGGAGAGAGAGAGAGAGAGAGAGAGAGGTATTAATGTCAGCGGGAGGCCACGCAAGTTTATGGGACAAAGTGCACAAAAAGGAAAACTCAAACAAGTGTCAAGGGGATGGAGCAAAGGGTGCGCTTGCTGAGTACTAATATATGCAGGCAAAATCATAATCAACCAAATGTCAACTAAATGAGTTGAATCAAATCAATCTATCAAGGACAAACTGAATCAGGTTCACGGAATTGAGACTCGAACGCCTAAGCCCGACACCATGATGGCTCTCTAGTGAGTTGTGAAGATATCTCGTATCTGCGCCTATTAGGTTGTCTCACGCAACAGCGGAAGACGTTGTCTCCTCGATCTCTGAACTCTTTGGGCTATGTCTAGAGTGACACCTACTCTCTGTCGGTCCCCCTTGAGGAACGTTGTGATAGGTCGAACCTCAATAGAATGTGCTCTGGGCACTCTTTGTCTTGCGAGAGGTCTATGCGTCCCTCTCTCAACGGCATCGTGTCGGCTCTCTCTGCTAATTCAAGCTGCCCTCTTGTCACGTAGCTCCTCCTCCACTCCACTGTGTCCTAGGGCTGACTCAAATGTGTAGAAATTTGTGATGCGTCGGTCAGTCTCACGGGCCTAGGAGAGGCCCGCAATGCCAGAGAAAGCGTGATTGGAGGCGCAACAGCTAAGTCGACGGGTAGCGGTGTGTGGATAAAAATTTTCACTTGTTGCATGCTAATGGGTAGGTGCATAGCTATGTACATAGCTAGTTGGTGGTGGTTTTGAGTTATGGACACTCTCATAAAAGACTCTACATTGAGGTAGATATTTTCTTGAGATTGTAGATACGTCTGCAGGGACTCTCAAGATATGATGATAGAGCAGTGCGGGTGCATCAGGCACTCCAGAGCAATTGGTGTGGGATGACATGTCTTTCATTGTTATCCCGTGTTATGTTTATCTTGTCATGAGTGGTTCCCGATTTGTAAGTCATGTGAGCATTCATATCCTGGTTTGAGGGCTTCGGTCATATGTGGCAATCAAGCACTGAAGGTTTAGGTTGTGTATAAGGGTGTGCTTAAAGCCTAAGGTTGGGGATTAATGGACCTAAGGTTTAAGAAAACCTTTGAGAGGAGTAAAAAGCATGGATGACGTGGCTTTTTTTGAAGTAAGGTAATCCATGCATGCAAGGGTAGGCTACGTGATGGCAGGTTGAATCTTCTGGAGGATGAAGGTGGCAAAGTACGTGGAGAAGGCGGTTGGAAGATCGTCCTGGAAGGGGGACGCATGTAACTACGGGAGTTGGATGAGCTTTGTTAAAGAGGAAGGGAAGCTGCATTGCGGGGGATCTTCATGCGAAGGGGAGGGGAAGAGCTCAGTGAGCAGGGGAGAAGAAGATGCTGAGTATCATCATGAAGGAGGGAGACGAGTGACGTAGATCTTGCTTGAGGGACGGTGTGCTCTGGTCAGGAGTTTTGGGACGGAGCTGTGTGCTCTGTGAGCAAGAGGGTACCTGCAATGTTTGAACACGTGAAGGTGACGATGGACGGGGGTGCTACAGCATATTCATAGGCTGGATGACCGTTGTTTGTATGTGAGTTGGTGCAGGAGAGGCTACAAAGAATTAATGTCATGAGAAGGAAGACGGGTGATAAGAGTGGTGTAGAGAATAAGCGCTGGCTGGCGTGATCATATGAGGTGTGGTGTCGCTACTATGGAGGCTTGGCCACAATACCTTTGGTGACTAATGTACACCGTGAATAGAGAAGCTACAAGGAGATTTCATTTGCATGAGATAAAAATGGGGTAGCGACTCTATTATGCATGCCAAAGGTCCATGAGAGCTCTATGAGCTCGGTGCTGTGGGGAGCTGGAAAACCTTGGGCAACAAGTGTGTATGCGTCAGGACTTATGGGAGAGGAGTTGCGTAAAGGCAACTATCTTTGCATTCAGCAAGAGAACTGTGCCAGGAGGTGATGCCACAAAGCCGGGAGCTCAGAGGGCAAGAGCCAGTGTCCAGGTGTGCTCCAGGGTAGGGCGACCTGTAGAAGACCAAAAAAGTATGCCAGGAGGTGCTACAAAGGTAGGCGCCTTAATTTTGACTGCAATTTGTCAGGAGAGGCTCTACTGGCATATATGTGCTGCTGGTAGTTTGGAGAAGCTATTCTAAGATAGGCGACCTGTTTTGAGGTGTCGTATGCCTGTGTACTTGCTGGAAATAGCAAAAATCAGAACTGCTTTTGAAGATTGGAAGTGCTACTGACTGGGAGAAGAGATTTTGAGCAAGTAATGACCCAGAACAGGAAGAAAAGAGAAGATTTTGAGGTTGATCTGTTAGTTGCAGCAAATCAGATTTTTCTTTGTGCTTGCTTGAGGAGTTTGAAGAGAAGCCAAGGGAAGGAGGTTCTGCTAGCATTTAAAGCCATCCGATTGTGTATTAAGGAAGGGTGACTTTATGAAGGATGATACTGGTGGCTGCAGTCATTTTCCAGCCAAAGGGAGTTCTACAGGTGTCCAACCAGGGAGTCTTCCAGGCCAGAGAAGAGCTAAAAGACTGATAACTTTGGTGTAATTAGAAAAATGTTTTTGGTGTTTGAGATGAACCACAGGGTGGAGACAATCATTGTACCACGACATGTGCAGTATGAAGTAATATTCAATGAAGTTACAGAGGAGCGGTGGGTTCTTATTCTACAGATAACAGACGAGGTAGCTGCAGGATTGGAGTTTCCCAGGAGCCAGTGGCCGAGAGATTTGTTTTATGAGATAGATATGATACCAGAATATGAATTTTTCTAAGACTAGAGAGTAGATATTATATCAAATGAGTGTGGGATTTGATTCTGTAGATATTTTTGTGAAAGGAGATAGAGTGATACCAGTAGAGGAGTTATTGAAGGAAATGAAAAAAAACAAAAAATGTATTTTTGTTTAGAGGTAGAATCACAGTATGATACAGTGTCCTTCAGCTCGAACTTTCAGTATGAAGAAATCCTCAACTTTAAAGCACAAGGTGTATGGCACATATTGTTGTATGTAAATGATGAAAAGTGGCAGGGTGTTGTGCTACCAGCAATGGAAGACCTCCCAGAAGAAATTCTATGCATGAGTTTTTGTATAGATGTTGAGTTTGATGAGTGGATATAAATACTAAAGGAAAGAGAAACACGAAACTGTATATTCATGTACTTGATCTTGGAATTGGGCCCGTCTGTGCTAAGCATTGAATTTGGTAATGATGTACATGTAGAAATCTTATACTCTGAAGTGCATGATCGTATTTGGTCAGTCTTAGCATATGTGAAAGAGGAAGAGTGGATTAATCTGCCATTGCCACCAGTAGGACCTTTCTTGGATGATGTGTTTTGCTTTGAACTTGTCCGGGATGAAGACTTTCAAGGTTGAGGGAGTTTATGGTGTCTGGTGTTTAGGGTAGGGGTGAGTATATGGAAGAGATTGTAGTAGTTATAAAGGCAGTATAGTGCTCTATTTTGCAATCAGTGGGTGAAGAGCAGGCCACGAGGGGTGAGGAAGCAGCCCACGGAGGTGAGGGAGCAGGCCATGGGGGTGAGGAGGGGGTTGATGTTGGAGAGAGAGAGAGAGAGAGAGAGAGAGAGCAACTAGTTTGACACAAATGAATGAGGGAACCAAGTACGTCTTATAACAGTAGGGCTGCCATGCTGCAAACAGGCAGAATTTTCGGAGCAGGTAAGTTTCGAAGACTGGTTGGTCTAGTCTGCAGACTGGTCAGCCAGTCTACAGACTGGGTCAGGTAGGATTCAGGGCTCTCCAATCCTATATAAAAGGCACATGCCCTTGTCATTTGCATCTATATGTTGCACCAGGCTGTCCTAGAGAGCAGCAAGGAGGTCAACATCTATTGTTGGTGGGCCAAATAATGCACAGCCGTTTGAGGCAGCAAGAAAAGCCATGCAACAATGCTACAGATCATCTAAAGGGTGAAGAGCAGTATTGCAGAATCACAAGTTCAGATTGGAAGCAGCCCTTACCACTTGGAGCAGACCTTGGTGCATACCTACAGCCAGTAGGAGAGCACACATCTGCAAGAGGGTGCTGTCCAAGAACCAGCACTACGAATTGGTCACTGAAGCTCACTGAAGAGCACGCAACCAAAGAAGTGCAAGGACAGAAGTAGGAGCAGAGTTTGTGCTCACAATAGAGCATCTAGGGCAATGGACTGCTGCGAGTTTACGGGCTCTCTGGTGAAGCTTTCTGTAAAATGTTTGACTCAGATTTGTGCAATACATTTGAAGGCATTTTTTGAACTGCTCTACTACCGTCTATCTGCTGAGTTTGGCGTTTGCGAGTTTCAAGTTCTGAATTACAACGTTCCCTTGTTCCTATCTAAGATTCTTCCGTTACACACACCTTAGCCATCTGATATTTCCGCTGCGTGGAGAAATTAGCCAAGAATCTAGGTTTTTTTTAAACACTTTTGAGATAGAAGAAGCTCCTTTCACTAACTCTATAAAAGGTGCGTAAGTTTAAAAAAGAGTATTTTTATACCCTTGAGTTTCCAAAGGTACATTGCTGACCACTGTGTCCCGATTGGCCTTTGCCCAATGAAACCACATCCTCACATGCACTAGGACTCTCAAACAGCTTACACCTCTTAATAAGAGAATAGTCCAAAAACTTATGGATGGCCCATAATCCTTTTCCTATTGAAGACTCCATGCTTGACTAGATCGTGGGGACCAAAAGTAAACTGCCATATGGCCAAAGTAATGAAGCAAGCATATGCTTTATTCTCATGGAAGACTCCTACCTTACTTATACTTAAAACATTATTAAGGAATCAGTAAAACTTGTATACTAAGGACTTACATCATCATTGGCTTACCTTTAGCCCTATGGTTCTCTTCTCCATTAAATAAGGGTGGTTTTACTTTAAAGATCTGCTGCGACTACTTAAGACAGGAGTGCTTGCTTGGATCACTGGCACAATACTAGCTGCAGATGATGTTATGATCATCTTCTGAATAATTAAGCAATGAAGTTAGGGTTCTAAATAACTCATATAGATTATAAATTTCCCTCTCGAGAGACTTAGTTTTCAGTTCAAGTGAGAGAGTTAGTTTTCAGTAGTTCAAGCTTCTAGAATTCACTATAGGCAGTACCATGTAATTCATCATTAACGTTCCAGTTCTAAAAGTTCAGGACTATGGGCTCGAGATTCAGCCAACATATGGATTTTGCTTTGCATCTAACATTTGGCCTAAAGTCCATTAACACTACTTGTACATGCGAGGATTGCCTGGTGGAAATTTACAGAAGAACTTCAAAATTATACAGAAGTGTAAATTCAACTGAATGAATATGCAAACAAATCTTTTAGAAAATTGTCTACTAAATCTTACCAAATCCAAATATCTAAAACCATGGTAAATTTACCTATCAAACCACATGAATATACAAACCAAATTCAACCTGTAAGAACATGCAGACGAGTTGTGTACAACAATTTTTCTAGACGATAGATTGGAGGGGAGCTACATTATTGGTGCTGTCTACAGTAATAGCGGAGTACGTTGTTAAGACCTATCTAACAACATACATTCAAAAATCCAGAGCATGAAAATATTGTAAGCGAATGTCCCATCTGCCTGTCTGACAGCATACATTCCAAAATCCACAGCATGTTTTTGTAGAATTGAGATTGGAAATATCTTTAAAGAGTTCCCCCTCCTTTTGCAAGAGAGAAGAGCCTTTTTTCCAAGTGAAAGACACGAACTCAACCGCAGAGGTCTAAACAACATCAGGAACAGGTTAGAAATCTCTGCAGGTATGCCCAGATCAAAAGTCTGGTGAAGTTCAACACAAAAATCTGTCAGAGCAACCAAATATCATCTTTGCTGCTTATACTTTGTATGCCCCCCCGACAGAAATGGTGCTTCTACTTCGGTGGTTGCAAAAAATGTACTCCAATAAGGCATCCGAATGCAGTGCCAATCATGTAGCCAAGGGTCCCTACTAAAAGTGCTGGCTTCACCTGTCCCCACAATGCATTAGGATCAAACATGGCAAGCAAAAGGTTACAACACATACACACACACACACAATGCAATGGTATCAGTCCACAGTGGCTAGCACTTACCAGACCTCTCCAGCCACGACAATTGGCCATTGCTGCCGCTGTTGCTGGACCTCCAATATTTGCATTAGATGCAATTAGAACCTATCAATATTATGACATGCAATTTAGAAACTCTTTTACATGACTGTGGTCCATACTTCATGTTAAATTAGCTCAATGAAATCCTAGATGACTTTTCTTCCTAGAAATCTTTATTCGTATATCACGAGCGACGAGTTCGGGTTACCCCCTCAGAAGGGGATTGGACCCAGGTTAAAAAGAAAAAGAAGCCAAGCAAACAGGAATGCAGGCAGAGGGCTAGACGCAGAGAGAGGGACAGGGTTGACTGAGAGGCACCTGAGGAGGAGCAGCAGCAGGAACCACCTCCCCAAGCGGGAGGGGCAACCGCCCAGCCAAATGATCCTCCCGTGTTGGATGTTCAGCGTCCGCATTCACCCTTGCATCAGCAGCGAGCCCCATGAGCTCCAGATGCAGTGATGGCAAAAGCCGCACACGATAGCCCAACAGCGGTTGCAGAGGACCAGATCCAAAGCCCCGACGAGCCTGATCAGCAGGGGGCGCTTGTGGTCGCCCCTATCCCTCCCCCTCCAGATCCCTCCCCATCTTCCTTTCCGCTTCCTCCCCCCCCCCTCTTGGGTTCCCCCCGCCCCCGCCCCCCCCTTCGCCCCTCCTGCTATGATCACTTTCACCACCCGGCCCCTTCCCTCCGCCTCCCTCCCTCCTCCCTCCCCTGCTGCCCCCCTCTCCACCTCCGCAGTAGGTTCTTCAGCCTCCCTCCCCTTCCCTGCCTCGACACCCCTGCCAGTAGGCAAGGGTAAGACGACGCCTCCTTCTGCTTCCTCATCGCAGCAACTGGTCCATCCGGGGAGGGAACCAAAGGGGCGGGGATCGTCTTCCCAGTTAGCAACTCCCAACCTCTAGCTTGGGCGTCCCTTACCGCGAGACTTCTGGAGGTTAGGACCCTAGAACTATCTAGAGTTTCCAGACTCTTATCCTCTACCACTGGAGGTAACGCTTATGGTCCTGCAGCCCCGGAAGGGGGGTTTGATCAGCGCAGTGGGCTCTCAGAAACACCCCGTTTAGAGATTCCAGTTTGCCTCCACAGGGTTGGAGAAGTGGTCCCCGAAGGTGTTTGATGCTATTATGGGGGAGCAAATTTCACGCATGATGGACGAGTGGATGGGGCCACAGGGACTAGACCTTTGGCATGCCCATGGTGCGGAGGTGAATTTTCAACTGAGCTTCACGCGAGAGGAGCCAATGTGCGGTTTGGCGGTAGGAGTTATCAGATTGCCGATGGAGGCAAAGGTGGAGCAATCATACTACTGGCCCCTCCAGAAGTGTGTAGAGCTGTTCGGGATAAAAGTCTCCTTCATGATAAAGTGGGCACGGAAGATCGGCATTGAGCTGGTATCCACCCTAGTACATCGTTGCACAGACACGGACTATTCGTCCTCCAAACCCCAAGCAAAGTCACATAAGGCAATCTTTCTGGAACAGGTACCCACCCACAGGAGAGCCTTTTTTTTTGCACCCCCGTCCTCATGAGCTGGACCATAGTGAGTTGGAACATGCACGGGCTCCACGACCGAGCTCGTAGCCAGCCGCAATACCTAATACTCCGGCAGGAGTTGCAGAGGGCAGTGGTAGGGCAAACAATGGACAT
This sequence comes from Dipteris shenzhenensis, assembly GCF_047967505.1. NCBI lineage: Eukaryota > Viridiplantae > Streptophyta > Polypodiopsida > Gleicheniales > Dipteridaceae > Dipteris > Dipteris shenzhenensis. The sequence goes on along the minus strand of NC_141608.1, from coordinate 46,667,154 downwards.
CCTTTTGATTTAGGAGCACATGTTTTTAGCATCAGACATCAAACAACGACACCACCTTCTCCCAGGGAGAGGTCCAAAGGAGGGGTCCCCCCTAGTAGGATGGAGCGGAGGGTCTGCATCTCAGTCTCACAGACTTTGGCTCCAGAGGTCTACGATCAAGGCGAGCTCATTCTAGGACGGGCAGTTTGGATGGGAGTTTGGATGGGAGAGTCCAAGATTGGGATCCTGAACGTATATGCCCCAACATACAGACAGCACTGCCCGGCCTTTTGGAGGCAGCTATCAGACTGTCTTCCGGATGTAGACTCCTGGATTGTTGGAGGGGGCTTCAACGACATGGAGTTTGGGGAAGACAAGAAGGACGGCGCCTCCTTCTCTGAGATGCCAGTAGTAGAGTGTAGCACCTGAGAGCAGTTCATTTTCAAGATCCATGGCAGAGACCCATGGCGAGAGCCAAATTTCAACAAGACACTTGGCAGCCTTCTCTTCTCCTTTGGACAGAGGAGACATGATGGACTTCTTGAGAGACTAGACCGTTTTTATGTTGGGGATTGGGCACTACACAAAGGCGGCTCTACCGAGATTTTGACAGATACCACGATGTCTGAACACTCTCCAGTAGTACTTCACTTAGATCAGCCCCGTCGAGGTCTCCCACAGAAGGGGGCCCGCATTCTAGAGAACCTCCTGCAGGACAAGGAGATCCAACAGGTCATGGCAGGGATTTGGGAGCAATCAGAGACGACCGTGTGAGGGCTGGGCTGCGTGGGTGGCCGATGCGATTCAGAGGAGCAATGAGGAGTTGCAAGCTCACTCCCTTAGGCGGAGGACTCTTCAAGAGTGCCAGTGGGCTTTGAGGAGAGACCTCGCCTCCATAGAGCGGCTCAGGGAGCAGGACCCATGTTCTCAGTGGCTTAGCGATAGGTTCAAGAGCACTCGCCTTGAGTCAAGACATGGAGATTCGGCGGGCTGAATTCTCCTATCACTCCTCCCGGGCCCGGTGGGTACAACACGGGGATAGGATGATGAAGCAATTTTTCTAGACCACTGGGCCCGGATCGACAAGCACACAGCTATAGCATCTCCGAGATCTGCAAGGCATCATGCACACTAATGCGCATGAGATTTTAGACCTGACCACAGGTTTTTACAGTCAGCTCTTTCAGACAATGAGGATGACTCCAGCTGGTCTTGTGGCCCGAGAGGTAGTTTGGGATCACGTTCCAACAGTAGTCTTGCAGGATTTATGTTGCAGACTGGAGAAGCCTTTCACACATGAGGAGCTTGACTCGGAGTTTGCAGATGACATGGCCTTGTATGTTGAGGGCACCAATGAGTTTGAGAGAGTCAGGGGCGCCTTGGCTATTTACTGCGAGGCCTCGAGAGCACGGATCAATTGGACAAAGTCCATAGGTTTCTTCACAGGATATGAGGAGACACAGGAGATTCAAGAGTGGGGGAGTGACTTTCGCTTCAGATGGATACCGTCGGGCCAGACAGCGAGATACCTCGGATGCTAGGTTGATATTGACATTACAGCAGACCAACAGATCGCTCTGGTCCTTGAGAGTGTTTGGTGCAAGCTTCTCTACTGGAGCTCGGCCAAACTCTCCCTAGCAGGTCGTGCCTTAGTGTCAAACCAGGTCCTTCTAGCCACGGCCTGGTATATCACCTCCTACTGGTCCTTTCATAGAGGATGCATTGGGCAGCTCTGACAGTTGGTTCGGAACTTCCTTTGGGCAGGTTCGAACGGCACGAGGAACACTAGAGCCCGGGTCGCTTGGCAGACGATGATCATGCCGCAGGCACTGGGAGGCTTGGGTATTATTGATCCGGAGATGCAGAACAGAGCCCTCTTGGGCAAGTTAATTGTTCGCGACCTCACCCCAGGTGCAGAGCCTTGGAAGCTCCTCTTACAGTGAGGGCTTCTAACGAACACCCCATGCACTGGAGGGCAGTGGCAGCCTTCACACAGATGGATCTTCTCAGAGGCCCCTTGCAGCGGGGAAGGGTTCCCCCTTGATGAGGAGCCTCCACAGGGTTTGGTAGAGACTAGCAGGGGGTCTCATTTGTGCTCCACCTAGATGCAGAGAGCGCCGGCTCCTTATGTGGCACCCAGAGATCAGAGATCAGGAGGGGCTTATGCTCGGACAACGGACTCACATTGGTTGGGCCCAGTGGGACAGTGGTCCGATCGGGTCTTTTGGCAGATGGATCAGATTACCCATGGAGGCAGAGGTGAGGCTTGACGCCATAGTGCATCTGCGAGGGGCAGGGCAGCGGATGAGAGAGATTGACCTAGCCATTCTTGAGTCCTGGTGGGAGGGACTTTGCGTATGGAGGGACAATAGATGGTCGGGGCAGTTTTCTCAGACTAGTGTCCCCTTGAGGATGTTGATGCAACAAGGCAGCACGCACCTCGGCTTCTTCCGTGTAGGACCTAGAGGCCTACTTCAGCCACTCACTGAGAGAGACCATGAGATGGATGGGAGTCTTGATGGGATTCACTGCCGGTAGATGATCAAAGTGGTGGGACGTTTGGGGAAGGAGTGGCATATTGACCCTCCTAGTATCTCAGAGCATGATGCCCCTAGATACCGCCTTTGGTTGTGGGAGGGTAGACCCTTGAGGGAGGTCCAGTAGCATCCGGGAGAGTGGTTCTGGTCTTCCAGGGGCAGCCTAGCCGAGCACGTGGATGAGGTGCCCTTTTTCTCCTACACCACATGGATTGGAAGGAGGCTTCAGATGGACTCGACGAGGTGGACCCCCTCGAGGGAGAGGCATTGGCTGACCTAGAGAGTGCCCCGGGATGTCCGTTCCAGCTTTTGGACGAGGTTATGGTTTAGTTTGCGGCCGAGGAAGATATCCTACTTCTTCTGGCTGGCCGCCCACGGAGGCTTGCCCATCGGTGGAGCAGAAGCGAGTGGAGGGGCATTGCCATTGTTGCTCCGATGGTCTCCTGGAGACTATCCCGCACAGCGAGGATTTGGATGGGAGCCCTCAAGATCATGACCTGTATGCAAAGTCTTCAGAGAGACTACACCTGGGGGATGGTGGCCTGGTTGACGGAGGGAGGACACGTGTTCCAGATTGATGAGATCTCCCCAACCTACCGAATACAAGGTTAGAACATTCGGAGGATAGCACTCCATGAGGCAGTCCCTCCTGACAGCCTAGCTCCTCCTCCTCCTCCAGAGGACAGCATTTGGGAGGTGGTACCCAGCATCATTGCATGGAACATTTGGGTGGCTTGTTGTAGTCTCGTGATGGGTGAGTACCACCCTCGGCTACCCTGGTCGCCATCTGGCAGGATATCATCTACACACTAAGCTCCACCTGGGAGTGTGGGACTCCAGGCTCTAGGGCGACTATCGAGAGGCGTGCTCGATTCTGCAAGGCTTGGCCTGTAGGAGTTTTCTACATCTTCACTCCACGAGGGATTCGCTGGTTGTATAGTCCTACCTGGCTATTAGCCCCAGTACCAGAGATTCCCTAGGCAGTGAGCTAGGTTTCTCTGGAACAGGCCGGGCTTTTCTTTCAGCCTTTTCCCGTTTTTCCATACTGAGCACCTTCGGGGCTGCTGTTTTTGTATGAAATCTTTCAAGCATTAATAGAAGGTTCCTTTCTTAGAAAAAAAAAGAAAAAACCTCAAATAGTCTTGGCAGGAATCTTGCTTAAGGAAGCATTACCACTGCTCACCTTTAAGTTAAGCATTGATTATGTATCTAGATTCCAACACTTTACTCTTCATAAAAAGCCCTTAAAATACCTAGTTGAAGGGGACTAGGATTAGAAGTTTTTTTACAAGCCATTAACCTAACTAGATGCCCCCTAAATCCAAATGAGAATGCACGATTATATCAGCATTCCCTAAAGTGGTCCTTTTAACTGCTTGTGGGAATATGCCCTAATTGTTAAGCCTTGATTATCTATCTACATTCCAATATTTTACTCACCTTTAAGTTAAGCATTGATTATCTATCTAGATTCCAACACTTTACTCTTCATAAAAGCCCTTAATGTACCTAGTTGAAGGGGATATGATTAATCAGATGCCCCATAAATCCAAATGAGAATGCACAATTATATCAGCATTCCCTAAAGTGGTCCTTTTAACTGTTTGTGGGAATAGGCCCTAATTGTCCACTCTTGCTGCCTACACCCTATCCATACTCTTGCTGCCTCCACCCTATCCATCTGTACATCCTCCCGTCATCCGTACCCCTTCTGGCCCCTTTTGCATGTTCTGTCCACATCCCCTCTGTCCGCTTCCTACAACCCTGACGCTCACTTCACTGTTGCCTACTCCCTCTGCCCCACTCTGGGCTCCAACTGAGATTGCCTCTATGCCCACTGCCCCTTCCCTTGCTCCAATTCAGTGATTCACCTTCCTACTCACAGGATGCCTAGCGTAGTGAGTTGGATGGAAAACTTAAAGAATCACATCACCTCCAATAGCAGCACTGTGACCCTCCTCTCTGAGTGGTGACAAAGACACATCCATACTAAGAGTTCATATAGAGGAGCCGTATGGGATATGATAGGCTAGCTCTATGGGGTGTGATAGGCTGGTGTTGAGAGATATGGTGCCATGAGCACATAGATTAAAGGCCAAAGGTATGTGATAAGGAATGTATTAAAGTAGCCACCCTAGGATGTGGACTACATGATGTGGAGATGTGGATTGAGGATATCCACAAGGAGAGATGTGGATGAGAGGATCACACATGTGTTGACTATTCAAAGGGCACTCTCTATATAAGAGGCCTATCATGTATGGTTGAGAATAGCACATTGGCATAGATTGAGTGTTTCATACTTTCTGTCTCTCTCCCCATGGCTTTCCATATTTGGTTTGATCCTCCATGATCTTTATGCTCATTAAGTGATAGATTAGGCTAGTACGATCCATACTTTGACATGGTATCAGAGCTTAGGTTTAGCTAAGCCTAGATTGAGAGGTTTACATCTTTCATTCCGTTGATGAACTATTTTTGTCCATTTCGCATTGAGGAATTCTATTCTATTGAAGTCCAAAGACCCTCTGTAGCACAAAGATTTTGTCAGGAGAGAGTTCTCTGTAAGGTTTAATGGACATGTTCTTGGTCAATAATGCTTCTCTATAGGGTCTTGTGTACGACTATCTCTTGTGCTCCCTAAGGAACAACTCGGCTTCTACAGGTTGATTCAACGAGTAGCAGAGTTGCAGCTCTCCACAGCCATCGGGCTCTACTCAAGCACACTCTACAACGAACTGTCTCACAGTGACTCACAATGGTGGCCTCCAAGCATGGCCTCTTCTACGACCTTATACAACACCCGCACGCGACGTCGTAGCTGCAAGCCCCGTCCACCAGCGCCATAGCTAAACGAGCTGCCACCACCTTCTACCTCCAGCGCTCCTACTACCTGCTCCAAAGACAACGCCAACAACGGGATCATCTCAACAGCAAGGATTGATTCATAGTTATTATCAAGCACTTCATAGTGGCAGCTCGCACTCAGCCTCGACGCGGTTTTGTACTACGTATCATTCTGAGATTCGTAAAATTTTGAGTCTAGTCGTCTGAAACATTGCGGGCAGCTAGCTGCAAAATTATAACCCCTAGTGAGGGAAAGGAATCAGGTAAGAAAAAAAGGAGGTGCAGGCGACGTTTGGATACCGGATTTCCTAGCTCCTTCCACAGTCGACGGCTGCCTTCCACAACGGCCTGTGCGGCTCTCCAAACGACCTTACGAGCTTAGAAAGCTTCGACGAAATGACCTTACGAGCTCATCTCTGATCATCTGAAGCACCAAGCAGACTCACAGTGCGCTCCTCTAAGGCTCCTTGGATAGGCAACGACCTCCAAAGCCTTCGCACACCAGCCAAACTCTATTCGACTCAGCCAGCAGCAACGCTAGTAGGACTTCAGGCTCCATCAGTCTTACACCGACGCCTCATGCTCAGACGACACCGTCCTCGCAATCCACGCTCCACCACGTCGTCTCACTGCAAATCTTTTCTCTCTTTCTCTCTAAGATTGTAAACCACGACACGTGGCAGGATAAGATTGAACTATGGTTAAGTTTAGCCTTACCTTGGTCAATGGTTAAGTTCAGGATTGGTTAACTGCCACATCACCAGTGCCACTAAGCACACAGCTTCTTGCTAAGCACAGTTTGAAATTCAGCATATGAATCCCTCTGCCACATCATCAAGGCCCCCTCTCCTTCATAGAAACTTCGATAAGGCGTAACTTCCAATCCAGGAAGAATTTGGACATGTTCCAAAAAGGAAAAGTGATCGTCTTTTTGAGCTCCACGCGCCTGTCATGTCAGAATCATTGTATGCAATTAGACACTGCCAATATTGAAAGAAATCAATTGGTAAGACCTTTGCAATAAATGGAAAAGCAAAGCATGAATGCACACAGCAAGCCGCAAGCACAAGTGTATGAGATGACCATAGCAAGAAGCATGGCATCCACACATAAAGCATCAAGGCACATGGAAGAACAAAGCATCATGCAGGTAGCTACACCAAACAAAGAAGCAAACGCGTCGTCATCAAGCCATGAGCCAAAAGGTGACATCAATGGAATGTATTGAAAATAAAAACCTTGCCAACCTTGCCTATGTTTTGTAAATCAAACCTGACCACCTGAGAGTAGCTATGAAAGCACCCAGGGGAGGTATTGACATGTAGAAGCCACACTTGACCACCTTAAGTAGCAATGCATGCACTAAGGGGAGGTGATGGATTTGTAACTCACATCTGACCACCTTGCAGTAGCCAAAGGATCATGGCACCAAGGGGAGGTGTTGAGAGATATGGTGCCATGAGCACATAGATTAAAGGCCAAAGGTATGTGATAAGGAATGTATTAAAGTAGCCACCCTAGGATGTGGACTACATGATGTGGAGATGTGGATTGAGGATATCCACAAGGAGAGATGTGGATGAGAGGATCACACATGTGTTGACTATTCAAAGGGCACTCTCTATATAAGAGGCCTATCATGTATGGTTGAGAATAGCACATTGGCATAGATTGAGTGTTTCATACTTTCTGTCTCTCTCCCCATGGCTTTCCATATTTGGTTTGATCCTCCATGATCTTTATGCTCATTAAGTGATAGATTAGGCTAGTACGATCCATACTTTGACAGCTGGTTGAAGATGGATCCAAAGAGCATCTGCTGCTGAGTCTCATCTTCCAAGGGCTTCCCTTCTTTTGTGGCTGTTTAATGAGACTTTTATATGCTTGTTAATAGACGTGATTATGAAAGCTACACCTCTACTCTTTATGGTTATTAACAGTTTCTGCTGGGATGCATTAGAGAGTAGTAATAAGAAAAGACAAAGATATATCAATTGACAATCATTCAGGATACATCAGTATTAGTTCTGTTTGGAAGCCATTGCTTCCGTACTGTGCTCTTCAAAGCACCCTCTTCTCTTGCTAAGTGGGCATCCACAAATAAGGCTATCATCAAGAAAGTCGCTCTACATTGCACCTTTAATACATTGGCTACCCAGTGTCCTCATTACTTCAAGCCAACGACTTACATAATACAAAAAATCATTCACAGAAACATCCATCGCTACAAAATTGGCAAGCTTGGGAGACCTGCCATTATAGATGGCTTCCAACTAGTACATGTTTCCTCGGCTAGCCAATTCCTTTGAAAATGAGTAATGTGTATCACTGTAGCTCTGTTTTGTAATAAAAAAGGTGCTTGCAAGTTGCAACCGTGCCATTTAAAAGGGCACGCTGTATCCATACCATATTGTTTTATTGCAGTGATGAGCTAAGCACAAGCCAGAGTGGGACTGTATGGCTGGGTCATCCTTGGCATCAATCACCTTCCTAATCTTAAGACTTAGATTCTCCTCTAGCATGCCAAAATGCGCTAGAAAATTGAGCTCACAATTGAAGCATGCTGTAAAATAAGATTTACATCAACCTTCAAAAGTCCCTTATCATATGAACCAGTGGCTATAGTTTGAAACATTTCTGAAATACCATTTGAGTCAAAAGGAAATTGCAGGGGTAGGTTGGATAAAGTATATTTCTTCTCACATACAGCTAGCAATTATACAAAACATGCACCATATAAGCTAGACGTGTGCACAAGGCAAGCAATTGGATTCTTGGAGCATGTGCAGCAGATGATCAATTCGTACAGTGCATTGACGAATTAGTCGTCACCCATGTAGATCGTCTACTCTGAGTCTTGTGTTACTTCTAAAGCCTTCGCTATGCACCCACCATGATAATGCAACAGCCTGCCATCATCTCTTGTGAAAACCTACCCTTGTTGGCTTTTCTTTTCACGCACTTGTAGATTAGGCATTTCCAAAACCTTTCCAAGTTTCGGAAACGCCCCAATTTTGGAAACATTAGGAAACGAGGTTCCCTAACTTTTTTGGGCGTTTCCTTGCAGTCTAATGCTTGAGTCTCTTTATTTTAATTTTTATTTCATGTTCTAATTGTTTCTATTTAATTGTGGCATGGTCATGTCTGAATTGTCTATTTAACTTTATGATCATTCCATGAGGATGTATGGATGAGATCTACGATGAGGTGAATTGCTAATTATTATGTATGTTTACATAACTAATTGTAAGTAGAGTTATTGTAAACTAATTGGACAATTACGCTATGCTACATGGATCAAACATTGTAACAATGGCTCTTTTTCAATGCCATGTTTTTTAAATCATTATTTTTACTTTCTTGAGATCCCATTTTTACTGACCACACGTGTGTATTCTTCTATGTGAGTTCTTGTGACACGACTTGACATCCCAGCCGGGCATCTTCTGCTACCATGTGCGCATCTTCATTGATAGTTCAAAGTACTCTCTTTTCATGGTAGATGACCATGCATTGCTATCTCTAGCATAGCACTTGTCACCTTCATTGTGACCCTTTCTGGACATCAGAGCTCTTATTACCTTCAATGCGACTTGTCACCTTCAGCGCGATCAATCGCCTTCAGCATGGCTCCATCACCTTTAGTGTGATCTACCGTCTTCAGTACGGTCTTGGTTTGCCATCTCCAACATGGCTTATGTTTACCATCTTCAGTATGGTCTTTTGTTACCGTCTTCAGCACGGTCTCTCTCTTTGCCATCTTCAGCATGGCCATGGATCTTCAGTATCCATGATAGTCACATCCAGTGATAGGATGATGGAAGCTAGTGCATGGGGTGAACTTCACGCTAGTGAAGTTACGAATAGAATGACTATCTTACCGGATCACCCTCCACCTTGTGTTAAATTACCAACATGCCGTACGAGATTGTTCTACTCCCTTCAATGGCCTTGGGGGTGAGCCTTGGTGTGTTAGGCTATGATGCTTAGTCAATGAGGACAGATCTAGATCACATAGTCTTGTGAGTTGGAAGTGATCTCAAAACCCAGTCCATGAGTAACTAGTTTCTAGGGCTTTCCGAGATCTTTTATGGAAGTGATCTCAAAGCCCAGTCCACGAGTATCTAGTTCTAGGGCTTTCCGAGAGCTAAAAGATGGTTTCAGTTTGGTAAAATTCTGAGTTGTTTAGAGCTAGATAAAGCCGTTTAATTTATAGGGTTAACTGAGTCCTAGGCCCCAGATTAATTAATTGTGTACATGGGTAGAGGGGCCATGGGGCAAAATTTTTAAGAGACCTAACTAAAGTATTCAAATAACTCATAAAAAATATTCTAACATAGAATAACAAATCAAGTACTATAATTAGGTAATAAAATATTAGAAATCATTTTCAAGCTTTTCACAGCTTTTCAACCTGCTTTTGCTGCTTTCTCAGCTTATTGTAGCTCTCTGCTTTCACCCAAGGTCTATATAAAGTTTGGGTAAGCAGTCACAATTGCTTTCTCTGCAAATTTGCACCCTCTTCCTGCTGCTCTCTTTTGCAAATTCACCCTCTTCCTAGCCATCCTCTTGCTGTCCAACTTGACGAATTGCTGGAATTTCTGCTTAAGCCTACCTTTCTTCCTTTCCAGCACCCAAGATGAGTCATGGGGCAAGTATTCTTCACATATTTTACTTTTATCAATTACTACACTTTCTTTAACGCACTCCTTTTCTTGCATTCAGTTCTGTTTTTTGTCTTTTAGGCTACCAGAAAGTGATTTTCAGATTTCGTTTTTCACTCATAGGGCTTTCTAAAACTGATTTTATTTATACTGAACATGTTCCCTTCGATTTCCAAAGGTTCTAACCTCGTTTAGGTTGAAAACGCTAACCGCTTCTGTTGGGAGTTATGTGTTCCACAGTCTAAGGTTTCTATACTAAACCTAATGGGTGGAATCTGAGTTTCCTCCGGGATAAATGGGACCAAGACCATTTATGTGGCTTTCTCCACCTAGTACCAGTGGGTTACTTTATTGGATGATTCTCAATCATATGTACATCTGAGTCCTAGTTTGAAAAGGAAGATCATTGTAACAGTCCTATATTTGAGTCTTGGTCTAGAACTCTGGATTTCCCAGAGGGGGTTTTGTCCAAAGATCTGTACTACCATTGTAGTGAGGCTAAGCATCATTGAATATAAAAAAATACAACTGGGTTTACCCAGTTGGGGGGAGTGGCCTCGAAAAGGATCAAGGAAATCAGGGAGAATAATGCACCATGCATTGTTATCTCCAGTATAGCACTCATCACTCAGTGTGGCTCCATCACCTTTAGTGTGATCTACCATCTTCAATATGGTCTTGGTTTGTCATTCCAGCATGGCCTATGTTTACAATCTTCAATATGGTCTTTTGTTACCATCTTCAACACATTCTCTCTCTTTGCCATCTTCAGCATGGAGATGGATCTTCAGTATCCATCATAGTCACATCCAGTAACATGATGTTGGAAGCTAGTGCATGGGGTGGACTTCACGCCATTGAAGTTACGAGTTGAATGACTACTGACCGGAACACCCTCCACCTTGTGTTAAACTACCAACATGCCGTACGAGATTGATGACACTTCGCACATCCACAGGGTTCTCCATACCTGATTGTTCTACTCCTAACACCTTCGATTGCCTTGGGGTTGAACCTCGGTGTGTTAGGCTATGATGCTTAGTCAATGAGGACAAATTTAGATCACATAATCTCGTGAGTTGGAAGTAATCTCAAAACCGAATCCATGAGTATCTAGTTTCTAGGGCTTTCCGAGAGCTAAAAGATGGTTTCAGTTTGGTAGAACTCTACGTTTAGAGCTAGATACAAGCCATTTAAGATCTAGGGTTAACTGAGTCCTAGGCCCCAGATTAATTGACAATGTGCATGGGAAGAGGGGTCATGGGGTAAATTTTTCAAGAGACCTAATTAAAGTATTCAAATAACTCCTAAAAATATTCTAACATAGAATAACAAATCAAATACTATAATTAGAAAATCAAATATTAGAAATCATTTTCGGCTTTTTCAGCTTTTCACAGATTTTTCAGCCTGCTTTTGGTGCTTTCTCAGCTTTTTGTAGCTTTCTACTTTTACCAAAGGTCTACATAAAGTTTGGGTAAGCAGTCACAATTGCTCTCTCCGCAAATTTGCACCCTCTCCCTGCCACTCTCTTTTGCAAATTCACCCTCTTCCTAGTCGTCCTCCTATTGTCCAACTCGATGAATTGCTGGAAGTTCTGCTTCAGCCTACCTTTCTTCCTTTCCAACGCCCAAGACGAGTCACAGGGCAAGTATTCTTTGCATACTTCCCATAGAGTTTATCAAGCATTCTTGTGTGCACTGACTTGTAAGATGGCATTTTAAACCCTAGCCCAACTAAATTAGCAACTATAGCAAATGCTCTCTTCCAATGTGGGGTATCTACCATACTTAAAGGAAATCCTATTTGAAATATTGCATCCGTAACTTCCTCCTTTGCTTGCTCAATCAATTGACCTTTAAAGGACTTCTCAATTGATGGTTCTTGATACACAGGCCCTTTATGTGAGCAACCAGCTCTTTGAAGTTCTATTGTAGCCATGAGGTTATTGAACGATGGATCTTCAGTTTCATTGAGTAGAAAAAATGGATGGACCCACACTTTCTTTAACGTGCTGTTTTTCTCATATTCAGTTCCGTTTTTTGTCTTTCAGGCTACCAAAAAGTGATTTTCAGATTTCGTTTTTCACTCATAGGGCTTTCTAAAACTGATTTTATTCATATTGAACATGTTCCCTTCGATTTCCAAAGGTTCTAACCTTGTTTAGGTAGGAAACGCTAACCACTTCTGTTATGGGCCATGTGTTCTAGAGTCTAAGGTTTTCTATACTAACCCTAACAGGTGGAATCTAAGTTTCCTTTGTTTCAGGGATAAATGGGATCAAGACCATTTATGTGGCTTTCTCCACCTGGAACTGGGTCAGGGGCTGCCAATGGCTACTTTCTTGGATGATTCTCAGTCATATGTACATCTGACTCCAAAAGTTTAAAAGGAAGATCATCGTAATGGTTCTATATATGAGTCTTGGACTAGAACTATGGATTTCCCAAAGGGGGTTTTGTCCGAAGATCTATACTACCATTGTAGTGAGGCTAATCATCATTGAATATTAAAAAATACAATAGGGTTTACCCAGTTTGGGGGAGTGGCCTCATTCTCCCAGTCGAGTGCCAGTGTACTTGTCTCTATCTCTTTTATTTTTTCTGTTGTTATGTGGTGTGAATGCATTTAAAGTTGTGGTATTTTTATGTGGAATTTATAAAAATCTAAAATTATAAGTTTATTAAGTTATTCGACTGGAAATCACGCTTATGTGTAAGCACGACTCTGACAAGCATAGGAGAGGCCTGATTTATATATTACGCTATTACCATTCCTAAGAAGAATGATAATAGGTAAGAAGTTATAGCAAATTGTGATCCCACGAGAAGAAGAATCATAAAAATGTAGGACATTATGAACTTAACTATGTGAAGAAATGAGAAAGAAGATAAGCGGGTGTAAAATTAGGTGCACAAAGACAAGATGTGTAGTCATTGTCTTTCTTTTCATAAGAGACAGGAGGGGTCATAATCCGAATTTATTATTAGCCACTACTTGGGGAGACCATTAGGGCAAGTGTCCAACATGCCAAAGATGTTCAAAGGATGGCCCTAGACCATAGATATAAAAGAGGTAAAATAAAAACATGGATGAGAAACATAAGAGAATGCAAGAGAAGGAACATAATAAAAACAAAAAAAGACAACTCATCAAACATGGGGAGGTCAAGCCTCAAAGAAATCACAACATTGAGTATCTTAACCATAGACATTAACAAGTGAAAAAAAGAAATAAGTGACAGGAGACATGAAGGCACCACCTATACCTCTTACGTGCCCTTGCTACCTTGTAGTTTTCCTAATACCATCTGCAACACCTAGTCTCAAAGTTAGCCTTTTCATTAGTTAGAACGCAAGTCCATAACCAATGTACGAGGAAAGGGAAAGTAGCCACTCTTTTTTTAGACGTGTCTACTACTCTCTCCCCCCATAAAATCTTAAATCTCTCTTCTGTGATCCTCAACTCTGTGCCACGGCCATGAATAGTGAGAAGGCATATGATAGGTAAGCGAAGGCAAGTATTGATGATGAAGAGGAAGAAATGTCCGCCACGTGTACACAACAAGTAAGCTTGGGCTATGTAGGAGAGTTTGACATGTTCAATGGTGATGTCTGATTAGAGAGAAAGACATGGGACTACTAGATGTGAGAAGAGGAGTGGTTGATAAAACTAACATGAGAATACAACACTATTCTAATAGGAACAAAGGAAGAAAGCTATTTTAAGACTTCCTTTTGCTAACTTATGTTCATAGTCTCTCACTTCCTAATTCCTCTCTCTCTCTTTTTTCTTCTCTAGAAAAAGAACCTTCTGTAGTATGCTTGAAAATCAAGCTATCTGCAAATGTGGTGACAAGAAAAGGGAAGATTGGCTACATTACAGCCTGCTTCTCAAGACGTTCACCTCATTGCCTAAGGTAAGTGCTAAGAGCTAACGTTGTGGACTCTAGGACCAACGTATACCTTGATCCATGAGAATGTAAAGATTACTTGTAATCCAAGCCTTGAACCGCTCCATGGTGCTTCCATATCTTCATAGAGCCCTCATTATTACCTTGCTCCCAGGTCAAGCGCAAGGTAACTATATCAAAGCCAAATGTTGGCAAGGGTGGCAATAGGTCGTGTCTACTTCCCCCATTAGAAGGTTGCATCTGTTGGAGATAAGTGCACACTAAGTACTATTTCCTAGTCTACATAAGTCTAAGTCTAAGTCTAGTCTTTATGTCTTGAGTGTGTGCCATGTGGCACTTCTACAATTATCCCATAAGCACTCTTGCTTTATGTCTTGTACTTTGGCCCATATATTCAATGGGTCACATCATTGTAATCTATCAGTCTAACTTGTGTCTTGTCTACACTCTTCTCAAGGTATTTCTTATTTTTCAGTCTTGTCATCTCATTTCTAGTTTCTAGTTCTAGTTCTTTCTTCCATATTCCATCAGCATCATGCAACCCAGACATGCCGTGCAGTGATGCTATCTCCTAGACATTATCCTCTAGTGGATGAGAGAGCCGTGGCCTAGGAATGGTGATGATCTCCTTGTACTTCGATTGTGTCCTTGCTCAATGAGTAAGTGATAGAAACCACCTCTATGAGCCATGCTACCATCCTCCAAGTGATACTTACCAAGTTGTCATAAAATGTGAAAAGGTCTTGGGTGAACATCGGTATGATCCCAGAACTCTGGGATAGCTCCATAAGCAATCCGACTTCATCTCTAGATTGTCAACATGTACACAATGACAACAGGTGCCAAAACCCAAAAGAAGTAGGAGATCTTCCATGGCCGAACCCTGAATCACACCTTGATGAAACTCCATGTAGTCTCCTCCTCAAGCTATGTTCTTCTAACGAATGGTTTCAATGAGAAACTACTAGCTAGAGGAGCCACTAGATACAAATATCTGCCTGTCCATATGAATGGTATAAGAGAAGAAGAGCATCTATGCAAACTATATAGGCTTCCTAGTCTAGGCAGGCCAAAACCACTCCTTAGCCCCCTCCCTCCCCCAAGGCCAAGGCTAGCATTGCAAATGCTCCTACAGTCTAGCTAAATGGGGGTCAATAAACAATTGTTTGCTTGGTTGCTTGGTCACTCTTATCATCTCCCATCGTACATAATAGAGTCAATCATCATCTGCAATCTCTTGGTATAAAGTAGGGGCTATAGTTAGAATGTATCCCCCTTCCCTATTTAGCATAACAGGTCAGACTCCCACCAAGTGAGGACATCATACGGGACACTCAAATCGAAAGAACTGCCCATACCAGCATGTCAATGGACATGGTACGGTCTCTCTCACTAGGTCTTTAGGTTATTTGCATCGATTAAGAAATAGCATGGCAAGCCCATTGCTATCAACCTTCTAGAGCACAGCTGCAAGTTGAACCTTGAGCATCTTCACCTTGATCAGATGATCATTGATGGAGCTCCCTCTCATGATGTCATTGAGAATACCTAATTCTGGAGAGTCAATATCTGTGCCATGTTGTTGGTCTCATACAAATCCTTTAAGATCTTCCAAGCCTCATTTGTCGTCTCCACCCAATTGAATGTGCAGAAGTACTGAATCTACAGTCATCCCGATTATCATTGGCAAGGCCTCAGCATCTTTGAGGCCTACTCTTTGATACCATCGAAATCCATCTTCATCACCACCTTGCCCGTTGTGCCTTTAAGGTCCACATGCTTGACCTCGACACAATCAGTCATTTACCAGAGTTCCCCCATCACCATCTGACTCCTCAACTTGATCTTCGGGGTCGAGTAAATTTTCCATCCAGCATCCCCTTCTCCCTGAAATTAGGAATTGGCAAATGAGTCATTATGAGTATCATTTAGATTCCTGAAATATCAATTGAACTCAAACTTACTGCAAGACTCTTCTATCACAGCACATCTTCTAAAATGAAGTCACCTTTCTTTCATGGAGCAAAGGCCTCCATTTCAATTGTCTTGGCGAATTGAGTATGTGACCTTGCTTTGCCACCAAGGATGTTCACCACCTTGGCTCTAATACCATGTTGGAAAACATACCTACAATCATCTAGTACATAGCAAAGATGGACACAATGTGTAGATATAACAATGTACCAACTTAAAGCGCAAGACATCTAATACGGAAGATTTACAAGACTACAAATCTGCTTATTGACTTGTGTAGATAGAAGAAGAAATAGAAAACACTTTCAAATCTGAGAGAGAATGCACAGATGTAAAGCCACACAGGATCTCATCTATAGAATAGAAATCAATACACAAGAAGCGCCGAAATATTTATTTGGAGGCATTGCTCTATGAGGGCGTTCCTGTAAAGTTACTTCAATTGGAATCAGGTGAATGGGAGAGGATTGATGCAGTCAATCGCTTCAAAAGCCTTCCATACTTTGGAGACCACATAGAGTTCATCATTCGGAGAGCCTTTAAATCACTCCAGAATTGCACATGTCTTTTTGGAGAAGACTTTGGAAATTCCTCAGGAACAGGAAAGTCACTCTTTTCTCCTGGCTCTTCATTCATGAAATAATTGCACTGAATAATTGGAGGAACACTTTTGGAGCTGACCCTTCCTTCAGTGCTTGACTGCTGATGAGTCTATTCAGCATTGTTTCTGGGAATGCAAACTGGACAAGATTATTGGAATAGGATTGTTGTACTTTGGGCACATTTTGCTCCACCTTGCTCTCATCATTTGGGACTTGGTGCCTTGGCTCTCTTTGACAGGCTCTCATGTATTTAATGAGGGTCAGGTCTCTTCTTGACATGGTCTGGCATCTTTTTATAGAGTTATGTTGGCTTGACACTGCTCCTGCCTCTTTGTACAAACGTCCTCCCACTTATGTGGAGGCCCAGCTCATACCATGGCTAGCATTTGCACAGATATTGTACAGACCTTGATGGTTATCTGGACTAGGATGCATGGGACTTAAAGATTTATTTCAGCGAGGACACTCTTTCTCAGAGAGTAGATAGGCAGCCCCTTCTTTGAGTCTCTTACTGTCCTGCTTTGGCATTTTCAGCCACAATCCTGGCTTCTTCTGGGATTTGCATATGCTTATATATTCTAAGTGGTACTTTACCAGTACTTTCTCACTCTCTGTATGATGCAACTGTGCCTTGGGTACTTTCCACTTGGCTCTTTCTTTCGTACTTATTAAAGTCTATTTTTGAGTGGTGGTTTCTTTTCTTTTTTTTTGAGAAAAGTGATATTTTTTTCTTTTATTTATTTATTTTTTTTTGGAGAAAAGTGATATGGTGGTTTCTTTCTGCATGATGTATGTGTGCCTTGAGTGCTTTTGACTTGCCCATTTCTTTCATACCTAATAGAAGTCTATTTTACGGCGGGAATAAAAGACTCTAGTTTGATGCTTGAGTAATGATTAAACCCTTGGACGAAAACTAAAAGGATCAAACCCACCGTACGCATTGGTAGTTTAGACCAGCCTCCAAGAGACAATATTACGCCCAAGTGTACCTGTAAAAAATCAATCCACATATTTGTTAACCTCATTGAATTCAGCAATATACTCCCATGATTTGCTGGTTTATATCATTCCACTTACAAATATAAGTATAAAGATGAAACCAAGAAGTGGCCACCCTCCAAGGAAAGCATCTTGAAATCCGGCTGACGCACCAACCTACCAAAATAACTTCTGAACATTAGAACAGCAAAATATTACACAAAAGGATATGTGTGCTTCAATCCTTTATAGCATTCCTCTCTTTAGAATGAATCATTTCATTGCATGAAAATGGATAGATTGATTGTCGATGATATGCACAATCCTATACACACTTGCTAGCAAGATCACTTTTGGAATCCAAGGATGATCAAGGATCAAAATATGCCCTTAATTAAGAATAGATACTCTTTTGCAAACTAATTTGCATGCTTATTTTCCTCTAGATTACGTCGTTTCTCAGCTTTAATCTTTTCACAACATACAAAACAGGAAGATTGATCAAATATAGAGCATGGTAGGTCACATCATGGCAGACTAATTATTTGTTAACACTTTTATTTCAATATTTGATATTTGTATAGCAAATAAAGACTGAATATTTTGAGATTTGTCAATGAAAAGATGAAGGGGAAGGAGTGGGGTCCTAGGAAATGGAGTGGATTGATGCAAGAAACCATGAGAAGAGCTCCCATTCTTCCATACACTGTTAGCAATGCTAGGAGGTTTCAGCTCAGGTCAAGGGCTTGAAGCCCTCCAGAGCCTCTCATTGGTTTTCAAAAACCTTTTAGAGAAGGCTCTGGAAGTCTCTCAAGAAAAAGAAAAATCACTCTTTTATTTTGGCTTTCTATCCATAGAGGCATTGCAGTAAATCAGTGGACGGCCCGATACACCCAGGAGCCAGGCCGCATTATACACGAGTAGGGCACCCTTATCCAGGGACTCAGACACGACATCACACAGCTTCGAGAGGAGCTCGGGATTCTTAGAGCAGCCCCTGGAGGGACCCTAACCACAAAGATGGAGGCACAAATAGCCACGATACAGGCGGCTATAGCAGAGACGACTAAAAGGGTGGACGTGGCGAAACGGGAGCCCGCAAAGGCAATCGTTTCAGCCGCCATACTGGAGCAGCAGCAGAGGGCTTCGAAGGCCCTCAACATCCGGATACGAGGGATCACGCGAGACAGCACTAGCACCACTACGACGCCCATGGAGGAGGCGATCACCTTTGTGACCACCACCATGGGGGTCCCCGACCATGGCATAGATCGGGAGAGACCCCAACCGAGAGCAGCCCCTAGTCATTCGCTTCAGAAATTCACATGCTCGACTAGCGACACTCCGACGCCGAGCCGCCCTACGAGAGCATCCCACCCTGTCCATGGACGAGGATTTGACACCACTACAGATTGAGGAGCGATGAGTTCTTCTACAGCAACGGGATGTTGCCCGCAAGGAGGGGAAATGGGCCGTGGTACGAGATGGTAGGTTGTTGACCAGGACCCGTTGGGCTCCCACTTGTACCCCCTAGGAGGATGGGGCCTATGAGACTCAGGTTTCTGAGACCCTAGCCTGCACCATTTGGAATTGTAATGGTACCTTATGGTCGGACCCAAGGAACTTCTCGGAGTCTTATACAGGACGAGACAAAGTCTTTTACACGGAGACACACCAGAGCCTAGAGCGTCCACTACCGATAGTCAGTGGCTACACATGGGAGTCAGCTTTCAGGGAGGAGACAAGGGATACAGGAGGAGTCCGAGAATTAGGCGGGGTCGCAGTATTGTACAAGTCTTCACTCGCTGGAGCCATCTCCATTGAAAGGAAGGACGCACACTCCCGATTCATGTGGATCCGGATCCGACGCACAGACACCCGTGACCTTTTCATAGCAATATGCTACTTCTCGCCAAACACATCCCACTTTGCTAGAGTGGCACGAGAGGAGGGTGAGACATCGCCATATGCACCCTTACATCAGGATATCCTAGACCTTTCAGCCCGCACGGAAGTTCTCCTTATTGGGGACTTCAACGCCATGATGAGCACACGCCAGGCACCACTCCTGGACTTTTGAGACGACTCTATCATGCTACCAGACATAGACCTGGACGGAGCAGGTATGACTAGGACCTCATCGGACCGACACGGGCCGGTTACACCATATGGACACGCGCTCCTTGATTTGGGCAGGATGCATGATCTCATCATCTACAACGGACTTGACCTATGGCCCTCCTCATGTGGTTTTACTTGCTTCCCACATGGGGGGGGGCACTAGTGTAGTAGATTACATCATGGGATCCCCTACCTTCACTTCATGTATCACCGACTTCACCGTAGCACCACTCCCTCCAGGAGCTGATCACACATACCTATTCTTCACTATCGCCACCCCACGCTTAGCCACACCACACACACCACATAGGAAGCACGACACCTACCACGACATACACTTTGATCACCACCTCTTACCAGCCTACTCTAGATGCCTAAACAGACTCCTAACCTACATCGATCACATACCACTCATAGAGGACTGTGCTACCCTGATTAGTCGCACACTCCACGAGACTGCCCTCCAAATCTTTCCCCACACCACACGGTCCACTAGACCACCACCTCTTGGTTCTGTACTCTGCAACAATTGGTACGATGCGGAGTGCAAGGCTTATCGCCGACAGCTCTGACTTGAAACCTGATGTTACCTCCCGAACACACCAGACACGGTACGCAAGTACCGACGTCTCGTACATTGAAAGCAGCAGGCATTTCTTCATCAAAATAAAGAGGAGCTGCTGAACATCTTGTACATCAACAACTCTAAGGTTTTTTGGCAGAGGTTCCTTGAGCGTAGGTCTCCATCACCCCTCACCGACATGAGAGTCTGGCACACGTATGCACACCATCTTTATGATGTCCCACACCAGCCCACTCCAGATCTCATACACACACCTCGCCCCATCACTTGCACATTGTTCACCAGAGGGGGAGTCAAGGACGCAACATTGAAACTGCACAATGGCCAAGCTAAGGATCAGGAGGGGCTATGCATTGAGTTTATCGCATATGGAATCGACACTTTAGCCCCGATCCTAGCAAAGCTATTCAATGACGCTGTTTGCCTTGGCTCCCCTGCACTTGGACACTCAACACCATCACCCCCATGCACAAGGCAGGGGATCCCATGGACCCGAGTAACTACAAAACTATCATGATTGGACATGTGATGTCCAAGTCTATGCAACTGTATTAAATGCGTTGGTCAGCCTGTTCGCAGAGATGAGAGGGCTCTAAGCAGAGGGTTAGGCCAGTTTCAGGTGAGACCATGGGACTATGGATCACATACTCACACTCAGGAGTGTCATTGAGGAGGCCAGATCACGGAAGGAGAGGGTATATTGTTGCTTCGTGGATTTCCGCAAAGCCTTTGACACAGTACCTCGAGCTTGTCTCATCACACGCCTATAGACACAGGGATTTAATCACGAGATCATATGGGCAGTCATGGCACTTTATGAGAGAGTCTCAGGCCGAGTTTGGGCAGACGCATGTTGGACAGATGAGATCTTGAGTACCATAGGGGTCAAACAGGGTTGTCCCTTATCACCGACCTTGTTTGGCCTCTACATCGATGAGCTTGAGACTTTCATGGGGGCATTCGGAGGAACCGGTTGCTCACTTGCCAGGATCACCATCAGGATTCTTCTTTATGCAGATGATATGGCACTCTTGTCGTCCACACCCGAGGGACTCTAGCAACACCTGGATGCACTGCAGGCTTTTTGTTTATCCCATGATTTGGAGGTCAACCTTGGCTAGACCAAGGTCATGATCTTTAACACCTCTCGAGCAAACATGCAATGGAAGAAGTTCACTTTCGGTGGGTCACCAGTTGAGATTGTATCCTCAGACACTTACTTGGAGGTCATCTTCTCCAGCCCGATCTTCACGATGAGACCAGCGATGCAGGCCAGACTGAGTAGGGGATACACCTCACTGGCTCGGCTAGAGAGACAATGCTTCCACTCCCACTTCTAGAACCCTCGGACCAAGGCTCTTCTCTTCGACTCCTTGGTCCGACCAGCCGGTATGTATGGCAGCCCTTGTTGGGGACCTGACATGTCAGAGATAGAGCGGACATGGGTAGAGCGCCTGCAAATCCTCATGCTCTCATGGATGATCCGGGGGAAACCGTCTGTACCACATCACATCATTCAAGCCAAGTTTGGTGCTTCTCCACTCCAGCTAGATGCAACCTTTCAGACCATCACATATCTATACCGGGTTAGATCATATGGGGACTACACATCAGGGAGACAGAGGTTGCCATGGTTGGCTCTCGATTCCTCCATGAGGTTGGCAACAGAGGGAGACGAGCGATGATGGTATGCATGGACTCACAGATGGTTTGTGAGACTAGGGTTTCACATCGATAGGATACCTCCTTTTCAGTACACTTTAGATGCCCCTCCAGTACTCCCAACCACCATCCCGATCGGGCCACACACCAACCAGGTCATTCGAGAGGATCTCCTACAGCTACACACCTTTAGGACCTGGTTGGAGCCGAGGGAGCTTCCAGTGAAGCTGAGTTTCTACAGAGATTACTGTCTTCGTATTTCGGAGGAGGGATTCATCACACCTCCAGGGTCTTCATATGCCTCACTCACTATGGGTCTCCATCGGACAGTTTCGGGTATCATCACACTGCCTCCGCATAGAGAGCGGCAAAGCAGAGGAGATCCCTAGGGAGCATCGCTTATGCATATTGTGCGACTGTCAAGAGGTTGAGTCGGAGCAATATTTTATTTTCAGGTGCCCATTGTACTACAAGATCCGAGGTTGCTACCATTGTCTCTTTAGAGACGGCTCCGGGCTCCTTTCCAGATTTCTCACCTACCCAGATCAGAGATGCCTCGCTGCCTTCATTCACGAGGGGGTCCAACACAGAGAGTACTTACTCAGGCAATGGGGCTTGGCCACATCATCAGACACCTCTCAGAGCAGGATCACAGAGTTCTTCCCATCGAGTGACATTGATCGTCCAATCTCTAGCCGCAGACGTGACAGAGACGCCGACTTGACGATCGGAGCACGACACACGAGACATCGAGGGGACACACAGATCACTCTGGGGGACCTCCCATCATTGTTTAGACCCGAGATACATCCCACGGGAGTCACGGTGGCTCTGGTCTTGCGTCAAGCCTCGTCTAGGAGACCGAGATGCACGGCACCCCTTGACAGGCACCAGTGTCCCATCACCGGCTATGCACCAGTCAGGGCAACATGACATACGGAGGATTCCGCTACGCTCCAGTCTTTTTCTTTTCATTGTTACATCTAGATGTATTTGATTATGTATGATCAGACTTAGGATTTAGCATGGGTGATGATGCTCGTTTCAGTAGCTCCACCCTTACTGTGATCTTTATCAGGTTTTCTTTCAGTCTCATGGACCCATCGGTCTTCCGAAGACTCTAATAAAATTTCTTTTCTTTCTTTCTTTCTCAAAGATCCTCATTATCCAGGATCACTTCCTTCCAAGTTAAACCCTCACCATCATTAAAAGAAAGAGGATCGGAGTTCAAGATTGAGGGAAGCGCAAAAGCGGAATCGAAAGTGAAGATCGTGAATCAAAGAAAGCGAGAAGATAAATCCAAGGCCATCAAGCAAATTCCAGGGAAGTGGCAATCATATTTTTCTCTTGATAAAGCTTTATGCTTTATAAAAATCTGGAAAAGTCGCATTTGAAAATGTCAACTCCAAAAAGAGATGAAATGGTTAGGGAGAGCGAGGAAAGGGATAGAAAAGGAAAAGCTATAGCTAGAGAGAAAATACATGAGAAAGTACAAAATGAAACTCAAGAGTATAACATGGAAATGGAGGACATAGACTACGGTGATTATGAAATTCCGTATATGGAATTCACTAAATTTGAAACTCGAACGCAAAATATGGAAACACAATTGGGAACTATTAGCGATACATTAAAAATCCTAGCTGAAGCCATAACCAAGTTAGCCAATTCTCAATCGGTAACTCCTACGGAAAAATCACCGACTCCTAATCAAGTTGAGAGGTCCACCTCTCGACTTAGAGAAACCTCTAATATTCTTAAGGACTTGAAACCGCCAATTTTCAATGGGAAAGAAAAGGAGCGTATTAAAGATGTGATTAATACGTTCTTGCAAAAGTGGTAAAACTTCCATCAACTCAAGAATACTCCTCCTAAAAATCAAGTCGTGGAAGCAAGTCTTTCCTTTGGAAACAAGGCCTATAAATGGTGGATGAGCCTCAGAGAAAATGATAGAATTCCTAGGTATTGGGCTGAGTTTGAACAAGCCTTTTTAAAAGAGTTTTTACCAAAAAATGAATTAGAAAGAGCATGGGAGACTTGGGATAATTGCACTATGGGTAAAAGCACTCTAATCCAGTATATAGTGAACTATAGGGAGGCAATCCTTAAGCTTTAAGGAATTGATGAATTCCAGAAGATAAGGGGTTTCGTGAGAGGTCTCAAAGACATTTACAAGGTTGAGGTGAAAAGAAATTCTCCCAAAACCTTTGAGGAAGCAATTAAGTATGCCCAAATATACAACGATATGACGGGGAAATCCAAAGTTGGAACTTCAGAGCAAACACGTTTTGTTCCTAAGTTTTTCAAATTTCCCAATTTGAAAAGGAAGGGGCACTTTAAGAAGTAGGTTCCTCAGGTACTACCTAAGAAACCTCAAACACAAAATTATCCTCTCTTGAAGAAAGAGGATTATGAAAGAGCCAGACAGGAAAATCTTTTCTTTAAATGCTTCGACAAAGACCATGCTGCTTGGAACTACCCTAAAAATAAACAAGTGGGAGCTAAAGCCCCAAATAGACCTCCACAAAAACAAGTACATGCGGTGTAGGTGTTGCCACTTAATGGTACTGAAAAGTACATTGAGGTAGAGGTGTATGATAGCATCCACATGTGCTGTCTATCATCGGCAATGTGGCAGCCCACCTTTGGTCCTCATGACTTAATGAGGATGAATGGAAAATAAAGGGACAAAGGGTAAGAGTGATGGTCGATGATAGTGTAACACATAATTTCTTGAACTACTCGTTAGTTAAGAAATTAAAATTGCCTAAGTGTCCAAGTGCCCATAAATATGTGGTCTCTTTGGCAAAGGGCAGTGATTAGAAAGTTTGGGACACCATGATACATGGTGTAGAGATGGATATTCAAGGCTATCAGGATGCCTTGGATTTCCAAATTATGCATCTCGATCGAACAGATGTAGTGCTTGGTCAAGAATGGTTGTATAGTCTTGGACATAGCTTACAATGGAGTTATCTTAATGACTCTATTATGTTTGAAAAAGAGAGTAGAGTCTTTGAGATTCAAGGAGAACAAGATGTGCCCAACTCTCCTCTTATTTGTTCGATGGAATTGGAAGGACTACTACACCAAGAAGAATGTGAGGTATGTCTCTGTGAACTTACTTTTATTGGTGATTTTATGTCTTCTGCATCGGAAAGAAGTAATATTGTTTTTGATAATGTTAAAAAGTATAAATCTTCTCAATGATTTAATGTTTGAATTTAAAGATGTTTTTCCGGATGTAGAGCAATCGCTAGGAGGTCACGTCGGACTGCACCCACAGATAGCCACCAGCATTCTATCTCTGACCTAATACCAACATAGCCGCAACCGCGTTGGTTCTATTGTGACTTTCACTCTTGGGGTTCCAGTATCGGCCCAGACTTGGCATTGGATCTGATTTGATATGATGATGATGTTGTTGATGTTATGACTATGTAGTACTGATGATATTATGACTATGTAGTACTTAGCATTTGCACGGGTGATGATGCACGTCTTAGTAGCTCCACCCTTTCAGCTTATTGTATCAGGTTTCTCACAGCCTCATAGAGCCATGGGTCTTCCGAAGACATAGATGATCAAACATCATGTATTAAGGCTTTGGAACTAGAGATTCTAGCCTTCAAGGTGGAGTTACTCATGGGACACATCCTGATTCCTTGGGAGCCCTTAAATCTCAAAATGCAGCCGTGAAAATGAGACTCCAAGAGCTCAAAAAGTCATTTGATGGATCTTGGAAGACTCCAACAAGATAGAGGAAAAATTTGAGGCTAGGCCTTCACACAAGTTGAAGTCAACTGCCCTAGCTTTAGCTTCTGTTTGCTCATCAGCTCAGATATTTGATTACCTGTTTCTTGTTTTTTGAGTGCAAGTCGGAGCCAACTCAATTTATTGCTTTGTGCACAACTCATCCGTCATTGGAAATTGTAGTCGCAGACCCCATCTATTGCAGGTCCTTTCCATTTGTATTCGTACATGCATATGTACGTGTACGTACATATTCATATATGAATCCCACCTACAAACAAAATCCAAAATGCATGTGTAAGCAGAAAAAGGCTCATTGTCAGCAAAATGAGGATCGTAGCAACAATAACAGCAAAGGATTAATAGGCAAGACAGATACTCTATAATATGCAGCAACTAAAAGGTGGAGAATGATAAGTGTATATTGTACATTGTGGGAACTAAGAAAACACAGCATGGTTGGCAGCTTCTTGCCAATAAAACCTTTACTGCCTTCAGGACTAGGCAGCCAATAAGGTAAGGAATCTCTTCAAAGATGCACCAGATTGCAAATAGACTATTTGAAATTCCAGACAGCCTAGATTGTTATTTGATTTCCATAAGCTCTCTGATGTACTAATCAATATATCTTTTTGATAAGAATCTTTCTACATATCTTGAACTAGTCTTGGATGGAACATTGACATAGCATTTCATTCATTTTTAAACCCTAAGATGGTAACCTACCCTATTGAGTTCTCCAGTGGGTACCAGTGAATGAGGACTGGACTAAGGCTTGAGAGACTGACCTACATGTTTCGTGCCTAACTGTCCCTGGACTAGGACTCACAATGGGTTCACGCGTACGACAAATCACCTAGATTAGGGATCTACTAGCAATTGTCAATGTAGCTAGGTGTCCCTTGCACCCAAGTGCAAGGGTCCATGTCACATGATCCTAGGGGTGACCTTGGAGAAACTAGAAGAGAGGCTACAAGAAGGGACAAAGGAGGAGGGAAGGGGCACAGATAGACGCAGGTTGAGGGAAAAGGGCAGAGGAAAGGAAGGTCAAGGGAGAAAGGAGAGGCAAGAATGGAAGGTAGGGGGGGAGGTGGCAAGCAGCAAGGACAGGTGGGAGGGGTTGGGCGAGATAGAGGGCATGCGGGAGAGGACAAGCAAGGCAAAAGGTAGGTGGGAGGGGACAGGTGAGGCAAAGGAGAGGCATGAAGGGAGGAAGGATAGGCAGCAGAAGGACATGTAGGACAGCCAAGAAGGGGGGCAGAAGGAGCAAGGATGACGGAAGGGAAGGCGGGAGGGATCGGAAGGGTGGAAGGAAAGATGAGAGGACCAAGAAGGGTGGAAGGAGCATCAGCAGAAATAGGTAGAAAGAGCCTAATGGGAGCAAGGAGGCAGGAGGAGGAACGTGCTCATGAAGAGGGATAGCAGTAGTAGCGCTTTGAATTTTTTTACTATGATTTTTTTGAAAAAAGGCAGAAAGGTGTCTAAATGTGAGCACTTAGCTCTGGTATGGCGTTGTAGGCTAGTCTTAGGACTCGGTCAATCCTTAGTTTGAATTCACTGGTCAACCATATGGTTGACTTGGGGCCATATAGGCCACTCCTTTGTACTTCCTCATTATCCATTTGCAAGTACTCACTTTTGCTTCAGCTTGTTGTCTGCTCCCTTGCATTCCACTCACATACCATTGCTTCCCGCACCCAACAGTGGTATCAAAGCAGGTTCTCTTGCTCCTACTTGCCTCCCCTCGTGCTCAGCCATTGCTCCTACCTACCATTTTGCTCCAACTTAGTCCGGTGCCTCATTTCATCTCCAAAAACCTATTTTTTAAGCATAAAAACAGTCCAGCGGCTGTTTTTTTACTTTTTGAGGTCTGATTTCGGCGTTTTTTTACATTTTTAAGCTGCCCACATACAAACGACCCCGTCTTGCACCATTTGGGCCTATAAAAATTCCGTGCAACCTGCTATTGGTAGGGGGGGCGTAGCTACTGGTTTGAACAAGGTTACTCCAAATGATTCGGTTACAACAGCCTTGCACTTGACCAGTCCATCGTGCGTTGCAATGCTATCAATTTGGCACGGACTAAAAGGTTAAGGGGAAGCAGTGATGCCCGAATCGGTGCTTTGATACTAATGTAGAAAATGGATAGGGACAGATTTGGAGAAAGGGGATAAAGGAGCAGAAGGGAGAGAGAGATAGGATTTAAGGAGGAAGAGGAGGGGCAGGAGTGAGAGAATGAGGTAGGAGAGAGAAAGAAAGAAAGAAAGTTTATTAAAGTCTTTGGGAGACCGTGAAGGTCTATGAGACTAAAGATAACTGATACAATGAGCATAACGGAGAAAGGGGATAAAGGAGCAGAAGGGAGAGAGAGAGAGGATTTAAGGAGGAAGAGGAGGGGCAAGAGTGAGAGAATGAGGTAGGAGAGAGAAAGAAAGAAAGAAAGTTTATTAAAGTCTTTGGGAGACCGTGAAGGTCTATGAGACTAAAGATAACTGATACAATGAGCATAACGGTGGTGGTCTCAAAACGGGCCAACCAACCGTTTCTACAAAAAAAGAGGTTATGAAGGACTATGTGTCTAGTCCTGATACAAAAAATATGTGTCTACCTCCAGATGATACAAAGAAGAAGAAGGGGGGGGCACAAAAAAGTGGGGCAGAGGGGGGAGATACAGTATACATGTGCAGGTGGTGATCGTCAAAGACCAATCATAGAGGGGCCATCAAATGGGAAGTCGGAAAAAACCCTACGATAAATGATTGGCCTCTGACGTCACACGGCCTAGTCGAGCTCGGTCGTCGGGGGCGGTGGGTGGCCCTGTGGATGAGGGCAACGGTAACCCCAGTGGGGCAGGCCGAGAGCAGAGACGAGATGTCATGGACCTGGATGTGTGAATCTGTCCGCTGACGCAGCTGTCGTGACTCTGGCTCTCGCTCACGTCCGCGTCGTCGGCTAGACTGAGAAGAGGTATCCTGTGGCTGAAAGAAGTCAGTGATAGGCCGCTGGATATCCTCACGCTGTGTGTGCTGCTCGTGTCGCCGTGCTCGGAGAGAAGTATCTCGGTGGCGGGTCATCTCATGTAAGAAAGCGGCAAGGCACCGCTGATCCGGGAATTGTAGCATGTGTGAGAGGGAACCGAATCCGTTGCGGAAGAGGCAGTGGTTCGGCCTCGAATGGCATAATAGATACGACATCTGAAAGCAAAATGCTCCTCCGACTCGATCTCCTGTAAGTCGCAAAGTGGGCAAAGGCGGTCCTCTCATGGGATACCCTTAGCACGTTCACTCTCGATCCGTAATCGGTGTGACGAGACCCTAAACTGACCGAGGGAGATCCGGAGCGCATGTGGTAGATGAAGTTGTGTGTAACCCGGAGGTGTGATGAAGCCCTCCTGTGAGATCTGGAGGCAGTGTCGGCGGTAGAAGTCGAGCTTCACAGGAAGCTCGGAGTGAAGAAACCATGTCCGCCAGGTGTGGAGCTGGAGCAGATCCGCCCGAATGAGCCGGTTGACCTCCTGGTCAGTGGGGGAGAGGGGAGATGGTGGAGCGTCGAGGCTGTACTGAAAAGGAGGCAACCGGTCTAACCAGTCGGGTGAACCAACTGGAAAGACGACTATACCAACATCGCTGGTCCCCATCAACGGATAAGGCCATAGAGGAGGGTAGGGCTAACCAAGGTAGGCGGAGGCGACCGTCAGCGGAGGAGCCAAAATCCCTGACTCTGTGGAGGTAGGTGATAGCCTGAAAAGCCGCATCAAGCTGTAGGGGTGAGGCGCCGAACTCTGCTGGAATGATCTGGTGTGGTACCGATGGTTTGCTACGGATCATCCGAGCAAACATCAGTATCTGCAGGCGCTCAACTCGAGCCCACTCTGTGTCTGAAAGGTCGACTCCCCACCAAGGGCTACCATACATGCCTGCTGGGCTGACCAACGAATCAAAAAGAAGAGACTTGGTCCGCGGGTCCTGGAAGTGGGAGTGGTAGCACTGTCGCTCCAGCCTGGCAAGAGCGGCGTATCCCCGGCTGATCCTGGCCTGCATGGCCGGGCGCATCGTGAAGATCGGGCCTGAGAAGACAACGCCCAAGTATGTGTAGGAGTCAACTATCTCAATAGGGTCGCCGGCGAAGAGGAACTGCTCTCGATGCATAGCGGGTCTGGAAGTGTTGAAGATCATCACCTTGGTTTTCCCAAGGTTGACCTTCAAGTCATGTGTATCACAGAAGGCCTGAAGTCCATCCAAGTGTCGCTGAAGACCAGTAGCAGAAGAGGATAGTAGTACTACATCATCTGCGTATAGGAGAATCTGGATGGCAGTCCCCGCAAGAGAGCAGCCTGCACCTCCGAGTGTCCTGATGGTGGTCTCGAGCTCGTCGATGTAGAGGCCAAATAGAGTTGGTGACAAGGGACATCCTTGTTTGACTCCGATAGTACTCGTGATCTCTGGGGTCCAGCTGGTGCCAATCCTGACCTGCCCCATCACCCGCTCATAGAGAGCTACTACTGCCCAGATAATCGCCGAGTCGTAGCCTAACTCCTGCAGACGTCTGATGAGTCGGGCGCGGGGAACGGTGTCGAATGCCTTGCGGAAATCCACAAAGCAACAATATACTCTCTGTCTCCTGTGTCTGGCCTCCTCAATGATCCCTCTAAGTGTAAAAATGTGATCGTAAGTCGAGTGATCCATCCTGAAGCCGGCTTGTCCGGATGCCCTGAGCCCCTGTATCTCTGCGTGAGCACTGACCTCGCCATCTAACACTGATGCATAGATCTTGGACATAACATGTCCAACCATGATGGTCTTGTAATTCCCTGGATCCATGGGATCTCCTGCTTTGTGGATGGGTGTGATAGTGTTCAGGGTCCAGGCTTTGGGGAACCCGTGACAGACAGCTTCATTGAACAGCGTTGCCAAGATGGGGGCTAGAGTTTTGATGCTGTAGGCAACAAACTCTGTGCATAGGCCCTCATGATCCTTAGCTCGACTGTTATGAAGGTTATGTGCTGCGTGGGTGACTCCCTGGGTTGTGAAGAGGATACAAGAAGCGGGGCGGGGGGTGGCTGAGAGGTCGGGGGGGGGGGGGGGGGGCTGATCAGGGATATCATAGAGTGTGCGTGCGTAGGTGTGCCAGAGGGAAGTGTCCGTGAGGGGGGAAGGGGATCGGCGTTCTAGGAATTTCCTCCAGAAATCCTTGGAGTTGCTACTAAACAGAATGTTCAGTAGCGTATCCTCATTCTGATCCTCATTCTGGCACAGGAAGGCTAGCTTCTTGCGACGGACTAGTCGACGATAATCCTTGGTGAGACGTGGGTTGGCCCTAGCGTTTCACTGGGTTGTGAGTCGGAGTGTGCGGCGTAATGCTTTGCACTCGTCATCATACCATTTGTTGCAAGGGGTAGAGCCAGCGGGTGGAGGGCGGGTGGACCGGGCAGTGGAAGGAAAGATGTGGCGGGCTGCATTGTGAAGGGAGTGGGTGATAAGGGTGGCTCGGTGATCTAGAGAGGGTATGGTGCCTATGTGTCTGAGGAGGGAGGCTAGGTGGGCTGAGTAATCAGGTGAGAGGTTATGATCGAAGTGTATATCATGATAGGTAGTATAGTGCGGGGTGTGGCTGGAAGGGGCTCGGGACGCAAGTATATGAAAGAAAAGGTAAGTGTGATCGGCTCCTTGGGGTAAGGGTGCAGTGCGGAAGTCAGTGATCTGTGGGGCTAAAGCAGGAGATTCCAGAATATAGTCGACGACACTGGCTCCTCCGCCATGTGGGAAACATGTGAAACCAGAGGAGGCAGGCCACCGATCTAGTCCATTGTAGATGACCAGATCATGTATACGTCCAAGGTCCAAAAGAGCCTGCCCATACCCAGTAACGGGAGCACGACTGTCGGCCGAGGAGCGAGGGAAGCCCGAGTCCTCTGTGTCCATCTCAGGTAATAGGACCGGATCTGAGTGGAAATCTAGGAGTGATGTCTGATGTGCACCTGTCCTTGCGTTGAAATCCCCAACTAGGAGGACCTCTCCGCGTCTGGAGAACTCCACAATGTCTGAGTAGAGATCTAGATAGGGGGATACCCCTGTGTCCTCGCGAAGCATCCATGCGAAATGTGACGTCTCTGGAGGAAAATAGCAGACTGCAATAAAGAGGTCGCGTGTGGAGGGGCGTCGGAATCGGAGCCATAGGTAACGGGCATGGGCATCCCGTCTAACCACGGATGTCAAGCTCGTGAGCGCTGAGCGAAGGAGTACTGCAACCCCGCCTGACCCTCTGACCCCCCCAGTATATCTGGTCTCCTCACGCAATACTGACTCCCAGGTATAGCCACTGACCAAGGGGTGACGGCGCTCGGGGCTCTCATGTGTCTCTGTATAGAAAGCGATGTCGCGTCCAGTGTATGACTCTGAGAAGTTCCCAGGGTCAGACCAGAGGGTACCATTACAGTTCCATACGGTGCATGCCAAGGGTACTGTGTGCTGAGTCTGAGTCTCATAGACCATGTCTCCCTATTTGGGGGGGGAGTCTGCTACCATGTCTAGAGTACCTGGTGGGGCTCGGCGGCGGGGGCCAACTAACACGCGGCCATCTCGGACGACAGCCCACTTCCCCTCCTGACGGGCTACATCTCGATGCTGAAGCAGGGTGCGCCGCTCTTCCACCTGCATAGGTGTGAGATCCTCATCCATGAAGATAGTAGGGTGGTCCCGTAGTGTAGCACGCTGCCTGAGTGCTGCAAGTCGAGTCTGAGTATCCTTGAATCGGATGATGAGTGGCTGTGGGCGCGTGGGATCCCGTCCTGTGCGCCATGCATGCTCAATCCCATGCTCGACGAGGCCGAGGGTAGAGGTCACAAAAGCAGTCGCGTCCGCTAAGGGGGTGAGTGAATCTGCGCGGGGGATACCTCGTACTCGGATGTTGAGAGCCTTACTGGCCCTCTGTTCCTGCTCGGCGATGGTGGCTGAGACTGCTGCTTTGGGTGCCCGTCTCGCAACGTCCACCCACCTGGTAGTCTCCGCAATAGCAGTCTGGATAGTAGCGATCCGCTCCTCTACCTCTGGTGTAGTGCGCGGAGCCGTTGTGACTGTAGCAGTGAGAGAGACAACCTCCTGACGGAGGTGAGTGATCTCCTGGCGCATGCTCTAAATAAGTTGGTCTTGTGCTACGGTGTGATCCCGTAGTCGATGTAGCTCCGCAAAGATGTAATCTATCGTCTCAAGTGGGACCCGGGGGGGTGCGAACTGGGACATGGCGTATGGTTGTGGAGGCGTGGGCGATAGGCTAGCTGTATATGGCAGAGGAGTGGAGAAAGGCTGCTGGGTGAGGGGAAGGGGGGACATAAGAGTGGTGGAGACAGAAGGAAGCTGTGTGGGGGGTGAGGGACTGTGACCCTCTCCTGTGGGGGGCAGGCTGAGTGGTACAGTGGTGGGGGGGGCAGTGATTGGAGTAGAGATGATGGCTACGGGAGAAAGAACTGCATTGGTGTCCATTGCACCCGATGTTTTCAGGGCTGGTTGGCTGTCAATTGCTAATCCACTCTTGGAGATTCGCTTTGTGATCTCTCCCACGATTGGCTTCGGAGACTGTTTGGGTTTCTGGGCCATTGTAGGACTTGTTCAAGTGCACGATTTCCAGGGGAGGCAGATCTTGTGCAGCATTGCTGTAGGGGTGCGCAGGCCTGCGCAAGGCCAGTGGCAAGCCAAGGCTTGCAGCAGACAAGGGCCCTCAAACCACGGGAAGGCTGCGGGAGGGTGTGGGGCAGAGGCTACGGGAGGGGGGGGTGGTGCAGAGGCTGTGGGAGGGGGGTGGGGAGTAGAGTGGAGCTACGGGAGGAGGGAGGCAGAGTGGAGCTACGGGAGGGGAGTAGAGTAGAGCTACACGAGAGGGGGGGACTGAGCAACGAGGGAGGGGGCGACGAGAGAGGGGGAGGCGGAGCGACGAGGGGGCAGCGGGGGGGGCGTTGAGGGGCAGCGAGAGGGACAGAGGGGGTGTCGCGTCGAGGGCAGCGAGGGGGGCATCGAGGGCAGCGGGGGGGGCGAGAGGGGAAGCGGGGGGGCGCCGAGGGCAGCGAGAGGGGCAGCGGGGGGGGCATCGAGGGGCAGCGAGGGCGTGCGGGGAGGGCGTCGAGGGCAGCGGGGAGGGCGTCGAGGGCGGAGAGAGAGAGAGAGAGAGAGAGAGAGAGAGAGAGAGAGAGAGAGAGAGAGAGAGAGTATGGAGTAGGTGGCAGGAAGGATGTGGAAGAGTAGATAGGATTAGATGTCACATCAAAAAGTACATAGTAGGGGGTGGATGGGGACTTTTATAGTCCCTCCACATTTTCCACCTAAAGGGCCTCAAAAGGGCTTGTAACTTGGCCCTTTTCCCCCTTCATTACAACAACCATGTATGCAGCACCCTTTCGGGGGAGCGACCTATCAATGACCGACTAGATGAGATTCCAAAGCGGCATGAGGAAAAAAGACGCAGTAGCAAAGCCATGAATGTATTGGTAAGAGGCCTAACAGTGGGTGACACCCCTATGTCAGATGCCAAGGTGCTGTTTGAGAAAATGGGTGTCAACCTGACTTGTGAATCAGCCTGGAGGGTAGGTAAAGCTGATGTGCCAGCTAGGCCCATGGTGATAAAGATGCAGACAATTATTGACACATCCACCCTCATGGATATGAGAGCTGCACTGAAGGGCACCAGAATCTTTTTAGATGATGACCTCACACTCCTACAACAAGAGCATAGGAGGGCAGGAATGGTGTGAGTTATGGCAGCAAGGCAAGAAGGGAAGTGGGCAGCTTACAAGGACGGGAAGGTGATTATTCGAGAGAGTGCAGAAAGAGAGGAGAGGGCAGAAAATGCAGAAAATGGAGAGAGAGAAGGGAGGGCAGAAAACAGCACATGACGGTGTTTGCCTCCTGAGGCGAGAGCACAAAACACGCTGAAAATGGCAGTGTGGAACTGTAATGGCACTCTCTGGTATGACCCTGGGGGCTTCTTGGAGACCTACATTGATAGAGACCTGATTTTTTATACCGAGACACATGAGAGCCCTGAGAGAGGGCTGCCTACAGTGACAGGGTATGCTTGGGAGTCAGCACACAGGAAAGAAATGACATGGGACAGCGGAACTAGAGGTTCTGGCAAAGTGGCAACCCTCTTCAAACTACACCTGAGACCGCTCATATTTGTAGTACGGAGAGAGGAACATGCACGACACATGTGGATACGGCTCCATTTTGAGACACGACCTCTTTTCATTGCAGATCTTCGATGACATCAAGGAGTTCTCCCAGCAGCAGGGAGACTTCCTCCTCCTCGGTGACTTCAATGCAGACACACATGGCAAGCAAGTGGGTCTACTAGATTTTGCATCCCTTATTGTACCAGAGCTGGACCCAGTAGAGTTTGGCATAGTGAGGCACTCAACAGATACATCATGTGACAGGATATGGGCGTCATTTGCTTGAGATGGGAGCTGTCCATGACCCGATTATATATAATGGCCTCGAGAGGTGGCTCTCATCTAGCGGAGGGTTGAGCACAGTGGACTACCTGAGAGGCCCACTAGCTTTTGTTTCATGGATACTCGATTGCTCTGTGCCCGCCTCCCCTCTTGGTGTTGACCATACATACTTGGTCTTCGGCATCTCGGTCACCATGCTAGTTGTTGAGAGAGCTCCTCCTGCACCTACTCGTGTCCAGATCCACTTTGACCACACGCTCGACCCCAACACACAGGTTGGCCTGCTAGATGTCGATGATGACTCTCTCATAGTGCCAGGGATGGTTGCAGCAGAGTTGGGGATAGTGAGGCAATCAACAGATGCAGATGCACTAGTGATAGCATACGGAAGACATCTACTCGAGTTGGGGGCTCGAGTTGGGGGCTATCCATGACATGACTCAATCTGCAAATGTCCCAGATGGAAAGATGCCCAAAAACCCCTGGTTTGACGACGAGTGCAGAGAGATGAGAGCCCACCTCACACACAAGCAAGCACTAGGACATTGGACTTCAACTTAGGCACAATGGATCCCACGCCAAGTGACACGGCGTAAGAAGTGGGCTTTCCTCATATGTAGGATGGATGAGGTGATCGGATCCTTTCGCGAGGGGGAACCTACAGCATAGATCCAGATGTTTGGCATGCTCCTTGTATGAAGTCCCAGGTCAAACACCATCTGATATGCCCTCTATGCCCAGACCCACAACATGCCACCTGTTTACTGCACAGAATGTTCGGGCTGCCCTTCTCCAGCTTCATAACCAGATATCACCCGATCATGAGGAGCTAAGCATTGAACACTTTGCACATGGGCAGGAGGTCTTGACCTCAATATTAGCGCAGCTGGTCAATCATGCCATATGCCATGGCTTCCCAGCTACTTGGAGCACTACCACTATAGTACCAATACACAAGGCAGGTGATCCCATGCACACTGGGAACTACCGTACTCTCATAATTGGCCACACTCTGGCTAAGATATATGGGTCGGTACTAGAGAGGGAGATCAACAGCCACATAGAGAGTCATGTGCAATGGGCTCTTGGGGGTAGTCAAGTTTTCAAAGATAGCACTCCACCCTGAACCACATCTTCACCTTGAGGGCTATCATTGAGTAGGCGAAGTCAAGGCACCGGAAAGTCTACACTTGCTTTGAAGACTTTCGTAAGGCATTTGATACTGTCCGCGCTCCCGCCAGATTAGGAGGTTACAGGAGTTTTAGCGTCTAGAGATCATGATCTGGCGGGTGATGAGTCTATGTGAGTCCATCAGAGCCCCGGGTGGTCTATTGGAGTGGGTTGAGAGCACTATCGGAGTGAAGCAAGGCTGCCTCCTTTCACCGAATCTCTTCGGGCTCTATATTGATGAGATTACATCTTTTGTAGATCGTCTAGGTGGAGATAGTTGATTTCTAGCTGACCTGATCATGCAAATATACTGTTGTACACACATGACATAGTCCTCATATCATCCTCAGCAGAGGGATTGCATACACATCTAGAGGATCTGGAGATGTTCTGCAGAGAGAGAGAGACTTGACAATTAACCTTGGAAAGACCACCGTCAACACCTCGTGAGTAGTGTTCTGTCGCCATAGCTTCACATACCAAGATGAGCTAGAGGAGATAGTGCAGTCTTACACATATTTGGGGGAAGTGTTCATCGGGCCAAGCTTCACAATGACCCATGCAGCTACAGCATGACTCACATGAGGGCGGGGTGCTCTGGCCAAACTAGAGAGGCAGCTTCCAGGTAACTTCAAGGACCCTCTGACGAAGGGTTGGCTCTTTGACACCCTGGTGAGATCGGTCGCCAAGTATGCAACACCCTTTTGGGGGAGTGACATTTCAGTGATAAAGTGGAAGAGATCTGAAAGGCTACAGGTAATTATGGAATCTAGGATGATTCGGAGTAAGCCCTTGTTTCCCCATCAGATTATACAGGTAGAGTTCAACATGACCCTTCTCCAGGTGATGCTGACAAAATATGAAGAGAGGAGAGGAGAAGAGTGGAGATGAGGAGAAGGCACATCTAGAGAGCACACCACAAATGACTAACTGTACACTAGATTTAGTTTAAAATGTAGGATATATACAAACCCTTTTATGGTTAGGGTTAGGGCATCTAACTCTTTCCTTTATAGCACTCTATATGTGTTAGTGCTATGCACATATGATCACATGATGTTGAGCATGGTTTCTCAACACCTTTCCTCAAGATCAACATCATGAAGTAGGCTTTTCCTCAAGATGATGATTCTGGGGAATCGAAGAAGGGCTGAGCATTACATTCCATCACACCCCTTTAATGGGAATGTCCTTCCTCTGAGTCAAACCAAGAGCTTGTCAGTGTTTCTCGAAAAGCTCTTTACCGAGTGGTTTGGTAAAGATGTCTACAACATTCTCTTTGCTATCACAATGCTAAAGAGTGATGCCACCAAGTAACACTCTTTCTATGATGAAGTGCTCTTTGACATCAATGTGCATTGTCTTGGAGTGATATACTAGATTCTTGGCCAATACTTGAGCCGATTGATTATCACAGTATATTGTTGTTGGCTTTAATCCATCAGAGTAATCTGTTTCTGACAACAGTCTTTTGAGCCATATAGCCTCACATGCACCTGTATATTATGCTTCAGTTGAAGACAAAGAAGCAGTTGGCTGTTTGTTTGACAACCATGATATAGCACCTGACAAAGGAAAAATGCATATCTCTGTGTCGATCTCTTGGTCTTGCATAGTCACTGTTACAGTATCCATGCAACCTTTGATGACTTCCTCTGTATTCTATCCCAAACTTTCTTGTGCCTCTCGTGTATCTCAAGACTCTTTTGACTGCATTCCAGTGAGACTGTTTTGAATTTGACATAAACTGTGCAAGCTTACTGCAATATAGATATCTGGCCGTGTGATAGTCAGATATATAAGAAATCCAATGAGCTGCCTATAGTACCTGTCATTGACTGTAGGCTTTTCTGAATCTTTTGCAAGTTTCAAACTATGTTCCATGGGAGTGGCTGCAATCTCGAAATTTGCCATCTAAAACTTCTTCAAGAGACTGTCAATATATTTCAGCTGAGTCATGAAGGTACTGTCTGAATCTCTCCCAGAACTCAATACCAAGACAATAGGAACTCTGCAGATAAGTCTTGTTTTAGCTTTTTGATGAAGTTATCCTTGCTTCCCGTTACAATTAGACCATCTACGTACAAAAATGCAATGGTAATGTCTTCCCCTTGAACTTTGTAGTAGGGAATATGATCTGCATTGGATTTTATGTATTCCAGATTAGCAAAATACTTATACAACAATCAGCACGCAGCAATAGGAGAGACCATGAATCCATCAGAAATGGTTCAAGTCATCCTGAATGGACTAGGAGAGGGATACGAGAATCTAGTCCAGAGTATTGCCATTTAAAGACAAATTCCGACACTAGAAGAACTTCATTTAGTGTTACTTGGTAAAGAACTCAGAACACAAGCCATTCACGCACGCAAAGGTCATTCCAATGATCAAGCATTCACAGCTTTAGATAGAAGCAGAAGCAGAGGTAAAGGTAGATCACTCCAGCGAAGTGGTCATCATCATCAACAAAATCAGCATCAAAATCAAAATCAGCATTAGCATCATCCTCAACAACATCGGTATCAGCATCGAGAAAATCATTCCAATTGAGAAAGATTCCAAGGACGAGGAAATGCATCCACCAACGTGTCAAACATTCAGTGCAATTACTGTCATAAGTTTGGACACTATGAAAGAGATTGCCGTGAGAAGCAATACGACTAAGGCGGTCATTCCAGCAGCAATCAAGGGAATTTCTGCGGCGGAGGAAATCATCATGGTGGACATTCAAGTCATAGTCATTATGCCAATGAACCTGAGAACATGTTTCTTGCAAGCAAGGATATGCAGAAGACTGAAACAGTGTCTCTTGTGACATTGATTGCAATTCAAAAGAGGAATATAGTTATCAAGTCGACCACGCAGATCAAGATCCTTGGTACATCGACAACGGCGCATCATCTCATATGACAAAGCATCGAGAATGGTTCACAGAGATGAAACCATTAGAAGAACAGAAGAATGTCATCTACACGGCAGATAACACATCGAATCTAGTTCAAGGGAAATATTTTGTCCCTATGAACAATTTCACTGGTACGAAAGGATTGGTGAAAGATGTACTCTATGTTTCGAAGCTCAGCAAGAACCTCTTGTCAGTAGGTCAAATGATGGAACACAACTACCAAGTTATCTTCGATGGAGACGAATGCACGCTCAGAGACAAATCCAGAGGATATCAGCTAGCATGAAAAGCAGTCAAGAAAGGACGCTTGTTCAAAATGCTAGCCATAGAACCAGATTTGCATGCCATGTCAGCTCAACCGCAATAGATGCCACTATCCGCAAAATGGCACAAGAGATATAGACATGTCAATTTCAAAAGCTTAATAGAGCTAAGAAATCAGAATATGGCAAGTGGAATTCCAAAGCTTCACTTTCTTGGAAAAGTTTGCAAAGCATGCTGCTTCGATAAACAAAAGCGAACCAACTTTGGCAAAAGTACCTCTCAAGCACGAGGTATTGTTGATTTGATACATATAGATGTATGGGGTTATGCTTAGACCGGCATCATCAATGATTCACTTTACTACTTGACTTTCATCGATGACTACAGCAGATATTGTTGGGTTTCTTTTCTGAAAGAGAAATCTGAGGTCTTTTTCAGATTTCAAGAATTCAAAGCCATGGTTGAAAACTAGACAGGCAGAAAGATCAAAGTCATGAGATTAGACAAAGGAGGTGGATACATGTCTTCAGCATTCATGAACTTTTGCAGAAGTCACAGCATTTGAAGATAATTCACATGTGCGAATACTCCTCAGTAGAATGCAAGAGTTGAAAGGAAGAATGGTACTTTAGCAAACAGTGCTAGAGCAATGATGAGAAGCATCTTACGAATCAGTATTGGGTAGAAACAATAGCCACTACAAACCACTTGCTTAATTGACTTCCTATCAAACTGATTCAGGGTATGACACCTTATGAAGCATTCACTCGACACAAGCTACACATTGGGCATCCCCGCATATTTGGTTGCATAGCATATGCCCACATACATGACGACCATCTTAGGAAATTGGATGTGAAGTCACACAAATGCATCATGGTTAGCTACAGTGAAGAAAGCAAAGCATACAAGTTGTATGATTCCATCAACCAAAAGGTCGTTATCTCCAGAGATGTAATCTTTGATGAGGAATCAAAATAAAAAACCTCAAATACAAAGGAGATAGACGCACCCATCACTCAGTCATCGAGAAGAGCAAGAATTGCCAGAAGCACCCCAAGAAGAACGAAGCAGCTCATATGGTCTACTAGGAAAAGTAGACCACTAGCCAGATTGACATATGCTCAGAAAGACAAAGCAATTCAGTTGAAACCACCAACTATGCTCTTATCACTATCATCATGGCTACACAAGAGCTAGTGTACTTCGAAGATGCAGTTGATAAGACAAAATGACAAACTGCTATGAATGAAGAAATGAAAGCTTTGTACAAAAATAGTACTAGGGAATTATGCGACCTTCCACCAGGAAAGAAGACCATAGCAAACAAATGGTATACAAAGTAAAGTACAATCCAGATGGAAGCATTGAAAGATACAAAGCCAGACTAGTTGCAAAAGGATTTGCACAACAATATGGTCAGGACTATGATGAGACTTATGCTCCAGAAGCAAAGATGGATTCCATACTATTCTTGATATCACTAGCAACACTCAACAAATGGAATGTATACCAGCTTGATGTCAAGAATGCTTTTCTCAATGGTTAACTAGACGAGGAAGTCTACATGCAACAACCAGCAAGTTATGTTGAACCAAGGAAAGAGCATCAGATTTGTCATCTCAAGAAAAGTCTCTACGGCTTAAAGCAAGCACCCAGAAGTTGGTACAACAGAATGGAGCTATAGGGTTGCCCTTATACCAGGTTTTATTTTTTTGTCAGTACTTACATATTGCAAGGATCTTAGAGTACTCTGCCCCATCCCATGAGAGCTTCTCCTTGGATCAACTTTGGATGTATTATTTTGTCTCATAGGCCCCTGAGGCCTTTCGATCTTTTTTTCTTTGCTTTCTTCTTTCTCTCTCTTCTCTTCAACATCTTAATTTATCATCAAATTAACCAAAAAAAGTCCTGGTTGCATGCTATCGAAACTGTAGAAAGGATGAACAATATGATTTCAAAATACATAGAGTAAAAGGTGAAAGAATAGCTTGCTCAATGTGTGAGTGGACGGGTGAATGTGAAGAAAAAAAAACACATTGTATATTATTCAGCATTGAATCTAGAAAGAGAAAACACATTAAATACTCCAATCTTATGAGGACTCTTCACAAGAGTCATATATTTTACTATTACCTAATTGAGATCAACATGCTTTCTAAGAAAAGGAGAGTTTTGAGTGCACAGATGAAACAGAGATATGTGTGTAACAGAGATATGTGTAAAATCAACTATCTACTGATATTAAGGAACTTTTTTCTCTCATTTGAATCCAAAAAGGTTCTACAACATAATACAAGGCGCACTTCTTACCACAGAAAAGTAGAAAAGCATAAGAGCAGCTCCAAGAGTCTGTGAACCTGCAAATATCTGGGCACTTGAGATTCCAGCACTCCTATGAATATGTGTTGCCACAGCTGAGAAGCAAGATGTGATTAATGCAGCGATAGCCAATCCACATCCTGAGAAAAGGGCAATGCAGTGTCACGTATAATTTATCAGTGTTCCGACAGCAAAATAAAATCAAATTTCTTTGGCTACAACTAAAAAGGGCAATGACCATAGGAAAATTGTCAAATGGGAAACAAAAGCGAGGGAAAAGGCTCTCCTTGATAAAGGTTGTTCTTCTAAGGAGTTTTCTAAAAACCTACATCATAAGAGGCAGGCTCAAGATATTTCTTGGGTTTTGACAGCTGATGGTAGTTGGACTTTCTCTCGGATGCACCTTGCTAAAGCATGTGTCACTCAAAATCCCAACAATTTAGAGATCTGGGATCTCGGAGGCTTGGGTTGCAAGATGTAAGCTTTTACAGCATGTCTCTCCGATTGTCACTCTTGTCCAGGCCCTGCAGCTTGATGCACCTTTCACAAAGAGGCAGTTGTTTGATGCTTTAAAATCATGTGGCAAACGGAAGTCTCCGGTTGGGATGGTCTTGACTCTTACTGTGGAATTCTTCCTTGCATTTTGGGATGCTCTCAAGCCTGTTTTATTGCATATGATAAATTATGCTTGGGAAAATCAGCAAATGCTAGATACTTGGAAGAAAGGGTTGGTCAAGTTGCTCCCAAAAAAGAATCTCTATGAGTCATTTGCTGATTGGAGACCTATCACACTTATGCTAATCATTTATAAGGTCATTGCTAAATGGTGATTGATAGAATAAAGGTTTTCTACATAATGGTCTGCATCCTACCCAATATGGCTTCATACCTCATCGCCATATCATTGATAATATTGCCAATGCTTATATTGGGATAGAATATGCAAGTCCATGCAACAAGATGTGCTACTGCTGCAAGTAGACATCGCCAAAGCATTGATACTATTCAATGGGACTTCATCTCTCAAACCATGCAATGTTTTGGATTTGGCAATAAAATGCAGCGTGTTATATATTGGGATGTACTCTGATAGTAAAGCTGCCTGCATCTTGTCTGGTGACATTTCTAATCAGCGGACTTTGCATCAATCAGTAAGACAAGGATGTCCGCTTAGCGCACTGCTCTATGCAATAGTTACTCATCCAATGTTTCAGTATATAGATCACCTTGTGGATATTGATGCCTTGCACCGTTTAGAGATTTATGGACATGCTTGCACAAGCACATGCGGATGATTCCTTCTTCACCCCAAATAATATTGAGAGGGATCTTTCACAAATCTTGCATGGACTAACTTCTGGCTTGCAGGAAAATCTTCAAAATCGAAGCCTCTGGCTTTACATGCTAAAGGTTGGCATTCCTCTCTATGGCCTGGGGAAATTGTGTTGCCCAAGCAGCTTGTTCGACATCTAGGTTATTCATTGGGCTGGATGGTCACTTGTAAAGCTTAAAAAGAAGCTGGAATATTGGAAGTTAGCTACCTCGCCACTACATGTTCGTCTCCGTATTGTGCAATGCATTTTATACAGTTGTTATTGCCTCTAATGATGTTTGGTAAGAAAGGTATTCAATCTTTTTATGTCCACTCTTATGGAGACTTTATGGCGCTCCAGGCATGGCCGTAAGAGCCTTAGATTACTTTCTATGGAGTGCCTCTGTTTGCCAAAAATAAAAATGCATGGTGGCCTGAATATTCACATTCATATTTTGGCACATAAGGGAAAGATGATGCTGGAGTTTCTGCAGGGTAACCAGACTTGGGCTGCTATTATGAGTCATTTGATTTCACATTTGACTACTTCCGCTTTTGGGCACTGGTATCCAAACCAATGGGATTTCATTTTACGACACATTGATGGCAAAGTTAAGGGTTGCCCTTTTGCCTTTATAGAAAGAAATTCTTTCTCATCTCAAATAGCAAGGCCGCACCTCCCTAGAAGGAAACCCTTTATGTGCTGAAAGTTTGCATTGGTCAAAGGTGTTTGATCCTCCCCTTGACTTGCAGCAGCCTAGGCACTCTAGTTTCATTTCATCCAAAGGACTACAGTTGGTGGTTGATGTGCTATATCCGGATGGTACATTGATCTCTCTTCCATTACTATGGTTTGGGGCTGCATTATAGAAAGTTTTGGCATTCCATTTCTCAGATGCTTCCATCTTTCTTACCAGTACCAAAATTGGAGCTCTCTGATCAGCTCATGGATTGGGCTCTACATTGCCATGATTCA
Source organism: Dipteris shenzhenensis (assembly GCF_047967505.1). NCBI lineage: Eukaryota > Viridiplantae > Streptophyta > Polypodiopsida > Gleicheniales > Dipteridaceae > Dipteris > Dipteris shenzhenensis. The sequence continues at coordinate 46,623,147 of NC_141608.1, read as the reverse complement.
GGCACTTGTCCTCTACAGTTGGCTAATATAATAGTGACCAATTTGTATAGGGTTTTGATGCCTCCACCTTGCATTTCAGACTGGATCTCAAATGCAAGGTTTACCGAGCCGCCAGGCTACACCCAGCTTCATCTCCCACATGCATTGAGGAACTTGATTGGACAATTTTGGGTAACTACACACAGGCTACAGGTTGGGAGAGGGCGGGTAGAGGGCATCCCACATGAGAAACGAATCTACACCTTTATGTGATATAAGGAGACCGAGACAAACGAGCACATTGCATTCAGATGCTCTATGTACTATGAGATCCGTGGATAGCCGATCTATTTCTAAGCAAAAGAAGAACTGAGCTGCGAGCTCCCTGCTTCCCCCTCCCCCACGCTGCCTCCCTCAGTTCTCTAGCCTCTCCAGCCCCGTTTCAGCCTGCATCTTGTTTGCATTGGACCTGTGGGAAGCTTGCAGAGGCTGCAGCATTTGTGTGGAGCATCGTTGCAACCTGCCCTGGTCTTCTCCCCAGCCTCGCCGTACTGCCCGCCCCTTTTGCAAGCTCTCAAGACAATTGCACCAGTCCCGGGCCACCTTTTTCACCCTGCAGCACTTGTGCCAGCAGTTCTTTTAGTTGCGGGTGGGCCTGGAGCAGCTCCGTGCTGCCTTTTGTGCGCCTTCCAGATCCTAGATTTTGGGTTCTCCCAGTTGAGCTAGGAGCTCTTGGTTCGCTGGGCTTGGCAAGATCCTTCTATCGTCAAGTTGCAGGCTTTTTGGGACTCAACCGCCTTTCTTTGTTGGTTTTTACCAGCCCCTTTCAAGCTTAGAGCAGCCTCTAGCTTAAGTGGGGGGCTGGCCTCCCTATAAGTCTTTTCCTTGCCTTTTCCTCCTTCCTTTTCCCCACTCTTTCCACCTCCCCTTCCCCTTTTTAGTAGTGCAAGGTCCTTTGTTTTTACTTGGAAAAAAGAAGCTTGGTGGCGACATTTGTTTGGCAAGAGGGGCTCTCATGACAACACCTTCAATTCCCCACACCATCAAGGTCTTACTTTCTCCTCGGGATAAATGACCAGGTGAAGTTAGCAGTTCAATCCTTACAGCAGTTCAAGCTCGGGCCGTGGTGGGAAGAATTGTTGGACTCACAACGATTGGTTGCAGGCAAGTTTGGTGCTAGAGGGGGACCACTTTCATGAGGTCACCAAGGATTTTTTATTCTCAAGTTGAGCTACCTCAACTGTGGAGCAGAGCACCATTTTCCTTGGCCCGCATATGGTGTATCTTTTCCTTGGTTCCATGGTATCAGGTTGAGGACATGGACACAACACACCATGGTGCCCCACTTCTCGATGATGCTCCGCTTCCCGAGGCTTTAGAGGAAGTATAGGGCCATCCTTCCTTCATCGGTGCACTTATGGAATCCATTAGAACAATAGCATCAGGGTGGTAGATGATTGGAGCGTTGGAATCAGGCTAGTTGTAGAGAGTCCTCACTTCCTTCCAGAGGAGATCTAACTTCAGACCCTTGACAGGGGAGAGCTCTGCCAAAGGATTGAGGTCTCAAGGTTACTAAGTCAATGCCTACATTGCAGATAGATGGGCCACCTAGCACACAATTGCCCAAAAGACAGAGAGGGCCACTCCCTCCCCTTCACAGGCTCGACAAAGGCAATGGATGGAGCCTCAAGCGGATAGGGCTCAGCATCTCCTAGGCAGTAGCACCACAAGAGTCCCAAACCCTTGGGTGGAGCCTTCTAAGGGAAACTGGACTAGGGTGCAGAGGAAGAAGCCAAGTAAGAAGGATGCCAAGAATCGGAGGCGATACACCAGACGAAGAGAGAGGGAGGCAGCTTCCTAGTCTTAGGGGGAGCAGTCGAAGAGAGATCCCCCTCAGGCTGAGCCTAGACCCCGAGGATGAGACGTTCCTTGATCTTCCTTCAGATCCCCTATGTTAGTGGCCCAATGCACTCAGGTACCTTCTCAACATAGCAGGCCATAGGAGAGCCAGCCACTCTGTGTGAAGATTGTGGGAGAGAGGGAAGGAGTCTCACTTGAGGCTTTCTCACAATCACAATGGGGGAATACACACAAAGGTGGAGGCTGAAAACAGTTTTCCTCTTCTTAGTTGTGAAAGCCAAAAGAACTCTTGTACAAAGAAATAGAAGAACCCTATATGTGGGTCTCAAAACAAACTCAACTAACTAAGGTGGCATACTAACTGAGCCACAAACTAGAGTAGATAAGGATAGCTGTCATCCAGCTATTATTCGTGGGCGGTGTACCAACCGCATCTCCAGCTAACAGGTCGGTGACATAAATGCACAACAGTCACCCTGGCATATCGCGAGTGGAGCTCGATATCTCAACACTCCCCCTCGAGCTCAATCCCAATTCCTGCACACCAAAAGGTCTCTGAACTTGCACAGCTTCTCTGCGCCCAATGCTTTCGTGAAGATGTCAGCTACCTGATCCTCTGTGCTGACATAAACTAGATCAATGAGACCTAGTAAAACCTTCTCCCGCACATAGTGATAATGCACCTCAATGTGCTTTGTTCTGGCATGAAAGACTGGGTTCTTTGCCAAATGTATACTACTCATGTTGTCACAATAAATGACAACTGGCCCATCTGTAGACTGATGCATATCATAGAGTAGCTTATGCAACCAAGCTACCTCACATGCAGCCATTGCTGCACCCCTGTACTCAGCCTCTGTGCTTGACAAGGCAACTGTAGGCTGTTTCTTGCTGCTCCAAGTGACTGCAGCACTCCCAAAAGAGAACACATATCCACTGGTAGATCGTCTATCAGAAACGCTACCAGCCCAATCAGCATCAGTGTATCCATGCAACTGTATCTGAACCCCAGCCTCATAAAATAGTCCATACTGCAATGTGGACTTCACATACCTGAGTATGCGTCTAGCCGCATCCAAATGCGGTTTCCTTGGAGCCTGCATAAACTGACTTACCAACCCAACAGCATAGCTCAAATCTGGCCTGGTAATAGTCATGTAAATCAAACTTCCTACTATGCGTCTGTACATAGTAGGGTCTTCCAGAAGCTCACCTGCATCTGTGCTCAGCTTCACATTCTGCTCCAAAGAAACTGAAATAGGCTTACAGCCTATCATCCCATATTTGGACAGCATGTCCAATCCATACTACCTCTGCAAGAGCTGTATCCCACTTGGTGATCTAATCACCTCAATGCCCAAGAAATAACGCAGCTCTCCCAAATCCTTCATCTCAAACTTCTGCCTCAATAGCATTTTCACATGAAGGATATCTTCATCACTATCACCTGTGATGATCAAATCATCAACATAAATGACCAGCAGCATAATCCCTTTCTCTGTTTTTCTCACATAGAGTGAGAAATCTGCCTTGGAAATCTGAAAGCCAATAGTGACAAGATACTGTCCTATCTTGTCAGACCATGCTCTAGGTGCTTGCTTCAAGCCATACAAGGCTTTCTTCAACCTGCAAACAAACTCAGGATGAATAGCATGAACATAACCTGCTGGCTGCTCCATAAAGACCTCTTCTTGCAAATCACCATGCAAGAAGGCATTCTTTACATCCATCTGATGTAAAGACCATCCCTTTGATGCAGCCATAGCAATGGCTGCTCTTACGGTTGCCATCCTTGCAACCGGGATGAAAGTTTCTTCATAATCAATGCCATATGTCTGTGCATACCCCTTGACAACTAATCTTGCCTTGTATCTATTCACAGAACCATCTGCATTGTGCTTGATCTTATAAACCCACTTACAGCCAATTGCATTCTTGCCTTTAGGCAAAGGCACCAATTCCCATGTAGCATTAGCATCCAAGGCATCCATTTCTTCATCCATGGCTTTCTCCCATTTTTCATTTCCCATGGCTTGCTCAAAAGAAGTGGGTTCTGGTTCCTGTATCACTTTGACCATATAGGCATAGTGAATGGCTGTAAATCCATCATATTTTAGCCTATCCACAGGATACCTAACCCTGGTAGACCTGCGCAAAATAGGCTCACTTCCAGGTGCTCTCAAAACATCCCTGGTCTTCCTTACTCCAGGTGTAACAACAGAAGGAATACCCAACTCATCATCAATGCTCTGTTCTGAGCCACTGGATTCACCATCCACATAAGAGTGACCTGCATTCACATCAAACATGGGCTGATCTACCTTCTCTTTTCCTTTTCATGATACCTGCGTACCACTATCTGCATTGCTTTGAGGGGATTCTCCTGATCTCAATCTGCCTGTCCATGGCGAAGTATGTGAACCACTGGTAGAGGACACTCCAGGTCCACTGATATTTTGTGATTGCTGCTGTGCATTCTGTGCAGCATTACCATTTTGTGCATCTACATCAATCATCACATTTACTGGTTTATACCAGCTGCTCATCTCATCAAAAACAACATCTCTGCTCACTGTGAACTTACGTGTAGAAGGGTTATAGCATCTATACCCTTTCTGCTGCAGAGAATAACCAATAAAGACGCACTTCTCAGCTTTTGGATCCAACTTGGACCTCAACTCATCTGGCACATGGACATAAGCAATGCAACCAAAAATCTTCAAATGAGAAATATCTCGTTTCCTACCAGTATACATCTCCTCTGGCGTCATGCCATGTATTGCTGCAGTGGGAGTCCTGTTCATTATATAGACTACTGTAGCAACTGCTTCAGCCCAATAATAATCTGGTAGATCTTTTTCATTTAGCATAGCCCGAGACACCTCTCCAATATGCCTGTTTTTTCTTTCTGCAATTCCATTTTGCTGTGGGGTATGACTGCATGAATATTGCTGCTTTATACCATGCTCCAGCAAGAACCTTGCAAACTCATTTGAGAGGTACTCTCCCCCTCCATCTGACCTTAGGCATTTTATTTGCAGGCCTGTTTCTTTTTCAACCATAGCTTTGAAAGCTTTGAAGTGCCCAAACACTTCACTTTTCTTTTTCATAAAATACACCCACAGTTTTCTGCTGAAGTCATCAATAAATGTGACAAAATAGTGACAGCCTCCAATAGATGCAGCTTTTGTAGTCCACACATCAGAGTGGATTAATTCCAATGGTTTTTTCTCTCTTGAACATGCCTAGGAAAAGATTTCCTTGCCTGTTTCCCAAATTGACAGGCTTCACAAATCTTGTGCATTTCTGCAACCTTGAATTTTGGCAATCCTGCGACAATATTTTGGGCTTGCATTGATTTAAGTCGCTGTATATTAACATGACCAATGCGTTTGTGCCAGATATCAATATCTGCAACTACACCGGTCCCATGTGCAAACATTGCTGCACTCAATTCAGGCATGTCTGCATCCAACGTAAACATCCTGCCCTTCTTCTTTCCTTTTGCTATCAAGCGACCATTATTTTTCATATCCTTAACAAAGCATCCATGAGGATTAAATCTGACCTGCAAGCCCTGCTCAACCATCTGACCAACAGAAACCAGGTTCTTGGTGATGTTCGGGACATGAAATACATCAGACAAGTATTTCTTTTTCCCATCCTGCATAGACAAAGGAATTTTTCCAATCTGCACAATAGGATGTGCAGTATCATCACCAGTCTCCACAAATCCTGGTTTTTCCATTTTTCTTGCATCCTGCATCCATTCAGCATGACCTGTCATGTGGTTTGATGCACCCGAGTCAACATACCACACATCATTGCTTTCTTCCGCACTTGTTACAGAATTTGTCATATGCTGCACCATAAACAAATGCTCATTTCTGTCATCACCCTGTCTACTAGAGGATGCATAATTGCCTTGCTGCAATTTTCCATTCATAATGTCATTCTGCTTTTTATAGCAGTCCTTAGCCATATGACCCATTTTGCCACAATAGTAGCATTCAATATTGCTGTTTGCATTTTGGCCTCTCTGCCATCCACCACGGCCTCTTTGGCTCCCCCTGCCTCTAGAGTTCCCACGTCCTCCTGCATAGGATTGGTTTTCTTGCGTTTGCTGCATATTCTAATTTCTACCACGGCCTGCAGATCGGCCTCCTCTACCTCTGCCTCTACCTCTGCCAGCATTTGAGTAGAAGACAGTTTCTTTTGAAGTTCCTGCTGAAGAAGATGCACCCCCATTTCTCTGCTCTTCAGAAATTAGAAGAGCAATTAACTCCTCAAAATCAGGAAAGTTTTCACGGATGGCAATGGATGTCCGGAACTGTGCATAATCCTTTCCTAGACCATTCAAGGTCACAGAAACCAAATCGTCATCATCCACTGGCGACCCAATGGAAGCAAGTGCATCTGCAATTTTCTTCACTTTCATGTGGTAGTCATTTATGCTCAAATTTTCTCTCTGCACACATTGTGCAACTCCTGTTTGAGTTGCATTTTCCTGGCTTGCGTATTTGTGCTATACATTTTTGCCAAAGTATCCCATGCCTCCTTTGGCATATTTGCATCCTGAATATGCACAATCATGGAGTCCGAAATACTGATAGACAGCCAGTACATAACTTTCCTGGCTCTCTCATGCCATCCTTTGAATGCCTGCATTTCCTATTGACTAGGAACATTAGGAAGAACAGGTTCTTCTTCATTTCCTGTAATGAATTCCCAATAGCCTTTTCCCATCAAGAAATTCGTCATTCTAAACTTCCATGCCTGGAAGTTGTTCTTATCAAGCTTTTCAGTGACAATCTGTGAAAGAGAATCAGATGCCATTACAGAACACTGCAAAATATTCTGTCACTGCAAAAAACACAGCTTTTTGCCTCACACGGGCAGATCTGCAAAACTGACGATAGTGGTATTTCACCACATAGTCGCTTCCTAGTGACAATTTTGCATCAACAGGCAACAGGCATGAATCTGTAACTCCCAATATCTCTGCACACAGGCATACGATGCAATTTCTGCGGCACCTTTCCACCAACTAGCCGCGCAGTGGTCGCACAGCCAAAAACAGGGCCTTTTTCTGAGTGCCTGCGAAGAACTTCCGCCTTCAAAACGGGCCCCAAAACGGCCTCAAATATACTGCGCTCTCGCCACACCGTGAAGGGCGTCTCAATCTGAAACAGTGCACTCCTGCACTTCTGGCTGTGCTACTTGCAGAGATTTGCTCCCAAACTCGAAATAGGAAAGCAACACTGGTCCTCTTACCAGGACACCACGAACTTGGCTTGCTTTCTTGAGCTCCTTACCACGAACAAGGCTCTGATACCATGTGAAGATTGTGGAAGAGAGGGAAGGAGTCTCACTTGAGGCTTTCTCACAATCACAATGGGGGAATACACACAAAGGTGGAGGCTGAAAACAGTTTTCCTCTTCTTAGTTGTGAAAGCCAAAAGAACTCTTGTACAAAGAAATAGAAGAACCCTATATGTGGGTCTCAAACCAAACTCAACTAACTAAGGTGGCATACTAACTGAGCCACAAACTAGAGTAGATAAGGATAGCTGTCATCCAGCTATTATTCGTGGGCGGTGTACCAACCGCATCTCCAGCTAACAGGTTGGTGACATAAATGCACAACAGTCACCCTGGCATATCGCGAGTGGAGCTCGATATCTCAACACGCTGTCCCCTACCACCCCTTTAGCCACCCTCCCCCTCCTCCTGATATCCCCTCCTCTTCGCACCCCCCCCCCCCTCCACCGTTCCTCCGGAGGCAGTTGTTCTCACTACCCATCCCTCTCCCACTGCCTCTCAAATGGGGCCTCAGCCTCGCTCGCAAGCCTCAGCCCTTGGGCAAGGACAACGCTAAGTCTTCTCCCACATAGCCGGTGGTCTCATCCGTGCAGCAGCAATCTAGCGCTTTTCTAGCACAAGGCGTACCTTCTACAGTGCCGTCAGGACCTCGCGGCCCGCTCCCTCCCTAGGCTATGGTTACCTCCTCTCAGTCACAGCCTACTCCCTCTCTTTTGCAGGACTCCACCTCCTTGAAGAAGTTTAAGTCAGGCGGCTTGTTCTCCCAGTGTCCAGGTCGAAGGCCCTGCCCTGGGCAACCCTTGTTGAGAGAGGTCCGGAGGATGGGACCATTGAAATATCTAGAGATCCCGTAAGAGTATCATCCTGCCCTCTCCCGTATGAGTATCATCCTGCCTTAGAGAGAAAGGGGTTGGCTCACCTCCACGGGAGAGGAGAAGTGGACGCCCACTTTGTTTGATTGTATGATGCAAGAGAAGCAATTTCGCATGATGGAGGCATGGATGGGCCCCTGTGGGATAGATCTTCATCTTGCCCATGGAGACTCAGCTACTTCTCAGTTCATTGTGTAACAGTAACTTAAGCCTTACTCCAAATCTATTCCTGCTGGGATTTTGTATTATTTTACAAACCACACTGTGCATGTAAATTCACTTAAAAAGCACTTACGGTAAATTCATAGAACAGCAACTTGATTTCTGGTGAAAAAAATGGATTAAATGGGTGCTTTACATGCAAATAAGATCTCATTGTCTGTCTTTTCATGGCGTCTTTCTTGGAAAAACCATAAGAATGCAAAACATATGGTTTATGGTTTGCATCCTCCCATGATTTGCAGAAAAGGCGGATACAATGAGCAGATAATTACTATGTCCGCTATTAAGCAAAATAGGTTTTCCTTGTCTATCTGTAACTTAAGCATTACTCCAGATATATTCCTACTAGGATTTTGAATTGTTTTACAAGCCATACTCTGCATCTAGATTCACTTTAAAAACCACTCAATGTAAATTCATATAAACGGCAACTTGACTTCTGGTGAAAAAAATGAACTAAAAGGAGAATCGTTTTACAACACTTACTTGGAAAACCATAAGAATGCAAATGCATGTGATGTATGGTTTGCATCCTTCCACGTTTTGCACAAAAGGGAGATACTGAGGAACAGATAATTATTATGCCCGGATGCTAACCAAGGATTCCTAAGAGATGTTTCTATGTGGTATCAACAAACCTGCAAGAGAGGCAGGAAGCAAGCTTGCCACTTTGTTACCAACTGCACAAGCTGCTGCTGCTACAGCCAAAGAAATGGATACTGTCTCCACAGTAGGCGTCGCAATAAGTTCAGGCAAAACATCCTCTGTATGCAAATCAAGACAAAGTCAAATACTTATTAAGCTCTTAGAAAAGAAACCTCTCAAAACACCAACGTTGAGAAAAAGTTCCTTCCTTGTACTTGTCCTCCACCACTTGACTAAAAATAGATATTTTGTAATCACCATGTGCAGCACTTTGAGTGAAATCATGGGAATTGTCAGGTATTGACATGATCACTGTGAAGTATGCAGCCATGGCCAAATTGTCTGCAGCCATCCCTGCTGCGAAACTGCTGGCCGATGTTAAACCTAAGGCCTGATGCAAAACACATAGCCTACAAGTGAGAGCCTCTTCTCTCTAAACATAACACTTGTGTACTTAAGATGCTATAACCTAAACAAAGAGTCTGAAATACACTTTTCCTTTTGTAAAAGTGATGCATAGGCAATTAGCTTCAGATAAATAGAAAGCAACACGTGCAGCTTATCAAAGAACAGATTATGCCTTTAAACTGTATAAAGAGGTTGTCCCATAATGTGATGTTATTTCTGCTTTCGAACACTCAGAATCTTATAAAATCCAACATTTTTAAAAGGATTTGGCGTCTACACATATTTGAGCATTTGAACACACAAAAGGTATTGATACTATGAAAAGCGTTTGATAGGTTCATCAAACGTTTGAAATATTTGAAAAATACGTGTTTTAAAACTCCAAAAGAATGGTGCTTTGACAGCACATGTTTCAAATAATTTCAAACGTTTGAAAAACTAGATGGTTGAAAAAATCCACTTTTGAAAAAACCCCAAAGCCCAAATCAGCATCGATTTGGGCTTTTTCTTGGCATCCATACCTGCGTAGTAACTGCACAATCCCCTTTCTGCTTCGGCCTACAGTGTTCTCGAGTCTTTATACAGCCCATTGGCCCAAAGCTCAAGGGCTCTTTGCTCATACAAGCATGAAAAAGAACACCCTGGAAGTGGTTAATAAAAAGCTCCTCAGAGCAAACAAGAAAGAAACCAAGGCTGAGGCTGATAGTGCCATCTCAACCCTGTTATGGACTCCGAAAAAAAAGGGGAACCCCTCCCATTCCCTAAAGAAAATAACCCTCCTGAAAAAAGCTGCTCGTGAACTTCCCGCTATCGTACATTTTTAGAAGAAGCCTCTGTAGAAAAGTGTGAACTTGTGGAGCAACGTGTCCTTATAATGTATTTTGAAAGCAATGCCATATCATAAAGAACTCATGTGCACGAATCTCGAAGATTCTCCGTCCTGTGGGTAGAGAGGGTGCAACATGGGATTTGTGTATGAACTGATGGACATGATGGTGGACCAGCTGGATAACATGAATATCTCAGCAAATCAATGCAAAAAGTACATGACGTGTGTGGAAAGGTAGGCTTTTATGGGTCACTTGCAGTATCCTTTTATGCATTTTCTAACTAGACATGACTCGTCACTCAAACACTTGGTGACTCATGTTTATCAACGATGGCTTGTACCTGAATATGATGTACTCTCCCTTGAACACTGCTGCATTTGTCCTTCATCCTATTTGCAGAGGCAAGGGTCAAGAAACTCACCAAGAGGTGTAGAGTGGTTGGATGACCACCTTCGAGCCGTATAGCGAAGGCAATAAGGCTGAACACATTAAGATAGGTGGTGTCCTACATCCCTTGCAGATCCCATCTGGCAAATGGGGAAGCATCTCTATGGACTTTATCGTTGGATTACCTAGCACATAGAGGGAGCACGACTTTGTGTGGGTCATTGTGAGTTGGGCAACCAAGATGGCTCAACTTATTACAGCCAATAAAGAGGTTAAAAATCATGAATTAGCAAAGCTATTTGTGGAGAGTATCTATACATTGTAAGGGCTACTATCTGGTATTGTTAGTGATTGGGATAGCAAATTTAACAGCCATTTTTGGAGGTCTATGGTTTTCAGGTCGGAAACTACTTTGAATATGAGCACTCCAAATCATCCACAAAGTGATGGTCAAACTGAAAGAATCAATCAAGTCATAGCATAAGTAAGGAAAAGACAAACTAATTAGGAGTAGTATTTGCTCATCTTAGAATTTACATATAATATAGTGAAGCATTCAACTATAGGTTTTAGTCCATTCATGATTATGTATGATTTTAACATAGAGTCCTAATTGCGGTGGGACTCAAAAAAGAGAAGATTCAAGCAGCCAAAGATTTTCTTGAGGATATGAGTCAAATGCTTAAATTAGCTAAAGAAAGTAGTAGAAAGGATCAAGATAGAGCGAGAAGTATGTAAACCCTGATCGTAGAAAGGTGGAGTTTGAACAAAATGAGAAAGTCTATTTTACGATGCCCGAATCTCTAGAGTCCCTAAAGACAACAAAATATACAAAGTTGTCTCCTAAGTATTGTGGACCATTCCTAATACTTAAGAGAATTGGAGAACTTCATTACAAGAAGGATGAGAGATGTAAGTAGGTTAAAAAGGAAATTAGGAGATGATGACAATCTCATTGAAAATGAAGTCCTAATTGAAATCATTAAACCTGCTACTTTACTTCATGAACCAAAAAAAACTTTAGATAGGCATGAAAAAAAGAACAAGACATACAGTTTATCAAGAATGTCTGGTTAAGTGGAAAGATAGACCTGAAGAGAGTTCAACATTGAAAGGGTAAACAATCTCCAAAGGAGGTTTCCATATATATATCCCATAATCACGGAATCCTAAGGCTTGGCTATGGTAAGGCGGGAAACCACACGCCTTGCCAGTGCTTGCATCGAAGGCTAAGACCTAGGGGATCTCTATGCCTAGGCATTAATTATTAGCAAGCCTAAGAGAAGGCTAAACTAAGGACACCTGGCACCACTTGTGAGCGTTGGTCTTGAGGGAGAGCTCGTGGTTGGGTGGAGAGCCTAGAGGATGCTCTCTTATGTAGTCCTTGTCACAACTACACCTGTTGATGCAAGGGTCTGCTCTCCCATAACCAAAGGCAACACTTAGAGTAATCTTATCCATACAAAAAGGGTTCAGAATCGATGGTCAAACTCCGCATCAACCAACCAACTACTCTAATCCTTTGCTACTCTACCAAGTCTTAGATCCCATTGTCTCCCGGGTCTCCATCCCCTCGCTTTAACTCCATCTAGAGTAACTCTCTCTAGCCGATACTGCAGAAAACTGGGTAGGGCCTTGCTTCTTCCATGCCGCGAGAATGGTCTCCCCAATATCCTTACTGGCACCACTCATGTGGGCAAGCGCACTTAGCCTCTCCTTACGGTGTTTTTTTTTTTTTTTTTTTTGGGGGGGGGGGGGGGGGAGGGGGGGAAACGGGACTTCATGCCCCTAGTAATCTCACTAAACGATTGTCCCGCTGTGCCCACCCAATGTGTGTTTGCTGCCCCAGCATACGACCCTCTTAGTTTTGGACATCTGAGTGCTAGATTAGAGAATATCACTCAAACTCATATCTACCTTAGGGTGACTCATCTCTACCTTAGGGTGGCCCGAATGAGGCCGCTTGAGAGATGCTGCAAAACTTATCAAGCTCTGCATCATTGGGGACCCCTTTCTTGTGAAAGCGACCTCCATGAACATGCATTGGTGAGACTAGGGTAAGCGGGCCGATAAAGGGGCACCTGCTAGAAGGCCCCCACTCTTTTCGTCAATATAGCCACCCACAAAACGTACTAGGCCAGCGAAAAGACTCCATCTCGTGAACCAGAAGCCTCCAACTCGTCACCCAATGCTATCCTGTTACTTGGGACGAGGGTCTCCACCACAGCATGAGCTCTTGCTTGCTTGCCTTCTAGTCCTAGCTCAACTCCAGAATTGTGTAGAGCCACCATTCTATTTACTTTTCTCTGTCAAGCATTAAGAGTCACGGTATGCATATCTTCTACATACCAGCTCCCTTAACCATTGCCATACCCACCTCTTTACTGAAGATATTCTCTCACTCTTCCCACCATCAATCCATCTTCGAGCCCTCCACTCTCTCCACCATCTTCAAGCCCTCCACTCTTTCCATCATCGATCGATGTCTCCAAATCCTTACTCCAAAAGATCTACGGCGCAATCCATTGCTTCGTACTACAACCAATTGATTGCAATCACTTGGATCTTCCCTAGCTGAGTCAATCATCCCACCTGCACCCATTTGTGAATGAAAAAGAGAAGTATAAGAATGAGAGAAAGTGAAGCTACCTACTATACATCCTAGCTGTGTCAAGCATCCCACCTGCGCCCATTCGCGATTACAAGGATGCAATGCATTGAGCCACCTTGTGAGTGCATCAAATGTCTGATTGAGAGGCACCCAGTTGTAAGAGGTATTCTCTACTCTGATGTGTTGCTGGACTTCCAAGGACGTAGAGTGTGCTGTTGTGGAGGGATTCACGTCACGCCAGGGCTGCTATGCACCGCCAAACGCCATCAACAAATGAAGAAGCAGCTCTCAACAATCCCTCAATTTTCCATGTCTCCCATCGCTGCTGCAAGCCGAGCCCTAGCTCAAAAGAATCGCAAATTCTCTGTCCATGACTACGAATCACTGCTATAGTAGATCAAAGGCTTGCCCCTTGACTTGTGCTCTATAATGTCTTTTAAAGTACCACAAACTAAATTTTTTAGTGTATTCCATGTTTATTTTCTTTGCAAGCAGCTCAATTTTCGTATCAATAGCCCTTATACTTAGGATTGTGATGGGATTACTGTATGCAATAGATTGTACTTAGGGATGTACGACTACTGTATGCAGAGGGTGTACTTTGGATTGTGATGGGATTACTGTATGCAGCAGATTTTACTTAGGAATATGATGGGATAACTGTATGCAGAGGGTTGTGATGGGATTACTATATGTAGAGGGTTGTCGGTAGGAATGTACAATTCTTTGAAGGCAGTAGTTCGCGTTGGTCCCTTTCATGTAAATTATGTATGCCTTTGGTTGAATGCAAATGAGAGATCTACAAGTTGCATTTATCTATAGGTGCAACTGAGAGATCCATAACTTGATTTGATTTATAGGCTTCTTATGTACCTATTTTCTTGTGGTTTTTTTCTAAGAACCCTTGCTTGGGTGCATGGAAGGCTAACTTACCTCACTGGCTGATTTATAGGCGACTTTAGCAGTGTGGTCTCCAAGCATAATCCATCCTGTGTTTCTCAACACAACACCACGCTAGTTGCACCATAGTGCTTTGTCAAAGCTGTGTTTCTCAATGCACATTGTGTCCATAGCCATGCAAACCCGACGAAGCAAGTGACTTGCAGTCAAAGGAAGCAAGAGTCGGAGTTCTCAACTCAAAAGGACAATTGTGGATGCTCGGCCCACAACCATTGCTGCCCCCCTACACCCTTTGCTTGGTACTAGCCCCACAACCATTGCTTCCCCCCCTCTACCATTGCTCGGCCCACAACCATTGCTTCCCCCCCTCTACCATTGGTGGATGGTGATCCCACAACCATTGCTACTTCCTCACAGCCCTTGGTGGATGGTGATCCCAGAACCATTGCTGTTCCCGGCAAGAGTTGGTGGGATGGATTCCGAAAGAGGCATACAGAGCTGACATTCCGAGTGGCAAAGCCACTTGATCACTCAAGAGCTGTGAGCCTCTGTCCTGACATTGTTGCTTCTTTCCATGACAACCTAGAGACAATGTATAATCTACACAGATACCCACCTCAAAACATATGGAATGCTGACGAGACGGGTGCAAGGATCTAAAGATAGAGGAATGAAAGTGCTTTCTAGGAAGGGCTCAAGGCAAGTATACGGACTAAGGCCCGATTCAAGGGAGTGGTATACAATTCTTTGTTGTGTTAATGCGGCTGGCTTTGCTCTTCCAGGATATTACATATTCAAAGGAAAGAGAGCAATGCATAATTATCTAAGCCAATGTGAGGAGGAAGCTGTCACGTCAATGCAAAACAAGGCTTAGATGACAGGCCAACTATTCACTGCATGGCTTCAGTACTTCAAGGCCTCTGTTCCAAATGGAGTCACACCGACAAACAGAAAATTGCTCATAATTGATTGACATGGGAGCCACACTGTATTGGATGTTGTGGCCAATGCTACAGAATGGGGGATTGATATTGTGACATTGCCAGCACATACTTCCCATAAGCTCCAACCCCTCGATGTGTCAATCTTTAAATCTTTTAAGAGCAACTTCAACAAGGAAAGATCGGTTTGGTTGATGCATAATTTCTGCCCCCAAGTTTTGGGACATAGCCTATTGTCAAGAGGACGTGAATTTATGAACCGTGACTAACTTTGGCTTAGGGGACTAGCCCACGGGAAGCGACACTTCCCAGAAGTCCCTAGGTGCACACACTAGGCCTACATGCTAGGGGCAAGGCAAGGTTTAGAGGGGTCATAAAGTTAGGCCCAAGAAAACCAATGTTTCATTGGTTAGAAGGGTTAGAACTTTATTGTGGGGGCAAACCAATGTTCCATTCACATGTCATGCTCTAGCCGAGATAGCATGACCTCGGATAGATCGGTGGGCATTTTCTCTTAGATGACCAACTTTTGTAATAGTTAATGTGCGTAATTGAAATGGTCAAGAGAAGTAACTGCCAAGGTCCTAGGTGAGGGCGGAATGGCATTGACTAGATAGTTCTGAGTGCTAAGGCCTAGGTGCACCTAAATGTGAAATAATGCCAAGGGGCAAGTGGTTTTTAATGTGCCCCAAGAGAGGGGAAAAAAGATGCACCAAGTGGAGAGGCTATATTGATGACATTTGGCAAGGAGAACTATCTAGGGAATTGAGGGTCTCATGGATAAGTATGAAGGAAAATAACGAAGGAATATACGTAATCTGATGATTTACTATCCTTGAGAATAGGCTGGGTGGAATAACAGATAGCCATCGCCCGTGATTGTTTCAACGAGTAGAGATTCAGGTAGCAGATAAAAACGTGGATAGATAACGTAAGGGAAAGAAGCCAAGAAGTGAAACCTGGTGACATTTTGGTATCAGAGCATGGTTAGAGGATGAAAGGGATTCGTGATCTACGACGAAATCGGTGAAGGTGTAGGATAACGAGGGTTGTATGTGACGTGATCCTGGGCGATCAACGGTGTAACAAGAGAAAGGATGATCTGCGCCAAGAGGAGCGTAGGGTCTAGAGAAGGATAGACGGGTCGAGCTGGACGTGAGCTTGGGCGCTGTTGACGTCGAAAGAGCGTTGAGGGCACGGCTTTCGTCACCTGCAAACACCTCATGACCACGCTTTGTGACCTTCACGGAGCTCGTCGCTGGTCGCAGTATTCTCCGTCTTGCCCGTCAACCTAGTGATCATCTTGCGTAGCACTTCCTTCATGGCAAGTCTGGAATTTGCGACGGTTCTTTAGTTCTGCTGTAACCTCCCAATATCATTGGACGGAACTGATCGGCGCTAGGTGAGGCTACGTAGAGATCGACAGAAAGCAGGCTCGGAGCAATCGTCGGCACCCCTGCGTGCGAAAATAAAGGGCGACTCTGGAGATGCAGGTCTATTACTGAGCCATCGTTTCGGGCTTGGACCTCCACCCACTGGGCTGCCCAGTTTCTCTCGTGAGGCAACGCCCGCCTTGGCTCCGCAACGTCGGATTATTTCATCAGGGAGCTCTTTCCCTCGTACAGTTTTTTGTTTTCAATTGGTCCTGTTATTTCTGCACTGTTTTTATTTATTTTAAAAAAAAAATCAGGAAAGCAGGACAGAAGTGAAGGGTGTATATATTGGTTATTTGGGTTTTTTTTTTTTTTTTTTTAAAGAGAAGAAAGAGAAAAAAAAAAATCCCATCTTCCACTGTGAACCTATGGAAGCAGAAGGGCAGAATTCAAGAGTGAATCCTGAGTCTAGAGTACAGTCTACACAACAGATGTCACATCATGCAGCACCTACATTGATTGGTAGGATTTCGATATTAGAGGATGCTTTACAGCAGATTATGAACCAGTAGCTTCAAGTGAATGCTGGTCAAAATGAGATCAGGGAGATGGTGCAAGCCTTGTCGGCTAGACCGTCTAGAACTGATAAGGGCAAAGCTCCAGCAGAGTCAGAGCCCAGTATACATTCCTTAGAGCGCGCAAGGGTCAAAGTGCCTAATATCGCTAATTATAGACCGGAGAAGTACGCTGGTCGGATGACCGAGCGCAGCTCTGATGTGATCGAGGTTTGGTTACACAAGTGGGAAGAAGCCTTCGCCATTTGTGAGATTAGATCCGATCTAAAGAAAATCCGCGAGGCCACACATCTGTTTATTGAGGCAGCGGACAGATGGTGGATAAAGCAACAGAAGGATCAAGTTGCTCCAACCACCTGGGAAGGGTTTAAAGCTGAATTCAAAAAACACTTTCTCCCACCTGATGAAGAATCCCGAGCTTGGGATGCTTATAGAAATCTTCGTCAGAGGAGTCTGTCAGTGGCAGAGTACACTCACAAATTCAGGGAATGTGTCATGAAAATAACAGACCCTCTCCCTATGTCGGTTCAGTTAAAGAACTATATCTATGGACTAAACGACAAAATCAAAATGGAAGTTCGGGCTAAATATGTGACTACACTAAATGAATCTATTGCAGTAGCCCTGAACTATGAGGATGCCAGAGGCAGATCTGGTGGATTTGTGCAGGCAGGGACTCAGTATGAGTACCCGAAAAAAGGGGGATTTCCGAGGAAATGGGTTTCAAAGACAAGTGTCTCGCAGCCAAGTGGCCAAACCAAGCAGGTGAAGCCGGTTGAGGGACCAGTAAAAACAAGTACCACCGTTGGGGTGAAAAGGAAAATAACTCCAATGGCAGCCCGGGCTTGGTCAAAGTCCTCGTTGACTCCTGAACAAAAAGAAAAAGCTAGAAAAGAAGGATTGTGCTTCGGCTGCCTTCAGCGACATCAGTGGAAGGATTGTCCACTGAATAAAGACCGTCGCACGGCTAATATGATAATATCTGAATGCGACGTAGAAATGCAGAAGAGTCCCAATGCAGAACATATGCAGATGCAACTGGCGGGACCTTCTCAGAGGTTAGTACCTTGTTTGTTATGTGTATCTGTTGCTAAGTTAGTGACGAGTGCACCTGATAACATCCTATCTAAGCCCGCAGCAACGGGGTATACAGCCTTCAATGATACGGAGTTAATTAAAATGAAAGGGCAAGTGGCCAGTCATGATGTCATTGTGTTGTTTGACTCAGCGTCAACTCACAATGTGATTAACTCCAAGCTCGTGAAGAGGCTGAAATTAAAGACAAGTCCATCTGACTATGCGTATACAGTCAGGATGGCAGATGGAAGTTCAACTGAAGTATGGGACCAAAGGGTTACCCAGTTGGAACTTCGGATTCAGGACTATGCTGAGAAGCTTGATTTTGAAATGACCAAGCTTGCTCATGCAGATATAGCCCTGGGTATGGCATGACATTCTAGGAAGAATCCAGCCATTGATTGGAAAAAGCACGTATATCAATTCAAGATGAATGATGTGCTTTATGTCTTGCGAGGTGAAAAAGATATACCTCAGGGACCGTTGGTTTCCGTGATGGAAATCAGAAAAGCTCAAGTAGAGTTTTTATTCCTTTGCACGGCATCGGTAGAGCCGGTGGATGATTCTTCGGCTAGCACTGATGTTACGCAAAGTGGTGAGATGGGCAAGCTGGCTGATCTTATAACAGAGGAGTTCTCTGAATGTTTTAGGGATGAACTACCTTATGGGTTACCTCCAGAGCGGAAAGTTCAACATAAGATTGAACTGATCCCGGGGGCAGAACCCATAAATAGACCTCCCTATAGAATGAGTTTTGCTGAAGAAGCGGAGGTGCGTAGACAACTGGAAGAATACCTCAAGTTGGGGCAGATTCAACCAAGTTTCTCACCTTTTGCTTCGCCAGTGATATTAAAGAGGAAAAAGGATGATACGTTTCGCCTCTGTATAGATTACAGAGCATTGAATAATATCACTGTTAAGCATCCGATGGCTCGGATTGATGATTTGCTAGATGCATTACATGGAGCCCTGATTTTCAGCAAGATAGATCTTAAGTGCGGCTACCATCAGATCCGGATTAGAGCCGAGGATGTGCATAAAACCGCTTTCAGAAGCAGGTTTGGTCATTATGAGTTTTTGATAATGCCCTTCGGACTTACCAATGCTCCAGCGACCTTCGTCATGCTTATGAACCATTTACTACGTCCGTATATCGGAAAGTTCGTAGTACATTTTATTAACGATATCTTGATATTCAGTAAAAGTGTTACTGAGCATCATGAACACTTAAGAATAGTGTTCAGTACTTTGAGGAAAGCCAGTCTTTATGTGAATAAAAAGAAAACTATACTGTGTATGGTTAGGCTTGAATACTTAGGGTTCATAATTACTCCACAGGGGGTAGAAATGGATCCGAAGAAAGTGGCTGCAATACTAACTTGGCCAATCCCTCAGAGTCTGACCGCGTTGTCTGACCGCGTTGCGATCATTCTTGGGATTTGTCCAGTTTTATAGAAGGCATATCAAAGGATATTCCGGAATAGTATCGCCATTGACTGATCTGACCTCAGATAAAGTACCTTTTATTTGGGGACAGAATCAACAAGAAAGTTTTAACACCATAAAACAAGCTGTGGTCTCAGGACTGGTGTTAAAAATAGTTGATCCCCAGAAACCGTTGTTCCTAGAAACCGATGCAAGTGGCATTGCGGTAGGAGCAGTCCTCCTTCAAGAGGGAAGGCCAGTAGCCTTTGAAAGCAAGAAGCTTTCTCCCTCTCAAAGGAATTGGCCAACTCATGAATTGGAGTTGTATGCTGTTATCCATGCTTTGAAAACATGGAGGCATTATCTGTATGGTTCAGAGTTTTATGTGGATGTAGATCATGATACTGTGAAACATTTTTGTAAACAACCTGACTTGAGGGGCCGCCAAGCTAGGTGGGCAAAGCTCACATGCAGGAGTTTAATCTAACGATTCGGTACCGAAGAGGAAAAGATAATAAGGTGGCTGATGCGTTGTCTCGCATTATGCACAACGTGAGTTTCACGGTATTAGAGAGTGCTCTAATGACCGAGATCAGAGAAACTCAAAAGGTGGACGAGTTTGTCCAGAGCTTATGGCCTAAAGCTCATGTGTTAAAACCCGGGGAAAGTGAAAAGGATGACCTAGCATCCAGAAAAGGCCAAACTTATGCAAGATATACCATAAGGGATGGTATGCTAGTTAGAAATGGCAAGGTTGTAGTACCTGGTCAGAATGATCTCAGGCAGAGAGTCATTCGACAATGCCATGACAGCCCGTGTGCGGGACATCCAGGAGTCGAGAAGACATATGATCTCGTGAAGCGAGATTTCTTTTGGCCAAAGATGAAAAAGCATATTCATGAATATGTAACACGGTGTTTCTCGTGTCAGGTAAGTAAGGCCGAGCGGGTGAAGCCACCCGGACTTTTACAGCCCTTGGAGATACCACTAAGTAAGTGGGAGAGCATTTCCATGGACTTTATTGTAGGACTACCTGCAACACAAGGAGGATATAATTCTATCCTTGTGGTGGTTGATCGTCTAACGAAGATGGCTCACTTCATTCCGACTAGAGAGTCTGTTAGTGCCCCGCAAGTGGCGGATTTGTTCATTAGACATATATTTCGTCTGCATGGATTGCCTAGATCCACAGTGTCAGACAGAGATGTTAGATTTACCGGTCATTTTTGGACAGCGGTATTTGAGACACTAAGGACTGAGTTGGGAATGAGTAGTGGGGATCATCCTGAGACGGATGGTCAGACGGAGAGAATCAACCAGATTTTAGAGGATATGCTGAGGGCATATGTGTCATTGAAGCAACATACGTGGGACAAGTGGTTGCCATTGTTGGAGTTTGCCTACAATGATAGGAAACATTCCTCTACCGGGTTCAGTCCGTTTGAACTGAACTATGGTTATAGACCAGCCAATCCAACTATAGTTGGAGTACCTCAGAAAGTGCCTAGTGCCGCGAACTTTGTAGTTCAGATACGGGAGATGCTAGCACTTGCGAGAGCTAATATCCGCCAGGCTATGGATAGAGCCAAAGTGTATGCGGATGAAAATCGGTCTATAAGAGTATTTGAAGAAGGAGAAAAAGATTTTCTCAGAGTTCCTTCGCACTCGAAGTCGTTGACTTCAGGAGAGTGTGCTAAGTTATCACCTCGATACTGTGGGCCGTGGTTAATTCTAAAGAGAATAGGCAGTGTAGCCTATAAATTAGAATTGCCACAGGGGTGTAAGGTGCACCCGGTTTTTCATGTTTCGCGCTTAAAGAAATTTTTGCATACAGGTGACTCACTAATCGAAGGTGTGGTTTTGTTTCAGGAGATAGAGGATATTGCAAGGCGCCAGCCAACAAGAATCCTGGACCGAGGAACAATGCAAATACGAAATCGGAAGATACCCACGGTGTTGGTTGCATGGCATGGTCAGCCTCTATCGGAAGCTATCTGGGAATCCGTATACCAGTTACGGAGAGCGTTCCCAGATTTCATCATCGAGGACGCTGATGCTTGAAGAGGGAAGGAATGTTATGCTCTAGCCGAGATAGCATGACCTCGAATAGATCGGTGGGCATTTTCTCTTAGATGACCAACTTTTGTAATAGTTAATGTGCGTAATTGAAATGGTCAAGAGAAGTAACTGCCAAGGTCCTAGGTGAGGGCGGAATGGCATTGACTAGATAGTTCTGAGTGCTAAGGCCTAGGTGCACCTAAATGTGAAATAATGCCAAGGGGCAAGTGGTTTTTAATGTGCCCCAAGAGAGGGGAAAAAAGGTGCACCAAGTGGAGAGGCTATATTGATGACATTTGGCAAGGAGAACTATCTAGGGAATTGAGGGTCTCATGGATAAGTATGAAGGAAAATAACGAAGGAATATACGTAATCTGATGATTTACTATCCTTGAGAATAGGCTGGGTGGAATAACAGAAAGCCATCGCCCGTGATTGTTTCAATGACGAGTAGAGATTCAGGCAGCAGATAAAAACGTGGATAGATAACGTAAGGGAAAGAAGCCAAGAAGTGAAACCTGGTGACATCACACCTACCCCCTTCCTCTCCTCCCACGCTTGGTTTTTTATGAAGGTACGGGATTCTTTAAAGTTTCTTCTTGCTTGCATTACTCACTTATCCCAAGGTCCTCTCTCTCTCTCTAAGGTTCATTCTCCAAGGATTCCGTACACCTGTACGGAAGCATTAATTACTATTGTACGGGCTGTTGCAAGGAATCCAAGGTGGACTGTACGGAATCCTTAGAGCTTATTGTGGGCGCAAATCAATGTTCCATTGGTTTTGTGGGGTTAGAGCATTAATGAGGGGGCCACATGGCAGTCCCTCATGCACACGTACCCCCTTTCTCTCCTCCCACGCTTGGTTTTTGATGAAAGTACGGGATGCTTTGATGTTTCTTCTTGCTTGCATTACTCACTTGTCCTTAGGTACTCTCTCTCTCTCTCTCTCTCTCTAAGGCTCATTCTCCAAGGATTCCGTATGGCTATACAGAAGCATTAATTACGGTTGTACGGGCTGTTGCACGGAATCCAAGGTAGACTGTACGGAATTGTTTTTGCTGGTTGTCAGGAAGAGCCTGTATTATGGTCACTTCTTCAGTGTGAGATCTGTGTTGATGCTTGGTCACCCTGAGAAACTGGTCAGTGGGTTGTGGGTTTGCCAGACCTGTTGAGCAAGTTGGATGCTTTGTGGAATGCTTGGACACCTTTACAGTTAGTGGGTCAAGGACAATGGTGAATGCCTTAGCCTTGCCTTGGCACTTGGGCACTAGTGTGTGCACTAGGATGGAATGCAGGTTGTAGCCAAAGTTTGGCTTGGACAGAGGAACTGCCAGTGGGGAATAATGGAAGGGGCACCAAGTGTTTGGGGCCAGTGTGGTGTCTTCTACTTGGTTTCATTGAGCAGGGGCACTCTAGCCTCCATCTAGTTATTTCTCAAATTGTTTCGAAGTGGTATTGTTTGAAGTTAAGTGGCTGGAAATGATGCGATGTGGCTGTGAACAATGAATATGCAATGATAGTTACGGTCTACTACCCTTTAGGAAACTAAAGGCCAGTTACACCTATAAGATCTTAGCTAGGGTCTGGACCTTAAAGCTCCTACTGCTCTACTTGAAAGGGCTATCAGTAGAAGAAGATAGGGATCTCTCGGACATCTTGCAGGGGTCGGAGTGCATATGGCCTCTCTCATCTTTGAATCGATTAAGCTAGGACCTTGCCAATTGGAGGCCCATCAAGAACTATCATGTCATCCTTTCTCCCAGTTACACCCACGATAGGAGTACTCCGCGCACCAGATCTCTATCCAATCTGGCACTCTCGTATCTGTTCTCCAGCCACAAATATGCTGGCTCGTTCTCCTAAAGTCACTCGATGGAGACTAGGACCCTCTTAAGTGCCCTCTTTCCTGAAGGACCTGCCTGAAATGCAAACCCCCCACTACGCCCATTGTCAAGGTGAACCCCTTGTTGGAAGAAGGTGTCTCCATTTGCGAATGTCCTTGGCTGAAAACATGTGCTCCTAGAGCATGAGAATATCTGGTGATTGCCCAACAAGAGCTCTCCACAACTTCTGTAAGAACAAGTGTTGCAGGTATTAACGTGCCCGACCATGGAAACCGTGCACGTTCCAGCTCACTAGTATCCACCTCATGAAGATGATGGAGTCGTCGCAAATAAGGTCTTTCAATAATAGGAAGCCTACATGGCCAGCAAGTGGACTCTGTTGGGGGCTTATTAGCGCCACCAAGTCTTTGGGGATCCACCTAAGCCTTCAGCTCTCCAGTTGTATAGGGAGCCACTGAGACCAAAGGAAACAGCATATTTGTGCCACAAGGAAATGGACGTGCACAAGACACTAGAACCCCCCACATATAGGGCAGTATCATGTACTAGCTTGGAGTGAGAGCTCAAGATCTTGGCCAATCAAAAGGCATGGGCAAAACCAGGCCAGAATCATGCACTCGCAAATAGTAGCCAAGGCCTCCATAGCAAAAAGGAACAAGAAAGACATCTGGGTGGACTGTATGCCACACCAAATATTTATTGGAAAAAGGAAGTACAAAGGTGACATGAACAAATGATCTGGTTTAACAAGTAAAGAGTGCAAATATATAACTATAGTCAAGGTGCAATGTAAGACAGTTTTGCCCGAAAGGCTTGGAGGGTTCAAGTAAAGATCAGTAAAGCTTAAGACTCTGGTGCCAGATAAAGTGATTACAAGTCAACTATGGTCTGGATGCTGAAGAGAAACTCAACGACATTTAATGTGATCAGGAGGAATCAGACACAAGCAGATTACCCATAAAGCTCATAATCACTTCAGTGGACCAGGGAAGAAATGCTGTCAAGATTATTTCCATTATCAACAAGGCAGTCAGAAATCAAGCCATGCTTACAAATGCATATGCACAGAAATTGATCAGGAAGAATATAAACTACGGCAGCTTCTGAAAATACAACAGTGAAAAAGAAGAGTAAAACATGAATTTCATTCTATGTAGACAGCTTCAAGTGACTTCCCAGATGTTGACTCAGGAAAAACTTTCTTTAATCAAATTTTGTCATGTAGTTATGATAAACATACCTGAGCCGTTGCAGCATAATTTATTGAACCTCCAATATAACTTGCACAAAGAGATGACGCAATCTGATCAAGTGAATTGTCTTGCATTAGCTTAGGCTCTTTTTATACTGTTCCTGCTGTAAAATATATTGAGAATACAGAGCTTCATGCGAAAAGCACCAAATATATCTTATATACACGCCCTCTTATTTTCAATATTATTTACTTGTTAGATGCTGCAGTGACTTGAATCCGTCCGAATGTGGATGCAAATTTCCCTTGGAAATCATTTACAAAGGGTCTTAAACAATAGTATCTCTTGTGTCATGAGGTAACATTCCCAATCATTATAACTATCCAACATGTATTGTCATTAGAAACAACCATTTAGACTCACCCACACCCTGCAATTCTTCTTCTTCCCTGACCTTTCCTGTTGCTGAACCTCTCCCAAGGGTCCTGAATGTCAGGAGAGATGTTTGAGGATTTTCTACCACATATCAGCTCTAGGTTTCTTGGGGTAGACTACCCAACTCTTCAAGAATAAAGTTTGGAAAAGAAATAAGAACTGTGGAAAAGGAAAGTTTTGAGTGTCAATGATACTTGACATGAAACTGTTGGATTCCTGGAGTTTATGTCAAAATTTCAAGTGATAAAGATGTGAACATAGCTGAAGGCTACATGATGTCGTGTTCACCAACATGTTCATTGTTTACGATAACACTACAGGTTCTACAGGATCTTTAAAACTTTCCACCACAATGATTCTTCTTCCGAAAGAGCCAAGCTAGATGAAATATGAAAGGGCTGTGCCTGCCTGAAGACAAGAAAATGACTCACACACTTCAGCTTAGAAATGGGCCGGTGGAGCTTCCCCAGAGGAAAGCTGCAAAGAGAATAAGCCTGCATATCAACCATTAAATTAATTCATTTGAATATGGCTCATCCAATCCTCTATCTTCACCATACAATAGGATGAGTTCCACCAATTGGTGTTAGCTATATCATCCTTCCCCCAAAAAATCAATAAAATGCTGCCTCTTTGCACCATTTGCATTCACAGTGCATTCCCAAACACATTAAAATGATTAGGCTCTTCAGAAGCTCAAACATCCAGTAAATTTCCTGGCCATGACGTTCCACTTGATGCTGCTGGGCTTAGGACCTTATTTTTATCAATTTACAAGCTCGTAGCTCCCCTATTGCAAGGTTGGACCACTACTTTAGTTCCTCGAACCAGGCCTGCTATATATGGATATTAGGCTTGGAATAAGACATACAATTAAATATCTTCAACATGCAACAAGAGTGAAATGGAGCAGGAGAACAAATTGCAGTAAAAGCAAGGCAGCTAAAAACACCAAGTGAGGGTAGTTGACAATGTAAGAATTATATTGCATCGGAAAAATGAGCACAATCCTGGTTTGAAGGGCCTCATACAAAAGGAGAGAAATGGAGGATGGGTACACTTAAGCTTCATAAGCTTGTGGAAGGGGATTGAGGAAGCTAATTTACCACATACCTACTCCCCTTGGTGGCTGCACTTTTTGAACAGGAATGAAGATGCTGAAGAAAGCTACAATGGGGAAGTCAAAATTTTCTTCTACAAAAACCAAATTCAGGACTGAAAGTTTGGTGACAAACCAACAAGGACATGATAGGAGTTGAAGGTTAATACTAGCAACATGTAGGGCAACAAGAAGCAACAAGGACATGATAGGAGTTGAAGGTTAATACTAGCAACATGTAGGGCAACAAGAAGCAGAATAAGAGGACCAAAAGCATTGAGCAACGATGGGTTGACCACAAATGAGGTACTGAGCACCAAAGAAAGAGAGAAAGGTCACAAATCTAAAGCCTAGAAATCAAGTGAAACATTAGTTTTTGGAAACTACAAGGAAGCCTAGCAATGACATGCAGATTTTTCCACAAACCAAAAAAAAACGGAGAGCCGGGAAGAGGTGATTAGCAAAGAAGAAGAAACATTGCAGGAACATAATTATCATTGGAAATGGAGGCTCCAAGGTACAAAGTGTTGGATATTTGGAGCCTCCTATGTGAGCATGGGTAGTGGTGATGTATGTGACTTGTGAGCATGACCTAAGCTATGAGGTGAGAGTGTGAGTTGGTGTGATTGAGAGAATTTCGATAGTTCTACTACCTAGAGAGAACTCACATATACAGCTGCTGGTTGGACTAGGGGACCAAAAAGGAGTGATCTCTTGTATAAGTACTAGAAATGAGCCTGGAAAAATGATCTCTCCAATGTCGAAAGTGAGACATGCCCTCTAGCCAATTGTGCCTATGCTGCCGGTTTCATGGTGAACTTGGGGCCTACAGAAATGCATACCAAGTACATTTGGTCTAACTATCTCAACTGGCTCCCGTGCTAGTGTGAGCCTCACATTGAAGCTCAGCTGCATTATCGTTGAAGATCATAACCTTGGTTTTACCCATGTTGACCTTCATATCTTTGCTGCAATGTACACATCCATAGTCTATGTCACCGGAGCCAGATCCACATGTACTCCTCAAGACCCTCCTACCCTGCATGCTATGCATTTGTGCATGGGTGTGCGCATGCGCATGCACATGCATGTGAATATATACATATATATAAATAAAAATGCAGTAATTTTGCATGGCAACGCCTTGTGGACAGGCTTCAGCATGCCATACATGAATATGGGAGTCATTTTATGCTTGATTGGAGAGCTAAAGTTCGGCATGCTAAAGCAGCGGTTCAATCTTTGACTGTACTTTTTCAGATGCAGCCCCTTTCTTCCCAACAAATGGACACTCTCGCTCAGTCAAAAGCTCTTTTGCAAGCTAATGACCGACGTAAATTGGCCAAGTGGCAGGTTCGAGCAAGGATGACTCAATTTTTGGATAAAGGATGCTCCTCTAAATCCTTTTTTCAAGGGTTACATGCTTTCAGGAGAAAGACATCTTGCCTCAGAGTCCGCAAACGGGATGGGGAATGGACTCGGTCTTTCTCAGAGCTTCAACATGAATGCTTTTCTTATTTTCAGAAGCTATTTGCACCCCCTGATACTCCTTCTTTGCAAGAATTACAAGCTCGGGAGATTCTTTTGCATCAAGTGCATCCCATTATCAACCCACAGGAAGCTCTCAAACTGGATATGCCTTTCACTGATAAGGAGCTTGATGATGCCTTGTCTCATCTTAGCCCTGGTAAGGCTCCGGGGTATGATGGTCTCACAGTGGAGTTTTTCTTACACTTTTGGGAGGATCTTAAAGGTGTCATCCTACAAATGATTAATAACTCTTGGCACACAGGAGTACTCCCCTCCTCATGGAAGCATGGCATAGTTAAACTCATTCCCAAGAGGAAATTGTGTGAGCATCTTATGGATTGGAGGCCCATCACATTGATGCCCGTTATTTACAAACTCTTTGCTAAAATGCTAGTGCACCGCCTTCATCAAGTGCTCTATGAGGGCTTGCATCCTTTGCAATATGGTTTCGTCCCTCGGAGGCAGATTCATGATAATATTGGCAATGCTCTCATGGCTATTGAATATGCAAAATATTCTGAACAGGATGTTTTTATTATGCAAGTGGACTTTGCCAAAGCTTTTGACACGGTCAACTGGGACTTTATCTCACAAACAATGGCTAAGATGGGCTTCGGGCCAAAAATGGCTAATGTCATCTCTACTGTTTATATGCTGGCTCTACAGCCCAATGCATCCTTGGAAATCATCTTTCGCAATCTTGGTCCTTGGGTCGTTCGGTCCGGCAAGGATGTCCACTCAGTGCCCTGTTGTATGCCATTGCCACTCACCCACTTCTCTCATATTTGGATCATCTTACCGCACAAGGTCTTCTCACTGGTCTTCAGATTCCTGGAGCCCCTTCCTTTATTGCTCAGGCCTATGCAGATGATTCTTTTTTTATGCAACATAATTCTCCACAGCAGTTGAAGACTATTATGGACACTCTTTCTTCATATGGCCTGGCTGCTGGCATGAATGTTAATTTCGATAAATCTAGCCTCATACCGTTGCATTCATATGATTGGCATACTCTTCTATGGCCTGGGCACATTATGCAGCCCTGTGATGTGGTCCGCCATCTTGGTTACCCTATTGGCTGGCACATCACTAGGAAACAACAGTTAAAATGGATTTTTGATAAGCTTCATGCCAAACTCCATTATTGGAAGCTCTCCACTTGGCCACTCCATGTTAGGCTTCGGATTGTCCAGTCGATTATTATGGCTTATGTTCAGTATTATTTGCCTTTGATGCACTGGACTTCTCAAGACATTTCTGCCTTTATGTCTCATGCCATGGAACTGTTATGGAAAACAAAGTCTTCTGCTAAAGCTCTAAGACTTATGAGGATGACAAAAGTCTGTTCCCCAAGGATGCACGGTGGATTGAATGTGCTGAATATTGCGCACCATGTCTTGGCCAGGAAAATTCCTCTTCTACTCACCTTTTTTCGTCAGAAGCAGCCATGGACTCATATGCTTGCAACCATGTGCACGTCCTTACGTACTACTGCACATGGTGCCTGGCTCACTGATTTTTGGGAGGTTATTTTGGGCAGATTTGTAGGCTCTATCCCGGGTTGCCCCTTTGCTACTTCACTTATTAGCGATTGGCATCAGGTCCTTTCGCATGCTCATTGGGCCCCTTCCGTTTTATCTCATGCCAATTCCCTTCGGCAAGAAAGTATTTATTGGAGTGCTGTTTTTGATCCTCCATTGGCCTTCCAAGAGCCGATTCGGGCATATAATCTCAGCAAATTGGGGATCAGGTGTATAAATGACGTTGTTGATGCTACTGGGCACATGCTTTCCTTCCCTCAAGCCATGGCTTCTTATCCACTAGCCATGCATCACAGGTTTATTTGGGGAAAAATTGCTGAATTACTGCAGCCTTTTCTTCCCATCCCTCCTTTATCTAACAGGGACCGATTACATGATTGGCAGTTACACCCGGTGGGCTCAAATTCTCGTCCTGTTCCTCTTCCTAACCTAACGGTCAGCACGACATACTCTCTCCTCTAGCCGTCACCATGGATTCACTTACATGCTAATTCTCTTTGGCATATGGCAAAATCGCTTGCTTGGTGGCGAAAGAATCTCCGCAATTTATGGAGAAGCAAATTGCCTCTCAAGCAAAAGCTTTTCCTATGGCGTTGTCTTACAGGAACCTTATCCGTGGGGGTCACTCTGGCTCAACGAAGGATTGCATCTGCTTCCTGTCTTCGATGCATGGCCCCTTCTGAAACGGTGTCTCATTTGTTTTGGATGTGTTCCAGCACTAAGACCTTCTTATGCAAAATTTCCATGTCGCTTCGCCTTCGTTTCCCTAACTCACCTTTTGGGAAACATTTTTGGCTTTTTGGCAGACTTCCTGCAACCCTGGTCCATTACTCCTTATTTTTGAACTGGGTCAGATATTGGGCTTTTTGGACCATCTGGCAGGATCACAACATGCGATATTTTGGGAATCCGTTCTTGCAATCTTATGAATATTTCAGACTCTCCCTACGGCAATCTATCTATGATGCTTGCTATCAAGGAGATCTTCCTCAGTCATGCCTGGAAATAGTTTTTCTTTGCTTTTGATTTCCTGTTGAGGCTCTCTGCTTTTTTGAGACCCTCATGTAAATTTTGCTGATAATATGATCATGGATTTACCCCAAAAAAAAAAAAAAAAAAAAAAAAGTGTGTGTGTGTGCGCACGCAAGGGGATCAGCCTTGGGCTTTCATGATCTGCTCTCTTTTGTTGCATATTGATACTTCTGCTTTTGGGCATTGGCAGCCTACACAGTGGGATTTTCTACTTGGCTCTATTCAAGGCAAGATCAGAGGCTGCCCTTTTGTCTCTCGTTTGCTTCTTGATTGGAAGCATATTTTATCCCACTTGGAATGGAATGGCATGGATTCTTTGTTGGGAAATTACTTGAAGGCTGAGAATATTTATTGGTCCAAAGTATTCCACCCTCCTTTGGCTATACAAGAACCTAGGCATTCTTATTTTATATCTTTCAAAGGTATTGCTTCTATGGCGGATGTAATTCAGGATGATGGCACTCTTTTATCTTTTTCTACGGCTGCTAGCAAGTACGGTTTGGGAGCTCATTATCGTCCTTTATGGCACAAAATTTCAGAAATGCTTCAACCTTTCTTGCCGGTACCTCGTTTGGAACTTCAGGATAGCTTGAGGATTGGACTCTCCATTCTTCCTCTTCTTCAGCCCGTCCTTTGAAGCTGTCACATATCACAGTGCCTTCTCTGTATAAAGTGTTGTTACCTCCGTCTTGGGTTTCTGGCAGATCCAATTCTGTTTGGCGTATGGATCGCAACCATAGTAAGCATATAATAATGTGCGCTGCCCTTATACTCTACGCATTAAGCACTACGGAAAGGGAAGCCATTTCAGTGGTGGAGAAAGTGGTTGCGTCTCCTTTGGCATTATAAAGTCCCTCTTCGGCAACAGGTTTTCCTCTGGCGAGTCCTACTTGGCGTTTTTCCATCTGGGCAGTTACTTACGCATAGACATATTGTCTCGGCTGTTTGTCACAGATGTCTACATTCTGCTGAATCTTATACCTCACATTTTCTGGCACTGTCCACATACTTGTGATTTCCTCGCTCTCATTCGTCAGGGGCTTCGAGCGAGATTTCCTACTGTTACTTTTGGCAGGTTCTTCTGGTTATTTGGTTTTCATCCAGCTAGACAGGGTTTTGATTTATTTTTTGTTTGGGTGGCTCTCATTCGTCAGGGGCTTCGAGCGAGATTTCCTACTGTTACTTTTGGTAGGTTCTTCTGGTTATTTGGTTTTCATCTAGCTAGACAGGGTTTTGATTTATTTTTTGTTTGGGTGCGCTACTGGGCACTTTGGACTCTATGGATGGATAGAAATCATAGAGTCTTTGGTGATCCTACTTTTCCATCTTTTGTTTTTTTCAGACGATCTCTGCAGCAATCGTTTTATGATTACTTTTAGACTCATTTGATTGACCATGATGTATATATGGCTTATACTCAGATTTTCCGTTGAGTAGTAGTTACTCCGCTTTTGGAGTACCTATGAATGTAATTATTTCACAGCAATAAAATATTCTTCTCACAAAAAAAAAAAAGTGTGTCTTCGGCCTTTGTCGACAGTGCCTGCGAGCGAGATTCCCATCTGTTCCATTTGGGAAGTTCTTATGGCTATTTGGGTTTCATCCATCCAAACCGGAGTTTCATCTTTTCTTCGTTTGGGTTCGCTAGTGGGCACTATGGACTTTATGGTGGACATCTAGGAATTGTAAAGTCTTTGGTGATCCTACTTTCTCTCTATTTGGCTTTTTTAGGCGTTCTCTACAGCAATCTTTCTTTGATTGCTTGCAGACCCGCTGCATAGATCATGAGGTCTTTTTGGCATATACTGAAATTTTTAGTTGATGTAATTGTAGCACCTTATTTTGAGGTTGCTACTCATATAATATAATCAATCAAAGATTTCACCAAAAAAAAAAAAGTGTCTTTGGCCTTTGTCTTCTAACGAAAGCATGCACTTATGTGAGGCCAAATTCTGTCTCCAATCAAATGATCAAAGAAAGCTTGCTAAATGGGAAACCCGATCTTGACAAAGGGCTTTTTTGGATAAAGGCTGCTCTTCGAAGCAATTTTTCAAAAGTTTGCATTACAAACGACAGGTTGCAAATATTTGTCGGGTCTGGATGCCTCATGGTTCATGGTCTTCATCTCGCTCTGAGCTTGCTGATTTTTGTGTGCAGCACTTCTCCTCCCATTTTGGGCATGTGGACTTTCCTTCTCCTAAGATTTTTGTCTGCACGTCACCTTCTTTTACAGCATGTCCATCCAATTAAGCTCAGGCTTTGGAGCTGAAACTTCCCTTCACTAAAAGGGAATTGTCAGATGTGGTTAAATCCTGTGGTAGATGGAAATGTCCAGGATGGGATGGCCTCACTGTTGAATTCTTTCTTGCTTTCTGGGATAGCCTCAAATCCCCTCTACTGCAAATGGCTAATTCAGCTTGGGAAAATCAGCAAATGCCCCTATCATGGAAAAAGGGACTGGTAAAGCTCCTTTCTAAGAAGCAGATTTTTTATTTTATCACTGATTGGAGAATCACGCTCATGCCAGTCATTTACAAGATCATAGCTAAAATGCTTGTTGACCATATCAAAGGCTATTTGCATGATGGGCTGCATCCTTCTCAATATGGTTTTGTTCCTCGTAGGCATATCATGGACAATATTGCCAATGCTTATGTTGGGATTGAATATGCCAAGTACACGCAACAGGATGTTTTGCTCTTACAGATTGACATTGCCAAAGCTTTTGACACAATTCAATGGGAGTTCATCTCGCAAACAATGTGATCCTTGGGCTTTGGAATAAAAATGCAACAGGTTATTTATTGGCTCTACAAGGATAGCAATGCTGCTTGTATTCTTTCTGGAGACATCTATGAAGAATGGACTCTTCGTAGTTCGGTTCGTCAGGGCTGCCCCCTTAGTGCCTTACTGTATGCTATTGCTACTCATCCTATGTTGCAATACATTGATCATCTAGTGGCTACAGATTCTCTCCATGGTTTGGAACTGGATGAAAATCGCAGCTCTATTTGCCTCTAATCGTGTTCACCAAGGCAGATCTTGATTCCTTTACGTCTGTCATTATGGAGATCTTTTGGTGTCCCAAACATGGCAGAAAAATTCTCAGACTTCTTTCGGTGCATCGAATCTGTTCCCCTAAAATACATGGAGGTTTGAATATCACTAATATCCAGGTGCACATCCTTGCTCACAGGGGGAAAAATGTTGTTGCAATTTCTGAAAGGTGATCAGCCCTGGGCTCTCATGATTCAATCTCTGGTCACACACATCAGTACTCCTACTTTTGGTCATTGGCAACCCACTCAGTGGGATTTCTTGTTTGGATGCATTGATGGCACTTTGCATGGCTGCCCTATGGTCTCCAACTTGCTTCTTGACTGGAAGCATATTCTGTCTCACCTTGAATGGCATGGTCGACAATCTCTGATGGGTAATTCTTTGCAGGCTGAAAGCATTCACTGGTCCAAAGTTTTTATGCCTCCGCTTGCTTTACAGGATCCTCGCCGTTCTTACTTTATTTCTTTTAAAGGGATCAATACTGTTGTTGATTTTATTCATGATGATGGCTCTATGCTTCCCTTTTCTCTGGCAGCCACACGGTATGGTTTGGGTTCTCATTATCGTACTTTGTGGCAACAAATCAGTTGTATGCTTTCGCCTTTGGTTCTGATTCCCTCGTTGGAACTCCAGGATCGATTAGAGGATTGACATTGACTTCCCTTGGGTCTCCCTCTCATCCTTTGAGGTATCTCAGATTATTGTGCCTACATTATACAAAATCCTTTTGCCTCAATCATGGGTTTCAGAAAGGGGTAATTCTCTTCGGCAAATGCATCGGCCAGCTAAGTGGTGGAGGAAAAGACTGCGACAACTTTGGACGTACAAGGTTCCACTTCGGCAACATGTTTTTTTATGGCGAGTGCTTCTGGGAATTTTTCCATCTGGAAGGTTACTGGCCCGTAGGCACATTGCTCCTGCTTCATGTCATCGGTGTTTGACTTCTCAGAAGATTGTGCCTCATTTATTCTAGCATTGCCCGTCTTCATGGTAGTTTCTGGATTCTCTTTGACAGCGGCTACAAGCGAGATTCCCGACTCTTCTCTTCGTGAAATTTTTTTGGCTCTTTGGTTTTCATCCACAGCGACCAGAATTTCATATTTTCTTTGTTTGGGCTTGCTATTGGGCACTTTGGACTTTATGGACAGACCGCAATTCTAAAGTCTTTCGTGATCCCAATTTTTCTTTGTTTGCTTTCTTTAAGCGTTCTCTGCAGCAATCTTTCTTTGATTGCTTGCAAACTCGTCAGATAGATCAGGATGCATATTTGGCTTATACTGAGATCTTCAATTGATGTATTTTCTAGTGCCTCTTTTCTGAGGTGACTATTCTTGTAATATAATCAATCAAAGTTTTCACTTTTTTTTTAAAAAGTGTGTGTGTGTGTGTGTGTGTGTGTGTGTTTTTGCAGCCTTTTGCTCTTCTCATGCCGGGTCTTGTATAGTCTTTTCCTGATGTCTCTTCCTCCCCTCATCCTGCTGCTCCGACAGATGGCTCTTTCGTTTTCTCTGCTTCAGCCCCCCCTTCTACCTCTACTCCTCTTGCATGTGTCTTCTTTTGGTGGAAGCGTGGTGGTTTGCCTCCTTCCACCTTGGTTAAATCGGCAAAGTTGGATGTCGCGGATGGTCCTTCGTCTTCCCTTCAACTGGACCTTCTTCGCCAGATGTGTTTTGCTTCTGTCACAGATGTTCCTTCATCGGGTTCACAGCTTGTTTGTTCTTTGGACTCTGCCGTTCTCGTTTCCGGTCTTCGACAGGCTCAGCAGTTTGGGGTTTGCCTCTACTTTATGGGCAAGGTTTTATCTGCAGCTCAACTTCGTCATTGGGCTGAAGTTGCAGTGGGTCAGGAATGCCTTTCCTCCTTTGTCTTTTTGGGCAAAGGTTTTTATTATGCCCACTGCTCTTCGACTGATGTGATGGAGCGACTTGTCAGTCGTGTTGGTATTCATGGGGCTGGTTTCTTTGCTTATGTGATGCCCTGGGATCCACTATTTGATCTGTCTGCCTCTCTTCTGACTCACTGTCCAGTCTGGATTACCCTCAAAGCGTTGCCTCTGCCTCTTCTTCAGCATCTTCCTACTCTTGTAGCTTTTTTGGGGAGGCCTCTGCATGTTTCAAGACAGGAGTTTTTGCAAGCTACTCGAGATGTTCGCCTTTGTATTTTATAAGATATGATGTAGCCCGTGCCCTCTACTCTGGATCTTGATTTGGGATTTGCTCATCCGATGAGCATCAGGTTGCATTTTGCCTCCTTTCCTACAGCATATTATCGGTGCCGGCAGGTTGGTCATTTTGCACGTGTTTGCCCTTCGGCTTCCGTGACCACTCCTCCTGCTCCTTCTTCAACAGTAAAGTTCACTCTTCCTTCTCCTCCGGTTTTTGCTAAGGCTTTATTGGATAAGCCTTCTTTTACTACTCCAAAGCATTACTGGAGGAAGGTAGAAAAATCACAGGTTAATCTTTCACTTGCTAAAGAAGTTCAGGATCCGACTCTCGTCGTTGAGCATCATCAGCCTCCTTCTCCTCTAGATATGGATGCGTCCCTTGCAGAGGGGATCATACAGGATGCTGCACATGCTCTTTCCTCGAAGTGAAGCTGAAATGTCGAGTCCTACTTTATCAGATGCAGCTCTTTCGTCGGAGGATACAGATGTTGATCTAGCTCCTTTGCCTTTGATGCCTGTGCCAGAGTCTTCTTCTATTCGGGATGTAGAAGTGTCTTTTTTACTGGAATCTTTTCATCCCATGTTACAACAGGTTTTTGACCCTGTGATTCAGAAATTTCGGGTACCAGCCTACATCAAGAAGAATCACAAGGGCAAAAAACAGCTGGTTTTTATTGATTGTATGGTTTCATTACTGCATCAGTTTTTACAGAGCAATAATTTAAAGCTAGAGGATGCTGTGTTTGATCCTCCTCCAGCTTGATATGTAACTTTTTACTTGGCTGCCTCATGACTTTTGCTCTGAGGCTTTACTTGTAAAAAAAATTTATTGTACTTATTGGTAGGTTTTTACCTCTTTTTGAGGTTTCCCACAGATTTCACTTTAAAAAAAAAAAGTGTGTGTGTTTCTGGTATATGTGTGTGTGTGTGAAGCAATAAAATATTCATTCTCACAAAAAAAAAAGAAAAGTGTGTGTGTGGGCAATCTTTGCTTGGGAATTCTTTGAGAGCTGAAAGCATTCATTGGTCAAAAGTCTTTCAGCCTCCCTTGGCTTTACACGAACGTCAACGTTCCTACTTTGTCTCATTTAAAGGCATCACCTCGGTTGCTGATGTTATAGATGATGCTGGTACTATGCTTCCCTTTTCTCTAGCAGCCACTACATATGGATTGGGCTCTCATTATCGTCCTTTGTGGCAACAAATTACTTCTATGCTTTCGCCTTTTGTTCCGATTCCTCCTTTGGAACTCTAGGACCGGCTGGAAGATTGGACTTTGACTTCTCCAGGGTCCTCTTCTCGTCCTTTGAGGCTATCTCAGATTACTGTACATGCATTGTATACAATCCTTTTGCCTCAACCTTGGGTTTCAAAGAGAGGTGATTCTGTTTGGCAAATTTATCGCCTAGCCAAGTGGTGGAGGAAAAGATTATAGCAACTTTGGGCCTATAAAGTATCGCTTCGGCAACAGGTTTTCTTTTGGCGAGTTCTTTTGGGAGTGTTTCCATCTAGACAGCTATTAGCTCATCGACACATTGCTCCTGCACTTTGCCACAGATGTTTTGCTTCTTCGGAGACTATGCCTCACTTGTTTTGGCATTGTCCGTGCTCTCGTGAGTTTTTTTATCTACTTCGACAGCGCCTGCGAGCGAGATTCCCATTTGTTCCGTTTGGGAAGTTCTTCTAGCTATTTGGGTTTCATCCATCCAGACCGGAGTTTCATCTTTTCTTCGTTTGGGTTCGCTACTGGGCACTATGGACTTTATGTACATATAGGAATTGTCAAGTCTTTGGCGATCCTACTTTCTCTCTGTTTGGCTTTTTTAGGCGTTCTCTGCAGCAATCTTTCTTTGATTGCTTGCAGACTCGCTGCATAGAGACCATGAGGTCTTGTTGGCATATACTGAAATTTTCAGTTGATGTTATTGTAGCACCTTGTTTTGAGGTTGCTACTGATATAATATAATCAATCAAAGATTTCACCACAAAAAAAAAAGTGTGTGTGTGGTGTGAGGTGGTGTGTGGTTTGAGAGAGAGCTCCAGCCATAGCGATTCCAGCCCTCATCCGGCCCTGTTGGTGATCCCAACCTGCCCCTACTGCTGCCTACGGTCCGTTCATCCTCCTCATCTTGCTCGCTGCTGCCAGCCGCCTTTCTGGAGCTCCATCTGGTGTCTTTTCCACTTCGTTTCAACCTCCTACAGCTCCCTGTTTGTGTGTGTGTGTTTCCTGCAGGTTTTCCCTTTTACTTGTTCAGCCCATTCCGTACAGCCTCCTTATCTCCTCTATCCACCTTGTACTTTTCCCTCACCATTTTCAAGTTTATTTTCTCAGTTATCTGTTCGTCCATACAACCTTTTATTCCGTACTATTTTGTCCCGTACAATCTGTCAGTACAGATTCCCTGTGTTCGTACAGTTGCTTTGCATCCATACACCTTGTCCGTACAGGTTTGACACATTCGTACAGACCCCCTGCACTGGTACACTTTCCTACGTCCGTACAGGTTTTCTAGTACAATCGTACTTTTCTGCTTCCCCCGTACTGTTTGCACTCAGTCGTACAGCCGTACTATCCTTTTATTCTGTATTGTTTGTACTGTTGGTTCAGCTCCGTACAAACCCTGCCAGTTTGTACTGTCTTCAGCCAGCCTGTTCTCTCTGTTCTTTTGTACTTGCTGCTGTTCTCAACCTCTCTCTCTATTTTCCTTTTGTCTTTCCATTACAGCATCTCCCTCCTTTTTTCTCTTTTCAATTTCCCATGGAAACTGTCAAGACCTACATGCACAAGAAGTAGAAATAGGACTAAGGTCAGGATGACTCGATGCATGCCTCTCTTGAGGCTCAACTGGTTTTTGATGTTATGCATGAGGGCTTTGAAGACACGCGTCAGGATTGGAAGGACTCTGCTCCCACTGTTAGGCTCATGGTGGAGGTGGATGACATCGTGGATCCCATGTGTGATTACACCAAGCATGCCATTATTATTTTTTCCCCGGGACGCATGCTTGTTGCAGCAGATGTTGGAAATTGGCTCACTAGGACTTTGGGTGGTTTCTTTGTTCGGAAAGTGCATTATGCTGCTCGGTGTCTTTTAAAGGTTATTATGACAGATGAAGTGCACAAACAGATGCTCCTTGAACACTCCCCTTTGTATTATGGGCAGCAGATTGTGCATGTTTTGCCCCACCAAGGATTATAAGGCTTTAGTTCGCCATCGTTGTCCGGTATGGGTGGAAGTGGTTGACTTCCCTCAGTGCTTGGCTTCTCTTACCCAAAATTGCAGCATCATTGGGTAAGGGGGTGTGCCCTCCGTGGCAAAATGGGAACTCCAACCGAATTTGCATTTTGTGGGATACTGATCATCCCACTCCTGACTCTTATTCTGTTATGGTGAATCACGTGGATATTCTTTTTATGTTTCTGATATTTGGGATGCTCTCCATTTTTGGAGACTTCCCATCTTGTAAATTTATGAGCATATAAATACAGCACTGGATATTACTATAAAAAAAAAAGTGTGTGTGTGTGTGTGTAGGCGGAAGAATCTCAGGATGTTATGGAAGAGTAAAATGCCATTGAAACAAAGACTTTTTCTTTGGAGATGTATGACAGGTACATTGTCAGTGGGGGTCACACTTGCTAAATGTCGCATTGCACCATCCACATGTTTGAGATGTCAGGCTCCTTCAGAGACTGTTATTCATTTGCTTTGGTACTGCCTGTGTACTAGGATCCTCCTCACGAGAATTTCAGATTATCTTCGGATCCGTTTCCCAAGTCACACATTTGGGAAACATTTCTGGCTCTTTGGCAGATTTATGAAGTCTGTCTCAATACTCACTATTTCTCTCTTGGGTGCGATATTGGGCTCTTTGGACAATCTGGAGTGAGCATAATTTGGCATACCTGGGTCGGCAGATTCACAAGTCATATGAATCTTTCCGAGCATCATTGCGGCAATCCTTATATGATGCCTGCCATGAGGGTGACATGGATGCTTCTTGCATAGAGCTTTTCTTTTTATGTTTCTGATCTTTGGGATACTCTCCATTTTGGAGACCTCCCATCATGTAAATTTATGATCATATAAATATATGCACTGGATATTACTTAAAAAAAAAAGTGTGTGTGTGTGTGTGTAGTAGAAGCGTGTGTGTGTGTGTGTGTGTGTGTGGTTTCAGACTCTCCCTACGGCAATCTATCTATGATGCTTGCCATTAAGGAGATCTTCCTCAGTCATGCCTGGAAATAGTTTTTCTTTGCTTTTGATTTCCTGTTGAGGCTCTCTGCTTTTTTGAGACCCTCATGTAAATTTTGATGGTAATATAATCATGGATTTACAAAAAAAAAAAAAAAAGTGTGTGGTTTACCTCCTCCCTGGATTGCCCATCATGCTAATTCTCTATGGCATTTGAACAAGTCATTAGCTTGGTGGAAAGGAAAATTGCAATTGATATGGAAGTGGAAAATGCCATTGAAGCAAAGACTCTTTCTATGGAGATGCATTGTTGGTGTTCTTCCAGTGGGAGTGGAATTGGCTCAAAGACGGATAGCTTCACCTCTTTGTCCAAGATGTCACCTTACTTCTGAGAGTATTCCGCATTTATTGTGGTTTTGTTCATATTCCAGAGACCTTCTAGACAAAATCTCCTATTTCTTATCTCTCAGATTTCCAGCACGCAGGTTCAACAGGTTTTTCTGGATGTATGGCAAACTATCAGCTTCTTTGTCACAGTATTCTCTTTTCTTCCATTGGATCAGATACTGGGCCTTATGGACCCTCTGGCTGCAGCGTAATCAAGCATATCTGAATTCTCCCCTTCAGCATCCTTATGAGTTCTTCCGAGCCTCATTGCAACAGTCTTTATACGATGCCTTACATGAGGAAGATTTGGATGTTTCTTGTATTCAGCTTTTCTTTTACTGCTTCTGATGGATAGGGCTTTGCCTCTCTTTTTGAGCATTGCCCTGATGTAAATGAATGTTTCATAATATAATTTTCTTGGTTTCACCCAAAAAAAAAAAATGTGTGTGTGGTTTGTGTGAGAGAGAGAGAGAAGCCTTACAGAACAGCTCTAGATCCTCCCGCAACCAGCCCATGAGCCTCAGCTCCCTGTTGCGCTGCATCAGAGCCCAAAACCGGTGTTTTGGAGCAGTTATTACCTACCGTACAGCCCGTCACAGTTCCGTACAGATTCCGTACAGGTGTACGGCCTGTACGGACAGTTCCGCCTGTTGCAGTTTGCTGCTCCCAGTTCATCTCCAGTTCTTGGATCGTTTCCACACAGGGTTTTGCTTGCGGACCACATCTACGCGCTGATTTTGAAGGCTTTTGCTCCCGTTTCTCTCCTCTTGAGTCTTTGGGTCTGGTGCACCTTTCCCATCGCCAAAATCTTCCCTTTTCCTCTGAAATATAGTTCATCTGGGTTTTTTTACTGCTTTTTTCTCTCTTTCTCTACAAAACTGTTTTTATCTTCTCTCGACCTCTACATTCCTCTTTCCCTTCTTTCTCCTTACAAATATACTCTTTTTCTCTTCTCTGTGGACTTCCTGTGGGCTTTTTTTGGGACTGGTTTTTTTCCTCCACTATCACTTTACAGGTACCTCCTTTCTGGGTTCCACTTTTTACAAAGCTATGGCTGAATATTCCTATGAAAAAACTTTTCAAAAGGAGCGAATTTAATCCGCAACACAGATGTCCGGTCTGGGTTGAAGTTGTAGACTTCCCACAATGCATGGCCTCACTCTTGCCTAAAATTGCAGCATCTTTAGGCACAGTGGTCTGCCCATCACAGCCTAATGGCAACTCGAATCGATTTTGCATTCCCTAGGATACTGATAATCCCACACCAGACTCTTATTCAGTCACGGTGAATAATGTGGACATGGGAAGTGCTTTTTATAAACTGAAATGGGGATTATTTGTAGG
The DNA here is from genome assembly GCF_047967505.1 of Dipteris shenzhenensis. Classification (NCBI taxonomy): domain Eukaryota; kingdom Viridiplantae; phylum Streptophyta; class Polypodiopsida; order Gleicheniales; family Dipteridaceae; genus Dipteris; species Dipteris shenzhenensis. Next base: position 46,581,835 of record NC_141608.1, on the reverse strand, counting down.
GGCTTGTTTTGACTGCAAAAAATTTAGACACATGCCTTCACAGTGTCCAATGAATCAGCATAAAATGCCTCGTGCTACTTTGTTGGTTCAAATGCCTACTAAAGATGCTCCTACCTCCATTGCAAATAAAAACAAAGGTAGTAGACAGTTTTCTAGAATTCAGGATAAAGGCAAAGCTCCAGTGGTTTCAAATGGGAATGTTTCTTCACATTCACCTCCTGCTATTCAACCCTCGACAAAAGGAGAGAAACCTCCAACTGATGGATGGCAAAGTCCAAGAAAAGTTATTTCTGCTCGAAGACTTCCACCCCCTCGCACTTGGAATGGTGCGTCTTCTAGTGGAAACACCCCAAAGGTCAATGCAGGAATTGGGATCACATGGGCTGCAGTGACAGCTAGCTGAACACTCTTCCCTGAAGAAGAGGTTGCTGCTTTGCTGTCTACTTCTCAGGTGGATACTTCTTCTCAGGAGAGAGGCCTTGACCCTGAGATAGCAATGCAGGGCTGACATCATGAAATTTGCTGTTGTACATAGTTGTTATATTACTATAAATATCTGTAAATATGACTGCTCATATCAAATGTTTTACACTCAATGTCCAAGGGATGTGTGACAGTAGGAAATTGAAATCTGTGTGGCTGTACATCAATAGATTTCAGCCTTACATAGTGGCATTACAAGAACACAACCAACATGTCTATGCAGGAAAGACAGGACACTACTGTGGCTATGATATTTTCTATGCTGGGGAGCACTCTTTCTCAGGGGTGGTCCTTCTGATCAAACATGAGCTTCAACTAGTTATTGCTTTAAATGACAACAAAGGCAGATGGCTTGTGCAATTTGGGATGCCATGCAACAATATCCATGGAGATATCATGCCTTTATATAAGGGGATTTCAATAATGCTCCACAACAGGGTGACAATACCTCCAAACATACTCATATGTTGACCCCTGAAAGGCATGCATGGTCTCAATTACTGATGCATCTGGATTTGGTTGACCTTTGGAAGGAATTGCAGCCTTTGTCACCTAGATACACCTTCCAACATAATGCCCTTTCTTCTTATCAGGCACGTCTGGATCGATGGTATAGTGTAGCTCCGCAACAAAATGGGGATTTTACCTGCAAAATGTGGATTGACTATGCCTTTGTGCATTCAGATCATGCACCTCTATGATTGCGGTTATCCTTTCATGCTATGCCAGATGATAGATTGCCACAAAGGCGACATCTGATCGTAAACAATAGCTATTTGCAACATGCTGCTTTCAAGGCCATGGTTACTGAAGCATCTCATTCTCTGTCTTCTCAAAGCCATATTCACATTGATGATGCCTGGGATTCTTTTGTTTCCAAAATGCAAGTTGTGATTAGAGGTTATGGCAAGTCTTACATGAAGACTCTGAGGGAAACTATTGCTCAGGCCAAATTCACTTGTCAGGACCTCACTGAACTTAGCCATCTTCGTTCGTTGTCCCTGCATGAGCAAACAACACTATGCCAGGCTAGACATTGTCTTAAACTCAATGATCACAGGAAACTGGCTAAATGGGAGACTGGAGCAAGACAAAGAGCCTTTATAGATATTGGCTGCTCTTCCAAACAATTTTTCAAAAGCTTGCATCAGAGGAGATTAAAAACAGAAATTTGCAGGGTGCTTATGCCTGATGGATCATGGACCACCTCACGGTCACAGCTTGCTTCTGTTTGTGTGCATCATTTCTCTCAGCAGTTTGGTTCTGCAGTTCCTCCCTCATAGCAGGTTTTGGTTGCACGAAATTTACTGTTACAGCATGTTTCTCCTATTATTTCCACTACTTAAGCTTTGGAATTGGAGGAACCTTTTACTGAGAGGGAATTGTCAGATGCAATCAAATCCTGTGGCAGATGGAAATCTCCAGGATGGGATGGTCTTACAGTCGAGTTTTTTCTAGAATATTGGCCTCTTTTGAAGCATACATTGCTACATATGGTGAATGCTACATGGCAAAATCCAAAAATGCCAGACACATGGAAGAGAGGTCTTGTTAAACTCCTTCCAAAAAAGCAAATTTGTGAATCTTTGGCAGACTGGAGACCTATCACCCTTATGCCAGTCATTTACAAACTCACTACCAAAATGATTGTCGATCGGCTAAAGGGGTTTTTACATGATGGGTTGCATCCTGCCCAATATGGCTTTGTCCCGCGTAGGCATATCACAGATAACATTGCTAATGCCTATGTTGGAATTGAATATGCCAAATACACGCAGCAGGATGTTTTGTTATTGCAAGTTGATATTGCCAAAGCCTTTGATACTGTTAAGTGGGATTTTATTTCATCGACTATGCAGGCATTGGGATTTGGCACAAAAATGCAACAAGTTATCACTTGGCTATATCAAGATAGTAAAGCTGCCTATTTCTACATCCTGGACTCTTGGTTGTTCTGTTAGGCAAGGATGTCCCCTTAGTGCTTTACTTTTTGCCATAGCCACTCATCCAATGCTTCAATATCTCGACCACCTTTTGGACACTGACCAGTTGCACGGTTTGGAGATTCCTGGCAGTCCTAGCATGATCGCTCAAGCATATGCTGATGATTCATTCTTTACCCCAAAAAATACTTAGAGTGATCATGATTATGCAGGCTCTTTCTACATATGGATTGGCTGCTGGTCTTCGGGTAAATTTTCAGAAATCAAAATTGTTGCCGTTACATGCTCAGGAATGGCACAGTCTTCTGTGGCCTGGGGAAATTGTCCCTGCTTCTCAATTCATTCGACATCTTGGATATCCCCTAGGTTGGGGACTCACCCGTTCCCAACAAACTGATTAGGTGCTAACAAAGTTGAGGGCAAAACTTGAATATTGGAAGCTTGCAACTTGGCCATTACATGTTCGTTTGTTGCGAATCACACAATCCATTTTGATAGCATACATACAATTTTATCTGCCTCTCATTATGTTCACTAAGGCAGATCTGGTTTCCTTTATGTCAGCTATCATGGAAATTTTCTGGTGTTCAAAAAATGGCAAGAAAAGTCTCAAATTACTCTCTATGCATTGTCTCTGTTCTCCAAAGATGCATGGGGGTCTGAACATTCTCAATATTCAAATGCATTTACTTGCTCACAGAGGGAAAATGATGTTGCAGCTTATGCAAGGAGATCAGCCTTGGGCTTTCATGATCTGCTCTCTCTTATTACATATTCATACTTCTGCCTTTGGGCATTGGCAGCCTACTCAGTGGGATTTCCTATTTGGCTCTATCCAAGGCAAGATCAGAGGCTGCCCTTTTGTCTCTCGCCTGCTTCTTGATTGGAAACATATTTTATCCCACTTGGAATGGCATGGCTGAGATTCTCTGTCGGGAAATTCTTTGAGGGCTGAGAATATTTATTGGTCTAAAGTATTCCACCCTTCTTTGGCCATACAAGAACCCAGACGTTCTTATTTTCTCTCCTTCAAAGGCATTTCATCTGTGGCGGATGTACTTCAGGATGATGGCACACTTTTATCCTTTTCTATGGCTGCTAGCAAATACGGTTTGGGAGCTCATTATCGTCCTTTATGGCATAGGATTTCAGCAATGCTTCAACCGTTCTTGCCGGTACCTCGTTTGGAACTTCAGAATAGGCTTGAGGATTGGATTTTACACTCTTCTTCCTCTTCAGCCCGTCCCTTGAAGCTCTCACATATCACAGTGTCATCTCTGTATAAAGTGTTATTACTTCCGCCTTGGATTTCTGACAGAGCAAATACTGTTTGGCATATGGATCGCCCACTAAAGTGGTGGAGAAAACGGCTGCGTCTCCTTTGGCATTACAAAGTCCCTCTTCGGCAATAGCTTTTCCTTTGGTGAGTCCTGCTTGACATTTTTCCAGATTCCTGCTTGACATTTTTCCATCTGGCCAGTTACTCGCACACAGACATATTGCTCCGGCTGTTTGTCACAGCAGATGCCTGCACTCTTCTGAATCTGTGCTTCACATCTTCTGGTTCTGTCCACATACTTGTGACTTCATCGCTCTCATCCGACAGAGGCTTTCGAGCGAGATTTCCTACTGTTACTTTTGGTAGGTTTTTCTGGTTGTTTGGTTTTCATCCAGCGAGACAGGGTTTTGACTTATTTTTTGTATGGGTACGCTACTAGGCACTATGGACTTTATGGATGGACAGAAATCATAGAGTCTTTGGTGATCCACTATTTTCATCTTTTATTTTTTTCAAACAATCTCTCCAGCTATCATTCTATGATTGTGTTCAGACTCGTTTGATTGATCAGGATGTGTATACAGGTTATACTGAGATCTTTAGTTGAGTAGTAGTTACTCCATTTTCGAAGTAACTATGAATGTAATTATTTTACAGCAATTAAATATTTCTTCTCACAAAAAAAAAAGTGTGTGTGTGTGTGTGGTATTTGTGTGTATGTGTGTGTGTGTGTGTGTGGTATTTGTGTGTGTTTATGTGTGTATGTATGTGTGTGTATGCAGCTGGACTGCATATCAATTTTCAGAAATCAAAACTTCTAGCTATGAAAGAAGATGATTGGCATGCACTTCTCTGGCACATTATCTCTTCCCATACTATTGTGAGGCATCTAGACTACCCCATTGGCTGGAATATTACTCCGCAACACCAGCTCAAATGGGTGCTTCAAAAGATCAACAAGAAGCTGGAATACTGGCATTTGTCTACTTGGCCTCTACATGTTCGACTTCGGATAGTACAGTCCATCATTATGGCATATGTGCAATTCTATTTGCCTCTTCTTCCCTGGTCTATTAAGCAGTTGGCTTCCTATATGTCACAGGCTATGGAGATATTTTGGAAAAGCAAATCTCACAAAAAGGCTTTGCGGCTTCTCCCAATGCAGTCTATTTGTTCACCCAAGACTCATGGGGGGCTGAATATTCTCAATCTCCAGGTTCATATGTTGGCAAGAAAGAGCACTATGATTGCTGATTTCTTTCATCAAAAACAGCCATGAGCTATTATGCTAGCAGCTATGTGTGGAAACATGACTTCCCATGCATATGGGCATTGGATTACAGATCACTGGGAAGCAGTCATGACCACATTTCAGGGGAAAATTCCTGGTTGCCCTGTTTCTACTGCTTTTATTCATGATTGGAAGAGAATTCTTTCATATGCTAAATGGACAGGTGCTTCCTCTCATCATGGTAATTCTTTTCGCTTGGAAAGCATCCATTGGAGCAAGGTGTTTGAATCGCCTCTCGCTTTACAGGCACCTATTAAAGCATATAATCTCATGAAATTGGGCATAAGATTTGTTGGCGATGTTGTGGATCAACAAGGATGTATGCTTTCATTTCCACAAGCTTGCAGGACATTCTCCTTGGGACTGCATCATAGGTCCATTTGGAAAACACTTTCAACTAGGTTGCAGCCATTTATTCCGGTTCCTCCACTGTTTGTACAGGACAGATTACTGGACTGGAATTTGACTTCCTTACCTCCTGCTATGCATATGATTTCAATGCATAATTTGACCTCCTTGAAGGTCTACAGATTTCTTCTCCCACCGCCATGGATTGACAAGCATGCCAACACTCTTTGGAACTTGGATAGGCCTTTATCTTGGTGGCAATCACGACTCATGAAAATCTGGAAAGCCAAATTGCCATTAAAACAAAGGCTTTTCTTTTGGAGATGTATAGTGGGAGCTTTTTCCATTGGGGTGAAATTGGCAGCACGTCGCATTGCTCCCTCTTCCTGCCCCCGTTGCTCTCATCACCGCGAGACAGTTCCTCACCTCTTATGGTCTTGCCCACACTCTCGCCTATTGATCACTCATGTTTCCCATTTGTTGCAGCTTCGGTTTCCCTCTATCCGATTTAGGAAACTCTTCTGGATGTTTGGATGTCTCTCATCTCAGATGTCTCCATTCCTCCTCTTCTTTCACTGGACTCGCTTTTGGGTGCTATGGACCATTTGGAAACAGAGACTGCATTCCAGGATGGGTCAACAGTTTCCTCAGACATATATTTTCTTCAGAATGTCTCTCAAGCAATCCTTATATGATAGTTTTGTTGCAAGCGACTTGGATGCTACTAGCCTTGAAGTGTTCTCTCACTGTTTTTGAGTTCTTTCATTGGGCTCTCCTTTGGAGTCTAATGTCATGTACATTGATTTTATGTTAATATAGTCATCTGCTTTCACCAAAAAAAAAAAAAAAGTGTGTGTGTGGCATGTGAGTGTGAGTGAGTGTGTGTGTGTGTGTGTGTGTGTATGGAGAAGCAAATTGCCTCTCAAGCAAAAGCTTTTCCTATGGCGTTGTCTTACAGGAACCTTATCCGTGGGGGTCACTCTGGCTCAACGAAGGATTGCATCTGCTTCCTGTCTTCGATGCATGGCCCCTTCTGAAACGGTGTCTCATTTGTTTTGGATGTGTTCCAGCACTAAGACCTTCTTATGCAAAATTTCCATGTCGCTTCGCCTTCGTTTCCCTAACTCACCTTTTGGGAAACATTTTTGGCTTTTTGGCAGACTTCCTGCAACCCTGGTCCATTACTCCTTATTTTTGAACTGGGTCAGATATTGGGCTTTTTGGACTATCTGGCAGGATCACAACATGCGATATTTTGGGAATCCGTTCTTGCAATCTTATGAATATTTCAGACTCTCCCTACGGCAATCTATCTATGATGCTTGCTATCAAGGAGATCTTCCTCAGTCATGCCTGGAAATAGTTTTTCTTTGCTTTTGATTTCCTGTTGAGGCTCTCTGCTTTTTTGAGACCCTCATGTAAATTTTGCTGATAATATGATCATGGATTTACCCAAAAAAAAAAAAAAAAAAAAAAAAAAGTGTGTGTGTGTGTGTGTGTGTGTGTGTGTGTGCACGGTTTGTGTGTGTGTGTGTGTCGTGAGGGTTCCTGCTGCTCAGCCTCGCCACGATCCCGTACAAGCTCGCGACCTGTCCGTACAATTGTACGGACACCGTATGTCCACCGTACGGCTGTGCGAACAGCCCGTCTCCTCCCTGCGCAGCCCCGAGCATCTCCATTTCTCTGTTCATCGTCATCCCCGTATCTATTCTGAATCCCCTTCTGTATGTCCGTACACCCCCGTCCCTTTTCGTACAGCCTAGTCCCCCGTGCTCCGTCAGCATCCCCGCCTACTTTTCTTTTTCCGTACAGCTTCTGCGCGCCCTACTAGCCTCCCCGTACGGTTCAGCCTCTTCCGTATGCTCGTACGGTCCGTACTCTTGCCCTGTACTTTGTCCGTACTCTTTGTCCATACTCTTTGTCCGTACTCTTTGCCGTGCAGTTTTGTTTTTTTTCTGCAATTTCATCAATCCCGCCCTGCATACCTCCATGGAGGACAAGCTTAAAAGTTACTCCCGCAAGGACTTGACCCGGGACTCCAAAAGACAGCAAGTCGATTTCTCTACTGCAGCTTCTGTAGATGCTCACTATGTTTTCAACATGCTCAAAGATGAATTTCATCACAGCCGGAAGGAGTGGGCCAAACCTCCCCCGGCCCTTTAATATAAGCTGAAGCTACCCTCATTGGTCGCTCCTCTTCGAAAGTTCTCTCAGCAAGCAGTTATCGTTTTCTTTCCAGGGAAGTTACCTTCAGCAAATGATGTGGCTCAGTGGGTTCAGGCTTTGTTGGGAGGTTGCTTTGTTGAAGGAGTATACTTTGCTTTTGAGGTTTTTATGAAGTGCACTTTTTGGATGCCTCATATCGTCAGCAGATATTGGAGATGTCACCTCTATTCTATGGCAGACAAATGGTGCATGTCATGCCATGGTCGCCAAATAAAGATTATCACGGTCTCATTTGGCATCACTGCCCTGTATGGGTTGAGGTAGTGGATTTTCCGAATTATATGAGGGCTGAGTTACCAAGTCTGGCAGCTACTTTGGGGCAAGTTGTATGCCCACCCCGTCCTTCAGGTAATCGAAATCGGTTTTGTGTTCTTTGGGATACAGATCACCCAATCCCTCCTTCCATTGCGGTAGAAGTGGAGGATGTTCCCCTGGGCGAAAAATATTTTGACTTGAAATGGGGAGTATTTGCAGGTGCTTGTTTCACATGTCATAAGTTTGGCCACCTAGCCTCACAGTGTCCTGCAGTCCTGCATCAGCTCCCACCTACAGCCATTGCTCCAGAAAATACTTCCTCCCCAACTTATGGCCCGGGGCCTAAGGCTATGCCTACCAAGCTGGGTGATGTGGCATCTAAATCTGTCCCTCTCAAAGAAAATGTGGTTTAGGTTTCAGCCAAGCAAAAGGATAAGGGAAAGGGCAAAATTTCAGAATCTCGTGCCTCTCCCCAGGGTGCCTGGCAGCAACCCAAAAAGGTATTTGCGCTCAAGCCACGACCGTTACAATCTCGCCATTGGGATGCCTCAACTTCCACCCCTGGTCAGACCTCTACCCCTGCTGATAGCCTCACTTCTCAACTGTGGGTTGATGTGCTAAAGAGGGGCATCCCTGTATGTGACAATGATGAGGATTATAGAGCTAATGATCTAGGAGACCAGGTGGACGTTGATGTCATGGCTGAGGCCTGACAGCTTATACCTTTACTATGTTTTTTGGTTTGACTGTACATATCTTCTATGTCTACTTCAATTACTTACATTACATACAATGTTCAAGGTCTTTGCAATGTCAATAAGTGGAGACTTTTCTAGCACTATGTACATAGAATGCACCCCGATGTAATCTCTTTACAGGAACACAACCAACACTTCTTGGCTGCCCAGCAAGGTCACTATGCTGGTTATGATATCTTTTATGCTGGTACAATGCACTTTTCGGGGGTCTGCATGCTAGTGAAACATGATATGCAGCCCACGGTTGCTTACAATGACCCCCAGGGTCGATGGATGGTGATTAGATGCATCTGTCATGCTGATCTCTATGAAATAGCATCTGTTTATGCCTCTCAAACTTCTGCGGCAAGAGCTCGAATGTGGGCCTCCCTCAAACAATATCCATGGCTGTCCAATGCCTTTTTGTGTGGAGACTTTAATAACTCGCTTGCCATTCAAGACAATACCACTCATCGTTCTCATATGATCCCCACTGAGCTTCGACATTGGGAAGATATGCTTTCATTCTTGCATACAGAAGATTTATGGCTCTCAACAAGGGATAGAGATATGGGTTATACACACCATCACAATGCCTTTACTCATTACTGGGCTCGACTTGACAGATGGTATTTGTTGCATGCTCAGTAGTATGCTAGTTTTACATGTGCACTATGGGTTGATCATTCCCTCTTGCTATCTGATCACTTTCCAGTATGCTTGACATTATCTATAGCACGTTTGACAGATGATATGCCTTTTTTCGGTTGTCGCCTACTCCATGTTAATAGTGCTTATCTGCTTCATCAACAATTTCAGAACATGGTGAGAGCGGCTGTCCGCCCCCTCCTCTTACATGCTCAGGAGGACATTGATTTTGCTTGGATTAGTCTTGCTCATGGCTTGCAGGCTGTTATTCAAGATTATGGACGGAGTTACATGGGAAACCTTAGGCTTAAGCTGAAATGGGCTCAATCTCACAAGCAACAAATGGATGTAATCAACTCTTATAGGCAGCTCACCTCCTCTGAGCAGGATTCTTGTGCTTATGCGGTTCATATCATCCATCAAAATGATCTTCGCAAATTAAAGAAGTGGCAAATCCGAGCTCGCATGAAACCCCTTTTGGATAAGGGCTGCTCCTCCAAGCCTTTTTAAAAAGCCTGCATGCGGATAGGCGAAAGAAGGATATGTGCAAGATCAGGAAAGATGATGGCACCTGGACCACCTCCAAATCAGAATTGGAATTGCAATGTTCAAGTCATTTCCAGCATCTCTTTTCTCCTCAGCCTGATCATTCGATGCAAGTGGATGCAGCTAGGTCTCAATTTCTCACGCATGTTCAGCCTATATTGTCTCGGGAACAGGCTCATGCATTGGAGCAGCCCTTTATGCTTAATGAACTGGATGATGCTTTGAGTCATTTACATCAAGGCAGCTCTCCTGGTTGGGATGGATTGACTGTTGAATTTTTCCGTGCATTTTGGGGTGATCTTAAGAACACTCTTCTTCTTATGATCAATCATGCTTGGGTAGAACAATCTCTTCCTCCTTCTTGGAAACATGGCCTTGTCAAATTGCTCCCCAAAAAAAGGTTGTGTGAGACAATGGCTGATTGGCGGCCTATATCTCTTATGCCACTCATTTACAAACTCATTGCCAAAATGATTGTCCTCACGGTTCGATTTATTTTGCAAGCAGGACTTCATCCTAGGCAGTATGGGTTTTTCCCAGAAGGCAGATTACTGACAATATCTCCAATGCTTTGCTTGCAATTGAGTGTGCCAAATATTCTAAACAGGATGTTCTCATTCCTGCAAGTGGACATTGCGAAAGCATTTGATATTGTCCATTGGGATTTTATCTCTCAGACTATGCATAAATTGGGATTTGGCCCTCGGCTGGTCCATATTATTTATTGGCTCTATTCTCATGCCACTGCACAGTGTTTGCTTGGTGGTGGGTTGTCAAGAACCTGGACCGCTCAGTGAGACAGGGTTGCCCTCTTAGTTCACTACTGTATGCCATTGCTACTCATCCGTTATTGTTGCATATGGACCATCTTGCAGATATAGGGCAGCTTCATGGCTTGCAAATTCCAGGGGCACAATCATTTCTTGCACAGGCATATGTTGATGATTCATATTTCATGCCCAGGAATTCTCAAAGTGACCTCTCTCATTTGATCCATACTCTGAATGATTTTGGCATAGCTGCTGGACTGCATATCAACTTTCAAAAATCAAATCTTCTAGCATTGAAAGAAGCTGATTGGCATGCACTTCTCTGGCCAGGCCACATTATCTCTTCCCATACTATTGTGAGGCATCTAGGGTATCCCATTGGCTGGAATATTACCCCACAACAACAGCTCAAATGGGTGCTTCAAAAGATCAACAAGAAGCTGGAATACTGGCATTTGTCCACTTGGCCTCTACATGTTCGACTTCGGATAGTACAGTCCATCATTATGGCATATGTGCAATTTTATTTGCCTCTTCTTCCCTGGTCTTTTAAGCATTTGGCTTCATATATGTCCCAGGCTATGGAGATATTTTGGAAAAGCAAATCTCACAAAAAGGCTTTGTGACTACTTCCCATGCAGTCTGTTTGTTCACCTAAGACTCATGGGGGGCTGAATATTCTCTATCTTCAGTTTCATATGTTGGCAAGAAAGAGCACTATGATTGCTGATTTTTTTCAGCAAAAACAGCCATGGGCTATTATGTTAGCAGCTATGTGTGGAAACATGACGTCCCATGCATATGGGCATTGGATTACAGATCACTGGGAAGCAGTCATGACCACATTTCAAGGGAAAATTCCTGGTTGTCCTGTTTCTACTGCTTTTATTCATGATTGAAAGAGAATTCTCTCTTATGCTAAATGGACAGGTGCTTCTTCTCATCATGGTAATTCTTTTCGCTTGGAAAGCATCCATTGCAGCAAGGTGTTTGAATCGCCTCTCGCTTTACAGGCACCTATTAAAGCATATAATCTTATGAAATTGGGCATAAGATTTGTTGGAGATGTTGTGGATCAACAAGGTTATATGCTTTCATTTCCACAAGCTTGCAGGACATTCCCCTTGGGTCTGCATCATAGGTCCATTTGGAGAATACTTACAACTATGTTGCAGCCATTTGTTCATGTTCCTCCACTGTTTGTACAGGACAAATTACTGGACTGGAATCTGACTTCCTTATTTCTTGCTACCTGTTCGCTTTCAATGCATAATCTGGCCTCCTCGATGGTCTACAGATTTCTTCTTCCACCGCCATGGATTGATAAGCATGCCAACACTCTTTGGAATTTGGATAGGCCTTTATCTTGGTGGCAATCACGACTCAAGAAAATTTGGAAAGCCAAATTGCCATTGAAACAGAGGCTTTTCTTTTGGAGATGTATAGTGGGAGCTTTTTCAATTGGGGTGAAATTGGCAGCACGTCGCATTGCTTCCCCTTCCTGCCCCTGTTGCTCTCATCACCGCGAGACAGTTCCCCATCTATTATGGTCTTGCCCGCACTCTCGGATATTGATCACTCATGTCTCTCATTTGCTGCGGCTTCGGTTTCCCTTTATCAGACTCCGGAAACTCTTCTGGATGTTTGGATGCTTCTCATCTCAGATGTCTCCATTCCTCCTTTTCTTTCACTGGACTCGTTTTTGGGTACTATGAACCATTTGGACACAGAGATTGCATTCTAGGATGGGACAACAGTTTCCTCATGCATATGTTGTCTTCAGAATGTCCCTCAAGCAATCTTTACATGATAGTTATGCTGTGAGGGACTTGGATGCTACTAGCCTTGAAGTGTTTTCTGACTGTTTTTGAGTTCTTCCATTAGGCTCTCTTTTGGAGTCTAATGTCATGTACATTGATCTCATGTTAATAATATAATTACTGGTTTCACAAAAAAAAGTGTGTGTGTGTGTGTGTGATGATCAAGGCTATGTCTTATCTTTTCCTCAGGCCACTGCTTCCTATGCATTGGGAATGCATCATAGGTCTATATGGAAGAAAATTGCTGATTTATTACATCCTTTTCTACCTGTTCCTCCTGTGGCTGACACAGACAGGCTTACGGATTGGCAATTGCAACCCTCTGCTACATGCACTCATCCTGTTCCTCTTCCTGCATTAACCTCCATCAAAGCCTACAGGCTTCTTCAGCCTGCTCCATGGATTCAACAATGTGCTAATTCTCTGTGGCATATAAGGAAGCCCCTCTCATGGTGGCCGAAGAATCTCGGGATGTTATGGAAGTGTAAAATGCCATTGAAACAAAGACTTTTTCTTTGGAGATGTATGACAAGCACATTGTCAGTGGGGGTCACACTTGCTAAACGTCGCATTGCACCATCCACATGTTTAAGATGTTAGGCTCCTTCAGAGACTGTTCTTCATTTGCTTTGGCACTGCCCGTGTTCTAGGATCCTCCTCAGGAGAATTTCAGATTATCTTCGGCTCCGTTTCCCGAGTCACAGATTTGGGAAACATTTCTCACTCTTTGGCAGATTTATGAGGTGTTTGTCTCAATACTCACTATTTCTCTCTTGGGTGAGATATTGGGCTCTTTGGACAATCTGGAGTGAGCATAATTTGGCATACTTGGGTCGGCAGATTCACAAGTCATATGAATCTTTCCGAGCCTCATTGCGGCAATCCTTATATGATGCCTTCCATGAGGGCGATATGGATGCTTCTTGCATAGAGCTTTTCTTTATATGTTTCTAATCTTTGGGATACTCTCCATTTTGGAGACCTCCCATCATGTAAATTTATGAGCATATAAATATACTGCACTAGATATTACCAAAAAAAAAAAAGAGTGTGTGTGCGTGTGAGAGTACGTGTGTGTGTGTGTGTGTGTGTGTGTGTGTGTGTGTGTGTGTGTGTGTGTGTGCGTGCCATCAAGGAGATCTTCCTCAGTCATGCCTGGAAATAGTTTCTCTTTGCTTTTGATTTCCTGTTGAGGCTCTCTGTTTTTTTGAGACCCTTATGTAAATTTTGCTGATAATATAATCATGGATTTACAAAAAAAAAAGTGTGTGTGTGGTGGACGTGTGTGTGTGTGAGAGATGGAGACCTCCTCCTCTGCCCTGCCAGCCTTGTCTTCCTCCCCATTTCCATCCGTACAGTCACCCTCGACGTCCATGCTGCCTACCTTGCCTTCCGTACAGCTGCCGTCAACTGTACGACCTTCCGTACAAGCTCCGTCCACCCTGCTCCCCCCCGTACAGCCCCCTGTACAGCTCCCCGTACAACTCTCGTGCTCCCTGCACATCCTCGTACAGCCTTTTGTGCTTGTTGTACGGCCATCCGTACAGGCTGTACGGTCGACTGTACAACCTGTACGGTCATCTGCGCAGTCTCCTTCCGTATCTGTGTTGCAGCCCTCGGTGGCTTTTGCTCCAGTCTCATCTTCCTCCTCCTTTCCTGCTGCTCCGACACCTGCTTCTTTTGTTTTCTCTGCCTCCGCGCCTCCTTCTTCCTCTACTCCTCCTACTCGTGTTTTTCTTCGGCGGAAGCATGGTGGTTTGTCTGCCTCACCTTTGATCAAATCGGCAAAGCTGGATGTTTCTGATGGCCCTTCTTCCCTCCAGCTAGATCTTCTACTCTGCCTCTGTCACAGAAGTTCCTTCATCGAGTTTCCCGCTTGTTTGTTCCTTGGATTCTGCCCTTTTGGTCTCTGGTCTTCGATAGGCTCAAAAATTTGGAGTCTGCCTCTATTTTATGGGCAGGGTTTTATCTTCAGCTCAACTTCATCATTGGGCTGATGTTGCAATGGGTTTGGATTGTATTTCATCCTTTGTCTTTCAGGGCAAAGGATTTTACTATGCCCACTGCTCTTCGACTGAGGTGGTAGAGTGCCTTGTCAGTCACGCTGGTGTTCCTGGGGCTGATTTCTTCGCTTATGTCATGCCCTGAAATCCACTTTTCGATCCTTCTGCTACCCTTCTGACTCACTGTCCGGTTTGGATTACTCTCAAAGCGCTGCATGTGCCTCTTCTTCAGCATCTTCCAACTCTTGCAGCTTTTTTGGGAAGGCCTCTTCATGTTCTGAGACAGGAGTTCTTGCAAGCCTCCCATGATGTTCGCCTTTGCATTTTGTGGGATATGACGCAGCCCGTGCCATCTACTCTGGATCTTGATTTGGGATTTGCCCATCCGATGCGCATCAGGCTCCATTTTGCATCTTTTCCCACTGCATGTTATCGGTGCCGACAGGTTGGTCATTTTGCACGTGATTGCCCTTCTACATCTAGGCCCATTCCTCCTGCTCCTCCTTCAGCTGTCAAGGTTACTCTCCCTTCTCCTCCGGTTTCTGCTATGGCTTCTTTGGCAAAGCCTTCTATAGCTCCGAAGCACTACTGGAGGAAGGTTGATAAATCACAGGTAAATCTTCCTCTTGCTGAAGAAGCTCAGGATTGCACCCTTGTTGAGCACCATCAATTTCCTTCTACTCAGGATATGGATGTACCCCTTGCAGAGGGCATTTTACAGGATGATATGCATGCTCTCTCTCAGGATGCTGCCCCTGCTCTTACTCAGATTGATCCTCTGAATGAAGCTCAAATGCTAAACCCTGCTTTATTAGATGCAGCTTTTTCATCGGAAGATACAGATGTTGATTTAGCTTCTTTGCCTTTGATGCCTGTGCCAGAGTCTTCTTCTGTCCGGGATGCACTGTCCGGGATGCAGAAGTACCTTTTTTACTGGAATCTTTTCATCACATGTTACAACAGGTTTTTGACCCTCTGATTCAAAAATTTCGGGTACCAGCCTATATCAAGAAGAATCACAAGGGCAAAAAACAGCTTGTTTTTATTGATGGTGTGGTTTCATCACTGCATCAGTTTTTACAGAGCAACAATTTGAAGCTGGAGGATGCTGTGTTTGATCCTAATCCAGCTTGATATGTCACTTTTTACTTGGCTACCTCATGACTTTTGCTCTGAGGTTTTACTTGTAAAAACTTTTTCCTTGTACTTATTGGTGGGTTTTTACCTCTTTTGAGGTTTCCCACATGGAAATATAAAGATTTCACTTTTTAAAAAAAAGTGTGTGTGTTCTTGTTCCTCTTGCTCCTTCTTCCACTGTGAAGGTTACTCTTCCTTCTTCTCCGGTTTCTGCTAAGGCTTTATTGGATAAGCCTTCTTTTACTGCTCCAAAGCATTACTAGAGGAAGGTAGAAAAATCATAGGCCAATCTTTCTCTTGTTGAAGAAGTTCATGATCCGACTCCTGTTCAGCATCATTAGCCTCCTCCTCCTCAGGATATGGATGTGCCCCTTGCAAAGGGGATCATACAGGATGTTGCACATGCTCTTTCTCAGGTTGATCCTCGAAGTGAAGCTGAAATGCTGAGTCCTGCTTTATCACATGCAACTCTTTCGTTGGAGGATATAGATGTTGATCTAGCTCCTTTGCCTCTGATGCCTGTGCCAAAGTCTTTTTCTGTTCGGGATGCAGATGTGCCATTTTCACTGGATTCTTTTCATCCCATGTTACAATAGGTTTTTGACCCTCTGATTCAGAAATTTCGGGTGCCGGGCTATATTAAGAAGAATCACAAGGGCAAAAACCAGCTTGTTTTTATTGATGGTGTGGTTTCTACACTGCATTAGTTTTTACAAAGCAATAATCTGAAGTTGGAGGATGTTGTGTTTCATCCTCCTGCTTGATATGTAACTTTTTACTTGGCTGCCTCATGACTTTTGCTCTGAGGCTTTACTTGTAAATTTTGTCTTTATACTTATTGGTGGGTTTTTACCTCTTTTGGGGTTTCCCACACAGAAATATAAGATTTCACCCAAAAAAAAGTGTGTTCTTGTAATATAGATATACAAGGATTTCACCCCCCCTTAAAAAAAGTGTGTATATGTGTACGTGTGTATGTATGTATGTATATATGTGAATGCATACATAGCATTGAAATTAAAACTGTGTGCATTCATATATACATACATATACACACTTGTTCTGTTTTGGTAAAAGAGAGATTTCATTCAAGAAAATGTAGATTCGTAGCTGTCCAAAGTGGAACAGCTACTACTCAAAACTAGAAACAGTAATAAAAAACTTCCAACTGGGCTTACGAACGGTCTCCAAGGGAATGAGCATCCTGATGAGATCGAAGCAAAGAACATCGAAAATAGGGAAAGACATCCACTAAAGAGTGCTCATACAATTGAATGGTAGGAGCACACACACCCACACATTTTTTTTTGGGTTGTGAAATCAATGTTTGTTTATATTACAAGAAGGCAAGGAAACATCAGAACATTTCAATAAGGCAAGTAGACAGAGGAATCTATCTAACGAGCACTGAGAAACACACTTTTTTTGGTGAAAACCAGTTGTCATTATATTACAAAAAGCAGTCCCAAAGAAAGGGACAATCTGCTACAAATATCAGAAGACCTCATTATATGAGAAGAAAGCAGGATAATCTAAGTTCCACACATGTAGACAATCATAAAGTGATTGTTGTAATGATGCATGGAAGAAGTGATATTTGCAAGAGATGGAGCAATGACACACTTTTTTTTTTTGTGAAACCAGTAACTATAAAATTAACATGAAATCAATGTACATGACATTAGACTCCAAAAGAGAGCCTAATGAAAGAACTCAAAAACAGTGAGAAAACACTTCAAGGCTAGTAGCATCCAAGTCCACACACACACACACACACACAAAATTTTTTTTGGTGAAATCCATTTGTCATGATATCACAAAAAGCAGTCCCAAAGAAAGGGACAGCCAGTTATAAGCATCAAAAGATATCATTATAACACACACTCACACACATATATATAATTCTACACATATACGTATAATTATGTATATACACATATGTATGTATGTATGTATGTATGTAGCATGGACTTACACTGATGTGCACATAGTAGCATGCCCCTCCAGCTGGTGCATGTGTGCATGTGTGTATGTGTCTGTGCAAGGACAGGTATTTTTTTCGAATAGATGTGTGTGATAGTAAATGTTTCAAACACATGAGATTGTTTCCAACATACTAGCAAATCCAGAGGTGTGCCATGCCTGCTTATATGGATGCACTTATGGACTTGGGCAGGAAGCACTTTTCATATATGTAAGCTTAAAAAGGACTATGAGCCAGGAAAAGAATACTACACTACCATGCACCAATGAGTAGGTCATACCTTCCAACCATCGATTCCCAAAAAAGGGCCCATAATCTTGAAAGAAACCGCACTTATGGACTTGGGCAGGAAGCACTTTTCATATATGTAAGCTTAAAAAGGGCTATGAGCCAGGAAGAGAATACTACACTACCATGCACCAATGAGTAGGTCATACCTTCCAACCATCGATTCCCAAAAAAGGGCCCATAATCTTGAAAGAAACCAGGGTTCCAATAATAGTGCCAAGTGCTCCATACCAAAATGCCTTTAGAGTTGAGCCTGTCCTTCAAAACCAGTACTGATCTGTAAGCAACATATAAAGTGAACAATTCTCATTAAACCTCTTCCACCTCATAAAAACTTTTTATTAAGATAATACTGTTCCTATTATTTGTGGTAAAATAAACCACTCAGTCAGCCTTTATTGCATGTACGCAGCATTTGTAGATCTAGATAAATGTAGGAAGATGCCCAGCACATATCATAACGGTTTTTCCCTCAAGACAGTCAGTCACAGGGTTCGGAATGCAAAATTCACCAGGGCTGAGCTACCAATAGTACCACGAGTATCTGATGGTGACTTCGAGACTGAAGAGCTTTTAAGAAATCCCCCCTTGTCATAGGGGAACCATCCTGCACCTTTTTAATGCCTTCCTGTACATGTCTCTCTTTTTTTTCTATTATCAAGTTCTTCAGATAGCTAAAATGATCATGACCTTCTGCAATTTTTTATTTTTGCCTTTCTGCTAAGGAGCTCTTGGGAACTCTCTAGTATTAGGAATTTTAGGAGGCGTGTGAAGAGGCACAATTCTCCTCCATTCTATGCATGCCTTACAGCTGTCTCTTTATTTCTTCCTCTTGTCATTTTCCATAGAAACCATAACAGTGACCTTCTAAGTCTTCTTTTTAACTGCCTTTACTTTGAATGTTTGGCTCAAAAATATTTGCAACCCTGCTTCTTTCTCCTTTCTGTTCTTTTGTATTAAAAACGTGGTGTAGTAGATATTATTATCGTGTTGCTCCATACTCTTGGCTGATGTGCAGGTCTTGAGATTGCTAGTCAACCCCCATCCTCTTCCCTTTTATCTTTTCGTCACTCCGTAAGTCTTTCCTTGTTTCTTTGTTTGAGGCCTTACAAGCAGTCCCAGAGCTTGCCACCCTGCCCCTTTTCCAGATGCCCTTTTGTTGCTCTCTTCCCTCTCTCTTCCTCACCTGTTTCTCTCCTTCCAACTCTGCTATTTCCCTGTTTAGACTAGCCTATTTATTAGTCATTTTTATCATCCTTTGGAGGATTTGCCCTTGGATGAGGCTGTATTCCAGCAGATATACAATTGCTATTGCCTTACTTTAGTTCTGTGTGTGTGTGTGTGTGTGTGTGTGTGTGGGAGAGGCACGTATGCACATTGTGTGGCATGCAGGAGGTTGAGACAAAGGAGCACTTCATCTTCAGGTGTCCTATGTACTATGAGATCCGAGGGCGTTTCTACTGCCTCTTCAGAGACAGCTATGGGATTTTGGCCCGATTCCTCTCCTACCCAGACCAGCGATGCTTGGTAGGTTTCATTCGTGAGGTACTCAGACACCGTGAGAGGATACTCCGAGCACGGAGACAGGAGCACACGTTTTCCTTGGCTGATCCCTCTCAGAGATCTATCACGGAGTTTTTTCAGCCAGATCACATGGACCCCCACGAGACGAGGCCTCGACATGACCGTGACCCGGAGCTTGTGACCCGACAACTCAGACAAAGGGTTGACACACAGATCACACTTGGGGACATCCCCTCCCTGTTTAGAGTCGGAGACCGAATGACGGGGGTCATAGTAGCCCTGGTTAGACACAGAGCTACGACCAGGAGACGTGCCAGGACTGCACCTTTGAGTGGCCGACAGCACTCTATTGCCGATTTCATGCCCCCATTGCCTCATCCACCCTGATGTCCTGATGATGATGATGATGATGATGATGATGATGATGATGAGATTGATATATAGTTGACCATTGACATGACTATGTTGTACTTAGGACTTAGTACTACCATTCTTCATTTTTTGCATTTTGCATTGGTGTGGATGCTCGTTTAGTAGCTCCACTACCACAACTCATTTGTACCAAGTTTTTCACAATTTCATAGAGACCCATTGGTCTTCCGAAGACTTTAATAAACTCTCTCTCTCTCTCTCTCTCTCTCCACTATCCCCTCGCTCCCCCTCCGTACCCCCTTGCTCCCCCTCCGTACCCCCTCCGCTACCCCTCCATACCCCCTCACTCCCCCTCCGCTACCCCTCGCTCAGGACCCCCCCGCCGCCGCCTTGGAGAAAAAAAAAATCCCCCCCCCCCTTCCAACAGCTCCGACCTCTTGCCCACTTCTGCCTCCCCCATAATGAAGGGAACAGGGGGATGAGGACAAGAGACTAGACTAGACTAGGCAGGAGACCCTTCGCTCCAAATTTGCATACGCGTGGAGATGGGGAAGGGGAACGGTGACAAGGCGAAAACACAAAAGCAACTCAATCTGGACTTCAACAAACACAGCAACCAGAGTGGTTTGACAGTGGATAGTACCGTGGCCCTGAAGAAAGGGGCCCACCCAAAGTCCATGCCGCTCACCACTATTTCACCACCATCATCTGCCTCATCATCTACGCCACCTCTCTCCTCCCCCTCTCCTGCATCATCATCACAGGTCCTCTCCAATAGCCTCACCACTGGTCCCACCGGCCATGGCTCCACAGTACTTTCCCCTCGTATCACCTCTACCTCTCAGTCAGCCACCCTTCATCACCTCGTCCGGCCTCGCTACTCCTACATACCACTCCCCCGCCCAGATCATTCTATCCCCACCCTCAGTACAACCTTAGCAGCCCACCTTCATTCCAACCCCTCTCGAGATCCAGTTCTCATCTGGACCAGGACATCTTAGGCCCCCACCAAATGCTTGGACTCCCTATTGCATGAGATACACAACATTCGGGCCCATCAGGCAGAGCTGACACATTACACCCAGGACCAGGCCCGCATTATACATGAGCAGGGCACCCTTATCCAGGTACTTAGGCACGACATCACACAGCTTCGAGAGGAGCTCGGGACTCCCAGAGCAGCACCTGGAGGGACCCCAGTCACGGAGATGGAGGCATAGATAGCCACGATACAGTTGGCTATAGTAGAGATGACTAGATGGGTGGACGTGGCGAAACAGGAGCCCGCAAAGGCAACTGTTTCAGCTGCCATACAGGAGTAGCAACAGAGGGCTTCGAAGGCCCTAAACATCCGGATACGAGGGATCATGCGAGACAGCACCAGTACCACTACAACGCCCATGGAGGAGGCGATCACCTTTGTGACCACCACCATGGGGGTCCCCGACCATGGCATAGAGGGAGCATGGCGTGTTGGGAGAGATCCCAACCGAGAGCAACCCCTAGTCATTCGCTTCAGAGATTCACATGCTCAACTAGCGACACTCCGATGCCGAGCCGCTCTACGAGAGCATCCCACCCTGTCCATGGACAAGGATTTGACACCACTACAGATTGAGGAGCAACGAGTTCTTCTGCAGCAGCGGGATGTTGCCCGCAAGGAGGAAGACGATAGGTTGTTGATCGACACCCGTTGGGCTCCCACCCGTACCCCCTAGGGAGACAGGGCCTATGAGACTTAGGTTTCCGAGACCCTAGATTGCACCATTTGGAACTATAATGGTACCTTATAGACCCAAGGAACTTCTCGGAGTCTTATACAGGACGAGACATAGTCTTTTACACGGAGATACACCAGAGCCTAGAGCGTCCACAACCGATAGTCAGTGGCTACACATGGGAGTCAGCCTTCAGGGATGAGATGAGGGATACAGGAGGAGTTCGAGGATCAGGCGGGGTCGTAGTATTGTACAGGTCCTCCCTCGTTGGAGCCATCTCCATTGAGAGGAAGGACGCACACTCCCGATTCATGTAGATCCGGATCCGACGCACAAACACTCGTGACCTTTTCATAGCTATATGCTACTTCCCACCAGACAGAGGAGGGTGAGACATCACCATATGCACCCTTACATCAGGATATCCCAGACCTTTCAGTCCGCAGGGAAGTTCTCCTTGTTGGGGACTTCAACGCCAGGATGAGCACGTGCCAGGCACCACTCCTGGACTTTCGAGACGACTCTATCATGCTACCAGAGATGGACCTAGACGGAGCAGGTATGACCAGGACCTCATCGGACCGACACGGGCCTGTTACACCATTTGGACATGCACTCCTTGATCTGGGCAGGATGCATGATCTCATCATCTACAACGGGCTTGACCTATGGCCCTCCTCAGGTGGTTTTACTTGCTTCCCACATGGGGGAGGCACTAGTGTAGTAGATTACATCATGGGATCCCCTACCTTCACTTCATGTATCACCGACTTCACCGTAGCACCACTCCCTCCAGAAGCTGATCACACATACCTATTCTTCACTATCGCCACCCCACGCTTAGCCACACCATATAGAAAGCACGACACCTACCATGACATACACTTTGATCACAGCCTCTCACTGGCCTACTCTGGGACGCCTAAACAGACTCCTAACCTACATCGATCACATACCACTCATAGAGGACCGTGCTGCCCTGATTAGTCACACACTCCACGAGGCTGCCCTCCAAATCTTTCTCCCCACCACATGGTCCACTAGACCACCACCTCTTGGTTCTGTACCCTGCAACAATTGGTACCATGCGGAGTGCAAGGCTTATCGCTGACAGCTTCGACTTGAAACCAAATGTCACCTCCCAAACACACCAGACATGGTACACAAGTACCAACGTCTCGTACGTCAGAAGAAGCAGGCATTTCTTCGTCGAAATGAGGAGCTGCTGCACATCTTGTACAGCAACAACTCTAAGGATTTTTGGTGGAGATTCCTTAAGCGTAGGTCTCCATCACCCCTCACTGACACGAGAGTTTGGCACACGTATGCACACCATCTTTATGATGTCCCACACCAGCCCACTCCAGATCTCATACACACACCTCGTCCCACCACTTGCATGTTATTCACCAGAGGGGGAGTCAAGGACGCGACATTGAAACTACACAATGGCCGAGCTAAGGATCACAAGGGGCTATGCACAAGTTTATCGCATATGGGATCAACACTTTAGCCCCGATCCTAGCAAAGCTATTCAATGACGCTATTTGCCTTGGCTTCCCCCGCACTTGGACACTCAACACCATCACCCCCATCCACAAGGCAGGGGATCCCATGGACCCGAGTAACTACAAGACTATCATGATTGGACATGTGATGTCCAAGATCTATGCAGCTGTATTGGATGCATCGATCAGCCTATTCGTAGAGATGAGAGGGCTCAGAGCAGAGGGTCAAGTCAGTTTCAAGTGAGACCATGGGACTATGGATCACATACTCACACTTAGGAGTGTCATTGAGGAGGCCAAATCACGAAAGGAGAGGGTATATTGCTGCTTTGTGGATTTTCGCAAAGCCTTTGACATAGTACCTCGAGCTCGTCTCATCACACGCCTACATACACTGGGATTTGATCAGGAGATCATCTGGGCAGTCATGGCACTGTATGAGAGAGTCTCAGGCCGAGTTCAGATAGGAGCAGTTTGGACAGATGAGATCTTGACTACCATAGCGGTCAAACAGGGTTGTCCCTTATCACCGACCCTGTTTGGCCTCTACATCGATGAGCTTGAGACTTTCATGGGGGCATCCGGAGGGACTGGTTGCTCACTTGCCGGGATCATCATCAGGATTCTTCTTTATGCAAATGATGTGGCACTCTTGTCGTCCACACCCGAGGGGCTCCAGCGACACGTGGATGCCCTGCAGGCTTTTTGTTTATCCCATGATTTGGAGGTCAACCTTGGCAAGACCAAGGTCATGATCTTTAACACCTCTCGAGCAAACATGCAATGGAAGCAGCTTACTTTTACTTTTGGTGGGTCACCAGTTGAGATCGTATCCTCATACACTTACTTGGGGGTCATCTTCTCTGGCCCGATCTTCACGATGAGACCAACGATGCAGGCCAGACTGAGCAAGGGATACACCTCACTGGCTCGGTTAGAGAGACAATGCTTCCATTCCCACTTCCAGGACCCTCGGACCAAGGCTCTTCTCTTCGACTCCTTGGTCCGACCAGCCGGTATATATGGCAGCCCTTGTTGGGGGCCTGACATGTCAGAGATAGAGTGAACACGGGTGGAGCGCCTGCAGATCCTCATGCTCTCACGGATGATCCGGGGGAAACCGTCTATACCACATCACATCATTCAGGCCGAGTTTGGTGCTTCTCCACTCCAGCTAGATGCAGCCTTTCATACCATTATATATCTACACTGGGTTAGATCATATGGGGACTGCACATCAGGGAGAAAGAGGTTGCCATGGTTGGCTCTTGATTCCTCCATGAGGTTGGCAGCAGAGGAAGATGAGCGATCTGGTATGCATGAACTGAAAGATGGTTTGTGAGACTAGGGTTCCACATCGATAGGATATCTCCTTTTCAGTACAGTTTAGATCCTCCTCCGGTACTCCCACCCAGCCTCCCGATCGGGCCACATACCAACCAGGTCATTCGAGAGGATCTCCTGCAGCTACACACCTTTAGGACTTGGTTGGAGCTAAGGGAGCTTCCAGTGAAGCTAAGTTTCTACAGAGATTATTGTCTTCGTATTTCGGAGGAGGGATTCATCACACCACCGGGATACACTGAGCTTCATATGCCTCACTCACTATGGATCTCCATCGGACAATTTCGGGTATCATCACACCTCCTCCGCATAGAGAGCAGCAGATCAGAGGGGATTCATAGGGAGCATCACTTATGCATATTGTGCGACTGTCAGGAGGTCGAGTCGGAGGAGCATTTTATTTTCAGGTGCCCACTGTACTACGAGATCTGAGGTCGCTACCACTGCCTCTTCGGAGACAGCTCCGGGCTCCTTTCCAAATTCCTCGCCTACCTAGATCAGAGATGCCTCGCGGCCTTCATTCACGAGGGGGTCCGACACGTACTTACTCAGGCGACGGGGCTTGGCCACGTCATCAAACGCCTCTCAGAGCAGGATCACACAGTTCTTCCCATTGAGCGACATTGATTGTCCATCTCTAGCCGCAGACGTGACAGAGACCCCGACCTGACGACCATAGCACGACACACGAGACATCGAGGGGACACACAGATCATTCTGGGGGACCTCCCGTCATTATTTAGACACGAGATACGTCCCACGGGAGTCACGGTGGCTCTAGTCTTGCGTCGAGCCTCATCTAGGAGACCGAGACGCACGGCACCCCTTGACGGGCACCAACATCCCATCACCGGCGGCTATGCACTAGCCAGGGCGACATGACATACGGAGGTTTCTGCTCCGCTCCAGTCCTTTTCTTTTCATTGTTACATCCAAATGTATTTGATTATGTATGATCAGACTTAGGATTCAGCACGGGTGATGATGCTCGTTTCAGTAGCTCCACCCTTACTGTGATTTGTATCAGGTTTTCTTTCAGTCTCATAGACCCATTGGTCTTCCGAAGACTCTAATAGAATTTCTCTCTCTCTCTCTCTCTCTCTCTCTCTCTCTCTCTCTCTCTCTCGTATGCTTCTGCACACGCACTACTTTCACATGGTATTAGATGTTATGGTCGACTAGGGATTAGAAGAGCGTAGAGTTGCCATAGATCGAGGACATTGCTATGTAGATTTTGTCGCATTTCAAAGGGGCTAATCTGTGTTTGCAGGGCTGGCTCATGGTGAGTTGAGGCAGACGTCTTGGGAGGTTCGGCGCAGCCTGCCCAAGATGATTTGGGGCAGCTGGTTAGAGCAGCCTGCCCAAGACGAGTTGTGGCAGCAGT
Source organism: Dipteris shenzhenensis (assembly GCF_047967505.1). Classification (NCBI taxonomy): domain Eukaryota; kingdom Viridiplantae; phylum Streptophyta; class Polypodiopsida; order Gleicheniales; family Dipteridaceae; genus Dipteris; species Dipteris shenzhenensis. Next base: position 46,556,227 of record NC_141608.1, on the reverse strand, counting down.
TTGGAGCAGCCTGTCCAAGGCCATTTGAGGCTAAAGTTTGAAACCACCTGCTCAGGGAGTGGACAGCCAAGGGGTCGGCACTTTGAAGGAGACAGCAGCAAGCTTGTTTTTTTTCCCCTTCCACACCCCCATCCACCTTTCCCTCTCTTTTTCTCTGCCTAGTGGGCTGTTCTTTGCCAGGATCGGCAGCAGGGTGAGGCATGAATAGTTTCATGGGACCCCCTTGTACGAGCAAGGAGGACACGCTCAATGGCACGAACTATTCCCATTGGCAGCTCAACCTAAAGGTCTGGTTTATTCACGAGGTCCTATAAGAGATAGTTTAGGGCTACAAACGAAAGCCCAAACATCCCAAGAGCTCCATCCATTGGGATGCTGGCCGGGAGGATGCTTTCTAGGAGGAGCTCCAAGATTGGAAGGACTTGGACTCCAAGGCACACTTATCGTTGGTACACATGATCACAAAGGAGGTCTCTCTGACAATACAATGATGACTAGTGCTTTCGAGGTATGGTCAATTGGAAGATCTCTATAAGGGATTCGGCTATGCGCACAGTCACGTTACAGGGACAGCTATATAGTCTTCAGTTCCCCGCAGGGAGTACCATGCAGTCATTCTTTATGAAGGCGAAGGTCAATTATGACCAGCTTCTGGCAATGGGTGCTTCCCTAGCATCTCTCCAGTTGACAGCTCTCACCCTAACCAAGTTTCTGCCACAATACAACATGGTTTCTCTATCTTTGAGGTGCCAGGTCACGAAGTCAGCTGGACTTGATGACTTATGCTCCCTTCTCTTAGAGGAGGAAATGGTTTTGTTATCTCAGGTCAAGTTGAAGAAGTCTCATGATAGTAGTGAGGCATACGCAGCAGTTCTGAAGAAAGGAAGGCTGAGGTGCTATGCCTGTGGGAAGAGAGGTCCAAGAACAAAGACAAGGACACAGAGTCAGACTCATCTCCTAACCAATCAGATGCTTCCAAGGCAGCTACTATTGCCCAGGAACACCGGATAGTACCAGCATTCTAACAATAAGAAAGTCTTTCCCCACATGTCATAGCCAGAGGTCGTGTGGGCAGGAGTGCAGGCTGATTGCAGCTCCTATCATTGGAAAGTCTGACAGGCAAAACAAAGTTGTAGAGCTATAGACCAGATATGTTCAAGGTTCATTGCCTAATGTCGCAGAGGCTATGACACAGTGTGTACCGGAGTTCGTTGTTCAAGGCTCCTGGACGTGATGTGTTCACCAAGGGATATTGGGCGTGGTCTGTGCTACAAATCATCATTCTACACTTGAAACTCAGTGAGACTATTCTTCTCATGCTAGGTTCTTTTGTTGAAACACGTGTGGCTGTTTACCACTCGACACAGCTCCAGATAGCCTGTGTGCTCATCACATGAGCTTGGGTGGCCCATAGAGCTTAACTAGGGATTTGCATGTCATGCAGCTTGCTGATTCCTGCTCCATGAAGATCCAGCAGCAAGTGAACGGCCTTGCCAAAGTCCATGGGCTTGAGACAAGCTTGGTGTGTGGCACGGGTCAAGAGCGAGGATGATCGGGCCGAGTAGTGGAGAGGTTCGCAAACAATGAGGTTCAGGCCATGTTTGAGGTTGGGATTGGGTTAGCAGCAGTTGGTAGCACCTGACGGTGAGTGCGGGTACTTGGATCTGCGGTTGTATTCAACAAGCTCATGCTCTTCCCAAACTAGCTGGTTGGCATCCCTCCCCATGACATCTGTTGCATTTGGTTGTTGCATTCCCCTTTCTGCAGTACTATCGAGATTCAGATTTTAGTTCTGCATTTTGGAGTCAGCTCAGATGCAGGCAGTTGTCCACTAGCCCAAGTACAGCTTGTATTTGAATTCATGGTACTAGGTTCATCAGATAACCCAAGGGAAAAGAGACAAAGGAACCAGCACATGCACACTCGTATCAGGCTAGGATCCCAGAAGGGAACCAATCCCTCTGAAATGGTTCAGCATGCATCAAGGTATGGGTGGACAATGTAAGGGGTTGTTTCAAAGTGCTATCAGAGCTCAAAGAGCACGATACAATGCTGTCTCCTGCATAACGTGAGTACCATCCAGTTGCAAACTCTGACACTGTGCGATGCCATCCATGAACCTCCCCTTTACATGAACACCTTAGGGTTATGATGACTAGGCAATCTCACGAGCTTTCAGTTCACACCTATTTTTGAAAATTCTTGTAATAACAAAGTTTGGAGTATTGGGCAGGTTGAACCTGCTGCTGTCCTTTTGTAATATATGCTTTGGTAGGTCAGTATCTCAGAAGGGTATGGAGCTCCAAAAGGAGATGCAGATCAAGCCTTATTTAACTAGAAATTATACTTCTTTAAATTAAAATTTTGTTTTTCAACAACTTCCAAAGACATGAAATGAAAGCAAAGACCACTGAAAGGGGTGACCAGTCTGCTTACAATAGAGCCAGGCTTGTTGCCATGCTTAGGATTAGGTGCCTAAGGGGTGCAACTGTGATTGAAACTCATGAATGACTCAGGAAAAGAGATGGAAAGAATACAATGCTTGACCTTCTTAAAGAGTATTTCTCTTCACTCTTTTCCCACCTGCTTCAGTCAAAATGCTTTGAACATCTGTTTCCAGAAGGCACAAAGAAACAGCCATAGGCATTAATGACGTGCAGACCTGCAACCAAACATTGCATGTTTAAAACCTTGACACCAAAGCCAATTCATGCAAGAGTGAAACCCTTAAATAAACCAACACACACCAGTGCCAACTCTTTTTTCTTTTCTTTTTTTTGCAAGAAGTAACAGTGCCAACTAATATTCTTCAATTATGCACCCAATCTTCCTACTCAAAATGTTAATCCATGAAGACCTATTTTGACTGTCTACCTGGTCATTAACGGCGGCTGTCCCACATATAACAATGAGCATAAGGTCAATCATCTGTACACAAATTAAAATCACTTCTATTCTAAAGGGGCACTTGTGCTTGTGTTCTAGCCCTGGTTTTCCGTCCAAGCACATGTCATGTAACAGCAACACCAAACCTGCACTTTACAACGTCCTGAAGTGACTTACAAGGGTAGAAACGACCAATTCTAGTGCATCGCTGGGACTTGACATCCTGCTGAGAATTGCACCAACATTCACACAGGTCGGTACCCACCCTCCCAAAAACACAACATTTCACAAAAAACTGAGAGCTTTAAAAATGTTGACAAACATACAAAATCATAGCACGGTGCTGTGCTTGGAATGAGCTGAACTCCAGATAACACCATTCCAAACAATAAAGCAAGCAAAGGCGCTGAAACCTTAGCTCCCCATGTTGTTTTGGCTTCCAGGATCTGATAACGTCCACAACATTGACTTTAAGATGTTAGTATTTGCATACACATACAAAATTTTATAAATCTAGATTAAGATCAAAAGAATAAACATATCTTTTAATAAGCACGACCACTTTTACACCCCTGGATAGGCCTTTTGATCTGAGTTAGGTTATTAGATCCTAAAGGGGAGGTACCATATATTTTTGTGTATTCATAGGGTGTTAGTGCGTGTTTTCCTCCACTTGAGTAATAGATTTCTTGGCTTGGAAGACCAGTATATCCATTCCTCTGACTCACCTTGCCTGCCAGTTCGGCCATGTGTGTCTATCACCTCAATTTGAAGGAGAACTGGGCAGATTTTCATATTCTAACATTCCTGCTTGATCAGCATCAGAACTGACCGATCTCGCACTCAGTTACTACATGTTGATCCATTACAAGCATCAGCACTACTTGTTGGTATCTGATTGTCATTCTTAACACCACCGTTTTACTTATCTAAACTTTTCACAGCCTTTTTTAAAATGCAAATCCAATAGACAAAAGGACTATGCATGCTGCCCATGTGGCAGCCCCGCTATGCTATGCTTCAGGTGAAACACCCCCACTACTTCACTTACGCCCATAGCCTCTACAGTTACAGCTACGGGCTCCAATATGCCCCTACCCATGACATCGATTGCTCCACCCTCCCCTAGGATAGAGGGGTTGCCACTGACACCATCTCTCCCATCTCTCCCTTCCTCTCCCGCTACAGTTCTCTCTCCCATTATGACACCTACTTTGGAGCGTTCATACACTGTTCTGCACTACTCGACCTTCTTCTCCCCTCTGCCTCTCAGTCAGCCCACGCTCCCATACCCTGCTGGGATCGTGCGAGCATGCGACCTGCCATCGAGGAGACGTCCAGATGGGTCGACGTAGCCAAACGGGAACCTGCAAGGGTAACTCTTTCAGCTACCCTCCTAGAGCAGCAGCAGAGAGCCAGCAAGGCTCTCAACATTAGAGTACGTGGGATTCCCCACACTGAGGCTACACCGATGGCAAATGCGCAGGCATTCATGACCACTACTCTAGGGGCGACTAAGCACAGGATTGAGAGAGCAGGGCGGGTTGGGAGGGACCCCAACCGAGAACAGAGCCTCTTATCATACGGTTCCACGACGCCCAGGCACGACTTTCGGCTTTACATCGTAGGTCAGCCTTATGAGACCAGCCATTGATCTCCATGGATGAGGACCTCACTCCACTACAGGTTGAGGAGAGGCGTTTTCTGTTGCAGCAGCAGGATCAGACCCACAAGGAGGGGAAGTGGGCAATAGTACGAGATGGACGACTCCTTACAGGCCCCCGTCGGGCACCCACCTCTATGAGACCCAGACATCTGAGACCCTATCCCATACCATCTGGAACTGTAATGGTACCTGCCCAGAGCGCCCACTACCAGTAGTCAACGGGTATACATGGGAGTCTACCTTTAGAGATGAGACGAGGGATACAGGAGGGGTTCGAGGGTCAGGAGGAGTTGCAGTCCTTTACAGATCCACGCTTTTGGGGGCCATCTCAATGGAGTAGAGAGATCCACACTCCAGGTTTCTCTGGATCCGGATTCGACACATGGATAGCCGGGATATGTTTATTGCAATTTACTACTTTCTGCCCAAGACCTCCCGCTTTGCCAGAGATATTTGAGGGGAGGATGAGACATCACCATTTGCTGCTCTTTATTAGTCCACTATTGACTTCTCTAGCTGAGGGGAAGTCCTCCTAGTTGGGGACTTCAACAAGCGCCTCCTAGTTTGGGACTTCAACGTGAGGACAGGCGCTCGTCAGGCATCACTCCTCAACTTCAAAGATGATTCCACTCTATTGCCAGACATTGACCTTGAGGCGGCAGGTATGCTACGAGTTTCGGCTGACAGAAGAGGACCGCTCACATCTTATGGGCAGGCCCTATTAGACCTCGGCCGGATGCATGATCTCATTATCTATAATGGTCTTGATAGATGGCCCGCTTCAGATGGCTTCACTTGCTTCCCACATGGGGGCGGCTCCAGTGTTGTGGTCTACATCATGGGATCCCCTACCTTCACATCTCGCATCACTGACTTTACCGTAGCACCTCTCTCTACAGGGGCTAATCATACATTTCTTTTTTTTTAGCATTTCTACCCCCTGCCTCACATCACTTTCTACCCCGTTGAGTTCTTACTCCACCAACCATGATATACGCTTTGATCGCGATCACTCACCTACTTACTTTGGCCATCTGTACATACTTCTCGCATACATTGACTTTATACCCTTATTAGAGGACCGTGCTACCCTAATCACTCACTCACTTCACGAGGCTGCTCTTCACGCCTTCCCCCACACCACCTGCTCCACCCGCCCACCACCACCTAGGACCGTACCCTATAATAGATGGTATGATGATGAGTGTAAGGCTTTATGCCATCAGCTCAGATTCGAAAGAAAAAACAGCCTTTCGAGCGAACCAAAGACGCTATGCAAGTACCTCGTATGGTACGCAGGAAGAAACTTGACTTCGTGCGCCGAACCGAGGAGCTACTGAACATTCTGTTTAGTAACAACTCTAAGGACTTTTGGCGGAGATTTCTAAAGGGACGGTCCCCCCCACCACTCACTGACACTTAGGTATGGTCTGATTATGCACGCACGCTCTATGATATTCCAAATCAGCCAGCCCCTAACCTATTACATATGCCATGCCCCACATCCTGCACCCTCTTCACTAGGGGGGGGGGTAAAAGATGCCGTGATGAAACATCATAATGGCTGAGCGAAGGATCATGAGGGACTATGCACTGAGTTCATTGCATATGGGATTAATCTCCTAGCCCCGATTTTAGCCAAGCTATTTAATGAAGCTTTCTGCTTGGGGTTTCCATGCACCTGGACCGTCAACACTATCTCACCCATCCACAAGACAGGGGATCCCATGAACCCAGAGAACTACAGGACCATTATGATTGGATATGTCATGTCCAAGATTTATGCATCAGTACTTGATTCTGAGGTCAGCAGATTTGCAGAGTGTCGAGGACTCAGAGCGGCGGGACAGGCTGGTTTCAGATGGGATCATGGGACCATGGACCATATTCTCGCGCTCAGATGTATCATCGAGGAGGCGAGGGTACGGAAGTAGAGGGTTTACTATTGCTTTGTGGATTTCTGCAAGGCATTTGACACTATTTCAAGAGCCCGCCTCATATGTTGCCTACAGGATTTGGGTTATGACTAGGAGATCATTTGGGCTGTCATGGCACTTTATGAGCAAGTTTCAGGCAGAGTCCAGACAGGATCTGGATGGACAGATGAGATCATCAGCACTATCGGGGTCAAACAAGGGTACCCATTATCACCTATCTTGTTTGGACTCTACATCGACGAGCTCGAGACGGTGATGCAGGCACAGGGTGGGGCAGGTTGCTCTCTCGCGGGCACGCTGATCCGGATATTACTTTATGCAGATGACATGGCTCTCTTGTCTTCCTCAGCAGAGGGACTCCAAAGACACCTTGACGCACTATAGTTCTTTTGTGAGTCTCATGATTTAAGGTCAACTTGGGTAAAACCAATGGGATCGTCTTTTCTGGACCCATCTTCACTATGAGACCCACGATGCACGCACGCCTGAGCAGAGGATATGCTTCATTGGCTAGACTAGAGAGGCAGTGCTTTCGCTCTCACTTCCAGGTTCCACGGACCAAAGGGTTGCTTTTTGACTCCTTGGTCTGCCCAGCAGGGACGTATGGCAGTCCATGCTGGGGGCCAGACTTGTCAGATACAAAGTGGGCCAGGGTGGAGCAGCTACAGGTTCTCATGTTATCACGGATGATCCGTGGTAAGCCATCCGTTTCTCACCAAATCATCTGGGCGGAGTTTGGGTCACTCCCATTACAGCTAGATGCTGCATTTCAGGTCATTACGTATCTGTACCAAGTCAGGGAGTATGGGGATTACACATCCGGACGTAGCAGGATACCATGGCTAGCACTGTCCTCTTCTATGTGGCACTTGCAGCAGGGGGAGACTAGAGGTGTTGGTATGCACGCACAGAGAGATGGTTTGCAGGACTAGGGCTCCACATGGACAGACTACCTCCTTTCCAAAACAGCATGGATGCTCCTTTCTCTCCCCTCCTATCACACGAGGTCAACCAGGTTATCATGGAGGATCTACTACAGCTACACACATTCCGGACTTGGTTGGGCCCGAGTGATCTTCCAGTGAAGCTGGGCTTCTACAAAGATCACTTCTTACATATCACAACGGAGGGTTTTATTGATCCACCAGGATACACGTAGATTCACCTACCCCACTCGTTGAGGATCTCTCTTAGGCAGTTCCGAATCTCTTCTCACGGACTTTGTATCGAGAGCGGCAGAGCAGAGCGGTTATCCAGGGAGAGGCGCATATGCACACTATGTCACATGCAGGAGGTTGAGATAGAGGAGCATTCCATATTCAGATGTCCTGTTTACTATGAGATTCGAGGGCGTTTCTACTACCTCTTCAGAGACAGTTATAGGGTTTTGGCCCATTTCCTCTCTACCCAAACCAACGATGTTTGGCTGGTTTCATTCATGAGGTGCTAAGACACCGAGATAGGATACTCCGAGCACGGAGACAGGAGCAAGCTTTCCCCCCGACTGATACCTCTCACAGCTCTATCACAGAGTTCTTTCAGCCAGATCACATAGACCCCCACGAGGCGAGACCTTGACGTGACCGTGACCCGGAGCCTGTGACCCGATAGCTCAAACAGAGGGTTGACTCACAGATCATACTTGGGGACATCCCCTCCTTGTTTAGGGTCGGAGCTCGACCGACAGGGGTCACAATGGCCCTAATTAGACGTAGAGCTACGACCAAGAGACGTACTAGGACTGCACCCTTGAGGGGGCATCAGCACTCTATTGCTAACCTCATGCCTCCACTTCCACAGCCTCATCCATCCTGATGTCCTGCTGCTGCTGCTGATGATGATGATGATGATGATGGTTATGATGATGTCGACGATGATGCTGAGATTGATTGATTGATATATACAGTCGAGATATGACTATGTTGTACTTAGGATTTAGTACTACCATTTTGCTTTTTTGCATTCTGCATTGGTATGGATGCTCGTTTAGTAGCTCCACTACCACAACTCATTGTATCAGGTTTTTCACAGTCTCATAGACCCATCGGTCTTCCGAAGACTTTAATAAACTTTCTTTCTTTCTTTTTCTTTCTCAGATCCCATCCTATGCTATTGGTACAACTCTCCCATGTCCTCGTGTGCAGGCTCACTCATGGGGAGTTGTCCTTAAACTCCAACAATAGGACCCTCCCACTCCCCAGCCGCAAGCCACAACCTCCTCAGTCACAAAACCTCTGGGTTGCCCCATCAAAGGGGGTTTGTACCACAGTAGAAGGCAAGAAAATCGGCAAGAGAGCAGGCAGCAAGCGATGATGAGATCCCACGTGGAGTCCTTGCAAGGAGAGCAAATAGATGAGACCCATCTCAAGCACTCAGCCACCCTCGAAAGGCAGAAGTTCTTCGATCTTCTCCCAAAGGTGGAGCCAAAGATTACTACTTAGGTTCCCCCGGCACCCCTCCCCGCCCCTGCCACCATCCCTTCTGCCTGCTCCTTCCCCCACCCCTGCCACCACCCCTTTTGTTTGCTCCCCCGCTCCTCCCCCTCAACCCTCAGCTCAACCCTTTCTGCCTTACTTGCATTCCACCCCACAGCTCCTCTTCCCCCCACCTCTTGCTATCATCACTCTCTTCACCCACTCTCCTTCTAGGTCCAGCTCCCCGCCTGCATCTTACCCTCTTGCAAATGCTGGTGTCCTCGCTACAGCTCCCCGCCGTCGGCCTCTCCTCCCCTGCTCGGTACTCCTTGTTGAGAGGGCCTTCGGGTCCGTAACTATTGTTTATGAGCTCAAAATTCTAAGGGAGGTCATAGGCATGGTTGTATGTCGTTGGCCTAAAACGGCAACATGCCACTGAATGTCAGACCTAAAAACATATGAAGAAACTTTTGTTACAGGTGGCATCTCCTGATGTATGTATCATGTGTAGAGTAGTAGTGAGGGCTGCATTGTGAGTGTGCCCGGCTGTGTAAGGAGTAGACAGGTAGGGGGTTGGACTCGAGGTTGTTTGCAGGCTGCCAGGCACACAGGCTGCAGGAGGTTGCAGAGGGGTATGAGGCTGCCCCAGGCTCTCAATCGAGCTGCCATGTAGGTGCTACATAGGCACCACCTAGATGGGGGGCCAACCAGGCCCCCAACCACGTCAGGTAACCCAACCTGCTCGTCAGGTTCCATCCTACCCTGGTCAGACAGACTGGGTCGGCCAGCTTGGCTGAGGGGGACCCCTATAAATAGGTCAACTACCCTTATTTGGAGGTTTTGCCTAGCAGTAGAGGGCCATTTCCTGAGTTTATGTGCAGTATCTCTATTTACTTTTCGCAATTCATTGCTTGTGGTGTATTTGCTTTCTCTTTTGCTGTTCATTTTCCGCTGCACTCTCACATGGTATCAGAGCCAAAGGTTGCCTGAAGACCTAAGACATGGAGGGCACTTGAAGCCAGTGAACTGCATGGAGTTTCGGGCTGCTGTTCACCCCTTGAACAAGGCATTGAACAATAATCCATCTACCATGGCGATCATTGAGAGCCACAACAGGTTGAAGGTCGTGCTTTACCAAAAAAGACACACCAAAAAAGAAATGCTCTCCAGCATAGAAGATATCATAACCAGCAAAATGGCCTATTTGACCAGCATACATATGCTAATTATGCTCTTGCAAAGCAATTATATCAGGCTGCAATTGCCTGATATACATCCATACCAGTTTCCATTTGCGACTATCACACATTCCCTGTACATTGAGAGTAACACACTTCAGATGATCAAGCATATTTACAGTTATGGGACAGGTATGTACAGCAACTAACGGGCTTGTTTGAAGAGGAGCGTAAGGAGGCATGGACTGTTCGAGGGTCCAGCAAGGGGCAACGTGTTTGAATGGCGTTGTCAGATCAGAAAGGACATGTTTCCAGGGCCAGGACAGCAAGGGCGTGAAGGTACTTTAGGCAGCAAGCCTCATCATTGTCTTCTCCAGCCTTATCCTCTGTCCTTCCTTCAATCCCATTTTCTACTTTCTTTCCCACCCACCCTCCCCTTTTCAGTTCTACTTTCTCTTCCTTCCGACATGGCTACTCTTTCTAAGATGGCTGAGAACAAGGTGAAGATTCCAGTATTACCCACGTTTCCAGTGGACTATCAATTGGATGGGAACAATTACGGTGTATGGGGAGTCATGATAGAGTCGGTCTTGCAGTCATATGATCTTGAAGACTTCATTTTGGTGGGGGTTCTGAGGCCAAATCCCCTTTAAACAAACCTAGGGATCCTGCAAGGGTACGTTCTTTCATTTTCTTCAATTGTACGCCTCGAATCATTGATCATGTTTTAAGCACATGACGGTAGCCAAAGGGATTTGGAAGCACTTGGCATCCTTGTACAACAAAACTTCTCCTATGAAGAGAGTCTCTCTTGAGGTCCAAATGTGAGTGTTGGATCCCACAAAGTCATCAACCATGTGGGAATACATCAACAAGCTCTAGAAACTTCGGTAGGAGAGTCTTTAGGAAGGAAAGGATATTTCATCTTAGGAAATGGCCATTACAATGCTGTCGCATCTCTCTTCCTAGTATTCTGCCTTTTATTCATCCTTGATCACCAGTGGGAGGATGAATACGCTTACTTGGGGGGAGCTGGTACCTATGGTGCTCGACTAGGAGTAGCACTTCAGAGACCTTCCTAGGGTGTTAGTTCAGAGGCTGGCAGTTCCGCATAATAAGGGAAGGAACCAAGGTAGAAGGACCTCTTCTAACAAGGAGATAGATGCATTGAAGGAAGCACTCAAAGCAGAGCATACGTGCAATCACTGTGGCCAGAAAGGTCACTATTGGAGGAATTTCCCTCAATGGACATCCAATAAGAGCCCCGGTCCCTCATACCAAAGCTGTTACTCCAACATTTGTGCATCTTGAGATTCTCGACTCTCTAGCATCTCCCGTTGGAGAGGGGCTTGCACAAGATCCCAAAACCTGGATTCTGGATAGTGGAGCTTCTCAAAATATGTGGCCATCCCCAACAGGATTGAATAACTTCGTGACCATCGGAGGCGACATTTGCAAAAGGAGATAGTTCAACTATTAAGGTTCGTGGTGAAGGCAGTCTCAACATTATTCCTAACTGCAGAGGAGGGAAGCACTCCTCTCAGGTACTATTTGTTCCGTCCTTTGGGTTTAAAGTATTGTCAGTGCATGAGACATGCAAACTTGGCACAACGGTATTGTTCAATGTAGAGGTCAGGGATAAAGCAACCGGCCAAGTAGTTTGCACTGGTACAATAGATCGTGGTATTAATACATTGTCAGCACTCTCTTCAATCATTGGGACCCCTCAAGGTGACCTACGGCATTTCAAGGTCAATTGAACATTGATGGCAGATGCGCTACGGCGAGCTGCAAGGGAACAGATGGTTCTTGGGTTATCTGATGAGGGCAGCAAGTACGAGCATTGCCGCTCATGCTTATGAGGGAAGAAGCATCGAGAAGAATGCTACTAGGTGGGCTTCTAAACCCCTTGAGATGGTTCATGTGGATCTCTGTGGCCCTATGACGGTCCCGAGCCTTGGGGGCGCATTGTATTTCATGCTACTGGTTGATGATCAAATTCACATGGGTGTATTTTCTGGCTCTAAAGGCCTTGGCATATTCCCGGTTTCAAGAGTGGTGTGCTCTCATGGAGAATTAGTCCAAGTTGACCGTTAAAGCCCTTAGCGCTGACAAGGGTGTTGAGTTCTGTTCCCAGGTCTTTGACGTGCTTTGTGTGGAAAAGGGCATCCGGCAAGAGTTTGCCAACACAGGTACTGCTTCTAAGGCAAGGGTGGTGGAGAGGAAGAACAGAATTGTAGTGGAGATGTGTCGGACCTTGCTAGCGCATTGTTATGTTTCCCGTTTTCTCTGGGCAGAGGCTACAGCTATGGCAGTCCACTTTGGAGGTTTTGCCTAGTAGTAGAGGGCCTTTTGTTGAGTTCTTGTGCAATCTCTCTCTTTCAATTTCGTAGTTCTTTTTTTGTAGTGTTTGCTCATTCTTTTGCTATTCATTTTCTATTGCACTCTCACAACTTCTTGATCCCGTCCTTGTCAGACGTGTGCAATTGAATAGCCACTTGCATGAAAAATTTCACGTAGTGGTTGACTGACTCTATGAACTAGCTCGAAGAATTGGGCGTGAAGACGGTACATGTATTGAGGTAGCAAGAATCAGGCTCAAATGTCCTTAAGAACTCCGCCCAATCGTAGTGAGCTATTTCTAGCACGTCACTATACTGCTCTGTGTGCCACTTGTGTCACCAAGTAACGCCTTCACTTGTCAAGTGCATGCAAGCCAACTTCTCATTGTCTTGCATCTCAACAACGAGAAAGTAACTATCAAACTAGTTGGGCCAAGACAAGAGAACTAATGCTTTTGTCTTTCCATTCGTCTCTGTCAAAGTTCAGCTTCCTTGGAAAATATGGTCTGGCTTGAGGTGGAACTGGTTGGTCAAGCTCTATTGCTTTGAACTAGAGCAATGACAATAGCAAAGCTTGATGCCGTTCCTCCTTTTCTACTTGTGCCACTCAGAGGCAATTGTCTTTGGCTTTATCTGGCCTCTTAACATACTCTACGACTTGCTGACATGGCATCTAACTCTGCTGCTGATGCAACCTGCCATGTGGCAGCTTGCAACTGTTCCTGGTGCCTACGCCTATCTGCAGACTTCCTGCTAACTGTACTGCCACTGCAGGTCAGACCTTGGGCACAGGTCTGAACCCCTGCTGCTGTGGGCTGGAGAGCTGCCAGCAAGGCAGCCATGCCATCGGCTGCAGATACTAACTATGAGGAGTTGATGTGAGTGGGTCCAAGCTCGCAATCCGTGTTTCATGCTCAGACAAAGCATATTGGGATGCAGTACCATTGTGTTTGGGAGAAGCTGCTTGATGAAGTGATCTTGCTCAGCTTCTGTAAGACGGAGGACAACATGGCGGCCCTATTTACCAACCCACTTTCACAGCAGCTGCTTGGTGCTCACTCCAGCCCCCTAAGGTTGATTCACCATCCAAGAGCTGAGAGGCGGTGTTAGAGGTGGCATCTCCTGATGAATATATCATGTGTAAAGTAGGAGTGAGGGCTGCATTGTCGGTGTGCTTGCCCGTGTGAGAAGTAGACAGAGTAGGGGGTGGATTCGAGGTTGTTTGCAGGCTGCCATGGAGGTACACAGGCTGCGGCAGGTTGCAGGGCCTCTCCCCCTTGATGTATTTATTCATTCTTCGGAGGTTTTGCCCGGTAGTGAGAGGGGGTGTTAGAGATGGTATCTCCTGATGTATATATCATGTGTAGAGTAGGACTGAGGGCTGCATTGTGGGTGTGCCCACTCATATGAGGAGTAGGCACATAGGGAGTGGATTCGAGGTTTTTCACAGGCCACCATGGGGTGCACAAGCCACGGGAGGATGCAGTGGGTGTGCCCATGGGTCCTTAGTTGAGCCGCCATGTAGGTGCCACATAAATGCCACCTAGGTGCTTGGGCTGGGGGGCCAACTAGGTAACCAATCGAATCGGGTGACCCCGACTTGCTAGCGGGTTCCACCCTACCCTAGTCGGCCAAGTCCTAACAGACTGGCTCGGCTGGGTTGGCTAAAGGGGGGGGCTATAAATAGGGCCTCTCCACCTTTTTGTATTTATCCATTCTTTGTGGAGGTTTTGTCCAGTAGTAGAGGGCCTTTTCCTTAGTTCCTGTGCAATCCCTCTCTTTCCATTTTGCAATTCATTTGCTTGTGGTGTTTGCTCTCTCTTTTGCTATTCATTGTCATGACATGATTATTTGTATTAGATCCTAGTGGATCATTCTAGGGAATCTGGCGATTACCCTATGGTTGTAACATTGTAAATTGGCCAATTGAATATAATAAAATATGCACGTATGCATTAGGTCCTAGGATGGTTAGGAAAGGGTAGCATTGTGCATGGGTATTGCATTAATCAATGGTAGGCATAAAGAGTCATAGGCTAAGGGTAGAATAATGGGGTATGCCCAAAGGATGTGATCCCAAGAGGCATGAGGGTTGAACTCTCTCGTGTCATTCATGGCGTGTGAGTATGGGCATTTGCATGCATATGGATTGTAGCTTGTGTGGAGCATGTAGAGAAGAGTCTAGCAAAAATACACTCATGTGGGCACTCGTTCCACCCCATTTGGAGGGCTAATGCTTCTCAATTTATGCATCATCTACACACATGTGGGACAAGTGGTATCAAAGCCAAGATCCTCTGACTGTGAGAGCCGCCATGTGGAAGTTGCAATAGGCGTCGACATCAGCGTGATCATCAAGAGCATAAACAAGGAGCCCCTCCTTCCATTTTTCCTCGTTCCTATCTGTCGCACAGTCTACGCGTGACAAGTCTATTATCAATATATCCCCCCAAGAAAACAAAAAAGTCTCCAACCTGCAGAGACTCCACCGTCGTACCTTCAGTCACCGCTTATTTAAGGCTGCCCACTACGGCTGGAGGGACATGCCACGTAGCTTAGTCTCCGAGGCTCCCCCTATTTAAGGTAGCCCCCATCACTTTTACCCCGCGAATAGCTGTCGATGGCCGCCTCCTCTTGTAATAAGATTGTGCGCAGTAGCACAGCAAGCAATCGCCCACGTGGCGAATGCTGTCACGAGCGCCGCATAGCCGGTGACCTTCACCAGCCATGTAGATTGCCTACCACCTCTGCAGCCCGCAGACTGGCTGCCTCCCGCCATGTGTCGTCCGCCGCCAGCTCTGCGGCCTCTGTCGTGAGCCATCTCTGCAGCCTCAGGCCGCGAACCGCCTCTGCCCCCTTGCCACCGTCATCATTAATTTCCCCCCGCTTCATCCTTACGCTTTATAATTACCCCCCCCCTTCCATTTCGAAAACCCCCCTCCCCTTGCATTTCAAAAAAAAAAAATCCCCCCCCCCCCCTCTTTCCCCCATATCGGAATTCTTTCCCTCTCCCTTAATTCCCTCCAGGTACCCCTTGTTTCCCCTGTAATTTCCCTTTTATCTTTTCCGCCCCCTTACCTTGCCATTAAAAAAAAAAAAGAGAGAAAAAGAAGGGACTAGTATATATCCCAAGAGTTGGAGCAGCACCGTGAGTCGTGGCTGGAACGTGGAGTGGGCGCTTCATCGAACAGGCGTGGGAAAGTACCTCTAATTTTGAACTCCCTTTTTCTATCTCATTTAAGTTCATTCACACACTCGTAGCTCATCACGAGTTTAATTTGAAAACTTGATTAGTTCCATTGCGTTTCCAAAACATGGACGATAATCAAGAATTCACACCTGAAAATGTTTCACAACTCATGTTAAACCTCATGGGAACAACACCTTACACCCCTATCTACCACGTATTTGATCCATCATTTGATAACCCTCAGCCACCTACCGAACCTCCACCAAGGACATTATCACCGCCACACTACCCGGACAATGCAATCCAAGAATTTCTTCAAGGATTGTTGGCAGTCATAAGTGACACAATTCAAAGGGAAATGCCCTTAAAAAGGAAATTATTTGAAGATCAGGCAGACCCTTTAGAAAAGACTAAGAAAAGAAGGTTTGATCCTAAGGAGCGGCTTGAGTTTCCGAAGTACAACGGGGCTAGGCATCTTGAGAAACTCCTCGATTGGATTAGACATTTCCAATTGTACTTCGTACAATTTGATCATACGGAAGATGAGAAGTTAGCACTGGCTACTCTACATTTAGAAAAGGATGCACTACCTTGGTAGTCCATGCACCAATCGGAAAGTAGTCCCATCAAGGAGTGGTCTAAATTCTTGGAAGAATTAAAGACAAAGTTTCTCCCGCTTAAGTATAAGGAAGACCAAATGTTTAAATGGAAGAGCATACTCCCACTTGCGTTGATCCTCGCGCATCATAGCCTCTCTATAGCAAGAAGGCTCCCGCAATCAGTAAGCATCACATAGTCTACCCCTGGAACAAACCTATCAGGCGGTCTAGACACTCTAGATGATCTTCTCAAGGGCATTTCAGCTTGCTGTCCCACCTGCATATCAGCCACATTTGGCTCATCATTTCCACCAATCGATGATCCATCATCTATCCTTGATTGTATACCTGTGGAAGTACTTGGTGGTATCATTTCTTGCACATTTGGTGCATGGACAGCTTGCTGTCTATCAACATATGCAGGTGGATTCACATCTTGAAAAGTGATTCTCCTCATTTCCACATCCCTCATGGGTGCCTTATGCACCTTCTTCTCATTGAAGACTACATCATGACTGCGTATGATCTTCTTTGCTTCTGGATCTCAGAGACGATAGCCCATCTCTCCACTTTCACCTCTTTCGAAGCTCTTTTGGCACATGTAATGACCGCTACTGAAAATAGAACCTGAGATGTCTCAAAACATGGACGCCATTGCATAATCAGACTCAGCAAGAAAATATGCAAATATCTCTCTTCTGTTGGAACTCCAAAATCCCAACTGATGAGTGAGAAATGGGAGTCAACACTTATCCCCTACCATGTGGCATAAATCTAAGGTTTCAAAACCTTAGAATGAAAAATGCATAACAGAGAGACGAAATCCAATACACAGAGACCTATAACTCTGAAAATACTCCACCGAATCGTGCAAGAACTCACAGGTAGGGGTTTTTAGGCATCCGGAATGCAATGGGACAGAGGGTTTTGGAAACCGTGGTCTCAATCACTGGGTCCAACACACGGACTGAAAAACGTTTTTGGAAACAGAACTGTTTGTAAACTCCACCGGAGTGCGAATGATGAGCAACATCAAAGTTTTAAGACCTCCTGAGTCCACTGGAATTGACAGATCTGCAAATGGTTGCTCCAAACTTGAGTTCCAACACCCAGGTAGAAAAACGTAGAAACTGACACAATGAGTCAGAAATCCAATGAAATGATCCCAAATTCAAGAATGAAGGTGTTTCCAAGCTCCTGAAGTGAAATGGATACCAAAAGCAAGCAATAGTTGCCTCTATAAGTCAATACGGAGTCTCTGTCATCGAACGGAACAGGGAAAAGCTTAAAAAACGACTTTTTCTTTGAAAACACTTAACAGGCTCTCAAAACCACTTCGCAAAATCGAAGTGACTTTTCCAAAGGTTCCTTCAAGGTCTCTGCGCACTCGGATGCAAGTAAAATCACCCGCAAAGCTTCGCACAAAGCTTCTCCTTCCTCCCACAGAGTTGCTGAGCTTCCAGGCATTCACGCACGCTCAGCTAGATCACCCGGGTTCTGATACCAATTGAGAGTGCTCTCAACGGAAGCAAGAACGAAAGAGGGAGAGAAGATACAGAGAGCCACACAAGTTTTTAGTGGGTGCAGAACACCCTAATCTTCTTTTTCATTCATTTATATATGTGTTTGAGTATTGTACATAACCGGGGTAAAGGCACAGCGACCTTTAGCCCCCATAGGAACTCCTAAACCCGACTAAATTAAAGGACGCCATTAGATTGGCCGAGGCAGCGGAAGGAGAGAGAAGTAACATATGAAGCGTCAACTTCACAAAGTAGACCCTTTGTTCGATCAGCTAACTCTACGAAATGGACGATGCTTTCCTAGGCAAGTGGGAGTACGAACAATCAATAGTAAACCAATAGGAAAATTTAATCTAGGTGGACGTGTGAAACCTCCATTCATGTCTCCTCAAGAAAGGGATAGATTGTTTAAGGAAAGAAAATGTTTTGGATGCAAAAAGGGGACAGATCATAGATTCTATGATTGTCCAGAGTTAAAGAAGAAGATGGGTAAGACCAATGTAACTAGGGCTTCTCACCCTAAGCAAGAGGGTGAACCTTCTTGTAAAAATATTGAAAATAATAAAAAGAGCAATAATGCTAGTTTGCATTACAACTTTGGTCGACACGACTTATTTAAGTTACATGGATATGTTGGGGGTCGAAGCCCGAACATACTAATCACGAAGGTCAACATTTAGAGTTCCTTAAGCAATTCGATGATGGATTTGCTAGTGATGATCGGCATGAGTTGCCTATCTCTAGACCTGAAGATTATACTATTGAGTTGATTCCAAGGTCCTCTCCTCCATGTAGAGCTCCCTATCGAATGAATAAGGTAGAGCTAGAGGAGGTAGAAAAGCAAGTTGCGGACTTACTAGAGAAAGGTCTAATCAGGCCAAGTAGTTCGCCTTTTGGGACTGCAATCCTTTTGGTAAAGAAGAAGGATGGAACCTTTAGGACGTGTATTGATTATAGAGCCCTTAACAAGTTGACAATTAAGAATAGGTTTCCTATACCTAGAGTTGATGACTTCTTAGACTCCTTGAAAGGTGCCAGGGTATTCAGCGAATTGGATTTAAAGTTAGGATATCATTAAGTTAGGATGAGGGAAGAAGACGTGCATAAGACTGCCTTTAGAACACAAACACGACATTATGAATTTGTAGTTATGTCCTTTGGGTTGACTAATGCACCTGCTACCTTTTGTAGGCTAATGAGAAGAGTTCTTCAACCATACATAGGCAAGTTTGTAGTTGTGTTCTTTGATGATAATTAATTTTTGGCCAAAACGAAGAAGAACACAAGCAACATCTTGCACAAGTGATGGAATTGCTTTGAGAGAGCCAACTCTTCCTGAATATAAAAAAGAGTGAGTTGTTTAAGAAGGAAATAGAATATTTAGGCCATGTCATCAATGAACATGGAATTCAGGTTGATCCAACCAAGGTGAAAGCTATAAAGGAATGGCCTGTCCCTACGAATGTACATTAACTAAGATCTTTTCTTGGTTTATGTAGCTATTATAGGAGATTCATCTTGAATTTCTCTAAGATTGCATCACCACTTTACTGATCTACTTAAGAAGCAATCAATGTATCACTGGGGTGATAGACATTCGAGTGCCTTTGAGAATTTGAAGGTTGCTTTAATGACTAGCCCTGCGTTAGTTTTGCTGGATTTTGATAAGCCTTTCTTTGTCATATGTACAGATGCTAGTGGTACATCCATTGGAGCCGTACTAATGTAAGAGGGACATCCCATAGCCTTTGAAAGCTGAAAACTTCAAAGTGCTAAATTAAAGTATAGCACGTATAAGAAGGAACTATTAGCCATAGTTCATGCTTTGAAGTTATGGAGACATTATCTTTATGGATCCGACTTCAAGGTTAAGACAGATTATCAGAGTATTAAACATTTGTTTTCTCAACCAATAGTTTCACCTCGGCAAATCAAGTGGGCAGAATATCTTCAAGGGTTTGGACAACCTGAGTTAGAATATCAACCTAGTAACGAGAACATAGTTGCAGATGCACTAAGTCGTAGACCGAGTGTAAACTATGTTTCCGTAGTGAGAGAAGAATCTCTTAGTGCGATGAAGAACACCTACAAAGGTGATAAAGAATTTGGGATTATCTATGATGCGTTACTTCAAGGACAAGGTGATTCCTTAGAGGGATATGCAATTCATCATGGGTATCTTTTTAAAGGACGTTTCATTTGTGTACCCTCCACTTTTAAATCCCTAGTTTTTGAAGAGATGCATAGTAGTCCCTATTATGGACATAGAGGTATTAGAGGAGCCGTTGATAGAATTGAAAGATATTTCTATTGGTCAGGATTGATAAAGGACGTAACTACTTTAGTCCAACAGTGCTTAACTTGTCAAAAAGTTAAGAGTGATCATGGTAAGAACCAAGATTACTTCAGCCATTACCCATACCTAAGCGAGAGATGGGAGCATATCACCATGGACTTTCTGTCAGGATTTCCAAAGACAAGGACACAAAATGAGCAAATTCTTACCGTTATAGATAGACTTAGTAAACAGACGCATTTCATTCCATGTAAGAAGAACATCACTGCCAGAAACTGCTAAGTTATTTATTAAAGAAATCTTTAGATTACATGGATTACCTAAATCCATTACATCAGATAATGATCCCAAGTTCCAAAGCCAATTCTGGCAAGCTCTTTTCGAGGACTTAGGAACTAAATTGCAATTCTCCACTACATATCACCCATAAACTGATGGGCAAAGTGAAATAGCTAACCAAGCTATTATCCAGTTGTTGCATAGTTATGTCCATGACAATCCTACCCTATGAAAATTATATTTACCTCTATTAGAGTTTGCATATAACAACTCTACCCATTATGCTACCCGCAAGGCACCATTTGAGATCATCTATGGCCAAGTTCTTCCCACGCCTGTTGCACATTTAGGAGATAGGATTTTGGCAACTGATCAGTTTGCTAAAGATGTGCAGGAAGTACTTATATAGGTTAAATCACATATTTAGCGAGCTCAAGAAGCGTACAAGAAGGCTGTGAATAAGAAGCAAAAGGATGTACATTATGAGAAGGGAGATTGGGTTCTTTTAAAGATTGACAAAAGGCGTATAAAGACAATCCGAGGAAATACCAAGTTTGTAAAGCTAGCAGTAAAATACTATGGACCTTTCCATGTTTCAGATGTTATACATCCAGAAGGAACTCCAACATCATACAGGTTGACATTGCCTACTAGCTGGAGGACAAAGAATGGTTTCCATGTTAGTATCTTGAAGCCATTTAAAGGTGAACCATCGGTGAGGCCTATTGAAGAAGAAGAACCAGAACTTGAAGACGGGGTAGAATTACTTGTTTCGGAACGAATACTATTCCATGAGGTCAAGAGTACCAGGAATAGACAGAGATCTCGATATTTGGTAAAGTTTAAAGGATATCCTATGGAAGATGGTCAATGGTTGATGAAGATCACTTGAAGGATTACCCCACACTTGTTGAAGATTATTTGAAGGCACACAGATGAGGACATCTGCTTTTCTAAGCAAGAGGGCATGTCATGACATGATTATTTGTATTAGATTCTAGTGGATCATTCTAGGGAATCTGGCGATTACCCTATGGTTGTAACATTATAAATTGGCCAATTGAATATAATAAAATATGCATGTATGCATTAGGTCCTAGGATGGTTAGGAAAGGGTAGCATTGTGCATGGGTATTGCATTAATCAATGGTAGGCATAAAGAGTCATAGGCTAAGGGTAGAATAATGGGGTATGCCCAAAGGATGTGATCCCAAGAGGCATGAGGGTTGCACCCTCTCGTGTCATTCATGGCGTGTGAGTATGGGCATTTGCATGTATATGGCTTGTGGCTTGTGTGGAGCATGTAGAGAAGAGTCTAGCAAAAATACTCACGTGGGCACTCCTTCCACCCCATTTGGAGGGCCAATGCTTCTCAATTTATGCATCATCTACACACATGTGCATCCCTACATTCAAGAACATGACATTCATTTTCCGTTGCACTCTCACAACTTCTGATCTAGTCCTTGTCAGATGCCTGCAAGAATCGAATAGCCACTTGTGTGAAAAATTTCACATGGTGGTGGACCGACTCCGCGGCCCCTTGAACTAGGTCAAAGAACTGGGCGTGAAGACAATCCATGTATTGAGATGGCAAGTACCAGGCTGTCCACCCAATTGTAGTGAGCTATTTCTAGCACATTATTTTAGTCCTTTGTGCGGCACTTGTGTCACCAAGTAACGCCTTCGCCTGTCAAGTGAATGGAAGCCAACTTCTCGTTGTCTTGCTTCTTAAAATGAAAAAGTAACTCTCGAATTGGTTGAGCCAAGACAAGAGAGCTAATAGTTCTGTCTTTCCGTTCGTCTCTATCAAAGTTCAGCTTCCTTGGAAAAGATGTCCTGGTTGGAGGTGGAACTGGTCAGTCAAGCTTTATTGGTTTGACCTAGAGCAATGACAATAGCAAATCTCGATCCTGTTCCTCCTTTTCTATTTGTGCCCCTCTGAGGCGATCGTCTCAGGCTTTATCTAGCCTCTTAACATACACTACGACCTGCTAGCATTGCATCTAACTGCACTGCTGATGCGCCCTACCATGTGGCAGCTTGCAACTGTTCCTGGTGGCTGCAGACTTTCTGCTAACTGTACAGCTGCTGGGGTCAAAGCTGTATAGCACATGCTCACAATCCGTGTTTCATGCTCGGACAAAGCATATTGAGATGCCGTGCCATTATGTTTGGTTACAAAGCCACTCTCACAGCTGCTGCTTGGTGCTCACTCCAGCGCCCTAAGGCTGATTCACCATCCAGGAGCTGAGAGGGGGTGTTAGAGGTGGCATTTCCTGATGCATATATATCATGTGTAGAGTAGGAGTGAGGGCTGCATTCTGGGTGTGCATGCCCATGAGGAGTAGACAGGTAGGGCGGTCGATTCAAGGTTGTTTGCAGGCCGCCAAGCTGCGGGAGGTTGCAGGGGGTGCGAGGCATTTTACACCTGCCCCTGGGCCCTCAATTGAGACACCATGTGGATGCCACACAGGTGCCACCTAGGCGCCTGGGCTGGAGAGCCAACCAGGCTCCCAACCAAATCGGGTGACCCGACCTGGTGGCCGGGGTCCACCCTACCCTCGTCGGCCAGTCCTGACTGGGTCAGTGAGGTTGGCTGAGGGGGGGCCCTATAAATAGGGTCTCTGCCCCTTGTTGCATTTAGTCATTCTTTGGACATTTTGCAAGCAGCTTGGTCGATAAAGGGGCAACATGCTTTCCACATTGAGATGGTGTCTCTAGTCTATACAATAGATGGACTGAGTCTAAAATATTCAAGACAATCCCCCCCCTCACCAACAATGACTTGAGGTCTCTCTAGAGGACAGAATTTGGGAGACGGTTGCCAACATCACTGCCTAGAATATCTAGGTAGCGCGTTGCAGTTTGGTGATGGGGGAGCAGCAGACTCGGCCTACAGCCACCCTCCTCTCATCAACGTATGGCATAATATCATCTATACCTTGCAAACCACTTTGGAGCAGGGAAGGAAAGGGTCTAGGAACCACCAAAAGGCAGGTGTGTATCTGCAGGGCATGGCTTCCAAGCACCTTTTATCAAGGAATCTAATGGTTGTAAAGCCCTCCACCTTGGTTGTTGGTACCTATTCCCACGATACTGTAGGCATTGGGATGGGATACTGAGAAGCAGGTTACATAGCAGCCGGCGGTATTTTTTTACTAGATAGCGTCCAATGGATTGCTGATCTATGCTTTTCAAAAGTTTCTAATAGGTGGTTCTTTCCTTTGGGGGGGAAAAAAAAGAGATGTTGTAGACACCTAATTTGTCGATACCTTGGATCTACACCACTTATGCTCCACCAGTGGTTATTGGCGTTGCAGAATAGTCTTGCACACACTGTCGCATGCTTGCTTGATTAAGTAAAAGGCATGTTGCTTCATAGCTCACTCTTGACTTTGGTTTCTGCTTCCTATTACCTGGTTCTTGTCGAGGGACACTTCTAGGTTATTGTGCTCGGATGTGACTCCCGGACTTCGCTTATCTTGCCGCTTGAGTATTCTTGGCCTCAATGTCAGCACTCACAAGCTTTTTCAGCAATTCTCGCAACTCGGTCTTTGGAGGTAATTTCTCAACCACTGGCGGCCATACATTCAGTTTCTAGGGAGCATCAAGATATAGGCACCACTCTTCCTTGTACTCCTTTATCACATGTTGTAAATATGGATAAATTATGCCTTGGCGTGAAGGTTTCAGCTGTCAAGGTTTCCGCTTCCAGTAAAGCGCTCTGTCCACTTGGTCTTTGGCATTGTCATACATAATATACAATATCACCCATAATTCATCACACTCAAATACTATTATTCTCACATCCTCTCAAAATTTTGAACTTGCTTAACCAAATAATTCATCACATTGGCCTTGGTTGGGCAAGGTAAACTATCCAGTTGTTCCTATAAATGTTGTCGCTTGCTTTACATTGTTAGCTATATGCTATTGCTTGGAACTGGTACGACTAACCTCAATCCTCTGTCTATATGGATATCCATCAAGTGTCTGAAGAAAGACGTGGTAATCCAGCCCCTCCGAGGTATTGGAGCTCTGAGTCAAGACATGAATTCTTGGTACACCATCTCCCTTTGATGTGGACGAATGGAGCTAAGGAATCTCAAGGACCTGCCCAAATGCCTCCCCAATGGTGTGTAAAAGCTTGAATTACACTTTGGGAAGGTCAAGGAATCAAATGGTGAGGATGAGTCTCAAGTATCGGGTCAAAGTAGAGGTGGTATGGCATCATGAAAGCCAGCCTTCCTCTCCCAAAGGGAAGAGGGGTGAGAGTAAGAACTGAATGGCAGCCTTGGGGTATCAAAATCAACCCCTACCAACCGCAAGGTTTTGCAAGTTCTTTTAATGATCCTTACAACAAATACAGTTGTTACCGTTTTTCCTTTCCCTTGAACTTATAGTAGAGTGTCTGATCTGCATCGATTTTGTGTATCCCAAATTAGCAAAATACTTCTTAATTCTATTGTAGCACCCTGCCCTCATAGCATATTATGCCAAGGCATTAGAGAATCATGCATTAAAAAAAATCAGCTTCTTTTGTATGGAGCTCTCTAAAGCGTCTTCAGTACTACAAGCAATGGAATCTTCTATAGTTGATGTCTGCTAGGCTAGCATCTTGAGGAAATCCTCTAACATGTGCTCAATGCTCCAGTCCGTGCAATGCTATCTAAATACTCATTTGATTCCTGTTGTCAATTTCAATATGCACAAAGATATGGACATGAATAATACAACCTCACACGTTTGTTATGAGCAAGCAGCTCGTTGATTCAAAACAAAAAGAAAGTAGACGATGGCGCGGTGTAGATAGAAATGAGCTTGAAATAGCTCTGTGGATTTGAGGGCAAACCTGCCCAACTGCCGCACAGGTTGCCATAACAGAAAACAGAGCCTGGCCGGACTCTGGTCCTATCAGCGCCATCACAGTCCTTGCTCTCCCGTTGGCTGCCAGATCATCAAGCAAGGGACTGTCGTTACAGACGAAGGACAGTCGAGATTGCAGGCGAAGGCTGATGAGCGCTCGAGGACGTAAAATGCGTAGGTGAGCATGGCATGTGGGAGATGAAGAACGAGAACGGGAGAGGGGACCTGGAGGTGGTGGGTAACGGGGGAGGGAGAGGGTGAAGAAGCCCATAAGGGAGCTTGAGGAACTCGACAGCTCTCAGCTGACTCCTATAAGCTCCAGAGCTCACTTCGAGTGACTCTGGACTCTGAGCCTTCAATTCACGACCTGGACGTATTTTCACGTGCATGGTATCTCTTTTCCGCAATCTGCATGTCATTCTTTCTTGGAAGCATAAAAGGGAAATTCCTAAGAAGTAGGGTCAATGGGAAAGGGCAAGACCATGATTAAACTAAGGGATACATGGGAGGAGTTAAAGAATGATGGACGGTAGGGGGCATTAACCACGAGCGCTAAGTGAGATTTGAGAGGGGGGATGATTAAACTAAGGGATACATGGGAGGAGTTAAAGAATGATGGAGGGTAGGGGGCATTAACCACGAGTGCTAAGTGAGATTTGAGAGGGGGGAGGGATCACTTATAAGGGGGGCATTAAAGAGAAAGGGACTTGCCAAAGGGGGATGGGGAGTAGGGACCATTTATGATATTATTGTCATTTTTAGAGCTATTATTCTCATAGGGCACTACCATGTTGGAAAATTCGGATTAGCATTAATTTGTGTGGGCAGGGAGGGCTGTTACCCGACTAAGCTATGTTCGTGCAGGCTAAGCAAACTCCAGATAAAGGAAAAATATTAGAGAGAATGAGTATCACACTCATGAATGAGGCAATGGTATATGCAAAGAGTTCACTTCCACAGTCTGAGATAAAATTCCCCTCTTTTAGTGTTCAGTCTGAAAGGGAGATATGGTGGCTTGGGGCATTTGAGGTACCAAAGGAGACATATGAGGTGCTAGCTTGGGTGTTTTATAGGATACCGTGGATTACCAATGGCACTTCATCACATGCATTCTGAACCTCTTCAATGCTTAGAAGATTAGTAATGTCATTTAGTATCTCATCTGTGAGTACATGTTGTATTTTCTTGCAATGTGGGTCTGGAATGATGGAAAGAATGTCACAGTTCCTCACACAAGTATGCAATAACTTCCCAAAATCTTGAGGACCCGGATTATCACCATATGCTTCTCTCAAAAAGTTTTTATCACAAAAAATGAAGATAAGTTACAACAATCAATAACAAAAAATGAAGATTAGTTACAACAATCAATAACAATTTAATCAAAAATTTAATCAAAATATACCATAACCTTTTACGGCAACCAAACCTTGTTGCATGGACTCTTTGTTTGTGAGCAACACCACCAACTGCGAGTTCCTGAATGTTACTAATTGGCCTTTTCTACTCTCTTGCTCCTAAGGGGGTGCACTTCATTCAAGAGATTCTGTCTTGTAGCTTCACAACACATGCCTCTTTCTCCTTGTCTCGTTTCTTGAACTTCAAGGATATTGTTTTGTGTAGCTTGTTACCACTGAAATTACATTGTAAGCTTTGTATGTGTGCATGGAGAAATTGGACTATACTTGCATTACTTACGCTTAGTCTTTTACAGTACCTGAGCAGGCCATTGTCACCCTCTCCAACAAACTAAATAAATGATGGAATATCAGTAAAGGGAGGAGGAAAAGTTGAGGAAGGATCCTTCGGATATAAGTAACCATCAACCCAAAGATCCACTTAAGTCTAACACTATTGCCTTCGTGTGCTTGTGCACTCAAGCATTCATTTTTTATTGGTGCATATTCATTCAATATGCGAATGTGCAAGTCCACCTTCCGCACTCTTGTTGAGTCAATAACGTTTGTTACTTCTCTAAGTGCCATCCAAAAAAGAGAGGAGACTATTTTGATGGTTTAGGAGTACAAATGAAACAATGTTGCATTCATAATGGGAGATGCGAGCATGGTGAACATAGAGAAAATGAAAGAGAGAATCTTGACGCACTATCTTCCTCTATTCGCACTAGGAGAGGCGAGCATGGTGAACAAAGAGATCTATAGAGAGCGAGAGTACTCACTAACATGCTGTATTCGCAATGGGAGAGGCAAGATTAGTAAACAGAGACATCTTGATAGCGGGAGAGAGAATCTTGATGCACTATCTTCTTGTATTCGGAAAGGAAAGCTTGGTGAATGGAGAGATGAGGGCCTATTTTTTGAGACATTGTAATGTAATCGAAACAATGGCAGGAATTTTGCAATGGGAGAGAAGAGCTTGGTGAATAGAGAGGAGATCTTGAGAGGAAACGGGAGACAACAAATCTTTGTATATTTCAAAGATGTTAATGCTGACAATGGTTTTAACAGCAAGAAAGAGAATACGAGAAAGAAATTCAAGCTCTGAAGCTGTGGGAACCCCCTCCTTTAAGGTGCACAGGTAGTCCTCTTTATGAGCTTTGTCAGACTAATCCTATGATAATTAGTCTTAATCCCATGAAATTAGGGATCCTTACAAGGCCCTTTTCATGCTCAAGTGGCTCCTAATGGAAGAACATGAGTGTCGAAGATATGCAGATGTGCATAGAGTTGTATGGTACAGATGAGGTGAAGAACCTAGTGTACTTGAATAGCATGAATATCTTTGATCATTGATTTATGTTCTCGAAATATAAGATGCATTGTAGGATTGCTGTTCCTTGCAGCAAGTGTGTGCTTCGAATGCTATAGAGTAGGCAATATTATCCCACTGCATCTTGGATCATTCCTTTTCATGGTCGTGGTATGGACAGTAGGCGTGCTCAATCACTGTGGAAGGCAATGGTTTCTCCCATCTCTGTTACAGCCAGTGATGTGAATGCCATCTTCTTCTCTAGTGAGTATATGCCTAGAATCCCTCAAGCACATTCACATGTGAAGGGTCTCTTGCAGCCTACTGGGAGATATTTTGATTTTTCTCCACCTCTCTCCTCTGATAGCATGAAGACGCCAGAACCTATCGATGTACCTGAACCGATGGATGTTGTTGCAGATGTAGGAGTGAACAAGGTGGTAGAACCAATCGATCTAGATGTTTCTCCTGTGGTTCCTGCTAGATGTCCTAGTAGCAAAGAGCCTCGTTTGATTGACTCGCTAAGTGAATCAATGATAGCACAGTGCCACTTGTTCCCCCTAGCTATATTCCTTCCCATAAAAATGGAATCCATATAGCTTAGAGATTTCTTGTTACTAGTCATGTATTGTAGCTTATATGTAGTCGTTTTGGTCTATGAATACACATACATTATGTAATGCAGCTTATATGTACTGGTTTTGGGCAATGAAAACTCACAGTTTCTTTTGTTATGGGAATTTTCTTTGTGAAATTAGATTATGTTTGATGTTGTTTGTGGGTTGAAATCCAAAATGTTAGCGAGATATAAATTTTTAAAGTTTGCCAACCCATTAGCCATTATCTTCCAACTAACTAGTAACATGCAAGGATGAGGGGGGAGGGGAGGCATGCCAACTAAAATAATGGAGGGGACATTAACTAGTCCATGGAAGCCACGTGTCAGCAAATCCAAGTTCAAAGTGCTATCTTAATCGATGCTATAGCTTGCCCCTTCAAGGGCAATGCTAATAAAGGGGGTGGGATTGAGGAGGGGGGAGGGGCCACTTATAATATTATGGTTCCAAATAAGTACATTATAATATTGTGGTTCTAGATAAGTACATTATAATACTTTATATCTTAGTGGTAGCCTCACATGTGGGAAGGGAAGAGATGTTTACCCTTCTCTCCTTTCCCCTCAACATGTAATGTAAAATTCACAACCAAGTTTAAAAGCCTCTTAAACATAATAAATTAACTTATGCACGAACATAGATTAATTAGTAAAACAAATATGAGGAATAAACTTGAGTCTCATAAAGTAGTGTAATTGTAGAAGAAGCTTTGAAAAGCTTTGAGGGACCTTTCCTATAAATACTTTGTAAAGGTCTATACATTGTATAAATTTGGTCTCTTTTTTTTCTTCTTTTCTTTTTTTGCATTTAAACCAAGCAAGTTTATTATGGAAAGCTCAAAGACTCAAGATACAAAAATGGGCCAACTACATGGGACATATTTCCTATGGCCTACACCATTCTTACAACATCTGAGAATCCCAACAAACTTAGATCACTAAGACAAGAGCATGACAGATCTCAACAACAAAAGCGGAACGGAAGAAGGTGATAGAGAGGAAGAGAAGAGAGAGCCACAGAAGTTTTTGGTGGGTGCAGAATACCCTAATCTTCTATGTCATCCATATATATATGTGTTTGAGTATTGTACATAACCGGGGTTAAGGTACACTAGCCTTTAACCCCCACAACCTCCCACTTAAAGGACAATGTGCCTTTAAGGGATAATAACCAGTGGACATACTATCCAATGCCCATCAATATATGACAATACTCAAATCGCTAACTAGGTAGACTCTTTGTCAGCATATCTGTAGGATTATCATCTGTATGAACCTTAACAAGCTCTATACACTTGTCCTCAAGTAAATCCCTGATGAAATGGTACATGACCTCAATGTGTTTGGTCTTTGCATGAAAGGTTGGATTCCGTGCTAGTTGAATAGCACTCATGGAATCATTGTGCAATGTCGATACACTCGTATGCATCCCCAAATATCCCACTAGCCGATCAAGCCATATAGCCTCCTTGCAACCCTCTGTGGTTGCAACATACTCGGCCTCTTTGGTAGATAATCAATGCACTTCTATGCGCGAGACATCCATGACACTGCACCACCTGCAAAGGTGAACACATAACCAGAAGTGGATCTCTTGCTGTCCACATGCCCTGCATAGTCTGAATCTATGTACCCAAGTATATGCATCTCTCCTTTGCCAAAGCAAATACACATCTCCTTGGTACCCTTCATGTACCTCATAATGCACTTAATTGTCTCCCAATGCCTCCTTCCTAGATTAGCCATATACCGGGTAACAACTCCCACTGAAAATGCAATGTATGGTCTAGTAGCTATCATAGCATACATAAGAGTCCCAACCACTGATGCATAAGGAACCTTGGCCATCATGGCCCTCTCCTCATCTGATTCATATGCTTGAAAATGTTCCCAGGGTTAAACACGGAGTTGCAGAAGAGGATCTCATTGTTGAAATAGGCACTACCCCAATGCTTGATCCACCCTGTGAGGTTGTTGACCAAGATACCGGGAGAGCATTTATGCAAGTGTCACAATCCTCTCAAAGAGGTGTTCGACGTGCACAGGGGGAAAAACATAAGTCATATGGTCTAGAATGGGACTTTGTCCTTGTGTTGTGGTTTAGTACTCTCTTGGCATGCATCATAGCCTTTGACATATTCATAGGCATCTGCCCAAAGTGTTGGCCACCAGTAGCCTGCGAGGAGGACTTTTCTTGCTGTGGCTTCCCCTCGGAAGTGTCCTCCTGCAATGCCTTCATGGACTTCACTTAGGATTGGCATGATCACATGAGGCATTATGCATCTTCTTAAAACTTGGTCCTTGCCCATCTTGTACAGCTGTCCTGCAATGAGTTGATAGGGTGCGGCTTTTAAAATTAGTTTCTTGGCATCCACTGCTTTCACTTAGGGGGTGTTCTTCCTTCCATTAAGCACCCAATGATCTCTACGCACCAATCTGGAATAGTATCTATCTAAAATAGTGTGGCATCTAGCAAGTCATCTTCTACTCCAGTGGCTTCTTCTCCCGACTTGACACGAGACATGTGATCGGCAATGTAGTGTTGGGCACCTTTACAGACCACTATTTTGAACTTGAATTCTTGAAGCAAGAGGAGCCATCTGGTTATTCTTCCTGTTGTGCATGGGTGGTTCACAAGATAAAGAAATGCTTGATGGTCGATGTAGAAGAAAAAATAATTTGCCAATAGATAGTGCTAAAATTTCTTAACCCTATACACCATTGCTAGGGCTTCTCTTTCTGTGGTGGTATAGTTGATCTTCATGTCATTGAGTTGTCGACTGGCAAAGTAGAATGGGTAGTCTTTCTTGTGTTCACCACATTGACAAAGACACTCCCAATTGCATACTCAGATCCATCAGTATGAACATGAAAATCAATATCCTAATTTGGAGATATAAGGATGGGTGCTGTGATTAGGTGCCACTTTAAAATCTCAAAGGCTTGGTCGCACTCTTATGTCCATAAGAATTTCACTAATAATTTGTAAAGTGGTCTAGCTATCATGGCATACCGCAAGATAAATATTCTATAATAGTCGACATATCCCATAAAGACTTGTATGCCTTTGGAATTTGTATGAGGATGCAATTCCATGATGATTTGATTTTGTCCATGTCAGTTGCAATCCCATGTTGAGAAAAAATGTGTCCCAGAATAACTCCATGGGTGACCATGAACTTGCATCTTGTTGGATTTAGGGAGATGCCATACTACCTGCATTTGATTAAAACTTCAAGAAGACATTTGAAGTGGTCTTTTTTGTTCGAGTGGATGCACAAATCATCCCAAAACACTTGTAGAAACTTATTTAGAAATGACTTGAAAGATGTGAATATGACTCTCTGGAATGTGGCCCGGGGCATTAAAAAGGCCGAATGGCATGACTCTATAGGCAAATATCCCCCATTCTATAGAAAATGCTTTTTTTGATTGGTCAGCAGCAGCAACAATTTGTACTTGGTTATAGCCACTGAAGCCATCCAAGAAGCTATATATCTCGGATCCTGCCACCTTTTCCAACACTATTTTTGTTAAGGGTAGGGGATAGTGATCCTTGATTGTGGCAACATTCACATTCTTTAATTTAATACATATTCTTAGCTTCTTGTTTCATTTAGGCATGATGATGATGGGTGAGACCCAATTAGTGTGCTCGATCTCATAGATGAATCCGACATCTAAGAGATTTTCGAGTTCGTCTCATATCCATGGTGCCATACTTTGGATATGTTTGACAAGGTCCACATACCGTAGGGTGAGCACCTTCCCTTATAGGTATCATGTGTATTGCCACTTTTGGTGAAATTCCTTTCATTTCCTTGTATGACCATGCTATGCAATCTTGGTATTCCATTAGGAGTTCTTTGAGCTTGGTTTCATTTTCCTGTGTAAGCTGTTTCCCAATGTAAACCAAATTTTCTTCCTCCACTTCAAGGGTGAGGATTATTGTTTGAGTTTTTGTCAGTCCCTCATAGATTGGAGTCTCTCCAATGCTATTAGTTTCTTGAACTTCAAATTCTCTTAGTGGTCTTGGCATTGCTATGGGAACACTACCACTTGTGTAGTTCTTGAAGTACTCCGTCACTTCTCTAAGATCAATCTTTGATAATGTTGAACTAGTTGCAAGATCTTATGCTCTGTGATTCAACTTTGGAGTTTCAACTTTAGGAAGCTCGACCACCATTAGGGCATGCAAAATGGTTAAGTCATTGTCGAAGACTTAATCTTCAAATTGAGCATTCTCAGCCTTGGTTTCAAGATCCCAAGGAAAATCTGAGTCCTTATTGGACTAGATAGATTCTTTAGGTTCCCTATTCCATTCAAGATC
Source organism: Dipteris shenzhenensis (assembly GCF_047967505.1). Taxonomy (NCBI): domain Eukaryota; kingdom Viridiplantae; phylum Streptophyta; class Polypodiopsida; order Gleicheniales; family Dipteridaceae; genus Dipteris; species Dipteris shenzhenensis. Next base: position 46,523,393 of record NC_141608.1, on the reverse strand, counting down.
CAGCATAAAGAATGGCACCTCTAGATCAATTGGTTCTTCATGTGTGGGGAGGATTTACCTACAGGACCTTAGCATCAATCTGCAAGAAGATGGGATTTAGTGAATGGCAGTTATTAATGGTTGCCAATGCTTGGATCCAATGATTGACAGTGCTTTATGTATCTCCCACTATGGCATGTTGTTGCACGGGGTCTGATTTGCTTGAGATCATAGTTGAAGAAGTTTCATCCAATGCTCTAGGCATAATTGGTTTTATTGCTCTTGTCCCCACATTGACACTTACTACGGTGTTGCAATTTTGCACTGTCAGTCTATTAGCTCCCCAATCATGGAGGACTGATGCTTCATGCAACCAAGGACGTCCCAGCAATATTTGATAGGATTTCTTGGGGAGATCCAAGATTGTAAATTGAAGGGAAAAGCGGGCTCCTGCAACTTTTGTTGAGATGCTGTTCACTATTCCCAAGGGTTTTTCCTATCAATCATTGGTAAGGCGTATGTTGAAATTACCCTTTTGCATTGGTGGGAGACCCCATTCATCATAGAGCTCCTTGGATAGGACATTTACACCTACTCCACCATCTACTATGGGTTGGACTTCGTCATATGCCTTGTGGGTCAAAGGCATAGTGATGTTGCGTATGTCATCTCTCTCACCCATTCGCATAGGGATATCTTCTATGTCTTCCATAAGTGAAGTGGGATTTGTGAGTTTAATCCATCCTTTGAAACTCTGCCAGAGATTGGGACAATTCCATAATAGGATTTCAATGGGAATTGACACATGGCAACTTAGAATGCTAGAGAGTGCAGCTCCTTCAAGTTGGCGAGGCGGTACATTATGTTGTGGATTTTATTGTTGGAATAGAGATCAAGTACAGTATCAATACTTGGTGGGGCCAAGTCTTGGATCTTGTGCTTACTTCTCAGCATCAAATTGAGCTTGTTCCTTTTGTGCCCATTGTTGAAGTGCCTAAAATTGAGCCTTCTCCACTTTTGCATTCGGGTATGGAGCTTCTTTTATTTGAGGCTTGGGAGCTGATGTGGATGCACTTGGTTGCTCATTTCTTGGTAGAGCTAGAATCACTTGTGCTTTCTTTTGAAGAGGTAATCTTGATTGAATTGGAATAATAGTGTCCTTGGTGGCCTCGCTGGAGTGATAGTGCATGGATTTAAGTTTTTTGTAGACATATGGCTTGATTCCTTGCATCTATATGATAGCAATCAAGTTGTAACATCTGTTATGAAGGCAATTCACAGTGTACATGTAGAAAAAGGTACTGGTATTAAACATTTTGCTCCTTCCACATAGTACATTGGGTACTCAGCTTCATACTCGAATGGTGAAACCACTTCCTCGGCTTGAAGTTGTTGTATTGGAACTGTTGAAGGAGCTGGATATGGTCATGGATTTGGATTCCTAAGTAATTGTAGAACTTGGGTCCGGATGAGAACATGATTCTGTTAAATTACACGGCACAACGGAACAGAAATTGAACAAAGAATAGAGAGTACACAGTAAACTAGAGAGGAACAAAATTTTCCTTCAATACTGATGTAGTACAGATGATGGCTCCGTCCACCCGCCGCGTGCGCTCCCACAGTGGAGCTTAGATGGTGGTCTAGACAGATACTAGGTGAAGAGCTACTAGCTGGAAGATCTGATCTAGTCTGAACTGATCTGATGCAATGGATTGGGGAGGTCGCCTCTTTATAGCTATGAGGGCGATAGTCAGATCAACATAGTTGGTGGAACCGACCAGTCAACCTAGTCGGTGAAGTCGACCAGTCAACCTAGTCGGTGGAACTGGCTAGTCATCCATGGAATATTCCGTATACCATTGCCTCGGGGGCTCTCACCCCTGAACCCCCACCAGGGGGGCTGCTGGCCCCCTTGGGCCCCCCCAGCTAGGAGCCAATTGGACCCTAGGCCCCTGCAAGAATAAAGGGCTCCCACACTATCACCTTTCTACCATCAACAGTCTCATTGATAGACCTCATCTGACATGCAAGTCAGGATCCATCCAGTGTCTCAGGCTCACACATGGCTTCTCCTCAAATGGGGGCCTTACAACTTGAGCACCTTGGACCATTGGTGGTTACCAGGAGGGTGGGGCGTTGAGCATATCTAACACCCCCCCTCAATGTCCACCCATAGGTGAACTACCTCCTCGGCCCAATGCCAAGTCTTTGAAGATGACCCTGAAGCTGATCCTTCCCAAGTGCCTTGTTGAAGATATCTGCTCCATTTTGCTCTGTTGGATGGTAGACCAATTCCACTATCCCGTCCTCCATCAAATCATGCACATAGTGATATATGTTTTGTGCGTGCATGAAGCATTGCAATGGCCATGCAACTTTGATTGTCACACCTCAGCACAGTTGCCTCATCCTCTTGCACTCCCATGTGCCATAAGATCCTCCTCATCCACACTACTTCACAAATAAACTTTCTGTTAGGTGGTCGATCTACTAGATCCCAAGTTTCATTCTTCATGATGCTGTAATATTCTACTTGCATAGCATTTTTCCAATCTGGTTATCATGGTCGTAGAGTTGCCTTACCCATCGCGGCAATGGGTTTTCCAATGGTGTAACAATAGGTTGGTGACTTTTACCTTCATCATCTGATATTTCCTCCTCCTTCATAGCTCCTAGGACAGGTCCATAGTGAATTACCTCTTTGCTTGATGATAAAGTGGAAGAGATCTTCTCTTCCTCCACTGCATGTGGCTGCTCCCTGAACACCACATCACGGCTCGCTATGATCTTCTTTGCCTCTCGGTCATACAACTTATAGGCTTTCTTCTCATCACAATAGCCTAAAAAGATACATTTGGTGCTTTTTGGTTGTGACCATTTCGATGCCCATGGGTAATCATTCCAATTAGTGAAACCTATGATTGCCATGTAGAATTGGTGTCCTTGGACCGCACCCAAAGTCTTGGAATTGCCATCTTTTTTTGGTCCATCTTATCATGGATTATGCATACATACTTTTTTGGATCCATCTCAGAGTACCTACGCCATGGATAGTATGATTTCCTAGAACTTTGTTGTTGTATCATATGCATCTTTTTCTAATCCATCAACGAATTGCACTCATCTTGAATTTTTATGGCTACCAATTGAGCCTTGATCCGACTACAAAAGCTACATTTAGAGAATTCACTCATCTTAGTAAGGGCTACATTTTTTAAGTTTGATTTCCAAATCCTACCAAATATGGATGTGGATAGGCTCTCATAACCACGTTGATTTAGTGAAGTGTTGACCTCATGCAGGATGTCTATCTTCTTATACACTTTAGGTATCGCTTGCTGTGTCTCTCTAGAACCATCCTGCATGGTTCAACTCTTGTGAGGCATAGGCTTTGTGCTATTGTCCACAAAGTGTTGAATGAGAACCATTCCCATACATGTGTGCTCCTTGCTCCTCCTCACAATCCCTAAATTCCCATCCACATATTGTTGCACACCAATCTCAAACTACTCCTTGTATCAATAAAATTATGTCCCTTGAATTCCATGCATCTCATACCATGCTTTGCAACACACATCATGACCGTTTACTCTGAATTTGTAGCATATCCTCCTAGTGTAGTCATGTATATAAAGTTCATATGAGACTCCAAGGAGCTACGCCAAAAGTTCTTCCTTAGAGTCATTAAGAGATCTGGCCCAACATGTTAGCAACACCTACTCCCACAATAATTGCTGGAAGAAACCTACTACACCAAATCTAGACACATTTTGTACATTGGTGTTGGAGGCTCTCTTTGTTAATTAGGCACCCTGTTAATGAAAGTGTACCTTCTTTTCTTTGACATTGGATCATCCCTTTTCATCGTTTGATCATTGAACAAATCATCTATGCCAAAAACATGGTCCATGGGCACATATTATTGCAATTTGCTTCCTTCAAGTAAGGTAATCTGCTTGGGGCCACTTAACTAGGCTAATAGATCCGACATTTTGCATAGTAGACCCTAAGTTGCTTCCTGTAATTTGTTCTTTGTTTTCAATACCCACATCTATGCAATCGTTACCCAATAGGTCAAAGTTTATAAAGTCACTTGGGAAAACATATAAGATCACACCTTCCCCCATGGACTTTGTTTTGCTCTCATCCCACAAGATGACCTTTTTCTCTTTCCAAGATTCATGAATGAAATTGTCAGTTTCCAATGAAGAAACTAGCATAGCCTCGACATAAGGTTGCTTGGGCTCACTTGTTGTATCTTCTTCAATTACCGGATCATCTAAAGAATCACCAACATGTTTTAGAGAGCCCTTAGGCCACTTGATAATGCTCCAAAGTGCCTCACCAATAAGTACTTCATCCATAGTGGGAAATGGCTATCACTATTGACATAATTCTCCACTATTAGTACATTGTGATGAGAGAACAACACTAGTGCTATTCTCCCTTTAAGAAGCAAAAAGATTGAATCAAGAAATTGCATTGGGAGAATGGCAGTGGTGCCATTTTCCCTTTACAAAGCCAAGTTTTGAATTGGGAAATTGCAATGGGAGAATGGTGCTAGTGCAATTCCCCCTTTGCAAAGCCAAAGTTTTGAATTGGGACATTGCAATGGGAGAATGGTAATGGTGCAAATTTAAAACTTGAAAATTTTTGGCTTTGCAAAACTGGGAGATTGGAGGATGGCACCCGTGACACTCTTCCATTGCCATGCCAGCATTTGAAACCATAGACTTTGTGTGTGTGTGTGTGTGTGTGTGTGTGTTGTTGAGAGGAAGAGAAAGAGGAAAGAGACGGACACAAGAGTTGTGTTGAGAGGAAGAGATGAGGGGAGAGACTGACACAAGAGTTGCTCTCAAGAAAGTGATTCTATTCATAGATCATAGGCATATATATAGTTGAGGACTAGGCTGAGTTAGGGCAAGCTATATATAGCTCTAACACCTGTTGAGAGTTCACGCTCAACATCATGTGATCATGTGTGCATAGCACCATCACGTGATCATATGTGCATAGCACTAACCTTATAGAGTGCTATAAAGGAAAGGGTTAGATCCCCTAACCCTAACCCTAAAAGGGTTTGTATATATTCTATTTTTTCAACTAAATCTAGTGTACAGTTAGTCATTTTGTGGTGTGCTCTCTAGCTGTGCCCTCTCTCCTCATCTCCACTCTTCTCCTCTCCCCTCTTCATATTTTGTCATGGTATCAGAGCTCCCTTGTCTTCCGTTGAGACATTGTGATTCTTGAGAGTGTGAGAGAGATTGTGAGATTGAGAGTTCTCTTGAGTGATTGTGAGATCCTTCCCTTCACTTCCGTTGAGAGAAAATTCCGTCCATTTGGTGAGAAATTTCCGTTCATCTCCTTCAAGAGTTTGTGAGAGATTTGATTCTTCTTCTTAAGAGAAATAGAGAGAAAATTTCGTCCACAGAGGAATTTCCGTCCATTTGATTGTGTGAGAGAGGGATTCCTTGTGACATTCCATTTGTTGAGAGTTGTTCTTTGAGCGATTCTTATGAGAGAGAGATACCGAAAAATTGAGAGAGACATATCGGTCTCTACAAGAGAACTTGAACTAGCCCAGGGCTTCCCAATGCACAACAGCGGCCTCCTGCTAAATGGGCTAGAGTAGTCTCTATGAGCCCATATACGTCCTATTCTATGGACGATTGGCTTTAGCTGCATCTCCGACAATCGGCATCAAGCTCCACTACAGCCAGCCTCCTTCATCGCCACCATCGACCTACAGCAGCTCTTAGTTTTCGGTGTATAGCCAGCTCCTTCAACGACTGGCTCCTTAGCTCTGCCTCCTTCAAGCTCTTTGCAAGAGCACACGGGCAACCAGCCGACCATTTAAAGCAAACAGTGAGCGCCCTACGCCATCTCCAAGCCTAAAGCAAAGACAACGCCAAGGCCTTCTGCCACCATCAACGGCCGCTCCAGTACCTCCAAATGCTAACAAGCTTACAAGAACAGCCGCTCCATTCCGCCATAGCCAAGCTTTGTGTCGAGCATAGCCCATGACTCGCTTAGCCAAAGCTTCGACTCGACAGCTCTAAGGCTCTAAGCCTCCCAATACAACGACTGCATCTTGTGAGCCTCCAACGACCTGAGGCTTCAAGCAGCGAAGGCTCCTTCGCAAGCGCCATCGCCAAGCCACCAGAGCTCTCATCGCCGTCGCCAAGCTCCATCAGCCCGCACGCCCGGCTCCTCTATGACGGACGCCCCTGGCAGCTCCCTGGCAGCTCAAGCTTCTCTGACCTCTACAACGAGCCCTCAGCATACCAGCGATCTCCACGGTCGACAAGCAACTCGGTCACCGGGCTTTACTTTGTGAGCTTGACGACAACACGGCCGGGAGTGGCGCTGGGCTTCGGTCGGTGCAGCAACTCTAGCATCTCTATGGGTTCCGCTCCTCCAAATTGAGTCTAGCAAACCGCTCGGTTCTCCATAATATCGTTGTGGGCAGCTTCGATTCAAGTCACGAAAGACTTCACGCAGCGACACTCTAGAAATCTACGACTTCAACAACGACGACGGAGAAGATGATGGAATCTTAAAGATTCCGTCAGCATCTTGCGAGGATTCTGGCCTTACAAAGCTAGGACCATAGGCTCCCACGTGGAGTCCTTATCCATCTGCCACGTCATCAGCCAATCTTATCTGCCACGTCACCATCGGAGCCACGTCATCAGCGCCATGTAAGCAGTCCACGTCATTCTGCCACGTCACCTGCCACGTCACTGCCACATCAGCACTGCCACGTCACTTGTGCCACGTCATCTGTGCCACATCATCATTGCCACGTCATCAGTGCCACGTCATCAGTGACACCTCAGCACTGCCACCTCAGCACAGAGCTTCACTGGCACACCTCTTGCTAAGCACAGTGCCACATCATCACTGCATGTGACTCACAGTGACACATCATCATTGAGCACCATTTGCACTCCTTTTGCCCCTCCACCTAGATCAAGTCATATCTCTTGATCCAGGAAGAATTTGAGGGTGCTCCAAAAAGGAAAATCGCTCGATTTTTCGTGCTCTACGCGCTCGTTACATCACGCGCACATTTCGGCGCAAGTTACACTCACATTTAAGCCTCGCCGACAAAACCACTTCCTTCACGCACATTTGCCTCTACATCGACGCATCTGACCCAGCACTTAAAAAGAACAAAGGAAAAGGAATTATTTGCTGTTCTTTCATCGATCGACGGTTGGTTTAGATCTAGATCAGAGTAGACTAGATCGCCATAGAGGGGACGCTTTGAATTCCCCAAGTTGCCAATCTAAGCCATGCCCGAAATTCCCGACTAGTACCTACTCGGAGTCAGTCCATACGCTCACATCCGATTTCACATCATTGCATTACCTGAAACCTTACGTTCATCAGTTCAGTGAGCAGACTTCAGAGTTCAGAGGCATTGCAGATTGATTCAGTGGGCAGATAGCACTTGATTTCACACACACATGCCACCATTGTAAAGCCTATTTGGCTATCTCACGGCATCGTGCACATCATTTTTTTTAGCCTTGTAAAGCCTCTTGGCTATTCCCGGCATCATTGCCACAAGCCTTGTAACACAGGTCAGATCTTATTAACTGCAGTTCTATCTTCACCGACGGTACAGAGATTTCACTTGGCATCTTCAGTGTATTTGCAGTTAATTCATACAGAGTTTTCCAGGACACTTCTTGAGTACATTGTTTGCACCATGTCGACTAGCAACCTCAATCTGGAGGCATCTGCTAAGTTAGACAACTCCAATTACGGTACATGGAAATACCGAATGGAGACCATTCTTGTGCTTCAGGACAAATGGGAGTATGTTGATGGATCCATACCTAGACCATTGGCCGATCCAGCCACCAGTAGCTCTACTCCATCTGTTGTCACAGCACCAGCAACGGGATCTACATCGGGATCTACATCTACACAAACGGTTTCCGCACCAGTAGCAGATCCTGCCATTGCCCGAGCTCAAGCAGAATGGGATAAGAAAGACAAGTATGCCTATCACCTGATCAAGCAGAATGTGCAAGATGTCATGCTAGGACAGCTCAACACAGTCAAGACATCAAAAGAAGCATGGGATATGTTCGCAGCTCTCTACGAGTCCAAGAACACATTCAGGATTCTCACCTTGAGAAACCAGATCAACCAGAGTTTCCGCAATAGCAATGAAACCGGTCATGCTTATGTACTCCGCATCAAAGACTACAACAATCAACTTGCAGCAGCAGGAGAGACTATGAATCCCGCAGAAATGGTTCAAGTAATCCTGAATGGACTAGGAGAAGGATATGAGAATCTGGTCCAGAGTATTGCCATCCAACGGCAAATTCCAACACTGGAAGAACTTCAGTCAGTTCTACTTGGTGAAGAACTCAGGACTCAGGCCATTCAAGCACGTAAAGGTCATTCTAATGATCAGGCATTCACAGCTTCAGACAGAAGCAGAGGCAAAGGCAGAAACAGAGGTAGATCATATCAGAAAAGTGGTCAAAATCAAAGTCAGAATCAGCATCAGCATCAGCAGCATCCTCAGCAACATCAAAATCAGCAAAGAGGAAATCATTCCAACCGAGGAAGATTCCAAGGACGAGGGAATGCATCCACCAATGTGTCAAACATTCAATGCAACTATTGTCACAAGTTTGGACACTATGAAAGAGATTGCCGCAAGAAGCAGTATGACCAAGGCGGTCAATCCACCAGCAGTAATCGAGGGAATTCCCGAGGAAGAGGAAATCATCGTGGTGGACATTCTAGTCATAGTCATTTTGCAAATGAACATGGCAATATGTTTCTTGCAAGTGAGGAATTGCATCAGACTGATACAATGCACCTAGACACTGATTTCAATCCCAAAGAGGATTTCAGCTATCAAGTCGACCAAGTGGAACAGGATCCTTGGTACATCGACAGCGGTGCATCATCTCATATGACAAATCATCAGGAATGGTTCACAGAAATGAAGCCATTAGAAGGTCAAAAGAATGTCATCTATACAGCAGACAATACACCGAATCCGGTTCAAGGGACAGGTGTTATCCCTATGAACAATTTCACTGGTACAAAAGGATTAGTCAAAGATGTGCTCTATGTTCCGAAGCTCAGCAAGAACCTTTTGTCAGTAGGTCAAATGACGGAACACAACTACAAAGTCATCTTCGACGGTGATGAATGCACTATCAGAGACAAATCCAAAAGAGGTCAGCTAGTAGCAAAAGGTGTCAAGGAAGGACGCTTGTACAGGATGCTAGCTACAGTACCAGATAAGCATGCCATGTCAGCTCAAATGCAACAGATGCCACTATCTGCAAAATGGCATAAGAGATATGGTCATGTCAACTTCAAGTACTTGTTAGATCTAAGGAATCAAAATATGGCAATTGGGATTCCGAAGCTACAGTTTCTTGGAAAAGTTTGTGAAGCATGCTGCTTCGGCAAACAAAAGCGAACCAACTTTGTCAGAAGTACCTCTCGTGCACGAGGTATTCTTGATTTAATTCATACAGATGTATGGGGTTATGCCCAGACCCGCAGCATCAATGGTTCACTTTATTACTTGACCTTCATCGACGACTACAGCAGATATTGTTGGGTCTACTTTCTGAAAGAAAAATCTGAAGTGTTTGCCAGATTTCAAGAATTTAAAGCCATGGTAGAAAACCAAACAGGCAGAAAGATCAAGGTCATGAGATCAGACAGAGGAGGTGAATACATGTCTTCAGCCTTCATGAACTTTTGCAAAACTCACGGCATTCGAAGACAATTCACATGTGCAGATACTCCTCAGCAAAATGCAATAGCTGAAAGGAAGAATGGGACTTTAGCAGACAGTGCTAGAGCAATGCTTAGTGAAAAGCATCTTCCAAATCAGTATTGGGCAGAAGCAATAGCTACAGCTAACTACTTGCTTAATCGGCTTCCTACCGAACCGATACAAGGAATGACTCCTTATGAAGCATTCACTGGACACAAGCCACGCATTGGGCATCTCCGCATATTTGGTTGCATAGCATATGCCCACATACATGATGATCATCGCAGGAAATTGGATGCGAAGTCACGCAAATGCATCATGGTTGGCTACAGTGAAGAAAGTAAAGCATACAAATTGTATGATCCCATCAACCGCAAAGTCATCATCTCCAGAGATGTAATCTTCGATGAGGAATCAGAATGGAAAACCTCACCTACACAGGAGATAGAAGCATCGACTTCACAGTCATCTACAGAACAGGTTGATGAAGAAGAGCAAGAATTGCCAGCAACACCCCAATCAGCGTCACAGCAGCTCAGACGGTCTACTAGGGAAAGCAGACCACCAGCCAGATTGACATATGCTCAGAAAGGCAAAGCAATTCAGGTGGAAACCACCAACTATGCTCTTATGACTACCATCATGGCTACAGAAGAGCCAGTGTACTTCGAAGATGCAGTAGATAAGCCAGAATGGCAAACTGCAATGAATGAAGAAATGGATGCTTTGTATAAAAACAACACTTGGGAATTATGCGACCTTCCACCAGGAAAGAAGGCCATAGCCAACAAATGGGTATACAAAGTGAAGTACAATCCAGATGGCAGTATTCAGAGATACAAAGCCAGATTAGTTGCAAAAGGATTTGCACAACAATATGGCCAAGATTATGATGAGACTTATGCTCCAGTAGCAAAGATGGATTCCATACGGTTCTTGATATCACTAGCAACACTCAGTAAATGGAATGTGTATCAGCTCGATGTCAAGAATGCATTTCTCAATGGTTATCTAGACGAGGAAGTCTACATGCAACAACCAGCCGGTTATGTTGAACCAGGACAGGAGACCAAGGTTTGCCATCTCAAGAAAAGTCTCTATGGCTTAAAGCAAGCCCCCAGAAGTTGGTACAGCAGGATTGACAAGTATTTTGCTGATCTGGGATACATGAAGTCCAATGCAGATCATACTCTCTACTACAAAGTTCAAGGGGAAGATATTACTATTGCACTTTTGTACGTAGATGATCTGATTGTGACAGGAAGCAAGGATAGCTTCATCAGAAAACTAAAACAAGACTTATCTGCAGAGTTCGACATGAAAGATCTTGGACTTATGCACTATTGTCTTGGAATTGAGTTCTGGAGAGATTCAGATAGCACATTCATGAGTCAGCTCAAATATGTTGACAGTCTCCTGAAGAAGTTTCATATGGCAGATTGCAAGATTGCAGCCACTCCCATGGAACAGAGTTTGAAACTTACTAAAGATTCAGAAAAGCCTACAGTCAATGACAGATACTACAGGCAACTCATTGGATCTCTTATATATCTGACAATCACACGGCCAGACATTTGTTATGCAGTAAGCTCACTAGCACAATTTATGGCAAATCCAAAACAGTCTCACTGGAATGCAGCCAAAAGAGTCTTGAGATACATCAGAGGTACAAGACAATTTGGGATAGAATACAGAGGAAGTCATCCACGGTTGCATGGATACTGTGATAGTGACTATGCTGGAGATCATGAGACCAGGAGATCGACACAGGGATATGCATTTTTCCTTGGTCAAGGTGCTATATCATGGTTGTCAAACAAACAGCCAACTGTTTCTTTGTCTTCAACTGAAGCAGAATATAGAGCACTCACTACAGGTGCATGTGAGGCTATATGGCTCAGAAGACTATTGTCAGAAACAGATTACTTTGATGAGTCAAACCCAACAACAATATACTGTGATAATCAATCGGCTCAAGCATTGGCCAAAAATCCAGTATATCACTCCAGAACAAAGCACATTGATGTCAGAGAGCACTTCATCAGAGAAAGAGTGTTACTTGGTGACATCACACTGCAGCATTGTGATAGCAAAGAAAATGTTGCAGACATCTTTACCAAACCACTCGGTAAAGAGCTATTCGAGAAACACCGACTAGCTCTTGGTTTGATGCAGAGGAAGGGCATTCCCATTAAAGGGGTGTGATGGAATGTAATGCTCAGTCCTTCTTCGATTCCCCAGAATCATCATCTTGAGGGAAGGCCTACTTCATGATGTTGATCTTGAGGGAAGGTGTTGAGAGTTCACGCTCAACATCATGTGATCATGTGTGCATAGCACCATCACGTGATCATATGTGCATAGCACTAACCTTATAGAGTGCTATAAAGGAAAGGGTTAGATCCCCTAACCCTAACCCTAAAAGGGTTTGTATATATTCTATTTTTTCAACTAAATCTAGTGTACAGTTAGTCATTTTGTGGTGTGCTCTCTAGCTGTGCCCTCTCTCCTCATCTCCACTCTTCTCCTCTCCCCTCTTCATATTTTGTCAACACCCCCACTCAAAAAAGGCCCTCTAGCTACGGATGAAAAAGCCCTTGGAGAGTACATGGGAAAAACCCGAGCCACTATATATATCTATGTGAAAATATATATACAAAGGATGGCCATATGCCATTTTGAATGATACAGTGTAATGCTAGATGATACAGTGCAAATTGCTTGTGGATAGTACAAGGATCTTCAAGTTCGATGTTTGAGCTCTTCACCTGAATAGTAGAGCCTACTGTCTCCAAGTTCAGTCTAGTCAAACCTCCTCAAACCTTTATAATCATGCCTTCATGTTTTGCACAATTCATCCACATAAAATGACCTATTTCATGCAGTGTATATGAACACAGCAAATATTCAAGTGTCCATTTCTATTGTACCAAGGATGAATGTATGAGGAAATTGCTTCGGTCACTCCAAAGATGAGTATGAAGGGGCAATTTGAGATGTCCACAAAGCCAGGGCTGAAATGTCTCTTGGGTAGTGTAAGAAAGCCGTAGCAACATAATAGGAAGGGCCATAAAGTTCCTACAAATAAAGAACCAATAATCCAAAAACACAATGAGCATTTGGGCATCCTAAAGTATCAGATTTGATATGTCCATAAAGCCATGGCTGAAATGTCACTTGCATAGTGTAAGAAAGCCATAGCAACACAATAAAAAGGCCCATAATGATCCTGCAAATCAAGAACCAATAATCTAGAAACACAACGAGCATCCGAACATCCGAAAATACCAAACAGTTGGGCATCCCAGAAGTACCGAACAACTGGGCAGCCGCCGAAAGTATCGAACAACCAAAAATACGAGCCCATAATGATCTTGCAAATCAAGAACCAATAATCTAGAAACACAACGAGCATCCGGACAGCCGAAAGTAGCGAACAATTGATCATCCCAAAAGTACCGAACAACTGGGCCGTCGGAAGTATCGAACAACTAGAAATACGAACAATTGGGCATCCCAGAAGTACTGAACATCTGGGCAGCCAGAAGTATCGAACAACCAAAAATACAACGAGAATAAGCCATGCATGTATGACAAGAGGCAAGCTTGTGTGGATTAGACACAACTTATATAATCATAGCAGGAATGAAATAACAACCTCTTTGCATCCAAAAGTACCGAACAACTGGGAAGATGAGTATTGGAGATTACAGAGAACATCCACTAGTAACAAAAAAAAAAGGGCATCCAAGAACGGTGATCACGTCCAAACAAGTACTCAATAGTAATGCATATGTGCCACGTCCAAACAAATACTTAATAAATAATCCATATGTGCCATGTCCAAATGAGTACTCAAGAAGTAATCCATATGTGTTCATCTGAAAGACGTTGAACCTTGCCACGTGCAAATGAGTACGCAATATGACCATGTCAAAATGAGTACTCAATAAGTAATCCATATGTGTCCTTGTGAAAGCCAAATAAATATGTGTCACATCCAAACGACTTAGTAATAATCCATGTACCACGTCCAAACAAGTAAATATGCATCACATCCAAATGAGGAGTCAATAATAATCCATATACCACATCTAGACGAGTACTCAAGTAGTTAGCCATATGCCATGTCCAAATAAGTACTCAAGCAATTAGCCATATGTGTTCATAAATATTGTCATGTGAAAGACATTGAACCTTGCCACATTTAAATGAGTATGTAATAAGTAATCCATAGATGCCACGGCCAAACCACTACTCATTAAGTCAGCCATAGGTGTTCATCATGAAAGACATATAAGTATACCTCACCACATAAAGGGTGAAATAAAATTTGCTTGAACTAATAAGTAAATACATGCCATAAGTCATCAATACGTTAATTGACAAAGAAGGAAGAAATCATTGGTCTAGCAAGACCTTGCATGCACTCATAAATATAGATGACTATGAAAAAAAAAGTACATATACTCATCCTGTAGGTATTGAATGTGCATTTAATCCATTGGATTGTATCTAAGCATCTGTGCAAACCTGCATGAACTCGGAGAAACAACTGAGTGTGATGAAAGAGAATATATGAGCTCACCTTGGAAATAAACGAGTGCCTTGAAAACAAGAAGAAAACGTGTGAGAAGCACCTTTGCATATGTGAAGTAATGTATTCAAGGAGTAATGATATCAAAGCTAAATAGAAAAGAAACATTGAAAGAAAACATGCTAGAATGTTAACAATGTAAAACATTCGGCAAGTCCTTTTCTTTCATAGGATGGACCAACTTATGAAAGTGAAGTTAGTGTTGAATACATGATGAGCAAGTCAAGGAAGATGTTAGCTTATAAGAGAGAAAGAAACAATAGATCGACATTTTCTTTTGCATATCAAGCACACCTACATGATATTTAGCCTATTCCAGATCAAATACAATGGATGGCCTATAGGCATGCTTGATTAACAAAGATGAAAGAGAACCTGCTTTCAAAATCATAAGATAATCGAAAGTAACTCTCACCTTCAAAATAACATAAAACATTTAGGAAATCAAAAGTAAATGATAAGATAATCAAAGAAAATCTAGTCTTCGAAACAATACAAAATATTTTGGAAGCTCCTCTGAATCAATCAACTCATGCTGAAAGTAAAGCTTGATATAGAATATTTTGCATAATACATGTATTATCATTGTGAATAAAGCACCAAGCATATGAATGTAGTGGAATACAAATAACATAACCTTTCAAGTAGAATATCAAGAACAAAACATTGTACTAAACTACGATGATATCAAGTTCTCAATCATGTACGACATTAAAGAAAGTTGGTTTATCTCTATACCAACAGGCAAAGAAAAGCTCCAACACATAGATGTATGTCATATTGATTGCTGAAAAACAATCAAGTTTTGTGAGGCACTCCAGTATAGATATTGGCAGAGCTCTTTGGTTGAAGGACGCACTAAAATAGAACTAGCATGGTGGTTGCATAGGGAAATACATTTTCCTTGGTTTTAGTATTAACTACAAGTAGCATTGCATGTTGCCATTAACCTTTAACTTTAAATGAAGAAAAATGTATTTCCTCTATTGAGGATTAGCTTTTAATAAAGGAAAATGTTTAACTTTATATAACCACGACACTAAAATAGAACCGGCCTAGTGGTTGCATGAGGAAATACATTTTCCTTTGTTTAGGATTAGCTTTTAACCACTTATTTTAAACTTGATGCAAAATATATGAACAATTGTGGGACTCCAATGCGGGTCTAACATGACCATCCAATTAACGTAATTACATTTTCTTTGGTTTAATTAGAACGCTCTATGAATGTTGAGTAGCAAAGCATTTACACAAAGACTCAGCAAGCGATGAACTAAATAAGAAACTGGTCAGTAAAGGATGCACTAAATAAAAACTAACTTAATATATGTGAAGCATCATTGGATTTTACTTTTGCAAAAGTAGCATGAAACCACAAGTGATGAAGTACTAAACTCTTGCTTTCACTGATGACCTAATAGAAATTAAAAATTACTTTCATATGATAGATAACCTTTTGTCCAAGTGATTTTCTCAATCAACTTTCTGGTCAATTGAACATATATAATTATCACTGCAAAAGCATGTAGATTGGGCTACCTTACTCTTAACGACAAGATTGGACTCTACTTGGCATCGATTAGATAAGATCTTGATCCCTAAATATTGACTACGCTTACAACAACAACCCTATGCTCTTGGTTTTTATGGATATGACCGATGGGTGTTGGGTCTCCTCTTCATCTAAATTTTATGGAGTCTTAGAGCTAAAGAAGTTTGCTTTATATGATTGAGCATCTTATTTCTTCATGTGGGAATCTAAAAGCATGATATGCCAGTGTGTTAAATCCAAGGGAACACAAATACTGAGTGCAAGATGGTGTGATCAACTAGTGGAGACTGAAAGCAGGAGGGCGACACCATATTAGGAAGCTTCTTATCATTAAGTATATATATATATATATATAATTGCTTTTGATTTTGCTTCAAATATTATTAATTCTATGAAAGTATGAACCTTTTCCATCCTCATGTCCTAGATCAATTCTTCTCTGTTATGAGTATTCATCTGTTTATTGACACCAGGCAGCAAAAAGAAATAATCATAACTTTCTTACCTAAAATCGGAATATAGTGATCCAACCAGTTAAAAGAACTGGCGCATATGCTTCAAACAAGACTACATGAGCCATTTTCGTCAATCATGACCATAACGCTTATTTGCAATGCATCTTTGATAACTTTTGCATAATAACTCAAAACCTAGCGATCAAGTAGTCCAAATGGTCAGAAAGAACGTTCTGCGAGTGATCGTGTTGTCAGATTGACAAAAAACATATCGCTTTCTTCTCACAGGCATGCTAGTGCATAACTTGGCTCTGATTACATGTTGAGAGGAAGAGGAAGAGGAGAGAGACGGACACAAGAGTTGTGTTGAGAGAAGGAGAAGAGGGGAGAGACCAACACAAGAGTTGCTCCCAAGAAAGTGATTCTATTCATAGATCATAGGCATATATATAGTTGAGGACTAGGCTGAGTTAGGGCAAGCTATGTATAGCTCTAACATGTGTGTGTGTGTGTTTGTAAACATGGTATTCGTTTGAAACCATACACTATTTTATTTTCATTTATTCGTAAATGTGGTATAGTTTATCAATATTACTGTCTATTTCAAGTTCTAGACGTGGCGTAAATTATGACTAAAGTGTTGTCCTTATTTATTATGATTCCAAGCATAGTTCCCCCTTGAAACATATTGCATTTTCCAAAAGTTATACCCCATGGCTCCTCATGTTCCTCGAAATCCCTCTTTGTCATCACTAAGAATAACTTCTCTCGTTTTTCAACCAAGAACCAATCTCTCTTAGAGATCTTAAGTACACCCTCGTCTCTCGTGCTGCCATTGCAGATAGCCGTGACCACTCCATCACTCTCCACTCACTCCACTCCCTCACTCCTCACTCTCGCTTCTGTGGCAATGGTTGCAACAACCACTTCCTCACTCCACTCCCTCCCTTCTCTCTCGCTACCGTGGCCACTCCCTCACTCCATTTTCTCACTCTTCCTCACTCCACTCCCTCCCCCCTCTCTTGTTGTTGTGGCAGTGGCTGTGGCCACTCCCTCACTCCACTCCCTCACTCTCTACTCACTCCACTCTCGTTTTCATAGCAGTAGCCACGGCCACTCCCTACATCTAGTCTCTCACCCTCCCTCCCTCCACTCTCATTGTTGTCGCAGTAGCATACATAGCCACTCCCTCATCCACTCTCTTACTCTTCACTCTCGATATGCCACAGCCACTCTCTCACTCCTCACTGTCATTGCTGTGACAATGGCCATACCCACTCCATCACTGCACTCTCTCACTCTCCCTCACTTCACTCCCTCCCTCCTCTCTCACTAGTGTGGCAATGGCCACAGCTACTCCCTCACTCCAATCTCTCATTCACTCTCTCTCCTCTCTCACTGGCATGACCACTCCTTCACTCCGATCCCTCAAACTCCACTCCCTCCACTCCTTTAATCCTCACTCTTGTTGCCATGGTAGCAGCCGCAGCCACTCCCTCACTCCACTCTCTCACTCTCTCGATCTCTACTCCCTCCCTCCCTCACTCCACTGCCTCACTCTCCCTCACTCTACTGCAGTATTGGCCGCGGCCACAATCCCTCACTTCACTCCTCTCCTCTCTCTTTCTCTCTCAAAACTTCTCTCTCTCTCTCTTTGTCTCTCTCTCTCTTTCTCTCTCTCTCTATTTCCCCCCCCTTAATTCCTTTACAAGATCATAAATTTTAAAGTGAACTTGAAAAAGAATTACCTACAAAAGTATTTAAGTGGAAAAGGATTTGAGTTTGGAGAAGAATTCTTTTCTTCCTCTTGCTCTCCTCTCTTCCCATCCACCTGCGATAGAACCTCTTCAAATGAATAAGAGAAAGAGAAAATATATAGAAAAAACTAGGGTTTTCTCCCATTGGATATCTCCATTTTTCTATCTTTATCATTCGCCCTATCCCTTATCTTGATCTCTCATTCCCTCCCATGCTCCTCTCCTTCCCTCCCACCTTTCCCATGTCCCCATTTTCCCTCCAAACTCCTCTCCCCTCTCCCTTGTCCTCAACCCACTCTTCCCTCCTGACTCCCACTTCCAATTTTCATTAATTCCTCCCTCTCCTATCCCACGCCCTCCCATGTTCTTCTTCCCTTCCCTCTCTCATGTATTAAATTTTATATAATATAATATATCTCTCCCCCCCCCCTCTCTCTCACACACTCAAACACACACACACACACACACACACACACACACACACACACACACACACACACACACACACACACACACACACACACACACACACACACACACACACATCTATGTGTACATATCTCTCCTATTATAAAATAAGTTTCTTCTAACATTTGTGTGTGTGTGTGTGTGTGTGTTTCTGTGTATAAACACATAAATAAATAAATAAATACATATATATGTTTGTGTGCTCCTATACTATGTACTTGTGATAATTTGTAAAATTTTTCATCTTACTCAAGTTAAGTCCAAAGTATCATACTCCTCCAATATCATTTGAACGGTCCCTAATGAATATCTAGTTGTTCTTTACTACTCATCTTTCTATGTGCTTATCTTCTATCCCTATAATACTCTACACACACCTTCAATTTACCTTATCTAAGATCCCTATAATACTTTAGACACACCTTCATCTTATCTGTGCAAATTGTCATAACCACCATTGCATATCGTTTGCATGTAATAGTGTCCTAGAAATTTTCACCTTGTTTAGACCATTGGTGCCTAACATGGCTATGAAAAATCAATGTTGCTAACTCACACGTGTTCTAGTATGTGTGACATGTTTTCTTAATAAAAATAGCATGTAAATACCTATTTATGGGACACTATTTGGTATGGAGATTGGGTCCAATGTGACTTAGAGTCATACCAAGTCCAAGTCTAGCTCCATTATGATATATATAGCCATAGATTTGACCTTACCATATCAGAAATGTTTCAGCGCACGGTGTGACAAATAAATGTTATCCATCCTAAAACAAGATACTATGCTACTCCAAATCAATGACCTCCCAGCCAAAACATTTATGCCATCATTTATTACAATCCTACTAATTTTCATCTTGTTTTGACCATGGATGCCCAACACGGTTATGAAAAATTAATGCTGATGACCCACACGTGTTCTAGTGTGTGCAACATAGTTATTTTATAATAAAAAACATGTATAGACCTATTTATAAGACAATGTTATATTTATGGGACCTATAGACATGTATATGACCCACACGTGTTCTAGTGTGTGCAACATAGTTCTTTTATAATAAAAAACATGTATAGACCTATTTATGGGACAATATTTGAGATAGTTCTTGTTCATGATGTGACTTTGAGGCATACCAAGTCTAAGTCCATTAGGAGGTATAAATCCATGGATTTGACCTTACTCTAGCAAAATTATTTATTGTCGCAGTGTGGCAAAGAAAGAGTTATCTACCGTAAAACAATGTGCTATGCTACTCCAAATGCAATAGAGCCTAGCTATAATATTTATGTCATCATCTAATATATTCCTATAAATTCTTATCTTCTTTCTGACCAGCACTACTAAACATGGTTATCAGAAACCATCGTTGGTGACCCTCACGTGTGTAGTGTGTGCAACAGGGATTTGTAACATAAAAAGGCATGTATAAACCTACTTATGGGGACAAGATTTGGTATAGTGCTTGAATAAAATTTTATTGAGAGTCATACCAATTCTCAGTCCATTAATAGATATAGAGCAATGGATTTGAACTTACCCTATCAAAAACGTTTCATCTCGTGATGTGGAAAAAGAAGGGTTGTCTATCGAAAACCAATATGGTATGCTACTTGAAAGGAAAATAAACCTAGAAAAAATCTATATTCCATCATGTATTGGAATCCTACCAAGTTTCATCTTGTTTTGACTATCAGTGTCCAACATGGTTATAAAAGCCCAACATTGGTGACCCACACCTATTCTATGTGTGAGATGAGGTTCTTTACAACAAAAAGCCATGTATAGACCTATTATGGGACAATATTTGATACAGTGCTTTGGTATAATATGAATGAGAATCATACAAAGTCTTGGTCCATTACAAGATATAGAGACATGGATTTGACCTTACCCTACCAAAAATCTTTGTTTACACAAAACTTTGCAACATATTGTCTACAACCTTGATGGTTATGGGGACTACAATAGAATTGCTTGCAAAATTTACAAGTGTTTAAAATATTTGATACAATATGTGAGCTAATAATACACATGCATGCTTTGAGTATCCTTGGGAATTTCTAGCGCATTGTCCCATAGAGAAATGGATTTGAACTTACCCCATCAAAAATGTTTCAACTCATGGTGTGGCAAAAGAAGGGTTGTCTACCATAAACCAATATTTTATGCTACTCGAAATGAAGTAAAACTTAGAAAAAATCTCTATTCCATCATGTATTGTAATACTATTAAGTTTCATCGTGCTTTGACTACTATCAGTGTCCAACGTGGTTATGAAAACCCAATGTTGGTGACCCAAATGTGTTCTAATGTGTGCGATGAGGTTCTTTAGAACAAAAAGCCATGTATAGACCTATTTATGGGATAATATTTGATATGATGCTTTGCTATATTATGAATGAGAATCACAACAAGTCTTGGTCTACCACAATATATAAAGCCATGGATTTGACCTTACCCTAAGAAAAATATTTCTCATCACAATGTGGCAAAGCAAAAGTTATCTACCCTAAAAAAATATGCTATGCTACTCCAAATGCAATAAAGGCTAGCCAAAATATTTATTACATCATGGATTAGATTCCTAAAAAGTTTTGTATTCTATATGGTTATGAAAAACCAATGTTGGTAACCCTCATGTGTTGTAGTGTGCACGACGTGGATGTTTTAAACAATAAGGCATGTATACACCTATTCATGGAACAAGATTTGGTATGGTTATTGGGTATAATGTGATTGAGAGGAATACCAACTCTTGATTCATTTTGAGATATAGGGCCATGGATTTGACCTTACCCTATCAAACATATTTTAGCTCATAGTGGAGCAGAAAAGGAGTTATCTACCCTAAAACAATATGCTATGCTACTACCTCGGGGGGGTTCACCTAAAACAATTTAGTGTACCAAGTGCATTAAAAAAAAGGGGTATTTTCATTCACTGTTTGGAAAATTTAATGGGGTTACAATAGTAGGAGGGGTTTTTTAATTCAATTTTAGAAAAAATCATGTTAGTTCATAAGTAGAGAGGGGTGGTTTTATTGGAGGGGAAATTTTAGTTGAGGGGTTGTTAAAATACGTCTTGAATGCACATGATACACGGGGTTTCTTAGTGGTGCACCCATCGGGGCTACTACAAATCCAATAACATCTTTTCAAAATTTTTATGCCATCATGCATTAGATTCCTATCAACTTTCATTTTCTTTCAACCATCGATGCCCAACATGGCTATGAAATGTTGTTTGCATGGTTGGGCACACATATGTTTTTGTTTGTCACCATGTCTCATACATGACTATGGAAAAATACTCATCGGCATGCTCCTATCGCATGTGCATATGTCTGATGGGTACAATTATTTGCACATGCCTTAAAACTTATTCAATTTAAGGCCCATGCAAAGTATCATGACATCACACACTGTTTGCATGGTTGGGGAAGCCTATGTCCTTATTTTTCACCATGTCTAATACTTGAGTATTAGAAAATACACATCGGCATGCTACTAACGCATGTGCACATTTTTTATGGGTTTAATACTTGAACACACCTTAAACCTATTCACTTCAAGGCCCATGCAAAGTATCATTACCATTAGACACTGTTTGCATAGTTGGTGGCATTCATCCAAGGCTTCTAGTTGTACCAAGCATTGAGCATAGGCATCCTCCTATCCTTCTATTCTTGAAATAGTAGTGCGAAGACTATGTATCTCCAATTCAATGGGCAAAATGTCTTCTATCCCATACACTAGTTGGAATGGTGTAAACCCAATAGCTAGCTTGTGTGTGGTTCTATAAGCCCATAAATCTTCTGCCAAGTGCCTATACCAATGCCTTTTCTTGGTGTCTACAAGCTTTCCCATTGAATTGTACAACAATCCATTTGTTTTCTCAACCAATCCACTACATTAGGGATAGTATGGCATGGACATGCTATGATTTATCTTGAGCTCATGCACCACATCTTCAATTAGTTCATTTCTAAAAGAGGTTCCTCTATCAGTGAAAATTTCCAAAGGACAACCAAAGCGTGAACAAATTTGATCAAAGAGAAATTTTACAACTGTGCTTGCCTTGCTATTGACTATGGCCTCGGCCTTTGCCCATGGAGTCGCATAATCTGTGGCCACCAATAAATAATGCTTGCATGAGATGAGCCAGGGAGTGGTCCCACAAAGTCCAACCCCCACCTCTCAAAAGGTTCATATGTTGGAATAGGCTTCAAAAGACCAGGAATCAACTATCGCCTTCCAAACTTTTGGCATACTGTACAACTTCGACAACATTCATATACATCCTTATGGAGGCATGGCCAAAAGTAACCTACATTAAGGATTCTCCTAGGTGTGTTCGCTAAAGCAAAATGATCGGAGCATTTATGACACATTTCTAGGATTCTCTTACTCTCCATGGGATGGACCACCCAATGGAGCACCTTATATTTTCCCAATTTATAAAGAATGTCATCAAAAATAGTATAGGGACAAGCCTTCCTTACCAATCTCTGCTTCTGTTGTGGAGTTAACCCTTGAGGAAACATGCCTTCTTCCACATATTGCTGAACATATTGCAGTTCTGGCCATCTAGTGTCTATCAAAGAAACCACCCCCTAATCTTGTACTACAATGGCTTGAGTAGCTAACTCATTTGTCCTTTGATTTTCTTTTCTGTTTATATGAACAAACTTGCAAAAATCAAACTGACTACATAGTGCCATAGCCCTCTGATTAATCTCCTTCAAATGAGGACTTGTTGTCTTGTAATGCCCTTGCATTTGCTTTATAATAAGCTGAGAATCTCCTCTTACTTCCAATTCTTTAACTTGACTTTGAAGACAACCCTCCAAACCAAGAATCAAAGCATTATACTAAGCTGTATTATTAGTTGTGATACCTAGAAGCTCTTGTCCTCTTTCCCACACCTCTTGACCTTCAAATTCATTAAGACCATCCCCCGTATCCTTGTTGGCATGAAGGACTAAAAGACCCATCAAAATACAAGACAAAGTTGTCGGTGGTGTCTCCCTTTCATCATTAATGTCCTCCTTATATTTCTTTTCTTCTCTTAGATCCTCCTGTTCTGTGAACAAAACTGTCATAGTGGACCTAGTGGTATTTTCAATGACAAAAGAGAAAGAGAACTCTTGAAGCTTTGACAACCATTTTGCAAATCTCCGCCAGGATTAGGCTTGTGAACTGGATATGCTACTACAAACTGAGAGCTAAGGAAGAAAAATGGTCGAGGTAATAAATAGGAGCAAAAATTTCTAACCAAAAACATTAAAGAGAGAGCTTGCTTCTCCATTTCCTCATACCTTGTTTCCACCTTTGTAAGCTGTCATCGGTAGCTGGCATAATAGATGGGTTACATTCTATCTGCCTCTCCTTTTTGTAGCAATACCAGCAATTAAAGCACACAAGTTGACAAAGGAACATAAAATATCCATAACCCGTTATAGTGTATGACACAAGTTCCATTCTCCAAATGATGACATGGAGAATGCCTATAATCTTATGGGAGAATGAAACTAGTGCCATTCCCAAGGCTCCAATAGACTTCTAGAAAGCACCCAAATCCAAACTTTGATAGAATAATTAATACTATATAATTTTTAATCTCTGTAATTCTTTCAAAACTAACATAGATTCAAGAAAGGAGCATAACAAACATTGTATTCAAAAAATTTGGACTTTCTTGCTTTGTTTGGACTTTCTTTTTGAACTGGTAACCTATGCTCAATATCACTTAGTAGACTCATGAATTGGGTATTTTGGGAACACTAGATGTGTAAGTTCCACATAATAAACCTAAAATATCCCCAAGGTTGTAAGCGGTGACCTCTACTTGATACATCATGGGTAAATTTGCAAAAAAATGGATCACCCCCTCACAAATATGGTCTAATGAAGCTTAAAATGTTGTGCACCTCTAGTCAATATGTAATATATGGAAAGAGTGAATGATTGAATTAAATATATAGGGGGTGTATAGATACACCATTTGATTGTATGGAAAATAGTTTGTCAAATTCAATATATGGGGGGTGTGTAGATACACCATTTTATTGAATGCATTTATATAGATATACCACTTTCCAGGAACAAGGCATACAATATATTATCCTATGCTATTGAATCTCATTTAGAGTCATCAAATTCTAGTATTGCATTTTCACTTGATGGGTTAAGCCTAGCCAAATGATGTTTAATATGTGCAAGGCTAGGATCAGGAATTGTGATACATTTTTCAACATCATAGCCATGCTTCTTTTTGTAACTTTGAGTTCTTGATTTCTAGTAATGAATAATGCTACTCACTTCCACGTCTATTAAGCCCTCTTTTTTTGGAATCCATTCATGTTTCTTTTACAAGAAACCCTCATACAATTGTTTTACTGTGTATTTTTTGGGGAGACTTTTTAAAGGCTTTGGTTCATACCATAAGGTTGTGAATGTTATAGGAATTCCCTTCTGATCCCTTGCTATATGAGCAACCTTTTCTACCCAAATTGGGCCACCTTGTTCATCCAAATCTGAGTTTGCATCAGATGCCCAAATTTTAACAAACATACCCTCTTCAATCTCATCAGAGGATCTCATCAGAGGGTACAAACTCTGGTAAGGGTTTATCCCCCTTCCTACCACAATATTTTTGAGGTAAAAGGCATTGCTCAGCTTCTTCCTCATCTATTGCCATATTTGTATCCAATGTGGATCTTGGTCCCATAGCTTCTTCTGGACAAAAAGCTTCAAAGTATTCAATGCTCATTAGATTTTCTTGTTTTTGTAAAGATTTGACAAGTGCCTCAACTAACTTGATTATCTCCCCATTCTTTATTTCCTGCTCAAGATATTTTTGCATCATACTTTGAAGATGTTTAATAAAGGCATCCAAGCCTTTCATTTCATCCACATCAAGTGCTTTGTTCTTTGCAAGAACGAATCTAGTTTCCTTCAATGGAGTTATTCTCTGTAATAAAGCATATGGCTCACTCCATAAATGATCTCCATCCACTGATTAGTGCTTCCATTGCATCACTGGAATATCGTTATGCATGCTAAATTGGAAATAGTGTGGATTTGTGTGCCCTATTAATGCTTCATCTCCCCCTTGTAGATGTGGCTCTATGAATGCCCTCCAATCTACCATTCTGTCCAAGATAGCCACATCTAATTCCTTCTTTTGAGAGCCTTCAATTTTTTTCCCAATTTGAGACATCATATCCTCCAATGTTAGAAGATCCCTTGACATTAACTCAGTAGAGATAACACTAAATATTTAATCTATGTCTTCATGTGTATGACCGACAAGAAGAACACCAACTTCCACTTCTTCAAATTATTTCAAACCAACCATCATAGAGCATAAACTAAATATATATCTATTCTTATTTTCTCTCCAGTAGTTATCAGCCTGTATATGCAAGGTGTGAGGTAAACATCCATGTGCATCTTTGACCTTTCGTATTGCTTTCATGATGGATGTTGTGACTTGGTTACTATCATGTTCATGCAAGCAATCAATCTATACATCACAAAAGAGTCTAAGTCCATGCACTAATACTCCACCCAAATGTGTTTTTAGTCTAGGTTTACCCTCCAATGGCAGTACGGTACATCTATACCTTGGTAATGTTGTTGTATTTTGATCCATGCCATCAATGGTAATGCACATGGACTTTTAGACATGCATAATAGCTTCCTCTCTCCAAGATGCATACAACAATCTAGCATCTTCCACATGAGTTAAATGGATTGTTTGTCATCTTATATATTTTCCTCGCTTGTGCTCACATTTACTATGTTCAATGGCATTTTTCAATTCATCACATGTCTTGCATTTTTTTGACATCCTTTGCTTTGATGGTGTTTTGACATGGAAAAACTATCCACACCAAATTTTATACAAGGTTGCCCTTGAAATCATGCTCTCTTCTCTATCTTGTAAATTTTTATAGCACAACCTTCTTTGTCATTCCCAAAGGAAGATGATGTTGGCATTCCACACTTCCATCTAGCATTGTTTGTGGAAGATGAGGCTATGGTAATGCATGATCATTAAGGATTTTCTTTAATGTTGCAACTACATTTCTAGTGCTTCTTTTCCTTTAAGCTTGTAGGCATTTCCATAAATTTTGTGAACCACTTTGTCTTTTAACTCTGCCCAGATGGTCCAATATGTACCATGTGATAGTCCAATTAACCATTGATATCCTCGATTACATATAGATGTCCCATTAACCATGGGTTTCAATTTGGGTTTATAGTGTCTTGTCCTCGAGTCCTTATCACCTTGTGAAGAAAATAAGAAAACTCTTTAAGAAGATAGTTATGTCTATTAGTCCCTCTAAATGCTGATGTGCATGGCTTCACAATAATCTTTTGCAACTTTTCTTATGAAAGGTTTCCTGCAACAAATGTGCGTAAGAGTCCTTTCTATATTCTCTTCAAATAACATTACATGTCTCTTGGGTTCTGGAAGTGGTGCCATGATTTGTCGCCTCTTGACACTCACATACTTTCTTTTTGTGAATAATGTCTTGCATTTTTGCATTGTGGATCCATTATCTGGCATTGAATGTATTTCTCTTGAATCTTCATCTGTAAAATCAAGTGCAAAGTGCCCTTGGGAATTATTTGATGTCACTTTATAATATCTTAGAATTGGCAATCTAGTAGACAACTTGTTCTCATTAAAGTCAACATGTTACCAATGCCTCTTGAATTTTGTGGCTGAACTATTTCTCCTTCACAATTAGTTGTTATGCCATCCATATGCTCTATGCTAGTAAGTACATTAGGACCATCACAAATCTTAGATGTTCTACCATATCTATCCTCCATTCCAATGCCAACATCATGACCATGGTCATTCATATCAACAATTTCAATGAGCATGTTTGAGTCGCTTGCAATACAAGACAAGTCTTCTATACCCGTGAGCATGTTTGAGCATGTTTCGGTCACTTGCAACACCAAACAAGTCTTCTATACCAATGAGCATGTTCGAGTCACTTGCAACACAAGACACATCATCTATACCAGTGAGCATATTGGAGTCACTTGAAACCTATCTTGCATCAACATCTCTTGGAGTCACTTGCAACCTCTCTTGGAGTCAAATCGTAAATGTACCTCCAACCTATTGCATGTGCAATAGGTTGGTGGGTGAAACCCCAACCTGTTGCCCAAATTACCAAATTTTGGTGATTTAAGCAACAGGTTGGGGCTGTACCCCTCAACCTATTGCATGTGCAATAGGTTGGTGGGTGCAACCCCAACCTGCTACACAAATCACCAAAATTTGGTGTTACAACCCCCCCAACCTGTTATACAAATCACCAAAGTTTGGTGACTTGTGCAAGAGGTTGGGGTTGCACCCACCAACCTATGCAATAGGTTGGGGGTAATTTTGGTGTTGTGCAATAGGTTGGGGGTGCACCCACCAACCTGTTGCACATGCAACAGGTTGGGGTTGCACCCACCAACCAATTGCATGTGCAACAAGTTGGTGGGTGCAACCCCAACCTATTACACAAATCACCAAAAATTATAAATTAATGCTTGTATTTTAGGGCTCCTGCTAGGGTTTATAATCTAGAGTCCAGGTTTAGATATTATGTTTTAGGATCTAAGATATAGGTTCTAAGGTTTATGATCTAGGTTGTAGGGTTTAGTGTATAGGAATTAGGGTTTAGGGTTTAGGGTTTAGGATTTATATCTTTGTATCTAAGGTTAAGAGTTTAGAATATAGGAAGTAAGTTGTATGGTTTACAATTGATGATTGGGGTATAGGGTTTAGGATTTATAGCTTTGTATCTAATGTTAAGAGTTTAGAATATAGAAGTAAGTTGTATGGTTTGCGATTTATGATTTAGGGTTAAGGGTTTAGGATTTATCACTTTTTATCTAATGTTAAGAGTTTAGAATATAGGAAGTGAGTTGTATGGTTTATGATTTACAATGTAGGGTTAAGGGTTTATAGCTTTGTATCTAAGGTTAAGAGTTTAGAATATAGAAAGTACTAAGTTGTATGGTTTATGATTTATGATTTAGGGTTTAGGGTTTATGGTTTAGGATTCACAGCTTTGTATCTAAGGTAGTTCAGAATAAAGGAGGTAAGTTGTATGTACGATTTAGGGTTTAGGGTTTAGCATATACCTTGAACATGGTTGGTATTTCATGGAGCATAATTCAAAGTGTTTCTTGGTGATAACTAACGAGGCTGTGTTGAGCTCCAATTACAGTCATGAGGCAATAAGAAATGGTGGAATAGTTTCGATGATAAGTATTAAAGACAATGGTTCGATTGAGGCTGCATGTAGAAGTAGGACTGAAGATGTGGTATATAAGTTATGGGTGATGGACAAGAAGTACATGTTGAAGGCTATACCAGATTCAGTGGAAGGATTTGCAGAACTACTTGATGCCTTGAGATTACTCAGGATAAATTAGGATGGTTTAAAGAGTGTGCCAGTAGTAGTATCTACAGTTAGTGTGGCAGTAGTAGTACCTGCAATAAGTGTGGCAATAGTAGTACCTACAATAAATGTACCACCAATAGCAAGTGCGCCACTAGTACCATCTCGTTCTGAGGTTGTACACCCCACAACCACCATGGCGTTAAGTACTGGTACTCCATCTCTTGCTCAAACTACAAGAAAGCGAGTGGATCAACTTCCACAGCTGTTCCAAGAAAAGAGCAAAAAGAACTCTAGCTCCATGGGTAGACCGAGTGAGTGTAGGTTATTTAGCACTAGGTGAGCAGTTGGATAGTGATAGTGAGGCTATAGAGTTTGAGGAAGAAGATGCATTTGCTGATTTTTCTATAAGTGTGGAAAATTTACATCCTCCTGAAGACGAGGGATATATTTAGAGATTGGTACAATTTCTTGTCATCACACCGCTCATTGATCAAGCTTCCTTGTTGTTTACAAACCTACAGAAGTTGAATGTGCAGTTTGCATGCAAGTTGTATGAAGAGACCAAGAATGCTTAAATGCCATTTGCAGGCAATGTCACTCTCCATCCAATGAAGTTTGTGAGACATCCAGAAGATGATCTTCAGTGTGAAGGAAGTCACATTTCAAAAGCGTGGAGATTTTCTCAAAGCTTTCGAAGAGTTTAAAGATAGTGACTTTGCTCATGAAGCTACTTTATCGGTGTTAGTAAATTTTTATTAAATTCATATCAAGAGTTGGCTGGCAAAGTTTCTAATGTGGATAAGAAAAAATCCTTGGTTTTGGTCAAATGATGGACAAGTTGTGGGCCAAAAAGTGGGTGTGTTCATTAGACACGGATGGCACTCCAACAACAGTAGCTCATGAGATAGGTGGCTTGTAGATCACATCAAGAGCATGGTCAAAGAGCATATGGAGTGATGGCAATAGGAAGTGGCTCGAGTTCAGTAGCTACAGCTACACCAACAATCTAGGTGTTGAGGATTCACCCACCAGCCTTCACTGAAGGCAAGCTAGATGGTACGAACTACACTCTATGGAAGTTTAAAATTACTGCTATTCTAGATTCATATGAGCTTCTGGAGACAGTACTGGGGACTGACCCAGAACCACAAGTAACCCCCGACCCAGCAAATCCAGGGAGTACAATACCTCCTAATGCCGATTTTCTACGAGCTTGGAAATTCAGGAACACAGATGCCCTGTGTGCCCTGGTTACAAGTACTACTAATAGTGTTTTGACCTTGATTCAACATACATCTAAGGCAACTATGGCCTGGAACATATTAAAAAGTCAGTATGAGACGCGGAATCAGACAAGGATCCAAAACTTGGAGAATCAGCTCGCAGCTGAGAAGTTTAATGGAAAGACAATGGAGGCATTCATTACCTAAATCAAAAATTTACGTGACTAGATGGCTGGTGCTGGGATACAAAAGACTAGCGAAGAGCTAGCTCGGCAGTGTCTCTGGATATGTCCACCAAGGTTTGATGGATTGGTAACAACACTTAACACTCAGGTGAGACCCCAACCATTGTCATTTGAGGAGTTTTGTGCTTTACTTATGGAGGAGAAATTTAGGCTTAAAGCTCGAGATGGAGGCGGCAATGGGGATGCTGCATTCTGTGCCACTGCAAAAGGCAAAGGTGGTTTCTCCACCAAAGGTGAGTCCTCTACTAATGGTGACAAAAAGAAGAAGGGTGGCAAGAAGAAGTTTCAGGGAGTGCTTCTACTGCAAGAAGAAGGACCATGTGATTGCAGATTGCCGGGTCAAGAAAGTAGATGAAAAGAACGGTACCCTGAAGAAGACAGATAAGGGGAAAGAGATAGCTAACACAGTGGAAGCAGAGTTGGATCTATTTCTAGCCATTGAGGAAGAGTGTTCCTTAGTTCAAGAAGCATCAACCACTGATTCATGGGTGTTGGATAGTGGTGCCTCCTATCACATGACCTGCAAGAAGGGTCTATATTGTTCCATGCAGCCTCTACAGGAACCCATCACCATGATGGTTGGAAATAATGCAAAATGCCCTATTGAGGGTATAGGTACGGTTTCATTTGTTTCTGTAAATGGAGATGCTAAGAAACTGTCTAATGTGTTGTATGTTCCACAAATCAAGAGAAATCTGCTATCAGTTGCTTCCATAACTGATCTTGACCACCATGAGGTGAGGTTCAATAAGACAGGAGCAAAAATTCTGGATAGTGCAGGCAATCTTGTTGGCACAAGAGTAAGGAGGAACAACCTGTATGAGCTAAGTGCTCTTACAGCCACCATTGGAGTGGGCACAAGCAAATTGGCATGAAAGATTCGGCCACATTGGATTTGTAGTGCTGAAGGAGATGCAGAAGCAAGGTATGGTTGCTCACTTACCTGTAGTCACAGAAATCAAAGAACCATGTGAAGCTTGCATGATAGGCAAGCAACAGAGAAATACATTCCCACAAGAAAGCAAGAATAGAGCAAACGCTCGTCTAGAGTTGGTGCATGTTGACTTGTGCGGTAAGATGCCTACACAGGCCTTGAGGGGATCTTCCTATTTTTTATTGATTGTCGACGACTATAGTAGGAAGATGTGGGTGTACTTTCTTCGTGAAAAGGCTCAAGCTTTTGTTAAATTGAAAGAATGGATACAGCTTGTTGAAAATGAAATAGGGAGAAAAGTGAAGATAATCAGATTGGATGGTGGTAGTGAGTTTGTTTCTACAGAGTTTGGAGATTTTTGCAAGAGCAAAGGGATCAAGCAACAAACGACGATACCACATATGCCTCAGCAAAATTTGATTGTTGAATGCCGAATGTGGATCACCGTGGAGATAAGGAGGGTGTATGTTGAAAGGCATTGGACTGCCAAACCACTTTTGGGCTAAGGCTGTCAATATTGCAGTTTACATCCTTAATCATAGCTATACAAAGGCACTCAAAGGTAAAACACCACACGAGGCTTACAGCGCCATGTGTCTCCCATTTCAAAATGTTTAAATGTGAATGCTATGCGCATGTACCAGACAAAGACATAACTTCACCCTCAATAATTTGTGGCCATCTGAACCCAACTTGACAATTGGATCGCTCTCAATTTGTTTGCGCAACCTCGAGAAGATGGATATGCATGACCTTGGAGACCTTGTTACTAATAGGATTCCAAGAAGCAGTGCTCACCTTCTAAATGCTCTATGCCTCCTCTATGCTCAAGAAATGCTTTGGACTCCCATTACAGTTCTAAAGGTGCACATATTTCCACAAGTGGAGCTAGCTTGTCTGAAAATGTAGATGTCATGATCACCAATGCAAATCTAGAAGCTATATCAGAGAGTGACCCACAGTTTATCATAGATGCCATGACAACTTCCATTGCAAGGGCTGTAGACACATGTATGAATTTTTTGCAGTTAAATATAAGAGAGAACCCACCCTTTTTAGAGGGAAGTGTTGCTGTTGAGCCACCATACCAAAAGGTTCCAGAGAACTTGCTATTCCAACTAGATAATTGTGGGTTTGAGAATAAAAATAGATACTTGTTTGCATACCTTTCTCTTCTTTTAGTAAGGGGCATTTTCAAGACAGTTCAATTGGGCTTCGAGGCACACACATGAGGACATTGATGCAATGTTTAGTAGGTTCTCTGAGAGATTGTGAGTGGGACAAACATTCACTTTCTTGCATCCGATGGATACATTCAAAAAATGTACATCATCTTCACCAGCACCATTTCTTCTTACACGGGTTCCTAACTTCAAGGATTATGTGGATGGCTACCTATGTGATGGGAAATAAATACTAGTTGGTCATGCAAAGACATTACAATTTTGATTTTACATGCAAGGTGATAGACCTATGATGCAGTACAAGGTGCATCCAAAATCACCGAATTGGATTCCCATTGAAGGGAGAATTGAGATATGGAAGGAAGATAGTGAGGTCAACCATTGTTGCCAATAGGTTATCTGGATGTACTACCAATGGTTGCATTTGTGAGATATCACTTGCAAGTAATATTAGGGATAAAGGATTACATTAAGTTTTGGGAGAGAGGTGCAAGTGGAAAGAATGCATCATACGAGTCCTACATTAGGCCAGTGATAGACTATTGGAAAACCATGATTGGTGAGCTTGAACAAGAAAACATCTTAGAGATAGGAGTATACAAAGAGTTTTGGCCAAGAACACAATTGCTTGATGAGGAGGATGATATAGATGCTTGCACTAATGAGTTCCTAGGCTATGAGGAATTGAATGATCACTATTAAGGTCCTCTAAAAGGTAAGCCAAGGGAAGAGTTTAGACCAATGGTGGATGTTAAGCAAGGTGACTTTGTCTTGGTGAGGCCATTAGACCATATATACCCCATATGGCTTGGGGTTGCCATATCAAGTGA
This sequence comes from Dipteris shenzhenensis, assembly GCF_047967505.1. Classification (NCBI taxonomy): domain Eukaryota; kingdom Viridiplantae; phylum Streptophyta; class Polypodiopsida; order Gleicheniales; family Dipteridaceae; genus Dipteris; species Dipteris shenzhenensis. The sequence continues at coordinate 46,489,964 of NC_141608.1, read as the reverse complement.
TGAGATGCATCTCCTAACTTCAAGAAATTATTAATTCAGTATTGGGTGCAGTGATGTAGATGCCTATGTTGATTGCTGGAACAAGTATCGGGTAGAGAACTCGGGGGTCCACCTTATGTAAGCTAGCTATACAACACCTATTCGAAAGGTATTTAAAATACCCCTCTCTAACCACTTTTTCTCTATTTTATATACCCCTACTGTGAATTTTTTGATTAATAATTATTTCCCTTCATTAAATGTGAAATTTGAGAAGCCTATATTTTTGGCCCTCCTCTTGTACATTTCAGTGTAAGTTGAAACAAATGCTACTTATGGGAAACTATATTATATAATTGAATAAAGCACTTTAATTTGTATGTCATAGAGATGCATCTTTACACCCATACTTGTACCTAATAGAATGTATTTTCAACTTTGATCTTTTCAATTCCCAAAATCTCATGCATTTACTCCACCTTATCCAATTTTGTTTCCCTTGCATGCTCCCAAACTATCACTAACTACTACTAGAGTTTTGCATGAAGTAACCATGGATAAAATGGCACAAGCTTATAAGAAGATGGCCCAAAATTTAACCTTATGTTGATCTAATGGGAGTTTTTATATTAAATATGATGCATAAATTAGCATTATGTTCATTTAGTTCAAGCGTTTATATTCAATAAGATGCATGCACTAGCATCATGTTGCCTATATGCCACTTTTTCTATTAGGAAAAGGTAGTGTTTATCATCTCATCATAAAGGAATCCAACTTAATCATATTAGGTGCACAAAGTTATTAAGCTTACTATCACTCAATCCGTACCTTTTTCTCAATTTATGTCACTTTACTTTTCTTTAAGTTACATGCTCCCATGTTTTGTTGCACAATATGGAATTTCACACAAAGGTCTAGTTAGAGGTTTGGGATGTTTCAAGCTAAAATAAGATCCATATCACACTTGCATTGATTGCACAATTTGGTAGATAAACTCTATTTTATAGATGATCAATTTGATATTCAGACTCTAGCACACAACCAAGGGTCACAAGCTATAGCCAAATTTCATCAAAAGTACCAAATGAAAAGGTAGAGTTGGATCCAAAGTACAAGCATATTGATATCTAAAAATAGATACAAGTTACAACCAAGAATTGCCATCAAGAGTACAATCGAAAACTTAGACCTAGATGTAGTAAAAAATCAGCTAGAGTTAGCTAGACTAAAGGTTATTATTGAGACTTCTCCTCCTCATTGATGGATCCTTGAATGGTGTCAGTTAGATAACATGAAGGATGTGGAATTATCTTGTTTATAGTGTAAAGATTATAGCCAAGGGAGGGCCCTAAAACATGCCACTTGGCTTCCAAATCTGACCCTCCATCCAGTATTGCCCTATTTTTTCACCAACAAGAATCAAGAATTTTGCATGATTAATGTAAGTAGATAAAGATATAAAACGTTTGCACTCAAGTTTATCTAGATTACTTGACTTATAAAAAATATAGAATTATATCTCAAGAAAAGTTTGTATTAAAGTTTATCTAGCCTACTTGCCACCCCCTATGACCAAGGGTGGGGATGATTTCAAGGAGCGACTTGGTAAAATTGTAGACTCAGGGAGTTCCTATGTATAAATCCTATACATCACGTGTGCCAAGGCCTATTTGTAAACTCCCTTACTTGTGTAAAATTTTCATTAATAAAATGTACCCTTTTTCTATACAAATCTATAAAGTTTTTCCAAAAATATTTTTAATAATCCCTTATGTAAATTAAATTTTGGACATTTTAGAAATTAAAAATATAATTATGTTGAACTCACATGATAGGGTTACATATGATGAGTGACCCCCCCCGAGATTGTAGATATGTTATAATTTGAGACCTCTTCCATTTTGAGATATGTAATAACATGCGTATCATTTGTAAATAAAATAATCTTTATTGGGCTAACATTTCATATTTTTTCCTTCCAAGTGTAGCCAGGCTAGCAAGACTTTTTTGCTGATTGCAGGCATGAGCTAGAGTGAGTGGCAAAGAGAATTAGGCTATGATTTTATTTTAAGTATTTTGAGAAATACTAGTATTCTCTACCCAACACATGTCAAGATTCTTCTGTTGATAGTGAATAAGGAAAGTCCAACATTTGTTTGGTATAGACAATGCTAGTATTCTTTAGTACAAGACCAAAACCCAAACATAGTAGCCCTTCTCCCTCGCCTACAATTCATTCTTCCAATTAGTAAAAAGGCAAGTTGATATCTAGAATTTTTAGAGCTACATGAAGATTAGTCCAATGTTTTCTTGCAAACAACTTCAAAATGATATCAGCAATGCTACAGAGTCAACATACTTATGTCCTAACCCTCTTATGTATATCAACATTATTTTACCAATCCCTAATACGTATGTCCTAACCTGGTGATTTCCAATCCCTTTCATGTATATTAGCACCATTTTACATTGGTAGAAGTGAAATATACTTTAACAAAAATGGAAATGTATATTAATAGCAAAAAAACATGCATCAATAGAATGAAACATGCACTAATAGAAATAAAACATATATTAATAAAAATGAGACATACAAGAAACTTCAATGTACATCCTCAAAATATTGAATAAGAAAGAATTTCAAATGCTCATATAACAACTAAATATGACTCAAAGCTACACATCAATACAAAATTGGTTGTCAAATTGAGTACCTAGTCATGGAAACTTCTAGTTAGGTGGCAAGGTGATATGTGAGAAAAACTATTTTTGAAGCTTAAAAATATCTATATTTAGTGCATCATATTTTGGTCCATATGTATCTACTTTCGATCCTATTGAACCACAATATCACATATAAAAATTACTCTTTTTGGCATCATCCTTCAATCAATTTTTACATCATAACTATAGCATACTTTGAGGTTAGTTCTAGAATTTACTACTTTGGTCTTTTTTAGCCATAACTTGATCATGATTCAATTTTGTATTTTTTTAGCCATATCTTGGTCATGATTCAATTTTTCCTTCACCACTTTCAATCAATAAAAGGTGACATTATAAATATAATTTTGATAATTCTTGCATATTTCTAAAAAGTGTTATTCAAAACATTACTTTTAAAACTAGTTGCTTTATATTCGGGTCATTTGACACGGGAAAAATCTAGTGTATAATTTGGAACTTTTGACCCCATATTTGGATTCCTCGTCGAATTCCGTCATTTTGAGTACCAACATGACCATATTGCGATAAAAATTGGAAAAATGGTGTTTTTGTCATTTTGGCCTGTTTTAGGCCTATTTTGAGTCTGCGCTAGCGCAGACTCAAAACAGGCCAAAATGAATTCATGACAAAAATAGCATTTTTCCAATTTTTATCGAAATATGGTCATGTTGGTACTCAAAATGACCGGAATTCGACGAGGAATCCAAATATGAGGTCAAATCTATCAAATTATACAATTTGAAAATGAACAAATTTCCCATATGCTCTTCCTTCCCCTTTACATTTAGTAGATGAACATAACTTTCACATTCCTCATCCTCTCTCTCCTCCTTGCACTCCTCTTTGCATACCTTATAAGTTCCCCCTCTAACTATGGTAACGAATATATGTTACAACTCCCCTCCCCTCCCTTCTCCATGCCACTTTACCCATGCGCCCATCCCTCCCCTTTTCCTTTATCTCCCCTCCCCCCACTCTCTCCTCTTAACTGCAACCACAACCCAAACTTTCCACCCACCCCACTCCATGACCCCCCCCCCCCCGTCTCTCTCTCTCAGGTGAATGAAAAGCTCACAATATTCATGAAAATTGAAAAAAAGCTCATGACAAAAAGCTCACCAAAAAATCACACCCATTTGACACCCAAATCATGGCAACCATAAGAAACATCAATCTTGAATCTCAAAGTTAAAACAAAATTATGATTGTTGAAAATATAAAATTGGAAACAATTCTTGTCTTGCTAGATAGATGAGAATATGTAGATGGTACATTACTCAAACCAATGACACAAGCTATTGCAAAGAACAATCAAATTTGGATAAAAGGGACTCAGTACATCCAACTCAAAAAAGATATAAGCGTGTTCATCATGGCATGGGCTAGGAGGGGGATCATAATCTATAAAAGAATATCTCACTGTGCTACCACTTATCAACCCAAGAATATCATAAATGTTTACATCAAAAGGTACATTCACATCCTATTGTCTAAAATTCTGAATGTATCACCTAGGTATTAATGTCTGAAGCTATAATTGTATACATGGATTTCTAAAACTTGTTGCATAAGAGACAAAAGCAATTAACATGTACGCTCCTAACAATGCATAGTAGGTGAAAGAGATAACCACATGTTGTCACCTATGTGGAAAATTTCAAGTCCATGACACACAAGAAAATAAGAAAATTGGCCAAGTGATTCTTTTGGAGAAAAAAATGAGAAAAGCACGCTACCATGCCCTACTTTTTCAAAATTCACCATGTTATGAAATGTGTATTCATCTAGATACTTTTTATTTGTACAAATAATTATTGATACAAATAAAATATTTGTAGAAATAAAAGTATTAGTATGAATAATTGCAACTATATACCTTGACAGGCCATCACATATTTTTATCCTACACTTGGTGGTCTAGCTAAGAAAAAGGGATCAAAGAAGGGTGGGGGGGGAAAGGAAGACCTCCTAGATTGATAAAGCAATCTTAAGGTTTAGAAGAAGAAGGAATTCGATTTGTGTGAGATATTTGGATCTCTTTTTGAGTTCTTAAGATCTCTTATGAATGATTTTATTTGTTAAAGTTCTTAGGATGTATGTTTAGTTAGAGTTGTTAGGATGCATCTTTGTTTGTGTGAGTACTTAGTATCTCCTTATGACACCTTAAGACCTCTTATGAATGTTTATTTTTGTTAGAGTTATGAGGATCTCTTGATGGAGAGCTTAAGATATTTTGGATGACATATAGTTCATGTTTATGCATTTATTTGAATGACAATGTTTTCTTGTTGCTTACAAAACTAAAAATAATTTCTAATTAGTGTAAATTATGATTGCTTGATTGAATTCCTTTAAAAGAATACAACCATTCTTTTGTGCACTTTTTCCCTTTCTTTTTAAAGGATATATTTTCCTTTCAATTGTATGACAATGAATGTTTTATAAGGAATGATTATCTTATACTTGTGGGTCAATGCATGATTGGGTGTAGCCAATTGTCGAACTATTTTCAAGGAAAATTTGGGGCCACGATGCGATGCAATCTTGGACAATATTTTGAATTTGGGACGGCCTGTGCTCTTGCTAAAAATTTTCTCGACATAATGATTGCCTTACTAGCGTAATAATGAGACACAATCTTTCAAAACTTGATGTTTAGAACACCATAGAGCTCAACACATGTCACTACATGAGTAGTTTTTCCCTCCTTCATAGAGTCTCTGTATTGCATCTTTGTACATCAGACTATCCATCCACATTCTGTCCTATCATCTACCCACTACTGCTCTCCACTTATCATCAACCTATAGCTCACCACTTGTCATCTACCTGTAGCTTGCCACGTTTCATCTACACTTAGCTCTCCTATGCTGATCTAGATTTGCAACCATCACACTGATATTGGCTTGGTGCGACCACTATGCTGGTTCTTAGAGGTGGTTTTACCTACTCCTAATATCTGGGGGTTCACCCCATAAAATTTTAGTATACCACGTGCATTCAAAAGGAGGGGTATTTCAATTCATATTTTTGAAAACTTTTAATAACATTGCAATAACAAGAGGGGTTTTTAAATTCAATTGTAAGGAAAAATCACTTAGTTCATAAGGAAAGAGGGATGTTTTTATTAGGGGATACATTATAGTTGAGGGATTTTTTGAAAACTCCTTGAATGCACGTGATATAGAGGGTTTCTTAGTAGCACACCCCTTAGGCTCCTAATTAAACCAAAGAAAATGTAATTACATTAATTGGGTGGTCATGTTAGACCCGCATTGGAGTCCCACAATTGTTCATATATTTTGCATCAAGTTTAAAATAAGTGGTTAAAAGCTAATCCTAAACAAAGGAAAATGTATTTCCTCATGCAACCACTAGGCCGGTTCTATTTTAGTGTCATGGTTATATAAGTTAAACATTTTCCTTTATTAAAAGCTAATCCTCAATAGAGGAAATGCATTTTTCTTCATTTAAAGTTAAATGTTAATGGCAACATGCAATGCTACTTGTAGTTAATACATACTAAAACCAAGGAAAATGTATTTCCCTATGCAACCACCATGCTAGTTCTATTTTAGTGCGTCCTTCAACCAAAGAGCTCTGCCAATATCTATACTGGAGTGCCTCACAAAACTTGATTGTTTTTCAGCAATCACTATGACATACATCTATGTGTTGGAGCTTTTCTTTGCCTATTGGTATAGAGATAAACCAACTTTCTTTAATGTTGTACATGATTGAGAACTTGATATCACCGTACTTCAGTACAATGCTTTGTTCTTGATATTCTACTTGAAAGGTTATGTTATTTGTATTCCACTACATTCATATGCTTGGTGCTTTATTCACAATGATAATACATGTATTATTATGTTTTGCTAGCAAGTTTAGCTACAGCTTCAAGTTTCCATAAATCTTGGTTAAAGAGACTTGCCAAATATTCCATATCAAGCTTTACTTTCAGCATGAGCTGATTGATTCAAAGGAGCTTCCAAAATATTTTGTATTGTTTTGAAGACTAGATTTTCTTCGATTATCTTATCATTTACTTTTGATTTCCTAAATGTTTTATGTTATTCTGAAGGTGAGAGTTACTTTTGATTATCTTATGATTTTGAAAGCATGTTCTCTTTCATCTTTGTTAATCAAGCATGCCTATAGGCCATCCATTGTATTTGATCTGGAGTAGGCTAAATATCATGTAGGTGTGCTTGATATGCAAAAGAAAATGTTGATCTAATGTTTCTTTCTCTCTTATAAGCTAACATCTTGCTTGACTTGCTCATCATGTATTCAACTTTCATAAGTTGGTCCATCCTATGAAAGAAAAGGACTTGCCGAATGTTTTACGTTGTTAACATTCTAACATGTTTTCTTTCGATGTTTCTTTTCTATTTAGCTTTGATATCATTACTCATTGGATACATTACTTCACATATGCAAATGTGCTTCTCACATGTTTTCTTGTCATTTTCAAGGCACACGTTTACTTCCAAGGTGAGCTCATATGTTCTCTTTCATCACATTGACCTGTTTCTCAGAGTACATGAAGGTTTGCATGGATGCCCAGATACAATCCAATGGACTAAATGCACATTTGATACCTACAGGATGAGTACATCTACTTTGTTTTTCATACTCATCTATATTTACGAGTGCATGCAAGGTCTTGCTAGACCAATGATTTGTTCCTTCTTTGTCCATTAACTTATTGATGACTTATGGTATTTATTTACTTATTGGTTCAAGTAAGGCATACTTTTATTTCACCCTTTATGTGGTGAGGTATACTTATATGCCTTTCACGATGAACACTTATGGCTGACTTATTGAGTACTCATTTGGCCATGGCATCTATGGATTACTTATTGCATACTCGTTTGAACATGGCAAGGTTCAACATCTTTCAGGTGACAATATTTATGAACACATATGGCTACTTGCTTGAGTACTCATTTCGATGTGGCATATGGCTAATTGCTTGAGTACTCGTCTAGATGTGGTACATGGATTATTACCGACTCCTCATTTGGATGTGACACATATTTACTCGTCAGGACGTGGTACATGGGTTACTAAATCCTCGTTTGGATGTGACACATATTTACTCGTCTAGATGTGCTACATGGATTATTGCTAAATCCTCGTTTGGATGTGACACATATTTATCTAACTTTCACGATGGACACATATGGATTACTTATTGAGTACTCATTTGGACATGGTCATATTGAATACTCATTTGCACATGGCAAGGTTCAATGTCTTTTAGATGAACACATATGGATTACTTCTTGAGTACTCGTTTGGACATGGCACATATGGATTATTTATTAAATACTCATTTGGATGTGGCACATATGCATTACTGTTGAGTACTTGTTTGGACGTGATCACCGTTCCCGGATGCCCATTTTCTTGGTTACTCATGGATGTTCTTTGTAATCTTGGATGCTTGTCTTCCCATTTGTTTGGTACTTTTGGATGTAAAGAGGTTGTTATTTCCCAGATGCCTATTTTCTTGGTTACTTCTGGATGTTCTTTGTAATCTCGGAGGCTCATCTTCCCAGTGGTTTGGTACTTTTGGATGCAAAGAGGTTGTTATTTCATTCCTGCTATGATTATGTAAACTGTGTCTAATCCACACAAGCTTTCCTCTTGTCATAGGTGCGTGGCTTATTCTCATTCTATTTTTGGTTGTTTGGTACTTCCAACTGCCTAGTTGTTCGGTACTTCTAGGATGTCCAATTGTTTGTATTTTGGGTTGTTCGGTACTTTCAGCTGCCCAGTTGTTCGGTACTTTTTCATTCCCACTATGATTATGTAAGCTGTGTCTAATCCAGACAAGCTTATCTCTTATCATACGTGCGTGGCTTCTTCTCATTGTATTTTTGGTTGTTCGGTACTTTTGGTTGCCCAGTTGTTTGGTACTTCTAGGATGCCCAATTGTTTGTATTTTTGATTGTTTGGTACTTTCGACTGCCCAGTTGTTTGGTACTTCTGGGATGCTCAATTGTTCAGTACTTTCGAATGTCCGGATGCCCGTTGTGTTTCTAAATTATTGGTTCTTGATTTGCAGGATCATTATGGGCCTTTCTATTGTGTTGCTATGGCTTTCTTACACTACGCAAACGACATTTCAGCCCTGGCTTTATGGACATATCAAATCCGATACTTCAGGATGCTTGAATGCTCGTTGTGTTTTTGGATTATTGGTTCTTGATTTGCAGGAACTTTATGGGCCTTCCTATTGTGTTGCTACAGCTTTCTTACACTACCCAAGAGACATTCAGCCTTGGCTTTGTGGACATCTCAAATCGCCCCTCCATACTCATCTTTGGAGTGATCGAAGTAATTTCCTCATACATTCATCCTTGGTAGAATAGAAACGGGCACTTATATTTGTTGTGTTCATATACACTGCATGAAATCAGTCATTTTATGTGGATGAATTGTGCAAAACATGAAGGCATGATTATAAAGGTTTGAGGAGGTTTGACCAGATTGATCTTAGAGACAACAAGCTCTATTATTCAGAAGAAGAGCTCAAACATCAAACTTGAAGATCTCAAGCCCTGATTATGCATTATCACTATTTTAGACAAGTTGAGATTTCTAGGAAGATTTTTCTGTTTTTCACACATAGTTTGCACTATATCATGCACCAAACATAGTGCCTATACTATGCACTGTACTATGGACAAGTGCTTGTCTTATGCCCTTGTACTATCCACATGCAATTTGCACTATATCATCCAACATTACACAGTATCATTTAAATTGGCATATGGCCATCCTTTGTATATATATTTTCACATAGATATGTATAGTGGCTCGGGTTTTTCCCTTGTACTCCCTAAGGGTTTTTTCATCTGTAGCTAGTCTAGGGCCTAGTTTGAGTGGGGGTGTTAGAGCTATATATAGCTTGCCCTAACTTAGCCTAGTCCTCAACTATATATATGCCTATGATCTATGAATAGAATCACTTTCTTGGGAGCAACTCTTGTTTTGGTCTCTCTCCTCTTTCTCTTCCTCTCAAGACAACTGTTGTGTCTGTCTCTCTCCTGTTTCTCTTCCTCTCAACATTCATTATTGTGATTTGAATTAACTTCATAGAAATGAGCTATTTATGAAAGGAAGAATATTGTATTATCCATGTAGGAAAAAGTTTTTATATTTAATATGAGCATATATATAACAAGATTGTATAGTAATTTTAATAAGATACACTATAGGATAATTATATTTTTGCTAGTTTTAAAGATCTCATATTTCTTCTTTATATCCAAAAAGTTGAAATGAATGTGCAATGAAGTTTTATCTATTTTTAAGTGCAACATATAATGATATATCTATTTGTAAGTGCAACAAACGATAATTTCAATGTGAATTGTCAAATGTGTGAGTGAAAAAAAATATGATATGTAACTTCAAATTAATGTTTCAAATAAAAGTTTCAATTAAAAGTAAATGCACAATGTGGAACTAATATTTAGATGAAACTATCAAGTGTCTAAGGTTTTCAAAGAAAAAATTTCCCAATAAAGGTTAAATAATTCCTTTGCCATGAAATGCACAAAGTGATGTTAAATGAAATGTTTTGGTGTAAAAATTAGTTATCTCATGTTAACCCCTCATTAATCCAAATGATAAAATTATTACTCAAAATAACTTCTCTTGAGCATCATATAAATATGCTTTTCCAATATATATATAAATTAGATTCAATTAATTGTGAATGAGATTTTGAACCCCTCACAATCATGATAAATAGATATTGGTGTTGGAATCAATAGATGTGGTCTCTCAAGTTCTAGACACTCCACAAATCATCTTGCATGGTGATCAAGATCTTACCGATGCCAACCATAAGAAATTCCAACCTGACTACCTGAGAGTAGCCATGTAAGCACCCAGGGGAGGATTTGATCTTGTAACTCACATTTGACCACCTTGCAGTAGCCAAAGGATCATGGCACCAAGGGGAGGTGTTGAGAGTTGTGGTGCCATGAGCACATGTAGAGCAAAGGTATGAGTAAAGGGCAAGCTTCCACATGGCATGGAGGAGATATCACACATGTGAGCATGCATATGGATGTAAGTACCCACTCCTATAAAAGGGAGGTTCATTTGAAGTAATATCAATCAAGCACTTTGCACTATCTCAAGATTCTCTAGGTATTTCTTCTAAGGCATCTACACTTATCAATGTGATAGTAGGAGAAGTTAGTGATGACTCCCATACTAGTGAGAAGGGTATGTCCAACTCCTCAATTGGTTTTGGTGACTGGGGCAGAGTCATTTCTCTTTCTTGTAGCTCTTTTTTGATGATTATATCCAATAAGTGTGGAATTTTACATTTTTGGTCTGAAGAACCATCTAGTTTCTTTATAAAGAAGATGACTAAGTGCTGGACCCAGTGTTGTTTTAGCCTCCTACTTAGCAAAACAAATGTGCGGAGTGGAAGGGATCAATTCTTGCCGCACTTAACCCCTAGGATTGTGGATAGGAATTGTGCTTCTTCCTTGAGGCGATGGTTAAGGATTGTGCAAAGCAATATGCCATCCCTATGGAACAGTGTGCCCTTGGTGAGGAGAGACTGTACTTTGAGAAACTTTGCATCGGGAGGCCTTTTAGGGTATTTGGCACCTTGTGTTGGCAGTAAGAAAGCCCTTTGAATGACTGTACTCTTGAGGATAATGTTTAGTGGGCTCTGATGTATAGTGATTGTACCGTACTTGCCAACCTTTGCATTACTAGAGTGGTAAGAATGGAGAAAGTCCTTAATGTATGTGGTCATTGTAGGATTGCCCTCCATGGATTTTAGGCTCTCATGCAAACTACCTAGATCCCTTTGCTCTAAGTAATATGTTGCTTTTGGGGAAAGAGCATACGCCGATGTGGGTGGCCAAACAAGTTCTAGTGACTGGGGCCCCGTCAATGGCTTTGTAGTCCGGTGGTGATTGGGGTGGCATTTGTTCTTCTTGGTCATGCACTGAATCCTCTTCAGAGCTATCGCTCTAAACCACAAATGCCTGTGGTTATCGTGGTTGAGAGGACGTAGATGGCTGCGAACTTTGGAGGGGGTCTCATGGTTGAGGCGGTGGGCTCTTTTTGCGCATTCTCTTTAGTGGTGGCATCTTTTCTGAACCTGCATCCATGTGCATGTGGTGTACCATTGATCATTAGATTGGTTGGCATGTCGGTATGACCCTTCTATGTGTGTGTGTGAGAAATCTTATTTTTATACATGCTTTGAGAGTGTGGAATGAAAGTGTGGTGTATAATTATTCATGCAATCATCTATGTGTCTAAGTGAAAGCGTGTGAGTGCACATGACCTAGTAGCTAGGTAGGGACTAACTATATGCTTTTTTTGTTGCTGGGATTTTCATGGGGCAGCTAGAACTCAGGCATCACTTTTGAGCCCTAGGTTAAAATTGATTAATGCTACCTATATGTGCAAAGATGTACATATGCAAGTGAGTGCTCGTGATACAACCTAATCCTAACTAAGGAAGACTTGGTTTCCCAAATCTTCGTTTTTGTCACAGATGGCTTGTGTGTTGATGTAGTAGTGCTTCAGTGGGCTCCCGTTTATTGTTGTGTTGAATTGGACTCCATCCAATGTTTCTAGTAGCATGGCTCCGATGGGATTCATCTTTTGTACTTGGTAGGGTCTTGACCTAGATACTTCAGTTTCCCCTTGTGTACTTTGGCATTGTATAACAGGACTAAGTCGCCTTCCTTGATGTCTTTAGCTTTAATATTTCTGTCAAACCATGCCTTTCTTCTGTGTTTTTTTATTGTCATGGCATAATAGGCAACCAGTCTTGTCTCTGTATGCTTCTCCAACTGATAGAGCCTTTCTTTCAAGGATTCATGGTCTCCCATGCATTCCTATACTGCTATGCATAGACTTGGTAGTACAAATTCTAGTGGGACCACATCTTTAAGGATGTACACCAATTGAAAAGGTGTGTTCCTTGTACTAACCTTGAGTGTGGTTCTGTATGACCATAAGGCTGCACAATTTCTCTGCCCAATCAGAATGCTGTGGTTCTCCTACCTTGGTGAGGATAATGCATATTATTTTGTTGGTGGATTCGCCCTATCCATTCCCTTGGAAGTAGTAGGGTGTGCTTTTTCTATGGATTACTATGAAGCCAAACAAGAGTTCTTGGATTAACTCATTGACAAAATGTGTGCCTTTATCCAACACAATTTCAATGGGGCATCCGAATTGGGTGATCACATTTTCGTATAAGAATCTTGCTTGTGCTTCTGGCATCTGCCTTTCTCGCTTCTTTAGCTTTAGCCATTTTGTAAAGTAATCACTTGGCCACAATGATGTAGCGTGCTTGTGTTCCTTTTGCTACTGGATGTATAGGACCCACATAGTAAATCCCCCATTTTTCAAAATGGTTTTTGTGCAACAACTATTTTTAGGGGATTGAAGTCTTTGTGTTGTGGTTTAGTAGTCCATTGGCATACATCATAGCCTTTTATATATTCATAGGCATCTGCCCACAGTGTTGGCCACTAATAGCCTACGAGGAGAACTTCTCTTGCTATGGCTTCCCCTTGGAAGTGTCCTCCTGCAATGCCTTCATGGACTTCACTTGAGATTGTCATTGAAGGTGTGTCATCCAATGCTCTAGGCACAATTGGTTTTATAGCTCCTATTCCCACATTCACCCCGACTACGGTGTCGCGATTTTGGATTGTCAGTCTATCAGTTCCCTAGTCATGGAGGACTGATGCTTCCCGCAACCAAGGACGTCCTAGTAAGATTTGATAGGATTTTTTGGGAAGATCCAAGATTGTGAATTAAAGAGAAAAGCGGACTCCTATGATCTTTGTGGACACGACATTTACTATTCCCAAGGGTTTAGCTCGTGAATTATCGACAAGGCGTATGTTGAAATTAGCCTTTTGCATTGGTGGGAGACCCCATTCTTTGTAGAGCTCCTTTGATAGGACATTTACACTTGCTCCACCATCCACTATGGTTTGGACTTCATTATATGCCTTGTGGATCAAAGGCACAATAATGTTGTGTATGTCATCTCTCTCACCCATCTGCATAGGGATATCTTCGATGTCATTCATAGGTGGAGGGGGATTAGCAAGTTCAATCCATCCTTTGAAACTCTCCCAGAGATTGGGACAATTTCATAGGAGGATTCCGATGGGAATTGACACAGGGCAACTCACAATGCTAGAGAGTGCGGCTCCTTCAAATTGATGTGGTAGTACATTATGTTGTGGAGTTTGTTATTGGTATAGAAGCTCGAGTATAGTATAAATACTTTGTGGGGCCAAGTCATGGATTGGGTCTTGAGCTTGTTTCTCAGCCTCAAATTGAGCTTGTTCCTTTTGTACCCATTGTTGAAGCGCCTGAAAATGAGCCTTCCCACCTCTACATTTGGGTATGGAGCTTCTTTTATTTGAGGCTCGAGTGTTGATGTGGATGAGCTCGACTGCTCATTGCTTGGCGGAGGTGGAGGCACTTGTGCTTTCTTTTTAAGAAGTCGCTTTGGTTGGATTGGAATGTTAGGGTCCTTGGTGGACTCTTTTTGTTGGCATGCAATTACATTTACAGGTTGTGATATTACACTTGCCAGACCCAGACATTGATGGTCCACCCCAATGATGCCGATTGGGTAGTCAGGATTAACCTCTATTCGTTCTAGGCCTTTATTTTTTATGGGACAATCCATATAGGCATGTCTTATGCCACAATCTCTATAGAGTGGTTGGAAAGTAGTAGGGCTACCACGATGAGGGCACTCTGTGATCTGGTGATTTTCACCACAACTGTAGCACTTGATTGGTGCTTGATATGTGTTGGTACGTACTTGATTTGGATAAATTGGTATTACACCCTCTACACCTTCCACATAGTACACTAGGTACTCTGTTTCATACTCAAATACCGAGTCTACTTCCTCGGCTTGTAATTGATGTATTGGAACTACCTGAGGAGTTGGATTTGGTGCTCTTGGATATGGTCGTGGATTCGGATTCCTAAATAGTTATGGGACTTGTGTCCAAATGGGAACATGATTTAGCCTCGGAGTTGGGGGCACTTGTGCAAGTGCCAGTTGCCTATACATTGGCATGGGTGCTGCTTGGTATTGTTGAGGTCGAGGTGGGTTATTGTGCATGTTGAAGATACAAATGTTTTCATCATGGCCACCGAAGATGCAGATATGGCACCACAACCTTGGTGGTGGATTTGCTTGTGCCATCCTCACTCTTAGGACCGGGCACTCATTTGCTATATGATTGGCCATGCAATGTGGACACCAGACATTTTCTCGTCGTGGATATGTCTGAGTTGGTGACTGAGACAAGTGAGGTTTTTGTTCCATGGCCTGCATCATGTCTTCTTTCAGCTTCATGGTCATGGCCTCTAGGCGATCTTCATTTGATGTTTTGACAGTGGACTTGGATTTGCCTTTTTTCGAGTGCTTATCTCGTGTTCTAGATCTACCGCCATCACTGCTAGTATCTAAGTCAGTCATGCCATCCTCGATGTCAATGACTACCACATGAACAACACTGAACGTTTCATAGCTGCTAATCTTTTTCATATCCTTTCGGATTTTTTTAAAAGTCGTGCAATGAACCATGCCGTGAGGTACTTTGCATCTGGGCATGGGTCACATTTAGCGATTAATCTTTTCATCTTACCTAGATATGTGCGTACATCTTCTCGATGGCCTTGTTCGATCTTGCTTAGTTGGAGAGCGGGATCATCTTGTAGCCTCTCCATTTAAAAGCGTCATTTAAATTCTATTTGAAGAAATTCCCATGTGGCACGCTCTTCCACTAGAAGGTCTAGGTACCATTCAGACGCTTCATGAGTTAAGGCCATGGGAAACCAAGCCACCTTGGTTTCATGGGATTGATCTCCACTTGCGCGGCATGCGGCATCAGAATGTTGGAGGAATCGGGCTAAATCTCCACTACCATTATATATGAGAATTCCAGTTTTCCTAAGGGGCACCTGCCTTGAGTGTTATTATTTCTTCGATTAAAGAAATTATCAGCCTCTGCATCAAGGTCGATATCCCCATCATTGTCGTGACGGTGTCTAGCCATGTTGTGGCATGGAGGAGTCAAAGGGAGTGATTGAATTTTAGGGGGGGATTCAAATTAGAGGATTGTCAGAGGCGGTGGTTGCAGCAGAGTTGTATGTGGATTTGGTGAGCGTTGGAGTCAGAGGCATTGGCCGAAACGTACCTGCATGTAGATTGGGTGAGATTTGCAAAGGGTGTCTCTGCCGCAAGTGCGAGTGTGGATGTAGTTTTGCTGGGAGGGTTAGAGTGGTGTTAGTTTGTGTAGGGACCATCATGTTAATAATATATCTAAGATTATCCTACGTGTGTAGGGAATTGTGCCGGTGCAGATGGATCGTTAATTGGAGGTCATGGCATGAAGATACGAGCAAATTTGTGTGAAACGAGGCGCACACAAGGGCACGAATGAGCGAGTGCTAGTGATGCTAAAATGGTGTGCAATGGGCTAGAAAAATACCCCATAGTGTGGTGTTTCTATGTGTGAAATCTGGGTTTAAACGGGGTCCAGTTTGGATCCCAAATCGATGAGTTACAAGGGGTTAAAGTAGGGGTAAAATTGACTTTTTTGGGGCGGGTGGTCTTAAGGGTGGTGTGAATGGACTTTAAGTCCAAGTGAGGGGTTTGAACCAAGTTCATTCTAGCTAGATAAACTAACCTATATCCTCCCAGTTATTGTAACTGGGAGGTTAACCTAACTAGTTTCACTAACTATAGTTAGTTATTAACTAAAAGTTAGTTAAACTAACCTAACTGTTAGTAACTAACCTAGGGTAAACCTAACTAAGTTAAACTAACCTAACTTAGGTTAAACTAACCTAGGGTTAAGTTTAAGTTCTTTTTTTTTTAAATATTTAAATATATATAAATAAAAACTAATTTGGGGGGGGGTGTCGAGCAGCGGTGCGAGGGGGGGGGGTTCTGAGAAAGGGGAGGGGAGGGATGTGGAGTTAGAGGAGAGGGGTGAGGGGCAGGTGGGGGGGTTGTCACCAGCTATTGGGCATGCGGGGCACGGGGGGCACATGCGGGGCGGGGCAGGGCAGGGCATGACACGAGGGGCACGAGTGGGGTGGAATGGGGCACGAGCGGGCGGGGCGGTGTGCGATGTTATGGATAAATTTGTCTAAGGAAAAAGGCATTAATATGTGTGTGTGTTTGTATGTGTGGCAATAGTATAATAAAATATGGTGTGCATAGGGCCCAGGGTTGAGGTGGTAGGGCATGACCATGTGCCACCCTTCCACATAAGAGGACCCATAAGGTGTGATCCATGATAGTAATATTATAAAATGTAAGGTGGCATGGCTCCTCCATGTGCCACCCCTCCACCTGCTACATTTAGTGAGATATGGCTCAAAGTCCATGGGAGAAGTAATATAAAATAGGTGGAGATGGATATTATATTGGGCTATTCCCTCCATATAGTATAGGCCCATGTGGGGGAGGTATAGATAGTCCAAGGATGCAAGTTCAATAATGGGAAAAGTAGAATGAGGTGGCAAGATTCCTTGTGCCAACCCTCCACTTGTCCTCCTAGATGTTTGAACGTATTATAAAATTGGGAAGAGACCAAGGGAGTATCATAGACTTGGGATATGGGAGTTGATATATGTGGAAAAATGCTGCCAAGCATTATCGCACACAATTAAGAGTGCATAACCACCTAGCCCACATGGGAGACTCTTGCACACACACCATGCATGTGGGAGGATGCATTTATTGGGAGAGACCCTCTCTCTTGGCTATAAAAGGAGGGGGCTATTCCTTGATGAGACACACTCATTCTTGTAAAGCCACCTAGCTAGTACTTTGATTTCTCCCTTCCCTTCCTTTCAAAATAAAGCATGGTCCTCTTTCCTTGATGTCTCCATCTTTACATTCCTCCTCCCATCATGTACACACTTCTCTTCCCCCTCTCCCTTTCCCCTTGTGTCATAGTCTCCCTCTTCATTCCCTCCCCTTCTAATTCCTTTTCCCCTCCCATGATAACGTTTCGCCCTCACGTTCTCCTTTCCTCTATGGCCCTCAAGTGTCGCCATGCTTAGCCTCTAGCCTTTGGTCCCGATTTCTTTTCCGGCTAATAAAAATGGTGTGGCTACTGGGATTGAAATCTCCATGGCTAGTGGTATAAAATCTGTTACTCCTACGACTGGGTGCGGTACTGCGGCCTCTTCCATGCACAGTTCTCTTCTTTTGTGCCTCCAAACTACGTGCCTTCCTTGTCTCTACGGCTGCAAAACTGCCCTGCTTCTGTGCTTCCAGTTGGCCTGCTTTCTGCTTGCGGTTCCCACGTGTATTCTGGCTGGCGAATCTTCTGCTTATACCGATCGCAGTTGTAGAACTGCAACATTTGTGCTCCCACGCGTGTATTCGTGCATCCACTATGTCCACCCACGCACATCGTGGATAGATCATGACATTTTTTTGGGCTCCTGTGTCTTCTGGTCGCGGACTATTTTTTCGGGTTTCTGCAAAACTGTAACAGATCCTGTGCCCCCCCTCTCTTCTCTTCTGCCTCTCCTTCTCTTTCTCTTCTCCTTCTCCTTCTCCTCTCCTCTCTTTTTATTACAAAGTGGGATTTGAACCCAAGACCTCCCCCTTCACAAAAGGGAGACTTACCATTGGGCTAGCAGATAAGAAGTGATGAAAATGTAATGATTCTTGCTTATATATTGAAATCTCGAAAACTGTAACTCTCTAACTGTAGGGCGTTTTCACATGCTGTAAAAAGCAAAAGTACTTCACTTCACGTGCTCTACTCATATCTCCTACTAGATCGCAGATTCTAAACTTTTTTAAGTTCACTTCACGGATGCACACCACACGAAGAGGGCGGATATTTATGTCACTTCTCGATGAGTTCAAGGATTTTGTGCCTGGTCCTCCACGCCTTATGGCTACTAATGGGCGAGATCTCTTTCTTGATCTTCATGTAGATCTACAACAACTGATTGTATAGTGCATTGCTCAAGGAGACGACAGGTGGGATGATACACCATCCATATTATCATCTTAATTGGCAACTTGATGGTGTTTTCCACCTATACTTCATTGATCTCAATCTTCCTCGCCCCTATTTGTAAGGTCTTTGTTATTGAATCATAGTTGTCGATCACCTGTCTCAACCATTCCCTTTTGGAATGGTAGCCTGATGATGGGTCTGTAGGATAACCAAACGAAGGATGTGCCTTATGTGCTATGATAACAGTTGGTTCTCTGCTCTTTATGGCACTAATTCTATCTAGCATTTTATGGAAACCCATCATTAAGACCATTCCATTGGCTACCCATCTTGCAACTCCCCTAGTCATGGCTATGGAATTCATGTGACTTTGGGTGCATATAACTGCTATGATCACATGACCAGACAATCACAATATTGACACAAGACTAACAACCTCTTAAATGACACCTTATCAAGATGAGGGGGAGGAGAATTGGCTCATACAAAGTCCCAATTAAATATTCTATCCAGTACCCACCATGCTAGTAGCATAGCCTAGCATAGGTGGTCATATAAATCATCGTCTAGCCATCCATGACATGCAATTAGATGACTGCCCTAGGAGAAACTCTCGGTTATCAAAGCCAAGATCATAATTTCAATGCTCAGGGGGTGCACTACCTATAAACCCTATGTATCACGTGTATCAAATAAATTAAAATATCCCTCCTTTTGAATGCACGTCGTACACTAAAATTTTATGAGGTGAACCCCCCGATTTTCAATGGCAAGAAAACTACCATTTTGAATGGCATTATAACTAGAAATTCTATAATTCTAATAGTTTGATTTCCTATTGTTTTTATAGTCTAATTTTGGCTTAATGCTATCCGAGCGAGATCCGAGCCTACCATCCCAACATTGTTATAATAGTTTGATGCAAGCTAATGTAAGGTAGAAATTTTGAATGGTCATGACCGCTCCTATGCAGGGGCGATGGTGTTTACTCGATGGCTATAATTGTCCAAATGAACTTTGATCGTCCACAATCTTACAACTATCCAAGAATAGACATCAGTCCATTTTAAGGACATTTCGAGTTGCAATGTGGATCTTGAGAATCTGAGCCTACAAATTAGATGGTCATGAGCCTGCAATGTCAATCTTCAAAATATGAGCATGCTAATTAGATGGTATCTTAGAGTTGCCATTAGGAAAGAAGCGAACTCATTTTGGGGCCCTCTAAGAAATTCACTATTTACCTATTTTTGTTGCATGCAAAATATGGGAAATGCCATAAAATACGGATACTTACTATAAAAATGTCAGTCTAGTACTCAGGCTTTACATTAAATGCATATATAAGATCCTTGATTTTTCGTGTAGTATTTGATGATTTCGACATCACCAATGCATCCGAAGCAAGCCAAAACCCCAAATCGACCCTGGAGACACTGAACACCGACGCCCGAAGGCCCAAAAAAGGGCAAAATAGGGGATTAGCACAAAAACATGATTTGGCCAGCTGGACAATTCTAGCTAGGCAAATCGCATTTTTGTGCAAATCCACTATTTCGGGAATTTTCACCCTTTTCTTGGCCTTCGAGCGTCGGTTTTTGATGTCTCCAAGGTCGATTTGGGGGTTTTGCTCTGAATGTGCTAGCAATGTCAGATTCATCAAATACTACACAAAAAATCAACTTTTGAAGATCACGTATGTCAGACATAATTTTAAAAAAAGATTTTGAATATGGCTTATTTTATATTTTTATATGGTTTTTGGTATTTTTCCAATGTTACGTTGGCCCTGTTTTGATTGGTCAAGATCCTATTTTTCTAAATCCTAAAAGGCCCCAAAATGAGCTCCCTTTTTCCCATTTGGAATAGACATTGATTCATTCAAAGCACAGTGTTTGGAGCAGAATGCATAAAAGTATTGATCAATAATACAAGAAGCAGAATGCATAAAAGTATACACAGTACAGAAAGCCCAAGGAATGGAAGAGAGAAGGAGACACTGATATACATGGTTCACCCAGTGCACTACGCACCCACAAAGAAAAGCCAATCTTGCATCCTTCTTATCCAACAAGTGAGAGGATACAAGATACAAGTAGGATATTCATTTCTCTCTTGCTATGTGAGCCACAATGACCCTTATCTTAAAATTTTGACCACATAACTCATAAGAAACTCATGCACTAATTTTCATGCATTTTTGGCTTTGAGGGTACTACCCCCTCCAGTGACAGTACTAGGGGTTGTTAGAGCTATATATAGCTTGCCCTAACTCAACCTAGTCCTCAACTATATATATGCCTATGATCTATGAATAGAATCACTTTTCTTGGGAGCAACTCTTGTGTCGGTCTCTCTCCTCTTTCTCTTCCTCTCAACACAACTCTTGTGTCCATCTCTCCCCTCTTTCTCTTCCTCTCAACATGGTATCAGAGCCTAGCTATGCTTTAGCATGACTGTGAGGAGAAAGCGATATGTTTTTTGTTAATATGGCAACACAACCATTCACAAAACATTCTTTCTGATGTTTCGACTACTTGATCACTAGGTTTTGAGTTGATATCCAAAAATTATCAAAGATGCATTGCAAATCAGCGTTATGGTCATGATTGATGAAAATGGCCTGCGCTGGCTTATTCGAAGCATATGCGCCGGTTATTTTGATTGCCTAGCTCACTATATTCTGATTTCTAAGTAAGAAAGTTATGGTTATTTCTTTTTGCCACTTGTTGTCAATAAATTGGTAGAAGAGTGTTTGGACAAGAAGATGAATACTCATAACAGAGAAGAATCAATCTAGGACATGAGGATGAAAAAGGTTCATACTTTCATAGAATCAACAATATTTGAAGCAAAAGCAAAAGCAATGAAAAAAATATATACTTAATGATAAGAAGCTTCCTGATACGGTGTTGCCCTCCTACTTTCAGTCTCCACCAGTTGATCACACCATCTTGCACTGAGTATTTGTGTTCCCTTGGATTTAACACACTGGCATATCATTCTTTTACATTCCCACATGAAGAAATAAGATGCTCAATCACATAAAGAAAACTTCTTTAACTATAGGACTCCATAAAAATTTAGATGAAGAGGAAACCTAGCTAGGACTCCATAAAAATTTAGATGCAAAGGAGACCCAACACCCATCGGTCATATCCATAAAAACCAAGAGCGCACGATCATTGTTATAAGCGTAGTCAATCTTTAGGGATCAAGATCTTATCTAATCGATGCCAAGTAGAGTCTCAATCTTGTTATTAAAAGTAAGGTAGCCCAATCTACATGCTTTTGTAGTGATAATTATATACGTTCAACAGACCAGAAAGTTGATTAAGAAAATCACTTGGACAAAAGGTTATCTAACATATGAAAGAATATTTTGATTTCTATTAGGTCATCAGTGAAAACAAGAGTTTAATGCTTTAGCACTTGTGGTTTCATGCTGCTTAGTAAAAGCCAATGATGCTTCACATATATTAAGCTAGTTTTTATTTAGTGCACCCTTTACTGACCAGTTTCTTATTTAGTTCATTGCTTGCTAAGTCTTTGTGTAAGTGCTTTGCTACTCAACATTGATAGAATGTCCTTCAACCAAAGAGCTCTATTAATATCCATACTCGAGTGCCTCACAAAACTTGATTGTTTTCCAGCAATCACTATGACATACATCTATGTGTTGGAGATTTTCTTTTCCTATTGGTATAGAGATAAACCAACTTTCTTTAATGTTGTATATGATTGGGAACCATGATATCATCATAGTTTAATACAATGCTTTGTTCTTGATATTCTACTTAAAAGGTTATGTTATTTGTATTCCACTGCATTGATATGCTTGGTGCTTTATTCACAATGATAATACATGTATTATTATGTTTTGCTAGCGAGTTTAGCTACAGATTCAAGTTTCCATAGATCTCGATTAAAGAGACTTGCCAAATATTCTATATCAAGCTTTACTTTTAGCATGAGCTGATTGATTCAAAGGAGCTTCCAAAATATTTTGTATTGTTTTGAAGGCTAGATTTTCTTCGTTTACTTTTGATTTCCTAAATGTTTTATGTTATTTTGAAGGTGAGAGTTACTTTCAATTGTCTTATGATTTTGAAAGTAGGTTTTCTTTCATCTTTGCTAATCAAGCATGCCTATAGGCCATCCATTGTATTTGATATGGAGTAGACTAAATATCATGTAGGTGTGCTTGATATGAAAAAGAAAATGTTGATCTAATGTTTCTTTCTCTCTTATAAGCTAACATCTTGCTTGACTTGCTCATCATGTATTCAACACTAGCTTCACTTTCATAAGTTGGTCCATCCTATGAAAGAAAAGGACTTGCTGAATGTTTTACGTTGTTAACATTCTAACATGTTTTCTTTCAATGTTTCTTTTCTATTTAGCTTTGATATCATTACTCCTTGGATACATTACTTCACATCTGCGAAGGTGCTTCTCACATGTTTTCTTGTCATTTTCAAGGCACTCATTTATTTCCAAGGTGAGCTCATATGTTCTCTTTCATCACACTCAGTTGTTTCTCTGAGTACATGTAGGTTTGCACAGATGCCTAGATACAATCCAACGGACTTAATGCACATTCGATACCTATAAGATGAGTATATTTACTTTGTTTTTCATACTCATCTATATTTATGAGCACATGCAAGGTCTTGCTAGACCAAGAATTTGTTCCTTATTTGTATATTAACTTATTGATGACTTATGGTATGTATTTACTTATTGGTTCAAGCAAGGCATACTTTTATTTTGCCCTTTATGTTGTGAGATATACTTATATGTCTTTCATGATGAACACCTATGGCTAACTTATTGAGTACTCGTTTGGCCGTGGCATCTATGGATTACTTATTGCATACTTGTTTGTATGTGGCAAGGTTCAACATCTTTCAGGTGACAATATTTATGAACACATATGGCGAATTGCTTGAGTACTCATTTGGACGTGGCATATGGCTAACTACTTGAGTACTCATTTAGAAGTGGTACATGGATTATTACCGACTCCTCGTTTGGATGTGACACATATTTACTCGTCTAGATGTGGTACATGGATTATTACTAAGTCCTCGTTTGGATGTGACACATATTTATATGGCTTTCAGGATGGACACATATGGATTACTTATTGAGTACTCATTTGGACATGGTCATATTGCATACTCATTTGCACGTGGCAAGGTTCAACATCTTTCAGATGAACACATATGTGTGTACTCGTTTGGACATGGCACATATCGATTATTTATTAAGTACTCATTTGGATGTGGTACATATGCATTACTGTTGAGTACTTGTTTGGAGGTGATCACCATTCTCGGATGCCCATTTTCTTGGTTACTTCTGGATGTTCTTTGTAATCTTGGATGCTCGTCTTCCCTGTTGTTTGGTACTTTCGGATGCAAAGAGGTTGTTATTTCATTCCCGCTATGATTATGTAACATGTGTCTAATCCACACAAGCTTTCCTCTTGTCATACGTGCATGACTTATTCTCATTGTATTTTTGATTGTTCGGTACTTCCAACTGCCCAGTTGTTCGATACTTCTAGGATGTCCAATTGTTCGTATTTTTGATTGTTCAGTACTTTCGACTGCCCAATTGTTCGGTACTTTTCCATTCTTGCTACGATTATGTCAGCTATGTCTAATCCACACAAGCTTGTCTCTTGTCATACGTGCGTGGCTTATTCTCGTTGTATTTTTGGTTGTTTGGTACTTCCAGCTACCCAGTTTTTTGGTACTCATGGGATGCCCAATTGTTCGTATTTCTGGTTGGTCGGTACTTCCTATTGCCCAATTGTTCGATACTTCTGGGATGCTCAATTGTTCGATACTTTCGGATGTCCGGATGCTCGTTGTGTTTCTAGATTATGGTTCTTGATTTGTAGGATCATTATGGGCCTTTGTATTTTGTTGCTATGGCTTTCTTACACTATGCAAGTGACATTTCAGCCTTGGATTAATGGGACATATCAAATTCGATACTTCAAGATGCCCCAATGCTCGTTGTGTTTTTGGATTATTGGTTCTTGATTTGCAGGAACTTTATGGGCCTTCCTATTGTGTTGCTATAACTTTCTTACACTACCCAAGAGACATTTCAGCCTTGGCTTTGTGGACATCTCAAATCGCCCCTCCATACTCATATTTGGAGTGACAGAAGCAATTTTCTCATACATTTATCCTTGGTATAATAGAAACAGACACTTGAATATTTGATGTGTTCATATTCACTGCATGAAATCGGTCATTTTATTTGGATGAATTGTGCAAAACATGAAGGCATGATTATAAAGGTTTGAGGAGGTTTGACCAGATTGAACATAGAGACAACAAGCTCTACTATTTCGATGAAGAGCTCACATCGAACTTGAAGATCTCAAGCCCTGATTATGCATCATCACTATGTCAAACAAGTTGAGATTTCAAGGAAAATTCTTCTATTTTTCACAAATACTTTGCACTCTATCATGCACCAAACATAGTGCCTATACTTTGCATTGTACTATGAGCAAGTGCTTGTCTTATGTCCTTGTACTATTTACATGCAATTTGCATTGTATCATCTAGCATTATACTGTATCATTCAAATTGGCATATGGCCATCCTTTGTATATATATTTTCACATAGATACATATAGTGGCTCAGGTTTTTCCCTTGTACTCCCCAAGGGTTTTTTTCATCTGTAGCTAGAGGGCCTAATTTGAGTGGGGGTGTTAGAGCTATATATATAGCTTGCCCTAACTCAACCTAGTCCTCAACTATATATATGCATATGATCTATGAATATAATCACTTTTCTTGGGAGCAACTCTTGTGTCGGTCTCTCTCCTCTTTCTCTTTCTCTCAACACAACTCTTGTGTCCGTCTCTCTCCTCTTTCTCTTTCTCTCAACAGGGGTTAGCATTGCCCCCTACCCCCCTTCATGGGATGGGTATAAACACTCATGGGTCTACAACATAGCCAAAAATCAATCTCTGAAAATATATCAAGCTCCACATACAACAATCTTCAACCTGGAGAGATTGATCATAGTAATTGGACTGTTACTACACTCATTGAAATTCTTTGGATCTGGTTGTGCCTCATATTGTTCCTCATTCTTGAAGACCAATTGAAATTGAGCAAGAGGTCAACTTCTCCATGATTACCACTTTAGTCAACATGTCCCTACAAGATTTTGGCTCGTGTGTATCTTTTCTAGCTTCAACTATCCATCCTCCAAAATAGATCGGATGAAATTATATCTGACCTATATATGTTTGGTTCTTAAATGGAAGGTTGAATTCTTTGTGAGGTGAATAGAACTTTGGCTATCACTATACAAGCTGAAATTCTCTTGCTTCTTCCCAAGTTATGTCCAATAGTTGGAGCCACGGTGGTCTTTTTGATTGACAACATCTTTGACATTGTGTGCCCAATCCATTTCTCTTGTGTTTCATAGGACACCAACATAGCTAATATTGCCCTCCTTGTAGCTAGTTGATCTAATCTCATGCTCTTCACTCTAATGGAATGCAGCTGCAACTACTTCCTACTAATTCTATGTAAGAAGTCTTCTTTTCTTTTGATGTTTCTTCCTCCATAAATTATGCAAAAGTTTATTTCATTGTTGCCATTTCTTTCCTTGACCTGCAATTTGTTCCTTGCTCCTTGACCAAGCTCTTCAACTTCCTATCTCATAGCCTCTGCTTTCTTGTCTTGTAATCCATGAAAAGCTGCATCTTTCTAGACACCATGGCGATAATTTGTGAACCGCCAAAATAGAACCTCTAGAATAGAGACTAGCTAGCGTTTGAGTCAAGAAAAGAATAGAAGACAACTTACTTGAGTCATCCAACCTTAATGTTTTTATGCACCGTCTCCTACTACATGTCCTCTAGGTTGCAAGGGCCATCTCAACATTCAACATCTTAAAGACAATGCTCCTTAGGGGGAGGTAGGTTTAGGGTGCATCTTCAAGGGCATGACTGATGATAAGAAGGGATTATAGTGCAGGTTGCAAAGGCAGTGCAAGTTACAATATTTAAAGACTTATAGGCAAGCTGAGATGCAAATTTTCCAAATTCATAGAAGTAGCAAAATTTTCAGCCATTGGCATTTCCCCCCTCCAATGATACAAGTCAAAAATATTGGATATCCCAAGCAAGTGCAATGTGGCCTAAATTGCTTCAAAACAAAAAATGTCCAAATAACACGCTATCGCATTTGATGTTGTGTATGATGAAAAAGAATGACCTTTGGCATGCTTATGATCCATATAGCAAGAAAGTGCATGTAAAAAGACCAATACAAAATTGTAAATACTATTGGATTAGCCAAGAGAGAGGGTCTCTCCCAATAAATGCATCCTCCCATATGCATGGTGTGTGTGGAAGAGTCTCCCATGTGGGCTAGGCGGTTACGCACTCTCAATTGTGTGCGATAACGCTTGGCCACATTTTTCCACATATATCAACTCCCATATCCCAAGTCTATGATACTCCCTTGGTCTCTTCCCAATTTTATAATACATTCAAACATCTAGGAGGACAAGTGGAGGGTTGGCATAAGGAATCTTGCCACCTCATCCTACTTTCCCCATTATTTAACTTGCATCCTTGGACTATCTTTACCTCCCTCACATGGGCCTATCCTATATGGAGGGAATAACCCAATATAATATCCATCTCCACCTATTTTATATTACTTCTCCCATGGACTTTGAGCCATATCTCACTAAATGCAGCCTAGGTGGAGGGGTGGCACATGGAGGAGCCATGCCACCTTACATTTTATAATATTACTACCATGGATCACACCTTATGGGTCCTCTTACATGGAAGGGTGGCACATGGTCATGCCCTGCCACCTCAACCCTGGGCCCTATGCACACCATATTTTATTATACTATTGCCACACATACAAACACACACACATATCAATGCCTTTTTCCTTAGAAAAATTTATCCATAATAGTTCCCCCCCAGGCAGGGAATGCACAACATTTCCATGCCTAGGTCCATCACGCACAAAGAAGGGCTTGAGATAACACTTGTTGATCACCTTCTTGCCATATGGCTCATGCAGCTCCTGAGACCCATTGCTACATTCCTTGATGACTTTGTATGGACCAGTCCATAGTGGCAGAAATTTCTTTTCCATTTGGTAGTCCAATCTGTTATCAAAGCATAGCACAACATCCCCCTCAGCAAAGTGTCTTTCCCATACCTTGCGAATCTTAGCATCCAAGTGGGCCTTTTATTGATTCTTTTGAATCTCTGTTTGATGTAGGGCAAGGTGTTGGGTTTCATCTAACTTCTCAAGCTACACCAATCGGGCCTCTACATGTTCATCTTCTGTCATCCTCTGTTCTTGTGCCAATCTCAAAGCTAGAATCTCTATCTCTAGTGGTAAAATGGCCTCAGTACCATATACCAACTCAAAAGGAGTGTGACCTGTAGATGTTTTATGAGTGATGTTGTAAGCCCATACGGATTCTATGACCTGATCCCACTGGCTCCTGTTCCCTGTGGCCATTTTTCCCATGGTTTTACAAAGGAGGCCATTGGTCTGCTCCGTTTGACCCATGGATGCTGGATAATAGATGCTAGAAGTCCGATGATCAATACCCATGCGATCCATGAGTAACTCCACTGCTTCATTTAAGAATGGACTCCCATGGTCGGAGACTATTTCCATGGGTGTCCCAAACCTTGTGCAGATACATTCAAACATGAAATTTGAAACTGCCTTACAATTTGTAGTGGGGAGGGTGATAGCTTCAGCCCACTTAGTGACATACTGAGTGGCTACCAAAAGATACTTCTTTTTGCGGGCAGTCATGGGCAAGGGCCCGACAAAAGCTATTCCCCACTTTGGAAACGGATGGATGACATCATTGGGTGATGTTGCCCAGGACACAAATCCTTCCTACCAAATAATTGGCATGGTTCACAGGTTTTGCAATACAAAGTGACATCCTTGAACAAGGTCGACCAATAGTATCTAGCATGTAAAATCTTCTTAGCTGTATAGTCACTGGCATAGTGGCCTCCACAAAATCCATCATGATAATGCTTCAATACCTTAGGTACATCTGCATCAATGGCTCATCTTAGTATCCCATCCATGCCTTGACGGTACAACACCCCATCAAAGAGGGTGTAGTGCCTATTATCTCTGTAGATCTTCTCTCTCATAGCTAGTACTTTCTGGAGGAAAGGAGAAAGCAGTCAGAAACCTGTAGATACTGCCATACCATGGATCCCCCACTTCTATGGCTGCTATAAGGGTTACATCGAGGCACTCCTCTAAATCAATCAAAGCATTCTTCAAGTTGGAATAACGTGATTGAAGAACTTGCTTTGCAAGACCATTGCTAGAGATTATAATAAAGGACTTTCCAGCCACATAATGCTTAAATTTCTCAATGCAAAAAACCAAAGACAAGGCATGCTTGTCAGCCTCTGAGTAGCATCATTTGGTGTCGAGCAATTGTCAAGAAGCAAATCGAATGGGATACATGAACCAATCCTCCCCTTGCTGGAGAAGAATACCTGCCAAAGTGTGCTCACCAAACCCAAGATTGATATAGAAAGTCTTTGACCAATTTGGATTGCGTAGAATGGGTTCTGAAGCCAGAGCATTCTTGATTTGTGCAAACCCATGATCACAATCCTCATCCCAAGAGAAATCAACCCCATCTTTTAATAGCATAGTCATGGGTCATGTCAAAGTAGCATATTGATCAATGAAGCGGCGATAGTATCCTGCTAGATTGACAAATGAGCATACCTGATGTTTGGTTGTTAGCGGGGAGAGCTTGAGGATGGCTTCTACCTTCTTGGGGTCAAGCTTGACACCCTCGAATGAGACAATATGACCCAGTAACCTCCCTTGAGTGGCTCCAATGGTGCATTTCTCTAGGTTGAGACTGCCATTTGCATCATTGACCCTTTGGAAGGCCAACCTAACCTTCATGACATGCTCCTTATGTGACGAGAATATACAAAAATCATCTAAAAACACCTCAAGAAATCCCCCAAATAAGGAGCAAACACCATCTGCATAAATCTTTGAAAGGTAGCAGAGCATTGGTGAGGCCAAATGGCATTACTTTGAATGCAAATGTCCCCCAGAGTGTGGCAAATGTGGTTTTAAGCACATCTTCTTCGGCAATTCTGATTTGATAAAACCCAAAGTAACCATCACAGAAAGTATACATCTCATGACCACTTACCTTCTCAAGAATGAGGTCTTGAAAGGGAAGAGGATGATGGTCCCTCTTGGTGGCTGCATTGAGTTTCTTATAGTCGATGCAGACCTGCCACTTGTTGTTTTTCTTCGGGGTAACTACC
The DNA here is from genome assembly GCF_047967505.1 of Dipteris shenzhenensis. Lineage (NCBI taxonomy): Eukaryota > Viridiplantae > Streptophyta > Polypodiopsida > Gleicheniales > Dipteridaceae > Dipteris > Dipteris shenzhenensis. The sequence goes on along the minus strand of NC_141608.1, from coordinate 46,459,846 downwards.
ACTGGTGAAACCCATTCAGTATTGTGAACCTAAACAATAAACCCAGCTTCTACAAGCTTTTACAACTCCGAGCGCAAAGCATCAGTTTGTAGGGGCGCTAATCTCCGATACTTCTGAGCCACAGGCTTCGCATCAGCATCTCTATTTTGTGCTTTATGGCAGTCACATGGCGAAGGTGGTGGTAGCTAGTTGCAAAGAGGTTAGGGAAATGTTTTAACATTTCTAGGAACTCGTCTTTCTCACTTGGAGTGAGGTCTGGGAAAAGCATAGATTCAAGTTGTTGAGGACTAGCTATTACCTTTTCTGCAAGTGGCGGGGTTGGAGACACCCTCATCATGTAAACTTCCTCCTTTGAGAGCTCCTCCCCCCCGTCTGATTCTTCCATTGATTCAGACACCGAGGATGAGAGAGTATCACTGTCTTGCTCCTCTTCTTCTTTTGGTTCCGTGGCACTTGGTTGCATCGGGATCTTCTCCTTAGAAGCACCAAAAGACATGTGTCATGTCTTCCAATAGCTAATTGCATCACTCTTTCTCAACGATGGTCTCCCGAGTATGGCTGGGTAACTCCTACCTGTATCTTTAATGTCCACTACATAGAAATTGACGGTGGTGGTCAACCCATTGATAGTGATGGGCAAATCCTCAATGACTCCCAGGGTGGTGAGACATCAACCATCTGCTACCTTGATTCGAGTGGAGGAACGCCTTGTACATTTCAAATTCAATTTCTTCATGATTCGGGGCACCATGATATTACACGCAGCTCCCCCATCAACTCACACATTTTTGACACAACAATTATCTATGATGACATTGACTGTATGTGGGTGTCGATCAAATTTCTTCAGAGATAGAAGATACCTCTCTTACCTTTCCCTTTTTCTTGTTCCTCCTTGTTGAGAGCCCTTGCTACAGCTCACATCTCACCTTAGGGCTTAATGCTATTAGTTGAGGGAGCATGATGCTCAAAGAATGTTGAGCAAGGTCCTGAACGACCGAATAGTCTTCTTGCCCCAAGTTGATGGGAAAATCCGAGGGTGACCACTTACTCCTACGAGATCTTTTAGTCTGCTCTATTGGTGGGCCAGCCATCTCAACATCTGAGGGCTCTGAGAAGGACACCTTCTTCTTGGGGCAACCTGGTCCACGGTTTGGAGAGGGGTCCGAGGTAGTATGACTTCTTTTCTCAAGGTCAAGGATCTCTACATCAAAATCCTCAGTGCCAAATTCACTTAGAAGATTCACCCTTGGAATATTGGGACATTCCGTGCAATAATGACCTTTCTGGTGGCACTCGTGGCATACAACATTAGCTCAGTCTCTTGGAGGGCGGTTGGCTTGATTTCTAATGCCCACCATCTCAAGCCAAAGATCATTCAGGGCCTTGGATAGGTCATTGACTCTAGGTTCTTTTGTAGGAGGGGCCTCTTTAGCTGGAGGGGCCGAGGGAGTAGAAAGGAGGGGGGCTCGTGGGCGAGGCAGGGGAAATCTTCGAGGCAGAGGGTGAGAATATACACCTTGTTGAGGGTAAGCATCTAAGGGAGGACCATACATTTGAGGTGGAGGTGGTGGATACATCCTTGATGAGGGATGGGGGTATGCCCCTGAGTTAGACCCCCCAAGTTGTTGTTGCAAGAATTGAGGGGGTTGCAGAGGGACAATCATCTTCTTTGAAGTGGGATCAGACTGAGCTTTATCAAAATTTTGAGCAATCTCATTTGCTAGCACCATATTTTGTGGATTCTCCCATTTAAGCTTGAGGGGGAATTCGTCACTTGCTCCTGCTACAAGGTAGCCTGGCACATGCTGAGTCATTCTAGCTCAAAATCCGGCATTGTCCTCCTGTGTGGCAATTAAATGGTCCAAGAGCACGGCCGCTCGATCCACATATCGACACACCATCTCACTTGATTGCTTCAAGTTTTCCACCTGCAGGTACACATTCTCCGGCTCCTCTTCTTTGCCGAAATACTCAATCATCACTGTTGTCAACCTTGGCCAGCTTTGGCGAACATCTTTGGCCTGCTTTTCATACCACACTTGAGCCAAACCCTCCAGAAATGTGGGAAGAACCAATAGCCATCTGTCTTCAGTAAGAAAGTTGAGAGAAACACAACGGCGCCTGAACGCCATAAGATACTCATTTGGATTTCCTTCAGCCATGCTTGGAAAATGGAAAAGAGAGAGACAAAATGAGCCTTATCTATGGGCAAACAATGGAAAGAGGTAGCTTGAACTGAAAATCAGGTGAAGATACATCCATGAAGCACACATAGGCAAGGTAGGGTGTGACTGGTGTATTGTGAAATACTACAAGGAAAGAATTTTCAGCATAGAATAGCTCATAGACAATCTTAAAAGGACCAACCCTCATGATATCGCAGCCATCTTTACAAGCGAGGGTTAGAGACACGGCGCTGCATGAGGTTGTTCATCAAGGCAAACAAGAATGCCATGACAAATGTCAACAGTTGGAGAGCTTGCACATCACATTCAACTTCTTCCATTCTTATAGTCACCATGCTATTTCTTCAAGGGGTGTGCGGTCTGGCATCCTTCTTTTGAGCAATGTCCTTAAGGACCTTTCTGATGATCTTCCGAAGTCGGTAAACTCGTATCAAGTATGCCCAACACTTAGTTTCATGATGACCACAACCTTTGCATTCCTTACAAATGATCACCCTCCTTCATGGCTTGCAGCTTTGTTGGGGTGGTGCTTCCACTCGCGTCATGCGTGATTGAAGTACAAGCTTCTCGTGCCAAGAAATCAACAACTATATTTTGAGCTCGAGGGATATGCTGAATTTTTACCTCTTCAAATTGTTGGCACAGTTCCAATGCTTGTTGATGTCGTGGAACCAAGCCTTTGCTCCGCATCTTCCACCTTCCACTAACTTGTTCACACACTAGTTAAGACTCTCCTTGGACCTCAAGTTGCTTGATGTGATGCTCTTGTGCCTTTTGTAGCCCAAAAATGAGTGCCGAGTACTCAGCTTGGTTGCATGTACTTGCAGGTGCAGACTTGTTGTAACAATACTCCTCACCACTTGGTGAAGTGAGCTTCACACCCACGCTAGCAGCCTTGGTCGAAGGTTTGTAAGCTCCATCAAATTGAAGGATCCAAGATGTCATCACACTAGGACTAAAATCCAAACATCCCAAGTTTCTCGATAGTCCAAGATAGGTAGAAGGAGAGGGTGGGGAGAATTCAATACTTGAGCCAAATATTCAGCACCAAATAAACTGGCATTCCTTTGCCAGGTTGACCATTGTGCATTTATGTCATCGACTTGTTAGCTGCAGATGCGGTTGGTACACCACCCATGAATAATAGCTGGAAGGTAGCTATCCTTATGTACTCTAGTATGTGGCTCACTTAGTATGCCACCTTAGTTAGCTGAGTTTGGTTTGAGACCCACATATAGGGTTGTTCTATTTATTTGTACTAGAGTTCTTTTTGGCTTTCACAACTAAGAAGAGGGAAACTATTTTTAGCCTCCACCTTTGTGTGTATTGCTCCATTGTGTATATGAGAAAGCCGTAACTGAGACTCCTTCCTTCTCTCCCACTATCTTCACATGGCATCAGAGCCTGGTTCGTGGTAAGGAATCAATAGGAAATGCATGCATTTAAAGGATGGCATGAGAGAGCAAGAAAAGTTATGTACTGGCTGTCTATCATTATTTCAGATTCTATGATTGTGCATATTCAGGATGCAAGTACACCAAAGGAGGCATGGGATACTTTGGCAAAAATGTACAGCACAAATATGCAAGCCAAGAAAATGTAGCTCAAGCAGGAGTTGCACAATGTGCAGAGAGAAAATATGAGCATCAATGACTACCACATGAAGGTGAAGAAAATTGCAAATGCACTTGCTTCCATTGGGTCGCCAGTGGAAGATGATGATTAGTTTCTGTGACCTTGAATGGTCTAGGAAAGGATTATGCACAGTTTTGGACATCCATTGCCGTCCGTGAAAAATTTCCTAATTTTGAGGAGTTGTTTGCTCTTCTAATTTATGAAGAGCAGAGAAATGGTGGCGCATCTTCTTCAAGAGGAACTTCAAAAGAAGCTATCTTCTACTCAAATGCTAGAAGAGGTAGAGGCAGAGGTAGAGCAGGTCGATCTGGAGGCCGTGGTAGAAATCATAATATGCAGCAAACTCAAGAAAACCAGGAGGACATGGTAACTCTAGAGGTAGGGGGACCAAAGAGGTCATGGTGGATGGCAGAGAGGCCAAAATGCAAACAGCAATGTTGAATGCTACTACTATGGTAAAATGGGTCATATGGCTAAAGACTGCTATAAAAAGCAGAATGACATCATGAATGGAAAATTGCAGCAAGGGAATTATGCATCTTCTAGTAGATAGGGTGATGACATAAATGAGCATCTGTTTATGGTGCAGCACATGACCAATTCTGTGACAAGTGCAGAAGAAAGCAATGATGTGTGGTATGTTGACTTAGGTGCATCAAACCACATGATAGGTCATGCAGAATGGATGCAGGATGCAAGGAAAATGGAAAGACCATGATTTGTGGAGACTGGTGATGATATTGCACATCCTATTGTGCAGATTGGTAAAATTCCTTTGTCTATGCACGATGGGAAAAAGAAATACCTGTCTGATGTATTTCATGTCCCGAATATCACCAAGAACCTAGTTTCTGTTGGTCAAATGGTTGAGCAGGGCTTGCAGGTTAGATTTAATCCTCATGGATGCTTTGTTGAGGATATGAAAAATAACGGTCGCTTGATAGCAAAAGGAAAGAAGAAGGGCAGGATGTTTATGTTAGATGTGGACATGCCTGAATTGAGTGCAGCAATGTTTGCACATGGGACCGGTGTAGTTGCAGATATTGATATCTGGCATAAACGCATTGGTCATGTTAATGTACAATGACTTAAATCAATGCAGGCCCAAAATATTGTTGCAGGATTGCCTAAATTCAAGGTTGTAGAAATGCATAAGGTATGTGAAGCCTATCAATTTGGAAAACAAGCAAGGAAACCACCTTAGTTAGCTGAGTTTGGTTTGAGACCCACATATAGGGTTCTTCTATTTCTTTGTACTAGAGTTCTTTTTGGCTTTCACAACTAAGAAGAGGGAAACTATTTTTAGCCTCCACCTTTGTGTGTATTCCCCCATTGTGTATGTGAGAAAGCCGCAAGTGAGACTCCTTCCTTCTCTTCCACAGATTCGTGTCTTAATGGGGGACTTCCAATATTTTTGCTGTGTTTGGAGACCACCATGAAGGGGCATAGAGCCAGCTTGGAGTGGCAAAGACCCAACCTGTCTGGAAGGTCACCAAGCCCTCCCATGCCTATCTATTTCCCTTTTCCTGAAGGTAAGGGGAATGGAAGGTCAAAATATGATGGGCGTCTCTCATACCGTCGTGGTTCCATCAAGCCCATCCATGAGTAGCCAAGGTTTTTCCACCATCATGGCCCATACCATTCCAAGTATTGATGCAAGGCACCAACAACCCTTCTTTTGGTTCTGAGAAAGGTTAGTAGGCTTGATGTCAAACTATTCTAGCCATGGTAGGAGAAGTATACATTAGAGCTCTAGAGAGGCCGTGTGTCTTGGATCTCAGAGTAAAGAAACTCAAAGCATATGAGGAGCTATAAAATGTGCCTTCTTCACCTCGGTTTAATTCTTCCAGTGACTTGAAGGAAGATGTGAGTGATGAAGAAAGTTATTCTCAATTCTGAGGTGCTCGTATTGTCCCTGGCTACTCATGGACCCCCGAGCATAGGTAGGTATGCAAAACAAGGAATGTTTGGCGTCACGCCAACCAAACTCAATATGATGATAGAGATCAATGATGATGAGGAGTGGTGGATGCTCTTGAGATCATTGATGTAGCATACATTAGGGGAGATTTGGGGTCTCAAAAGGGCCTCCAACTAGAGTCTCCTAATTTCAAGGGATTAGAGAGGGATTTGAGGTGTACCAATGAGAGTGCTCCTTCGTCTGGGACAATGGTACATTGAGGTTTATAAAAGGACATGTTGTGCTGCATTTATGGGTGAGGGACCTCTCACCCAGGTTCTAGACCTCTGAAAGCTAGCTTAACTTGTGATGTATTGACTTTGTTCTTGGCTTGAATCCTTTGTAGTATTTCTTGATAGAACCATTGAAAGACTTCTTTTAAACTATTAACTTTTTGTTTTCCTCCAAAATGTTGTGTCTGTCTAAAGAATGCATTCTGTGCCATGCAATGTGATTTCTCAATTCCCTACTATGCGGACCAAATTGTAGGGCATCTGTATATGGGGTGAAGGCTAGAAGGCTTTTATCACAACCACAGATCAAGAGAAATCCAAGCAGACAATCACATTATGTTTCAAGAGTATAGTATGGCGCTTGGAGGCATGTACACAATGCAATTAAAGATCATGAAGTAGACAGAATTGCATGAACTGTTAAAATAGAAGTATGAAAATCCTTAGAAAAGCTTTTCATACTTTTTGACAAACAAACTTGGACCAAGAATGATCGCCATACATTGGAGGAGGAACTCAAAACTTTTTGAAAGTCAAGGAAAGAAGCTTGCAACATAACACATTACATGGTAATAAAATTTTATTCTTTTCTTGCTGGCATTTTCTTATGTTGTCTCTTAACAACAGAATGTGACTTATGGTCCTCACTCCTAGCCAATGATCTAGTCTCTAATCCAAGGGTCACATTCAAACTTATGGTAGATCACTCCCAGCCATTAGATCAAGGGGTAGATACAAGGGAGGGGGTGAGAGAAAAATGTGGTTCAATCTAGGCCATAGACCAAGGGGTGGATCCAAGGGGGGGGATGAGAGAAAAAAGTGTATCACTCTAAGCCATAGATCAAGGGATGGCTCCAAGGGAGGGGATGGATGCAAAAGGCACTTCAATATGGGCCACAGATCAAGCATGGCTCCAAGGGAGGAGGTGAGAGAAAATGGTGCTTCAATATGAGCCATCCAATATGGCCCTTCAATCCGGTCCATCCATCTTCATCTTGTGATCTCCACCCTCCATGAAGCGCCTCAAGCCTAGCCCTTCATGAAGCGCCTACATGTCCACCATAAATCTTGAATGGATCTAATGGCCTATAATGAAGCGCCTTATCCCTCTTTATTAGGCGTTCCCCTTGTAAAATTTGGAGGCCACTAAAGTCAACCTTGGCCTCATCCAAGGCATCTTAGGCCCTTGATCAATCCTTATCCAAGGGGGGACAAGATGACCCATGTCAGCCTAGTAAATACTAGGGGTCCCTTATATCCTTGGGTTACCATAGTAGGTAATTTTTGATTAACTTAATCTCTTCCTTAATCTATTCCTTATGAGGCCCTTTTGAGACCTCAAACCTCTCCTAATGGGTTTTACTACCAGTTAATGACCAGTCACACGACATGGCAACTTCTTTGGATTGCATGCCATTTTATATCTTTTATCTATTTTTAAATTATTTGTAGTGCAGTTGATTACTAGTAGCATGTCATCTCGAGGGAGTCACTCATCATATATAACCCTAGCAAATGAGTTCAATAGAAGGTCATTTTTAATTCCTAAATCCTACAAAAGTTAACTTACATAAGGGAGTATTTAAAGTAATTTTGGAAAGAAATTACATATTTATATAGAAAAAGGGTACATTTTACTAAGAATTTTTTTATAGATAAGGGATTTTATAAATATTCCTTGAACGCACGTGATATAGAGGTTTTACACATAGTGACTCCCCCTAGCATTTCATTTAATAGCGACTCATCGAATTTGTTCATCACAAGCATCTCCTCCTCCCCATCACCTGCCTCAGAACTCTCCTCACCAAAAAATCACATCAACGCATGGCAAGCAAAAGCCATAAATAGGTAGAGTACTTGGAGTCTTTGTTTTGCTAGTATTTCATGATAATGAAGTGTGAAGTCAGTTTTATGATTCTATTAGGAGCTCACCTTGGTCCTACTTTGAAAGGTGCTACCGATATTAATCCCAAAATATGTGGGGACTCCTAAGGAAGAGGTGCGGGAGATGGAAATTGAAGGTTTACAGGATATGATTTAAAAAAAGGCACACACACCCATTGCCAAACTTGCCTCCAAGACCTTGAAGGACAAACCTGACTACAAGACCCCAAGCTCCACGGTCAACCCCAACAAATAAGAGAGTTTCTTCTATTTTGAGCCATACTTTGCTTTGAGAAGTACTTCTGTAGCATGCAATAAATGTGGTAGGCATGAGCCTTTGATAATGAAAGTAACCCCTCCATTTGTTCCTTTACTATAGATTTTCTTTCTATAGAAATTTTTAGTTTTTTTTTTCCTTTCTAAGGGTCTATGGAGAGTTGGAATGGTTTTTTTCTAATGAGGGCATATGTCATGAAGTATATGGCCATGCTAGTTGTGTAGTTGAACATGTGGTTAGTGTTCTTAAGCATAGGGTTAATCATGTTCTTATGTCTTTTGTCTTTATTTACTTCAATTTTTGTCTTCATTTCTTCTCATGTTGAGAAAGAGTACATCATATTATAGATAAAGAGAAATGAGATACCGATCCCTAGGATGGGAATCGTCTATAGGTGGTTGCATGCAATTCCAATCCCTAGGATGGGAATTGTATGTAGGTTACATGTAATTCCAATCCCCCGGGTAGAGAGAGAGGGATATCGTTAGAAAATCTATTCTAGCTGATGTGATTGAATATGTCCAAAACAAGTATTGCACAATCAGGCTTACATTTAGGGTAACGATGTAGCATAGATATTTCAAGATTTGTGTGAGAAGATCATGTTAATAATCACCAGTCACCATGGTGGCATGCGATTGCATGTTGGGCTTGCATGTGATTATTTTGGGGGGAACATATTCTAGTGTAGTTAATTACTAGCCACTAGATTGGCTCGGATTTTGATTAATTTTAGGTAGCTTATTAAGATGGCTCATGATTAGTTGGATGGCACAACCAGGCCTCCAGTCATGGTGGTGGCTCAAATTTTGATTAATTTAAGGTAGCATATTAAGATGGATCATGATTATTTGGATGGCACAACCGGGCCTCCAGTCATTGGATTGGCTTGGATTTTGATTAATTTAAGGTAGCTCATTAAGATGGCTCATGATTATTTGGATGGCACAGCCAGGCCTCCAATCACCATGGTGGCTCAAATTTTGATTAATTTAAGCTATATGTAACTGCAGCTCTAAACATAATTTGGCTACTTTGCTCTCATCTGTCCCCCCTACTTTGCTCATTTGATTGGGTCTTTCTGCCCCAAACCTTCCCTCAGCATGCTCTTTTCCTAGGAACCTCTCCTTCCTATAGATCATGGCCTACTACCGAATAACCTTCTAACAACTATTTTCTTGTCTAAGGTGCCCTTTGGATGAGCAAAGAAAAGAACCTAATCCCATGGAGAGGGACTACAAGGAGAACATGTTACATGGCTGGTTGTTTTGATATGGGCATGGTGGAGAGCATGAATATTCTACCCTTTTTCATGGTTTCATGAATCATGTCAATTGGCCATAAGCTGGCTTTTGATATAAGTTTTGGTGTTGGAAATGGCAGAGGCTTGAAGCTCAGGGGGCCCAACCAAGCTTTATATAACCTATGCATTCAAAATGAGGGGTTTTTTAATTTAACTTTTGGGAAAATTTTAACAAGATTACAATAACAGGAGGGGTTTCTCGATTCAACTTTAGACAAAAAACTTGTTAGTTCATAGTAAAGAGAGGTGGTTTAATTATGGTAAATATTTTAGTTTAGGGGTTTTTTATATACCCTATGAATGCATGTGATACATGGTGTTTCTTGGTAGTGCACCCCTCAAGGATCAAAGGTGTATTCAAAGATAAGGTAAAGATGAGGAAAGCTTGGAGCACAAGGAGGAGTGATTGTGCACCTATCAAGAGGTTTTGCGAGAGTGCCGGAGACTGGCCATGAGATTTGTCATCAACCTACTTTATAGAGTCACTAGAAGAGTCAATAGCTTAGAATTCTGATGATATGTGGGTTGTTGACTCAAAGACTAGAGACAATATTTTTTTTAATCACCTTTATGCGGGATTGGCCTACAAGCAATGTGGTATGGTGACCTTTGGACTTACATGGGTGGATAAGTTTCAAGGAAAAATGTCTCTTGGTTGGCTTAGCCTGCTAGTACTACTGATGTGCTTTCTCATACTCTTGGTTTTGTTAAAGGTCAATGATAGAGGTATGCGTTGTTTGATAGGATGGATGTTTGGATGCTTAGATTATCCCAAGTTAGGATTGCCATACCATCTCTTTGCTCAATTTCCTTCTCGTTTTGTTGGGGGGGCTCTAAGGCTCTCAAAAATTAATCATTTTTATAAATGTAATCTCTTTTGTTCAGTTCTTGCTCCATGAGGCTCTCAGAAATTCTCGAGTTGATAATTTTTATAAACTGTCTTTGGATGTAGATGTGATCTCTTTTATTTAATTTTGCCTTGATGAGGATCTCAACAATCGATGAGTTGTTATAAGTTGTATTTCGATGTAATATCTTTGTTTAACTTTTTCTCTTAGCAATGTTTGAGTTGTTATATACTCGCCAAGTGCAATCTCTTTTAATTTTCCACTTTAGTATAAATTAAACTATTATCTTAGTACTCTTTATTGGTAGCAATTGCTACTGGTTGTTTGTAGTCATTGCACAAGCAATTGGTACACACGAAAACACATTTAGGATTAATTGCAAGTAGCACTAAAAATAGTTCCAAGAACTAGTGTGGTGGTTGCAAGGAAATAAATTTTTCTTGCCTTAGGATGCACTAAAGTAGAACTAGCATGGTGGTTGCATAGGGAAAAACATTTTCCTAGGTTTTAGTATTAACTGCAAGTAGCATTGCATGTTGCCATTAACCTTTAACTTTAAATGAAGAAAGATGTATTTCCTCGATTGAGGATCAGCTTTTAATAAGGAAATTGTTTAACTTATATAACCATGACACTAAAATAGAACCAGCCTAGTGGTTGCATGAGGAAATACATTTTCCTTTGTTTAGGATTGGCTTTTAACCACTTATTTTAAACTTGATGCAAAATATATGAACAATTGTGGGACTCCAATGCAGGTCTCACGTGACCATCCAATTAACGTAATTACATTTTCTTTGGTTTAATTTGGAGCTTGGGGCATGCACTACTAAGAAACCCTCTATATCACGTGCGTTCAAGGAGTTTTTAAAAAATCCCTCAACTAAAATTTATCCCCTAATAAAAACATCCCTCTTTCCTTATGAACTAAGTGGTTTTTCCTTACAATTGAATTAAAAAACCCCTCCTGTTATTGCAATCTTGTTAAAAGTTTTCAAGAATATGAATTGAAATACTCCTCCTTTTGAATGCATGTGGTATACTAAAATTTTATGGGGTGAACCCTTGGATATTAGGAGTAGGTAAAACCACCTCTAAGAACTAGCATGGTGGTCGCACCAAGCCAATGTCAGTGTGGTGGTTGCAAATCTAGATCAGTGCGAGAGAGCTAAGCATAGATGAAACGTGGCAAGCTACAGGTAGATGACAAGTGGTGAGCTATAGGTTGATGATAAGTGGAGAGAAGTGGGTAGATGACAGGACAGAATGTGGATAGTCTAATGTACAAAGATGCAACATAGAGACTCCATGAAGGAGGGCAAAATTGCTCATCTAGTGACATGTGTTGAGCTTTATGGTGTTCTGAACATCAAGTTTTGAAATATCGTGTCTCATTATTACACTAGTAAGGCAATCATGATCATTTGTAATACAAAATTGTCTCAAAATTGTGAGGGGAAGCATGGGTCCTTTAGAAGTTTGAATTGAAATATAGTAGAAATGGAATAAAGGGTGCTTTCCAAACTGAAAAATTGTCAGATGCATAAATAATTAAGATCTAAATTCAATAAAGAAGCTATAATATTTCATTGCTCTACAAATTTTCCTTTTATATCATATGCATCTAGCATATGGTTTGGAAGTAAGGGTATTCAAAAATTTAGAAAAAGTGATGCAAATACATAAATACGAAAGCATGTAACTTAAAGAAAAGTAAAGTGACATAAATTGAGAAAAAGGTACAAATTGAGTGATAGTAAGCTTAATAACTTTGTGCACTTAGTATGATTAAGTTGGATTCCTTTGTGATGAGATGATAAACACTACCTTTTGCTAATAGAAAAAGTGGCATATAGCCAACATGATGCTACATGCATCATATTTAATATAAAAACTCCCATTAGATCAACATAAGGTTAAAGTTTGGGCCATCTTCTTATAAGTTTGTGCCATTTTATCCATGGTTCAATTCAAGTTACTTCATTCAAAACTCTAGTAGCTAGTGATAGTTTGGGAGCATGCAAGGGAAACAAAATTGGATAAGGTGGAGTAAATACATGAGATTTTGGGAATTGAAAAGATCAAAAGTTGAAAATACATTCTATTACATAAAATTAAAGTGTTTTATTCAATTATATAATATAGTTTCTCATAAGTAGCATTTGTTTCAACTTACACTGATATGTACAAGAGGAGGGCAAAAAATATAGGCGTCTTAAATTTCACATTTATCGAAGGGAAAAAATTATTGATCAAAAAATTCACAGTAGGGGTATATAAATTAGAGAAAAACTGGTTAGAGAGGGGTATTTTAAATACCTTTCAAATGCATGTTGTATAGCTAGCTTATGTAAGGTGGACCCCTGAGTTATCTGTCCAATATATACTTGTTCCAACATCAACATAGGCATCTACATCACCGAGCCCAATACTGAATTAATAATTTCTTGAAGTTAGGAGATGTAGCATCCATCTCGTCACTTGATACGGCAACCCCAAGCCATATGGGGTATATATGGTCTAATGGCCTCACTAAGACGAAGTCACCTTGCTTAACATCCACCATTGGTCTAAACTCTTCCCTTGGCTTACCTTTTAGAGGACCTTCATAATGATCATTCAATTCCTCGTAGTCTGGGAACTCATTATTCAAGCATCTATATCATCCTCCTCATCAAGCAATTATGTTCTTGGCCAAAACTCTCTGTATACTCCTATCTCTAAGATGTTTCCTGTTTGAGCTCATCAATCATGGTTTTCCAATAGTCTATCACTAGCCTAATATAGGACTCATATGGTGCATTCTTTCCACTTGCACATCTCTCCCAAAACTCAATGTAATCCTTTATCCTTGATATTACTTGCAAGTGATATCTCACAAATGCAACCATTGGTAGTACATCCAAACAACCTGTTGGCAACAATGGTTGACTGTCACTATCTTTCTTCCATATCTCAATTCTCCCTTCAATGGGAATCCAATTCAGTGATTTTGGATGCACCTTGTATTGCATCATAGGTCTGTCACCTTGCATGTAAAATCAAAATTGTAATGGCTTTGCATGACCAACTAGCATTTCTTTCCCATGACATAGGTAGCCATCCACATAATCCTTGAAGTTAGGAACCCGTGTAAGAAGAAATGGTGCTAGTGAAGATGATGTACATTTTTTGAATGTATCCATCGGATGTTGGAAAGTGAATGTTTGTCCCACTCACCCTTACTACAAGAAGAGAAAGGTATGCAAACAAGTATCTATTTTTGTTCTCCAACCCATAATAATCTAGTTGGAATAGCAAGTTCTTTGGAACCTTTTGATAAGGTGGCTCAACAACAACACCTCCCTTTGAAGAGGGTGGGTTTTTGCTTGTATTTGACAGAAACAAATTCATACATGTGTCTACAACCCTTGCAATGGAAGTTGTCATGGCATTTGTGATAGACTTTGGGTCACTAAAGTCTATCACACCATTGGACTCTAAATGTAGCTTTTGCAATCGGATCAAGGCTCAATTGGCAGCCACAAAATTTCAAAATGAGTGCAATTCATTGATATATTAGAAAAAGATGCATATGGTACAGCAACAAAGTTCTAGGAGCTTATACTATGCATGGCATAGGTACTCCGAGATGGATCCAAAAAAGCATGTATGCATAATCCATGATAAGATGGACCAAAAAAAGATGGCAATTCCAAGACTTCGGGTGCGGTCCAAGGAAACCAATTCTGCATGGCAATTATAGGTTTCACTCATTGGAATGATTACCCATGGGCATGGAAATGGCCATTATGCACACTTCACTCTCAATAATTGATTTGTGGCCATCTTAACCCAACCTGACAATTGGATCGCTCTCAATTTGTTTGTGCAACCTCGAGAGGATGGATATGCATGACCTTGGAGACCTTGTTACTAGTGGGATTCCAAGAAGCAATGCTCACCTTTTGAATGCTCTATGCTCAAGAAATGCTTTGGACTCCCATTACAGTTCTAAAGGTGCACATCTTTCCACAAGTGGAGCTAGCTTGTCTGAAAATGTAGATGTCATGATCACAAATGCAAATCTAGAGACTGTACCAGAGAGTGACCCGAAGTCTCTGTCACAGATGACATGACAACTTCCATTGCAAGGGTTATAGACACATGTATGAAATTGTTACCATCAAATACAAGATAAAACCCATCTTCTTCAGAGGGAAGTGTTGCTATTGAGCCACCAATATACCAAAAGGTTCCAGAGAACTTGCTATTCCAACTAGATAATTGTGGGTTTGAGAACAAAAATAGATACTTGTTTGCATACCTTTCTCTTCTTGTAGTAAGGGGCATTTTCAAGACAGTTCAATTGGACTTCTTGATGGTAGGGCACACACATGAGGACATTGATGCAATGTTTAGCAGGTTCTCTAAGACATTCTGAGTGGGACAAACATTCACTTTCCCGCATCCGATGTATACATTCAAAAAATGTACATCATCTTCACCAGCACCATTTCTTCTTACATGGGTTCCTAACTTCAAGGATTATGTGGATGGCTACCTATGTGATGGGAAAGAAATGCTAGTTGGTCCTGCATTAAGAACCCCAAACTCACACGTAGATTGGAACCTAATGCCATTCTCCTATGATCACTCCAATATTCCTCCTAGAATATTAGGGTAAACATTTCTACCAGGGGAGAATGGCAGTGGTTCCAATCGCTTATTGCCAAGAAAATGTCATCAAGAAGCCTAAACTCACATGTCCATTCTTCTACGTTCTACCAGTGGAGGATGGCAATGGTGCCATTCTCTAAAACACCATTCTTCTAGTCCCATGGGATCAATGTATAAGGTAGATTATGGGAAGAAATTCAACTTTGAGTATGGAATTCTCCAACATTGTGTCAATATCCATGTGAGTTTATGGGGATTGTGGCCTAGGATTTCTTATTACACTCTTCTATATAGTGATCATATGGCACAAGTGCCAATATACATGTGAGCTTGTGGAGATTGCCACCTATGGAAAATGGCAGAGGTGCCAATATCATGCTAGAACCTGGAAAGTAGCGTGCTGTGAACCCTAAACTTACATGTAGATTGGAACTCGTGCCATTCTTCTAGTGCCAATATGATCACTAGAATGCCACTACCCTATTGTCATGTGATCAATGCACATTACTGGATTTGCAAAAAATGTGAAAGTCATAATTGAAATTCCATTTTGTCAATGATATCTAATTGAATGTTACTGGAGAGGACACAATGATAGTGAGCCAAAAAATTATACCAACCAACACATATTAGAAGGCTTTGATTTGGTAACAAAAGGGATAAAGAAAGATAATAAAAAGAATAGAAAAGTTTAAAAAAGAACCAAGAAAATTGATGTTGAGGGATCAAGCTCTCAAGTGTCTTAGAACACAATGAAAGAGAAGGCTAGAGGGACCGGTGAGGAAGGTAAAGACATCCCAACAGGCGATAGAGGTCGAGTCTATGTGTGCCAAACATGCATCAGATAATACCCATATTAAGATTTGGTCTAGCATTGAGAGGCCTCTCAAGACGCATAGAGAGGATTCACATATAGATGAAGGAATTAAAGAGGGTGAGCATTACATTGAAGACTTGTGACCTTTAACTAAAGCATAACTTGAAGCTATCCCAAAGATTACATTGGAAGATTTGGAGCAAGAGGGTCTTTACCTACACATTTATTCCTTGTTTATACAGTTTCAAAAGAATTTTAGCAATATAATAATAAGACTTATATGGAATTTATCAATTGCACATACTCTCATTATATAAAAGAGATTAAACATGTGGTATGACAAAATTGTTTGATATAATGACATGGGGAATGGCACTAGTGTCATTTGCCCTATGAGGGCTTATAGATGAGAGGTACTATTGGCATTCTATATGACCTCATATAGAGAATGGCACTAGTGCCATTCTCTCTTTAAGGTTATGTAGAAATGCTTATATTGTTAACACTGTATTCAAAAAATTTGGACTCGTCTAAAGTCCAATTTCAAAACTAGACTAAAGAAAAGTCCAAAAATCCCAAATACACTCCTAATGCAGTTTTTAAAGAAAACTTTGAAAACCAACTACTTAATGAGATAATCAACTACTTGAACATTAACACTAGTTTGGTAGAAGGAGATAAAAATGTACTAGGACGTAAAAATGTCCTAGGACACTTTTATGTCCTGTTAAATTAGCCACTTCCTAGAATTATTCAAAAGCATCGATAAGCTATTTTGGGTTTTTTATTCTTTTCCATAATAGCTTATATGCTAAAAAAACTTTGAATTATTATGGATTAGAACTTGCACCTATATTTACTTTGAGTTCTACTGAAAGTTTTAAGGTCAACCTAACATCGATATTTCAAGCTGTTTTCTCAGGTTTTAGATAAAATGGCCATACTTCTTACTTAGAATGAGTTTTGTTAGAGTTTGTAAGTCCTAGAGTCTAACGATAACTATAGCACATATGTTTATATTTCCTTCGAGCTAGATAATCATATTCATTATGATCTATGACCTTAAATGTAATTTTATTGAACGCTGATGGCGAGGCAAAAATTGATCTTTTACAACTTCTTTGACATGTCTAACAAGTTCCAAACTCAACCATACTTTGTATATGTCTTCAATATGATATTATGGAGTAGCATAAGTTTTTACGAGACCTAACATCATGTAGAACACCAAATTCAAATCGTATATTGATTATTTCTTATGCTGTAATTCACACTAAATTCAAGATTCAAGGGTTAATGGATATCATAAGAACCTTTATATGTTTAAATTATACCTATAGAGTGCCTCTAATCATGAACGAGTGATACCGATTTAAAAACATTATAGGCATGACACTTATATACATGATAATTCAAAACTATAAAATTGAGATTTAATGCAAAACCTATTTTGGTAGTTAAATTAGGAGCACTTAATCTCTTTTATTTTAATCATTTATTGTGATTTTCCCTTATGATATAATAGTGTAATTATTAAGATATGATGCTTTGTGGCTATTATATGTAGTATATAAAGATGCTTATTTATGAAATGCGACTTATAATGCAACCTAATAGGCTAACCACTCTTGTTAATTGATAAATTAATCTTCCCAAAAATGATTTTCAAAAAAATTTTTATCACTCTTAGGTATTTGATATACTTATAAAAACTTTGTAAAAAATGCTAGCTCCTTGAAATCAATTTTATTTTTAGACATGCTAGATAAAGTTTCAAATCTAAGTGTTGTTTGGGTGAAAGACTGTGTTACCATACATTTGTGAGGATTTTGCAATCACATGTAATTTTTTTTTGTGATCCTTATATTTTAAAATAATATTCCTATGAGTTTACCTTAAGCTCAAGAGAGGAAATCACCAAAAAACACATCTACAAAAGGTTGTGATTTTTTTGCCAAAACATCAAAAGGACACTTTTATGTCATGTTATGCCACCAAACTAGTGTTAATAGATTGACTAATTCTCTTACAAAGGTGGTATACATATATACCGATATCTTATATAGAAATACACCCTACCATAAGAGCCACACATGATGCGAATTTTCCACTCAAAAATAAAATATACTTGAATTTCTAATATGATCTTCTCAGCCCCACCAGTCTTGTTGCAAATATACTTGAATTTCTAATATGATCTGCATAGCCCCACCAGGCTTGTTGTAGAGAATACAAAATAAGATTAGCACAACTATACTATTACAGACCACACAAGCCTAAACCACAAAGGTTTCGAGATATAAAAATTTTAGACCACAAGGGTCAAGATATGAAAATTTTAATATAATTTTCTCAACCCCACCAAGCTTGTTGCATAAAATATTACCAACTATACTATTACGCACCACACAGGCTGAGACTAGAAAGGTTGAGATATAATGCCACACTGAGACCACATAGGTCAAGATATGCCACATAGGTCGAGACCACAAAGGTTGAGATATATTTCCACATAGGTCGAGACCACACAAGTCAAGATAGGGTGCCACACAAGTCATTATGGACTGCATAAAATAATAGGCTCATCACATAGATGAGCTATGAGTTTCTAAGGTGAAGCTGTGACACACGTAGTGAATACAAGAAGACCTATCAAGAGATGGCAACACATGCCTTCTATACAATAGCATGTCTCGATCTAGTCGAGATCTTATGAAGACTAAAATCTTTGATCATTAGTCTCTTTTATCTACTCAACAACCCACTCATCCACTGACTTCACTTCTATATCCTCAATATAATTACAATGAAGAAAGAAATTCAAGCAGTCACATATTGTTTCTTGATAATTTTTGAGTGATGCGATAATGAAGGTTACTTAAGAAGTCGAACAGATCTTTTCATGCTTTTATAATATTCCCTAAAATTATTTCACTCTCTACCATCCTCAGAGTCTCCTCCCTCTCCACGCACCTTTGTACATCAAATTCCTCCCTCTCCATCTCTCTCAATGTAGAGCCCTGTCGAATTCTGGCCTGTGTCTTTGAGGATTGATCAGCAATCCACTCTTCAAGATTATCAATTCCTAACTCTACATCTCCTACGATTTGGTATACATCCATGTGTGGTAGTGAAGTGGAGAGAATAAATAGAGAGAGGATGAGAGAATTGGTGAGTACTCAAGTGTATTCGCATAGAAGAGATGAGGATGGATGAAAAAAGAGATGGATATTGAGTGCCCACTATGTTAAAACCATGGCCAAACAAATTAATGAGCTAATTGCATTTATTTAGGATCAATATTCTAGTTCAAAAGGAGAGAAAAATAAAGTATTTCACAAATGCTATATCAGTACAAATAATGATAGACCTTGCACGACTTGATTCTTATGATGAGCATTCTACCAGGAGAATTGTATACCATGTCAAAAAAGCGGAGAGCTCTTAACGCTAGATCATTGCTTGCATACTATACATTGCACGATGTGATTCTCTAAACATTCTGCCAGGGGAATTGCAGACTGTGTCAAGAGACCAAAGTGCTCTCAAGGCTAGATTTCTTACATACTATACATTGCACAGACATTGCATGACTCTCTAAGCATTTTGCTAGGGTGATTACAGACCATGTCAAGAGACTGGAGTGCTCCCAAGGCTAGATCGCTTACATACTATACATTGCATGACTTGAATCTCTAAGCATTCTACCAGGGGAATTATAGACTGTGTTAAGAGACCGGAGTGCTCCCGAGGCTAGATTGTTTACATAACATACATTGCACAACTTGATTCTCTAAGCATTTTGCCAGGGGAATTGTAGACTGTGTCAAGAGACTAGAGTACTCTTGAGGCTAGATTGCTTACATACTATAGATTGCATGACTTGATGATCTAAGCATTTTGCTTAGGGAATTGCAGACCATGTCAAGAGATCATAGTGTTGCCTAGGCTAGATTGGTTACATACTATACATTGCATGACTTGATTCTCTAAACATTCTACCAGAGGAATTGCATACCATGTCAAGAGACTGGAGTGCTCCCGAGCCTATGCTAGTGTAGCTGCACATCACTAGAGAAGCTCATGCGACAAAACTTATTGTCATTAAAGTTGATGGAGTGATCCTTTGACCACACGAAGTCAGTCTATCGGATCATATTCCATTGCTATCACCTAAACCCACCCCATCATAATAATCATGAGATTGTGTTACTTTGTTGTGAGAAGCAACATGGAAATGTACATAAGAGATATCAAGAGAGAAGACCATTAACGTTGTGTATCCATGCACACATCTAGGCTTAGTATTACTCCATAGGAAAGCCATTAAGTTTTATCCAAGCATATAGTGAAGCATATATGATGTTGATATATTGGAGCGTGGTATAAGACCATTAACGTTGTGTATCCATGCACACATCTAGGCTTTTAGTATTAATCCATAGGAAAGCAATTAAGTTTTATCCAAGCATATAGTGAAGCATATATGGTGTTGATATATTGGAGCATGGTATCACATGTTGCATTTATTTTGTTGGAGAGGAGAATGCGATTAAATATTGTCCAAGCATATACATTTCACCTTGTCGCCTTGCTGACAAGAGCCTTTCAAGGTTGTATTGGATTCCTTGTTTATGAGGATGAAAGAGGAATTAGAACCCGACAACCCCCCGGAAGGAAATTTGTACCATTCCTGCATAAATGTTAAAAGCACAACAGTTAGCCAGCTAAAAGATATGAACCACGAGAGAACTGAGAAAACCATCAACGATGGCTGAAGTCGGGAGAGTTTTGATCCTGATCGTTGGCTCAAAACTCTTGCATAACTGGCTGCTCTAAACATTAAACCAGTCACATCGGTGATGTCGGTGAAAACTGTTGAAAAACTCTACGACCCGCCATGTATGTGTACTCTACAGGTCCTCGCGGCCTCTACACATTGATGACGGAAAATCGTTCCCGGTTGCCGGCACCGACTCAAAAACCCACCTAGAGCCCTAGCAGTGCTGCATTGTGGGATATAGTGTTAATCGCCTAGTGCGTCTTTGGTATTGACGAGCACCACGCTCAGTTCATCATTCTTTTGCTTCGAATTATACGTAGCATCCTCACGCGGAGTCTTGTAGATTATCGTAGTCCCGGACCATTGACTTGTAGCTGTTTTTGTGATTTGGTAAGACGTAGGCGCTGCAAAGTATTGCAAAACCATCATGCATGCCGAACCGAAAACTTAGTAGAAAACCAAAAGCTTAGCATGAAACCGAAATTTTGGTAGTTGTAATAGTTGAAGAAAATGGATCTAATGCGTCAGTGCATGTAGTCAATGATTGTATTGGGCAGAAAACCGAAGGGATGTTGTTACTTCATGTGAGCAAAAGTATGCCGATATCTATTCTCTCTGGGAAGCAAGGCCTGCGGTGGATCTCAAAATGTGCACTCTTTATTGTAGAAACAGATACCGGATATTGCTCCAAGTTCTAAGCTGTTCAAGGACTTGTGCAGGTTTCCGTCTACGCATACGACCCCTCTAGTACGAGAGTGAGGGAGCTGTTCTGGACAGCCCGCATTGATAGTTTTCCGCGTATAAGCCCAATTAATTTACAGCAGAATCGTCGCACCTGAATTTGGCTGTCGCACAAGACGGAGTTTCAGCGATTGTCACTACCAGCTCCTCCGATGAAAAAACGTGGATGCAGCCTGCATGGATGCTACTTCGTAGGAAAGATTATTAGGAGATCGATATTTAGGGTGGAAAATTGCGAAGTAGTGCCGTGTGCTTGTACGTAAGTGAGTGTGTACCTTGTTCAAATCAATAGGTTTAACGAAATCTACATCAAAGAAACCCTTGAGAGCCTTCTTGGATCCATGATTGATGAGCACAAACAAGGGGCCATCATTGCGAGCCTCAAAATTCCAAGAATCATCCATGTACCAAATCTGCAAACCAAGATCGAAATCGGGTTTTAGACAACCTCAGCTGAAATTTCTAGTGCGGATGAACTCGTCTGCGCGGGCACTCGGTCGCCAATTAGCGTCACTCACTTGGAAACGATTATCTGTATCTGAATTGGCCAGAGCAGACCCACGCTGTGTGAGATAAAGACCTCCAATCTTCTCAGACACAAGGGCAATGCGACAGAAATTGTCCATATCTACATAATACGACAAAAGTTAGCTGTTTGCGGAGAATTACAGCACTTACATTCAACGTATCAATTGAAAATGCTGAAATTGTCTCTCTGTGGCACGAAAAGTTGGCTGCTTGACCTTTTGATATAACTTGAACGTAACAACTCTGTTAGTGGACCCAATATTGCTATGGACCATACGCATAGATTTAAAGCTTTCAACGCAGCCACTTAAACAGTCTGTCAGCTGCAGTGATTGGCAAACGAGCGCAGCCGCATATCTATGAAACAGCATAGCGCAGCGCGTAGGTACCAACGAGCACACAAACTACATAACTTCGAACAGAGAGTGCGTGAATTGGAAAATTCCGGATTCAAGGTTCTATCTAGCGATCGGAATAGAAATGTCAAATATTGCAAGCAGATATTGACGTCGGACTTCGGAGCACAAAGGTTTCGGGAAATATACAGAGAGTGGATGGCAAATGGCAGCTCATGATGAAGTCAAGGAGGGAGATCCGACAGATTGGAGCTATACCTGAAAGAGTTGGGATGTCGTTTCGTAAAACTGCTGGAGCCGGAAAGGAGAAGCAATGAAGGGTAGACAGAAAGAGGTCTAAAAGCAAGATTTATAGGAGGTGCCCATTGCCATTGCCAGTGGCATACAATCACAACAAGACAAAGCACCCATAGATACGCACATAGACGCGTTTACTGAACTAAATAAAAAACTTACAGGCGCATCTATTTTCGTGTCTGAAAACCCGCGTTTACCAACGCGTCTATATAGCAGACACATGCGTGTATAGACGCACATTTAGATGCTTAAATAGACGCTCTTATAAACGCATTTATAGATGCAAAAATAGACGCTTGCCGAACAGACAGACGCATATATAGACGCGTTTATAGACGCACTGATAGACGCGCTTTATAATATATTTTTTTAAATTCACACAATGCTGTGTATGTTGTGTATGCTATATAGTTACAAGAATCCCATTTTCACATTGTGTAATTCAATTCTTACAGCACAACAACACAAAGCAACTATAGACGCGCTTGGTAGATGCGCAAAATAGCGAACGCGTCTATAGGCGTTGCTCTAGTAGAGAAATTACGGGCGCGGCTAAACGTTCGTCTATTTGCGCGTCAATCACCGCGTTTATTTGCGCGTTAGACCTGAGAAAATACGGGCCCGTCTAACATCCCGTTTATTAGCGCGTCTATCTGCGCGTGTATTTGCGCGTTTATTTGCACGTTTACACTGAGAATCAGACGCGCATTTAGACGCATTGTTAGACGCGCTCCAGAGAATACAGAAAGTGAGATTTTGGTGTACATCATTGCTTTCCAAACATTGCCCATGATTACCAAAGCACATAATTTTTTGCAAGCCCACATATACAAGAATTAAGGGAAATGAGGAGAATGAGACAATATGTAAAATAGTTTTGCCAATATCAATTGTGGGGCTACGGTTCAATCTCATCCTCAATGAGATCAACCCTTGCCAAACTATCTACTTCAAAATCCAAACAAGTGTTTAGAACTACAAATACATTCAACCCACTACTACTTGTGCCACTCATGTGCTCATCGAAATCAAGATCTCCAATGGTAGGCTCGTCCTCATGGGTAATGCCGGCCTCAATATCTATATCTCCTATCTCATGATCATCCTCCTCTCTTGTATCACGGTCATCATCATGTCCATGGCCATGATCATCCTCCATACGCTCCATATTAGTAAATGTACTATACATCACTTTGGAACGTGGCATAATAGGTATGACATGCCACCACCTATTATTATCCACCATTGGTTGATAGACAACCTAATTCAAACACAAATACAATCATGTTACTTTTCTTGCATCAAATATTTAAAAGTGAGTATTTTTATGTGTGTGCACAGTACCTGTTCACATTGTTGCGGTAGTATTAGTGTGTCCTTCCTACTTTGCCAAAACTTTGTGGAGTTAATAGTTACAAAGCTACTTGCATGGCGTTTGATTGTTGCATTAGGGCCTCTTTCCACCACGTCCTTAAACCACTTTACATCCAAAACATACACAAAGAAGCATCGAAAGTCAAGCATAATGATATCTTGGATTATGCCACAATAATCATCCATGGCTCCATTGGCTCCCTCAAAGCTAGCAATGACGCCGCAATCTTGTGTGTTTCTCTTATCATCAATCCGTAAATGCTTGCCCTCACACCATATAGCATTGAACATAGTGCACTACACCAAGAAAAAATCAATTAAATAAGCAATCTAAATTATAAAAACCTCCTAACTTATGCATAACATTCTATATACCGACCTTGCTCATGCATCCCCTAGCATACTTCCATTCTTCCATTGTAATATGCATCCCCTCGTCTTTCTCTGCTTTCTCCATTTCATCAAGTAGCCAATCCACATGAATATCCTTTGGAAGTGCTCTTAGACACTGAGGGTATGGCATACGAGATCCGTGGTGTGTACGAAAGAGGGCCCTTTCTTCTTGTCTTCTTGCCTTTGCATCCTCGTATCTTATCACCCATCTTTTCATCACATCACTATTAAGCACGCAAAAGAGGTTGATACTATTACGCAACTCCGTGTCTATTACTTTGTTGCGTCCTTTTCCTTGAGGCATAATAGAGGTGATCCTTAGGTCTTCATCATCTCTCCATAGTCGTGGGAGAGAGCTATCCACATCAACAAGAAACTCAGAAATATATACAAGTGACTCTTGTACCAACAACGCTCGGCCATGCTACCTTCGGGTCTTGCATTTTGTCTCACGAAGCCCTTCAACGTCTTCATAAAGCGCTCGAGGAAGAACAACCATCGTGCATGTATAGTACCGCATATAGCAATCTCATCCACCAAATGTACTATGAGATGTAGTTGGCTTGTGAGAATAGAACGTGGAAATGTCTCCTCCACTAAACAAACCGCCTCCACTGACATAACTCGAGCATTCTCAAGCGTGGTGGGATCTATTTCCTTTGAGTTCACATACCTCACAAGCTCGCCCATCTTGTAAATACAATCTTTCACGTCCTTTGATGCACTACGTGAAATGCTAGTAGGTAGTATGAACTGAACCCGCGAGGAGGTGGTTGATTAGTTGCTTATAGCTATTCACTCACAAATTTGAAAGGAAAAAGATATTATGCATATAAAATACTTACTTGGAGCATCTTGTGCCAATCATGAGATTTCAAGCCATATAATTGCTCTACACCTCTTTTCTTGCCCTTTGTAAAGGCTCCCTTCAAACACCTCATGCATCCAGTGGGAATACGAATTGTAGTAATAGCGCGCTTCACCGTCGCCATCTCTAGCTTTGATAACATCCACGGTGCATGAGGTAAAAAAACACGCCCATTTGGTCTCTCTTGAGGCCAAGCTTCACGCATCCTCCCTGTGGTACGTAGATCCTCCCTTATGCCTGCCAAATCTCGTGTCCCATTCAAATGCTCCCAAATGGTAGATGCCACATTCTTGAAGATATGCATGGGATCGAGCAGGTGATTGATCTTGAGGTGGGACCAATATGGTAAACGATAAAAGATGGAGTATCTAAACAAAATAAAGTGTTAGCGTGCAATCTTCACTTTCAACCAATATAGCCAATAGTTACAAATCCTTACCGGCTCATGCCAAGTGGTGGAGGAGTCATGGAACCGTCCCAAATTCTCATCTAATCTCCCGCGGTGAGTGATTGTGGGAGGACTTCATTCCAAGGGGCAACATATCTAGGATGATCAGGTGGGAGAAATCGATGGTGATTCTCATAGATGACCTTATTCAATGCGTCTGCCCGTGAGGCAACTAGCGAAGGACCACAAACAGGACATGCATGGTAACCCGATGTAGTGAGACCTGAAACAATAGATGCAATTGAGAGTGGAAGGTGGGTTTAGGGTGCCACGTCCTTGCCTATTCATAATTAAAAAATGCAATGCTTACCTGAACACTCGCCATAGCCTGGGAAGTCATGCATCGTCCACATCAAGACTGCTTTGCAGTTGAAGTCTCGTGACGAGGGAGGCCTGCTCACATCATGCACCTCGATACCTCTCCAAAGTATCTCTAGCTCATCAATCAAAGGCTCCAAATAAACAACAGGGTTTTTGACTTTATGTTTCCCTGGAATTAGAAGGGACAGCATGACATGTCCTTTCTTAATAGTCATAGAGGGTGGAAGATTGTAATTCACCAATACCACTGGCCATACACTGTAAGACGTGCTTTTGAGACCAAATGGGTTCACACCGTCCATACCCAATCCAAGTCTCAAGCTCCTAGGTTCTTCCGTGAAGCTTGGCCATGTGTCTTCATATGCTTCCACGCAGGAGAGTCCGCGGGAGTTCTCCACTTGCCATCGGTTGATCGATGGGAGGAATGCCATGACATGAGCTCTGCAATAGATTTGCACTTGAACATATGTTGGATGCGAGGGATTATGGGAAAATGTCGCAATACCTTACGAGGCACGTCCAAGGTTTTGAGATCTGCTCTATATCTTGCCTCTCCACAAGTAGGACGCTCTCTTGCATCCTTATGTAGTCCACGAAACAAAACGCAATCGTTGACACATGCATGGATGCGCTTGTAATCTAATCCTCCAAGAGAGGTCGCATGTTGCCTTGCCATATCTCTTGAGGTCGGTAATTTATTCTCCCTTGGAAGCATTTTACATAATAGCCTGCACGTGAAGACCATAAATGAGAAAAAGCATTCGAGTAATTGACCCACTAGCATAATTCACCATGTTTGCAAAATCGACTTTAAAGCTTACTTGAGTAATGCATTCAAACTTGCATTGCTCCATCCATAGATGGCTTGCAAGTTTAGTAACTCAAGGGAGGCACGTAGAACAGAGAATGTGCACCCCTCAAACAGTGGAGTCGATGCTGCGGTAAAAAGATCATCCTGCTCCATGCTATTATCCCTCCCTTGATGGACATATAAATCCCGCACCATATCATCAAACACCTCCTCCTCCACGGCTTCATGAGGTAATGGTGGAGGGCTACTATCACCATCACTCCATGCATCCGTAACGGTCCCTCCTGAAGATCCCACCTCATATCGCCGACACTTTGCCTCCTCACGACGGGCATAGGGTAACATGTGCGGGTGTGGCACTGCATCCTGTCTCAAATTAAAACGGGATCATTATAACTCAAACATATGAACACCCATAGGTATCTCAATCAACCTTAACTTACAAATCCTTACCCTGTTTACGGTCACATTCCATTCTCCATACTTTGAGATATGATTGAGCGTAATCCTGCATGCACGATACATATTTCCTCGACATCGATCACACAGACATTTGATTTTTTGCTCCACCACATTTCGCGATGGTGGATACGGAGGGATTCATCCTCACTGGAGCTGCTTGTTGAAGATGGAGACATCCTACAAACAAACAACCCACCAAATTTGCTCTTCTTCAAATGGTTAACTAAAAAACTCTGTGTTGCGTCTATCGCCGCATCTATCGTCGCGTTTAATGTCGCGTCTAACTGCGCATCTAAATGCCCGTCTACTCTGTGTATTTAAACGTGCCCATAGATGCGCTAATAGACGTGACTATAGACGCATCTACTCTGTGTATTCAGACGGGACTATAGACGCGCTAATAGACGCGACTATAGACGCGACTTTTAAACCTGCTTTTCGGCGTGCCGCTCGCTTTGCTTTTCTTTTGACTACTTAAACTTCGCGAGCGGCTTTCTTCCTTCTTTATTAGCAGTTCTATAGATTCGAAGCTTAAGAGAGAGCCTCCCATATATAGTTCCAAGCTTTCACTCAAGACAAAGGCACCGTACCTACACAGCTTGCTTCCAAGCCTAAAGAAGAGGAGGAGTACGAACAAGGAGAAGAAACAAGTTTGGAAAAGAAAGATCCTTCCATACCTTTTTCCAAGTAAGTCCTTTTGAAGTTGTTCTTGCTTGCTCTTTCCAGTTTTGTACTTTCTCGCATCCACGAAACGCAGCATCTAGGTATGAGCGACATGTTCTTTTGTCGGGCGAAACGTCCTTTTCGACTTTTTAGTATTCTCGACTGTCGGAGCGCGTGTATAGAGGCGTCTGAGGGCGCGTCTAAATGCGCGTCTATAGGCGCGTCTATATGCACGTCTGGCTTGTTACAGACACACACAGACGTGTATGTAGACGCTCACACAGACGCTCTGTTAAACGGAGTTTTAAACGAATTGTTAGACGCGCTTTTAGACGGATGTTTGGACGGACTGTTAGATGCGGTGATAGACGCGCTTTTTAACGCACTGTTAGACGGATTGATGAACGGACTGTTAGACGCGCTTTTACTTGAATTTTTAAACACTCTGTTAGATGCATTTATAGACGCGAAGATTAGACGGGTCTATAGACGTGCTCTGACAGAGCCTCTTTTTTTTTTCCCCCCTTTCTTCTCAGCATGTATAGTAATAGATTTGTTTATTTTTTTCCAGTTTAACATGTGGGGAGGAAGTGGTTCTAGCTCACCTGATCTGCATGAATCGATATGGAAGGATTTATATAACATTTTAGGGCACCCTCCTAGTCCTGCGGAGTTATACGGGTACATGACGGGTACCCTTAACACTCCCCAGGAGTCGGCACTATAGACTCCGAGCCACCCCACACCGCCTGAGATCACCCCAGTGGAGTCCACACAGCCGTCTTATGCCTCGTCTTATGCCCCTTCCCCCGTACCGTCTTATGCCCCTTCCCCCATGCCGTCTTATGTCCCTTCTGCCATCCCGTCTTATGCCCCTTCCCCCATGCCGTCAGGAGGTCCTTCTGCCTCGGCGAGCCATCGACGTACTGCCCAGCCGTCGAGACTCGGTTCTCCAGCTACGAGTGGTCAGCGTAGTCCCATGCAGTCCCCAGCTACGAGTGGCCAGTGTACGAGCTCGACACGATAGGGTGGCAGGCGTAGTAGCAGGGAGAGCGGTGGCGGATGCATGGCACAGTGCTTTGGGCCATGTGGCGGTGAGGAGGATGATGATTCAGATGATTTGGACGTGCCTCTGGGTGATGGTACGATTTATTATGACATCACTCAGACAGGAGGCATCTTGATGGATGCGTGGGGGAAGGACATCATGGCCTTCATGTGCTCTGTAATTGCTAACAATTATAGAGATTGCTTTATCCACTATAAAGACCACCCAAAGAGGTTGGCTGATGAGACCCTCGCTACTGTTCGCTCTAGGTATCCTAACCCCCCCAATCGCCAGTTCACAGATAAATGGGGGAAGTCAAAGATTGTTACGATACTTAGCAATAAAAGATCTTCCCTTAAGAGGCAGGCACTAGCGGAGCTTGCCAGACTTGAGGCAGGTCAACCTCCAAGGGGCCCGCCCCACACCGCTCAGAAGCGTGAGTGGAAGAAGGCAATGAAGTCAGCAAGGGAGGAGCCCAGTCTGCAGCACGTGGAGGCACGGAGGATCCAGATGGAGGAGTACGGGAGCGCGCATTTTGGAGCAGGGGGTGTTGAATCATGGGAGGCCCAATTTGTAAGTATCGATCTCAAATTATATTGCTTATGTAGTTTATTAGGAGGTTGGTTGTTTCTTTGTACTAATCCCTCCACAAAGTGTATCGCGGTCATGCAGCTTGAGATCGTGGGCAGATACCCTACTCCAATGGAGATAGCCTACCACCGCCACCATCGCAGAGGAGATACATGGAGGCACTTCTATGATGACGGGTTGATTACTGAGGAGCAGTATACCCGAGCTACTGGACAGGCCCCCCAGGTATTTGAAAGTAATTAAATAATGCCAAAATTATAAGTAAAGATTTGATTTTTCATACATTGATATATGTTGTCCCTTGTTTACAGGCCGCCGCTGTACAAGACGACGAGGAAGACGAGGAAGGAGGTGCAGAAGGAAGCACAGAAGGCAGCGCAGAAGGGAGCGTGGAAGGCAGCGAGGATTAGTCGTAGAAGTAGTGCTACTATTCTGTTTTGTACTTAAAGCCATTGGCTTGGCTTCGTGCCTCTTGTATATAGACTCCTCTTATTTTTTGTACTTGAAGCCACATGACATGGCTTAGCTTCCTTATTTTTTGTACTTGGAGCCACATGACGTGGCTTAGCTTCGTGCTATATGTATATACAAGCACTTTTTGAGCTTTCAATTTTATTGTGTTTTGGAGTTGTAATATTTTATTTGGAATTGTAATTAAAATGCAGTTGGCTGTAAGAATTGAATTACAGAATGTGGATATGGGATTCTTGTAACTATATAGCATACACAACATACACAGTATTCTGTAAATTTTTTTTAAAAAAAAAAGGCGCGTCTATCAGTGCGTTTAAAAACACGTTTATATTCGCATCTGTCTGTTCGACTTGCATCTGTACGTGCGTCTATCAAAGCGTTTATAAGCGCATCTATTTACGCGTGTGTGTGCGCGTCTATACGCACGTAAGTCTGATATATAGACGCACAATTAGACGCGGGTCTCCTGACGCACAAATAGACGCGCCCGTAAGTTTTTTATTTAGTTCATGAAACGCATCTGTGCGCGCGTCTATGGGTGCTTTGTCTTGTTGTGCAGCCAATTGCATTTTAATTATAATTTTAAATAAAACATTACAACTCCAAAACGCAATAAAATTGAAAGCTCAAAAAGTGCTTGTATGTACATATAGCACGAAGCTAAGCCACGTCATGTGGCTTCAAGTACAAAAAATAAGGAAGCTAAGCCACGTCATGTGGCTTCAAGTATAAAAAATAAGAGGAGTATATATACAAGAGGCATGAAGCCAAGCCAGTGGCTTTAAGTACAAAAAAGAGTAGCTAGCACTACTTCTACGACTAATTCTCATTGCCTTCCACGCTCCCTTCTGTGCTCCTTTCTGCGCTCCCTTCTGCGCCTCCTTCTTCGTCTTCCTTGTTGTCTTGTGCACGGGCCTGTAAACAAGGGATAACATATATCAATGTATGAAAAATCAAATCTTTACTTATAATTTTGGCATTATTTAATTACTTTTAAATACCTCGGGGGCTGCTCCAGTAGCTCGGGTATACTACTCCTCAGTAATCAACCCGTCATCATAGAAGTGCCTCCATGTATCTCCTCTGCGATGGTGGCGGTGGTAGGCTGTCTCCATAGGAGTAGAGTATCTGCCCACGATCTCAAGCTGCAAGACGACACAATTTGCGGAGGGATTAGTACAAAGAAACAACCTCCTAATAAACTACATAAGCAATATAATGTGAGATCGATACTTACAAATTGGGCCTTCCATGATTCAACACTACCTGCTCTAAAATGCACGCTTCCATATTCCTCTATCTGGATCCTTCGTGCCTCCACGTGCTGCAGACTGGGGTCCTCCCTTGCTGACTTCATTGCTTTCTTCCACTCACTCTTGTGAGCGGTGTGGGGTGGGCCCCTTGGTGGTTGACCTCCCTCGAGCCTGGCAAGCTCCGCTAGTGCCTGCCTCTTAAGCGAAGATCTTTTATTGCCAAGTATCGTTACAATCTTTGACTTGGCCCATTTATCTGTGAACTGGTGATTGGGGGGGTTAGGATACCTAGAGCGAACAGCAGCGAGGGTCTCATCAGCCAACCTCTTTAGCTAGTCTTTGAAGTGGATAAAGCAATCTCTGTAATTGTTAGCAATTACAGAGTGCATGAAGGCCATGATGTCCTTCCCCCACGCATCTATCAAGATGCCTCCTATTTGAGTGATGTCATAGAATATCGTACCATCACCCGAAGGCATGTCTAAATCATCTGAATCATCATCGTTCCCACCGCCACCCAAAGCACTGTGCCATCCATCCCCCACCGCTCTCCCTGCTACTATGCCTGCTACCGTGTCGTGTCGAGCTCGTATGCTAGCCACTCGTAGCTGGAGACTACATGGGACTACGCTGACTACTCGTAGCTGGAGAACCGAGTCTCGACTACACAGGAGTACGTCGATGGCTCTGCGAGACAGATTGACCTTTTGACGGCATGGGGGAAGGGACATAAGACGGGATGGTAGAAGGGGCATAAGACGGCATGGGAAAAGGAGCATAAGATGGCATAGGAGATGGGCCTACGCTGTGTAGCCGACTGGGCTGTGCTGACTCCACTAGGGTGATCTCAGCTGGTGTGAGATGGTTTGGAGTCTGCAGTGCCGACTCCTGGGGGGTGTTTAGAGTACTCGTCATATACCCGTATAACTCCATAGGACTAGGAGGGCATCCTAAAAGGTTATATAAGTCCCTCCAAATAGAATCCTGGGGATCAGGTGAGCTGGAAGTGCTTCCTGGCCACGTGTTGAACTGGAAAAAAGAAAAAAAATCTATTACTGATGAGCTGAGAAGAAAGGGGAAGGGAAGAGAGGATTACTATCGGAGCGCATCTATAGACGCGTCTGATTAGCACATCTATTTTTATGTATAAGAGCGCGTCTATAAACGTGGTTGTCTGTGTCTGCAAACAGGCTAGACGTGCATTTAGACGTACCTATAGATGCGGTTTTAGACTGAGATGTGCCTATAGACACGCTCTGACAGATAGACTTTTCTAAAAAGTAGAAAAGGACATTACGCTCGATACATAAACGTGACACTAATACCTAAATCATGCGTTTTTTGGATACGAGAAAGTACAAATCCAAAGAGAGCAAACTTCCAAAAAAGATTAACTGCAAAAAGACTTACCTTGGATAGAGGTATGGAAGGTTCTTCTTCTTTTTCAAAGTTGCTTCTCCTCCTTGTTCGTCCTCCTCTCCTTTAAGCTTGGAAGTAAGTGTGGGTGCCTTCCTCTTAAGTGTAAGCTTGGAAGTAAGTATGGGAGCCTTCCTCTTAAGCATCAAAACTGTGGATCTGCTAATAAGGAAGCAAGCAAGCCGCGCGAAGTATAAGTAATGTGAAGAAAAGCAATGCGAGCGCGCTAAAAGTAGGTTTAAAAGCCACATCTATAGGTGCATCTAAAAGTGCATCTATAGGTGCGTCTAAATACACAGAGTAGACGTGGTTTTGGACGCACTTTTATATGCGCTTTTAGATGCGCTTTTAGACACACCTTTAGATGTGCCATAGAGTTTAAAATTAAACATTTGAAGAAGAGCAAATTTGGTGGATTGTTTGTTTGTAGGATGTCTTCATCTTCAATAAGTAGCTCCAGTGAGGATGAATCCCTATATATCCACCATCGCGAAATGTGGTTGGAGAAAAAAATCAAATGTCTGTGTGATCGATGTCGAGGAAACATGTATCGTGCACGCAGGATTACACTCAATCACATCTCAAAGTATGGAGAATTGGATGTGATCGCATCCATGCATATGTCAACGATTGCATTTTGTTTCGTGGACTACATAAGGATGCAAGAGAGTGTCCTACTTGTGGAGAGGCAAGATATAGAGCAGATTTCAAAACTTTGGACGTGCCTCATAAGGTTCTGCGACATTTTCCCATAATCACTCGCATCCAACATATTTTCAAGTGCAAATCTATTGCAGAGCTCATGTCATGGCATTCCTCCCATCGATCAACTGATGGCAAGTGGAGAACTCCCGCGGACTCTCAAGCATGGAAGCATATTGAAGACACATGGCCAAGCTTTAAGGAAGAACCTAGGAGCTTGAGACTTGGATTGGGTATGGACAGTGTGAACCCATTTGGTCTCCAAAGCACGTCTTACAGTGTATGGCTAGTGATATTGGTGAATTACAATCTTCCACCCTCTATGGCTATTAAGAAAGGATATGTTATGCTATCCCTTCTAATTCCAGGGAAACATAAAGTCAAAAACCCTGATGTTTATTTGGAGCCTTTGATTGATGAGCTAGAGATACTTTGGAGAGGTATCGAGGTGCATGATGTGAGCAGGCCTCCCTCGTCACGAGACTTCAACTGCAAAGCAGTCTTGATGTGGACGATGCATGACTTCCCAGGCTATGGCGAGCGTTCAGGTAAGCATTGCATTTTTTAATTATGAATAGGCAAAGGACGTGGCACCCTAAACCCACCTTCCACTCTTAATTGCATCTATTGTTTCAGGTCTCACTACATCGGGTTACCATGCATTTCCTGTTTGTGGTCCTTCGCTAGTTGCCTCACGGGCAGACGCATTGAATAAGGTCATCTATGAGAATCACCATCGATTTCTCCCACCTGATCATCCTAGATATGTTGCCCCTTCGAATGAAGTCCTCCCACAATCACTCACCGCGGGAGATTGGATGAGAATTTAGGATGGTTCCATGACTCCTCCACCACTTGGCATGAGCCGGTAAGGGTTGATAACTATTGTGTGCTATATTGGCCGGAAGTAAAGATTGCCCGCTAACACTTTATTTTGTTTAGATACTCCATCTTTTATCTTTTGCCATATTAGTCCCACCTCAAGATCAATCACTTGCTTGATCCCATGCATATCTTCAAGAATGTGGCATCTACCATTTGGGAGCATTTGAATGGGACACGAGATTCCATAGGCATAAGGGAGGATCTACGTACCACAGGGAGGATGTGTGAAGCTTGGCCACAAGAGAGACCAAATGGGCATGTTTTTTTACCTCGTGCACCGTGGACGTTATCAAAGCTAGAGATGGCGATGGTGAAGCGCGCTATTACTACAATTCGTACTCCCACTGGATGCATGAGGTGTTTGAAGGGAGCCTTTACAAAGAGCAAGAAAAGAGGTGTAGAGCAATTATATGGCTTAAAATCTCATGATTGGCACAAGATGCTCCAAGTAAGTATTTTATGTACATAATATCTTTTTCCTTTTAAATTTATGAGTGAATAATTATAAGTAACTAATCAACCAACTCCTCGTGGGTTCAGTTCATACTACCAACTAGCATTTCACGTAGTGCATCGAAGGATGTGAAAGATTGTATTTACAAGATGGGTGAGCTTGTGAGGTACTTTACATGATATAAAATATGATGCGTATCAATGCTCCATGCAAGTTTGAATGCATATTGCTAATATGCTGTACATTTTCATTTCTAGATATGTGAGCTCAAAGGAAATAGATCCCACCATGCTTGAGAATGCTCGAGTTATGTCAATGGAGGTGGTTTGTTTAGTGGAGGAGACATTTCCACATTCTATTCTCACAAGCCAACTACATCTTATAGTGCATTTGGTGGATGAGATTCACAACAACACAAAGCAACTATAGACGTGCTTGGTAGACATGCAAAATAGCGGGCGTGTCTATAGGCCTTGCTCTAGTAGAGAAATTACGGGTGCATCTATAGGCGTAGCTAAACGCTCGTTTATTTGCGCGTAAATCATCGCGTCTATTTGCACGTTTAACCTGAGAAAATACGGGCCCATCTAACATCCCGTTTATTAGTGCATCTATTTGCGCGTATATTTGCGCGTTTATTTACACGTTTACACTGAGACTCAGACGTGCATTTAGACGCGTAAATAGACGCGCTCCAGAGAATACAGAAAGTGAGATTTTGGTGTACATCATTGCTTTCCAAACATTTCCCATGATTACCAAAGCACATAATTTTTTGCAAGCCCACATATACAAGAATTAAGTGAAATGAGGAGAATGAGACAATATGTAAAATAGTTTTGCCAATATCAATTGTGGGGCTACGGTTCAATCTCATCCTCAATGAGATCAACCCTTGCCAAACTATCTACTTCAAAATCCAAAAAAGTGTTTAGATCTACAAATACATTCAACCCACTACTACTTGTGCCACTCATGTGCTCATCGAAATCAACATCTCCAATGGTAGGCTCGTCCTCACGGGTAATGCCGGCCTCAATATCTATATCTCCTATCTCATGATCATTCTCCTCTCTTGTATCACGGTCATCATCACATCCATGGCCATGATCATCCTCCATACGCTCCATATTAGTAAATGTACTATACATCACTTTGGAACGTGGCATATTAGGTATGACATGCCACCATCTATTATTATCCACCATTGGTTGATAGACAACCTAATTCAAACACAAATACAATCATGTTACTTTTCTTGCATCAAATATTTAAAAGCGAGTATTTTTATGTGTGTGCACAGTACCTGTTCACATTGTTGCGGTAGTACTAGTGTGTCCTTCCTACTTTGCCAAAACTTTGTGGAGTCAATAGTTACAAAGCCACTTGCATGGCGTTTGATTGTTGCATTAGGGCCTCTTTCCACCACGTCCTTAAACCACTTTACATCCAAAACATACACAAAGAAGCGTCGAAAGTCAAGCATAATGATATCTTGGATTATGCCACAATAATCATCCATGGCTCCATTGGCTCCCTCAAAGCTAGCAATGACGCCGCAATCTTGTGTGTTTCTCTTATCATCAATCCGTTGTGTTCAAAAATGCTTGCCCTCACACCATATAGCATTGAACATAGTGCACTACACCAAGAAAAAATCAATTAAATAAGCAATCTAAATTATAAAAAGCTCCTAACTTATGCATAACATTCTATATACCGACCTTGCTCATGCATCCCCTAGCATACTCCCATTCTTCCATTGTGATATGCATCCCCTCGTCTTTCTCTGCATTCTCCATTTCATCAAGTAGCCAATCCACATGAATATCCTTTGGAAGTGCTCTTAGACGCTGAGGGTATGGCACACGAGATCCGTGGTGTGTACGAAAGAGGGCCCTTTCTTCTTGTCTTCTTGCCTTTGCATCCTCGTATCTTGTCACCCATCTTTTCATCACATCGCTATTAAGCACGCAAAAGAGGTTGATACTATTACGCAACTCCGTGTCTATTACTTTGTTGCGTCCTTTTCCTTGAGGCACAATAGAGGTCATCCTTAGGTCTTCATCATCTCTCCATAGTCGTGGGAGAGAGCTATCCACATCAACAAGAAACTCAGAAATATATACAAGTGACTCTTGTACCAACCAACCCTCAGCCATGCTACCTTCGGGTCTTGCATTTTATTTCACGAAGCCCTTCAACGTCTTCATGAAGCGCTCGAGGAAGAACAACCATCATGCATGTATAGTACCACATATAGCAATCTCATCCGCTAAATGTACTATGAGATGTAGTTGGCTTGTGAGAATAGAACGTGGAAATGTCTCCTCCACTAAACAAACCGCCTCCACTGACATAACTCGAGCATTCTCAAGCATGGTGGGATCTATTTCCTTTGAGCTCACATACCTCACAAGCTCGCCCATCTTGTAAATACAATCTTTCATGTCCTTTGATGCACTACGTGAAATGCTAGTAGGTAGTATGAACTGAACCCGCGAGGAGGTGGTTGATTAGTTGCTTATAGCTATTCACTCACAAATTTGAAAGGAAAAAGATATTATGCATATAAAATACTTACTTGGAGCATCTTGTGCCAATCATAAGATTTCAAGCCATATAATTGCTCTACACCTCTTTTCTTACTCTCTGTAAATGCTCCCTTCAAACACCTCATGCATCCAGTGGGAGTACGAATTGTAGTAATAGCGCGCTTCACCGTCGCCATCTCTAGCTTTGATAACATCCACGGTGCACGAGGTAAAAAAACACACCCATTTGGTCTCTCTTGAGGCCAAGCTTCACGCATCCTCCCTGTGGTACGTAGATCCTCCCTTATGCCTGCCGAATCTCGTGTCCCATTCAAATGCTCCCAAATGGTAGATGCCACATTCTTGAAGATATGCATGGGATCGAGCAGGTGATTGATCTTGAGGTGGGACCAATATGATAAATGATAAAAGATGGAGTATCTAAACAAAATAAAGTGTTAGCGTGCAATCTTTACTTTCAACCAATATAGCCAATCTTTACTTCCAGCCAATAGTTACAAATCCTTACCGGCTCATGCCAAGTGGTGGAGTCATCGTGGAACCGTCCCAAATTCTCATCCAATCTCCCGCGGTGAGTGATTGTGGGAGGACTTCATTCCAAGGGACAACATATCTAGGATGATCAGGTGGGAGAAATCGATGGTGATTCTCATAGATGACCTTATTCAATGCGTCTGCCCGTGAGGCAACTAGCGAAGGACCACAAATAGGAAATGCATGGTAACCCGATGTAGTGAGAGCTGAAACAATAGATGCAATTAAGAGTGGAAGGTGGGTTTAGGGTGCCACGTCCTTTGCCTATTCATAATTAAAAAATGCAATGCTTACCTGAACACTCGCCATAGCGTGGGAAGTCATGCATCGTCCACATCAAGACTGCTTTGCAGTTGAAGTCTCGTGACGAGGGAGGCCTGCTCACATCATGCACCTCGATACCTCTCCAAAGTATCTCTAGCTCATCAATCAAAGGCTCCAAATAAACATCAGGGTTTTTGACTTTATGTTTCCCTGGAATTAGAAGGGACAGCATGACATGTCCTTTCTTAATAGCCATAGAGGGTGGAAGATTGTAATTCACCAATACCACTAGCCATACACTGTAAGACGTGCTTTTGAGACCAAATGGGTTCACACCGTCCATACCCAATCCAAGTCTCAAGCTCCTAGGTTCTTCCTTGAAGCTTGGCCATGTGTCTTCAATATGCTTCCACGCAGGAGAGTCCGCGGGAGTTCTCCACTTGCCATCGGTTGATCGATGGGAGGAATGCCATGACATGAGCTCTACAATAGATTTGCACTTGAACATATGTTGGATGCGAGGGATTATGGGAAAATGTTGCAATACCTTACGAGGCACGTCCAAGGTTTTGAGATCTACTCGATATCTTGGCTCTCCACAAGTAGGACACTCTCTTGCATCCTTATGTAGTCCACGAAACAAAACGCAATCGTTGACACATGCATGGATGCGCTTGTAATCTAATCCTCCAAGAGAGGTCACATGTTGCCTTGCCATATCTCTTGAGGTCGGTAATTTATTCTCCCTTGGAAGCATTTTACACAATAGCCTACACGTGAAGACCATAAATGAGGAAAAGCATTCGAGTAATTGACCCACTAGCATAATTCACCATGTTTGCAAAATCGACTTTAAAGCTTACTTGAGTAATGCATTCAAACTTGCATTGCTCCATCCATAGATGGTTTGCAAGTTTAGTAACTCAAGGGAGGCACGTAGAACAGAGAATGTGCACCCCTCAAACAGTGGAGTCGATGCTGCGGTCAAAAGATCATCCTGCTCCATGCTATTATCCCTCCCTTAATGGACATATAAATCCCGCACCATATCATCAAACACCTCCTCCTCCATGGGTTCATGAGGTAATGGCGGAGGGCTACTATCACCATCACTCCATGCATCCGTAACGGTCCCTCCTGAAGATCCCACCTCATATCACCGACGCTTTGCCTCCTCACGATGGGCATAGGGTAACATGTGCGGGTGTGGCACTGCATCCTGTATCAAATTAAAATGGGATCATAACTCAAACATATGAACACCCATAGGTATCTCAATCAACCTTAACTTACAAACCCTTACCCTGTTTATGGTCACATCCCATTCTCCATACTTTGAGATATGATTGAGCGTAATCCTGCATGCACGATACATGTTTCCTCGACATCGATCACACAGACATTTGATTTTTTGCTCCAACCACATTTTGCAATAGTGGATACAGAGGGATTCATCCTCACTGGAGCTACTTGTTGAAGATGGAGACATCCTACAAACAAACAACCCACCAAATTTACTCTTCTTCAAATGCTTAATTTAAACTCTGTGTTGCGTCTATCGCCGCGTCTAACATCGCGTCTAACTGTGCATCTAAACGCGCGTCTACTCTATGTATTTAAACGCGCCTGTAGACGCGCTAATAGACGCGACTATAGACGCATCTACTCTGTGTATTCAGATGCGACTATAGACGCACTAATAGACGCGACTATAGACATGGCTTTTAAACCTGCTTTTCGGCGCGCTGCTCGCTTTGCTTTTCTTTTCATTACTTAAACTTCGCGAGCGGCTTCCTTCCTTCTTTATTAGCAGTTCTATAGATTCGAAGCTTAAGAGAGAGCCTCCCATACACAGTTCCAAGCTTTCATTCAAGAGAAAGGGACCGTACCTACACTTGCTTCCAAGCCTAAAGAAGAGGAGGAGTACAAACAAGGAGAAGAAACAAGTTTGGAAAAGAAAGATCCTTCCATACCTTTTTCCAAGTAAGTCCTTTTGAAGTTGTTCTTGCTTACTCTTTCCAGTTTTGTACTTTCTCGCATCCACGAAACGCAGGATCTAGGTATGAGCGACACGTTCTTTTTTCGGGCGCAACGTCCTTTTCGACTTTTTAGTATTCTTGCCTATCGGAGCGCGTCTATAGGCGCGTCTGAGGGTGCGTCTAAATGCGCATCTACAGGCGTGTCTATCCGTGCGTCTGGCTTGTTACAGACACACACAGACGCGTATATAGACGCTCACACAGACACCGTGTTAAACGGAGTTTTAAACGCATTGTTAGACGCGCTTTTAAACGCGTTGTTAGACGGATTGTTAGACGGCCTGTTAGACGTGCTTGTAAACGCACTGTTAGACGGATTGTTGAACGGACTGTTAGACGCGCTTTTACTTGAATTATTAAACGCTTTGTTAGACGCGTTTATAGACGCGCAGATCAGACGGGTCTATAGACACGCTCTGAAAAGCCTCTTTTTTTTTCCCCTTTCTTCTCAGCTTCCAAAGTAATAGATTTGTTTCCTATTTTCCAGTTCAACATGTGGCCAGGAAGTGCTTCTAGCTCACCTGATCCGCGGGAATCGATTTGGAAGGATTTATATAATCTTTTAGGGCACCCTCCTAGTCCTGCGGAGTTATACAGGTATATGACGGGTACCCTTAACACTCCCCAGGAGTTGGCACTACAGACTCCGAGCCACCCCACACCGCCTGAGATCACCCCAGCGGAGTCTGCACAGCCGTCTTATGCCCCTTCCCCCGTACCGTCTTATGCCCCTTCCCCCATGCCGTCTTATGTCCCTTCTGCCATCCCATCTTATGCCCCTTTCCCCATGCCGTTAGGAGGTCCTTCTATCGCGGCGAGCCGTCAACGTACTCCCCAGCCATCGAGACTCGGTTCTCCAGCTACGAGTGATCAGCGTAGTCCTATGCAGTCCCCAGCTACGAGTGGCCAGCGTACGAGCTCGACACGACAGGGTAGCAGGCGTAGTAGTAGGGAGAGTGGTGGCGGATGCATGGCACAGTGCTTTGGGCCATGTGGCGGTAAGGAGGAGGATGATTCAGATGATTTAGACGTGCCTCTAGGTGATGGTACGATTTATTATGACATCACTCAGACAGGAGGCATCTTGATGGATGCGCGGGGGAAGGACATCATGGCCTTCATGCGCTTTGTAATTGCTAACAATTACAGAGATTGCTTTATCCACTATAAAGACCACCCAAAGAGGTTGGTTGATGAGACCCTCGCTACTGTTCGCTCTAGGTATCCTAACCCCCCCAATCACCAGTTCACAGATAAATGGGGGAAGTCAAAGATTGTTACGATACTTAGCAATAAAAGATCTTTCCTTAAGAGGCAGACACTAGCAGAGCTTGCCAGGCTTGAGGCAAGTCAACCTTCAAGGGGCCCGCCCCACACCGCTCACAAGCGTGAGTGGAAGAAGGCAATGAAGTCAGCGAGGGAGAAGCCCAGTCTGCAGCACGTGGAGGCACGGAGGATCCAGATGGAGGAATATGGAAGCACGCATTTTGGAGCAGGGGGTGTTGAATTATGGGAGGCCCAATTTGTAAGTATCGATCTCAAATTATATTGCTTATGTAGTTTTATTAGGAGGTTGGTTGTTTCTTTGTACTAATCCCTCCACAAAGTGTATCGCGGTCATGCAGCTTGAGATCGTGGGCAGATACCCTACTCCAGTGGAGACAGCCTACCACTGCCACCATCGCAGAGGAGATACATGGAGGCACTTCTATGATGACGAGTTGATTACTGAGGAGCAGTATACCCGAGCTACTGGACAGGCCCCCTAGGTATTTGAAAGTAATTAAATAATGCCAAAATTATAAGTAAAGATTTGATTTTTCATACATTGATATATGTTGTCCCTTGTTTACAGGCCCGTGCACAAGACGATGAGGAAGAGGAGGAAGGAGGCACAGAAGGGAGCGCAGAAGGGAGCGTGGAAGGGAGCGAGGACCTAGAGAACATAGATTAGTCATATAAGTAATGCTAGCTACTCTTTTTTGTACTTAAAGCCACTGGCTTGGCTTCGTGCCTCTTGTATATAGACTCCTCTTATTTTTTATACTTGAAGCCACATGACATGGCTTAGCTTCCTTATTTTTTGTACTTGAAGCCACATGACGTGGCTTAGCTTCGTGCTATATGTATATACAAGCACTTTTTGAGCTTTCAATTTTATTGCGTTTTGGAGTTGTAATATTTTATTTGGAATTGTAATTAAAATGCAGTTGGCTGTAAGAATTGAATTACACAATGTGGATATGGGATTTTTGTAACTATATAGCATACACAACATACACACTATTCTGTAAAATTAAAAAAAAAAAAAAAGGCGCATCTATCAATGCGTTTAAAAACACGTTTATATTCGCGTCTGTCTGTTCGATTTGCATCTATACACGCGTCTATAAAAGCGTTTATAAGCGCATCTATTTATGCGTCTTTGTGCACGTCTATACTCGCATAAGTCTGATATATAGATGCGCAATTAGACGCGGGTCTCCAGACGCACAAATAGATGCGCAAATAGACGCCGTAAGTTTTTATTTTAGTTCATGAAACGCGTCTATGCGCGCGTCTATGGGTGCTTTGTCTTGTTGTGATTGCTATATGCGGTACTATACATGCATGATAGTTCTTCTTTCTCGAGCGCTTCATGAAGACCTTGAAGGGCTTCGTGAGACAAAATGCAAGAACCAAATGTAGCATGGCCGAGGGTTGGTTGGTACAAGAGTCACTTGTATATATTTCTGAGTTTCTTGTTGATGTGGATAGCTCTCTCCCACGACTATGGAGAGATGATGAAGACCTAAGGATGACCTCTATTATGCCTTAAGGGAAAGGACGTAACAAAGTAATAGACACAGAGTTGCATAATAGTATCAACCTCTTTTGCGTGCTTAATAGTGATGTGATGAAAAGATGGGTGACAAGATACAAGGATGCAAAGGCAAGACAAGAAGAAAGGGCCCTCTTTCGTACACACCACGGATCTCATGTGCCATACCCTCAGTATCTAAGAGCACTTCCAAAGGATATTCATGTGGATTGGCTACTTGATGAAATGGAGAAAGCAGAGAAAGACGAGGGGATGCATATCACAATGGAAGAATGGGAGTATTCTAGGGGATGCATGAGCAAGGTCGGTATATAGAATCTTATGTGTAAGTTAGGAGCTTTTTATAATTTAGATTGCTTATTTAATTGATTTTTTATTGGTATAGTGCACTATGTTCAATGCTATATGATGTGAGGGCAAGCATTTTCGAACACAACGGATTGATGATAAGAGAAACACACAAGATTGCGGCGTCATTGCTAGCTTTGAGGGAGCCAATGGAGCCATGGATGATTATTGTGGCATAATCCAAGATATTATTATGCTTGACTTTGGACGCTTCTTTGTGTATGTTTTGGATATAAAGTGGTTTAAGGACGTGGTGGAAAGAGACCCTAATGCAACAATCAAATGCCATGCAAGTGGCTTTGTAACTATTGACTCCATAGAGTTTTGGCAAAGTAGGAAGGACACACTAGTACTACCGCAACAATGTGAACAAGTACTGTGCACACATATAAAAATACTCGCTTTTAAATATTTGATGCAAGAAAAATAACATGATTGTTTTGTGTTTGAATTAGATTGTCTATCAACCAATGGTGGATAATAATAGATGGTGGCATGTCATACCTATTATGCCACGTTTCAAAGTGATGTATAGTACATTTACTAATATGGAGTGTATGGAGGATGATCATGGCCATGGACGTGATGATGACTGTGATACGAGAGAGGAGGATGATCATGAGATAGGAGATACAGATATTGAGGCCATTACCCGTGAGGACGAGCGTACCATTGGTGATGCTGATTTCGATGAGCATATGAGTAGCACAAGTAGTAGTGGGTTGAATGTATTTGTAGATCTAA
The DNA here is from genome assembly GCF_047967505.1 of Dipteris shenzhenensis. Lineage (NCBI taxonomy): Eukaryota > Viridiplantae > Streptophyta > Polypodiopsida > Gleicheniales > Dipteridaceae > Dipteris > Dipteris shenzhenensis. The sequence goes on along the minus strand of NC_141608.1, from coordinate 46,415,865 downwards.
ACACTTGTTTGGATTTTGAAGTAGATAGTTTGGCAAGGATTGATCTCATTAAGGATGAGATTAAACCGTAGCCCCATTATTGATATTGGCAAAAATATTTTACATATTGTCTCATTCTCCTCACCTCACTTAATTATTGTATATGTGGGCTTGCAAAAAAGCATTGATGTTTTTGTTAAAATTATGTCTTTGGTAATCATGGGCAATGTTTGGAAAGCAATGATGTACACTAAAATCTCACTTTTTATATTCTCTGGTTTGTGTCTATCTACGTGTCTAAATGCGCATCTAATTCTCTGTGTAAATGTGCAAATAAACGCGCTAATACACGCGTAAATAGATGCACTGATAAACACGATGTTAGACGGGTCCATATTTTCTCAGTTTAGATGCGCAAATAGACGTGTTAATACACACACAAATAGATGAGTTGTTAGACGTGCCCATAATTTCTCTACTAAAGCAACGCCTATAGACGCGCCTATTATTTTGTGTGTCTACTAAGCGCGTCTATAGTGACTTTGTGTTGTTGTGAATTGGGCCTCGTGCAATATCCAAATGGCGATACATGCATGCATAGACACGGAGCTAAAGCTCCACAGCATTTTGCGTCTGGTGCAGACGAGCCACGACCCACCATAATGCCAACTGATAGAGATGACATTAGTTGGCGCTGCCATTGATAATAGATAATCTGTGACAAGTAGTTACTTGCAACTAGAGTCTCGAAGCGTAAACAGTTTAACGTGTTCTCCCTCTCCATAGTCCACATCTGTCATCCGTGGCTCCTGTCTCCCACGTCTTCCAGGTACATATATATCCCTTGAAATTGTGCCATCCCCGTCTCACAGTGAATTGTTGTAGACTGTAGCTCCAGTGTCTAATTCGTCGCTGGCTACTCCCATGTTCTCACCATCTCTACAGACACAGACCCTGCATGATCAGATTTTCGTAAGACAATAGTCGTCGTAGCTCAGCTTTATACGCTCAAGTGAATTACTGTAGCTCGAAGTCAACTAAAGCTATAGGAAAAGCGTAGGTGCTCCTCTTTTCCATGTTATAGCCAGGCATAAGTTCATAGCTGAATCAACTGCATTGGCTGACCGGCTCTTTCACACACCAAAGCATTTTTGTTCCCTGAAATTGCTTAACCACGTACGTTGCAGCACGGGAAAGAGGCATTGTTACTACTCTTTTGCATGATGGATGAACGTAACGTCGCAATATGCAGAGCGAAATGCGTATTGCAAGATTAGGGTAATTCTAATTGTGTATTAGAATAATCACGTGAGAGGCGTGCACGATAGCCTACTGACGAACTACAATAACTGAATAACTGACGTTGTCACATCCATAAGGCCTCGAGCCTTCTCTGAACAAATCGCTTCTTCTTTGTCTCCCTTCTTGGCTCGCTCTCATCTCTCCCACTCTCCTCTCTCTCTCGCATGCATGCAAGTTTGTTTCCCTTCGCTCTCAACATGGTATCACAAGGTCACTTCAAGTGACACCTATCCTAACCCACCTAACTACTCCTCTCTGAAGTCTGCAGACGAAACAGATTCTCATGAGGCTGCTGCCCGAGTTGATCTTTATAGAGTCTTCATTACGCGTTAGCACCTTTGCTAAAGTGTCTCAAGTGATCCTTGATAGATTCAAACCACCCAAGTTTCGAAAATCTGTCCCCTTGAAATGGCTTCATCCTCCAAAACGACCAAATGAGTCTACGGCATCGACAAACTGACAAACTCTAATTACTGCCTGTGGTCCATCAAAATGAAAGCGATTCTCCAACGCTCGGACCTCTTGGCTATTGTTGATGGAACCTATGCTGATCCGGATCAGGGTGATGCTGCGGGTCATAAATCCTGGCTACTCATCAATGCCAAGGCACACTCAGATATTATACTCCACTGTGGTGACTCGCAACTTCAACTAGTACACTCGCTTGACACAGCGACGGAAGTCTGGGAGAAGCTTAAAGCCTCATATGACCACGTGGACATTGCCACATAGGTAAATGCCCACTGAAAGCTTCTGTTCCTTCAACTCGAGGACAATGAGTCAGTCCCCGACTTCCTTGATCGTTGGCGGGGATTACTCGATGAGGCTGTCACTACTACATATGCATCCTATTGCGACGTTTACGTACCGACGATTAGCGCCCGCTTAGCGTTAATCGTCGGTATAAAAATCGGGTGTCATAAATCGTCGCTATATAGCGACTTTTACTAAGCGTCACTATATAGCGACGTTAGTAAAAGTCGCTATATAGCGACTTTTAAAAGTCGCTATATAGCGACACTGAGACACTAAATTATAGCGACGTTTTACAGAGAGGTTTTTTTTTTTTTTTAGCCTTAAAATTTATTTTCTTCCAATGACAAAATTTTTTAAATTTTCATACATGTTTGAGCTCATAGAGAATGAAAAAATGAGAGCATGTACATCAAGCCTTTGAAGCTCATATATTCATGTCCAAGTTTGAGATGAGAAAAATCAAATTAAATAAGAGCATTTACATCAACTGTTTCATCTTGAGCCAAGTCTAAGGCGCCAAGTAAGTCTATCTCCAACTCTATACCGAGTTGATCTCCTATATCATCATCGTACTCTAGCATCGTACGTTCACCTAAAAGTATTTGATCATCTTCTTCAATTAAGCTTAAGTGTGGTGATTGATCTTGACGATTGTTGTCTTCCTCGTCAATATTGTGATCTCCATCCTCCTCCCGTGCGATGTCATTATGCGCATCTTCCTCTTGCCTCATATGGTGATCTACATCTTCTTCGCTAGATTCATCAATTGGATCCGGCATTGGTAGTGGCATCTCCATATCCACATCTCGATCTTCAAAAATCTGCTTACTTCGTGGTGCAACTTGGATCACGTACCACCATCTTGGATCAGAACGATCCGGATGAAAAACCACCTATATTGAAGATGAAAAATCACGTGCCAAATGTCGTCAATTATATATATATCAATGGACTTAAAAAACGAAAGCTTCGACTAATTAAATCATTAGTATGCACCTGCTCACAGTGCTCGGGAAGAACAAAAGTATCACTTTCATCGGTCCAATGTTTGGTGGAGTCTATTGCAAAGAGACCGCTACCATCTTTTCTCACAGTTGCATGGGGACCGTTGTAAGTAGTTCTAAACCATTTTACATCAAGAATGAAAATAGTAAATCGTCTGAAATCAATTTCATAGATGTCGCATATGGTTCCACAATAATCCAACTGTGAGGAGAGAAGATTGGTATCCGAAGCACTTGCTCGGCTATCTTGTGTGAAGTTAGCCATGACTCCACAATCATCTGTGACTCTCTTTGAATCGATGCGTTCTACGCGAAAATGTCGTCCATATGACCATAATGCACTTTACTTTTTGTACTGTAAAAGAGCATCATTAAAACAATGAAGATGCACCTATTTTATAGCATATATTGCCACAAATAATTACTTAATTACATCAAGAGATAAGAAACTTACATGCACCATACATCCAGATGATAACTCCCGCTCGCGCTCGTTTATTGTCTCTCCATCACGTTCGGCTTTACGTATAGCTAGTTGTAGCCAATCAAGTGACATGTGAGTAGGGAGAAGAGTCAGATCTTGTGGATATGGTTGTGATCGCCTGTACATTACTCTGAATCTCGTCCTTGCATTTATTCTTTCTGCTTTGGCCACTTCATATCTCTCAATCCACTTCTGCATCTCAGGGCTATTGAGGATACAAAACTTATTGAATTTCTCCATTTGCTCTTCGCTCATCTTTCTTTCAATCCCTTTTCCTTGGGGGACCTCGCCAATGATGCGATCATCATCCTTGTTGTGCCAAGCTTGCGGCATATCAGGATCCGTGGATGCAAGAAACTCTGTGATATATACTAATGACTCTTGCACAAGCCATCCCTCTGCCATGCTTGCTTCTGGTCTTGCTCTTTGTCTTACAAACCCCTTTAAAGTTTTCATAAACCGCTCGAGAAAAAACATCCATCGATTATGAACGGTACCTGCTATAGCCACCTCATCAACTATGTGCACAAGCAAGTGGACTTGAGTTGTCATAATGCTTGAGGGAAAGTGCTTCTCAAGCAAGCATACGGCTTCGATGGATTCCACCCTAGCCTTCTCGATGCTTGATATAGAGATCTCTTTTTGAGATATCCACCTATTTCACATGTCCATGCATATGTAAGATATTTGAGATATCCACCTATTTCACATGTCCATGAAGAAAATACATAATGCGAATTGATAGTAAGCATACCTCACAATACCACAGATCTTGAATATAGCATTTCTAACATCTTCTTGTAAGCACCCTTTTATTGTAATTGGAAGGATGAACTATCAAAGCAACAATGAAATCATGTCAACAATATAACATAATAATAATTACGCTAATGCATCACTATTATTGGTACACTAATTCTACTTAGAATACCTGTAAGACCTTGTGCCAATCATGGGACTTGAGGCCACTAAGCTTATTGTCCTTTGAAAATGCTCCTTTCAAGCAACGCATGTACCCTGTCGGTGTTTGAAAAGAGGCAATGTCTGCCTTGATCGCTGCCTCCTCCCTCGTAGAGAGGATCCACGTTGCTTTCGGGAGGACAACTTTTCCTGAAGCATGCACTTGGGGCCACAAACGAGACATCCTATTCATAGCACGCAAGTCTTCTCGCACTCCTCTCGAGTCCTTGGAACCAACCAAGTGTGCCCAAATGGTAGCCCCCACATTCTTAAAGATATGCATGGGATCCAAGAGATGATTGATTTGTAACTGACCCCAATAAGGAAGCTCGTGAAAGATCGATAGCCTCTTCATACCAGGAGGAGGTTCCTCTCCATTCTCCCTCCAAGCTTGAATCCAATCACTTGCTTTCAAATATGATGGTGGTGGATCAAGCTGACCTCCACGTGCGAGATGGTCGAGCGGAAGGTATCGAGCATGACCTTCATAAACATTTTTCCTCATGTGTTTGGAGTAGCGTGCAAGCGATTTCAGAGCGGGTCCACAAACAGGACAAGCATGGTACCCACTTGTAACAAGCCCTGCACGCGTGCATGAATATGTTAGTACAAGACATGCGTGCAAAAGAGAGTAAAAAAAGCATAATCCCTCATTGTACATGTAAAGACATAACCATGTACCTGCGCACTCTCCATATCCTGGGTAGTCATGCATGGTCCACATCAAGATACCCCTGACTAAAATATCATTGGTATGCCTAGGTGGCTCTCTCGCAATGTCCGGCCACTGATTATCTATGTACTTCCAAGCCACACAATCTGCGGGAATCCTCAATGTGTGATCAGTGGACCGATGAGATGCATGCCATGTCATCAACTCTGCTATGGATTTGCATCGAAACATGTGTTGTATTCTTGCAATGATGGGAAAGTGTCTTAAGACCTTTACCGGTATCCTCTCACCCTGCAAGTCATCTCTATATCATTGTTCCCCACACTTTGGACAACTAGCCAAATCTCCATGCTCACGACGAAAGAGAATACAATCATTACGGCAAGCATGGATGGTATCATAATCCATACCCACCATTGTTAGCATCTTTTTCGCTTCATCTCTTGATGCGGGCATGGTATTTGGTGCAGGCAACATCTTTTGGAGCAACCTATGACAAAGACACTATCCAAATGATGATTCTCAAAACAAACAATATCCAAATAATGAGTCAATCAAATTAATGCAAGGGCTAACCTCATTAAGGCCGAGACACTTATATCCGACCACCCATACTGTACTTGTAGATTCAAGATTGAGAGACAAGCACGTAGTTTAGACATCCTGGCACCCTCGTACAATTGTGTTGATTGCAACTCTCGCATTTTCACCTCAGACTTTGACATCACGTGTACGTGGGATGTAGTGCCCCTAAAAATGGAATCCATCATGTCGACCATACCCTCATCGTCATCTGGGAGACTATAGTCTTGTTGAAAGTGAGAAGGTATATGTATACCCTCGTCACCCTCGTCATCCTGTCATAAGCTCATTCGTGTAAATAGAAGATCTTCTAATTCCGGGTATACAATAAGATTGCGAACTTAAATAGCTTTGACTTACCGATGATCCATCAACATGTGCAACACCAACGGGGGGTACTGGTTCTGGCTCCTCCCCATACATCCGCAAGTGGCGCATGATAATACGACATTGATGTCGTACTTCTCGCTTGCAATGAGTGCAATGATAATATAACCTCTCCATAAGCCACTTCGTGCTCCCGGGCATCGGCGCATCATCAAGCTTCCACTCGTCCCTTCCATCTACACTTATAAAACCAAAACATAAGCATGAAGAGGAGATGTACACAATTATGAGCATAGCATGTTTAATTTGAGCTTCTCTTGAGGCTATATAAAAAGAATGACATCGCTATATAGTAAGGATTGAAACAAAAAATCCTATATAGTAAGGCTATGTAGTAAGAGGAGATATTGACAATTATAGGCATAGCATGTTTGAGCTTCACAAGGGGCCACATTAAAAAATAAACAGTAAGCGTCGCTATATAGCGATGCTCTGTTCCGTCGCTATATAGCGACGATTTTAATTTAAAACGTCGCTATATAGCGACGCTTTAAATTAAAAACGTCGCTATATAGCGACGAATAAGCGTCGCTATATAGCGACAAATAAGCGTCGCTATATAGCGACGCTTTAAATTAAAAACGTCGCTATATAGCGACGAATAAGCGTCGCTATATAGCGACGCTGTGGGTTAAAACCCGAAATGCCGAAACCCGCGGCGTTTTGCTCAAAGCTTTCCTAATCTCTCAAGTAAGCTCCCCAAAATCTCCTCCCACCTATTTTCACTGACCTCCCATCTATTCCAAGCAACCTCCTACCCTATTTCCCACTCCTCACCCTTCTCCTACCTCTTGTGCACCCTCTCTCTCCTTTTTCCCTCTTTGGTTTCCAGAAAGAAAGTTCTTCAAAAAGTGAGTTTCTTTCAACAATGTAGGTTGTTTGTTTGTTAGCTTTGGTTTTGTGAGTGTTTCTACTTGTATTGCTAAAGTTTTAAACTAGTTTTCATGCTTGATTAGAAAGGATTCAAACAAAAAACGAAATTTCAAGAAAGAAAGAAAGAAACTCACCTCTTCTTCCTGTATTTCTCTTCCTTCTCTTCCTTCTCTTCTCCTCAATCTCCTCCTTTCCTTGTCTCCTCAATCTTCTCTTTCCTTGTCTCCTTTCAAGAAGTTGCTTTTGTGATCTCCTCTTTCCACTAACATCTTATTTGAAAAAATGGGTTGTTTTCTCTCTTTTGTAGGGCCAGTCCACTACACCGAGCGGGACATACTCTCTCTTTTGTGGGCCCAGTCCACTACACCGAGCGAGACATACTTTTACAGGTAAGTGCTTCCTCTTCTTTCCATTTAAGCTTTTTGTTATTTGCATTGGCCTACAGCTAGCGCCTTAAGCGCTAGCTGCAGTGATGGGCGTAGGAACCCTCTCTTCCCCCTTCTCTTTTCTCATTTTTCCCCCTTCTCTTTTTTCTCTCTTCTCTTATTCTCTCTTTCCCCCTTCTCTCTTTCCCCCTCTCTCTTTTCCCTTCTCTCTTTCCTTTCCCCCTTATTCTCTATTTCCGCATCTCTCTTATTCTCTTATGCTTATGCTTCTCTCATTCCCCCTTCTCTATTTCCCCCTTCTCTCATTCGCATAAGCTCTCTTATTCTCTTATTCTCTTATGCTTATGCTCATTCATGAGCATGAGCTTATGCGTAAGTTTCCGCAAGAGCTTATGCGGAAATAGAGAATGAGAGAAGCATATGCTTCTCTCATTCTCTTTTTTCGCATAAGCTCCTTCTCTCATTCCGCATAAGCTCCTTCTCTATTTCCGCATGAGCATAAGCATGAGCTTATGCTTATGCTTATGCATAAGCATAAGCATAAGCATAAGCATAAGCTCATGCTTATGCTCATGCATGAGCATGAGCTTATGCGCAAGTTTCCGCATAAGCTTATGCGCAAGTTTCCGCAAGTTTCCGCATGAGCTCCTTCTCTTTTTCCGCATAAGCTCCTTCTCTTTTTCCGCATGAGCATAAGCATGAGCTTATGCTTATGCTTATGCTTAAGCTTAAGCATAAGCATAAGCATAAGCTCATGCTTATGCTCATGCGGAAAAAGAGAAGGAGCTTAGCATAAGCATAAGCATAAGCATAAGCTCATGCTTATGCTCATTCATGAGCATGAGCTTATGCGTAAGTTTCCGCATAAGCTCCTTCTCTCATTCCGCATAAGCTCCTTCTCTATTTTCGCATGAGCATAAGCATGAGCTTATGCTTATGCTTATGCTTAAGCATAAGCAAAAGCATAAGCTCATGCTTATGCTCATTCATGAGCATGAGCTTATGCGTAAGTTTCCGCATAAGCTTATGCGGAAATAGAGAATGAGAGAAGCTTATGCTTCTCTCATTCTCTTTTTCCGCATAAGCTCCTTCTCTCATTCCGCATAAGCTCCTTCTCTATTTCCGCATGAGCATAAGCATGAGCTTATGCTCATTCATGAGCATGAGCTTATGCGTAAGTTTCCGATTAAGCTTATGCGGAAATAGAGAATGAGAGAAGCTTATGCTTCTCTCATTCTCTTTTTCCGCATAAGCTCCTTCTCTCATTCCGCATAAGCTCTTTCTCTATTTCCGCATGAGCATAAGCATGAGCTTATGCTCATTCATGAGCATGAGCTTATGCGTAAGTTTCCGATTAAGCTTATGCGGAAATAGAGAATGAGAGAAGCTTATGCTTCTCTCATTCTCTTTTTCCGCATAAGCTCTTTCTCTCATTCCGCATAAGCTCTTTCTCTATTTCTGCTTATGCTCATGCATGAGCATGAGCTTATGCGCAAGTTTCCGCAAGAGCTTATGCGCAAGTTTGCGCAAGTTTCCGCATGAGCTCCTTCTCTTTTTCCGCATAAGCTCCTTCTCTTTTTTCGCATGAGCATAAGCATGAGCTTATGCTCATTCATGAGTATGAGCTTATGCGTAAGTTTCCGCATAAGCTTATGCGGAAATAGAGAATGAGAGAAGCTTATGCTTCTCTCATTCTCTTTTTCCGCATAAGCTCCTTCTCTCATTCCGCATAAGCTCCTTCTCTCATTCTGCATGAGCATAAGCATGAGCTTATGCTCATTCATGAGCATGAGCTTATGCGTAAGTTTCCGATTAAGCTTATGCGGAAATAGAGAATGAGAGAAGCTTATGCTTCTCTCATTCTCTTTTTCTGCATAAGCTCCTTCTCTCATTCCGCATAAGCTCCTTCTCTATTTCCACATGAGCATAAGCATGAGCTTATGCTCATGCTTATGCTCATGCATGAGCATGAGCTTATGCGCAAGTTTCCGCATAAGCTTATGCGCAAGTTTCCGCAAGTTTCCGCATGAGCTCCTTCTCTTTTTTCGCATAAGCTCCTTCTCTTTTTCCGCATGAGCATAAGCTCATGCTTAAGCCCATGAGCATAAGCATAAGCTCATGCGGAAAAAGAGAAGGAGCTTATGCGGAAATAGAGAATGAGAGAAGCATAAGCTTCTCTCATTCTCTATTTCCGCATAAGCTCCTTCTCTTTTTTCGCATGAGCATAAGCATGCGGAAACTCATCCTTCTCATGCTTATGCTCATGCATGTGCATGAGCTTATGCTTAAGTTTCCGCATAAGCTCATGCTTATGCAGAAATAGAGAATGAGAGAAGCATAAGCTCATTCTCTATTTCTGCATAAGCTCATTCTCTATTTCCCACTCTATTTCCCCCTTCTCTCATTTCCCCCTTCTCTCATTCTCTATTTTCCCTCATCTCTTTCCCTTTCTCTCATTCTCTATTTCCTCATTCTCATTCTTTTCTTTCCTTTACATCTTCTTTCCCTCTTATCTTTCCCTCTTTCCTTTCCCTCTTCTTTCCTTTCCCTCTTCTTTCTTCTTGCCTATGCCTATGCCTATGAGAATGCTCATGTTTGTTTATTTATTTTCTGTTTTCGTGTTTGTGTCTATGTTAGACATGGGATCACGTCGCTCATCGGACGAGTACGGACAGCCTCGCAGGAGGAGAGCTCACGATCTATATGCTCCAAAGGACTTTGATTCCTCTCAGGCGACTACCCCGAGGAGTACCCCTGGTCCGACTCCTCTCGGTCCTAGCACTGTGACTACCCCTGGTCCGACCCCTCTTCCACGTAGCACTGCGACTACCCCTCAGGGGACTCCTTTGCTAGCCGTGCATGGCTTTGTTGGGACTCCCGACGAGTTTGTAGCGCAGATGAGCGATGAGGAGGCAGCGAGATTCTTCTCTCTGCTCTCTCAGAGGACCTCCGCAATTCCTTCCCCTACACCGACGGGTGGTGCCCCTTCGACCGCGGGATCATCACCTGCGCATGCCTCCCGCAAGGGAAGGAAGAGTAGGATGGGCGGCTCATGTTGTGCTGACTCAGGAGATGTAGACGAGTCAGCACACTCACGCTCCTTTAGGTCTCCACTTGGTCCGGAGACACAGTATCAGTCAGGTCCCTTTCCCTCTCCTACTCCCACAGCTACTCCTCGATCCGGAAGCGGTCACGCAGCTTCCACTCCTTCAGACTCTGCTACCGTCAGTCCCCCTTACTCATCAGGGGATCTCTCCTATCAAATCACATCTGCCGGAGAGATAATAGAAGACAAAAAGGGCAAAGCAGTGATGGCCGCCATGAGGCGGTTGATGAGTCATCACTTCAAGAGCGGCATAAATATCGATTGGCGGTATCAAGATGCCCAAAAGAAGCAGGCGGTGATCGATGAGTTAAAACAAAGATATCCTAATCCGCCAAATGTGGAGTTTAATAACAGTTATATGCTCGAGCGCATGGGTTTGGTCCTAAAGCATCGCAGATCAACCATGCGTACTTCCATTACAAAGGGGTTGGCTAAACCCAGCTGGGCAGACAAAGCTGATTGGAAGTACTTCAAGAAGCAACATAGGGACCATCCTGAAATGTTCGAGGGTCAGAGGAGGGCTGCGAAGAGACGGCTGGATGTCGTAGGTACTTCGCACTTTGGTACAGGCGGACGGTATGCGTTCGAGGCAACCGTGGTAAGTTTACTTCTTTCCATTTAATGTATTGTTCTATTTGTTTTACTTACATATTACATGCACTTTAGCTAACTCTAACTCTCGTAAATTGGATCCACAGCAAGCTGCGATGGGTCGTCTTCCTACGGATGCAGAGACGCGGCGCGCATTTCGGATAGGAACCAAGCCGTGGTTCATTGAGCAAGAGGCAATGGGAGCGACAGTCGATTGGGCTGAGGTGGCTGCTCGCACGGTATAAGTTTACTCCTACTTGTAATCTCACTTTTTAATTTAAGTTCCAATCTAATTTTTGATTTATATGGTTCACTCTCAGGGTCAAAGCTCAAGCGTCCCATCATCAGAGACGAGCGATCAACAGGGGCAAGGATCGGACGCAGGTGCCGATGACGAGGGAGAAGACGCAGGTGTCGGGGACGAGGGAGAAGATGCAGGTGCCGAGGACCAGGGAACAGCCCAACAAGACGATTCGGATTCGGATTCGGATTAGTAGTGGTAGTAGCATTTTGTATATCCGCTCGTTAGAGCAATTTTGTATCGCCCTTTCACAGGGTAATTTTGTTTCAAACACAGTTGTATATGTATATGCATTTCTTCCTCATCGTTCACAAGAACAATTTTGTATCACCCTGCAAGCAAGGGAAATTTTGTTATAAAAAACTTTCTTTTGTAATTACAAAAAAAGAAAAGGGTTAGTGGGGCTAAACAGGGCCAAAAGGAAGCCCTGTTTAGCCCCACTAACCCTTTTTTTTAACTTCTGTTAATCGTCGCTATATAGCGACGTTTACCAGCGTCGCTATATAGCCACGATTAACAGAGTCGCTATATAGCGACGCTGATAATCGTCGCTATATAGCGACGTTGCATCGTCGCTATATAGCGACGATTATCAGCGTCGCTATATAGCGACGGTTTATAGCGACGCTGCTTTTCCGACGATTTTAACGACTTTTATAGCGACCTTTGTGCCCGTGAAAAAAAAAATTTTAATGTAAAAAGCGTCGGTATTTCCGTCGGAAAATGGCCTATGCCTTGTAGTGTGTGGAGGCTGGTCTCAAAATTCCAGCACTCCAACAAGTGACAATGCTGTTGGCGGCTCTACCAAATTCTTGGAGACCTTTTGTCACAACACAGGCAAGTCTCGTTGCCCTGACGCTCCCGACTTTACTGGGCAAGATCCTTCAAAAGGACTCGATGAGAAAGCAGAAGGAAGGACCAGCAAGCTCATCAAATCCATCTACCCTAGTTGTTCAAACCAAGCCAAATCGATATAACAGGAAGCCCCGACGATATAATGGTCGTCAAGGATATTATGCTCAGGGACAGTTACCTCTCACTCTTGCCAACGCCATCCCAAGGTGCCACTCAGTTCAATAACCGTAAGGGTCCACGCAGAAATCCACAACAATCAAGGAGACCACAGACATCCATCACAACAATCAAATGTTGTTACCATTGAAGCTCCGGTACGACTATTTTGTGCTTCAATGACACCGAGCGCGAGTCATGACATAGATCACACCGAATGGTACTTAGTATCAGCGCCATACAATAGATGACGGCACAGATGAAGTGGCTGGATGACTTCCAACCGTTCCTCAAGCCAATTCAAGTGTACCTTGGGGATGATCATCCAATTGAAGCAATAGGTACTGGATCAACTCACAATTGGCCCTGTGCTAGCTCTCCCAGATGTTCTCCTAATGCCCCATCTCCATCTCGACCATCACAGCTGTAGGATACATCCTTTAGAGGAGTCAATTGTGTCATCACGACCCTTTCAAATGACTCCCCACTCACATACACAATAAAGAGCAATAGAGGACTGTATCTATTCGGGAAAACTACGATACCCATCCAGCAAGCAAACCTGGCATCAACCCAACAATCTCTTGCTCACCTGTGGCATCAACGATTGGGACACCCGCATTTTCATCTCAAAGGCTTCGAGCCCACGACACCTTCTGCACACCGTGCATAATGGGCAAGCACCATCTCACAACATTCTCAGGTCTCCATGGTCATCGAGTTGAACACCTCTTGGAAATGGTTCATGCTGATCTGTGTGGTCCAATGCAGCAAAGATCCCTGGGAGGCGCACTCTACTTCCTTTTGCTCATAGACGACTTCAGTTCGTTCTCCCAAGTATACTTCCTGAAACGCAAAAGCGAGACCTGTCAATGTTTCAAAGATTACCACAAATGGGCAGTGGTACAAACAAGAAAACCTCTCCAAATGTTACGCACAGATGGAGGAGGAGAATTCACATCGAATGAGTTCCAACGTTACTGCACCGACCAAGGAATCTCCAGACAATTGACGATCCCAGAAACCTCTTCACAGAACCCGGTGGCAGAAAGGAAACTCCAGACACTCATGGAGTCAACAAGATCAATGCTCTCATGTGCCAATCTACCTCACGCTTACTGGAGCGAGGCCGTATCAACGGCATGCTACCTTCAAAATGTTACTGGCCACCCCCTATGAAAGATTGACGGGTCGGATGCCAGATCTGTCACACCTCCGAGTGTTTGGCTCGGTCGCCTATATGCACATACCTAACTCCAAGCGTCGGAAGCTTGACCCCAAAGCCCAAAAGTGCATATTCATAGGCTATGGCCACCCCCATGGGGTGAAGGACTATCGCCTCTTCAATCGCCGTGATAGACGGGTCATCTACTCACGGAACGTCATCTTTAGAGAGATGGCACCAGATATCCGGGAGGACATGAATTACACGGTCGTGCACGAGGAAGACGAAGATGGAGACGACGAGGAGGTTCCAGTGCTCCACATGCCCAACGTGGTGCAACCACACATTGTGGCACCCATGCACCCTCTCACGCCTCACGTGGCAGCCACACAGTCAACCCAACCTACTCGACATCAATCGAAGGTTCTGTTTGATGACCCAGGTTCATCTAGCCGGATACGACTACTCAACAATCATCGAGATTAACCTGATGATCGACTTGCTGGACACGTCGTCGCAAGACATGGAATAGGAAACCCCATTCCAAGAACAAGATTGCGACCTCTTCAACGACGCCCCCTCAGTTCTCAATCCAGACAAAATGGACTCCGTCCTTGACACAACTCATGGGTCCCCACTTCGTCAACCTCTGCATCGTTCCACTCGAGCAAACCGTGGCCGGAATCTCACACGATACAACGAAGCCGAATACTCTCTAGGTGCGGAGGTACAGCTCGACAATGGTCATCCCATCCATGAAGACGTTCGTGCTGATGACCATGTTCCAATCCACATAGCTTTACACTCGACCAAATCTCCGATGTGGCAAAATGCTATGGACGAGGAGTACGATGCACTAACAAAGAATCCGATGTGGATACTAGTAGACAAGCCGACACACAGGAAAATCATAAGCTCTAAGTGGCTGTTCAAAAGGAAATACAACGCTGATGGCTCCATCAACAGGTACAAGGCTCGCTCGGTCGCCCGAGGGTTCACGCAAATCAAGGTGTGGATTACTCTAAGACTTATGCCCCTGTTGTTCGTATCCAGTCTTTACGACTAATCATTGCACTCAGCGCAGCTATGAAGCTCCATCTGCACCAAATGGATGTGAAAACGGTCTTCTTGAATGGAGTTCTACCCAAGGAACAAAGAGTGTACATGCAGCAGCCCATGGGCTATGAACCAACTGGTCAGGAATCGAAGGTCTACCTCCTACTCAAAAGCATCTATGGCCTCAAAAAATCACCTCGAGTGTGGTACCAACGTCTCAACAAGTTTCTCCTGGAAATGGGATTCAAACGCACTCGATCCGATTGTAGTGTGTACATCAAGCGAGCAAATGGATCATTCTGCATCCTCGGCCTTTACATGGATGACCTGCTCCTGGCTTCAAATAACCTTGATTCCCTCCTACAGATCAAGATGCAGCTCTCCCTGGAATTCGAGATGACTGACACAGGTCCAACGGAGTACTGCCTAGGGAATCAGATTCAACGCGATATCAACACTGGCTCGATCACACTTTCACAGAAGCGATACATACAAGACATTCTCAAACGCTTCCAAATGACCCACGCAAAGCCAGTAACTACCCCAATGGAGGTCGGCCTGAAACTGTCAAAATCAATGAGTCCTCGAGGCGACCTTGATCGTGCCCTCATGCAGCAAATTCCATATCGCCAAGCTGTGGGCTCCCTGCGATATTTGATTACGTGCACTCGCCCTGATCTTGCGTTTTCTGCCTTGTAGGTCTCCCAGCACATGCAAAACCCTGGACCAACTCACTGGAGTGCTGTGCAACACATTTTTTGCTACTTGGTCCATACGCAAGAAATAGGCATCACTTACGCAGCACAAGCAGACCTCCCGCTAATTGGCTGATGTGATGCTGATTGGGGAGGCGATGTAGACACTCGCAAGTCCACAACGTTTTCAGATGAGATGGGTCGGTTATAGTTATCTCTAACCCAAAAATGTTTTGGGATGAGATGGGTGGGTTACAATGTCATGGTTGTAATCTTTTACCCACGAGAACCATGACATTGTAAACAGACTCGTACACTTCTACTGACATCTTGAATATTGCACTTTCACTCTCAAGAGCCTCCATTGGAAATTTTCTAACATGCTCATCATTATTCACATCATCATTCACTACAATGTTGTCCCCTATTACAAGAGGATTGCTAGGCATTTCATGGTGACCTTTATATGTTGCATTTTTGAGTGAAGAATCATCAACATTTGCATCACTTGATGGAGCCACTGTGATATATTCCATGCTTGAAATGCATCTTTTATCAGAACAATACATACTCCGTAGACATTGAATGTGTTACATCAGAGTAGCATGATAGCCTTCTGGTCCTCAAATCCATGATATGTGTTGAAGAGTATCCATTAACACAATGAAGGAAGCGACTATAAGGGATGGATTCATAGCTCCAAAACTCATCTCTATTCACATCTTGTCCTTTCTCGAGGGGTCCACCTGCGAAATGTAAGTATACTATGAGAGTTCCAAATGAGGGGTATTTTTATTCTCAAGACTTACAAAAATATATTTATAGCAGGGGTAATTTTATACACCATTTTAAAATTAACAATTAGGGTGTGTTTATTCTCAGATCTAAATTTATAGTTATTTTTTAAATATCGTCTCATCTAGGATGAGATGTAAAAGAAGTCACAATTTGTTGATGGGTAGCTCAAAGTTTTAATGTGCAGAATAGTCCTCAATCACTTCACTACACACCCTCTACAATTCTCTACTATACCATTTGATATAACATGGAATAGGAAGAAATCAGAGCTCTGTGTGTGTGTGTGTGTGAGAGAGAGAGAGAGAGAGAGAGAGAGAGAGAGAGAGAGAGAGGTATTATAGTACTCTTTGTGCAATATTTGTCCACGACATGTTCAAAGCAAAAGACAAGGGGTAACAAATTGTTCTCAGTGTCACTTATTCGTATGTTTTTATTGAATCCATCCTCTTACATGTTCTGTGTTTTATGCATTATTTGTTTATCTCATTATCTGTGCATGATGTAGAGCATTCCCTTGCTTTGTTTTCTCTCTTTTCAAATTGTATTGACATGACAATATCACGTAGCGGGAGTAGGGTGTGTGTGTATACATGTTGCATTTGTTTTTTTTGTTTTTTCCAAAGGTCTTGAAGGCTCTAGCTTATGGATTAGTGTACAGTTGCACTAGTAGTGGCTTGATAAATTGTTTAAGACTTGGAGAATTCACATGCTTAGGAGCTTATTGTCAAGTGCTTTTAGAGTTAAAGGAGAGCTAAAGCATGATAGGTGAGGGCCAATCATGGGTCTCCTACTTTCTTTCTACTTTGTAACATGTTTTCTTTCTACTTCTATATATGTGTGTTGTTAGCTGGAAATTAAGAAATCAGGACAAGAGGCTAGACACTAAGCATGGCGACGATCAAGGGCCATAGAGGAAAGGGGAACATGAGGGTGAAACATTATCATGGGAGGGGAAAAGGGATTAGAAGGGGAGGGGATGAAGAGGGAGACTATGGCACAAGGGGAAAGGGAGAGGGGAAAGGGAAGCATGTACATGATGGGAGGAGGAATGTAAAGATGGAGACATCAAGGGAACAAGACCATGCTTTATTTGAAAGGAAGGGAAGGGGGAAATCAAAGTACTAGATAGGTGGCTTTACAAGAATGAGCGTGTCTCATCAAGGAATAGCCCCCTCCTTTTATAGCCAAGAGAAGGGGTCTCTCCCAATAAATGCATCCTCCCACATGCATGGTGTGTGTGGAAAAGTCTCCCATGTGGACTAGGCGGTTACGCACTCTCAATTGTGTGAGACAACCCTTTGCCTCATTTTTTCACATAAATCAAGCCCCATATCTCAAGTCTATGATACTCCCTTGGTCTCTCCCCAATTTTATAATACGTTCAAACCTCTAGGAGGACAAGTGGAGGGTTGGCACAAGGAATCTTGCCACCTCATCCTACTTTCCCCATTCTTTAACTTGCATTCTTGGACCTTCTATACCTCCCCCACATGGGCCTATCCTACAGGGAGGGAATAATCCAATATAATATCCATCTCTACCTATTTTATATTACTTCTCCCATGGACTTTGGTCCATATCTCACTAAATGTAGCCTAGGTGGAGGGGTGGCACATAGAGGAGCCATGCCACCTTACATTTTATAATATTACTACCATGGATTATGTACATCACACCTTATGGGTCTTCTTATGTGGAAGGGTGGCACATGGTCATGCCCTGCCACCTCAACCCTGGGCCCTATGCACACCATATTTTATTATACTATTGCCACACATACAAATACACACTCATATTTATGCCTTTTTACTTTGGTAAAATTTATCCATAACAGTTTCCCCCCAAGCAGGGAATGCACATCATTTCCATGCCTGGGACCATCACGCAAAAAGAAGGGCTTGAGATAATGCTTGTTGCTCACCTTCTTACCATATGGCTCATGCAGCTCTTGAACTTGTACAGACCCATTGCTATGTTCCTAGATGACTTTGTATGGACCGGTCCATAGTGGTAGAAATTTCTTATCCATTTGGTGGTCCAATCTGCTATCAAAGCATCGCACAACATCCCCCTTAGCAAAGTGTCTTTCCCATCCCTTGCAAATCTTAGCATCCAAGCGGGCCTTTTGTCAATTCTTTTGGATCTCTATTTGGTGTAGTGCAAGGTGTCGGGTTTCATCTAGCTTCTCAAGTTACACCAATCTAGCCTCTACATGTTCATCTTCTGTCATCCTCTGTTCTTGTGCCAATCTCAAGGCCGGAATCTCTATCTCTAGTGGTAAAACTGCCTCAGTACCATACACCAACTCAAAAGGAGTGTGACCTTTAGACGTTTTATGAGTGATGTTGTAAACCCACATGGCTTCAGTGACCTTATGATCCCACTGGCTCCTATTCCCTATGGCCATTTTTCCCATGGTTTTACAGAGGAGGCCATTGGTCCGCTCCGTTTGACCCATGGATGCTGGATGGATAATAGATGCTAGAAGTGTGATGATCAATACCCATGCGATCCATGAGTAACTCCACTGCTTCATTTCAGGATGGATTCCCATGGTTAGAGACTATTTCCATGGGTGTCCCAAACCTTGTGCAGATACGTTCAAATATGAAATTTAAAACTGCCTTACCATTTGCAGCAAGGAGGGCAATAGCTTCAGCCCACTTAGTAACATACCGAGTCGCTACCAAAAGATACTTCTTTTTGCAGGCAGTCATGGGCAAGGGCTCGACAAAATCTATTCCCCACTTCTGAAACGAATGGATGCACATCATTGGGTGATGTTGCCTAGGACACAAATCCTTCCTATTAAAGGATTGGCATGGTCCACAGGTTTTGCAATACAAAGTGACTTCCTTGAACAAGGTCGGCCAATAGTATCCAGCATGTAAAATCTTCTTAGCTGTATAGTCACTAGCATAATGGCCTCCACAAAATTCATCATGATAATGCTTCAATACCTTAGACACTTCATTTGCATCAATGGCCTGTCTTAGTTTCCCATCCATGCCTTGACGGTACAACACCCCATCAAAGAGGGTGTAGCGCCTACTATCTCTGCGAATCTTCTTTCTCTCATAGCTAGTACTTTCTAGAGGAAAGGAGAAAGTAGTCAGAAACCTGTAGATACCACCATACCATGGATACCCAACTTCTATGGCCGCTACAAGGGTTACATTAAGGCACTCCTCTAAATCAATCAAAGCAGTCTTCAAGTTGGAACAACCCCCTTTTACAATTTTGAAAGAAAAATCATATTCTTCTAAAACTGCCAACCATTTGGCCAATCGGCCCATGGGTTTGGTGATTGAAGAACCTGCTTTGCAAGACCAGTGCTAGTGAGTATAATGAAGGACTTTCTAGCCACATAATGCTTAAATTTCTCAATGTAGAACACCAAAGACAAGGCATGCTTGTCAGCCTCTGACTAGCGTCGCTCAGTGTCGAGCAATTGTCGAGAAGCAAATCAAATGGGATACATGAACCGATCCTCTACTTGCTGGAGAAGAATACCTGCCAGAGTGTGCTCACCAAACCTAGGATTGATATAGAAAGTCTTTGACCAATTTGGATTGTGTAGAATGGGTTTTAAAGCCAGAGCATTCCTGATTTGTGCAAACCCATGATCACAATCCTCATCCCAAGAGAAACCAACTCCATCTTTTAATAGCATAGTCATGGGTCATGTCAAAGCAGCATATTGATCAATGAAGCGGCGATAGTATCCTGCTAGATTGATAAATGAGCATACCTAACATTTGGTTCTTGGTGGGGAGAGCTTGAGGATGGCTTCTACCTTCTCGAGGTCAGAGGCTTGATGCCCTCAAATGAGATAATATGTCCCAGTAACCTCCCTTGACTGGCTCCAATGGTGCAGTTCTAAGGGTTGAGACTACCATTTGCATCATTGACCCTTTGGAAGGCCAACCTAACCTTCATGATGTGCTTTTTACGTGATGAGAATATACAGAAATCATCTAAAAACACCTCCAAGAAATCCCCCAAATAAGGAGCAAACACCATCTGCATAAATCTTTGAAAGGTAGCAGGAGCATTGGTGAGGCCAAATGGCATTACTTTGAATGCAAATGTCCCCCAGGGTGTGGCAAATGTGGTTTTAAGCACATCTTCTTCGGCAATTCTGACCCGATGTAACCATCACAAAAGGTATACATCTCATGACCACTTACCTTCTCAAGAATGAGGTCTTGAAAGGGAAAAGGATGATGGTCCCTCTTGCTGGCTGCATTGAGTTTCTTATAGTCGATGCAGACTTGCCACTTGTTTTTTTTTGGGGTGACTACCACTGGTGAAATCCATTCAATATTGTGAACCGGAACAATAAACCCAGCTTCTAAAAGTTTTTGCAACTCTGAGCGCAAAGCATCGGTCTGCTAATCTCGGATACTTCTGAGCCACAGGCTTCGCATCAAGCTTCAACTCTATCTTGTGCTCTATGGCAGTCACATGGCGAGGGTGGTGGTAGCTAGTTGTGAAAAGGTTAGGGAAATCTTTGAACATTTCTAGGAACGCAGCTTGAATCTATGTCTGGGGAAAGCATAGATTCAAGCTGTTGAGGACTAGCTGTTACCTTTTCTGTAGGGGGCAGGGTTGGAGACCCCCATCATGTAAACTTCCTCATCTGAGAACTCCTCCCCCCATCTGATCCTTCCATTGATTCAGACACTGAGGATGAGAGAGTATCACTGTCTTGCTCCTCTTCTTCTTCTGGTTTCGTGGCACCTGGTTGCACCAGGATCTTCTCCTTAGAAGCACCAAAAGACATTGTCCTGTCTTCCAATAACTAACTGCATCACGCTTTCTCAACCATGGTCTCCCGAGTATGTCTGGGTAACTCCTGCCTGTATCTTCGATGTCCACTACATAGAAATTGACGGTGGTGGTCAACCCATTGACAGTGATGGGCAAATCCTCAATGACTTCTAGGGTGGCAAGTCGTCAACCATCTGCTACCTTAATTCGAGTGGAGGAATGCCTTGTGTATTTCAGATTCAATTTCTTCATGATTCGAGGAACTATGATATTACATGTAGCTCCCCCATTAACACACACATTTTTGACATGGCAATTATCTATGATGACATCTACCGTATGTGGGTGTTGATCAATTTCTTTAGAGATAGAAGATACCTCTCATTCCTTTCCTTTTTCTTCTCCTCCTTGTTGTGAGCCCTTGCTGCAGCTCACGTCTCACCTTAGGGCTTAATGCTATTAGTTGAGGGAGCGTGATGGTCAAAGACTAATGAGCAAGGTCCTGAACGACCGAATAGTCCTCTTGCCTCGAGCCGATGGGAAAATCTGAGGGCAACCACTTAGTCCTGCAAGATCTTTTAGTCTTCTCTATTGGCGGGTTTGCCATCTTAGCATCTGAGGGCTCTGAGAAGGACACCTTCTTCCTGGGGTAGCTCGTTGGAGAGGGGTCTGAGGTGGTACGACTTCTTTTCCCGAGGTCAAGAATCTCTAGGCCAGAATCCGCAGTGCCGGATTCACTTAGAAGATTCACCCTTGGAATATTGGGACGTTCTATGCGCTAATGACCCTTCTGGTGGCACTCGTAGCATACAACATTAGCACGGTCTCTTGGAGGGCGGTTGGCTTGATTTCTAATGCCCACCATCTCAAGACAAAGATCATTCAGGGCCTTGGCTAGGTCATTGACTCCGGGTTCTTTTGTAGGGGGGGCCTCTTTAGCTAGAGGGGCCGAGGGAGTAGAAAGGAGGGGGGCTCGTGGGCGAGGCTGGGGAAATCTTCGAGGCAGAGGGTGAGAATATACACCTTATTGAGGGTAAGCATCTAAGGGAGGACCATACATCTGAGGTGGAGGCGGTGGATACATCCCTGATGGGGGGTGGGAGTATGCCCCTGAGTTAGACCCCCTAGGTTGTTGTTGCAAGAATTGAGGGGGTTGCAGAGGGACAATCGTCTTCTTTGAAGTAGGGTCAGACTGAACTTTATCAAACTTTTGAGCAATCTCATGTGCTAGCACCATAGTTTCTAGATTCTCCCATTTAAGCTTGAGGCGGAGTTTGTCACTTGCTCCTGCTACAAGGTAGCCCAACACATGCTGAGTCATTCTAGCTTGAAATCTGGCACTGTCCTCCTGTGTGGCAATTAAACGGTCTAGGAGCATGGCCGATCGATCCACATATTGACACGCCATCTCACCTTCTGACTGCTTTAAGTTTGCCACCTGCAGGTACCACTACTAACATGGATCCTATTGCGACGTTTACGTACCAACGTTTAGCATGCGCGGGGTGCTAATCATTGGTATGAAAAGCGTGTGTCATAAAGCATCACTATATAGCGATTTAGGTAAACGTCGCTATATAGCGATGATTATAAAAGTCGCTATATAGCAACTTTTGTAATCGTCGCTATATAGCGAAACTGAGATACTATTCTATAGTGACGTTTTCTAGAGAGGTTTTTTACCAAAATTTTTTAAATTTTCATACATGTTTGATCTTTTGAGAGAATAAAAGTATGAGAGCATGTACATCAAGCCTTTGAAGCTCATATATTCATGTCCAAGTTTGAGAGGAAAAAAATCAATGAAGAGCATTTACATCAACTGTTTCATCTTGAGCCAAGTCTAAGGTGCCAAAAAAGTCTATCTCCAACTCTATACCGAGTTGATCTCCTATATCATCATCGTACTCTAGCATCGTACATTCACCTAAAAGTACTTGATCATCTTCTTCAATAAAGTGTGGTGATTCTTGATGATCGTTGTCTTCTTCCTCAATATCATGATCTCCATCTTCCTCCCGTGCGATGTGATTATGGGCATCTTCCTCTTGGCTCATATTATGATCTTCATCTTCTTCGCTAGATTCATCGGGATCAATTGGATCCGGCATTGGTAGTGGCATCTCCATATCCACATCTATATCTTCAAAAATTTGCTTACTTCGTGGTGCAACTTGGATCACGTACCACCATCTTGGATTAGAACGATCTGGATGAAAAACCACCTATATTGAAGATGGGTGCCAGATGTCATCAATTATATATATGAAATTATGCTCAAGTATATGTATCAATGGATCTTTTAAAAAGAAAGCTTGGATTAATTAAATCATTAGTATGCACCTGCTCACAGTGCTCGGGAAGAACAGAAGTATCACTTTCATTGGTCCAATGTTTGGTGGAGTCTATTGCAAAGAAACCACTACTATCTTTTCTCACTGTTGCATGGGGACTGTTGTAAATAATTCTAAACCATTTTACATCAAGAATGAAAATACTAAATCGTTTGAAATCAACTTCATAGATTTCACGTATGGTTCCACAATAATTGAACTGTGAGAAGAGAAGATTGGTATCCAAAGTACTTGCTCGGCTATCTTGTGTGATGTTAGCCATGACTCCACAATCATACGTGACTCTCTTTGAATCGATGCGTTCCATGCAAAAATGTCGTCCATATGACCATAATGCACTGTAATTTTTGTATTGTAAAAGAGCATCATCAAAACAATAAAGATGCATCTATTTTATAGCATATATTGCCACAATTAGTTACTTAATTACATCAAGAGATAAGAAACTTACATGCATCATACATCCAGATGATAACTCTCGCTCGCGCTCATTTATTGTCTCTCCATCGTGCTCGGCTTTACGTAGAGCTAGTTGTAGCCAATCAAGTGACATGTGAGTGGGGAGAAGAGCTAGATCCCGTGGATATGGTTGCAATCACCTGTACATTACTCTGAATCTTGTCCTTTCATTTATTCTTTATGCTTTGGCCACTTCATATCTCTCAATCTAGTTCTGCATCTCAGGGCTATTGAGGATACAAAACTTATTGAATTTCTCCATTTGCTCTTCACTCATCTTTCTTTCAATTCCCTCTCCTTGGGGAACCTTGCCAATGATGCGATCATCATCCTTGTTATGCCAAGCTTGCGGCATATCGGGATCCGTGGATGCAAGAAACTCCGTGATATTTACTAATGACTCTTGCACAAACCATCCCTCTGTCATGGTTGCTTCTGGTCTTGCTCTTTGTATTACAAACTCACGGGGGTCACTATGTATAAACCCTCTATATCACGTGCGTTCAAGGCCTATATTTAAAGTCCCTTATCTGTAAAAAATTTCATTAATAAAATGTACCCCTTTTCTATACAAATCTGTAAATTTTTTCCAAAACTATTTTAAATAGTCCCTTATGTATATTTATTTATGTAAATTTTAGAAATTAACAAAATCCTTATGTTGAACTCACGTGATAGGGTTACATATGATGAGTGACCCCCCCGAGATTACAAATTCCTTCAAAGTTTTGATAAACCGCTCGAGGAAAAACATCCATCGACTATGAATGGTACCTGCAATAGCCACCTCATCAACTATGTGCACAAGCAAGTGGACTTGACTTATCATAATGCTCGAGGGAAAGTGCTTCTCAAGCAAGCATATGGCTTCAATGGATTCCACCCTGGCCTTCTCGATTCTCGATATGGAGATCTCTTTTTGAGATATCCACCTATTTCACATGTCCATGTAAGATATTTTCATAATCAGTCTACAGATTAATCAGCTTAAATTGAAGAAAATGCAATCAATGCGATTTGATAGTAAGCATATCTCACAATAACACAGATCTTGAATATGGCATTGTAAGGACCCTTTTATTATAATTGGGAGGATGAACTATCAAAGCAATAAAGAAGTCATGTCAACAATATAACATAATCATAATTACGCTAACGCATCACGATTATGGGTACACTAATTCTACAGCTTAGAATACTTATAAGACCTTGTGCCAATCATGGGACTTGAGCCCACTACGCTTATTGTCCTTTGAAAATGCTCCTTTCAAGCAACCCATGTACCCTGTCGATGTTTGAAAAGAGGCAATGTCCGCCTTGACCACTGCCTCCTCCCTCGTAGCGAGGATCCATATTTCTTTCGGGAGGACAACTTTTCCCGAAGCATGCACTTGGGGCCACAAAGGAGACATCCTATTCATAGCACGCAAGTCTTCTCGCACTCCTCTTGAGTCTTTGGAACCAACCAAGTGTGCCCAAATAGTAGCCCCAACATTCTTGAAGATATGCATAGGATCCAAGAGATGATTAATTTGTAACTTGGAAGTTATTCAAGAAGTAGAATAGGGACCATTTCGAAATGTTCGAGGGTCAGAGGAGGGCTGCGAAGAGATGGCTGGAGATCGTAGGTACTTCGCACTTTAGTGCAAGTAGATGGTTGGCGTTTGAGGCAACCGTTGTAAGTCTACTTCTTCTCATTTAATGTATTGTTCTATTTGTTTTATTACGTATTACATGCACTTTATCTAACTCTAACTCTAACTCTCGTAAATTGGATCCACAGCAAGCTGCGATGGGTCATCCTCCTACAAATGCAGAGATGCGACGCGCATTTCACATAGGAACAAAATCGTGGTTTATTGAGCAAGAGGCAATGGGAGCGATGGTCGATTGGGCTGAGGTGGCTGCTCGCATGGTATAAGTCTACTCCTACTTATAATCTCACTTTTTAAATTGTTTTATTCTTTAAGTTCCAATCTAATTTTCAATTTATATGGTTCACTCTTAAGGTGCAAGCTCCAGTGTCCCATCATCGGAGGCGAGCGATCACCAGGGCCAGGGATCAGACATGCGTGACGAGGATCAAGGAGAAGGTGCAGCTTAGGAGGACCAAGGATCAGGCCAACAAGACGAGGTGGAGGACGAGGACCACGAGGATGATTTGAATGAGTAGTAGTAGTAGTAGTAGTAGTAGTAGTGACAGTTTGCATATACTTCACCATCTATGTCATTTTGTATATCCGTTCGTTTGAGCAATTTTGTATCACCCTTTTCGAAATGGTAATTTTGTAACAAACAATGTTGTATATGTTCGACATGTATATCCTTTTGTTGCTCGATCATTTTATTTGAGCGATTTTGTATCACCATTTTTGCAAGGGAAATTTTGTAATAAAAAACTTTTTTTGTAATTTAAAAATAAAAAAGCATTAGTGGGGCAAAACAGGGCTTGCTATGGCCCTGTTTAGACCCACTAATGCTTTTTTTAAACTTCTGTTAATCGTCGCTATATAGCGACGTTTACCAGTGTCGCTATATAGCAATGATTATCAGTGTTGCTATATAGCGATGATTATCAGTGTCACTATATAGCGATAATTATCAGTGTCTCTATATAGCAATGTTTAACAGCGTCACTATATAGTGACGCTTTATAGCGACGGTTCACTTTATAGCGATGATTATCAGTGTTACTGTATAGCGATGATTATCAGTGTCACTATATAGCGACAATTATCAGTGTCGCTATATAGCGATGATTATTAGTGTCACTATATAGCAACAATTATTAGTGTCGCTATATAGCGACAATTATCAGTGTCACTCTATAGCGACGTTTAACAGTGTCACTATATAGCGACGGTTCTTTTTTGACGCTTTTAACGACTTTAATAACGACGTTTGTGCCTGTGAAAAAAAATTTTAATGTAAAAAGCGTCAGTATTTTCATCGGAAAAGGGCCTATGCCTTGTAGCGTACACATTCTCTGGCTCCTCTTCTTTGCCGAATTACCCAATCATCGGTGCTGTCAACCTTGGCCAGCTTTGGCGAACGTTTTCGGCTTGCTTCTCATACCACACTTGAGCCAAACCCTCTAGAAATGTGGAAAGAACCAACAGCCATCTGTCTTCAGTAAGAAATTTGAGCGAAACACAACGGCGCTTGAAGGCCACAAGATACTCATTTGGATTTTCTTCAACCCATCCACAAAACATGGGAATGTCAGCCATGTTTGGAAATATCATGGCTTCAAAGACTCACATAAAGGTTTTTGACTATGGATCTTCTGAGAAGAAGCTTTTGGGATATGTTATAGTACTTGGTGGCTCTACCTATAGCATGATACGTAAGGAGATTATGCAAGATGGAATCATTGATGTTCCTTTTCATTTTGTTATTAAAAATGACAATGATGATGAAGGTTGCATACTAAATACAACACAAGAAGAATGTTGGAATGTTGAAGAGGATAGGTGTTTTTGTATACAGAGGGCTCTAAGTACGATTGTTGATGAGATCACACCATCAAAATGTGTTCGCAGAACATCAGATAATATTCATAAAGAAGTTGATATTTTAAATATTGATGAAGGAGATGAGCATGTTTCTTGTAATCCTGGTATAAACATGCACAAAAGTAAACTTTTAGCTGCCATGTCTATTCTTGAAGATTGGGAGAGTCATTGTGAAAAAGTTCACAAAATATTGAGGCAATGTAAGACACCTAGAGATGATAAATTTGAGCTTCTCACAGAGGATCTTAATGGAAAGCCTAAAGTTCGAACATGGTGTGAAGAATGTGGAATGCCATATGGATTAGGGTCCATTGAAGGCAAGCAATTAGCTTAAACTTGCTTGCCTAATTTTATAAGAACCTATATTCTAGAAATCCAAAAACATAAAAAAAGATATGCTACTAATTGAGGATTTATCACTGCAGAAGAATCTCTTCCAAAAGATAGCATGAAAGAGGCTCAAGATGATGTTAATTATGTAACAATAATTCCTAATGCTATTGAGGAAATGCACACTTTCAATAATTCTCATGAAGGTAATCTCCACTAAGGGCAATAGAGCTTATGTTTTTAGTTTGCATAACTACGATCACTCAAGGTGATAAGGGTTTTGATTTTGTTAGAATTTTCATAAATAGGGTCAAAAAAATGGTCCTTTCCTGAAGGGGGTTGGTTCCTCCCTTCAGGCTCCTTTTCCTTACAGTCAGGCTCAGTCTTGGCCTTCTTCAATTTGAGCTCCTTGTCTTTTGAATCTTTTGCCCAAATGGCAAATTAAGCTGCAGCACTACTTTCTCATTGTAGATGGCTATAGTAGGCAAGCACATGACTTGGGCAATGGCAAATGGCATTCTCTACATAGCGATTTTGTATGCACAAACACCCCAAACCAAAAAACATGCACAGGGTGGTAGCATGTAGGCCATCCAATCATGTAGTCATCCATGATGGGGGTATGGAAGACCATACATTTCAAACCCTGCTGCATAGCAGGATAGGCATCTGATTTAACTATTACAGCCATCAATACCACATTCTTTCTCTGTACATGAAAAAGTTGCTTCTTGATTCCTTCCTTCCTCATCCTAAGGTTGCGGATGTACTCCTTCATCTCCTCCACTTTTTGCTCACTCTCTGCAATAGCTTCATCTGAATCCCTCAACATCTGTTGAAGGTTCTTAAATTTATCAAAAACATCAACATGGTCCATTTCCAAGACTTCCACTCTATTTTGGAAATCTCTCAGGACGATGGACTCCTTTTTATAATTGTAAAATGCCACGATAAGATCGTGCACAGCCCTATTGTAATCTTGTTGCAAGGTCTTGTAGCTTACTCTTTAGACTTCCAACAATGTTTCCAAAAAACAATGCTCACCGTGTGGGTGCTGCAAATTGCTCCATCGTGGCTGCTGCAACATGCTCCACCATGGAGAAAACATGTGCTCCTAAGGCAAGCCTACCACTAATCTAGGAGACTATACCTAAGCTCTGATACCAAGACAAAGTGCGGATCATACTTAGCCTAGTGCACACAAGATTGGCGGAAGAACTAAGGAGGCTCAAAGCACACTGAATAAGACATGAGAGGGAGATAGCAAATCTATATCTCTTGCAATGTGTGTGTACTCAACCATACATGATAGGCCTCTTATATAGAGAGTGCCCTTTGAATAGTCAACACATGTGAGATCCTCTGATCCACATCTCTCTTTGTGGATATCCTCAATCTATTAATATTTATTATATCATATAATAGTATTTCAATTGTAATGATATAATTTTAATAATTTAATTTGATTATACATTTGTTTTATAAAGGCCAAACTAAAACAAGTTTTTACATGCGCAATAGGTTAGAAGAGAGTTGAAAATTCAAAATAAAAGCAAAAAGCACAACAAATTGTAATAGGTTAGAAGAGAGTTTAAATTTAAAATAAAAGGAAACAATGCAAAAGGTTGGAAGGTGTTGCATACACAACATGTTGGGAAGACATTCACCTCTTGCAGCATTTCAAAAAATTTGTAGATTTGGGAAGCAAGTTTTGTGAACAATGAAGAGTTGAGGAATGAGGAAAATGAATGAAGATTATTTTACTTATACTTATTCTCAAAAAATGCCTAAACTTGCTCTAACCCTAGTTATCTCAAATGTGTTCTATATAATACTCCTCCATCCTCATTCTCTTAACTTTTCAAATATCCACAGATAACCTCCTCCTCCTTCTTGGTAATCCCTCCCTCCCTCCTCTTCCCTCTACCCCTTCCTTGCTCCTCCTCTCCTGCCTCCCCTCCTCCCGTTCTCCTCCTCCTCCTCCCCTCTTCTCCTCTCCTTCTCCTCCTCCTCCCCTTCTCCTCTGGCTCCTCCCCTTCTCTTCCTCTCCTCCCACCTCCACTCCTCCTCCCTTCTCCTCCTCCATTCTCTCTGTTGCCCACTCGACTCCCCTCCCCCTCCTACTTTGGGCTACCGCCGCACTGACACCAGTCCCCACCTCCTCCTCCTTTGGTCACTGCCACCACTAACTCTTCCCCTTCTCCTCCTTTGTTCTTCCTTTTTGTCCCCCCCTCCCCCTCCTCTCGTCCTCCTTGTCCTCCTCCTCCCTCTCCTCCTCCACTCCTCCCTTCTTGTGGCGGTGTTATGGTTGCGACTTGTGGGTCGAGCAGAGCAGTGCAAGGGTAGTAAAGTGGCAATAGGGCAGTAAGTTGGTGCTAGGGCATCAGGGTGGTGGCAACCAAGGTAGCACGGCATGGTGCGGCATGTAGTAGTACGGGGCAACATGAGGTGGGGGCAAAGGGCAACCCTCCCTCCCAACGTACTGTGCATGCAATAGGTTGGGAGGGGGGGAGAATAACTTAATTAAACCCCCCCAACCCATTGCACGTGTAGCGAATTAGTGGGGCGGAGATGTTAATCTAATTTGAAACCCCCCCTCCCAACCTGCTACACAGCAGGTTGGGAGGGGTTTTAATGTTAATTAATTTATTTATTTTAAACCCCGAGGGGGGTAAGTTACTCTAAAAATCCCTCCTCCCTCTTTTATTATTATTATTTAAATAAAGAAGTTAAAAATTTTCCCTCCCTTTTTTCATTTTTATCTTATTATTTCAAAATTTTTATTCAGATAAAATTAAAAAAGTAAATTTAGAATAAAGTTACCTCTAAATTTCATGTTAATATACTTGACTTTACCATATTAATATAAATTCACATTTTTCAAAAAAAACTTCAAGTTAAAGCAAATATTAAAATAAAGAAAAGACATGAAGAAACATAGTAAAAACATTTAACGTGAAAAGGATTAAAATTCAAGGAAAAGAAGGTGGAATGTTTATGCTTATTTTCTTTTAATCTCTTATTAAATTAAGGCAACTGTATTTTTATAGTTAAAGCAAATATTAAGCAAAATTTCTAAAGTGAAGAAAAAAAATATATATATATCTCCTCTGTGTGTGTGTGTGTGTGTTATTAACCTTCCTTGAAATTTAAAGAAAAGGAAATATTAAAGTGGAGAAAATTCAAAGGGGGAAAAAACATTAAAGTGGAGAAAATTCAAAGTGGAAAAATGATTAAAGTGGAGAAATTTAAAAGTGGGGAAAAATATTAAAGTGAAGAAAAAGCACTGGGAATTGGGAATGTATATGTTTACTTGAAACTTTTTGTGAAATTTTTTAATTCTTGATGCTATAGATGCTACGGATGCTATCGACATAGTGTTATTCTTAGGGTAGTTGTTACACTTTGGTTAGTAGTTCTAAGGAGGGATTTTCAACTCCAAGCTTGACTTTGGTAGTCAGGCACACTTTTTTTAGATAGTTAGACAATCGCTTTTTTACATCTCGATGCGCTTTTTTACATCTCCATGAAATAATTTTTAATGTAACCAAATATAAATTTGTAGGAAATCATGGCAAAGTGTATGGCTCCCAATGTTATTAACAACAAGGAAATCATGGCACATTTTGTGGCTCCCAAGGCAGGTTCATTAAGAGATACATCAACCATGGCTAGTACCTCACGGTAGGGAAAAAATGCACATTGTTTTTTGTTGATCACTATGCAACATGTTTCAAGCTCAAAATATAGTATAGAGACAATAAGGACTATTGCCATGGTCACAAAGATAGATATTCAAGAACATGGTTTGATGAAAGTTATGTGCATAGGCAAGAATAATGAATTGCTACTCTATACTCTACAATTTAGAAAAAAAAAATATTGTGGGAAGGAGAACCCCTCACAACATCTCAAGTTGCAACAAGTGTGCCACCAACATCATCTTGCTCTAACTTTGTATCATCTTTGACTGTAACAATAGGAAATCAAAGGAGTTGTCCTGATATTGATTCCATTTCCACCACTATTCAAAGAAACAAAGGAAAAATAACTCCAATGCCACATGTAGATTGAGTGCAACTTATCTACAAGTAGGTGAGGAGTTGGATACTGAGATGAAGAGGATGATTCTTTACTAGCTAAGTTTTCTGTGGGCATGAAAAACTTACATCCTGCATAAGATGAGGGATACATTTGGGGATCCTCTCAATACATCGTGATCACACAAATGATTAATTGTGATTTCTTGTTCACAAATCAGAAAAATCTTGATGAGGAATTTGCATGCAAATTGTATGAAGATAGGACGACCACTAAATTGCCATTTTCTCGCAATATCACTCTACGTCCCATGTCATTTAAGAGACACCAAGAAGTTGATTATCAATTTCTTGATGTCAAAACCTTACAAAGTATAACAACTCGTTCTCCTTTTAGCTTCTCCTATGATATCTTGTTATCAGAGGAGAATACAAATTATGTACATATCAATGGTATTGATACAAAGCCCTTCATGGCAATGATGGCAGACGCTTGGGAGAAGCCATGTGTATTTTTCATTGGCATAGTTCATCGCCACGACTATAATGTCACCTATGGAATTGCCATTCAAGTCTTGCATCCTTTCTTGATTTTTTTCTTATCAAGGGGTGGTGGTCCTCTATTTGAAATTCCTATAAATCTTCTAGAGCTTTGTTACATTGAGGAAGAAATGGCTAGACCAAATGTAGCAATGTAGGACTATCAAAAGCCAAAGCATTCCAACCTAATAGACAAGATGCTAAGAACTTATTGAATGATGGATGGATGGTAGCACTTTATCAAATGGGTTACAGTATAGAAACAATTCTATGGATGGGTATGTCATTGATACATCTCATCAAGTGAAATTATTTGATACATATTACAAATGCACTACCTTGTTTGCAGAGGAAAATGTCAAAGAAAATGGAGAAAATGTTGAATAAGTTCCACTATAGAAACATTTCTATGGATGGGTATGTCATTGATACACCCCATCAAGTGAAATTATTTGATACATATTACAGCTG
Source organism: Dipteris shenzhenensis (assembly GCF_047967505.1). Classification (NCBI taxonomy): domain Eukaryota; kingdom Viridiplantae; phylum Streptophyta; class Polypodiopsida; order Gleicheniales; family Dipteridaceae; genus Dipteris; species Dipteris shenzhenensis. The sequence goes on along the minus strand of NC_141608.1, from coordinate 46,383,274 downwards.
CACTACCTTCTTTGCAGAGGAAAATGTCGAAGAAAATAGAGAAGATAGTGACTCAAAGACTGATGACTCAGGATCAGATGTTGATTCAGAGGAGGTTGATAGTCCTATATCAAATGATGAGACACCAAATAAAAGCACTCAATAGTGAGAAGTGTCAAGGAGGTTCCCCTTACAATACAAGAAGGCCAAAGGAAAGTCATTATCGATGAAGTGCAAGGAAAAGGGAAGGCTATAGAAGTGGAAACTAGAGACAAATTAAAAACCGTTGAGCCACCCAAAGTCTCGTTAGAAGGTGGGTTAAAAGACTTGAAGCAAACAAGTCTTACCTATAGAAGGTATTGATGATGAGCTAGAACCTCAAGAGCCGACAACTCCACTAGTGGATCCTAGTAAGGAGGTGCATGATCTTGCTAAGCAAGAGCCGATAGCTCCAGTAGACCCTAGGAAGGAGGTGGAAGATCCTGTAGCGCCCAAGCAGATACTAGTAAGGAGATGGAAGAGTATCTTAGTAAGGATATGCATGAGGATCCTCATAAGAAAGATCTTGCAGCTCCAACGAATCCTAGGAAGGAGGTGGAAGAGCCTGCAACCCCCCAACCAGTACTAGTAAAGAGGTAGAAGATCCTAAAGCTCCAAAAAATTCTAGTAAGGAGGTGTGGGAGGATCCTAATAAGGAAGAGAAGACTCCAGAGCATCCTATTAGTTAGGACCTTGGTAGTCAAAGTCCTCATATTGAAGAGCCTGATACTCAATAAAATGCTAGTCAAGAGACCAATCCATTGTGATAGTCTTATGATGCAGTTGTATGTTAATGCCAGAGGAAGCATCAAACAAGACCACTCCATTGTACATGGTCTTGTTAATTATGATGGTCATTTTTGTTTCTACAATGATGTATTCAATCATGATGTCATTTTTGTTGATTATGCTAAATCTTACTTATTACATGAGTGTCATTTCCTCATGTTTTTTATTTCATTATTTCGCATTGTGTATTATTTTATGATATGAGTGTGTGATGATGCGATTATTAGGAAATATTAAATGTGTGATGAGAAAAATATATTTGTAACCTTTCACTTCCAAGTATTGATTCCCAATGCCTCACTCACTAAAAGTAGAGCATTCACTTCCAAGCACTACAAGGCATAGGCCCTTTTCCGATGAAAATCTCGACGTTTTTTACACTATTTTTTTTTAAACGGACGCAAAGGTTGTTATTAACATCGTTATAAGCATCGGAAAAGAACGGTCACTATATAAGCGTTGCTATATAGCGACGCTACATCACTATATAGCGACATTGGTAAATGTCGCTATATAGCGACAATTAACAGAACTAAAAAAAAAGCATTAGTGGGGCTAAACAGGGCCATAGCAAGCCTTGTTTTGCCCCACTAATGTTTTTTTTTTGGGTAATTACAAAAAAAAATATTTATTATAAAATTTCCCTTGCAAAAAGGGTGATACAAAACTGCTCAAATGAAATGATCAAGCAACAAAAGCATATACATGTCGAAGATATACAACATTGTTTGTTACAAAATTACCCTTTCGAAAAGGGTGATACAAAATCGCTCAAACGAGTTAATATACAAAATGATATACATGGCAAAGTATATGCAAACTACTACTACTACTACTCATTTGAATTGTCATCCTCCTCCTCATCCTTGTCTTGCTAGCCTGATCCTTGGTCCTCGTGAGTTGCAACTGCTCCTTGACCCTCGTGAGCTGTGCCTGATCCCTGGCCCTCGTGATAGCTCACCTCCGGTGATGGGACGCTCGAGCTTTCACTCTAAGAGTGAAACCATATTAATTGAAAATTAGATTGGAACTTAAAGAATAAAACAATTTAAAAAGTGAGATTACAAGTAGGAGTAGACTTATACCGTGCGAGCAGCCACCTCAGCCCAATCGACCATCGCTCCCATTGCCTCCTTCTCAATAAACCACGGCTTTGTTCCCATGCAAAACACACATCGCATCTCTACATCTGTAGGAAGATGACCCATCGCAGCTTGTTGTGGACCCAATTTATGAGAGTTAGATAAAGTGCATGTAATATGTAGTAAAACAAATAGAACAATACATTAAATGAGAAGTAGACTTACCACGGTTGCTTCAAACACCAACCATCCGCCCGTACCAAAGTGTGAAGTACCTATGGTGTCCAGCCATCTCCTCACAGCCCTCCTCTAACCCTCGAACATTTTGGGATGGTCCCTATTCTACTTCTTGAATAACTTCCAATCAGGTTTGTCTACCTAGTTGGTTTAGCCATCTCCTTTGCGATGGAAGTACACAAGGTTGATCTACGATGCTTCAAGACCAAACCCATGCACTCTCGCATGTAATTCTCATTGAACTCCCAATTTGGTGGGTTAGGGTATTTTTATTTTAATTCATTGATGACTGCCTGCTTCTTTTGGTCATCTTGATACCGCCAATTAGTAGTAATGCTGCTCTTGAAGTGGTGGCTCATCAACTGCCTCATGGTGGCCATCACTGCTTTGCCCTTTCTATCTTCTATTATCTCTCTGACAGCTGTGATTTGATAGGAGAGGTCCTCGACTGGGGTAAGGAGGACTCATGGTAGTGGTAGAGTCAGAGCGAGTGGAAGCTATGCGAGTGCTTTCAGAGTGAGGAGTAGTAGTGGGAGTAGGAGAGGGCAAGGGACCTGACTAGCACTGTGTCTCAGGACCAAGTGGAGACTTGTAGGGATGTGAGTGTGCTGACTCGTCTACATCTCCTGAGTCAGCACAACATAAGCAACCCCTCCTACTCTTCCTTCCCTTACGATAGGCATGCCCAGGTGATGACCCCTCAGTTGAAGGGGCATGAGGGGACAATTGGGCAGTAGGTCTAGCTGTCGATGTAGGAGAGGGAATTGCTGAGGTCCTTTGAGATAGCAAAGAGAAGAATCTCGCTGCCTCCTCATCAGTCATCTATGCTACAAACTTGTCGGGACTCCCGAGAAAGCCATGGGCTACTAGCAAAGGAGTTCCCTGAGGGGTAGTCGCAGTGCTACGTCTGAGAGGAGTCGGTCGCAGTGCTACATCCGAGAGGAGTCAGGCTAGGGGTAGTCATAGGGGTAGGCCCCTGAGATGTCGCCTGAGAGGAATCAAAGTCCTCTGCAGAATAGAGATTGTGATGTCTCCTCTTGCGAGGTTGTTCGTACTCATTGGACGTGCGACGTGATTTCATGTTTAACATAGACACAAATACGAAAACAAAAAACAAAAAATAAACATAAGCATAGGCATAGGCATATGCTTATGAAAAGAAGACAAAAAGAGAGGAAGAGACAAGAGAAAGAAGAGAGAAGGAGGAAAAAAGAAGAGAAAGAAGAGAGAAGGAGAAGGAGAAGGAGAAGAGAAAGAAGAGAAAAGGAGAATGATAAGAGAAAGAAGAGAGGAAAAAAGAAGAGAAAGAAGAGAGAAGGAGAAGGAGAAGGAGAAGGAGAAGGACATGCATAGGCATATGCTTATGAAAAGAAGAGAAAGAAAGGAGAAGGATATGCATAGGCATAGGCATATGCTTGTGAAAAGAAGACAAAGAGTGAGGAAAAAAGAAGAGAACTTGGAAGGAGAAGGAGAAGGAGAAGGAGAGAGGAAAAGAGGAGAAGGAGACATATGCTCATGCATAAGCATAAGCATAAGAGAAAGAAGAGGGAAAAAGAGCATAAGCATAAGAGAAAGAAGAGAGAAAGGATATGCTTATTCTTATGCATGAGCATATGAGCATAAAAGAAAAAGAGAGAGAGATTAAGCATAGGCAAATACATATGCTTATGAAAAGAGATCGAAAGAGGGGGAAGAGGGGGAGAAAGAGAGAGGAAAAGAGGAAAATGAGACATGCTCATGCATAAGCATAAGCATAAGAGAAAGAAGAGAGAAAGTATATGCTTATTCTTATGCATGAGCATATGAGCATAAAAGAAAAAGAGAGAAAGATTAAGCATAGGCAAATACATATGCTTATGAAAAGAGATCGAAAGAGGGGGAAGAGGGGGAGAAAGATAGAGGAAAAGAGGAAAATGAGACATGCTCATGCATAAGCATAAGCATAAGAGAAGGAAGAGGGAAAAAGAGCATAAGCATAAGAGAAAAGGAAGGAAAGGATATGCTTATTCTTATGCATGAGCATATGAGCATAAAAGAAAAAGAGATAAAGCTTAAGCATAGGCAAATACATATGCTTATGAAAAGACATTGAGAGAGGGGAAAGAGAGGAGGAAAGAGAGAGGAAAAGAGATTGAAAGAGGGGATGAAAGAGGGAAAAAGAGCATAAATATAAGAGAAGGAAGAAGGGGGCAAGCCATTGAAAAAGTGAAAAAAGAAGAGAAGGAAAGGAGGAAGAGGGGAAAAAGAGATTGAAAGAGGGGATAAAGAAGAGGGAAAAGGAAGAGAAGGAAGAGAGGAAGAGAGGGAAAGTAGAAGAGGGAATAGGGGAAGAGAGGGGAAAAAGAGAGGGAAAGAAGAGAAAATAGGGAAAGAGAGGGGAAGAGAGGGTTCCTACACCCATCACTGCAGCCTCGGGGGAGTCACTATGTATAAACCCTCTATATCACGTGCGTTCAAGGCCTATATTTAAAGTCCCTTATCTGTAAAAAATTTCATGAATAAAATGTACCCTTTTTCTATACAAATCTATAAATTTTTTCCAAAACTATTTAAAATAGTCCCTTATGTATATTTATTTCTGTAAATTTTAGAAATAAAAAAAATCCTTCTGTTGAACTCACGTGATAGGGTTACATATGATGAGTGACCCCCCCGAGACTGCAGCTAGCACTTAAGGCGCTAGCTGCTGGCCAATGCAAATAACAAAAATAACAAAAGGAAAAAGGAGGAAGCACTTTCTTACCTAGAATAGTCCCACTTGATGTTTTATGGACTAGCCCTACAAAAGAGAGGAAACATGCCATTTTTCAAATAACTAGCTAGAGGAAGAAAGAGTTTAAAGAAGCAACTTCTCAAAGCAATTGGATTGAGGAGACAAGCATATGCCTACAAACAAGGAGAAAGAGGAGGAAGAGAAATACCAAAAAGACTAGAAGAGGTGAGTCTTCTTTCTTTCACAAAATCTCATTTTTTGTCTTAACCCTTGAAAATCAAGCATGAAAACTAGCACATAGCCTCAGTAATACAAAGAGAAACATGCTTCAATACTCACAAAACAAAATCTCACAAAAAACGAACCTACATTGCTTAAAGAGACTCAACTTCTTAAAAAACTTCTTTTCACACAAGCAAAGAGGGAGAAGGGTGGAGAGGGAGCACAAGTGTTAGGAGAGGGGTTGAGTAGTGGTGAGGAGTGGAGAATAGAAAGGAGGAAAGCAAGGTCATCGGATATAAGGTGGGAGAAGAGATTGCTTTTCTCACAATAGAGATGCTAAAGAAAGCGCCGCGTCGTAGGGTTTTGGGGTTTAAGCCCACAGCTCATAGGTGGCTATTTTCTTACTGTTAATAGATTTCCTTACAACTTATGTTGTGATTTTAGAAGTGTGCAGATGGAAGGGATGAGTGGAAGCTCGTCAGATGATGCGCCAATGCACAGGATCACATAGTGGCTTACGGAGAGGTTGTATTATCATTGCACTCATTGTAAGCAAGAAGTACGACATCAACGTCATATTATCATGTGCCACTTGCGGATGTATGGGGAGGAGCCTCAACCAATACCAACCATTGGTGTTGCACATGTTGATGGATTATCGGTAAGTCAAAGCTATTTGAGTTCGTGGTTAATATTGGACACCATTATGATATGAAACCTTGAGACAAGATCTTATATTTACACAAAATCTTAAAACAGGATGAGGAGGCTGATGAGGGCATGCATATACCTTCACACTTTGAGAAAAACTATAGTCTTCCGGATGATGACGAGGGTATGGTCGACATGATGGATTCTATTTTTAGGGGCACTACATCCCATGTACACGTGATGTCAGAGTCTGAGGTCAAAATGCGAGAGTTGCAATCAACACAATTGTACGAGGGTGCTAGGATGTCTAAACTACGTGCTTGTCTCTCAATCTTGAATCTACAAGCAAAGTATGGGTGGTCGGATATAAGTGTCTCGGCCTTAATGAGGTTAGCTCTTGCATTATTCATGCGTCTACAAACCCGCATCTAAAGGCGTGTCTATTTAGTGAACATATGTGCCTATAGACATGCATATAGATGCATAAATAGATGCTCTGCTAAAAAATTTAAAAACAGATAGACGCATCCTTAAATGTGTCTATAGACGCATTTATAGACACGTTTATAGATGCGTTTGTAGACACACAAATAGACGCCCCTCAAACAGATAGACACGTTTATAGATGCCCTGATAGACGCACTATATAATATTTTTTTAAATTTTGTGTGCTTGAATAGAATGCTGTGTATGTTGTGTATGCTATGTAGTTACAAGAATCCCATTTCCACATTGTGTAATTTAATTCTGATAGCCAACCACATTTTAATTAACACTCTTGCAAGCACGTCTATAGCCGACAATTACAATTACAAATAAAACACTACAACTCCAAAATGTTTAGTTCACAAGGCCTTAATTGATAGAACGTTGCACAAGAAAATTGAAAGCCAAAAAAATAAAAAGAGTGTATATTAATTCATAGCTCAAAAAGTGCTTGTATGTAAATATAGCACGAAGCTAAGCCACGTCTTGTGGCTTCAAGTACCAAAAATAAGAGGAGTGTATATACAAGAGGCACGAAGCCAAGCCAGTGGCTTTAAGTACAAAAAAGAGTAGCTAGCACTACTTCTATGACTAATCTAAGTTCTCCACGTCCTCGCTCCCTTCTACGCTCCGTTCTACACTCCCTTCTCCGCTTCCTTCTTCCTTGTCTTCTTCCTCATCTTCTTATGCAGGGTCCTGTAAACAAGGGACAACATATATCAATGTATGAAAAATCAAATCTTCACTTATAATATTGACATTATTTAATTACTTTCAAATACCTTGGGGGGCGCTCTAGTAGCCCAAATATACTACTCCTCAGTAATCAACCCATCATTATAGAAGTGCTTCCATGTATCTCCTCTGCGATGGTAGCGGTGGTAGGCTGTCTCGACAGGAGTAGGGTACCTGCCCATGATATCAAGTTACAAGATGACACAATTTGCGGAGGGGTTAGTACAAAGAAACAACCTCCTAATAAACTACATAAACAACATAATTTGAGATCGATACTTACAAATTGGGCCTCCCATGATTCAACACCCCTTGCTCCAAAATGCATGCTTAAAAATATCAATTTGGATCCTTCGTGCCTCCACATGCTGCAGACTGGGTTCCTCCTTTGCTGACTTCATTGCTTTCTTCCACTCATGCTTGTGAGCGGTGTGGGGCGGGCCCCTTGGTGGTTGACCTCCCTCAAGCCTGGCAAGCTCCACTAGTGCCTGCCTCTTAAGCAAAGATCTTTTATTGCCAAGTATCGTAACAATCTTTGACTTGGCCCATTTATCTATGAACGGAACATTGGGGCGGTTAGGATACCTAGAGTGAATAGCAGCGAGGGTCTCATCAGCCAACCTCTTTGGATGGTCTTTGTAGTGAATAAAGCAATCTCTGTAATTGTTAGCAATTACAGAGCACATGAAGGCCATGATGTCCTTCCCTCGTGCATCCATCAAGATGCCTCCTGTCTGAGTGATGTCATAGTAGATCGTACCATCTCCCAGAGGCACATCTGAATCATCCTCGTCCCCACCACCACCCCTCCCAAAGCACTGTGCCATGCATCCCCCATCGCTCTCCTTGCTACTATGCCTACGACTGTGTCGTGTCAAGCTAGTACGCTAGCCACTCGTAGCTGGAGAAGCGACTCTCGATTGCACGGGGCTATGTGGACCACTCGTAACTGGAGAACCGAGTCTCAACTGCATGGGAGTACATCGATGGCTCTATGACGCAGAAGGGCCTCCTAACGGCATGGGGAAGGGGCATAGGATGGCATGGGGGAAGGGGCTCAGCTATGTAGCCGGTTGAGTTGTGTTGACTCCGATTGGGTAATCTCAGCTGATGTGGGGTTGGGGTAGTTTGGAGTCTGTAGTGCCGACTCCTGGGGGTGTTTAGAGTACACGTCATGTATTTGTATAACTCCCCAGGACTGGGAGGGTGCCCCAAAAGGTTATATAACTTTCGAAAGATGGTCTCCCAAAGATCAAGTGAGCCTGAAGAGCTTCCTGGCCACATGATGAACTGGAAAAAAGAAAAAAATAATATTATTGATGGGCTGAGAAGAGAAAAAGAAGAGAAAAAGAGAGAAAAAGAGAGAAAAAGAGAAAAGGAAAGAGAGTAGAAAAGAGAGGAAAAATGGGGATAAAAGAGAGGAGAAAGGAGAGGAAAAGAGAGGAGAAAAAGAGAGAAAAACTGGGGATAAAAGAGAGGAGAAAGGAGAGGAAAAGAGAGGAGAAAAAGAGAGAAAAAGTGGGGATAAAAGAGAGGAGAAAGGAGAGGAAAAGAGAGGAAAAGAGAGAAGAAAAAAAGAGAGAAAAAGAGAGGAGATAAGAGAGTAGAGTGCAATCCCTTTTTTCAATCATGCTTTCCCTTTCCATCATTCATGCAATCCCCTTCTTCAATCATGCAATCCCTTTCCATCATTCATGCAATCCTAACATTCATTCATGCAATCACTTATTTCCATCATTCAATATGCAGTGGAAGTGGAAAGGGAAAGGAAAGAGGAAAGAGAAAGGAAAGGAAAGAGAAGGGAAGGGAAGGGAAGGGAAGGGAAGGGAAGGTAAGGCCAGGGAAAAATAACAAAGCACGTTTATCTTTGCATATAATAGCACATCTATAGATGCGGCTATTTGTTTCCAAAAATAGAGTAGACACATCTATAGATGCGCTCTTAGACGTGCTCTCAGATGCATCTATAGACGCGCTCCGACAGACAGACTATTCTAAAAACTCGAAAAGGATATGCGCCCGACACAAAAGCACAACACTAGTACAAAAAACATTCGTTTCTTGGATACGACAAAGGATGAATCCAAAGAGAGCAACTTTCAAAGAAGATCAACCGTAAAGAGACTTACCTTGGATAGAGGTATGGAAGCTTCTTGTCCTTCTTCAAAGCTGCTTCTCTTTCTTCTCTTCCTTGTTCACCCTCTTCTCTTGTGTGCTTGGAGTGTGTGCTTGGAGTGTGTAAGCTTGGAGATAAGTGTGGGTGCTTGGAGATAAGTGTGCATGCTTGAAACTGTGTCTGTTAATAGCAAAGCAAGCCACGCGATGCTAAAAGTATGTGAAGAAAAGCAAGCACACTAAAAGTAGGTTTGAAAATTACATCTATAAGCGCCTCTAATTGTGTGTCTATATATGCATCTAAATGCACATTTAATTGTATGTCTACAACACGGTTTAGATGCACCTATAGACGCGCACCACAAAACAAATGCGGTTTTAGATGCGGTATTAGATGCGCCACAGAGTTTCAAGATTAAATATTTGATACAAGGGCAAATTTTTTGGGTTGTTTATTTGTAGGATGTCTTCATCTTCAACAAGTAGCTCCAGGGACGATAAATCCCTCCGTATCCACCATCGTGAAATGTGGTTGGAGCAAAAATCAAATGTATTTGTGATCGATGTCGAGGAAACATGTATCGTGCACGTAGGATTACACTCAATCACATCTCAAAGTATGGAGAATGGGATGCGACCATAAACATGGTAAGTGTTAAAGAGTTAAGGTTGATTGAGATACCTATGTGTGTTCATATGTTTGAGTTATGATCCCGTTTTAATTTGATACAGGATGCAGTGCCACACCCGCATATGTTGCCCTATGCTCATCATGAGGAGACAAAGCATCAGCGATATGAGGTGGGATCCTCAAGAGGGACCGTTACGGATGCATGGAGTGATGGTGATAGTAGCCCTCCACCATTACCTCATGAAGCCATGGAGGAGGAGGTGTTTGATGATATGGTGCAGGATTTATATGTCCATCAATCCGAAGGGAGGGATGATAGCATGGAGTAGGACGATCTTTTTACCACAGCATCGACTCCACTGTTTGAGGGGTGCACATTCTCTGTTCTATGTGCCTCCCTTGAGTTACTAAACTTGCAAACCATCTATGGATGGAGCAATGCAAGTTTGAATGCATTACTCAAGTAAGCTTTAAAGTCTATTTTGCAAACATGGTGAATTATGCTAGTGGGTCAATTACTCGAATGCTTTTCCATTTTACAAACATGGTGTGAACCCATTTGGTCTCAAAAGCACCTCTTACAGTGTATGGCCAATGATATTAGTGAATTATAATCTTCCACCCTCTATGGCGATTAAGAAAGGACATGTTATGTTATCCCTTCTAATTCCAGGGAAACATAAAGTCAAAAATCCTGATGTTTATTTGGAGCCTTTGATTGACGAGCTAGAGATACTTTGGAGAGGTATCGAGGTGCATGATGTGAGCAAGCCTCCCTTGTCACGGGACTTCAACTAGAAAGCAGTCTTGATGTGGATGATGCATGACTTCCCAGGCTATGGTGAATGTTCAGGTAAGCATTGCACTTCTAATTATGAGTAGGCAAAGGATGTGGCACCCTAAACCCACCTTCAACTCTTAATTGCATCTATTGTTCAGGTCTCACTACATTGAGTTACCATGCATGTCCTATTTGTGGTCCTTCACTTGTTGCCTCACAGGCAAACACATTGAATAAGGTCATCTATGAGAATCACCATCGATTTCTCCAACCTGATCATCCTAAATATGTTGCCCCTTGGAATTAAGTCCTCCCACAATCACTCAATGCGGGAGATTGGATGAGAATTTGGGACGGTTCCACGACTCCTCCACCACTTGGCATGAGTTGGTAAGGGTTTGTAACTATTGTGTGCTATATTGGCTGGAAATAAAGATTGCCCCACTACTACACACGGATCCTATTGTGACATTTACGTACCGACGTTTAGTGCCCACTTAGCGCTAATCGTCAGTATAAAAAGCAGGTTTCTTAAATCATCGCTATATAGTGACTGTTGCTGAAAGTCGCTATATAGCGACTCTGAGCAACAGTCGCTATATAGCGACACTGAGACAAAATATTATAGCGACATTTTTACAAAGTTAGTTTTTTCCAATGACAAATTTTTTTAAATTTTCATACATGTTTGAACTCATAGAGAATAAAAAAATGAGAGCATGTACATCAAGCCTTTGAAGCTCATATATTCATGTCCAAATTGGAGATGAGAAAAATCAAATAAGAGCATTTACATCAACTGTTTAATCTTGAGCCAAGTCTAAGGCACCAAAAGCAAGTCTATCTCCAACTCTATACCGAGTTGATCTCCTATATCATCATCGTACTCTAGCATCGTACGTTCACCTAAAGGTATTTGATCATCTTCTTCAATAAAGCTTAAGTGTGGTGATTGACCTTGATGATTGTTGTCTTCTTCGTCAATATCATGATCTCCATCCTCCTCCTGTGCGATGTCATTATGCGCATCTTCCTCTTGGCTCATATGGTGATCTACATCTTCTTTGCTAGATTCATCAATTGGATCCAGCATTGGTAGTGGCATCTCCATATCCACATCTCGATCTTCAAAAACTTGCTTACTTCGTGGTGCAACTTGGATCATGTACCACCATCTTGGATCAGAACGATTCGGATGAAAAACCACCTATATTGAAGATGGGTGCCAAATGTCGTCAATTATATATATATCAATGGACTTTAAAAACGAAAGCTTCGACTAATTAAATCATTAGTATGCACCTACTCAGAGTGCTCGGGAAGAAAAAAAGTATCACTTTCATTGGTCCAATGTTTGGTGGAGTCTATTGCAAAGAGACCGCTACTATCTTTTCTCACTGTCGCATGGGGACTGTTGTAAGTAGTTCTAAACCATTTTACATCAAGAATGAAAATAGTAAATCGTCTAAAATCAATTTCATAGATGTCGCGCATGGTTCCACAATAATCCAACAGTGAGGAGAAAAGATTGGTATCTGAAGCACTGCTCGGCTATCTTGTGTGAAGTTAGCCATGACTCCACAATGATACGTGACTCTCTTTGAATCAATGCATTCCACTCGAAAATGTCGTCCATATGACCATAATGCACTGTACTTTTTGTACTATAAAAGAGCATCATTAAAACAATGAAGATGCACCTATTTTATAGCATATATTGCCACAAATAATTACTTAATTACGTCAAGAGATAAGAAACTTACATGCACCATGCATCCAGATGATAACTCGCGCTCGCGCTCGCTTATTGTCTCTCCATCACGTTCGGCTTGACGTAGAGCCAGTTGTAGCCAATCAAGTGACATGTGAGTAGGGAGAAGATCCAGATCTCATGGATATGGTTGTGATCGCCTGTACATTACTCTGAATCTCGTCCTTGCATTTATTCTTTCTGCTTTGGCCACTTCATATCTCTCAATCCACTTCTACATCTCAGGGCTATTGAGGATACAAAACTCATTGAATTTCTCCATTTGCTCTTCGCTCATCTTTCTTTCAATCCCTTTTCCTTGGGGAACCTCGCCAACGATGCGATCATCATCCTTGTTGTGCCAAGCTTGCGGCATATCAGGATCCGTGGATGTAAGAAACTCTGTGATATATACTAATGACTCTTGCACAAGCCATCCCTCTGCATTCTTGCTTCCGGTCTTGCTCTTTGTCTTACAAACCCCTTTAAAGTTTTCATAAACTGCTCGAGAAAAAACATCCATTGACTATGAACGGTACCTGCTATAGCCACCTCATCAACTATGTGCACAAGCAAGTGGACTTGAGTTGTCATAATGCTCGAGGGAAAGTGCTTGTCAAGCAAGCATACGGCTTCGATGGATTCCACCCTAGCCTTCTCGATGCTTGATATAGAGATCTCTTTTTGAGATATCCACCTATTTCACATGTCCATGCATATGTAAGATATTTGAGATATCCACCTATTTCACATGTCCATGAAGAAAATACATAATGCGATTTGGTAGTAAGCATACCTCACAATACCATAGATCTTGAATATAGCATTTCTAACATCTTCTTGTAAGCACCCTTTTATTGTAATTGGGAGGATGAACTATCAAAGCAACAATGAAGTCATGTCAACAATATAACATAATAATAATTACGCTAACGCATCACAATTATCGGTACACTAATTCTACTTAGAATACCTGTAAGACCTTGTGCCAATCATGGGACTTGAGGCCACTAAGCTTATTGTCCTTTGAAAATGCTCCTTTCAAGCAATGCATGCATCCTGTCGATGTTTGAAAAGAGGCAATGTCTGCCTTGACCGCTGCCTCCTCCCTCGTAGAGAGGATCCACGTTGCTTTTCGGAGGACAACTTTTCCCGAAGCATGCACTTGGGGCCACAAATGAGACATCCTATTCATAGCACGCAAGTCTTTTCACACTCCTCTCGAGTCCTTGGAACCAACCAAGTGTGCCCACATTCTTGAAGATATGCATGGGATCCAAGAGATGATTGATTTGTAACTGACCCCAATAAGGAAGCTCGTGAAAGATCGATAGCCTCTTCATACCAGGAGGAGGTTCCTCTCCATTCGCCCTCCAAGCTTGAATCCAATCACTTGCCTTCAAATATGATGGTGGTGGATCAAGCTGACCTCCACGTGCAAGATGGTCGAGTGGAAGGTATCGAGCATGATCTTCATAAACATTTTTCCTCATATGTTTGGAATAGCGTGCAAGCGATTTCAGAGCCGGTCCACAAACAGGACAAACATGGTACCCAATTGTAACAAGTCCTGCACGCGTGCATGAATGTGTTAGTACAAGACATGCATGCAAAAGAGAGTAAAAAAAGTATAATCCCTCATTGTACATGTAAAGACACAACCACGTACCTGCGCACTCTCCATATCCTGGGTAGTCATGCATGGTCCACATCAAGATAACCACATACCTGCACTCCTCTCCATAATATCTGTAACTCCTCTATCAAAGGTGCCATGTACACATCCATGTTTTTTGCCTTGTACTTTCCTGGCACAAGTAGTGCAAGCATGAGCTATCCCTTTTTTATTGTTAGCCATGGTGGGATATTGTAATTCACCACGACTATGGGCCATGTCGACCAAGATGTTGAGCGTAACCCGAAAGGATTCACGCCATCCATGGCTAGCCCAAGATGTAAGTTGCGTGGCTCCCTTGCAAAGTCCGGCCACTGATTATCTATGTGCTTCCAAGCTGCACAATCTGCGGGAATCCTCAATGTGTCATCAGTGGACCGATGAGATGCACGCCATGTCATGAACTCCGCTATGGATTTGCATGGAAACATGTGTTGTATTCTTGCAATGATGGGAAAGTGTCTCAAGACCTTTACCGGTATCCGCTCACCCTGCAAGTCATCTCTATATCATTGTTTCCCACACTTTGGACAACTAGCCAAATCTCCATGCTCACGACAAAAGAGAATACAATCATTACGGCAAGCATGGATGGTATCATAATCCATACCCACTGTTGTTAGCATCTTTTTCGCTTCATCTCTTGATGCAGGCATGGTATTTGGTCCAGGCAACATCTTCTCGAGCAACCTATGACAAAGACAGTATCCAAATGATGATTCTCAAAACAAACAATATACAAATAATGAGTCAAATTAATGCAAGGGCTAACCTCATTAAGGCTGAGACACTTGTATCCGACCACCCATACTGTACTTGTAGATTCAAGATTGAGAGACAAGCACGTAGTTTAGACATCCTAGCACCCTCGTACAATTGTGTTGATTGCAACTCTCGCATTTTGACCTCAGACTCTGACATCACGTATACGTGGGATGCAGTGCCCCTAAAAATGGAATCCATCATGTCGACTATACCCTCGTCGTCATCCGAGAGACTATAGTCTTGCTGAAAGTGAGAAGGTATATGTGTACCCTCGTCACCCTCCTCATCCTATTTTAAGATTTCGTGTAAATATAAGATCTTCTATTTCTTGGTATACAATAAGATTGTAAACTTAAATAGCTTTGACTCACCGATGATCCATCAACATGTGCAACACCAATGGGGGGGTACTGGTTCCGGTTCCTCCCCATACATCCACAAGTGGCACATGATAATACGACATTGATGTTATACTTCTCGCTTGCAATGAGTGCAATGACAGTATAACCTTTCCGTAAGCCACTTCGTGCTCCCGGGCATTGGCGCATCATCGAACTCGTCCCTTCCATCTACACTTATAAAATCACAACATAAGCATGAGGAGGGGATATTGACAATTATAAAAAAGCATGTTTGAGCTTCTCTTGATGCTATATAGCGACACTTTTAATTAAAAACGTCGCTATATAGCGATGGATTAGCGTCACTATATAGCGATGCTGTGGGTTAAAACCCAAAACGCTAAACACGCGGTGTTTTGTTCATATCAATCCCTAATCTCTCAAGAAAGCAACCCAAAATCTCCTCCCACCTATTTTCGACGACCTTCCACCTATTCCAAGCAACCTTCTTCCACTCCTCACCCTTCTCCTACCTCTTGTACTCCCTCTCTATCCTTTTCCCTCTTTGGTTTCTTGAAAGAAAGTTCTTCAAGAGGTGAGTTTGTTTCAACAATGTAGGTTGTTTGTTTGTTAGCTTTAGTTTTGTGAGTGTTTCTTCTTGTATTGCTAAACCTGTAAACTAGTTTTCATGCTTGTTTTTAAAGGATTGAAACAAAAAACGAGATTTCAAGAAAGAAAGAAAACTCACCTCTTTTTTCTGTATTTCTCTTCCTTCTCTTTCTCCTTGTCTCCTCAATCTCCTCCTTTTCTTGTCTCCTCAATCTCCTCCCTTCAAGAAGTTGCTTTTGTAATCTCCTCCTTCCACTAACATCTTATTTGAAAAAATGGGTTGTTTTCTCTCTTTTGTAGGGCCAGTCCACTACACCGAGTGGGACATACTATTTTTGGTAAGTGCTTCTTCTTTTTTCCATTTATTATTTTTGTTATTTGTATTGGCCTGCAGCTAGCGCCTTAAGTGCTAGCTGCAGTGATGGGCATAGGAACCCTCTCTTCCCCTCCCACTCTTTCCTTCTTCCCCCTTCTCTAATTCTCTTTTTTCCCCCTTCTCTTTTTTCCCTCTTCTCTTATTCTCTCTTTCCCCCTTCTCTATTTCCCCCTCATCTCTTTTCCCTTCTTTCTTTCCTTTCCCTCTTATTCTCTATTTCCTTTTCCTCTTATTCTCTTATGCTTATGCTTCTCTCATTCCCCCTTCTCTATATTCCCCTTCTCTCATTCGCATAAGCTCATGCTCATGCATGAGCATAAGCATGAGCTTATGCTTATGCTAATGCTTAAGCATAAGCATAAGCATAAGCATAATATTCTCTTATGCTTATGCTTCTCTCATTCCCCCTTCTCTATTTCTCCCTTCTCTCATTCGCATAAGCTCATGCTCATGCATGAGCATAAGCATGAGGTTATGCTTATGCTAATGCTCATGCATGAGCATAAGCATAATATTCTCTTATGCTTATGCTTCTCTCATTCCCCCTTGTCTCTTGCCCCCTTCTCTATTTCCCTCTTCTCTCATTCGCATAAGCTCATGCTCATGCATGAGCATAAGCATGAGCTTATGCTTATGCTAATGCTTAAGCATAAGCATAAGCTCATGCTTATGCTCATGCATGAGCATGAGCTTATGCTTAAGTTTCCCCCTTCTTTATTTCTCTATTTCAACATAAGCTTATGCATAAGCATGATCTTATGCGGAAATAGAGAATGAGAGAAGCTTATGCTTCTCTCATTCTCTATTTCCGCATAAGCTCATGCAGAGAATGAGAGAAGCATAAGCTCATTCTCTTTCCCCCTTCTTTATTTCTCTCATCTCTTTCCCCCTTCTCTCATTCGCATAAACTTTCCCCCTTCTTTATTTCTCTATTTCCCACTCTATTTCCCTCTTCTCTCATTTCCCCCTCATCTCTTTCCCCCTTCTCTCATTCGCATAAGCTTTCCCCCTTCTTTATTTCTCTATTTCTGCACAAGATTTCTCTTATGCATGAGCTTATGTGGAAATAGAGAATGAGAGAAGCTTCTCTCATTCTCTATTTCCGCATAAGTTGAGCTTATGCAGAAATAGAGAATGAGAGAAGTATAAGCATGAGCTCATGCTTATGCATGAGCTTATGTGGAAATAGAGAATGAGAGAAGCTTATGTAGAAACTCATTCTCTATTTCTGCATAAGCTCCTTCTCTACTTCCGCATGAGCACAAGCATGAGCTTATGCTTATGCATAAGCATAAGCATAAGCTCATGCTTATGCTCATGCATGAGCATGAGCTTATGCTTAAGTTTCCACATAAGCTCATGCTTATGCATGAGCTTATGCGGAAATAGAGAATAAGAGAAGCTTATGCGGAAACTGATTCTCTATTTCCGCATAAGCTCCTTCTCTATTTCGTACTCTATTTCCCCCTTCCCGCATAAGCTCCTTCTCTATTTCGTACTCTATTTCCCCCTTCCCTCATTTCCCCCTCATCTCTTTCCCCCTTCTCTCATTCACATAAGATTTCCCCCTTCTTTATTTCTCTATTTCCGCACAAGCTTTCTCTTATGCATGAGCTTATGCAGAGATAGAGAATGAGAGAAGCATAAGCATGAGCTCATGCTTATGCATGAGCTTATGTGGAAATAGAGAATGAGAGAAGCTTATGCGGAAACTCATTCTCTATTTCCACATAAGCGCTTTCTCTACTTCCGCATGAGCATAAGCTCATGCTTATGCTTATGCATAAGCGTAAGCATAAGCTCATGTTTATGCTCATGCATGAGCATGAGCTTATGCTTAAGTTTCCGCATAAGCTCATGCTTATGCATGAGCTTATGCGGAAATAGAGAATGAGAGAAGCTTATGCGGAAACTCATTCTCTATTTCCACATAAGCGCCTTCTCTACTTCCGCATGAGCATGAGCTTATGCTTAAGTTTCTGCATAAGCTCATGCTTATGCATCATGAGCTTATGCGGAAATAGAGAATGAGAGAAGGTTATGTGGAAACTCATTCTCTATTTCCGCATAAGCTCCTTCTCTATTTCTGCATGAGCATAAGCATGAGCTTATGCTTAAGTTTCCGCATAAGCTTATGCTTATGCATGAGCTTATGGGGAAATAGAGAATGAGAGAAGCTTATGCGGATCTCATTCTCTATTTTCTGCATAAGCTCATTCTCTATTTCCCACTCTATTTCCCTCTTCTCTCATTTCCCCCTCATCTCTTTCCCCCTTCTCTCATTTGCATAAACTTTCCCCCTTCTTTATTTCGCTATTTCCCACTCTATTTCCCTCTTCTCTCATTTCCCCCTCATCTCTTTCCCCCTTCTCTCATTCGCATAAGCTTTCCCCCTTCTTTATTTCTCTATTTCCGCACAAGCTTTCTCTTATGCATGAGCTTATGCGAAAATAGAGAATGAGAGAAGCATAAGTATGAGCTCATGCTTATGCATGAGCTTATGCGGAAATAGAGAATGAGAGAAGCTTATGCGAAAACTCATTCTCTATTTTTGCATAAGCTCATTCTCTATTTCCCACTCTATTTCCCTCTTCTCTCATTTCCCCCTCATCTCTTTCCCCCTTCTCTCATTCGCATAAACTTTCCCCCTTCTTTATTTCTCTATTTCCCACTCTATTTCCCTCTTCTCTCATTTCCCCCTCATCTCTTTCCCCCTTCTCTCATTCGCATAAGCTTTCCCCCTTCTTTATTTCTCTATTTCCGCACAAGATTTCTCTTATGCATGAGCTTATGCGGAAATAGAGAATGAGAGAAGCTTCTCTCATTCCCTATTTCCGCATAAGCTCATTCTCTATTTCCGCATAAGCTTATGCTTATGCTTCTCTCATTCCCCCTCATCTCTTTCCCCTTCTCTATTTCCCCCTTCTCTCATTCTCTATTTCCGCATAACCATAAGCATGAGCTTATTCTCTCTAACTCTTATTCTCTATTTCCCTTTTCTTCCTCTTCTCTTTCCTTTCCCTCTTCTTTCCTTTCCATCTTCTTTCCCTCTTTCCTTTCCCTCTTCTTTCCTTTCCCTCTTCTTTCTTCTTGCCTATGCCTATGCCTATGCCTATGCTTATGTTTGTTTTTTTGTTTTCTGTTTTCGCGTTTGTGTCTATGTTAGACATGGGATCACGTCGCTCATCCGACGAGTACAGACAGCCTCGCAGGAGGAGAGCTCACGATCTATATGCTCCAAAGGACTTTGATTCCTCTCATGCGACTACCCTGAGGACTACCCC
Source organism: Dipteris shenzhenensis (assembly GCF_047967505.1). Taxonomy (NCBI): domain Eukaryota; kingdom Viridiplantae; phylum Streptophyta; class Polypodiopsida; order Gleicheniales; family Dipteridaceae; genus Dipteris; species Dipteris shenzhenensis. The sequence goes on along the minus strand of NC_141608.1, from coordinate 46,364,014 downwards.
TGGTCCGACTCCTCTCGGACCTAGCACTACGACTACCCCTGGTCCAACTCCTCTTCCACGTAGCACTGCGACTACCCCTCAGGGAACTCCTTTGCTAGCCGCGCATGGCTTTGTCGAGAGTCCCGATGAGTTTGTAGCATAGATGAGCAATGAGGAGGCAGCGAGATTCTTCTCTCTGCTCTCTCAAAGGACCTCAGCAATTCCTTCCCCTACATCGATGGGTGGACGTACTGCCCAGCCATCCCCTCGCGCCCCTTCGACTGCGGGATCATCACCTGCGCATGCCTCTCGCAAGGGAAGGAAGAGTAGGATGGGCGGCTCATGTTGTGCTGACTCGAGAGATGTAGACGAGTCAGCACACTCACGCTCCTTTAGGTCTCCACTTGGTCCGGAGACACAGTATCAGTCGGGTCCCTTTCCCTCTCCTAGTCCCACTGCTACTCCTCGCTCTGAAAGTGCTCACGCAGCTTCCACTCCTTCGGGCTCTACTACAGTCAGTCCCCCTAACTCATCAGGGGATCTCTTCTATCAAATCACATCTGTCGGAGAGATAATAGAAGATAAACAGGGCAAAGCAGTGATGGCCACCATGAGGAGGTTGATGAGTCATCACTTCAAGAGCGGCATAAATACCGATTGGCGGTATCAAGATGCCCAAAAGAAGCAGGCGGTGATCGATGAGTTAAAACAAAGATACCCTAATCCGCCAAATGTGGAGTTTAATGACAATTATATGCGAGAGCGCATGGGTTTGGTCCTGAAGCATCGTAGATCAATCTTGTGTACTTCCATCACAAAGGGGTTGGCTAAACCCAGCTGGGCAGACAAAGCTGATTGGAAGTACTTCAAGAAGCAACATAGGGACCATCCTAAAATGTTCGAGGGTCAGAGGAGGGCTGTGAAGAGACGGCTGGATGTCATAGGTACTTCGCACTTTGGTGCATGCGGACGGTATGCATTCGAGGCAATCGTGGTAAGTCTACTTCTTCTCATTTAATGTATTGTTCTATTTGTTTTACTTACATATTACATGCACTTTAGCTAACTCTAACTCTCGTAAATTGGATCCACAGCAAGCTGCGATGGGCCGTCTTCCTACAGATGCAGAGACGCGATGCGCATTTCGGATAGGAACAAAGCCATGGTTCGTTGAGCAAGAGGCAATGGGAGCGACGGTCGATTGGGCTGAGGTGGCTGCTCGCACGGTATAAGTTTACTCCTACTTGTAATCTCACTTTTTAATTTAAGTTTCAATCTAATTTTCGATTTATACGGTTCACTCTTAGGGTCAAAGCTCAAGCGTCCCATCATCGGAGGCAAGCGATTAACAGGGTCAAGGATTAGATGCAGGTGGCAACGACGAGGGAGAAGACGCAGGTGTCAAGGACCAAGGAACAGGCCAACAAGACGAAGATGATTTGGATTCGGATTCGGATGAGTAGTAGTGGTAGTAGCATCTTATATATTCGCTCGTTTGAGCAATTTTATATCACCCTTTCGAAAGGGTAATTTCGTTACAAACACTGTTGTATATGTCCGACATATATATGCATTTGTTACTCATCATTTCACAAGAACAATTTTGTATCACCCTGCAAGCAAGGGAAATTTTGTTATAAAAAACTTTTTTTTGTAACTACAAAAAAAAAAAAAGGATTAGTGGGGCTAAACAGGGCCAAAAGGAAGCCCTGTTTAGCCCCACTAACCCTTTTTTTTAACTTCTGTTAATCGTCGCTATATAGAGACGTTTACCAGTGTCGCTATATAGCGACGATTAACAGTGTCGCTATATAGCGACGTTTGCATCGTCGCTATATAGTGACATTTGCCAGTGTCAGTATATAGCGATGATTTATAGCGACGGACCTTTTTCGACGCTTTTAGCGACACTTGTAGCGATGTTTGCACCTGTGAAAAAAAAAAATTTAATGTAAAAAGCGTCAGTATTTTCATCGGAAAATGGCCTGTGCCTTGTAGTGCCCGCTAACACCAACTTTTGTTTAGATACTCCATCTTTTATTGTTTACCATATTGGTACCACCTTAAGATCAATCACCTGCTTGATCCCATGCATATCTTCAAGAATGCGGCATCTACCATTTGGGAGCATTTGAATGGGACACGAGATTCCGTAGGCATAAGGGAAGATCTATGTACCATAGGGAGGCTGTGTGAAGCTTGGCCACAAGAGAGACCAAATGGGCGTGTTTTTTTACCTCATGCACTGTGGAGGTTATCAAAGCTAGAGATGGTGGCGGTGAAGCGTGCTATTACTACAATTCGTACTCCCACTAGATGCATGAGGTGTTTGAAGGGGGCCTTTACAAAGAGCAAGAAAGAGGTGTAGAGCTTATATGGCTTGAAATCTCATGATTGGCACAAGATGCTCCAAGTAAATATTTTATGTGCATAATATCTTTTTCCTTCTTTTTCCTTTCAAATTTGTGAGTGAATTAGAAGCAACTAATCAACCATTCCTCATGTGTTCAGTTCATACTACCTACTAGCATTTCTCGTAGTGCATTGAAGGATGTGAAGGATTGTATTTACAAGATGGGTGAGCTTGTGAGGTACTTTACATGATACAAAATGTGATGCATATCAATGCTCCATGCAAGGTGTTCATATTGCTAATATGGTGTAATTTTTCATTTCTAGGTATGTGAGCTCAAAGGAAATAGATCCCACCACGCTTGAGAATGCTTGAGTTATGTCAGTGGAGAGGGTTTTTGTTTAGTGGAGGAGACATTTCCATGTTCTATTCTCACAAGCCAACTACATCTCATAGTGCATTTGGTGGATGAGGTTGCTATATGCGGTACTATACATGCACGATGGTTGTTCTTCCTCGAGTGCTTCATGAAGACCTTGAAGGGTTTTGTGAGATAAAATGCAAGAACCGAAGGTAGCATGGCCGAGGGTTGGTTGGTACAAGAGTCACTTGTATATATTTCTGAGTTTTTTGTTGATGTGGATAGCTCTCTCCCACGACTATGGAGAGATGATGAAGACCTAAGGATGACCTCTATTGTGTCTCAAGGGAAAGGATGCAACAAAGTAATAGACACGGAGTTGCTTAATAATATTAGCCTCTATTGCATGCTTAATAGTGATGTGATGAAAAGATGGGTGACAAGATATGAGGATGCAAAGGCAAGAAGACAAGAAGAAAGGGCCCTCTTTCATACACACCACGGATTTCGTGTGCCATACCCTCAGTATCTCAGAGCACTTCCAAAGGATATTCATATGGATTGGCTACTTGACAAAATGGAGAAAGTAGAGAAAGATGAGGGGATGCATATCACAATGGAAGAATGGGAGTATGCTAGGGGATGCATGAGCAAGGTCGGAATATAGAATGTTATGCATAAGTTAGGAGCTTTCAATAATTTAGATTACTTATTTAATTGATTTTGTCTTGGTGTAGTGCACTATGTTCAATGCTATATGGTGTGAGGGCAAGCATTTTCGAACACAACGGATTGATGATAAGAGAAACACACAAGATTGCAGTGTCATTGCTAGCTTTGAGGGAGCCAATGGAGCCATGGATGATTATTGTGGCATAATCCAAGATATTATTAAGCTTGACTTTCGACGCTTCTTTGTGTATGTTTTGGATGTAAAGTGGTTTAAGGACATGGTACAAAGAGGCCCTAATGCAACAATCAAATGCCATGCAAGTGGCTTTGTAACTATTGACTCCACAAAGTTTTGGCAAAGTAAGAAGGACACACTAGTACTACCGCAACAATGTGAGCAGGTACTGTACACACATATAAAAATACTCAAATATTTGATACCTTTGATGCAAGGAAAATAACATGATTGTATTTGTGTTTGAAATAGGTTGTCTATCAACCAATGGTGGATAATAATAGATGGTGGCATGTTATACCTATTATGCCACGTTCCAAAGTGATGTATAGTATATTTACTGATATGGAGCGTATGGAGGATGATCATGGCCATGGAGGTGATGATGACCATGATACGAGAGAGGAGGATGATCATGAGATAGAAGATATAGATATTGAGGCCATTACCTGTGAGGACGAGCCTACCATAATTCAGTGATGCTGATTTCGATGAGCACATGAGTAGCACAAGCAGTAGTGGGCTGAATGTATTTGTAGATCTAAACACTTGTTTGGATTTTGAAGTAGATATTTTGGCAAGGGTTGATCTCATTGAGGATGAGATTGAATCGTAGCCCATCATTGATATTGGAAAAACTATTTTATATATTGTCTCATTCTCCTCACCTCACTTAATTTTTGTATATGTGGGTTTGCAAAAAAGCATTGATGTTTTTGTTAAAATTATATGCTTTGGTAATCATGGGCAATGTTTGGAAAGCAGTGATGTACACCAAAATCTCACTTTTGGTATTCTTTTTTTTGCATCTAAATATGCGTCTAATTCTCAGTGTAGATGCACTAATAGATGCGCTAATACATGCGCAAATAGACACGTTGTTAGACACAGTGTTAGACGGCCCGTATTTTCTCAGTGTAAACGTGCTAATAGACGCATCAATACATGCACAAATAAACGCGCTATTAGATGTGCTGTTAGACACACCCATAATTTCTCTATTCAAGCAATGCCTATAGACGTGCCTGCTATTTTGCATGTCTATAGTTGCTTTGTGTTGGTGTGTATTCAAGATCTCCTTCAGTAATTCGTTGTAATTAGGCTTGAAGAATTACATGTGTCCTTTCCCAATTATTTCCTTTAGTAATCTAGAGTGCATGACAAGGATGATTAGTGATTATTGAGTTGTTTGCTCTTGACAAAGAGACTCATACAACTATTGCTCACTTAAGAAGCTTGATTTTGTGGTAAAAGAGGAGGCTACTATCTAATTGCTTTATAGAGAGGCTAGGTAGCATAGCTTGCTGCTTCAAGCAAAAGTCCACCTTATATAATGGAGGAGACAAAGTGATCTATAACTTTGGAATCAGACCCTTCTTGATCTTGCAGGCATTGAAACAATTCTTATGTGCATTGAAATAGCTCTTATGAGCTTGAAGAATTATATATAGCCATTGGTTCTCAGAGTCGAAAGTGCTTTCAATGCTTAATAATTAATTTATAATAATGGTTTTCACACATTAATTTAGCAGGATAGCTTAATCTCTTTATATTGTAATTCTTATCGTAGTGATTTTTTAAAATTATGTCATGGGTTACAAGATTGAATTGACAACAATGGCCCTGTCTCACAATATTCTCTCACACACTCTTACCAATGGACCAAAACCAATGAACCGGTGGATCATTACACTGATACACCATGAGGGAAGGGCCCCTTCTTGGCTTTTATAGGCTATATCTGTTGGAGAGGAAGCGTGTAGCCTCTCCAACCATACTCTATGTGGCCATATAATATTATATAAATAATAAAATTATACAAAATTTAAAATACTTATTACTAAGAAATTCCACTCTAATATCAAATCTCAAGTTTATTAAGTTGAATACTTTATTGGTACTACTTCAATGTGAAGGTACTAAAACCAAAGTCTATTGTTCTTTTATAGTTAGAACGGATCATATTGCTTTTGAGGACCAATCCATGATGCCTACATGGATTGTATCTCTCTTGAGGGCTTGCATCAGTTCAAAGCAGGTATTCAACCATCCTTATCTCTTAATATCAAACAACATTTACTTCTGCAGTCGTCAGATTACCTTGTGCCCTCCATAGATAGCCCCTCTTTCTATCCTCTCCAAAAATAAAAATATCAAATTACATTTGAAATTCCTTTTGTTCATTTCCAAATCATTCATACCAAAGTAATGTCTCACTATTTTCTTCTGATGCTCAATACAATATAAATGAACACATAACATATGGTCTAACAAATGAATTCAAGGTGGATTGGAAAAAATAAACATGCACAAGGATGTACGTTTCAAAGGAAGAAAACAAGGTTGCATGCCACATCATCATCCTGGATCATGATCAAACAACTCCAAGAAAGTTGGAAGACAACATGCTCCAGAGTCATCCATGAACTAAGCTATTGTAGCTTTTGTGGCAGAACTAAATACTCTATACCAACTCGACGAAAGCTAACACCATTGAAAGATCATGGGAATTGTAGGACATAACTGCAATATGACCTTTCTAATGCCTTCTTACAGACATACATTGAGGATATTAGGAAAAATAGAGGGCCAATGATATGTAATGCCTATGCAAAAACAACTTCCGTCCAACATAGACCATTGCTTATGATCCTGATTACCTCAAGGTGATCCTTGAATCGAGCGTCTTTCATACACATATGCTATCTATAATTGACATATCCCTGAATGTCACTACACAACTTAAAAAGCTAGCAATGGCCCTGTTGGAGAGCAGATCTTCACTGGACACTCCACTCATATGGAGCCACTCTATTATATATTTTGTTGTACATAAAGTGTTCTTTTATTACCAACTTTTACAACTGCATGAATGTGACTAACTAGTTTGAATAATTATCAAGCCTCAATTAAGATGCTTGCAATTATTGCTCCACATCATTACCACTTAAATATTCAAACCATGCCTTGCGTGATACTTGTTTTCCTTTAAAAGAATTTCATTAAATGGTAGGATCTAAATTCGATTTCAAGTTGGTAATGACGTGCTTCATGCCAAAAATTGAGACTCTAAACTATAAGGAGCGAGCACTAAATGAATCAATGATTGTCAAATATATGGAGCGTATCTCCCTTCTTCTACCTTGGCATGCATTCATTGATTAGCAAATTTGATTTGTGACTTTCTACGAGGGCATTATACTTCTCAAAAAGCCATTTCAACGGCAATGATCTTGCAGCATGACTCTATGTTTTTGGCCTACTGAAAGGACGGACTAAGTGAGGGCGATTCACATCAAAGCGAAAATAGCCATTTTCAAATTTCCAAAAATCTCCAATGATTTTAAGATCCACTTGCTATTCTTCCCTCTCCACATGCTATTTTTCCCTCTACATATCCTTCACATTTTTAGCCCCCCCCTCCCCTCTCTCTCATGAGCTTTCAATTCATCAAGTGCCCTCTTTTCCTCACTCCACATCTTCCTCCCTATTTTGAATTATGAATGATTTATAATCCTTCACCTTGTTGTGATATGTTATTGTCGATTTTCTTTCTTGTGTTTGTGCTTCCTTGATGACGTCTATTCTTCTACTCCAGTCTAAAGGTGGCCTACCCAACATAGTTTCTAAATGGACAGGAAGGGAACCCGAGACACACACAAAAAAACACACACACACTGCGAGAGACTCTTGAGTTTGGCGAGGAAACACAGAGAGAAACAGAGTAAAAGAGAGAGAGAGAGAGAGGCAAGCCAGTTGATTGACGAATCGTAAAATGCGATTAGAATCGAGTAGTGGGTAAAGGCGTAGAGCTCAGGAAGGAAGAGAAGAGTGCAAGCGCTTGACTGGGGGTATCTCGGGGTACCATATGCCCTGCCCCCCTCACTGTTACATACACTATCCCTTCCAATTCCAAGCTCCGTCCGCCCACCTGCGTCATCATCATTCGATCCTCAGTATTCCTAGTACATGAATTTTTATCACAGCAGCTCTGATGATGGACATTCCTACGTAGACAGCATGACTCACTAGTCACAGCTAACAAGATAAAACTTCGGATACCCGGACGGCCCTGCATACCTGAGCTTCATGAAACCATGCGTGCCAGGGGGTCTTGATTGGTAAATTCAGGGCGTTCAAAGTGTATTTTGTGCTTGTCACGGGAACTGAGCCGTCAATGTCACCACTGACGTGCGGATCACCATGTTACACATGAGTTGGAAGAAGAGCTGAAATTTATTGAAATTAAAAGACACGAATCGTGATGTGTACCTGTAAAGCCAAATCCTCAACCCTGCTGCGATGAGTTTTTGATAGATGGGTAGAATCGAGAAATCAGAATCTCCCCAATAATCCAGCAATAACTCGCTGCATGAAGATTGATTTTCCAGAATCAGAGTGGACGCTGGCATACGAGTTATATAGGTCCGCTATATAGGAGGGTATCTAGTCCTGGCGAAATGAAGCTAAATTCTAATGAATGACATACTTGATTAAATTTTCATGCATCGAGAAGTTTGTGTTAGAATTTACCTGCAGGCAGCCCAGGGGTAAGGAATCCCTGTTACGTTCGCGTGAAGAGCTTGTTGTACGTCCGGTCGAGTGAAGTATTTGGTTGTGTAGTTTTCACCACACGGATCATATCCAGCACGATACAGTGGCCTTTTCGATGCCTGATCATGAGGTGGTAATTAAAGGAAAGTCTCGTCGACGTCTCCGCTAGTGCATTGCCGCAATAGGGAAAAGGAATAAGGATAGGAATAAGAAATGATAACTCACGGATGGGTGAAGGCCCTTGGACATTCGTCTGCCGCTAGAAGAAGTTGATAGGTTAACGCAAATGGGGAAATACAAATTATAAATATTAATCAGGTCGTACTGTTGATATATACTGTCAACTTCGTTGTTGCAGGCGTCTGTCCAGTTTTCTAGGCGGAAATCGCACACCTTCTTCGTGCTGGCACACAACTCGTCTGAGATCACTGCGTGTGTCCATGCATAGTCAATGGTACCATCCCAGTCGTGGTGATTGTCCGTCCACGCATTACCCACCTATTCCGATGGTCCGAAATCTGAGTATGTCGCATCTATTCTTGTAAAAGAGAGAAGTCCAGACTCCATATCTATGAACGTTGTTAAGCAATGGGCAATGGCGCCGGTTGGACATGTTTGCTTACCATGAACCCTTTCAAATTGATGAATGGATATATCGAAGGTTCCTTTCTACGATCATACACCAAATTCGCCAATTGTGGTACATAGTGGCCTGGCAGACAGGGCAAAATCACTCCGATAGGCCTACACATGATATTAAGCATTTAAATGAGATGTTGCACCTGCATAGCTTTCACCCGTCATGTAGAAATCATGCGACATGTATTGAGGGAACCTTTCGAACCACCGCACCAAAAATATATAGGCGTCCTCAGCTGCATAGCAAATGTTCTTAAATCATAGCAATTGTTAACAGAAATATAATCCCAAAGGAAAAGAACTCTTTAAACACAAAGCTTTCCACTACCCGCGAGCTTATCTCCGAAGTTGTATAAGTCGGAGGACACGTTGGTATATGAAAATCCAACACCGGCAGGAGAGTCCAAGAATAACATATTCGCTTCTGTGTGGTCAAAAGAAAAATCTGTTGGTTGAATTTCTTAGTCATGCAATTCATACAGTTATCCAATTGGGTGGTTGGACTCGCAGCACCTCGATTCCATGAAAAATTGTTGAGATGCAATTTCGTCCCGCCAGGGTCAACTCTGAAGGGACCGAGCTCTTGGCTTGCTCCATACCCGACGGATGAGCAACCGGGACCTGTCATCGATAGCCCATGATGATGGATGCCATTGAATAATAAGAATGTCTGTGAACAAAGAAGCAATTCTGGGAAAACTTGTGGGTATATGCTGATCCGCTCTAGCTATTGAACCACTAGGCAAGATACAGAAATTAAACGGTTCAAAAGGATGAGAGCGGCTATGGGGTGTACCTCCATTTAGCCACAAGACCAAAGGTTTAGAGTGAGGTTCAGACGCAGCCTCAAAGAACCAGTAGAAAAGGGCTCTGCCGTGGGATGCATTGACGGTAATGTATCCGGAGTACTGAGCGAAGCCAACGGGAGGCTGGCCAGGCAAAGTAGTGATTCTATCTGGATCGCTGGGATCACTTGCACCATTAGCAGCAGCAGAAGCCAGCCAAGCTGAAGTGCAAGCTGTGGATAAGAGAAGCACTAGGCTAAGGACTAACGAGAGAGCCATGGAACGAAGGGCAGGACGTCAAAATTGAGTGGTGGGGGTGTGTCGATTGGGGGAGTGATGAACCCTATTCCCTCTGATAGTAGCTAGCTTATTGCTGGACAGAACTATGTGCAGCAGGAGCGACATGGTAAAAAACAAACCTGGTACAAGATGAGCTGCCTGATTCCTCGCCGGCAGTTAGGCAGTCAAATATTGGCATCAGGGCAGGGGAACGTCTCTCAATTATTTTCGTGAAGTTTTAAACAACCTATTTGTTACTTTGATCGACACCACAAAACAGTATTGCAATTTGCATACTTTGGCTGACATCAATGATTCCATAGTTGACTTCAGGTATACTAGCTGTGTCTTTGACAAACGGAATATTAGCTCCACGTTTCTCTTTATATGTTCCAAGACACTTCACTATCATATCATCATGCTGCTGTCATTGCATGTGCACATGAATGTCCGCGGTCGGCTGAAAATTAATTCCAACCGTCGAATGGCGGCCTCTTCATTCGCAGAAGTGAAATCTTGTAGTACGACGAGTCACATCAAAGAAGACAAAGGCGTTAATTCCAAAATTTTTGAGTTGGCAAATGGAAGATCACGTTGCTGTCGCACTCAGATGGAGCCTGTGTGAGGTGTCAAATGGAAGATGAGCTTCTTGTCACTGTCGCTCTGCCTCCCGTGGGACCCTCCATGTCTAGGAAATGCCTCCATCAGGCAGTTCCTTAAGGACTTCAATAACTCAAAAGTTGCCAAATTGCTTAAAAACATATTTTATCTTAGCTAGGAAACGACATCTATTCCACTCTTACATGAGAGTTTTAGTAGAGAGAGTTTGTTGTATTGGTCCTCTAGATTGACTACTAAGTAGAGCTTTATGTTAGAACATTAATTCAAAAAGAAAATGATGGGTTGGGGAGGGGGTGGTGTTCACTAAATTACACTTTACAAAAAGGATCTACTGCAACTAGAAGAAATCATTCTAAACAATCATGAGGTACTTGGTTGAGATCCACCCCCAAAAGCTATTGTGAATGGACATAAAGTACGTACTCAAGATCCATTAGAATTTTGATGATGCATAGAAGTCAGTTTCCAAACATTTACGTATATATGCCTTCCTTGAGTATAGTTGTAGCAAGATTGACTAATTAGGATGACCTTTAAGAAAAGGTATTCTTGGGTTACGGCTCAACATAATGGGTTGACCCTTGAAGTCCATGGGGACTTGAAGAATCCCCAATGCCCACTTTGTCTAGAGGTTTTCAACGCCCTCACTCAGGGGGGTCACTATGTATAAACCCTCTATATCACGTGCGTTCAAGGCCTATATTAAAAATCCCTTATCTGTAAATTTTTTCATTAATAAAATGTACCCCTTTCTATACAAATCTGTAAATTTTTTCCAAAAATATTTTAAATAATCCCTTATGTATATCTATTTCTGTAAATTTTAGGAATAAAAAATATCCTTCTGTCGAACTCACGTGATAGGGTTACATATGATGAGTGACACCCCCGAGCGCCCTCATGAGGCTTATATGCATGATGAATCTATGCATGGGAGCATGAGCACAAATGTCATCATGTAGCATTATCATGTTAACAATGATTGTGGGAGTGATGGTTCCAATGTACATTATCCCATCTCGTGTACATGCGCACAACCCTCCAAAAGCCTAGTGCTTCAATATGCATGGTGGATTGCCAAGGATCTTAGTGCTTCCATTAAAGGCACTGTGGGGGGCCAAGAATCTTAACCTTATGCTAGGTTTCTTAAGTTGGACTAAGGCATGCATTACAAACAATAGAACGAACCTTACCTTAAAGACCAATAAAAGCAAGGCTTGCATCGTTGGGTGAAGTGTCAAAATTTGTTCATCCGCTATTTGGCACTTTGAATAATTGGCATTGGATCCCCTTTTGGCTTTATAGATCTCCAAATCACCAAACCCATGCAATGAAAAGACAAAAAGATAGAATATTTTAATGTTCTGGCTACAAAATCTCACACCTTTCTTATTGACTCATATATTGGAATCCTAAAATGCATCACCACCTCCAATAAACACTCTTGGGGGTTCATTGAGAAATATGAAATATAGCACTTGCACACATGAGTCAGTGTCACCGTCGGTAACATATAGTCACCAATGTTGGTGTGGGAGTTGGTGTAGTTGGTGGTATATACCTAGACTATAGTGTCGATACAGATGTCGGTATATATCGACATTTTTACAAAAGCAAAAAAATATTTTGTGGGGCAGGATGGGGCTTGCATCCTGCCCCACATTTTTTTTTCATTAGAATCGTGATTAAATGTTACAAAATGAGGTGTACATGTTACAATTTTGTAAAGAAGGTCTACAATGTAATGGCAAATGTGCCAAAGTAATGCACTACAAAATGGCAAAAGTGCCAAACTTGTAAATGGAAAATCCGCCGAAGTAATGCGCTAATGCACTACAAAATGGCAAAAGTGCCAAACTCTAAAATGACAAATCCACCAAAGTAATGCGCTATAAAAGGATAGAAGTGCCAAAATACTAAATGTCCTATCCTACTATTGCACCTCCTCATCCTCCTCACCCTCCTGCTCCTCCTGGTCCTCGTCACCCTTGGTCTCTCTACGTGCGCTTGATCCCTCACTCTCCTCTTCTATGAGACCAACCGCTTCTTCTTAAGATCCAGTCTCTCCATCCGGATCTTCGGATGGGTTGAACGTTCCTCCCTAAGAATGAAACAAGTTAGAAAAACTAAAAGCGTCTATTGTAAGGCAATGGTGAGAGTCAAATGATAACGATGAGGAATAGGGTATTCGTTATAGGGTATACTCACATGAGGTGCCACCACCCTTTTCCAATTAATGTTGAGTCCTTCTTTCTCCTACTCCTTAAACCAAGGCTTGGATCCAATCCTGAACACCCTTCTATACTCCTCGTCGTTTGAAGGGCTTCCAATCACAAATTCCTAGGGATCCAAACTCAATTAGTTAGATATGATGGCAAAACATTTGAATGATTGAACATATTAGATATTCAGTAGAAGATAAATGTATACTTACCACCCAGGCCTCGTTTCCTAGTTTGCCACTGCTATAGAGGTGCAAAGGACCTACAGTCTCTAGATGTATCCTCACTGCCCTCTGGTGAGTCTCAAACACATTTGGATTCTCCTTGTTCTCCTTCTTCACTATTTTCCAATCTTTCGGGTCCACCCACCCTGGCTTTTGCTTACCCTCCTTAACAGCTAGCCTTAAGTCATATTTACGAGACTAAAGGAGCTCCCCCATGCATGTAAGCATGGCATTTTGATCAAACTCATATCTCTAGGATTGGGAAATTGTCTCTTGATGGCATCTATGACAGCGTCCTTGGCTCTATTGTTGTGTTGTGGCCAAGGTTTGAATATATCATTGGGGAAGTGGATTCTCATCAACCTCCTCATGTATCTTGTGACCTTCTTCCCATCATCGTCTTGTATAACTTGCCCAATGTTGTTCACGCTGTAGGATAGGTCCTCGAGCAAAACAAAGTCCAAAGGATATGCGGTGGATGGAGTAGCAGAGCTAGAGCAAGGGGTGGAGTGAGCGATTAAGGAGCGAGGACTAGGGGAGCAAATAGTCTCTCGGGTGTTGTGGCCTATGAGTGGGGAGGGCAGGACCAGGTTGGTACTGCGTCTCATGAACAAGGGGGGATCTGGAGTGGTGGGAGTGTGCATACTCGTCTACATCTCCAATGCCCCCACAATAGCCTTGACCTTTACTACTCTTTCTAGACCTATGATGCCCACGCTGATGTGATGATCTCTCAGATGGTGTTCGATTGGTATGAAACTTTCCACGGACCTTAAAGTAAATAAAATTAAGGCATTGCAAAGTATAGTACCCATTGTACAAAGGCACATATGATGGGACCCTGAGGGAGCAAGCAAATGCATATTTTTTGATACTCAGGTAAATGAGATGCAATGTAAAACAAGAAAATAAGCATACCCATCCATGCAAATAGTGTCCAATGGGTATGGAACTTTGCACGGGCCTTAAATTAAATAAGATCAATGCACGTACAATGGGAGAAAGCAGATGCATATATTTTGATACTCTTATATGAGACTCGATCGCTGGAAAATAAGAAAATAAGTATGCCTACCGATGCATATGGTGTCTGATGGGTATGAAACTTCGTAGGGTATTAAAGTGAATAAGATTAAGGCATGTGGAAGTACAATACCCATCATACAAAGGAACATATGATGGGAGCAAGCAAATGCATATTTTTTTATACTCAAGTATATGAGACACGTGGAAAACAAGAAAATAAGCTTGCCCACCCATGCAAACGGTGTCTGATGGGTATGAAACTTTTCAAGGGCCTTAAAGTGAATAAGATTAAGGTGCGTACCGTGGGAGAAAGCAAATGCATGTTTGCTTATACTCAAGTATGAGACTTGGTGGAAAATAAGAAAATAAGCATGCCTACCCATCCAAACTATGTCTGATGGCTATGAAATTTTGCGCGAGACTTAATGTGAAGAAGATTTAGGAGTGTGCAAAGTACCCATCAAACAAAGGAACGTATGATGGGAGCAAGCAGATGCATGTTTTTTGATACTCAAGTACATATGAGATGCGGTGGAAAATAAGAAAATGAGCATGCTCATGCAAATGATGTCCTATGGGCATGATACTTTGCATAAGATTTTAAGTGAATAATATCAAAGCATGTGCAAAGTATGGCACCCATCTGACAAAGGTAATTCTATTTCCCATACGTTGAAAACCATCGATGGTGACATTCCTCTACTATTGATGTAACATTTACTTATATCCCTCTCTCAAAAACCCTTGGATCATTATGCCATGCATCATGGGAAAAACATCCAAGGGAGAAACATCGAGAAAGGCCATCATTATCAGTCCCATAGTGTTCTAGTATATATCGACACTGTGTTAGTGTCAGTATATACTGACACTAAAGAGTGTCAATTTATATTGATGCTTATTCCAACATAAAAGCGGCCCATGGGGTATAGCGACAGTTTTCACACCCGAGTGTGCTAGATGTTGGGTGGTAAGCATCAAAAAAGGACAAAGGTGTACTAGTGTCTGTGTTTTATTGCTTTCAAGATTTTTTTGTTTATTACCTAGACTTGCAAGATACAACTAATCCCAAAATATCCATCTAATATTTGGTACAAAACAATGAGGGGGAGAGCCATTGTACTGAATCCTTTGATGTTCTAATGAGGATAGAAAAGAGTGTGTCAAAACAAATCAATGAAGAAGATCTACCACTCTACTTCTCACAAAGAGAAGATGATAATCTTCGAGATGTAAAACTCCACAAAATCAACTTGGAAGGGGATCTCTCTCTCTCTCTCTCTCTCTCTCTCTCTCTCTCCCTCTCTCTCTCTCTCTCTCTTACTCTCTTGCTCTTGTTCTCTCGCTCTTTCTTCCTTTTCCTCTGTATTCTCTCTTTTCCTCTTCCTCTTCCTCTTTTCTTCTTTCTTCCTCTCTTCCTCTCTTCCTCTCTCTTTCTCTCTTCCTCTCTTCCTCTCTCTTTTCCTCTCTTCCTCTTCCTCTCTTTTCTCTCTTTTCCTCTCTTCCTCTTCCTCTCTTTTCTCTCTTTTCCTCTTTTCCTCTTCCTCTTGTCCTCTTTCCTTCTCTTCCTGCTTCTTTGGTTCTCTCTTTTCCTCTTCCTTACTCTCTTTCTCTTTTCCCCTCATTCCCTCATTCTTTCTTTTCTCTTTTTCCTCTTTTTTCCTATCTTCCTCTCTTACTATCTTTTCCACTCTTTCTCTCTTTTCTCTCTTTTTCTCTCTTACTCTCTTCCTCTCATTCTCTATTTCTCTTTTCTTACTCTTTTTTTCTCTTCCTCTCTTACTCTCTTTGCTCTCCTTTCTGCTCATTCTCTCGTTCTCTAACCAATTTTGTTTACTAATACAAATTTTGTTCAACACAAATAGTTTTCACTTTTATCTTTATTTTCTATTGATGAGCCAAATGGCATTTATAATATAAGATAGTTGTAGGAAATGTATTTTATAATACATTATGATAGAGTTGTAGGAGATTTTGTAGCTCAGATGGAATGTTTTGATTTCTATACTACCTTGTAACAAAATATATATAGTGGGACAGAATGCAATTGTGACTAGCCCTATTCTGCTCCACTTTTTTGCTTTTGCTCATACTTTGTGTCGGTATATACCAATGCTTTACTAGTGTTGGTATACACCAACAATTTTAGTGTCGGTATATACCGACACTTATATTTGATGCAAAATTTTTGATACTTATTCTGATGATTTTTTGATGCTTTGCACCTGCCAAAAAGAAAAAAGAGTGTAATTTGTGTCAGTATTACTGTCGAAAACTCACCAATACCTTGTAGTGAGAAAGAAAAAGGCATCCAACTTCTCCTTGTTTTCATTCTCTATTTATCTCAGATTGTGCGAATCTCTATCTATTCTACCACATTATTGATCTTTTTCCCTTCTTTTTCTCACTTTGCTTAAATTATTTTCTGCTCTTGATATAGGTGTTCTATCAAGTATGGTGTTCTATTGGGATATTATATGTTATAAGGCAAGCATTCTACCAACCCTATAAAATTGCTAGTCTCTAATTATATCTTAGTCACAGTAGCATCTTTTGTTGGAAGCATTGGGATGGTAGTTTCTTTTTTGTCCAAAGGACGTCTTGAGTCTTGCATCATCTCTTTTTTGTTTTCATTGGGAATTTCAACAATTAGTCACATTTCAACTCTTGCATTCACTCCTCTAGCTTCTCATTGGATGAGGAGTGATACAATAGAATGATTAGCTAGACTTTTTGATTTCTCAAGGAAGTAGTCCAATTGCTATAAACAATTGGATTTGACAAATGTTGACATATATAATGTATGATGTATGTGTATGATTAAAAAAATATGGTTGGCGTGGAGAAAAGATAAGGTTGCACTCTCTTGTGTAGATGGTGTGAGTGGACTAATGAAGCAAGATGGTTATTTGACAATTGGCCTCTCCATCTACTTTTCCTCTACTTTTGAATTGGTATCAAGAGCCATATAGAAATCCAATCCATAGTCTCCTATTTCTAAGTATGGTTGCCTTTGTTTAGGTTATGCTAGTATGGTTGCCTTTCACAAAAAGACAAAGAAACTGTAGATGTGCCTAATAGATGCGTAAAATAGCGAGTGCATCTATAGGCATAGCTAGAATAGTAAAACTACAGTCGCGTCTATGAACACATCTATTAGCGCATCTAATAGTGCAGTTGTCAGCGCGTCTAATAGTGTGTCTGCATTTTGTGATTTAGATGTGGATTTAGACGCCTTTATAAACATGGAACAGAGAATACAGAGAGTGATATTTTGCTGCAAGCTGATAAATGTGCATCACTGCTTTCCAAACATTGCCCATGATTACCAAAACACATAATTTTAATAAAAATATCAATGCTTTTTGGCAAACTCACATATACAAAAATTAAGTGAGGTGAGGAGAATGAGACAATATGTAAAATAGTTTCATCAATATCAATGATGGGTTGTGGTTAGATCTCATCCTCAATGAGATCAATCCTTGCCAAAATATCTACTTCGAAATCCAAACCAATGTTGAGATTTACAAATACATTCAACCCACCACTACTTGTGCTACTTGCTCATCAAAATTAGCATCACCAATGGTAGGCGCGTCCTCATGGGTAATGGCCTCAATATCTATATCTCCTATCTCATGATCATCCTCCTCTCTCGTATCACGGTCATCATCACCTCCATGGCCATGATCATCCTTCATATGATCCCATATTAGTAAATGTACTATGTACATCACTTTGGAATGTGGTGTAATAGGTACGACATGCCACTACCTATTATTATCCACCATTGGTTGATAGACAACCTAATTCAAACACAAATACAGTCATGTTATTTTCCTTGCATGGAAGGTATCAAACATTTAAAAGTGAGTATTTCTATATTTGTGTACAGTATGTTCACATTGTTGCGGTAGTACTAGTGTGTCCTTCTTGCTTTGCCAAAACTTTGTGGAGTCAATAGTTACAAAGCCACTCGCATGGCATTTGATTGTTGCATTAGGGCATCTTTCCACCACATCCCTAAACCACTTGACATCCAAAACATACACAAAGAAGTGTTGAAAGTCAAACTTAATAATTTCTTGGATTATGCCACAATAATAATCCATGGCTCCATTGGCTCCCTCAAAGCTAGCAATGATGCTGCAATCTTGTGTGTTTCTCTTATCATCAATCCGTTGTGTCCAAAAATGCTTGCCCTCACACCATATAGCACTGAACATAGTACACTATACCAAGACAAAATCAATTAAATAAGCAATCTAAATTGTTGAAAGCTCCTAACTTATGCATAACATTCTATATACTGACCTTGCTCATGCATCCTCTAGCATACTTATCCTCTTGTCTCTCTCTGCTCTCTCCATTTTGTCAAGTAGCCAATCCACATGAATATCCTTTGGAGGTGCTCTTAGATGATGAGGGTATGGCACACGAGATCCATGGTGTGTACAAAAGAGGGCCCTTTCTCCTTGTCTTCTTGCCTTTGCATCCTTGTATCTTGTCACCCATCTTTTCATCGCATCACTATTAAGCATGCAATAGAGATTGATATTATTAAGCAACTCTATGTCTATTACTTTGCTTCGTCCTTTCCCTTGAGGCACAATAGAGGTCATCCTTAGGTCTTCATCATGTCTCCATAGTCGTGGGAGAGAGCTATCCACATTAGCAAGAAACTCAAAAATATATACAAGTGACTCTTGTACCAACCAACCCTTGGTCATGCTACCTTCGGGCCTTGCATTTTGCCTCACAAAACCCTTCAAGGTCTTCATGAAGTGCTCGAGAAAGAACAACCATCGTGCATGTATAGTGTCGCATATAGCAATCTCATCCACTAAATGCACTACGAGATGTAGTTGGCTTGTGAGAATAGAACGTGGAAAGGTTTCCTCCACTAAACAAACCACCTCCATTGACATAACTTGAGCATTCTCAAGCATGGTGGGATTTATTTCCTTTGAGCTCACATACTTGGATAGGATAAAGTACACCATATTAGCAATATGAAAACCTTGCATGGAGCATTGATATGCTTCACATTTTGTATCCTGTAAAATACCTCACAAGCTCGCCCATCTTGTAAATACAATCCTTCATGTACTTCGATGCACTATGAGAAATGCTAGTAGGTAGTATGAACTGAACACGTGAGGAATGGTTGATTAGTTGCTTCTAATTCCTCACAAATTTGGACGGAAAAAGAGATTATGCTAATAAAATACTTACTTGGAGCATCTTGTGCCAATCATGAGATTTCAAGCCATATAATTGCTCTACACCTCTTTTCTTGCTCTTTGTGAAGGCTCCCTCTCATGCATCCAATGGGAGTACTAATTGTAGTGATAGCTTGCTTCACTGCTACCATCTCTAGCTTTGATAACCTCCACGGTGCATGGGGTAAAATGACATGCTGATTTCGCCTCTCTTGTGGCCAAGCTTCATCCATCCTCCCTATGGTGCGTAGATCCTCCCTTATGCTTGCGAGACCTCGTGTACCATCCAAATGTTCCCAAATGGTAGATGCCACATTCTTGAAGATATGCATGGGATCAAGCATGTGATTGATCTTCAGGTGGGACCAATATGGTAGTTGATCAAAGATGGAGTATCTAAATAAAAGGTGGTGTTAGAAGGGATAACATAGCATGTTCTTTCTTAATAACCACAGAGGGTGGAAGATTATAATTCACCAATATCACTGGCCATACACTATAAGAGGTGCTTTTGAGACCAAATGGGTTCACACCATCCATACCGAATTGAAGTCTCAAGTTCCTAGGTTCTTCCTTGAAGCTTGGCCGTGTGTCTTCAATATGCTTCCACACCAGGAGTGTTTGTGGGAGTTCTGCACTTGCCATCAGTTGATCAATGGGAGGAATGCCATGACATGAGCTCTGCAATGGATTTGCACTTGAACATATGTTGGATGTGAGGGATTATGGGAAAATGTTGCAAAACCTTACAAGGCACATCCAAAGTTTCGAGATCTATTCTATATCTTGCCTGTCCACAAGTAGGAAACTGTCTTGCATCCTTGTGTGGTCCACAAAACAGAATGTAATCATTGATGCATGCATGGATGCACGTGTAGTCCAATCCTCCAAGAGAGGTCACATGTTGCCTTGCAATATCTCTTGAGGTCAATAATTTATTCTCCCTCGGAAACATTTTACACAATAGCCTGCACGTAAAGACCATAAATGAGAAAAAGCATTCGAGTAATTGACCCACTAGCATAATTCACCATGTTTGCAAAATAGACTTTAAAGCTTACTTGAGTAATGTAATCAAACTCGCATTGTTCCATGGTCTACAAGTTTAGTAACTCAAGGGAGGTAGGTAGAATAGAGAATATGCAAATAGTGGAGTCGATATTGTAGTAAAAAGATCGTCCTGCTCCATGCTATCATCCCTATCTGAGGATTGATGGACATATAAATCCCACACTATATCATCAAACACCTCCTTCTCCATGCGTAATGGCAGAGAGCTCGCAGAGGGCTACTATTACCATCACTCCATGCATCCGTAATGGTCCCTCTTGAAGATCCCACTTCATATTGTCGACGCTTTGCCTCCTCATGACGAGCATAGGGCAACATATGTAGGTGTGGTACTGCATCGTGTATCAAATTAAAAAAGGATCATATATCAAACACATGAACACCCATAGGTATCTCAATCAACCTCAACGCTTTAACACGTACCCGGGATATGGTTGCATCCCATTCTTTATACTTTGAGACATGATTGAGTGTAATTCTATGTACACGATACATGTTTCCTCGACATCGATCACACATACATTTGATTTTTTGCTCCAACCACATTTTGCGATGGTGGATATAGAGGGATTCATCCTCATTGGAGATACTTGTTGAAGATAAAGACATCCTACAGATAAAAAACCCAAAAAATGTGTTCTTGAATGAGTTATAAATGTCAAAACTTTGTGTAGCATCTAAAAGCACGTCTAACACTATGTTTGTACTATGGAATGCATCTATAGGCATGTCTAAAACATAGTGTAGATGGGCTGATAAATGCGCCTTTAGCTGCTCTTTTAGACACATAGATTACGAACTGATTTTTGAACCTACTTTTAGCGTGATTGCTTTCCTTACGATACTTTTAGCATCACGCAGCTTGCTTTCCTATTAACACACACAGCTCCAGCATCCACAGTCATCTCCAAGCATCCACACTCATCTCTAGGCTTACACACTCATCCCAAGAATTCAAGAGAAGAGGGTGAACAAGGAAGAGAAGAAGGAGAAACAGCTTTGAAGAAAAACAAGAAGCTTCCATACCTCTATCTAAGGTAAGTCTCTTGGTGGTTGGTCTTCTTTCGAAGTTGCTCTCCTTGGATTCGTCCTTTGTCATATGTAGGAATGGGATGTCTTTGGTACTAGTGTTGTTATTTTTGGGGTCAGGCGCATGTCCTTTTCACCTTTTTTTTAAAGCATTTGTCAGAGCGCATCTAACGATGCATCTAATTTTTTGAAAAATAAGCAGCCACGCCTATAGACATGCTGTTAGATACATATATAGATTCTCTCCGATAGTTTTCTTATGTTCCATTCCCCTTCCTTCCCTTCCCTTTCCCCTTCCTTCTCTTTCCTTTCTCCTTTGCATGCATGTTTAAGTCGAATTTTCAATGCCTTAAGCATTCATGAGGAAATAAGGGATTGCATGAATGATGGAAATAAGTGATTGCATGAGGGTGGGATAAAGAAAGAGGAAAATTGGACTGAAGCATGAGGGCGAGATAAAGAAAGAGGGCATGCATGATGGAGCATTCTTTTTCTCTCTTTTTTCTCCTCTTTTTTCCTCTCTTTTCCCCTCTTTTCCTCTATTTTCTCCTCTATTTCCTTCTCTTTTTTTCTCTCTTTTCCTCTCTTATCTCCTCTCTTTTTCTCTCTTTTTTCTCCTCTTTTCTCCTCTCTTTTCCTCTCTTTTCCTCTCCTCTCTCCTCTCTTTCCTTCTCTCTTTCTCTCTCTTTTATCCTCTCTTTTTCTCTCTTTTTTCTCCTCTCTTTCCTTCTCTCTTTTCCTCTCTTTTCCCCTCTCTTTCAGGAGTTATATAACATTTTGGGGCACCCTCCCACTCCTGAGGAGGTATACACATACATGATGGGTACTCTAAACACCCTCCAAGAGTCAAAAGTATAGATTCCAAACCACCCCAAACCCACACTAGCTAAGATTACTCATGTGGAGTTGAGATAGCCGAGTAGGCGACAAAGCCCGTCCCTTCTACCCAATCATCAGTAGTCCCTTCTCCCTTACGATTTGGAGTCCCTTCTCCCCGATCATCAGCACTCCCTTGTCCCCTGTGGTGGTCTAGAGGCCCTTCTCCCCTGCCATCAAGAGGCCCTTTTGCCTTGTAGAGCCACCAGTGTACTCCCATGCAGTCGAGAATCGCTTCTCAAGATATGAATGGCCAATGTACTAGCTCCTCATTCACGACAGGACAGCATGCATAGTAGTAGGAACACACTATTCAAAATTTTTGGACTTGTGTAAAGTCCAATTTGAGAAATGGACTAAAAAACAGTCCAAAAATTTTGAATATACTAGTAATGTTGTTTTTTAACTAGATTTGCCAACTCAAAACAAAAGATTTAATGATTTTGAACTAGATTTGCCAACTCAAAACAAAAGATTTAATAATTAAGTACTAAGAACATCAATGCATAACCAAATCTCTTACAAAGGGGTCTACATAAACATTTTCATAACTTCACAAAAATCAATGCATAACCAAATCTCTTACAAAGGGGTCTACATAAACATTTTCATAACTTCACAAAAATCTCTTGCAAAGTGGTCTACATAAACATCTTCATAACTTCTTGTGAATTGAGCAACTATCACCTAAGAACATCAATACATGACCAATAATAGATGACCAATTCTCTTACAAAGTGGTCTACATAAACATCTTCATAATCACGTAAGAACATCAATAGATGACCAATACATGACCAATTCTCTTGGAAAGGTGGTGTAAATAAACACCTTTATGTATAAGTGGTGTGCACACACCTTTATGACCATTTCTTTTAGAAAGGTGGTGTACATAAAGCCCTTAGAAAGGTAGTGTAGATAAATCCTTTTATGTGTAAGTAGTGTACATATACACCACACTTGGTATTAAAAAACACCGTTAAGTATAAAATGGCCCTCATAAACAATCTTTATACATAATAATGAGAGTAAAGAAATAAAAAAAGTAGTAAACTTTTCATTAGATATTAGCTTTACATAGAAGTTCAAAACTTGTGATTACAAAGCCGTTAGCCAACATGTTACTCAGTACCAATGTCCTCAATGCCAGGCCCTTGACTACCAGGGTCCTGACTAATAGGCTGCTCTAAGACTGGAGTCTCAGTAGCAAGGTCCTTACTAGTTTGCTCTTCAGTTCCAAGCACCTGACTAGTAGGCTGCTCTAGAGTCTCATGACCAAGTTCTTGGTAAGTAGGGACCTGGCTACTAGGTTCCTGACTAGTAGGCTGCTCTGGAGTCTGTAAGGTCATGGTTGAAGAACCATCTATGCCTCCTGGTAACTCCTCCTGGTCATGCTTTGCCTCGTCCATACCTCCTTTGAGTAAGGCTTCCTTGCTTGATCCACTTGCCTGTCCTTCACCCAAGATCGATCCACTTGCCTGTCCTTCATCCAAGATCAAGGGTGCCTTCCTCACTTTTAATTTTAAGGGAAGTGCTTCCACCTCTTTAGCCTTACCTTTACCTGTGACGTGCTGTACTACTGTAACTTCTTGTTGCCGTGAATCTTCCCGTATGATGAGTGGAACCTCCTTGACTCTAGTTGACAATTGATCACCCTTATTCTTTGTGCGGATTTCTTCTTGCCATAAGTCATCGGATGCAGAGCTTTCATCCTCATCATCACCTGAGCTAGAATCATCACCCTCAGACTCACTACCCTCTTCTTTGACATTTTCCTCCTCAAAGAAAGTAGTGCAACTGTAATATGTGTCAAAGAACTCAATTTGATGGGGGGTATCAATAACATTTACATTTTTACCTTGCCGTAGCAATTTCTCAGCAGCAAAACCCATTCGATACAATGCTACTTCCCACCCATCATTCAATAAATTCTTTGTCATCTCTAGTATCACATCAGGATCCATCGGCTTTCTGTAATCCACCATTGCTGCATCAAGCTTAACCTTATGGTCCTCAAAGTAATGAAGCTCGAGAGTCCTTAAAGGAGTTTGGATTAGATTACCACCACCCCTCGATAAGAAGCACATCAAGAAAGGCTGCAAGACTTGAATGGCAGTGCCTTCCAAGACAGTCATATGATTACGCAGGACTATACCATGGTATACTTTTGAAAGTAAATACCCAAATGAAGATGTCAAACTCGCATATAGGGCATCCCTTTGTGATTCTGTCACGAACAGGACCAACGTTGATCTTTTCTTATCTGCCATAGGACCTTCAACAATAAACCGCACAAGTTCAACTATCTGTGACACTGCAAGGTCTTGCAATTCATTTATGAAAAATACGCATGGCTTCTCCCAAGCATGACCGCTCATTGTTATGAAATGCTCCGTATCAATGCCATTGATGTGTGCAAATTTTGTATCATTCTCTGATAGCAGGATATCATAAGAGAAGCTGAATGAAGAACCATCATCTAAACCACCAATTGCTCTACCTTGGGTACTGGACTGCAAGGCCTTTTTCTTAATGTCCATATATTCTGTCTCAACAACCTTTGGCATTTTAGCTCTTAGATCCTTTGTTGGTGTGGCATCTGCATCCATTGAAGCCAACCACTTTCTAGCCCATGTTTTATCAAGGAGTTGACCTAGGCTAAGTGCTTTCTTTTTATCCACATCAATTGACTTGCCAGCTAACTCATCATCAGATTTCAATAAAAATAATAGTGCCGAGAGAGCAGCCTCACTTTGAATCATTCGGGTGACCACTTCATCTAAGTTGCTATGCTTGCTCTTCTTTCCAAAGAAGCAGTCACCACTTAGGATCTTCTTGCATACTTCTTCTGTTATTGCATCTGGAACAAACCTTAAAGCTCTCCACCAAACAATAGACATTGGTTTCTTTATTTCTTTCCTCTGAGTTGCAATGTGCTCTGGTGCCTCAAAGGATATCTTTCCTGTTTCATATGCTTGGCAAACATCCACGATGCTCTGAAACACTGATTCCTCACGGAAGACAATGCAGGTAACATCCCTGTATCTTGCAACAGCGGTGTTCAAATCCTTTGCCTCAACCTTGTTACCTGGTATGCCTTGCGTATTGCTTACAACACCTTTCAAGCATCTATAGAACCGAGTCCTCTTTGTCATGTACTCCGATGTAGGTCTCCTGCCCTTCACTATTTGTGGCTTTCCACAGCCCATCCATAACTCCCTTGCCTTTATCAAGATCTCAGAAAGAGAAGAGCTTTTTTTCAACCTAAATGGAGCAGAATTCAGCCTCTCTGATTCTAGAATGTACTTCGAGTCATCATTAAATATGCATATATGACAAATGACCCGTTGAAACTTTTCCATCCACTCAATCTGTGGCAAGTTTCCTTTTCTTCCCTCATCAAGGGCGATCCTGCAAGCCTCACAAAAGTGTTGCCCATCAATGGGCTCAAACCTACATCTTTCTAAGAATCTATTCTTTGCCAGCATGTATCTCTTCTCGATGTCACTCCCATATCGGCTTTGATACAAAGCCTCTCCACGAACAAAGTCACTCTTTCTAAAGTTCTCAAAAGCATCAAGAAAGTCCACGCGCTTTTGAAATGTGACATCAGGCAATGTGGGATCATCTTCTTGAAGTCTCTTAAACGCCATAGGACGAAGAGTGATATTAGTGGCAACGGGAGTTCTTGTTTTCCTTGTATCTTCATACAATTTGCGTGCAAATATCTTATCGAGCTTTCTTTGATTTGTGAACAATGAAGCTCGATCAATAAGCATTGTGGCCACGCTGAATTGTGAAAATCCCCAAATGTATCCCTCATCCTCTGGAGGATGTAAGTCCGCCACACTTATAGAAAAGTCTTCGAGACTTGTATCTTCTTCTTGCTGATCTTTCTCTTCATCGCTATCCAATTTTTCGCCAGGTTTTAAATAGCCTGCACTTGAGCGATCTCCACGTGGAGTAGGAGTTATTTTTGCTCTCTTTCTAGGAATAGCTATAGCACTTGAGTCTACTCCACGATCACTCCTTCTTGTTCCTGTAGTTGCAGCAGTCGATGGCGTAGGTACAGTTGGAGATACT
This sequence comes from Dipteris shenzhenensis, assembly GCF_047967505.1. Classification (NCBI taxonomy): domain Eukaryota; kingdom Viridiplantae; phylum Streptophyta; class Polypodiopsida; order Gleicheniales; family Dipteridaceae; genus Dipteris; species Dipteris shenzhenensis. Next base: position 46,337,780 of record NC_141608.1, on the reverse strand, counting down.
GTAGTTACACTTGTTGGAGTTATCGGAGTTACCGCCACAGATATTGACGGTACTTGAATAGATGGCATAATTAATGCCCCTGAAGGTTCAACACCACCACTTGGAAATGCATCCCACATTTTCTTCAATGCTTCTAAGGCATTAAGTAATTCTTGGGATCCCTCAATTGAATCTGGTAACGGTTTCAAGAAGTGCTTCGGAGTAACTCGTAACTTGTAAACCACCTCGTCATTCTTTCCTTGGCACACAATTTCTATTAAATTGTTTTCTTTAATATTGATGTTTGATACCATGCCACCATTTCTTACTGCCTCTGCAGAATATTTCGGGCTTGATATGTTCTCTGAAGTGATCACCAAAAAATACTTTGATTTCCGCTCCATAAAATACCAAGCATGTTCAAGGTATTTGAAAGACACCTTGGAACCAAAACTGGAAGCCATGAAAGCTATAGTTTTCTGAAAAACAATAAAAAATAAAAAATGAGAAATACAATGATTTTCAAACTCAAAATATTAAATAAATTTTTAATTAAATATTTTTTAAGTTTTATTTATTTTTAATTTTTAAAATAAAATATTTTTTTAAATTATTTTATTTTAATTAGTTAGTTTATTTTAATCACCCACGCCCACCTCTTCCCTCCGCCCGCCCTCCTCCCCCTTGCTCCTTCCCCACACCCCTTCCCTTGCCCCTCCCCTTCCCTCTCCACACGTGTGTGTGCATGTGGTGAGGGAAGGGGAGGGGCAAGGGAAGGTAGGAGCGGGGGCCGGGCGGGCGGAGGGAAGCGGAGGGGGGCGAGGGGTACCTGTTGCGTGCGCAACAGGTGGGGGCATCGATGCCCCCCTCCCTTTCTCGCGCTCCCCCACCCCCCTTCCCTCCGCCCCCAACCCCCCTCTCAACGCGCGCGCGGGGGCGTGGGGAGGACGGGGGTGTGCGAGGGTTGGAGGGGAGGGAACGAGGCGGAGGGGAGGGCACGTGGGGGCGGAGGGGAGAGGGACAGGCGCGCGGGGGGCGGGAAGGAGGGGTTGGGGGGGGCGGAGGGGAGGGAAGGGGAAGGCGGGAGGGATGGGCGGATGGGAGGGAAGGGGGGCGGGTGGGGTGAAGCTCCCCACCTGTTGCAACAGGTTGGGGGGCGCCTCGCCCCCCTCCCCTTCCCCACACCCCGCCTCCCACAGCCCCCTCTCCCGGCGCGCCCGCCCCCCCTCTGCCCTCGCCACGCCCCCCCGCGTCCCACCCACGCCCCCCCTCCCCTCCCCTCCCGCGCCCCCCACGCCACGCCCCCCCTTCCGTTCGGAAGGGGGGGCGGGCCCCTTCCGTCCGGAAGGGGGGCGGGCGCGCGGTGGGGGGCGTGGGGAGGGCGGGAGGGGAGGGGGAAGCCCCCACCTGTTGCGCACGCAACAGGTGGGGGGGCCGCCCCCCACCTGTTGCGTGCGCAACAGGGCAACAGGTGGGGGGGATCGACCCCCCACCTGTTGCGCACGCAATAGGTTGGGGGGCGCCCTCGCCCCCCTCCCCTTCCCCACCCCCCCTCCCGCCCCCCCACGCCCCCCGCCCCACCCATCGCGACGCCCCCCGCCCCACCCACGCCCCCCCTCCCCTCCCGCCCCCCCCCTCCCGCCCCCCCACGCCCGGCCCTCCCCCCCTCCCCACGCCCCCGCCCCGCGCGCGGTGGGGGGGCGTGGGGAGGGCGGGAGGGGAGGGGGGGCGGGCGCGAGGGGAGGGGGGGGTGTGGTGTGGGGAAGGGGAGGGGGGGCAAGGGCGCCCCCCCCCCACCTGTTGCGCACGCAACAGGTGGGGGGGGGGCGCCCTTGCCCCCCCTCCCCTTCCCCACACCCCCCCCCTCCCTCAGCCCCCAACCCCCCTCCCGGCGCGCCCGCCCCGCCCTCGCCACGCCCCCAGCCCCCCCTCCCGGCACGCCCGCCCCCCTCCCCTCCCCTCCCGCCCTCCCCACGCCCCCCCCCCCCGGTGCGCCCGTCCCCTTCCGACGACGGAAGGGGGCGGGCGCGCCGGCGGGGGGGGGGGCGTGGGGAGGGCGGGAGGGGGCGGGGGGTTGGGGGCGGAGGGAGGAAAGGGGGAGGCGGAGGGGGGGAGGGTGGGCGGGCGGCAGGGAGGGAGGGACAGGGGTGAGGGCGAAGGGAAGGGGGGGCTTGGGGGCGGAGGGGAGGAAAGGGGGAGGCGGAGGGGGGGAGGGGGGGAGGGCGGCAGGGAGGGAGGGACGGAGGGGAGGGCGAAGGGAAGGGGGGGCAGAGGATCAACGACAGGGCAGGAGGGGGGTGCGGCGGAGGGCGGGACGGAGGGAGGGAGGGGAGTGGGAAGGGCGGAGAAGAGGGAAGGGGGGCGGAGGGGGGTGGGAGCGGGGTAGCGACGACAGGGGAAGGGAAGGAAGGGGACGGAAGGAGGAGGGAGCAGGCAAGGGGAAGGGAAGGGGCCTTGGGGAGGGAGGAGAGGAGAAGGGGGAAGGGAAGGGAGGGGAGAAGCGGGAGGAGAGGGGAAGGGACGGGAAGGGGAGGGGAGAGAGGAAGTTGGAGAAGAGGGAGGGAGGGAGTACCTGAGTGGAGAGGTGGTGGAGCTCCAGGAGAGAGTTGTGAAAGAGAATAAGAGAGTTGTGAGACAGAATGAGGAGAAGTAGAGTTTTATAGGAAATGGATAGCTTTTAGGTCAAGTCAGCTTTTTTTAGTTTTTAAGGTTTTTTTAGTTCTTTTAGGTTCACTATAAGTAGAACATTCTTCATTCTCTCTTTCATTCAAAGATCATTCGTTTACACTCCACGCTTCTCTCCTCTCATCAACCTGTTGCAGGATTCGCAAAAATTTTCAAAATGATGCAAGAGGTGAGTTGTTGCGTACGCAAGAACTTCTAAGAATCAAGTTTTTATAAATTTGAATTTTTTTTCAAATCCGATCTTTTTCTAAAAAACTTGTGTGTACGCAACAACTTAAAAAACCATTTTAGCATTAAATCTTTTTTTCCATAAATTTTCCTCTTTAACTCAAACTCTCACAACCCCTCCCTACCTATTGCATACGCAATAACTTCAAAACAAAATTTAACACTCAAACCCTACCTATTGCGTACGCAACAACTTCAAAACAAAATTTAATCATAAATCTCTCAAAAAAACTCATCAACCAAAAAAAAAAATCTATTACAAATTTCTCTCTCAACCTCAAAGCCACTCAAACCTCCCTACCTATTGCGTACGCAACAACTCCAAAACAAAATTCAATCATAAATCTCTCCAAAAAACTCCTTTAAAAAAAAAAAAAATCTATAACACATTTCCCTCTCAACCTCAAAAGCACTCAAACCTCCCTACCTATTGCGTACGCAACAACTTCAAAACAAAATTTTACCACAAATCCTCCAAAAAACTCTTCTCACTACACGTTATTACAAATATCTCTATCAATCTCAAAACCACTCAAATGTCCTACCTATTGCGTACGCAACAACTTCAAAACAAAATTCAATCATAAATCTTTTCAAAAAACTCTTCTCACTACACTTTATTAATATAAGAAATCCATTTATAATATTTTTACCCCATAATATAATAAATTAAATTTTTATTAACTAATGTTAAAATATAATTTTACTAAAAATATATATTATTAATCTATAAATTAATATAAATATTATATAATTATTATATAAATAAATATATAAATACATTAATTTAAGAAAAAAATTGAAAGGAGATCTTCTAGCATATGTGCTTTATATAATACTTAGTCTTAAAACAATGAAGAATTAGTGAATATATTGCTCTTCTATACATTATTAACTTAAAAACTAATATAAATATAAATTAATTATTATATAAATTTAAATAAATATATAAATAATTAATATTATACATTAATAACATTTAAAATTATGTAGATTATATACTAATAACCTTTCAATTTTAAAAAGTAGTCAATAAAAGAATTAAATTAATTTTAAAATTTAGAAAATATTAAAATTTACACACTTACTTTTAGCATGTATGCTTTTATTCCATATGTATAATACTTGTTAGTTAGTCAAAAAATGAAAAATTAGATAATGTATTTGTAAGGTAGTTATTTAAAACCATAGAATCTAGAAGACTACACTATCATTGCATCCATATCATTTTTTTACTTTAGTAACCATCAGATATCCATGATTCCATGTGTATAATACTTGTTGGTTAGTCGAAAGAATGCAAAATTAGATAATGTATTTGTAAGGTAGGTATTTAAAACCATAGAATCTAGAAGACTACAGTATCATTGCATCCATATCATTTTTTTTTACTTTAGCAAGCACCAGATATCCATGGTATCCATGATATGGAATACATATTTCTTAGAATGTCCATGATATGGAATATATATTTCTTCGAATATTTCTTATCAAATACTTTTTCATTTCTTCTCATACACCATGCACTTCTTCCTAATCAGTGTGCATACATCACTTCTTCGAATCGGTGTGCTTTTAGCCTATGTACTTGTTCCTAATCAGTAGGATACTTTGAGTAGGTAGGCTTGTAACTACTTAAAGTAAAGCCTTTGCAAAGGATCGTACCTTTTGATACACCATGCAGCATGAATGTAAAAAAATATGAATCGGTGTGCTTTTAGCCTATGTGCTTGTCCCTAATCAGTAGGATACTTTGATCCTACTTTGACTAGGTAGACTTATACTTACTTAAAGTAAAGCCTTTGCAATGTATCATACCTATAAACAAAACACTTTGGAAAGCATATAACATATAGTCTATATATATCTAAACTAAATACTTTAGAATGCATATTTTATATAGTCTATATATCTTAAATCTTACACCCTAAATCTTAAATCCTAAAGTTTCCTAAATCTTAGGTTATATAATCTAAGCTCTTAAACTTATATAATAGTTATAATTCCTAAACCTTAAATCCTAATCCCTATAACTTAAATTCTAAAACCTAATTCTCAATTCTAAACCCTAGATTCTACACTCTAAGCTCATGATCTTATATACTAAACCTTAAAACCTAAATCCTAAACCCTAAAATAATAATCATAAACCCTAAAAGCTAAACCCTAAACCCTATATTTTTAACCCTAAATCCTAAACCCTAAACCCTAAAAATATAATCATAAACACTAAACCCTAAACACTAAATCTTAAATCCTAAGCCCTAAATCCTTAACCCTAAATACTAAACCCTAAACCCTAACCCTAAAATACAATCAAAATTTTATGATTTTTCTCGATTTGTGCAACATGTTAGATATACCCCCAACCTGTTGCTTAAGCAACAGGTTGGGGGTATATCCGACCTGTTGCACAAATCGAAAATTTTCTCGATTTATGCAACAGGTCGGATATACCCCCCAACCTGTTGCTCAAGCAACAGGTTGGGGGATATACCCGCAACCTGTTGCTCAAGCAACAGGTTGGGGGGTATATCCAACATGTTGCACAAATCCAGAAAATTCTTGATTTGTGCAACAGGTTGGATATACCCCCCAACCTGTTGCTCAAGCAACAGGTTGGGGAGTAACTCCAACATGTTGCACAAATCGAGAATTTTCTTGATTTGTGCAACAAGTTGGGGGTATATCCAACCTGTTGCACAAATCAAGAAAATTCTCGATTTGTGCAACATGTTGGAGTATATCCAACTTGATTCATGCAACAGGTTGGATATACCCCAACCTGTTGCTCAAGCAACAGGTTGGGGGGTATATCCAACCTGTTGCACAAATCGAGAAAATTCTCGATTTGTGCAACAGGTAGGATATACCCCCCAACCTTGAGCAACAAGGTTGGGGGTATATCCAACCTGTTGCACAAATCGAGAAAATTCTCGATTTGTGCAACAGGTTGGATATACCCCCCAACCTGTTGCTTAAGCAACAGGTTGCGGGTATATCCCCCAACCTGTTGCTTGAGCAACAGGTTGGGGGGTATATCCAACCTGTTGCACAAATCGAAAAAATTCTCGATTTGTGCAACAGGTAGGATATACCCCCCAACCTTGAGCAACAAGGTTGGGGGTATATCCAACCTGTTGCACAAATCGAGAATTTTCTCGATTTGTGCAACAGGTTGGATATACCCCCAACCTTGTTGCTCAAGGTTGGGGGGTATATCCTACCTGTTGCACAAATCGAGAATTTTCTCGATTTGTGCAACAGGTTGGATATACCCCCCAACCTGTTGCTTGAGCAACAGGTTGGGGTATATCCAACCTGTTGCATGAATCAAGTTGGATATACTCCAACATGTTGCACAAATCGAGAATTTTCTTGATTTGTGCAACAGGTTGGATATACCCCCAACTTGTTGCACAAATCAAGAAAATTCTCGATTTGTGCAACATGTTGGAGTTACTCCCCAACCTGTTGCTTGAGCAACAGGTTGGGGGGTATATCCAACCTGTTGCACAAATCGAAAAAATTCTCGATTTGTGCAACAGGTAGGATATACCCCCCAACCTTGAGCAACAAGGTTGGGGGTATATCCAACCTGTTGCACAAATCGAGAAAATTCTCGATTTGTGCAACAGGTTGGATATACCCCCCAACCTGTTGCTTAAGCAACAGGTTGTGGGTATATCCCCCAACCTGTTGCTTGAGCAACAGGTTGGGGGGTATATCCGACCTGTTGCACAAATCGAGAAAATTCTAGATTTGTGCAACAGGTCGGATATACCCCCCAACGTGTTGCTTGAGTTGGGGGTATATCTAACATGTTGCACAAATCGAGAAAAATCATAAAATTTTGATTGTATTTTAGGGTTAGGGTTTAGGGTTTAGTATTTAGGGTTAAGGATTTAGGGCTTAGGATTTAAGATTTAGTGTTTAGGGTTTAGTGTTTATGATTATATTTTTAGGGTTTAGGATTTAGGGTTTAAGAATTAAATGTTTAAAGTTTAGGATTTACGGTGGTTAAGATGTTTTGGTATTAATTATTTAAAGTTTAGGATATAGGGTTTAGGTTAATGCCTTCTCTCCTAGTTTTGATATAGAAGTTATTAAGTAATAATAAGCTCAATGATTATTTATTAAATGTTCATTTTGAGTTGCTAATTTACTTTTATACATAAAACAGGTATTCACCCTAACAGAGGGTATGGATGTGGTGTTATATGAGAAGAATGAAGTGGTGGCTTTTGGACGAATTCATAGTCTTGATCCTATGAATGTGTGTCATTTTCAACGTTGTGGTGAGAGAAGATGTGTAGTGATAATCACCAACGTTGTAAATCCTGAAGTACATTTAAAATATCCACATGGAGACTTTGAAACATTGGGAGATATCTTACAATGTGATATATTTGATATGCAAGCACACAGAACACTCTGGGACCAAGACGAAATTGTTCCAAAGACATACTTTCAAGATATCAAGAAAACTTATATCCAGGGGGAAAAAGTACAGATGTTATCTCGCTTCGGAGAAGTTTTAGCAATTGGCAACTTTAAGGGCTATGCTCAGAGTTTTCTCTGTATAGTGGAGATAATTAAGTTGACTAGTGCAGGTGTCATTCAAAATGCAATGGATAGTACTTCACAATTAGACGTCCATAATACTACGTCTCAACTACAAGTTCATAGTACTTGTAAATGGGGGTTAGCTTTCTTGAAATCAAGTTTGCCCAAGACAGTTTCCTTCAATGTCATGGAAGACACAACAGAATATTATCAGAAGAAAAAGACTATAACACAAATGGGATCCAAATTGATAAGAAGCTATAGTAGTAATCAAGAGTATCATAGTGGCATGCTCACAGGTATCGAGGACATTATAGTAACAGATGTTGATGCAGAAAAGGTTTCTTGTGTTGCAAGTGACTCAAATATACTCACTGGTATAGAAGACTTGTCTTGTGTTGCAAGTGACTCAAACAGGCTCACTGGTATAGAAGACTTGTCATGTGTTGCAAGTGACTCGAACAGGCTCACTGGTATAGAAGATTTATCCTGTGTTGCAAGTGACTCAAACAGGCTCACTGGTATAGAAGACTTGTCTTGTGCTGCAAGTGACTCAAACATGCTTATTGATATAAAAGACAGAAGATGTGTTGAAAATAATAAGATGGGACCACAAAGAAAAATACACGCAAAGATCAATGGGATAAGTGATGCAATAACAGGAATTGATGATATTAGTGACAATGATCATGATGTTACCACTCGAATACAAGGCAAAAGGGGCAGAGAATCTGAGAATATTGTTGCTAGCATGCCAGAGAATATAGATGGGAGAATCTTGAGTTACGAAGGAGAAACAGTTCAACCACAAAATTCAAGAGGCATTAGCAACAAATTGACATCAATGAACATGTCGACCAGATTGCCATTTCCAAGATATTATAAGGTATCAAATAATTCTCAAGCCTACACAGCATTTGATTATAAAGATGAAGATTCAAGGGAAATGGATTCGAGGTTTGATGGTCTTACAACTAGAAAACGCAAGACACTATTTACAAAAAGAAAGTATGTGAGTGTGAAGAGGCGAAGAATCATGGCATCAATTCCAGAACCAAAGAGACATGTGATGCTATCCGAGGAGAATATGGAAAGGATGCTTATGCGAGTTTGTTGCAAGAGACTTTGCATTAGAAAAGTTGGGAAAGATGATTGTGCAGCCATACGCCTTGGTATTTGGAGTAAGACAGCGCCTAATAGACATAACTATCTTCTTCAAGAGTTTTCATGCTTTCTTCATCAAGGCACTAATCAAGATTTGAGCACAGGACACTGTAAACCTAGATTGAAACCCATGGTTAATGGGAGACCCATTTGCAATCGAGGATATCAATGGTTAACTGGACTATCACATGGCACATATTGGACCATCTGGGCAGAGGTGAAAGAAAAAGTTATTCATACAATTCATGGAAATACGTACAAGCTTAAATGCCATGGAAGCACTATAAATGCAACCGCAACATTAAAGCAAGTTCTCGAAGACCATGCATTACCGCAGCCTCATCTTCAACAAACAATGCTAGATGGACGTGTCGAATGCCAACAACATCTTCCTTTGGGAATGACAAAGAAGGTCGTCCTAGAGACTGTCAATAAAACTTTACAAGACAGAGACGAGAGCATGATTTCACGATCAACCTTGTACAAAATTTGGCGTATAGATTTTTGCCATGTCAAGACACCATCAAAGCAAAGGATGTCAAAATGTAAGACATGTGATGAATTAAAAAATGCCATTGAACATAGTAAATGTGAGCAGCAGCGAGGAAGATATATTAAATGGCGATCAATCCATTTACGTCATGTGCAGGATGCTCGAAAGTTGTATGCTTCTTGGAGAGAGGAAGCTATTTCACATGTCAATAAGTCCATGTGCATCACCATTGATGGCATGGACCAGAATACAACCACTTTGTCACGATATAGACGTATCCCACCGGCATTGGAGGGCAAACGTGGACTAAAAACACACTTGTGTGGAGTATTAGTACATGGATACCGAATCTTTTGTGATGTATGGATTGATAGTTTGCATGACCATGATAGTAACCAGGTTGTTACATCAATCATGAAAGCAATAAGAAAGGTGAGAGATGCTCGCGGATGTTTGCCTAACACATTGCGAATACAAGCTGATAATTGTTGGAGAGAGAACAAGAATAAATATATATTTGCTTTATGCTCTATGTTGGTTGGTCTGAAAATATTTGAAGAAGTGGAAGTTGGCTTTCTTCTTGTCGGCCATACACATGAAGACATAGATCAAATCTTCAGTGTTATCTCTGGTGAGTTGAAGGCAATGGATGTTTTGACAATGGAGGATATGGTATTTCGAATTGGGAAAAAAATTGGAGGTTCTCGTAAGGAAGAATCAGAAGTGGCTATCTTAGAGAGGATGGTAGATTGGAGAGCATTTATAGAGCCACATTTACAAACAGGAGATGATGCCCTAATAGGACACACAAATCCACACTACTTTCGGTTTCACATGCATAACAATATTCCAGTGATGCAATGGAAGCACTACTCAGTAGATGGAGATCATTTATGGAGTGAGTCATATGCTTTGTTACAACGAATAATTCCATTGGAGGAAACTAGATTTGTTCTTGCAAAAAACAAATCACTTGACTACAATTCTTTCCTGATAAATCGCATGGTCCACTCCTCTTCCAATTCTAACATTAGATCAGGATGTCCTTGCCAATAAATTAATACCTCGACAATAGGACTATGAGTCCCATCATGTAGGTCATCATCCATTGCCTCCCATTCCAAGTTCTTCCATCTAAACCTTCCATATGTGAAAGTCATGTAGAGATTTTGCCTTCTAATGAAATACTAGGATCTGTTAATACATACTATCCTGATCATTTTTTATACAAACAAGAATTGTAAGAGGTGCTCACTAAAATGTCACATCTGAAGTGTTCAATAGCATGACATGTTCTTGTTGTCCATCCATTGTCAGATAGCTTAGATAGCCAGTCCAATTCTAAGCTCTTGCAAGTGTAAGTAGCCTTTGTTTTCCTTAATTGCCTACAACTTGCAACGAAATCAACAAAGCATGGAAATGGAAGAAACTAGCTCAACCTAGCATTTCTTCCACCATTAGTTGGCTTCATAGCATTTCTCACATCATTAAACATTCTATTTCTATATGATTCACTTATCTCCATGCTTGGATGTGGCCATTCTAGACTATCAAAAGAAGGCAAGGGAAGAGATTATAATCTACCATATTGTCCTTCTTCATTTGGCACAATGAACATTGAGTCATAGAAGAAGATCCCGTCCTTTTTCAATTTTGATTGTGTGCAACCTTCATATTGAAGACTCCCAATCTCAACATCCAGGACATGCAACACCCCAGTTATGCATGTTGTAGGCTCCCACTCTTTGTAAGTAGATGGATACAAATTTGTAAAACAAATACAAGGCACAAGATAATTGTGTCAAAGTCCCCAAATAAATGCAAATATTCTAAAATTCAAGTGAAGTACTAGCACACTTTGAAAAACTTACAATTGGGCCTATGATATGGAAGTCCTACATTCGGATGCACGTATATGTTTGCATGGGTAAAGACATGTTGAATATATACATGTGTCACTGTGTTACTACCAAGAGAAATTTCAAAATCTAAGATCCTTCCCTTCCAATGTTTGGAGATGTCCATTGCATCCTTCCAACCCACTTTGTAGCACCCATGATTAGTGGGTTGCATTGTGATCATGGATGATTTTTTCAAGTTAGTTTCATTAAGAAGTGAAACTTTTATATTGGTGTTGAAAGTTTGTATGCCAAAATAAAAGTAAACATTTGAAAGATTCACCATGATTTGGAATTTTTATGAAAAAAATTTAACGTTTTGCCAAGATGTACATTTTTCACTTCAAAATTCAAAAGAAAAGATATATAAGTGTACTGCATCCTATCCATATTGTGAAACTAAAAAAACAAGCTAGATAAACTTTTGCTAATATTTTATATTAATATATCAGCATAGCTTTAATAAAAACATCCATGATTGTGATCCAATAATATTTCTTGTGAATCCATTCCCATTCTCATCCTTAACATTCTTCAAGACAATAAACTATAAACTACTTCTATATCTATCATTTTCTACTTCCATAGTTTGTGCCCCTGTACCATATGATTAAAATTAGCTCTTTCTACCTCTTTCTACTTCCATAGACCCTCAAAATTTATTTCTTCTCTTCTCTCTTTCTCTTTCTCTGGAAGTCTCTCTCTCTCTTTCTCTCTCCTTCCCTCTCCCCTTTAACTAAACCTCTCACAAAAACAAACAAAAATTATTTCACAAAACATAGAATACTTCTCTATGTCTTAGTATGTCTTCCAAGGTACCCCTCACAAAAACAAACATCAAATTATTTTGAGATACTTTGTTTAAGATATGCTCTCTTCTAGCTCTGTTTCTCCAAAAACAAAGAAAACATTATCAATATCATATCGCATACCACTATCTGCATTGCTTTGAGGAGATTCTCCTGATCTCAATTTGCCTGTGCACGGTGAAGTATGTGAACCACTACTAGAGGACACTCTAGGTCCACTAATGTTTTGTGATTGCTGTTGTGAATTCTGTGCAACATTGCCATTTTGTACATCTACATCATCAATCACATTTACTAGTTTATACCAACTTCTCATCTCATAAAAAACAACCTCTGCTCACTGCAAACTTACGAGTAGGAGGATTATAGCATCTATACCCTTTCTATTGCAGAGAATAACCAATAAAGATGCACTTCTCAGCTTTTGGATCCACAGCTTGGATCTCAACTCATCTCACACGTGAACATAGGCAATGCAATCAAAAACTTTCAAATGAGAAATATCTGTTTCCTACCAGTATACCTCTCCTCTAGCGTCATGCCATGTATTGCTACGGTGGGAGTCTGATTCATTATGTAGACTACTATAGCATCTGCTTCAGCCCAATAATAATCTGGCAGGTCTTTTTCGTTGAGCATGGCATGAGATACCTCTCCAATATTCCTGTTCTTTCTTTCTGCAAGTCCATTTTGCTATGGAGTATGACTACATGAATATTGCTACTTTATGCCATGCTCCTACAGGAAACTTGCAAACTCATTTGAGAGGTACTCTCCCCCTCCATTTGACCTTAGGCATTTTATTTGTAGGCCTGTTTATTTTTCAACCATAGCTTTAAAAGCTTTGAAATGCCCAAACACTTCACTTTTCTTTTTCATAAAATACACCCAGACTTTTCTGCTGTAGTCATCAATAAAAGTGACAAAATAATGATAGCCTCCAATAGATGCAGCTTTAGTAGTCCACACATCAGAGTGGATTAATTCCAATGGCCTCTTACTCTCTTGAACATGTCTAGGAAATGGTTTCCTTGCCTGTTTTCCAAATTGACAGGCTTCACATAGCTTATGCATTTGTGCAACCTTGAACTTAGGCAATCTTGCAACAATATTTTGGACCTTCATTAATTTAAGTCGTTGTACATTAATATGGTCAATGCGTTTATGCTAGATATCAATATCTACAACTACACCGGTCCCATGTGCAAACATTGCTGCCCTCAATTCAGGCATGTCCGCATCCAACATAAACATCATGCCCTTCTTCTTCCCTTTTGCTATCAAGCAACCTTTATTTTTCATATCCTCAACAAGGCATCCATGAGGATTAAACCTAACCTACAAGCCTGCTCAACCATTTGACCAACAGGAAACTAGGTTCTTGGTGATATTCGGGACATGAAATGCATTAGATGGGTATTTCTTTTTCCCATCCTGCATAGACAAAGGAATTTTACCAATCTGCATAATAGGATGTGCAGTATCATCATCAGTCTCCACAAATCCTGGTCTTTTCATTTTCTTTGCATCTTGCATCCATTCTACATGACCTGTCATGTGGTTTGATGCACCTGAGTGAACATACCACACATCATTGCTTTCTTTTGCACTTGTCATAGAATTGGTCATGTGTTGCACCATAAACAAATGCTCATTTTTGTCATCACACTGTCTACTAGAGGATGCATAACTGCCTTGCTGTAATTTTTTAGTCATGATGTCATTCTACTTTTTATAGCAGTGTTAACCATATGATCCATTTTACCACAGTGGTGGCATTCAACATTGCTGTTTGCATTTTGGCCTCTTTGCCATCCACCATGACCTCTTTGGCTCCCCCTGCCTCTAAAGTTACCACGTCCTCCTCCATAGGATTCGTTTGATTTCTGCCACAGCCTCCAAATCGACCTACTCTACCTCTGCCTCTACCTCTTCCATCATTTGAGTAGAAGACAATTTCTTTTGAGGTTCCTCTTGAAGAAGATGCACCACCATTTCTCTGCTCTTCAAAAATTAGAAGAGCAATCAACTCCTCAAAATCAGGAAAATTCTCACGGATGGCAATGGATATTTGGAACTATGCATAATCCTTTCCTAGACCATTCAAGGTCATAGAAACTAAATCGCCATCTTGCACTAGCGACCCAATGGAAGCAAGTGCATCCGCAATCTTCTTCACCTTCATGTGGTAGTAATTGATGCTCATATTTTCTCTCTGCACATTATGCAACTCTTGCTTGAGCTGCATTTTCCTAGCTTGCGTATTTGTGCTATATATTTTTGTCAAAGTATCCCTCCTTTGGCATGCTTGCATCCTGAATATGCACTAGAATATGAAATACTAATAGATAGCCAATACATAACTTTTCTGGCTCTCTCATGCCAGCAGCCTTTAAATGCTTGCAACTCCTGTTGATTGGGAACATTAGGAATAGCTGGTTCTTGTTTAGCTCCAGTAATGAACTCCCAATAGCCTTTTCCCTTAAGGAAATTCATCATTCTGAACTTCCATGATTGAAAGTGTTCTTGTCAAGGCTTTCGGTGACTATTTATGAAAGAGCATTAGATGCCATTACAGAGCACTACAAAAATATTCTATCACTGCAAAAAACACAACTTCTGCCTCAGAAGGGCAAATCTGCAAACTTGACGAAAGTGGTATTTGACCATACAGTGAGTTCTTATTGATGATTTTGCATCAACGGGCAATAAGAATGATTCTGTCACTCCCAATATCTCTGTGCACAAGCATACGATGTAATTTTTACAACAACTTTGCACCGACTTGCAGAACAGTGGTCGCACAGCAAAATAGGGCACTTTTTTGAGTGCCTACAGAAAATTTTCGCCACCAAAACGGGCCTCGAAATGGCCTTGAATCAAAAAAAAAGTTCACCAAGGGCTTTGCCCTCGCCTGTAGCATATATTGCCCTCTCACCATAGTACGAAGGGCATCCTAATCTGAGACAGTGCACTCTTGCACTTTCCGACTATGCTACCTGTAGAGATTTGCTCCCAAACTTGAAAAAAGGAAAGCAAGAGTGATCCTCTTACCAGGACACCGCAAAATTGGTTTGCTTTCTTGAGCTTCTTACCATGAACCGAACTCTGATACCATGTGAAGAGAGTGGGAGAGAAGGAAGGAGTCTCACTTGCGGCTTTCTCACATACCCAATGGGGGACTATACACAAAGGTGGAGGCTGAAAATAGTTTTTCTCTTCTTAGTTGTGAAAGCCAAAAGAACTCTAAGTACAAAAGAATAGGTGAACCCTATATGTGGGTCTCACACCAAACTCAGCTAACAAGGTGGCATACTAACTGAGCCACAAACTAGAGTACATAAAGATAGCTGTCATCCAGCTATTATTTGTATATGTAGCTAACAAGTTGGTGACATAAATGCACAATGGTCAACTTGGCATATCACGAGTGGAGCTTGATATCTCAACAGAGAAGAGAGAAGAAAAAGAGAGAAAGCATATGCAAATGAGAGGAAAAAAAGAGAGGGGAAAAAGAGTACACAAATGCATATGCTTATGAAAAGAGAGAAACGAGGATGAAAGAGAGGGGAAAAGGGAGGGAGAAAGAAGAGGAAGGAAGAGGGGAAAAGAGAAGAAAAAGAGAGAGGAGAAAAGAAGAAAAGAGAGGAAAAAAGAGAGGGAAAAAAGAGAGAAAACATAAGCATACACTACTACACATGACGGATAAGCATCGATGTTTAGCGCGCGCAAGGCACTAATCGTCAGTATGTAAAGTGGGTTGAGAAAGTGTCGCTATATAGCAACACTTGCCAGACTTGTATAAGGTCATTATGAAGCGACATTTTACAGAGAGTGTTTTTTCCCATACCGACCTTTAAAGATAGTTTTACCCAATGAAACAAAAAAATGTTTTCATACATGTTTGACCCTTTGAAAGAATAAAAATACAAGAGCATGTACATCAAGTTTGAAGATCATATATTCATGTCCAAGTTTGAGATGAAAAAAATCAATGAAGAGCATTTACATCAATGGCTTCATACTGAGCCAAGTCTAGTGTGCCAAACAAGTCTATCTCTAACTCTATATCAAATGATCTCCTATATCATCATCATACTCTGGCATCGTAATCTCCTCCGTATGATGTCATTATGCACATCTTCATCTTGGCTTATATTGTGATCTTCATCTTCTTCACTAGATCCATCTAGATCAATTGGATCCGGCATTGGTAGTGCCATCTCCATATCCACATTTCTATCTTCAAAAATTTTCTTACTTTGTAGTGTAAGTTGGATCACATACTACCATCTTGGATCCGAACGATCTGGATGAGAAACCACCCATATTGAAGATGGGTGCCAAATGCCATCAATTATAGGAAATTATGCTTAAGTACATGCACCAATTTATCATTAAAAATGAAAGATTTAATTAATTAAATCATTGGTATGCACCTACTCACAATGCTCGAGAAGAACAAAGACCATCATAAATAGTTCTAAACCATTTTACATCAAGAATGAAAATACTAAATCGTCTGAAGTCAATTTCATAGATTTTGCATATGGTCCCATAATAATCCAAATGCGAGGAGAGAAGATTGGTATCCAAAGCACTTGCTCTGCTATCTTGTGTGCAGTTAGCCATGACTCCACAATCATATGTGACTCTCTTTCAATCGATGTGTTCCATGCAAAAATGTCATTGGTATGTCTAGCACCTCTAGAAATATCAAAGATGCGCACTCCTGTCCATAAGATCTATAACTCCTCTATCAAAGGTACCATGTACACGGCCTCAGACTCAAACATCACGTGTGCATTGCCCCTAAAAATAGAATCCATCATGTCCACCATACCCTCGTCATCATCTGGCACATCCGGGATACTACACTCCCTCTCAACGTGTGAAGGTATACGCACACCCTCACCACCCTTCTCATCCTAGTCTCAAGGTTTCGTGTAAATATAAGAGCTTGTCTCAAGGTTTCATGTCGTGTACGCATGTAATATTAATCACGAACTCAAATAGCATTGACTTTCTGATGATCCATCACCATGTGCACCACCAACGGTGGGTACTGGTTTGGGCTCCTCCCCATACATCCTCAAGTGGCACATGACAATACGTTTTTTGTTGTCGTACTTCTCACTTGCAATGAGTGCAATGACCATACAATCTCTCCATAAGCCACTCTATGCTCCTGAGCATTGGTGCATCATCTGACAAACTTCCACTTCCATCTGCACACCTCCAAAATCACAATACAAAATGGAATGGAGTCCATTAAGGTCCAAAAAATAGCCACCCATGAGCTCCTTCCCTCTCTTCTTAAATCAAGTGCCTTGAACCCCATCGCTATATAGCAATGCTTGGCCCTGTTTCGTTGCTATATAGTGAGGCTTTTAGGATATAAGTATATAACGACTTTTAGGGTATAAGTGTTGATATATAGCGACACTTATAGGATATAAGTGTCGCTATATAGTGATGTTAGGGGACTAAAACTTGAAGCCCTGTGTGATGTTGTCTTTCACAACTCTATTGTAGAAAAAGCAAAAATCTCTCCTCCCACATTATGTTTGGTGACCTCATTTCCCTCCTCTATTCCCCACACTCCTCACCCCTACCAAGCTCCTCTCCCAACACTTGTGCTCCCTCTCCACCTTTCTCCCTCTTTGCTTGTGTGAAAGGAAGTTTTTCAAGAAGGTGTGTCTCTTTAAGCAATGTAGGTTCATTTTTTGTGAGATTTCATTTTGTGAGCATTGAAGCATGTTTTTCCTTGCATTGCTAAGCCTATGTGCTAATTTTCATGCTTGATTTTCAGAAATTAAGGACAAAAAACGAGATTTGGTCACCTCTTCTTTTCTTTTTTTGGTATTTCTCTTCCTCCTCTTTTCCTTCCTTTCATGCTTTCTCCTTGTTTGTAGGCTAATGCTTGTCCCCTCAATCCAATCCCTTTGAAAGTTGCTTCTCCAAACTCCTCCTTCCTCTAACTAGTTATCTGAGAAATGGTATGTTTGCTCTCTTTTGTAGGGCTAGTCCACGAAACACCAAGCGGGACTTTTCTAGGTAAGAAGGTGCTGCTCTTTCTTCCTTTTTTTATTTCCGTTATTTGCATTGGCCTGTAGCTAGTGCTTTAAGCGCTAGCTTCAGTGATGGGCATAGGAACCTTTCTTCCCCTCTCTTCTCTTATTCCCTTTTCTTCCCCTTTTTTCCTCTTTTCCTCCCTCTTTCCCCCCTCTTTCCCTCCCTCTCTTATTTCCTCTTCTTCCTCTCTTTTCTTCTTTTCCCCTCTCTTTTTTCATTCTCTTTTCCCCTCTTCCTTCCTCTTCCTTCTCTTCTTTTCCCCTCTCTTATTTCCTCTCTTTCGTCCTCTTTTCTCTTCTTTTCATAAGCATATGCATTTGCCTATGCTTATGCTCATATGCTTATGCTTATGCATGAGCATATGCTCATATGCTCATATGCTTTTCCCCTCTCTTTTTTCCTTCTCTTTTCCCCTCTTCCTTCCTCTTCCTTCTCTTCTTTTGCCCTCTCTTATTTTCTCTCTTTCATCATCTTTTCTCCTCTTTTCATAAGCATATGAATTTGCCTATGCTTATGCTCATATGCTCATGCTTATGCATAAGCATATGATTTCTCTCTTTTTCTCTTTTGTCCTTTTTTTCTTCTTTTCCCCTCTCTTTTCTCCTTCTCTTTTCCCCTCTTTATTTCTCTTCTCTCTCTTCTTTTCCCCTCTCTTATTTCCTCTCTTTCATCCTCTTTTCTCTTCTTTCCATAAGCATATTCATTTGTCTATGTATCTCTCTCATAAGCTTATGCTTATGCATGAGCATATGCTCATATGCTCATGCATAAGCATAAGCATATGCTTTCTCACTTTTTCTCTTTTTTTCCCTCTTTTCTTCTTTTCTCCTCTCTTTTCTTATTTTCCCCTCTTCTTTTTCCTTCTCTTATGCTTATGCTCTTTTCCCCTTTGTCTTTTCATCCTCTTTTCCCCTCTTCCTTCCTCTTCCTTCTCTTCTTTTCCCCTCTCTTATTTCCTCTCTTTCATCCTCTTTTCTCTTCTTTTCATAAGTATATGCATTTGCCTATGCTTATGCTTATGCATGAGCATATGTTCATATGCTCATATGCTTTTCCCCTCTCTTTTTTCCTTCTCTTTTCCCCTCTTCCTTCCTCTCTCTTATTTCCTCTCTTTCATAAGAGTGTGCATACGCCTATGCTTATGCTCATATGCCTATGCTTATGCTTAGCTATGATGGGTCACCTTCCCAGAGAGAAAGAGGCGAGATGTGCATTTTGCATAGGAACAAAGTCATGGTTTATTGAGATGGATCCCATGGGAGCAACGGTCGATCGGGCTGACATGGCTGCTCGCATGATATAAGTCTAATCCTACTTGTAATGGCCATGGGAGCGACGGTCGATCGGGCTGACGTGGCTGCTTGCACGGTATAAGTCTACTCCTACTTGTAATCTCACTTTTTAAAATTTTTTATTCTTTAAGTTCCAGTCTAGTTTCCAACTAATATGGTTTCACTCTTAATCTCACTTTTTAATTTTTTATATTATTTAAGTTTAGATTAGCAGTGATGATAAGGGATTTGGCTTACACAACTTCGACGAGGGCCAAGGATTAGGTGTAGCTAACAAGGGCCAAGGAAGAAGCCAGCATGACCATGATGAGGACGAGGACGAGGATGATGATTCGGATGATTAGTAGCAATAGTAGTATTAGTAGTAGTTTGTATATATTTCCACATGTATATGCTTCTTCCTTGGCCCTCGTTATATAGAAACGCTCACCAATGTCGCTATATAGCGATGTTTACTAGAGTCGTTATATAGTGATGCTTATATAGCGATCGTTCTTTTTTTACGCTAATAGCGATGTAAATACCGACCTTTGTACCCGTCAAAAAAAAACTTTTTAGTGTAAAAAAGGTTGGTATTTTCATCTAAAAATGGCCTGTGCATTGTAGTGATATAAGTGTAAGCATATGAGCATATGCTCATGCATAATCATAAGAATATGGTTATGAGCTCATGCATAAGCATACACAAAAGAGAGGAAAAGAGAGGGGAGGAAGAAGAGGAAAAAATAGAGGGAGGAAAGAGGGAGGAAAAGAGGGAAAGAGGGGAAGAAGAGGGAATAAGAGAAGAGAGGGGGAAAGAGGGTTCGTATGCCCATCACTGCAATTAGCTCTTAAGGCGCTAGCTACAGGCCAATGCAAATCACAGAAATAAAAATAGGAAAACAGAGGAAGCACTTTTTTAGGACTGGCCCCACAAAAGAGAGCGAACGTACATTTTTTCATATAACTAGTTAGAGAAAGGAGGAGTTTGGAGAAGCAACTTTCCAAAGGGATTGGATTGAGGGGACAAGCATGAGCCTACAAACAAGGAGAAAGCACAAAGGGAAGGGAAAGAGGAGAAACATAAATACCAAAAAGAGTAGAGTTGTCTTCTTTCTTTCACCAAATCTCATTTTTTGTCCTTCAACTCTGAAAATCAAGCATGAAAATTAGCACATAGGCTTAGCAATGCAAGGAGAAACATGCTTCAACACTCACAAAACAAAATCACAAAAAATGAACCTACATTGCTTAAAGAGACACACCTTCTTAAAAAACTTCCTTTCACACGAGCACAAAGGGATTGGATTGAGGGGACAAGCATAAGCCTACAAACAAGGAGAAAGCACAAAAGGAAGGGAAAGAGGAGAAACAAAAATACCAAAAAGAGTAGAGGTGAGTTTTCTTTCTTTCACCAAATCTCAGTTTTTGTCCTTCAACTCTGAAAATCAAGCATGAAAATTAGCACATAGGCTTAGCAATGCAAGGAGAAACATGCTTCAACACTCACAAAAAATGAACCTACATTGCTTAAAGAGACACACCTTCTTTAAAAACTTCCTTTCACATAAGCACAGTGGGAGAAGGGTGGAGAGGGAGCACAAATGCTGGGAGAGGGACTAGGTAGGGGTGAGGAGTATGGGAAAGAGGTTGGAGAAAGCGAGGTCACCGAATATAAGGTTGGAGGAAATATTTTTTATTTTTCCATAATAGAGTTGTGGAAGACAGCGTCACGCGGGGTTTCAGGTTTTAGCCCCAAGCATCACTATATAGCCACGTTGTCAGTCATCGCTGTATAGTGACTCTGTATCTCGGGGGGGTCACTCATCATATGTAACCCTATCACGTGAGTTCAACAGAAGGATTTTTTTTATTTCTAAAATTTACAAAAATAAATATACATAAGGGACTATTTAAAATAGTTTTGGAAAAAATTTACAGATTTGTATAGAAAAGGGGTACATTTTATTAATGAAATTTTTTACAGATAAGGGACTTTAAATATAGGCCTTGAACGCACGTGATATAGAGGGTTTATACATAGTGACCCCCCCGAGCTCTGTATATCCTAAATACATCGCTATAAAGCAACGGAATAAGGTAAAACATAGCTATATAGCGACGATTCAGGGCACCAAATATAGCAAGAGAGGGAAGGAGGTCATAGGTGGCTATTTTTAGATCTTAATGGATTTCATTGCATTTTGTGTTATGATTTTGGAGGTGTGCAGATGGAAGGACGAGTGGAAGCTCGTCAGATGATGCGCCCATGCCTCGGAGCATAGAGTAGCTTATGGAGAGGTCATATTGTCATTGCACTCATTGCAAGTGAGAAGTACGACATCGATGCCGTATTATCAAGCGCCACTTGCAGATTTATGGAAAGGAGCCTGTACCAATACCCACCGTTGGTGGTGCACATGGTGATGGATCATTGGTAAGTCAATGCTATTTGAGTTTCTGATTAATATTACATGCGTACACAACACAAAACCTTGAGACAAGATCTTATATTTACACAAAACCTTGAAACAGGAAGAGGAGGGTGGCAAGGGCGTGCATATAGCTTCACACTTTGAGCAAGAGGATAGTCTCCCAGATGTGCCAGATGATGACGAGGGTATGGTGGACATAATGCATACTATTTTTAGGGGCACTATTCACATGTAGGTGTGATGTCTGAGTCTGAGGCTGAGTCTGAGGCCAATATGCGAGAGTTGCAATCAACACAGTTGTAAGATGGTGCTGGGATGTCAAAACTACAAGCTTGTCTCTCAATCTTAAATCTGCAAGCAAAGTATGGGTGGTCGAATACAAGTGTTTCAGCCTTAGTGAGGTTAGCTACTGCATTAATTTGTTTTATTATTTGGATATTGCTTGTTTTGAGAATCATCATAGTTTCTCATTATTTGAAGCCTATGTATTTTTGAATTGTGATAGGTTGCTCCAGAAGATGTTGCCTGCACCAAATGCCATGCCCGCATCAAGAGATGAAGCAAGAAGATGCCGACAACGGTGGGTATGGATTATGATACCATCCATGCTTGCCGTAATGATTGTATTCTCTTTCACTGTGAGCATGGAGATTTGGCTAGTTGTCCAGAGTGTGGGGAACAATGATATAGAGATGACTTACAGGGTGAGAAGATCCCGGTAAAGGTCTTGAGACACTTTTCCATCATTGCTAAAATATAGCACATGTTCTGTTGCAATTCCCACAGATTGTACAGCTTGGAAGAACATAGACAACCAGTGGCTGGACTTTGCGAGGGAGCCACACAACTTACATTTAGGGCTCACCATGGACAGTGTGAAACCTTTTGGGTTACGCTCGACATCTTGGTCGACATGTCTGATAGTCTTGGTGAATTACAATATCCCATCATGGCTAACAATAAAAAAGGGACACCTCATGCTTGCACTGCTTGTGCTGGGAAAGTACAAGGCCAAAAATATGGATGTGTACATGGCACCTTTGATAGAGGAACATATATTATGGAGAGGAGTCTGGGTCTTTGATATTTCTAGAGCTCCTAGACATACCAATGACATTTTGGTCAGGGAAATATTGATTTGGACCATGCATGACTACCCAAGATATGGAGAATGCGCAGGTACGTGGTTATGTCTTTACACGTATAATATATGATTATGCTTTTATGACTCTCTTTTTCATGCATGTCTTATACTAAAACATTCATGCACACATGAAGGACTTGTTACAAGTGGGTACCATGCTTGTCATGTTTGTGGGTTGGGTTTGAAACCACTTCCATGATACTCCAGACATATGAGGAGAAATGTTTATGAAGGTCATGCTCAATACCTTCCGCTAGACTATCTCAGGCGTGGAGACCAGCTTGATCCACCACCACCATATTTGAAGGCAAGTGACTGGATTCACGCTTGTTGGAGGGTGAATGGAGAGGAGCCTCCTCTTGGTATGGAGAGGCTATCTATCTTTCACGAGCTTCCTTATTGGGGACAGTTACAAATCAATCATCTCTTAAATCCCATGCATATCTTCAAGAATGTGGGGGCTACTATTTGGGCACACTTGGTTGGTTCCAAAGATCGAGAGGCATGTGAGAAGACTTACGCGGACTTACGCGCTATGAATAGGATGCCTTGTTTGTGACCCCAAGTACGTGTTCGTAAAGTTTTTCTCCCTAAAGCAACATGGATCATCTCCAAGGGAGAGAAGGAAGCAGTCTAGGTGGACATTGCCTCTTTTCAAACACCGACAGGATACATGCATTGCAAGGGAGAATTTTCAAAGGACAATAAGCTTAGTTGGGTCAAGTCCCATGATTGGCACAAGTTCTTACAGGTATTCTAAGCTGTAGGATTAGGGTACCAATAATCGTGATGCGTTAGTGTAATTATGATTATGTTATATTATTGACATGACTTCTTTGTTGCTTCGATTGTTCATCCTCCCAATTATAGTGAAAGGATGCTTACAAGAAGATGTTAGAAATGCTATGTTCAAGATCAATGGTATTGTGAGGTATGCTTACTATCAACTCGCATTGATTGCATTTTCTTCAATTTAAGTTGAATAATTTGTAGACTGATTATGAATATATCTTGCATGAGCATGTGAAATAAATGGATATCTCCATATCAAGCATCAAGAAGGCTAGGTTGGACTCCATGGAATCCATATGCTTGCTTGAAAAGCACTTTCCCT
Source organism: Dipteris shenzhenensis (assembly GCF_047967505.1). Lineage (NCBI taxonomy): Eukaryota > Viridiplantae > Streptophyta > Polypodiopsida > Gleicheniales > Dipteridaceae > Dipteris > Dipteris shenzhenensis. The sequence goes on along the minus strand of NC_141608.1, from coordinate 46,313,919 downwards.
CGAGCATTATGACAACTCAAGTGCACTTGCATGTGTAGATAGTTGATGGGTTGGCCATTGCAGGTACTGTTCATAGTCGGTGGATGTTTTTTCTCGAGTGGTTTATGAAAACTTTGAAGGGATTTGTAAGACAAAGAGAAAGACCAGAAGCAAGCATGGCAGAGGGATGGCTTGTTCAAGAGTCATTAGTATATATCATAGAGTTTCTTGCATCCATGGATCTCGATATGCCACAGGCTTGGCATAACAAGGATGGTGATCGCATCGTTGGTGAGGTTCCCCAAGGAAAAGGGATTGAAAGAAAGATGAGCGAAGAGCAAAAAGAGAAATTCAATAAGTTTTGTGTCCTCAATAGCAAGGAGATGCAGAAGTGGATTGAGAGATATGAAGAGGCTAATGCAGAAAGAATAAATGCAGGGAAGAGATTCGGGGTAATGTACACATGATCACAACCATATCCACAAGATCTCGCCCTTCTCCCCACTCACATCTCACTTGATTGGCTACAACTGACTCTATGTAAAGCCAAATGCGATGGAGAGACAATAAACAAGCACGACCAAGAGTTAGCACCTAGATGTATGATGCATGTAAGTTTCTTACCTATTGATGTAATTAAGTCTTGGAGATAGACTTGTTTGGTGCACTAGACTTGGCTCAGGATGAAACCATTGATGTAAATGCTCTTCATTGATTTTTTAAATCTCAAACTTGGACATGAATATATGAGCTTCAATCTTGATGTACATACTATTCTTTCAAAGGATCAAACATGTATGAAAGCAAATTTTTTTCTCATTGGAAAAAACTATCTTTAAAGATAGGTATGGGAAAAAACACTCTCTGTAAAATATCGCTCTAAGAAAGTGTCTCAAAGTCACTATATAATGACCTTTTACAAGTCTGGCAAGCATCGCTATATACCAACGTTTTATAAACGTCGCTATATAGCGACCTTTATAAAACGCTGCTATAGAGCGAAATTTTTTTTAAGCCCACTTTGCTTACCAATTATTAGCACCCCGTGCACGCTAAATGTCGGTGCTTAGCCGTCAGAATAAGGCCCATGTGTACTAGTGACCAACATAGCTAATGTCGCCCTCTTTGCAGCTACTTGAGCTAAGCTGTGCACCCCTTTTACTTTCTGTAGGCAATTTCTCAGGTTAGAGAGCATCGCCTCTTGGGCGTGCATCTCTCGAGGTATTGGTAGGGTTGTTACTCTATGAACTTTAGGGTGTAGGCTAAAGCTTGTGAAGACTCGAGACTTGTAATCACCTGAATGGCTTGATGTTGATTTCTCAAATGCTCCCACCAATTGTGACACCACAACTCGTGTTCTTTGCTCCAATGGTAATGATCGAATGCGTGCATTTGCAACCACTTCCTAGTGCTACTCTATAGAAGTCTTCTTTCTTCTCATTGTTTCTCCCTTCGCAAATGTTGCAAAAGTGTCTTTATTTGCCGTTTCGATATTGTGCCATCGCTTTCCTCGACCCAGAATTTGTCCCTTGTGCCTTGACGAGGCCAAGCGAAGAATAGAAGACAACTTACCCGAAACAAGACAATGCCAAACCGAAGTCTGCCCAAGGTTACATCGAGGTGTGTGTGGGTTGCAGGGTGTTTGCAAGGTGGGGGCAAGTTGCAGGTACTTAATCTTCCAAGATTTGATGAGTGGGAGGTGTAAGATTCAAAATTTACGGGAGTAGCAAAATTGTCAGTTGTTGGTTTTCCCCCCTACTGCATGGTGGTCTTAAAACATTGATATCTAGATTTGGTATTGGTATCTAGATGAGTGGGAGTAGCGAATCTAGATATCAATGTTTTAAGACGACCAATGTTTTAAGACAATTCAAAATTTGCGGGAGTAGCAAAATTGTCAGCTGTTGATTTTAAGACCACCATGCAGTAGTCACACTAGTTTGGATTCCAAATTTTCAATCCGTTTTGGTTTTTAACAAATCAAAAGAAAGTTATGGAGCTTCCCCTCAAATGGGAGTGCATCATTTAGCACAACATTTGGGGCCCGTTAATCCATGACTAATGTTCTGATTTAGGTGTGCCCTTGGGTTGAGGAGAAGCTTACATACTTTTGAATAATTACTTGGTTGCATGTATGCACATAACAAAATTTTGATGTTTTTGAATCAATTTCTATATCCTTAGTCTTCAAGATGCATGCTTCACATGCAACATAGCACTTGTAATGCTTTAATAGTCTCGTTCCAAATCCTTATTCCATATTTTTTTTGGTCTCATGTTCAAGTTTGGAATGTGTATTACAACTTGAAGACAAATTTTTTTTAATTTGGTTGAGCAATGCATAAGTTATGGGTCATGCAATATACCTATATACAAAAAAGTCCCTGAACCTCACCAAAAATGGCTACAACCAAGCAAAAAATGACCCAACATATTAGGTTTGTTAATGAAAGGGAAAATTATAATTTGGGGGACTTATAGACCATTTATGAAAATGAATATATTCAAAAAGTACTTAGCTAGTATAATTATGGTATGTACATATACGGGGGATAATTTTATATTCAAAAACACATGTACAAGTATGGAAGAGGGAAACAATTATGCAAAAAATTGTTTTAAAAAAAAAAAAGCAGTATTTTCAATGTTTTCTTGCTCACACAGCTGATATGGTTCTTTACAAAGTGATTGCCTTGATAAAACGGTCCTGCAAGCAAGATGCTAAGCTGATATCAGTATACAAAGATAGAGTGGTGTGCCAGAAGGCACATAAATGGTGAAAGAAGATGGATTCTACATGTCACATGGTGAGAGCCCTTACAAAGACAAGTCAAAGCAAGTAAGGAAATGTCCCAAGTCCCACTTTTTACAAGGCTCATGATTTTGGTCCAAAAAAGAAGAATTTTATCGAGATACATGGCATGAATTTGTGGACAACAACTCATTCATGAGTACATATTGAATGGAAGATTTGGCTTCAAATTCTTTATCATTGCTTCTATTTTCAGGTTTATTATACTAAAATTCATGTGTCTTTCCATTTTCATTGTTTTTTTTGTCCTTATAGATTGATATTTACGCCCAAAAAAATTTAGAGATACAAGAAATCCTTCTCATTGTTTCCTTAACCCCAAAAAAAATTTGATTTCATATCCATTTTTAATTTGAATGCACCAAATTTTCCTTGTACTTTCTCCTTTTATAGATATTGCATTCAATCTTACCTGTTCGCATTTCAACTTGGGACAAAATATAAAAGTTCATAGATTGTGTTTGTTGAGAAAATGATTTCATATGCATATATAGCCCATTTTTCCTTTATTTTCTATTGATTAAGGTTGTTAAGAAAACTACCACACAGTATGAGATACAAAAGCATTAAAAGGAAAAAATGAACACCAATAATAATGAAGCAATGATATAATATTATAGAAGTGGCATGAGCATCATATTCGATGAATAACTCCTCTCTCAGAGCTACATTTTTTGATATGGCTGTTACAATGTATCCAATGTCATTTGAGGTTGCACCTATATAATGCTTCCATGGTGGCAAGCATGGTACATATTCCCAACGTGCATTTGTCTTTTCTACACAATTTTTGGAGATATTGATATAACCACCCACTTTGGAATTCTCAACATCTCTTACAATCATTACTCTATCTCTATCTGGTTGTACTTGATGATCCTCACAAAATGAGTACTTCTTTAGCCTTGGATTGCATTGCACCAAATCCTTCCATACATAGAAGTCATATCGTGTTCCATAGTATGGAAACAAATCTACACCTTGTTCCACCTTTGAATAGATAAACAATCCTTTTCTAGCACCTGGGGTTGTAGAGTCCTGTACTGAGTATAAATGTTCGTTGTATTCAAATTGCACTCCAATAGGTATTGGAAGATTCTTTGGCCAGATTTGTGACTTTCTTGGATCCAAATATGTTGAAGATATCCTTGGTATTAAAGTAGACGCTTGTTTTGTTGACTCGCCTAGGCAATTATTTTCCTGATTTCTTTGAGCATGAACTTTGAATGGCATGAAAAATATGAATGTATGAGTAAACAAACAATTCAAAAAATCAAGTATGCTTAGTATGATCAAGTATGAATATTGTGTTATTTTCATTGCCACAAAAAGGAGAGAGAAAAAGAAAGAAGAAGGTACATACAACATTTGGAAATTTTGTAGCAACACTTACAAAGAAACCAGACAAGTAATTGAGTTTGACAAATGGGATCATTTCTTACTTGCTCTCTTACTGCCATGTTGTCTTTGCCAATATTCCAAAGGTTGAAGGTAAATTCTTGCATTTCTACCCATAATATATGTACCCGAGAGTCCAAGTTGTTGAGCGCTTAAAATTGCATCCACATCACTCATTGAATTCGCACCAAATCCTTCCATACATAGAAGTCATATCGTGCTCCATAGTATGGAAACAAATCTACATCTTGTTGCACCTTTGAATGGATAAACAATCCTTTTCTAGCACCTGGAGTTGTAGAGTCTTGTATTGAGTATAAATGTTCGTTGTATTCAAATTGCACTCCAATAGGTATTGGAAGATTCTTTGGCCAGATTTGTGACTTTCTTGGATCCAAATATGTTGAAGATATCCTTGATATTAAAGTAGACTCTTGTTTTGTTGACTCGCCTAGGCAATTATTTTCCTGATTTCTTTGAGCATGAGCTTTGAATGGCATGAAAAATATGAATGTATGAGTAAACAAACAATTGAAAAAATTAAGTATGCTCAGTATGATCAAGTATGAATATTGTGTTATTTTCATTGCCACAAAAAGGAGAGAGAAAAAGAAAGAAGAAGATACATACAATATTTGGAAATTTTGTAGCACCACTTACAGAGAAACAAGACAAGTAACTGAGTTTGACAAATGGGATCATTTCTTACTTGCTCTCTTACTGCCATGTTGTCTTTGCCAATATTCCAAAGGTTGAAGGTAAATTCTTGCATTTCTACCCGTATTATATGTACCCGTGAGTCCAAGTTGTTGAGCCCTTAAAATTGCATCCACATCACTCATTGAATTCACCTGGTGCATTGATTGTAGTATCTCTTGTTGTTTTGCAGTTAATTTCCTTGGTCACTTTCCTAATACGGTCTTATCAAGGAAAGTAAAATTTTCTAGTGTAAAAGGTTTGAAAGATTATTTGGAACTAGAGAGGATTGCAAAAAAGTATATGAGAAACGCAAATGCTGTGTCCAAGGAAGAGCAAGTTCATTAATCTTATAATTTTTGGAGCTTGGAAGTTTGGCACCTCTTCCCAAATATAATTTTGTGGGTGGTTATCATATTTATATATATATACATGACTTACATTGTCATTCTTACATTTTATTTCAAACTTGCTTTCTTGTAATCATAGTAGTAGCATGCCACAAGTTTGTTCATTGGTGTGCTAGCTAGTTCACATGCATTGGACCTCTAAGGAGATACATGGACAAGGAATTTGTTTAACCTTTTTCCTATTCTTGAACAGATCAAATATTGAAGACAAGAAACATGCCTTCAACACAAGGAGTTAGAAAGAAGAAGAGAGAATTGTTTGCAAGATTTTCGTCCGAATAAGTCAATATATATTGAAGTTTTAAAATTTGCAATGCAATAAATACATTGCTTCAATAGTATCTCGGCATCCCACGCGTATAGCACGCGCGTGTACTCCACAAAGACAGCCAACCTGCTCCATTGACAAGAACCTTCGCCGTTCGTCTTATCGAGCCATGTGGTAGCATCGAGCTCTAGCCAGGACTTCCTTGTCTTCATTTGTCCATGCGTAGTAGCTCGATACCGACACACGATCGAACTTTGTCAAATCTCAGCCGACGCGAGTTCCAGATTGACTAGCTTTCTGGAGTCCAAAAATGTTTCTTTACACGAATGTCAAGCTCATGACTTGATTTCCCACATCCTGTTGCATATCTTTTAGCTGCGTCTTGACGCTTACAGTTATTCATCCATGCGTACACTCATTCCGTCGAAGATTCATGCACGCTGATGCACGCTGGTGCACGTCTACTATCGTTTCAACAGTAATCACATTCGCGGATTCATTCCATGCATTTACACAACAAGAATTCATCCCATCTGAATAATATGCCAACAATTTTTAACTGTGGTAGCGTTTGTATTCGGTGTCTCGAATTTCACTCTTAGTTGTAGGGGAATGGACTGGAATCTCACTTTTGAACCTTGAAAAGCCGACCACCGCCTATCCCGGTCCAGAGGCAGGGCATCTAAAAAGTGACGCGTGGTGAGGGAGTTACTCATGTTTGTACGGGTATTTCTACAAGCCCAGTTTGGCGGCTCTCGGTCGCTTTATTGGGCGGGTTGGTTCTATTGGGCGCCAGTTTCGATCTGATAACGTGATCGGATCAGATAGCGAAAATTTAAACCCGTTTGTAAATGTGCATATAGACTTAAGTCGTTGTTTGACAGGAAAAAGAAGGCTATTTTGGATGTTTCTCCCTTGGGAAGATCATATTTGGGCATTTTTCCTTTGGTGCATCACATAATCGTCCACGGGAAAATGAGAGGAGGCTATAAAAAATGCCACATCAATAGTTGAGAAATGTCACATCAATGATTCTCAAAGCATAGGAAAATAGCACCTCTATTTTAACTCTATTTCCCTCCTTTTTCTCCCGTGCATTTGAAAACATAAAAATCTCCTCCTTTTCCCCTCTATGGCATAAGGCCTTTACACCATACCTTGCTTTGTAAACTTTTTTTCACAACCCTTTTTATTTCAATTAGCTCCATAGTATTGTCATTGTTTTGTTAATTACTTATTTTACTCTTAATTACCTTCCACATCCATCTTATAATAATCTTTAAGAACCAATAAAGCTACAAAGGACCACATGTGATAAAAAAAGTCTCCTAAAATGATGTACTTGGTCCCATGCATTTTCTTTTTGAAACTGTGGACCTCTTCAAAAAGCTTCTAAAGTTTCCTGAAGATTCTACTCACAAGTCACAATTACTCTCGTGTTCTAGTCTCACTGCAAAAGAAAAGCCACTAGCATTTTCATATTTTAATTTCACCTTTTTTCTTATTGACTTTATCTTCTTTTCCATCAACTACTTTTCCTCCTTCTCTATACTCACTTTCATTGTCCATACAAAGCATGCATCTCAGAGTAAATCTTACAATTGAAATAAAATACAATTGACATCCCTATACAAGTAGGACAAGCATTAATTTATTTAAAAGCATGCAAAATAGCTAGAACTTTCGTGTTACCTTTGTGGCTACTTACTTCTTTTCTCGGTTATATCCTAGGGGTACACCTAAATGGATCACCCATATGGCATAGGTTCAACATAAAGGGTGTTCTAATTTAGTAAATTCATAGGATTAATATACATACATCAAGGGTCTTTAAGTTAGTTTTAAACTTTTATAAACATAAAGGAATGTAGGATTCACGTGTAAGTAGGGGTCTAAATATTACCCTGTGAATGCATGTTCTCTATAGTTTTTTCTAGTAGTGACCATGTGGATTCCTAATATTCTTATGAACACTTCCTCTTACCTTGATAAGCTTGCAATCATGCACTTAGGAATATACAATTGGTGGAAAACCTCATGAGCCCACATATGGTCTATAAAAATTATCAAGAGGTGACTTTAAAATATTTAGTTTGCATACATTATTCAAGAGCACATAAGAACTCATGGAAGTTAGTGTGCACATGTATATGTGTAGTACCTACAACAACAATAATACATATGAAAGATGCAATTTAAAGGAGTGAGACATATGTGTACACATGGTTGTCCAAAAAATTTTGTAAACATGCAAAAAGAATGCAATTAGAGTGTGGAAATTATGATAACATAAGGAAAATCCACACTTGATATCTAAGTGATGTTTATTTAATTTAGATTTGGTATTGAAAAGGTAATGCTATGTCACACAAAACAATATCTATGTCAATAGTAGTGCCTAATGTGGAGGTGAGTTGTGTTATGAAGTATTAAGATCTCAGAAAGAGACTTGTCATGTGGAAAAAAATCTTATGGGCACAATATCACTTTCATATAGTATGGTAGTCTTATTTTATATTCCTATTAGTTTGTGACTCCTATTGGTGGTAGGCAAGCAAACACTTATTGCATACACACATCTAACTCTCATACAGATGACCCAACATGGTAAAATCATGTTAATGGCTTTTGCAAACTCATAGATGATCTAGTATTGATCGTCTATGGGTTCTCATGTAAAGTAGAATGTTATTTTGTTTTCCATGGCCTTCTTCCATTAGCAGAAAGTAGATCATGGACGTACCCCTTCCTTTGTTTTGGAAAAAAATTGGTAAGTAGTTGGCATTCAAATATAGATGGGTGTTCATAAACTTTTCCATGTGCACACTGTTGAGTTCATTTGTGGGGTCTCTATCATAAGTTATAACATGTGCTAGTGCTTGCTCAATTTATACAACTCCTCTACAACTCTCTAACTTCTATGCACTACTCAAGCTACCACGATATAAACACTGCAAAGTACTAACAAAAGGTGGACATTATAACATATCCCATAGTTGCTATTAAGAATTCAAATCTCTTTTTGAGATAAGATAACCTTAAATATTGTAAACACCATCCATCTTTGCTCAACATGTAATCAAATAAATAGACTTATAACTTTTCTAACATAACCAATCTACTTCAGATACACTTTGTTAATTTTAGGACTCAATGGATGGGCTATATAATATAGACTTTATATTGTAGTTACGTAATCACGGGGCTTTTTTAGGTTAATAACGTGTGTTAATAACAACTTCACATCATCATGTTATTAAGAGCTTGGTAACAAGTCGGTGTGCAGTGAGTTGATAACTTGCAAAATCCTCAGTGAGATTTGGCAAAATCCTGCTGAGGCCCATCAAGAAATATGCTTTTCCTGCTGGGCTTGACGGGAAAACTCAAAAGCCCACCAGGGCCCATCAGGATAATTAAAAATCCCAGCGGGCTATTTATTATATATGGCAGGCCCACAGCGGGCCCCCTCACATTCATCTCCCTACAACCTACTTGTCCTACAGCCTTCAGCCTTTAGCCTTCAAGTAAAATTTTAACCTTTATCATTATGTTATTTTGAATTTTAATTTCGTAGTTTTTATTCGACTCTGTGTCATTAATTCGACATAATGAGTGGTCTCACTAGTTTAGGTAGTTAATGTAAAAATGTTCGGCCTGATGTCGTACTTTCGACATATGAGGTCGTTCAAAAATATTATAGCTAGTAAAATAGTAGGCCATATATATGGTACCTAGTTGTCGGTCCTTTGTTGTTCATTCAGTAAGATGGGTCGTTCACATACGTATGTTACTCTCCTCGGCACATGGTCGTCTTTTTGGTCGTGTGTGTCATTGAGATGTAACACCTTCCTTTCTAACTAATATCTAGGTATAGTTTAGCACTTAGTCATTTATTCAATTGTGTGTGTCATTCTTAGAAGTGTGCACTACTGGGTAGAAGTGGACTCGGCACTTGGTCGTTTAGTTATCCGTGTGTGTTGTTTCTGGGCAGTGGGAATATTTTGTTAAATATCAATGCTCCACTCTCGTGAACTATGCGAGAACCAGCTAACTCTACTTGTGAGCCCCCCATATGAGGAGAAGGCATTTGAGTAGCTAGGTTATCCGGTAGGTCCTGGTTTGGATACCAGATGGGGCCCAAGTGTGGCCTGATGGCTGGATGGCCTCAGATAGAGTTGGTACACTACCAACTAGGCTACATGCAAGTGTGGGAAGGCATCCCATGACTAACCGCACTGAGGGTAGACGGAGCATTTCCCGAGGCAGCCCACTCTCGGGTTGTAGGGCCTGTTTGGGGTCCTAGATGATCCCAGATGGCTCTGCGCCATAGTTCTAACAAGTGGTCGGTGACCTATTTCGAGACTAACCTCTAGGTGGCCGTTTTGGGCTGATTGAGTCGGCCTCCTGATTGGGTCTAACTGACTATGACTCGTGACTATATAAGAGTAAGCCCGTGAAGCCCATAATCATTACTAACTATAGCAACCCTGATTCCATAGCATCCAGCCTTCGTCGTCTACTGTTTCCAGCATGCCATCAAAGCTTCTCACACATGAGCACATGGCTGGGAAGGCAGTGCCATCTATTATACCAGCTCTACAGTAATCAAATTTTTGATTCTCCATACTATCAACTTTTCTCTCTTGCATACGAGATCCTGTTATCTGTTGAGCACAGATGTTGTATTTTTTTCTTACATGGTATCAGAGTTTGGGCTCTAGCAAGAAGATTTGGTAGTGTGTTTCTGTTTGTGAGCAGATTGTGAGAGATGGCCCAGCCTACAAGATTGTGAATCCCACCATTTGGTGATAGCAGAAAGTTGGACGGCTGTAACTACCCACTCTAAAAGTTCAAGATGAAGGCCATCCTGAGCGCATATGAGCTTTGGGATACTGCTACTGGGGTGGACGTGAAGCCGGTTACGAGGCCCAATCCAGCCAATGCAGGACAACAGATAGTACCAACTACAGATAAGATTCTCGCATGGACAAGAAGAGATGCAGATGCGCTGTGTTCTATTGTCTACAGTGTAAGTGATTCTATCATGGCATTAATTCAGCATGTCACCACAGCGGAGGGGGCATGGACGGTCTTGAAAAATCAGTATGAGACCATGAATCAAATGCAAATTTAGAATCTGGAAACTCAACTCACGAACGAGAAACTGTCTAAGTCTGAAACAATAGAGAAGTTCATCACTAGGGTGAAGGGTCTGCACAATCAGATGACTGTGATTGGCATCACCATCACCAGCGAGGATCTAGCACGAAGGTGCATAAGGATTCTCCCACCAAAGTACGACAGCCATGTTATAGTGTTGAATACGTAGAACAAAAATCTACCCCTCAACTTTGAGGATTTTAGCGCGATGCTTCTGGAGGAGGAGATGCGTCAAAAGACGAGGACTGGAGAAGATTCAGCTTTCTCAGCTGGATCAAAGAAAGGTAAGGGTAAGGACTCTAGTGGGTTATCTTCTGCAGAGGACAAAAAGAAAAAGAAGAAGACCAAGTGCTTCTATTGCAACAAGGCAAGGCACAAGTAAAACGAGTGCCGGAAGAAGATTATAGATGAGAAGAACAGAGTAAAGAAAGAGTCTAACAACAATGTGCAAGTAGTACCGGTAGAGCTGTTCGTAGCAATTGAGGAGATTTGAACGGAGGCAATTCATGTACCTACGGATGAACCTTGGATTATTGACAGTGGTGCATCATGCCATATGACTAGTCATAAGGATTGGTATACCTCTCTACATCCAGTAGGGAATGACATCCTGGTAGTAGTCGGCAATGATGCAAAATGTCCAGCATAAGGAAAAGGTACGATTGCTCTCAAGTTAGATGGAGTTGTAAGATAGTTGTCTGATGTTCTTTATGTGCCAGACATCAAGAGGAACTTGTTGTCCATTTCTGCGATCATAGATCAGGACCTCAAAGTTCACTTCGATAAGAATGGTGCACAGATTTTGGATCTTCAAGGGAAGGTCATTGGTAAAGGTACACGGTGCAACAACATCTACGAAATCTCATCTTTCAATGCTCAAGCCAATGTGAGCAATAGTAAGCTTTGGCATGAGAGGTTTGGTCATCTAAACCTTAGTTCTTTAAAGGAGATGCATAAAAGTGGAATGATTGCAGACCTACCAGAAATTACAGATCTGTCTGATGTATGTGAAGCTTGCATGATGAAGTTGATGCCTACTTTCTACAAAAGAGGTTCAGGAGGAGCCCATCTGATGCAAATTTGTATATCTATAGAGAAGGACGCAGGTGTATGATCATGGTCCTTTACGTGGATGACCTTGTCATAACAAGGAACCATGAAGAGAAGATCTCGAAGACAAAGCAATTGCTAGGAAGAGAGTTTGAAATGACAGACCTCGGACTAATGCATTTCTGTTTGGAGATTGAAGTTTGGCAAGAGCCAAAACAGATCATCTCACAACTGAAGTATGCTGGAGAGATACTGAAGGCATTTGGCATGGCTAAGTGCAAGACAGTTGGCACCCCTATGGAGGTTGATGTGAAGCTCTCAAATGAGGATTCATCACCACTGGTGGATGAAGCAAAGTACAGAAGGCTTGTGGGCAGTTTGATTTACTTGTGTAACACACGGCCGGATATTAGTTTTGCGACTGGTGTACTAAGCAGGTTTTCCAATAAGCCTCGGGAGAACCATTGGAGGGCAGGGATGTGGGTGCTGAAATACATCAAAGGCACACTTGATTATGGCATCACCTATACCAAGGGCAACATCTTGACTGGATTCTGTGACTCGGATTGGGCAGGAGACGTGGACAGCAGGAGATCAGTGATAGGTTACTATTTCTCACTTGGATCTGGAGCTGTGTCATGGGTCAGCAAGAAGCAACCTATAGTTGCTCTTTCTTCTACCGAGCTGAGTACAAATCAGCATGTTTTGCTTCTTGTGAGGCAGTGTGGTTGAGGAGGATTTTAGGGGACATGGGTGTAGTGAAAAACAAGCCTACTTAATTATCATGTGACAATCAGAGTTGCATGGCAATTGCAAAGAACCCTGTGTTCCACGCTCGCACAAAACACATTGAGATTCAATATCACTTTATACGCGAGCTCATCATGGATGGAGAGGTCAACTTGGTGTACTGTCTGACTACAGAGAATGTTGCGGACATCTTCACGAAGGCTCTTAGAAGAGACTTGCTAGAGAGGCATCTTCATCGACTTGGCATTGGACCAAAAAAGTAGTTCACTTGCGGGTGGACATTGAGGACAGGTGTTAGATATCAATGCTCCACTCTCGTGTAACTATGCGGAAACCAGCTAACTCTACTTGTGATCCCCCCATATGAGGAGAAGGCATTTGAGTAGCTAGGCTATCCGCTAGGTCCTCGTTTTGATACCAGATGGGGGCCAAGTGTGGCATGATGGCTGGATAGCTTTAGATAGAGTTGGCACACTTCCAACTAGGCTACATGCAAGTGCAGGAAGGCATCCCATGACTAACCGCACTGAGGGTAGATGGAGCATTTCCCGGGGTACCCACTTTCGGGCTTCGGGGCCCGTTTGGGGTCCCAAATGATCCCGAATGGCTCTGGGTCGAACGGTAATCGTAGGTCAGTTGCTCTATTCTGTGCCACAGTTCTAATGAGTGGTCGGTGGCCTATTTCGAGACCGACCTCTAGGCGGCCATTTTGGACTGACTAAGTTGGCCTCCCAAGTGGGTCTAACTGACTACGACTGGTGGCTATATAAGAGCAAGCCTGTGAAGCCCATAATCATCACTAGCTACAGCAACCCTGATTCCTTAGCATCCCGCCTCCATCCTCTACTATTTCAAGCATGCCATTGAAGCTTCTCACATAGGATCGCACGGCTGGGAAGGCAACGCCATCTATTGTACTAGTTCTATAGTAATCAAATTTTTGATTCTCCATACTATCAGCTTTTCTCTCTTGCATACGAGATCCTGTTATTTATTGAGCACAGACGTTGTATTGTTTTCTTACATCTTTTACATCAACCTTTATCACATAATTTTACATGAACACATTTAAGCAATTAACTCATATTTCATAGAGTTTACAGTATGAACATGCAACAATGAAATACTAAACTAACATTTTACAAAACCAATAGGCAATAGCACTTACATATACTCTAAATAATTGAAACATTGCAAAATTTAAAAAACATAAGCTTTGCATACCTGAGACCTAGTAGCACTCAATAATATTCTCTTTGGAGTTACCAATGTATAATTTGAAAGCCTCTCAATTGTCTTCACATGTGGTCCTATATAAAAATTATTATTGAAAAATACATGCACGCAGACTGCAACACAAGCCTAACAATACAAGATACACATGATTCAAAAAATAATAACACAATAGTGAGCTCTTTAGGACATGTACTGCCCAGAATAGGACACAATGCCCAAAAGTCAACCACACAACAAAACACAAATGCAACTAAGGTGAATGGCCTCCTAAGGGATTAGTTTTGCCCAACTCACTATAGGACAACTAACCCAAGATTCATCCACTGCATAATACCTATGTTAGAGATGTCAAACGAGGACTACTATTGCCCAATAATACATCTAGTAGCCCACAATACACAACAAATAGCATACAATCACAAGCAACACGTGAGAATAGATATTAGGACTACCCTTTCCCAAAGAAGGACAAATGGCCCAAATACCTAAACACAAACTCTACAATTAACAAACTGAGTGTCAAAGGTCCTTGGAATGATACGTATCATGGACTACCCTTGCCGAACAAAGGACAAATAGCCCATTCCGTGTAACAAGCTAGGTCTCGTCAACACTCCAAAGAAATGTCTATATCAAGGACCAACACAGCCCAAGAGTAGGACAAATGGCCCAATCAACAAATCATTTCAAAGCTTGGTTCTAAGAATAGTGAACAACCAAGCCTTAGCAATGGTGTGCTGCCCAGGGAGCTATCTCTACACGCTTCTCCAAATCTAAGGGCTATATTATGTATTAAGAAATCCCGCTGGGATTTAGTCATCTCTTGGTGGTGCTTGCAGGGATATTGCAATATTCTACCGAGAATAAAATTGCCCAATGGGATACTTGAATATCCCAGGGGGATAATTAAATAGCCAGTTTACCGGGGTTAATCTTTGACTAGTTACAATAATACAAGTTATTAACGTGAGCTTACAATGTAAGTACGCAATGTTAATAACATGTTCACGTTTACGATATTAAGTTAACATAATCCGTGTGTGCGTGGCATGAGAATGGAGTATCATACTAACAACATAAACAATGGCTAGACATATTTTTGGTATGGATCAATAGAAGCTCTATGAAAGGATTTTGCTTGATTTTACTTTTAAATGTAGCTTTCCATTCAATGTGGTGACACAAACACACCCTCAGACACACACACACACTTTTTTTAGTGAAAATACACACACTTTTTTTTGGGGTGAAATTATGAACATCATATTATGAAACAATCATTTTACAAAAAAGGTCTACAATTTTACAAATGAGATGTACATGTTATAATTTTGTAAAAAGGGTCTAGAAAGTTGCAAAACTAGTGTCGCAATAATGCGCTACAAACTGGCATAAGTGCCAAACTACAAAATGGCAAATCTGCCAAAGTAATACGCTACAAAAGGGCAAAAGTTCCAAAATACTAAACGACTAAATGTATATCCTACTATTGCTCCTCCTCATCCTCCTCGCCCTTAGTCTCTTTGCATGTGCTTGATCCCTCACCCTCCTCTTCTATGAGGCTAGTTGCTTCTTCTTCAGAATCTAGTCTCTAAGTAGGGATCTTTTTTTGGATCTCGTGATGGGTCGAACGTGCCTCCCTAAGAATGAAACAAGTTAGGAAAACTCCAATCTTGAATGCCATTCTATATTCCTCATCACTTGGTGGCCTACCAATCATAGATTCTTGTGGATCCAAATTCAAGGAGTTAGATATGAATGACAAAACATTTGAGCAACTGAACAGATATTCAATTGAAGATTAATATATACTTACACCCATGCCTGTTACCTAGTCTGTCACCACTCGTGAGGTGCAAAGGACCTATGGCCTCCAGGCGTATCCTCTCCACCCTCTGTTGAGCCTCAAATGCATTTAGATTCTCCTTGTGATCCTTCTTCATTATTTTCCAATCTTTTGGGTTTGCCCACCCTTGCTTATGCTTACCCAACTTAACAGCCATCCTTAAGTCATATCTATGAGACATAAGGATCTCCCCCATGTGCATAAACATGGCATTTTGATCAAACTCATACCCTCTAGGGTTAGGAAATCATCTCTTGAGGGCATCTATGATGGCCTCCTTGGCTCTATTGGCTTGTTGCTTCCAAGGTTTGAATATATCCTTAGGGAAGTGGGTTCTCATCTTCCTTCTCATGTATCTTGTGACCTTATTCCCAATGCTGTTCACTCTGTAGGATAGGTCCTCAAGCAAAAAAAATTCCAAAGGATGCATGGTGCATGGAGTAGGAGAGCTAGAGCAAGGGGTGGAGTGATCACTTAAGGAGTAAGGAGTAGGGGAGCGAGTGTCTATACAAGAGAGGCAAGAAGCCAAGCCAATGGCTTCAAGTACAAAAAAGAGTAGCTAGCACTACTTCTATGACTAATCTAAGTTCTCTGCATCCTCACTTCCTTCTTTGTCACCTTCTTCCTCCTCAATATCCTCATCTTCTTCCTCCTGATCAGCCCCAGGGGCCTGTAAATGAGGGACAACATGTATCAATGTATAAAAAATCAAATCTTTATTTACAATATTCACATTATTTAAGTACTTTTAAATACTTGGGGGGGTGCTCTAGTATCCTGGATATACTACTCCTTAGTAATCAACCTGTCATCATAGAAGTGCCTCCATGTATGTCCTTTGCAATGGTGGCGGTGGTAGGCTATCTTGATAGGAGTAGGGTACTCGCCCCCCATGATATCAAGCTGCAAGATGACACAATTTGCGGAGGGGTTAGTACAAAGAAACAACCTCCTAATAAACCACATATTATTTGTCTCCCTGACTTCTCTCTCTCTCTCTCTCTCTCTCTCTCTCTCTCTCTCTCTCTCTCTCTCTCTCTCTCTCTCTCTCTCTCTATCTATCTATCTATCTATCTATCTATCTATCTCTTTATTCATACATCTAACTCTGTCTCATGGCGAGGTGCATTATTTGTGTCCCTTATTGCACTCTCAACTTCTCTCTCTCTCTCTCTCTCTCTCTCTCTCTCTCTCTCTCTCTCTCTCTCTCTCTCTCTCTCTCTCTCTCTCTCTCTCTCAGTCTCTCTTTCACATTCTAATTGCCATCTTTCTCTCACACACTCTCTCTCTTACACAATACAGATATACAAATATCCACATAGATTTAAAATTACAAATATTTATCGCTTTATCATTCATAGACCATAGAGAGCCATCAATCTAGAGGTGTAAACTTAATAAATAAAATATTAAGGGTAAATGAAACAACACTTTGTATTATCTATGATTTATGTTCATACATGTAACAATGCCTCATTGCCAAGTACATTGTTGAAGCATTAAGGATCCACGCAACTGGATATTATGAAATACCTGCCATCATGTCTCTACTACACGTGGCCATGAGACATTGTTAGATTTATGAATAGAGAGAGAGAGAGGAAGAGACTATGAGAGAAAGAGAGAGAGAGAGAGAGAGAGCAATCAGGGACACAAAGGGAGGGAAAGAGACAAAGGGAGGGGGAGGGAAAGATGGAGATGGAGACGGGGAAAGAAAGAGGGAGATGGAGAGTGGGAGAGAGAGAGAGAGAATTGGAGAGAGAGGGAGAGAATGGGAGAGAGAGAGTTAAGATTGAATTTATTCATTTGCACCTCTAAGTTGAGAAAGCGAAAAATAAGAAAGTTAATTAAGGTCTTCAAGAGAGTATGAGATTGAAAAAAAACCTAGATAAAACTAATCCAGAGGGTGGAGCTACTAACAAAATACAAAAAATGTATATGTAAAATCAATGTCCATGACATAGATAGGTAAGGGCAACAAGGCAAGAAGATGATCATCAGGTGCCAGAGAGAGAGAGAGAGTTCAAAATAGGGACACAAAGGGAGGGAAAGACATAAAGAGATAGAGAGCGAGGGAGAGAGGGGGAGCGAGAGAGAGAGAGAGAGAGAGAGGAAGAGAATTTAAAAATATTGTAATTAAAAGCATTTTTATAAAGTACACTTCTAAGGTCATTTTCACATTTTATAAAGTACACTTCTAAGGTCATTTTCACATTTTCAGTTTCCCACTCTTGAGTAACCTTGCACTCCATAGATGTTGAGAGTTCACACTCAACATCATGTGATCATGTGTGCATAGCACAATCACGTGATCATATGTGCATAGCACTAACCTTATAGAGTGCTATAAAGGAAAGGGTTAGATCCCCTAACCCTAACCCTAAAAGGGTTTGTATATATTCTATTTTTTTAACTAAATCTAGTGTACAGTTAGTCATTTGTGGTGTGCTCTCTAGGTGTGCCCTCTCTCCTCATCTCCACTCTTCTCCTCTCCCCTCTTCATATTTTGTCATGGTATCAGAGCTCCCTTGCCTTCTACTGAGGCATTGCGATCCTTGAGAGTGTGAGAGAGTGATTGAGAGTTCTCGAGTGTTCTCTTCCGTTGAGAGAACTTCTGTTTGTCCATTTGAGAGAAAAATTTTGTCATTCCTTAAGAGATATCCGTTCATTTCTTGAGATTTCCTTGTGAGGATTTCAATTCATTTTGTGAGACTTCCAGTGTGAGAGAGAGAGTGCCATAGTTTCTTAAACCTGAAAGCAAGGAGCCCCACAGCCTACCGAAGGCTCCTCCAAAGGAGCTCCAAGCTCACAACACCTCATGCTCAGCACCGGCTCATAGGCCGCTCATCAATGATAGAGAGCACAAAGCTTTGACTCAAGGAAAAGGTGAGGCAAAGGCATCTCTTCAACACTCAAGGCTGCTTCTTCAACCTCTATGCTGCACACTACTACACACAGGCGCCTCCAACGAGTTGCATCTTCAAGCTACCTCCATATGCCTCTATGTCTAGCTACAAGGTCCGCCAGTAGGTCACCGTCAAATGCGAGCCTCCATGAGCAAGAATGCCACCCGATGTGGCTCCCAGGTCATCTACGACTCTACTACTATTGTTGAGAAAGTTGTTTGCTCCCATTGTGATCGAGAAGAGTTCGCTAGCCTTGCAACGAGCAATGCCAACACATCTGTAGTCGCTTCTGCAATGACTCACTCCAAACGACGTCGGCACATAACCTTCTGCAAACACCTCTCCAAGCCACGGGCTACCTCACGACGGATCAGTGCCTAGAGCCTTCTTCAGCTTTCAACTGGTAGCCAAGCTCCTGAGGCACACATCTCCAACGCAATGCTCTAGTGCCACATAGCCAGTGCCAGGACTCTCAACCACCAATCTCCTCTACATGGCTGTATATGACTCATCGACGGGTCCTACAAGATAGCTCCTACCGCGCTCCACCGCTCCAAGCGTCAAAGGCTTCACCATCCAAATGTTGCAACCAATAGCGCATGTAAGCTCCATACCCGATAGCCAAGAGCACAGCAAAGACAAGGCGTGCGGCTCCCCAAAATGCCCGACGACTCCCACGGAGCGTGTCAACCACCTCACCATCTCTGCACATTGATGAAATAGACCAAGACGACAGAATCTTCGGAAGAGTCCGTCGGAATCTCAAAAGATTTCGATCGCCCTCCTAGCACCATGTGGTAGAGAGGGAGGATATTCCTTATCCTCAACCTCACCACACATTGAGGTGTGGTCAGCCAAGTGACACGTGGCCCATGTGCCACATCATCATCTTAACCACACTAACACGTCAGTAGTCCACATCAACAGGCCACGTCAACAGAGACACATCATCACTGACTACCACATCACCATTGCCATGTCATCAAGACACATCATCCTACCATGTCGTCAGTGCCATGTCATCAACCACATCACCTTGTTGATGTCATCATCTGTGCCACCTCAGCAGTGCCACCTCAACTGTCCAGTCAGCACTAACCTCTGTAGGCACACACAGTGCTACACAGTTACTTCATGTGACCACTGCTGCCACCTCAACATAGGGCTTCACAGGAACACCTCTTGCTAGCCACAGTGCGACATCATCACTGCATGTGACTCACAGTGACACATCATCATTGAGCACATTTGCACTCCTTTTGCCCCTCCACCTAGATCAAGTCGTATCTCTTGATCCAGGAAGAATTTGAGGGTGCTCCAAAAAGGAAAGTCGCTTGTTTTTTTGTGCTCTATGCGATCGTCACATCACATACACATTTTGGTGCAACTTACACTCACATTTGAGCCTCGATGGCAAAACCACTTCCTTCACACACATTTGCCTCTACATCGACGCATCTGACCCAGCACTTAAAAAGAACAAAAGAAAAGGAATTATTTGATGTTCTTTCATCGATCAATGGTTGATTTAGATCTAGAGTAGAGTAGACTAGATCGCCATAGAGGGGACACTTTGAATTTTCCCAAGTTGCCAATCTAAGCCATGCCCGAAATTCCCGACTAGTACCTACTCGGAGTCAGTCCATATGCTCACATACGGTTTCACATCATTACATTACCTAAAACCTTACATTCATCAGTTCAGTGAGCAGACTTTAGAGTTTAGAGGCATTGCAGATTGTTTCAGTGGGCAGATAGCATTTGATTTCACACACACATGCCACCATTGTAAAGCCTATTCAGCTATCTCATGGCATTGTGCACATCATTTCAGCCTTGTAAAGCCTCTTGGCTATTCCTGGCATCATTGCCACAAGCCTTGTAATACAGATCAGATTTTATATACTGCAGTTCTATCTTCACCAACAGTACAGAGATTTCACTTGGCATATTCATTGTATTTGCAGTTGATTCATACAGAGATCTTCACGACACTTTTGAGTACGTTTCTTGCACCATGTCGACTAGCAACCTCAATCTAGAGGAATCTGCTAAGTTAGACAACTCCAATTATGGTACATGGAAATACCAAATGGAGACCATTCTTGTACTTCAGGACAAATGGGAGTATGTCGATGGGTCTTCACCTAGACCATTGACCGATATAGCTACCAGTAGCTCTACTCCATCTGTTGTCACAGCACCAGCAATGGGATCTACATCTACACAAACAGTTTCTACACCAGTAGCAGATCTTGCCATTGCCCGAGCTCAGGCAGAATGGGATAAGAAAGACAAGTATGCCTATCACCTGATCAAGCAGAATGTGCAAGATGTCATGCTAGGACAGCTCAACACAGTCAAGACATCAAAAGAAGCATGGGATATGTTCACAGCTCTCTACGAGTCCAAGAACACATCCAGGATTCTCACACTAAGAAACCAAATCAACCAGAGTTTCTGCAACAGCAGTGAAACTAGTCATGCTTATGTACTCCGCATAAAACACTACAACAATCAACTTGTAGCAGTAGGAGAGACTATGAACCCCGCAGAAATGGTTTAAGTAATCCTAAATGGACTAGGAGAGGGATACAAGAATCTAGTCTAGAGTATTGCCATCCAACGGCAGATTTTGACACTGGAAGAACTTTAGTCAGTTCTACTTGGTGAAGAACTCAAGACTCAGGCCATCTAAGCATGAAAAGGTCATTCTAATGATCAGGCATTCACAGCTTTAGATAGAAGCAAAGGCAAAGGCAGAGGTAGATCATATCAGAAAAATGGTCATCATCATTCACAAAATCAAAGTCAGAATCAGCATCATCCTCAGCAACATCAGAATCAGCAAAGAGGAAATCATTCCAACCGAGGAAGATTCCAAGGACAAGGGAATGCATCCACCAATGTGTCAAACATTCAGTGCAACTATTGTCACAAGTTTGGACACTATGAAAGAGATTGCCACATGAAGCAGTACGACCAAGGCAGTCAATCTAGCAGTAATCAAGGGAATTCCCGAGGTAGAGGAAATCATTATGGTCGACATTCTAGTCACAGTCATTTTGCCAATGAACATGGAAATATGTTTCTTGCAAGCGAAGAATTGCATCAAACTGATACAGTGTACCTAGACATTGATTTCAATCCCAAAGAGAATTACAGCTATCAAGTCGACCAAGTGGAACAAGATCCTTGGTACATCGATAGCGGTGCATCATCTCATATGACAAATCATCAAGAATGGTTCACAAAGATGAAACCATTATTTTTTTTTGCCGAAAAAACAGTGCTAATTATATTACTTCGAGAACAAAATACAAAAGGTCAGCTTGTAGCTGACGGGCTGCGTTCACAAATCGGACACAACCCTAAAAGGTAACACAATAAATCACTCTCTCACGTCGGGATAAGGCGAGTGTGAATGAATAGCCATCGGGGTGGTGAGTAGCGCCACTGAAGGCCCTGCGAAGTCTACTCGAAGAAGAGGCCCTGAGTGTTCCAAGTCCGAAGGAAGCGTCTCCGCTTCTCTTGACCGGACCGGGAATCTCCCTGAATCTGGTCCCACTGGCCTCTGAGGGTATGAATAATCTCGCACCAAATATCAGTCATGATCTGGGCAGTCGGTAAGGAGGTGCCACCGAGGATCTGCGCGCAGCGCGAGGTCCAAATGTGCCACCCTGCTATGCTGCTAATAATCTCCCAGACTGGCTGCCTCTCCTGAACTCCTGTATCCGCCTCTGCTAGGTGCTGCGGGATACCCTCGAGCAGCCCCCATGTACCCTGCGTGATAAGGAAAGTGGGGTCCTGCTGGCATGCCTCGAATAAGTGATGTAGACCAGGTGCGGTGCTGCACCAACAGAACGCGCCCCATGTGATCAAGCCTAGCTCTGGTGCTGCGCGAGTGAGAATCCCGAAAGTCCACCTCCACACTTCCTGGGCGCGAGTGCAGCTCCACAGGCAGTGCTTTGGTGACTCCTCAACCTCATGGCAGATCTGACAGCGTCCGTCCTGGCCTATCTGTCTCAACCAGCTCCCCACCGGAAGACCTTTGTGGGCGAAAAGCCACAGGAAGTAGGAGATCTTCCGCGGCCGCCAGCTCTCCCACAAGGCCTTCCAGAAGGCCTGCAAAAAGAACCTGGAAATACCCTGTGCATACCAACTGGGCCACTGGGTGGGGGGGCAGCTCTGCATCCTCCCAAGAACTCGCCTGCCCAAAGTCGTGCTGTAGGCAAAGAAGGAGGTCGGCCCCTGTCCTGTCACAACCTCTGGCCAGCTCCACTCTCCTGGGTCCCACTCAAGCTCTGACAAGGCCCGCCGCTCCCAGAGCCAGAGTCGCCAAAGCTGCAGCTGATCCTGCTCAATGCTAGGATCGGTACGCCAGACCTTCCCCAAAAGGCCTACGACCCGAACCCTCTGCCATGGGAGTAGGGGGTCGATGAGTGCATCCTCTCTCCTGAGTCGTCCATCCCCCATAACCGCGAAGAAAGAAATAGAGGAGTCGTCCAAACGTCCTGCGACCACCAGTGGGATGCCACGGGGGGTGAACTGTCCCAGCCAACGGTCGTAATTAGGCAGGAGGATCTGAGGCTCAGGTGGAACCAACCAATCAGCTGGGATCGCGCCGTCGATCTCCGTGTGTCTCGCCTGGGCTCCACGAGCACCTCCAGCTGCGTCTGTGAGATCAGCCGTCTCCAAATATCTGTACGTGTCCCTCCAAACTCGAAGGGATCGGGCTGGCCCCCTGATCCAACCATCCCACCTGATATGTGATCTCTCCCCCAAGTGAAGGCCCTCGGCATCTCTGACCTGATCATTCCAGATAAGCGGCTGGCGATCAATCTCCTCCTGACAGCGGGGAGGGGACTGAATGAGACTGAGGCGGAGCCGCCTCCAAACCATGAGGAGGCTACGAACGAGTGGGGAACGGGGCTGAGTAAGCGGGGCGGAAGTGAAGATCCACCTGAGGGACGGGAGCCACTCTCCACCTCGTCGCGGGACACAAGAACCGACCCCCTGCTGAAGTAGCATCTTCCACGTCTGCCCCCCCAGGGTCAAACCGCGGATGACTAACTTGCCTAACAAGGCCTGACTCTGCAGCTCTGGATCGATGACTCCCAGGCCTCCCTCAGCCTGCGGAAGAATAACTGTCTGCCAAGCAACCCTGGCTCTGGTATCTCTGAGGCCATCCTCCCCGGACCAAAGGAAGTTCCGAACCAGCCTCCTAAGCTGTGCCACACTGGATCTCGAGAAACACCAACAGGAAGCCACATACCAAGCCGTGGCAAGGAGGACTTGGTTGACTACCAAGGCACGACTTGCAAGGGAAAGCTTAGCAGTGCTCCAGAAAGCCAGCTTCCGTCGGATGGAATCTAGCACCGGGAGAAACTGCTGAGCTGGCGTGATGTCTAGGCCGACTTGAAAACCCAGGTATCTAGCTGTCTGTCCCTGCGGGATCCACCTGAAACCCAAAAACCTCCCCCACTGAGAACGCGCCCCGGGGTCTGTGAGGAAACCAACTGATTTGTTCCAGTTGATTTTCGCACCAGCAGCCGAACAGAAGACCTCCAGGGCCATCCTCACCCTCTCCAACATCAACTCATCGTCCTGGACAAACAGGGCTGTGTCATCCGCGTACTCCGAGTCCAAGAGCTCCGTGTCCTCCCGGAGGGGAAGGCGAACACCCCTGATCCCTGTAGACCTCGCCCGGAGGTAATAAGTCATAGCCTCGGCGAAGAAGAGAAACAGGTAAGGGGCAAGGGGGCAACCCTGACGCACTGATCTCTCCAAGCTAAAACGCTCACCCATCCTGCCTCCAATGATGACTCTGCTAGAGGCTGTCCTGTACAAAGCTGAAATACCCTGAATCCAACCTGCTGGGAAACCTAGCCGCTCCAAGAGTCCCCTCCAGAAAGGACCAGTCCACCCGATCGTAGGCCTTCTCAAAGTCGAGAAGTAGGATGGCAAGGTGTGATCCGCTGTGCTGAGCCCACTCCGCCGCCTCTGAAAAGGTGAAGACATTATCCAGGATACTGCGATCCTGGACAAAGCCTGTCTGAGTGTCGTGAATGAGGTCTGGAAGTAGAGGTCGAACTCTGGCGCTGATCATCTTGGCTAGGAATTTGTAAAAGATGAAACCATTAGAAAGACATAAAAATGTCATCTACACAGCAGACAATACACCAAATCCAGTTCAAGGGATAGGTGTTATCCCTATGAACAATTTCACTGGTACAAAAGGATTAGTGAAAGATGTGCTTTATGTTTCAAAGCTCAGCAAGAACCTTTTGTCAATAGGTCAAATGACGGAACACAATTACAAAGTCATCTTCGACGGTGATGAATGCACTATCAGAGACAAATCCAAAAGATGTCAACTAGTAGGAAAAGGTGTCAAGGAAGGACGCTTATACAGAATGCTAGCTATGGTACCAGATAAGCATGCCATGTCAGCTCAACCGCAATAGATGCCACTATCGGCAAAATGGCACAAGAGATATGGTCATGTCAATTTCAAGTACTTGTTAGATCTCAGGAATCAGAATATGGCAATTGGGATTCTGAAGCTACAGTTTCTTGGAAAGGTTTGTGAAGCATGCTACTTTGAACACCTATTTCATTAATTTTGGACTTTTTCTGTTGTTTTTGGACGAAGTCCAAAAATCCTTCCCAAATGAAAAGTTTACTTTGTGAAAATATCCTTCCCAAATCAAAATTTTACTTTTTGAAAATATTATTCTCAAATCAAAAGTTCACTTTGTGGCACTATCATATTCACATAAAAATCTTGTTTTTTCAATCTATACTTTTGCACCAACATGCAAGAATTTGAAATAATCCTATTTTAGAAATTCTAGCTATTCCTAAGTTATTTGTTAATTTAATTATTTTTAATATTTTTCCTTGACACGATAAATTTATAAATCCATGAAAGGAGACTTAAATATTTCATGTAAATAGCATTGTCACTCGCAATATACACAAAATTTTTAAACCTTTTAATAAATAGAAAAAAGACATGATGCCATAAGACCCAAGTTTTGTATTGAACCAAAGAATTGTAATAGCAATTATAGCTATCATTATATGTTTACATTGAGAGACGTTGCTCTCAGCTAGAGTCTTTGTATCCAAAATGATATAGATTGAACATATGTTTACAATTTAAATTGTTGCTCTTAAAGAGCCTCAATTCGTGCCATCTGCATAGTTTGACTCCCCATTGTCTTATTGCTCAATGTCACGATAGTCCCTTGCCAAGTGCCATCTGCATTAACTCCCACTTGTCTTGCCAAGCCTTGCCGCTTGGGTGCATTGACTCCCCATTTTCTTATTGCTCAATGTGACAATCCCTTGCTAGGTGCCATCTGCATGAACTCCCTATTGTCTTGCCAAGCCTTGACCCTTGGGTGACATCCAGTGCATATTTTGACTCTCATTTGACATAGGAGGTGATGACTCTGATTATAATTGTCAATTGGCTTCTTGCCTAGTACCCAAATAAAATCCTTCAATGGACTTCAATACAAAGCTTTAATCATGGACATTCTTCATTTGCGCTATCTCCTTCTACTTCCTCCATGGCGAGCATCCTTAAAAATTCGTGTATATGCAAAATACTTTGCTGTGGTATTTTTATTTTTCCTTCTACCTCATATCCCATTTTCTTCTTTGATTTCTTTGCCCTTGAATGCCAAGACACTATGATTGTCTCCATTGAAACTTGTGAGACCGCTTCATCATTTGGGACCCACTCCTTCATTATACAATTAGTATACAATGTGTTGTTATCCATATTCTCCTTCCTGCCCTTTGGCTCATACCATACCGCTGTAAATGTTGTAGCTCTCCCTTGGTCATCTCTTTGCACATCAACTAATTTTGCAACCCAAAACTTCACATTCTCATATTCATCATCTGATGGCCGAACCACAACAAAACAATCGACCTCTATATCTATTTGTGGCATAAACTCTCTCTTCTTCGGTCCATAATATGGACGTGGGAGTAATGACACAAATTCATTTTCAAAGATTGGAGCTGGGCGCAAATCGTTATGAACATTTGGCCAAAACATATTGCATTCTTCCTTGACATCCTTTGAGCCTTGCAGTCTCTCAAGGTCCTTTATTAAATTTTGTGTCTTGTTAATTATAGTGGTAGTGTGTTCTCTCCAAGTAGGCTTCGAATCAGGATATCTCTAGAGCATTTCCTCTTTGTATGTAATAAATGCTTTTAATCCTTCTATTTCACAGTTAGACCTCTCATTGAATTCTTGTATAGGAGCCCATGTTGGATACCTTTCCTTGCTGAGAATTGAAGTTAAGAGACTGTAAGGTTCTTCAGGTTCCCATTTTGTATCATGAGAATACTATTGCCATTGCATTACGGGTTTTTTATCTTTTAAAAAAAAATGAAAGTAGTGTGGATTGGTATGACCTGTCAATGCATCACCACCTGTTTGTATGAAAGGTAGAATGAAGCTCTTCCAATCATACATTCTTTCGAGCCTCTCACATACTGTACTTTCCTTACGACCACCAACTTGCCTGCCACATCTTCTTACCAAGTCATCTATTGTCTCCACATCCTTGCATTTAAACTCTCTTGAGACTGTGCTAAAAACCTGATCGATATCCTCATGTATATGCCCAACATACAAAAATCCACATTCGACCTCATTGAAGATTCGATGAGCAACTAACATGGAGTTGAATGCAAACATGAGTACATTCTTATTTTCTCTCCAGTGATTATCAGCTTGTATTCTCAAAGTCGATGGTAGGCGACCTTTTTTTGCATGTACATTACGAATTTCCTTCATAATAGATGTTACAACTTGATTGCTATCATGTAGATGCAAGGAATCAATCCATATATCTGTAAAGAACTTAATTCCATGCACTAACACTCCACATAGATGTGTCTTTAGAAAGTTCTTTCCTTGTGATTTAGGTGGAGTGGCAACAAAACGAGGCAATGTTGTTGTATTCTGATCCATGCCATCTACAATAAGGCACATGTAGTCATCGGGATGCGAAATAGCTTGCTCCTTCCAAAATGCATATTTTTGTCTGGAATGTCGAATAAGGTCATGATGAGATTTTCGGTTTTTTTTGTATAATTCCCTTTGATTTGGACATGTTGCACTCTCAATCGCTCACTTTAAATCATCACAGACATTGCACTTCGACATTTTTTGCCTCCTTGGGATTTTAACATATCCAAAGTTCTTCTTCCAAAGAGTATACAAAGTATGAGAAGAAGCTACGGCATCCCCTCTTTGCCTTTGCTTTTCTGTAATAGAGTCAAATACTTCGAGCTTTGTCAAGCCCATTGGAACGTGCATTTTAGTGATCGCGTCACCATTAGGGAGTTTGGTAGATATATGGGGTTGAGGTAAAGCATTTTCATGTATGAAGTCTTGCAAAATTGCTGCTGGCCTGACAGTTGAGATTCTTGATTTGGACCTTCCTCTATTATCGTGAATGCTAAATTTGTTGCCGCCCTTTGCCTTAGTGACTAAATCCCAATATGTACCATGGGATAATCCAGTAATATTGCGATATGCCTTATTGCAAAAAAAATTTCCATTTACGAGAGGTTTTACCTTTTGTCTTGAACTTAGCCTTTTATTGCCATTCTGAAGAAAGCAAGAGAGACTTGTGAGAAGGTATTCATTTCTTTCACTTCCTCTTCTTTGCCACATGTGTCCTCTACATTCCCTTATGTCTGCAAGATCAATGAAGCACATACATCTTTGCTTGCAACATAGATATCCCAATGCATTTAACATGTTCTCCTCCTTCATTACTCTCTTCCTCTTTGGTTGCTTTTGTGGATCTACCTGGATCGCTTTCTCTTCATGCATATGTATGACTGTTTTCATTCCTCGTGCACGTTGTTATCTGTATTTATGCACTTCTTCTCCTCACATTTGTTTGTAACCAAGCATCCATGATTGGTCGTTGCATCCTTGGCCATATCACAATCAAAGTTCTTGAAACTCTTCCACTCTTGAGAGAACATCGCTCATTGGGACATCTTGCATGGCTTTCACAAATCCACAAGCTTGATTGACACCAGGTTTGTTAATATGCATGAACTCATCCACACTTGACAAGACATCGCTATTGAAACCTTTGCCCTTCTCACTGTGCAAGAATTCATCCACCCCAGATAAGGCTTCGCTTCTAAAATCATTTTGTTTCTCGGAACCAATGAACTCATCCACTCCATGTAAGATGTCACTTCTATAATTGAATACATTAAAATCATCCACATTTGAAGTGATAGAGCCTGGCACATGGGCACACTTTTTAGGTCCTTTGATATTGTAGTATACCTTGTCTTTATCATTGAAAACCACGTGCCTCTTTCTCATGTTTAAAAATTGCATGCTCCATCTCATATTCTTGCCTACCTCATAGTAGGGATCACATAAGCATGTTATGTTATCAACCATACCATCATTAGTGACTTTTAGAATCCTCATCTGTGCAAATGACCATTGCTCCACTTGTTCAAATCCCAATACTTCACCTTCTTCTACCGTCTTATTTGCAAATGATCTCATTTGTAAAATGTCCCCTATAGTAAAATCCAAGGTGGTGCACTTTGTATTCTTGATAACGTCTGTTGCATAAGTCTCATCTTTGTCCCATGCTATAAATGATTTCTTGGATGTATTGTAGGGCATAACATCTCCAAGTGTTTCCATATCTCCACATTTATACTTTAGCTCAACATGTGTGCTAAGAATCTTTGATACAGTAACTGCCACCTTATCTTTGCCAAATCTTCGAAAGTGGCAAACTGAATCGGGATCTCTATCATGGATTGTAGCAAATGCAACTACTTCTCTTTTGCTACATAAAATCACATCCATCCCTAGAACAAAATCTATAGCCATCTCCTTTGTAAGAGTCCTTTGCAAGTAAGGTGCAGTAGCAACAATTACATAAATATTAGTCTCTTTTTAATAATCTACTCATTTATTATAATTTTTAATTAGTACTTAATTTATTGGTGGGAGAAGTTATCCGATTAAATACTCATCAGATGGACATGCCACTTTGCATGCAACTCTATAACACCTACGTTGAGGTGCATGCAAAGTATTGTGCCCATCGCCTATGCTTTGCATGGTATATCATGCATTAAACACCATTTGTGCCTCAGTGTCATACACAACCATAAAAAACACGGTCCTAGGTGTGTTATTCAAACAAGTACTTATTGGATGGGGGATCCACTTTGCACGCAAGTCAGATATGCTTTGCATGGTCGATCACGCATTATACACCATTTTCCCCCTAATGATATGCACATCCGTACAAAAACACACCCTTAGGAGTGTTATCTGACCAAGTACTTATCGGATGGGTGTGCCTCTTTGAAAACAAGTCAATACCACCGAGGTTGAGGCATAGGAAAATTATTGTGCCCAGCGGATATGCTTTGCATGGTCGATCGAGCATTAAATACCATTTTTGCCTTAGTGTCATGCACATCCGTAAAAAAACACGCTGCTAGTTATGTTATCCGATCAAGTACTTAAGGGATGGGCATGCCACTTTCAATATAAGTCAATTCCACCTAGTTTAAGTTGTTTGCAAAGTATTGTACCCATCGAATATGCTTTGCATTGTCAATCAAGCATAAAACACCGTTTTTGCCTTAGTGTCATGCACAACCATAAAAAACATGGTCCTAGGTGTGTTATTCAAACAAGTACTTCTCAGATGGGGACTCCACTTTGCATGCAAGTCTATTTCAACTAGGTTGAGGTGCGTGCAAAGTATTGTGACCATCAGATATGCTTTGCATGGTCGATCACGCATTATACACCGTTTTTCCCTAGTGATATGCACATCCATAAAAAAACACGCCCTTAGGTGTGTTATCCAACCAAGTACTCATCTGATGGATGTGCCTCTTTGAGAACATGTCAATACCACCTAGGTTGAGGCATAGTAAAAGTATTCTATCCATCGGATATCTTTTACATTGTCGATCGAGTATTAAATACCATTTTTGCTTGTGTCGTGTACATCCGTAAAAAAACACGTTGCTAGGTATGTTATCCGAAAAACTACTTATGGGATGGGTGTGCCACTTTGCATGTAAGTGAAATCCACCTAGTTGAACGTGTGTGCAAAGTATTGTGCCCATCAGATATGCTTTGCATTGTCAATCAAGCATAAAACACCGTTTTTGCCTTAGTGTCATGCACATCCATAAAAAAACACGCTGCTAGGTATGTTATTCAATCAAGTACTTATGGGATGGGCGCTCCAATTTGCACGCAAGTCCGTTTCAACTAGGTTGAGGTGCGTGCAAAGTATTATGACCATTGGATATGCTTTGCATGGTCGATCCTACATTATCCACCGTTTTTCCCGTAGTGATATGCACATCCGCAAAAAAACACGTCCTTAGGTATGCTATCTGACCAAGTACTTATCGGATCGGTGTGCCTCTTTGAGAAAATTTCAATACCACCTAGGTTGAGGCATAGGAAAATTAATGTGCCCATCGGATATCCTTTGCATGGTCGATCGAGCATCAAATACTACTTTTGCTCGTGTCATGCACATCCATAAAAAGACACGCTGCTAGGTATGTTATCTAATCAAGTACTTATGGGATGGGCACCCCACTTTGCATGTAAGTCAATTCCACCTAGTTGAAGGTGTGTGCAAAGTATTGTGCCCATCGGGTATGCTTTGCATTGTCGATCAAGCATAAAACACCGTTTTTACCTTAGTGTCATGCACAACCATAAAAAAACACGGTCCTAGGTGTGTTATTCAAACAAGTACTTCTCAGATGGGGTCTCCACTTTGCATGCAAGTATGTTTCAACAAGGTTGAGGTGCGTGCAAAGTATTGTGACCATCAGATATGCTTTGCATGGTCGATCATGCATTATACACAGTTTTTTACCTAGTGATATGCACATTCGTAAAAAAACAGGCCCTTAGGTGTGTTATCCAACCAAGTACTTATCTAATGGGTGTGCCTCTTTGAGAACATGTCAATACCACCTAGGTTGAGGCATAGGAAAAGTATTGTACCCATCGGATATCCTTTGCATGGTCGATCAAGCATTAAATACTATTTTTGCTCTAGTGTCATGCACATCCGTAAAAAAACACGTTGCTAGGTATGTTATCCGATCAAGTACTTATGGTATGGGTGACCCTCTTTGCATGAAAGTCAATTTCACCTAGTTGAAGGTGTGTGCAAAGTATTTTTCCCATCGGATATGCTTTTCATTGTCGATCAAGCATAAAACATGGTTTTTGCCTTAGTGTCATACACAACCATAAAAAAACACGGTCCTAGGTGTGTTATTCAAACAAGTACTTCTCAGATGGGGGCTCCACTTTGCATGCAAGTCTTTTTCAACAAGGTTGAGGTGCGTGCAAAGTATTGTGACCATCGGATATGATTTGCATGGTCGATCATGCATTATACACCGTTTTTCCCCTAGTGATATGCACATCCATGAAAAAACAGGCCCTTAGGTGTGTTATCCAACCAAGTACTTATCTGATGGGTGTGCCTCTTTGAGAACATGTCAATACCACCTAGGTTGTGGCATAGGAAAAGTATTGTGCCCATCAGATATCCTTTGCTTGGTCGATCGATCATTAAATACTATTTTTGCTCTAGTGTCATGCACATCTAGAAAAAAACACGATGCTAGGTATGTTATCTGATCAAGTACTTATGGGATGGGTGCACCACTTTGCATGTAAGTGAACTCCACCTAGTTGAAGGTGTGTGCAAAGTATTGTGCCCATCGGATATGCTTTGCATTGTCGATCAAGCATAAAACACCGTTTTTGCTTTAGTGTCATGCACAGCCATAAAAAAACACGTCTTAGATGTGTTATTCAAAAAAGTACTTCTCAGATGGGGGCTCCACTTTGCACGCATGTTGGTTTCAACTATGTCGAGGTTCGTTCAAAGTATTTTGACCATCGGATATGCTTTGCATGGCCGATCATGCATTATAGACCGTTTTTTCCCTAGTCATATGCACATCCGCAAAAAAACACGCCCTTAGGTGTGTTATCTGACCAAGTACTTATCGGATGGGTGTGCCTATTTGAAAACATGTCAATGCCACCTAGGTTGAGGTGTAGGAAAAGTATTGTGCCCATTGGATATGCTTTGCATGGTTGATCGAGCATTAAATACCATTTTTGCCTTGGTGTCATGCACATCCGTAAAAAAACACGCTGCTAGGTAAGTTATACGATCAAGTACTTATGGGATGGGCATGCCACTTTGCATGTAAGTCAATTCCACCTAGTTTAAGGTGTGTGCAAAGTATTATGCCCATTGGATAAGCTTTGCATTGTTGATGAAGCATAAAACACCATTTTTGCTCTAGTGTAATGCACAACCATAAAAAAACACGATCCTAGGTGTGTTATTCAAACAAGTACTTATCGGATGGGGGCTTGCACGCAAGTATATTTCAACTAGGTTGAGGTTCATGAAAAGTATTATAACCATTGGATATGATTTGCATGGTCAATCACGCATTGTACACCATTTTTCCTCTAGTGATATGCACATCCGCAAAAAAACACGCCCTTAGGTGTGTTACCTGACCATGTACTTCTCGGATGGGTGTGCTTGTTTGAAAACATGTCAATACCACCTAGATTGAGGGGTAGGAAAAGTATTGTTCCCATTGGATATGCTTTACATGGTCGATCGAGCATTAAATACCATTTTTGCCTTGGTGTCATGCTCATCCAAAAAAACATGCTGCTAGGTATGTTATCCAATCAAGTACTTATGGGATGGGCATGCCACTTTGCATGTAAGTCAATTGCACCTAATCAAAGGTGTGTGCAATTTATTGTGCCCATCGGATATGCTTTGCATTGTTGATCAAGCATAAAACACCATTTTTGCCTTAGTGTCATGCACAACCATAAAAAAACACGCTCCTAGGTCTGTTATTCAAACAAGTACTTCTCAGATGGGGGCTCCACTTTGCATGCAAGTAAATTTCAACTATTTTGAGGTGTGTGCAAAGTATTGTGACCATTGGATATGCTTTGCATGGCCGATCATGCATTATACACCATTTTTCCTCGAGTGATATGCACATCCGTAAAAAACACGCCCTTAGGTGTGTTATCCAACCAAGTACTTATCTGATCGATGTGCCTCTTTGAAGAAACACGTCAATACCACCTAGGTTGAGGCATAGGAAAATTATTGTAACCATCGGATATCCTTTGCATTGTAAATCGAGCATTAAATACCATTTTTGCTCTAGTGTCATGCACATCCGTAAAAAAACACGCTGCTAGGTATGTTATCTGATCAAGTACTTATGGGATGGACACCCCATTTTGCATGTAAGTTAATTCCACCTAGTTGAAGGTGTGTTCAAAGTATTGTGCCCATCGGATATGCTTTGCATTGTCAATCAAGCATAAAACACCGTTTTTGACTTAGTGTCATGCACAACCATAAAAAAACACGGTCCTAGGTGTGTTATTCAAATGAGTACTTCTCAGATAGGGGCTCCACTTTGCACACAAGTTTTTTTCAACTAGGTTGAGGTGCTTACAAAGTATTGTGACCATCGGATATGCTTTGCATGGTCAATCAGGCATTATCCACCGTTTTTGCCGTAGTGATATGCACATCCACAAAAAAACACGCCCTTAGGTATGTTATTTGACCAAGTACTTATCGGATGGGTGTGCCCCTTTGATAACATTTCAATACCACATAGGTTGAGGTGTAGCAAAAGTTTTGTGCCCATCGGCGGATATCCTTTGCATGGTCGATCGAGCATTAAATACTATTTTTGCTCTAGTGTCATGCACATCCATAAAAAAACACACTGCTAGGTCTGTTATCCGATCAAGCACTTATGGGATGGGCGTGCCACTTTGCATGTAAGTCCATTCAACCTAGTTGATAATGTGTGCAAATTATGTGCCCATCGGATATGCTTTGCATTGTCGATCAAGCATAAAACACCGTTTTTGCCTTAGTGTCATGCACAACCATAAAAAAACACGGTCCTAGGTGTGTTATTCAAACAAGTACTTATCGGATGGGGGCTCCACTTTGCACAAAAGTCCGTTTCAACTAGGTTGAGGTGCATGCAAAGTATTGTCACCATCGGATATGCTTTGCATGTTCGATCACGCATTCTACAACGTTTTTCCGGTAGTGATATGCACATCCGCAAAACAACACGCCCTTAGGTATTTTATCTGACCAAGTTCTTATCAGATGGGTGTGCCTCTTTGGGAACATTTCAATACCACCTAGTTTAAGGCATAGGAAAAGTATTGTGCCCATCGGATATGCTTTGCATGGTCGATCGAGCATTAAATACCATTTTTGCCTTAGTGTCATGCACATCCATAAAAAACCACGCTGCTAGTTGTGTTATCCGATCAAGTACTTATGCGATGGGAATGCCACTTTGCATGTAAGTCAATTCCACTAGTTGAAGGTGTGTGCAAAGTATTGTGCCCATCAAATATGCTTGCATTGTCGATCAAGCATAAAACACCGTTTTTGCCTGTGTCATGCACAACCATAAAAAAACACGGTCCTAGGTGTGTTATTCAAACAAGTACTTATCGGATGGGGGCTCCACTTTGTATGCAAGTCCTTTTCAACTAGGTTTAGGTGCATGCAAAGTATTGTCACCATCGAATATGCTTTGCATGGTCGATCACGCATTATACAACGTTTTTCCTGTAGTGATATGCACATCCGTAAAAAAACACGCCCTTAGGTATGTTATCTGAGCAAGTACTTATCAGATGGGTGTTCCCCTTTGAAAACATTTCAATACCACCTGGGTTAAGGTGTAGGAAAAGTTTTTTGCCCATCAGATATCCTTTGCATGGTCGATCGAGCATTAAATACCATTTTTGCCTTAGTGTCATGCACATCCGTAAAAAAACATGCTGCTAGGTGTGTTATCCGATCAAATACTTATGTGATGGGAATGCCACTTTGCATGTAAGTCAATTCCACCTAGTTGAATGTGTGTGCAAAGTATTGTGCCCATTGGATATGCTTTGCATTGTCGATCAAGCATAAAACACAGTTTTTGCCTTAGTGTCATGCACAACCATAAAAAAACACGGTCCTAGGTGTGTTAATCAAACAAGTACTTATCAAATGGGGGCTCCACATTGCTCACAAGTCCATTTCAACTAGGTTGAGATGTGTGGAAAGTATTGTCACCATCGAATATGCTGTGCACGGTCGATTACGCATTATACAACGTTTTTCCGGTAGTGATATGCACATCTGCAAAAAAACATGCCCTTAGGTATGTTATCTGACCAAGTACTTATCGGATGGGTGTGCCTCTTTGAGAACATTTCAATACCACCCAGGTTAAGGTGTACGAGAAGTATTGTGTCCAGATATGCTTTGCATGGTCGATCGAGCATTAAATACCATTTTTGCCTTAGTGTCATGCACATTTGTAAAAGAACATGCTGCTAGGTGTGTTATCCGATCAAGTACTTATGCGATGGGAATGCCACTTTGCATGTAAGTTAATTCCACCTATTTGAAGGTGTGTGCAAAGTATTGTGCCCATCGAATATGCTATGCATTGTCGATCAAGCATAAAACACCGTTTTTGCCTTAGTGTCATGCACAACCATAAAGAAACACGGTCCTAGGTGTGTTATTCAAACAAGTACTTCTCATATGGGGGCTCCACTTTGCATGCAAGTGCGTTTCAACTATTTTGAGGTGGGTGCAAAGTATTGTGACCATCGAATATGCTTTGCATGGCCGATCACGCATTATACACCATTTTTCTGGTAGTGATATCCACATCCATAAAAAACACACCCTTAGGTGTGTTATCCAAGCAAGTACTTATCTGATCGGTGTGCCTCTTTGAGAACATGTCAATACCACGTAGGTTGAGGCATCGGAAAAGTATTGTGCCCATCGGATATCCTTTGCACTGTGGATCGAGCATTAAATACCATTTTTTCTTGTGTCATGCACATCCATAAAAAAAACACACTGCTAGGTATGTTATCCAATCAAGTACTTATGAGATAGATGCGCCACTTTGCATGTAAGTTAATTCCACATAGTTGAAGGTGTGTGCAAAGTATTGTGCCCATCGGATATGCTTTTCATTGTGGATCAAGCATAAAACACCGTTTTTGCCTTAGTGTCATGCACAACCATAAAAAAACACGGTCCTAGGTGTGTTAATCAAACAAGTACTTATTGGATGGGGGCTCCACTTTGCACATAAGTCTGTTTCAACTAGGTTGAGATGCATGCAAAGTATTGTCACCATCAGATATGCTCTGCATGGTTGATTATGCATTATACAATGTTTTTCCGGTAGCGATATGCACATCCGTAAAAAAACACGCCCTTAGGTATGTTATCTGACCAAGTACTTATTGGATGGGTGTGCCTCTTTGAGAACATTTTAATACCACCTAGGTTAAGGTGTAGGAAAAGTATTTTGCCCATCGGATATGCTTTGCATGGTCGATCGAGCATTAAATACCATTTTTGCCTTGGTGTCATGCACATTCGTAAAAAAACACGTTGCTAGGTGTGTGTTATCCGATCAAGTACTTATGCGATGGGAATGCCACTTTTCATGTAACTCAATTCCACTAGTTGAAGGTGTGTGCAAAGTATTGTGCCCATCGGATATGCTTTGCATTGTCGATCAAGCATAAAACACCGTTTTTGCGCGAGTATCATGCACAACCATTAAAAAACACGGTCCTAGGTGTGTTATTCAAACAAGTACTTATCGGATGGGGGTTCCACTTTTCACGCAAGTCATTTTTAACTAGGTTGAGGTGCATGCAAAGTAATGTCACCATCGGATATGCTTTGCATGGTCGATCATGCATTATACAACGTTTTTCCGGTAGTGATATGCACATTCGCAAAAAAACACGCCCTTAGGTATGTTATCTGACCAACTACTTATCGGATGGGTGTGCCTCTTTGAGAACATTTCAATACCACCTAGGTTAAGGCGTAGGAAAAGTATTGTACCCATTGGATATGCTTTGCATGGTCGATCGTGTGAAGATAGTGGGAGAGAGGGAAGGAGTCTCACTTGAGGCTTTCTCACAATCACAATGGGGGAATACACACAAAGGTGGAGGCTGAAAAACAGTTTTCCTCTTCTTAGTTGTGAAAGCCAAAAGAACTCAAAAATACAAAGAAAATAGAAGAACCCTATATGTGGGTCTCAAACCAAACTCAACTAACTAAGGTGGCATACTAACTGAGCCACAAACTAGAGTAGATAAGGATAGCTGTCATCCAGCTATTATTCGTGGGCGGTGTACCAACCGCATCTCCAGCTAACAAGTCGGTGACATAAATACACAACGGTCACCCTGGCATATCGCGAGTGGAGCTCGATATCTCAACACTCCCCCTCGAGCTCAATCCCAATTCCTGCACACCAAGCAAGTCTCTGAATTTGCGCAGCTTCTCTGCGCCCAATGCTTTCGTGAATATGTCAGCTACCTGATCCTCTGTGCTGAAATAAACTAGATCAATAAGACCTAGTAAAACCTTCTCCCACACATAGTGATAATGCACCTCAATGTGCTTTGTTCTAGCATGAAAGACTGGGTTCTTTGCCAAGTGTATGCTGCTCATGTTGTCACAATAAATGACAACTGGCCCATCTGTAGACTGATGCATATCATAGAGTAGCTTATGCAGCCAAGCTACCTCACATGCAGCCATTGCTGCACCCCTGTACTCAGCCTCTGTGCTCGACAAGGCAACTGTAGGCTGTTTCTTGCTGCTCCAAGTGACTGCAGCACTCCCAAAAGAGAACACATATCCACTGGTAGATCGTCTATCAGAAATACTACCATCCCAATCAGCATCAGTGTATCCATGCAACTGTATCTGAACCCCAGCCTCATAAAATAGTCCATACTGCAATGTGGACTTCACATACCTGAGTATGCGTCTAGCCGCATCCAAATGCGGTTTCCTTGGAGCCTGCATAAACTGACTTACCAACCCAACAGCATAGCTCAAATCTGGCCTGGTAATAGTCATGTAAATCAAACTTCCTACTATGCGTCTGTACATAGTAGGGTCTTCCAGAAGCTCACCTGCATCTGCGCTCAGCTTCACATTCTGCTCCAAAGGAACTGAAATAGGCTTACAGCCTGTCATCCCATATTTGGACAGCATGTCCAATCCATACTGCCTCTGCAAGAGCTGTATCCCACTTGGTGATCTAATCACCTCAATGCCCAAGAAATAACGCAGCTCTCCCAAATCCTTCATCTCAAACTTCTGCTTCAATAGCATTTTCACATGAAGGATATCTTCATCACTATCACCTGTGATGATCAAATCATCAACATAAATGACAAGCAGCATAATCCCTTTCTCTGTTTTTCTCACATAGAGTGAGAAATCTTCCTTGAAAATCTGAAAGCCAATAGTGACAATATACTGTCCGATCTTGTCAGACCATGCTCTAGGTGCTTGCTTCAAGCCATACAAGGCTTTCTTCAACCTGCAAACAAACTCAGGATGAATAGAATGAACATAACCTGCTGGCTGCTCCATAAAGACCTCTTCTTGCAAATCACCATGCAAGAAGGCATTCTTTACATCCATCTGATGTAAAGACCATCCCTTTGATGCAGCCATAGCAATGACTGCTCTTACGGTTGCCATCCTTGCAACCGGGCTGAAAGTTTCTTCATAATCAATGCCATATGTCTGTGCATACCCCTTGACAACTAATCTTGCCTTGTATCTATTCACAGAACCATCTGCATTGTGCTTGATCTTATAAACCCACTTACAGCCAATTGCATTCTTGCCTTTAGGCAAAGGCACCAATTCCCATGTAGCATTAGCATCCAAGGCATCCATTTCTTCATCCATGGCTTTCTCCCATTTTTCATTTCCCATGGCTTTCTCAAAAGAAGTGGGTTCTGGTTCCTGTATCACTTTGACCATATAGGCATAGTGAATGGCTGTAAATCCATCATATTTCAGCCTATCCACAGGATACCTAACCCTGGTAGACCTGCGCAAAATAGGCTCACTTCCAGGTGCTCTCAAAACATTTCTGGTCTTCCTTACTCCAGGTGTAACAACAGAAGGAATACCCAACTCATCATCAATGTTCTGCTCTGAGCCACTGGATTCACCATCCACATAAGAGTGACCTGCATTCACATCAAACATGGGCTGATCTACCTTCTCTTTTCCTTTTCGTGATACCTGCATACCACTCTCTGCATTGCTTTGAGGAGATTCTCCTGATCTCAATCTGCCTGTCCATGGCGAAGTATGTGAACCACTGCTAGAGGACACTCCAGGTCCACTGATGTTTTGTGATTGCTGCTGTGAATTCTGTGCAGCATTACCATTTTGTGCATCTACATCAATCATCACATTCACTGGTTTATACCAGCTACTCATCTCATCAAAAACAACATCTCTGCTCACTGTGAACTTACGTGTAGAAGGGTTATAGCATCTATACCCTTTCTGCTGCAAAGAATAACCAATAAAGACGCACTTCTCAGCTTTTGGATCCAACTTGGACCTCAACTCATCTGGCACATGGACATAGGCAATGCAACCAAAAATTTTCAAATGAGAAATATCTGGTTTCCTACCAGTATACATCTCCTCTGGCGTCATGCCATGTATTGCTGCAGTGGGAGTCCTATTCATTATATAAACTGCTGTAGCAACTACTTCAGCCCAATAATAATCTGGTAGATCTTTTTCATTTAGCATAGCCTGAGATACCTCTCCAATATGCCTGTTTTTCCTTTCTGCAATTCCATTTTGCTGTGGGGTATGACTGCATGAATATTGCTGCTTTATACCATGCTCCTGCAAGAACCTTGCAAACTCATTTGAGAGGTACTCTCCCCCTCCATCTGACCTTAGGCATTTTATTTGCAGGCCTGTTTCTTTTTCAACCATAGCTTTGAAAGCTTTGAAGTGCCCAAACACTTCACTTTTCTTTTTCATAAAATACACCCAAAGTTTTCTGCTGAAGTCATCAATAAATGTGACAAAATAGTGACAGCCACCAATAGATGCAGCTTTAGTAGTCCACACATCAGAGTGGATTAATTCCAATGGCTTTTTACTCTCTTGAGCATGCCTAGGAAAAGGTTTCCTTGCCTGTTTCCCAAATTGACAGGCTTCACAAACCTTGTGCATTTCTGCAACCTTGAATTTAGGCAATCCTGCAACAATATTTTGGGCTTGCATTGATTTAAGTCGCTGTATATTAACATGACCAATGCGTTTGTGCCAGATATCAATATCTGCAACTACACCAGTCCCATGTGCAAACATTGCTGCACTCAATTCAGGCATGTCCGCATCCAACGTAAACATCCTGCCCTTCTTCTTTCCTTTTGCTATCAAGCGACCATTATTTTTCATATCCTCAACAAAGCATCCATGAGGATTAAATCTGACCTGCAAGCCCTTCTCAACCATCTGACCAACAGAAACCAGGTTCTTGGTGATGTTCGGGACATGAAATACATCAGACAAGTATTTCTTTTTCCCATCCTGCATAGACAAAGGAATTTTGCCAATCTGCACAATAGGATGTGCAGTATCATCACCAGTCTCCACAAATCCTGGTTTTTCCATTTTCCTTGCATCCTGCATCCATTCAGCATGACCTATCATGTGGTTTGACGCACCTGAGTCAACATACCACACATCATTGCTTTCTTCTGCACTTGTCACAGAATTTGTCATATGCTGCACCATAAACAAATGCTCATTTCTGTCATCACCCTGTCTACTAGAGGATGCATAATTGCCTTGCTGCAATTTTCCATTCATAATGTCATTCTGCTTTTTGTAGCAGTCTTTAGCCATATGTCCCATTTTGCCACAGTAGTAGCATTCAA
The DNA here is from genome assembly GCF_047967505.1 of Dipteris shenzhenensis. NCBI lineage: Eukaryota > Viridiplantae > Streptophyta > Polypodiopsida > Gleicheniales > Dipteridaceae > Dipteris > Dipteris shenzhenensis. The sequence goes on along the minus strand of NC_141608.1, from coordinate 46,272,448 downwards.
CATTGCTGTTTGCATTTTGGCCTCTCTGCCATCCACCACGACCTCTTTGGCTCCCCCTGCCTCTAGAGTTACCACGTCCTCCTGCATAGGACTGGTTTTCTTGCATTTGCTACATATTCTGGTTTCTACCACGGCCTGCAGATCGGCCTCCTCTACCTCTGCCTCTACCTCTGCCAGCATTTGAGTAGAAGACAGCTTCTTTTGAAGTTCCTGCTGAAGAAGATGCACCACCATTTCTCTGCTCTTCAGAAATTAGAAGAGCAATCAACTCCTCAAAATCAAGAAATTTTTCACGGACGGCAATGAATGTCCGGAACTGTGCATAATCCTTTCCTAGACCATTCAAGGTCACAGAAACTAAATCGTCATCATCCACTGGCGACCCAATGGAAGCAAGTGCATCCGCAATTTTCTTCACCTTCATGTGGCAACGTATCCCATGCCACCTTTGGCGTACTTGCATCCTGAATATGCACAATCATGGAGTCTGAAATACTGATAGACAGCCAGTACATAACTTTCCTGGCTCTCTCATGCCATCCTTTGAATGCCTGCATTTCCTATTGATTGGGAACATTAGGAAGAACAGGTTCTTCTTCATTTCCTGTAATGAACTCCCAATAGCCTTTTCCCATCAAGAAATTCGTCATTCTAAACTTCCATGCCTGGAAGTTGTTCTTGTCAAGCTTTTCAGTGACAATCTGTGAAAGAGAATCAGATGCCATTACAGAACACTACAAAATATTCTGTCACTGCAAAAAACACAGCTTTTGCCTCACACGGGCAGATCTGCAAAACTGACGAAAGTGGTATTTCACCACACAGTCACTTCCTAGTGACGATTTTGCATCAACAGGCAACAAGCATGAATCTGCAACTCCCAATGTCTCTGCGCACAGGCATACGATGCAATTTCTGCGGCAACTTTTCACCGACCTGCAGAACAGTGGTCGCACAGCAAAAACAGGGCCTTTTTCTGAGTGCCTGCGGAGAACTTCCGCCTCCAAAACGGGCCCCGAAATGACCTCGAATCAGAAAAATAAAGTCACTGAGGGCTTCGCCCAATCCTGCAGCATATAATGCCCTCTCGCCACACCGCGAAGGGCATCTCACAGTGCACTCTTGCACTTCCGGCTGTGCTACCTGCAGAGATTTGCTCCCAAACTCGAAAAAGGAAAGCAACACTTGTCCTCTTACCAGGACACTGCGAACTTGGTTTGCTTTCTTGAGCTCCTTACCACGAACAAGGCTCTGATACCATGTGAAGATAGTGGGAGAGAGGGAAGGAGTCTCACTTGAGGCTTTCTCACAATCACAATGGGGGAATACACACAAAGGTGGAGGCTGAAAAACAGTTTTCCTCTTCTTAGTTGTGAAAGCCAAAAGAACTCAAAAATACAAAGAAAATAGAAGAACCCTATATGTGGGTCTCAAACCAAACTCAACTAACTAAGGTGGCATACTAACTGAGCCACAAACTAGAGTAGATAAGGATAGCTGTCATCCAGCTATTATTCGTGGGCGGTGTACCAACCGCATCTCCAGCTAACAAGTCGGTGACATAAATACACAACGGTCACCCTGGCATATCGTGAGTGGAGCTCGATATCTCAACAGATCGAGCATTAAATACCACTTTTTCCTTAGTGTCATGCACATTTGTAAAAAACACGCTGCTAGGTGTGTTATCTGATCAAGTACTTATGCGATGGGAATGCCACTTTGCATGTAAGTCAATTCCACCTAGTTGAAGGTGTGTGCAAAGTGTTGTGCCATCGGATATGCTTTGCATTGTCGATCAAGCATAAAACACCATTTTTGCCTTAGTGTCATGCACAACCATAAAAAAACACGGTCCTAGATCTGTTATTCAAACAAGTACTTATCAGATGGGGGCTCCATTTTGCATAAGAGTCTATTTCAACTAGGTTGAGGTGCGTGCAAAGTATTGTCACCATCGGATATGCTTTGCATGGTCGATCATGCATTATACAATGTTTTTCCCGTAGTGATATGCACATCCGCAAAAAAACACGCCCTTAGGTATGTTATCTGACCAGGTACTTATCGGATGGGTGTGCCTCTTTGAGAACATTTGAATACCACCTAGGTTAAGGTGTAGGAAAAGTATTGTGCCCATCGGATATGCTTTGCATGGTCGATCGAGCATTAAATACCATTTTTGCCTTAATGTCATGCACATCCGTAGAAAAACACGCTGCTAGGTGTGTTATCCGATCAAGTACTTATGCGATGGGAATGCCACTTTTCATGTGATTTAATTCCACCTAGTTGAATGTGTGTGCAAAGTATTGTTTCCATCGGATATGCTTTGCATTGTGAATCAAGCATAAAACACCATTTTTGCCTTAGTGTAATGCACAACCATAAAAAAACATGGTGCTAGGTGTGTTATTCAAACAAGTACTTATCGGATGGGGGCTCCAATTTTCATGCAAGTATCTTTGAACTAGGTTGAGGTGCGTGCAAAGTATTGTGACTATCGGATATGCTTTGCATGGTCAATCACGCATTATACAACGTTTTTCCGGTAGTGATGCACATCCGCAAAAAAACACGCCCTTAGGTAAGTTATCTGACCAAGTACTTATCGGATGGGTGTGCCTCTTTGAGAACATTTCAATACCACCTAGGTTAACGTGTAGGAAAAGTATTTTTTCCATCAGATATGCTTTGCATGGTCGATCGAGCATTAAATACCATTTTGCCCTTAGTGTCATGCACATCCCTAAAAAAACACGCTGCTAGGTGTGTTATCCGATCAAGTACTTATGCGATGGGAATGCCACTTTGCATGTAAGTCAATTCCACCTAGTTGAAGTTGTGTTCAAAGTATTGTGCCCATCGAATATGCTTTGCATTGTCGATCAAGCATAAAACACGGTTTTTGCCTTAATGTCATGCACAACCATAAAAAAACATGGTCCTAGGTGTGTTATTCAAACAAGTATTATCGAATGGGGGCTCCACTTTGCACAGAAGTTTGTTTTAACTAGGTTGAGGTGCGTGCAAAGTATTTTCACCATCGTATATACTTTGCATGGTCGATCACGCATTATACAACGTTTTTCAAGTAGTGATATGCACATCCACAAAAAAACACGCCCTTAGGTATGTTATCTGACCAAGTACTTATCGGATGGGTGTGCCTCTTTGAGAACATTTCAATAACACCTAGGTTAAGGCGTAGGAAAAGTATTGTGCCCATCGGATATGCTTTGCGTGGTCGATCGAGCATTAAATACCATTTTTGCCTTGGTGTCATGCACATCCGTAAAAAAACATGCTGCTAGGTGTGTTATCCCATCAAGTACTTATGCGATGGGAATGCCACTTTCCATGTAATTCAATTCCACCTAGTTGAAGGTGTGTGCAAAGTATTGTGCCCATTGGATATGATCTGCATTGTCGATCAAGCATAAAACACCGTTTTTGCTTGAGTGTCATGCAATGCAATGGATAGTACTTCACATTTAGATGTCCATAATACTATGTCTCAACTACAAGTTCATAGTACTTGTAAATGGGAGTTAGCTTTCTTGAAATCAAGTTTGCCCAAGACAGTTTCCTTCAATGTCATGGAAGACACAATAGAATATTATCAGAAGAAAAGGACTATAACAGAAATGGGATCCAAATTGACAAGAAGCTATAGTAGTAATCAAGAGTATCATAGTGGCATGCTCACAAGTATTGAGGACATTATAGTAACAGATGTTGATGTAGAAAAGGTTTCTTGTGTTGCAAGTGACTCCAATATACTCACTGGTATAGAAGACTTGTCTTGTGTTACAAGTGACTCGAACAGGCTCACTGGTATAGAAGACTTGTCATGTGTTGCAAGTGGCTCGAACATGCTCACTGGTATAGAAGGCTTGTCCTGTGTTGCAAGTGACTCGAACAGGCTCACTGGTATAGAAGACTTGTCCTGTGTTGCAAGTGACTCAAACATGCTTATTGATATAGAAGACTTGTCTTGTGTTGAGAATAATAAGATGGGACCACAAAGAAAAATACATGCAAAGATCGATGGGATAAGTGATGCAATAACAAGAATTGATGATATTAGTGACAATGATCATGATGTTACCACTTGAACACAAGGCAAAAGGGGCAGAGAATCTGAGACTTGTCATGTTGTTCGTAATATTGTTGCTAGCATGCCAGAGAATATAGATGGGAGAATCTTGAGTTATGAAGGAGAAACAGTTCAACCATAAAATTCAAGAGGCATTGGCAACAAATTGACATCAATGAACATGTCTACCAGATTGCCATTTCCAAGATATTATAAGGTATCAAATAATTCTCAAGCCCACACAACATTTGATTATAAAGTTGAAGATTCAAGGGAAATGGATTCGAGGTTTGATGGTCTTACAACTAGAAAACACAAGACACTAGTTACAAAAAGAAAGTATGTGAGTGTGAAGAGGCAAAGAATCATGGCATCAATTCCAGAACCAAAGAGACATGTAATGCTATCTGAGGAGAATATGGAAAGGATGCTTATGCGAGTTTGTTGCAAGAGACTTTGCATTAGAAAAGTTGGGAAAGATGATTGTGTAGCCATACGCCTTGGTATTTGGAGTAAGATAGTGCCTAGTAGACATAACTATCTTCTTAAAGAGTTTTCATGCTTTCTTCATCAAGGCACTAATTAAGATTTGAGCACAAGACACTGTAAACCTAGATTGAAACCCATGGTTAATGGGAGACCCATTTGCAATCGAGGATATCAATGGTTAACTAGACTATCACATGGCACATACTGGACCATCTAGGCAGAGGTGAAAGAAAAAGTGGTTCATACAATTCATGGAAATACCTACAAGCTTAAATGCCATGGAAGCACTATAAATGCAACCGCAACATTAAAGCAAGTTCTTGAAGACCATGCATTACCACAGCCTCATCTTCAACAAACAATGCTAGATGGATGTGTGAAATGCCAACAACATCTTCCTTTGGGAATGACAAAGAAGGTTGTCCTAGAAACTATCAATAAAACTTTACAAGACAGAGACGAGAGCATGATTTCATGATCAACCTTGTACAAAATTTGGCGTAGAGAATTTTGCCATGTCAAGACACCATCAAAGCAAAGGATATCAAAATGTAAGACATGTGATGAATTAAAAAATGCTATTGAACATAGTAAATGTGAGCAGTAGCAAGGAAGATATATTAAATGGCGATCAATCCATTTACGTCATGTGCAGGATGCTTGAAATTTGTATGCTTCTTGAAGAGAGGAAGCTATTTCACATGTCGATAAGTCCACGTGCATCACCATTGATGGCATGGACCAGAATACAACCACTTTGCCATGATATAGACATATCCCACTGGCATTGGAGGGCAAACGTGGACTAAAAACACACTTGTGTGGAGTATTAGTACATGGATACTGAATCTTTTGTGATGTATGGATTGATAGTTTGCATGACCATGATAGTAACCAGGTTGTTACATCAATCATGAAAGCAATAAGAAAGGTCAGAGATGCTCACAGATGTTTACCTAACACATTGCGAATACAAGCTAATAATTGTTGGAGGGAGAACAAGAATAAATATATATTTGCTTTATGCTCTATGCTGGTTGGTTTGAAAATATTTGAAGAAGTGGAAGTTGGCTTTCTTCTTGTCAGCCATACACATGAAGACATAGATCAAATCTTTGAGTGTTATCTCTAGTGAGTTGAAGGCAATGGATGTTTTGACAATGGAGGATATGCTATTTCGAATTGGTAAAAAAATTGGAGGTTCTCGCAAGGAAGAATTAGAAGTGGCTATCTTAGAGAGGATGGTAGATTGGAGAGCATTCATAGAGCCACATTTACAAACAGGAGATGATGCCCTAATAGGACACACAAATCCACACTACTTTTGGTTTCACATGCATAACAATATTCCAGTGATGCAATGGAAGCACTAGTCAGTAGATGGAGATCATTTATGGAGTGAGTCATATGCTTCATTGGAGGAAACTAGATTTGTTCTTGCAAAAAACAAATCACTTGACATAGATGAAATGAAAGGCTTGAAAGCCTTCATTAAACATCTTCAAAGTATGATGCAGAAATATCCTGAGCAATCAACTAAGAATTTGGAGACAATTAAATCAACTAAAGCACTTATCCAATCTTTAGAAAGACAAGAAAACTTAATGAGCATTGAATACTGTGAATCCTTTTGGCTGGAACAAGCTAGGTCACCAAGTTTTCCTTTCAATATAAATATGTTAGTAGATATGGAGGAAGAAGAGGAATGCCTTTTACCTCGAAAATATTGTGGCAGGAAGGGAGACAAACCCTTACCAGAGTTTATACCATCTAATGAGATTGAAGAGGGTCTATTTGTTGCAGTTTGTGCATCTGATCCAGGTTCAAAGTTGGATGACCAAGGTGGCCCAATTTGGGTTGCAAAGGTTGCTAAGATAGAAAGGGATGACAAGGGAACTCCTATAACATTTATAGCTTTATGGTATGAACCAAAGCCATTGAAAAATCTCCCGACAAGATATACAATAAAACAATTCTATGAGGGATGCTTGCAAAAGAAACATGAATGGGTTCCAAATAATGAGGGATTAACAGAGGTGGAAGTCAGTAGCATTATTCATTGCTGGAAATCTAGGACACGAAGTTTTAAAAAGAAGCATGGATACAATGTTGAAAAATGTATCACAATCCCTGATCCAAGTCGTGTCCATATTAAACATCATTTGGCAAGACTTGATCCATCAAGTGCAAATACATTACATGAATCTGATGACTCTGAACGAGATTCAGATGCATAAGATAATGTTTTGTATGCTTTTTTCCATACAAGTGGTGTATCTATACACCACCAATAAGATAATTTATTGTATGGTTTGTTTTTTAGAAAAAGGGTGTATCTATACACCACTTATATATTGAATTGAACAATCTCTTTTTTTTCAAAAAAATGGTGTATCTATACACCACTTATATGTTGAATTTAATAGTCTTTTCATATGGTGTCATATTTTCACTTCATAGTGTTAAAATTAAACTAGAGTTAGGAGACTACTATTATTATTATCATAGTTATTGGATGGGGGCACCATGCACAAGTTTGGTAATTATAGCTTCACTGAGCCATTTTTTTTTAAATTAGAGGTCACCACTTGACTTTTTAGCTTAGTAAGGCCATATTTGTATATAAGTGACACATTTAGTGCTCTAAAAAACCCAATTTTTGAGCTCACTAAGTGAAGTTGAGTGGAGAAGATATGCTTCAAAAGAAAGTCCAAACCTGGAGAGAAAGTCCAAAAATTTTGAATAGTGTGTTACATATACTTCATATTCATTTTAGTGCTCAGCCTCAGTACAAAAGTCAATCAATTCATGCATTAGGCTGCACTTACAAAGGTGGAGTTGTTTCCTGCCTTAGCCAATAGTAGAAACCTTGCATGCGTGGAGTAGGTGCACAAGGAGGTGGCACAAACCTGACATGTGCAGAGTGTATGGAGAATGGTAGCAATGTATAGGAGATAAAAAGAGATCCCTGTCTCAATTTTGGTAATGTTTTGCACATACAATAAGTTCAAGGATTTGTGGGTTTGGTATATCAATACCTTCAGTCTTTACAAATGTTTGAAAGTAAGTAGAGCCAAACAAGTGTGGAGTAAATGAAAGAGACATCTCTGTCTTTCTTTAGTATCGATTGCATAAACATGTCATGGACACTTTTTGTAAGTGCAAGGTCCATGGGCTGTGATTTTCATATGCATGGAAATAATGAAGATTTTTTGGTTTAGACTAGCTTTAGTACCTTTGGTATTTCACTCTACTGTGCATGAACTTTTTTTCCATTAAAATACTGGATGCATTATGAAATATTCTCCACTACATAAAGCAAGTACGTGAAAGTGGATTGATGGGAATTGATTATTTGAGAACTGATTTGGCATCATTGCCTACCTGGCTTAATTCTTTGCATGGCTTCCTTGCGATTACTAAATGCTTTCACTAATGGCTTGCCCCATTTCCTTAAGATTAAGGTGCCATGATTATGGAGACTGCGAAACTCTTCTGTCCTCAAAGTATTCATGAAAAATATGTGTGGCTTTGAAGTACAGTATAGTGTCATGCAAAAGCCAAAATAAAAGTTTATTTCTATGCTCATATGATGTTAGGGTAGACGGATGAAAGGTTAGGAAACATATCCAAAAATTGAATCTTCTTATGCTCCTTTTATTTGTTGTAAATAAGTATTAGATACATAAATAGATAGATTTTGTTCATCCATGTTCTCAGGTAATGGATCTCTAGAGGTGCCTATAATGAGAAATAGGATGCTCAAAGTCTACAAAAATGAGCAACAACTTTCCCTAAACCACACTTCCAGCACTTTCATGTTTTCAATTGTATTTGATGTTGGTTGCAACATTCTTTCCCCAATACATTAAATGAATGATTTGGATGGTCTGCTCACTTTTTTATGCTTGGTGTAATAGCTCTACTTGGTTTTTCTTGCTCGCTTTTTGGTAACCCTCATGCTCAAGAGATCTTGTTGGTCTAAGACAACAGTGGATAATTGTGCATAAAACTATTCTTTAAGGTGGTTAACACAAAATCTAGTGATTACCTTTGAATAGGATACCTGATCTCCCAGAAGTTGCTCCACTACTGCATGAACTTTTCAGTACTTCCTCATATCTTGAGTAATAAGAAAAAAATTCCCTGCTCCGCCATCATAGTTGACATGCACAAGGGGGAATTCCTTCATGAGGTCTTTCTTCTTCCATTGGTGCTCTAAGAAATCAGCCTACAAACTGCCTCCTAGGACTTGGAGCATGTCCATAACCATATTTGTGTTGGCTTGGGTTTAAGTATTCCCATAGAAATGTATCCCTCCTTCATGTTCATTTCTTTTGTTTTTTGTCAAAGTATTAATGGAGAGAGAAGTGAACACACTCCATGTTGTGATTGCAAGAGTGTCTAGACATTGGACCCATTAGATGTCATAAAGTAGTTGGATAGAGGCTATTGGGCCTTGGAGTGTTGAGAATTCCATGATCAATACAAGAAACAAAAGTTGCAGGGAGAAGGCTTGCAAGGTGAAACAATTGATCAACGATTGCAAGAAGTAAGAAGCAAAAGTTCTAGAGAGAAGTCTTGTAATGTGCAAGGATTACAAGGACTAAGTAGGAGTCAAGATGGTCGGAGTGGGAGATGGTGCATCTGTAAGTCTACCCATCATATTGATGCAAAAAATTGGCTTGCTTATTCGTTAGTCATTCAAGTACAAGTGGCTAAATTGGATTAATTAGATGTGGACACTTATAATAATGATGATGCATCTCTAATTCAATGATTCTACCCACCATGATCAAGTCAAAATCATCTTAATTGGCTTAATTGGGATGTGTGCTGGCATTAAATTACAATCATGACTTCTAACTATTCCCAAATTTACTAGTTACTACTAGGTAGTGTGCTCACTTAGTTAGTGAACACTAGTTTAGTCAAGACCCTTATTACTTACAGAATGGAATTGGCTTATCTTCAATTTAACAGAATTGATTATGTAACATAACATAACAGTAGGTGGGTGGGGAAAAAAATTTTGTGAGCCTTTTATTGCAAGCTTTTTTGGGAAATCCACGAGCTTTTTTTAGATCCCCAATCACATCACCCTCAACCCAACACACACACACACACACACACAATATGACTCTTTTTAGATGTGGAGAAAAATCTACCAACTCCAAAAAGGCCAAGAATCATGCATTATTGGAAGAAAATTCTCTTTGAACTTTTTTGGCTTCCTGGAAAGTGTGCTAACCTTTTCCACACATTTGCACTTAGGTCTTTAGCCATATATATGGATTACATGAAGGCATTAAATTTTTCTATATAAATCCTAGAGATGCCTTTATGTTTATATTTCAATTTCTCCAGATACACCATGGTCAAATATCAAGGGTCACATATGAGATTAAAATAATATATTTATAGTCTAAATTCCTTTCAAAAAATCCAACATTTTTATACACACATAATTTTTTTTTTTGACACCATAAATGAGCTCAGAAGGTCGAAAACACCATAAATGAGCTCAGAAGGCCGAAAAAACTAGGAAATAACTGTAAACATGTGTACCTTTTGATGATTTTTCAAACCCCCTTTGGGAAAAAAGTGCACTTGCACTGCAAACTCTAGTTGGGCCCTACATGTGCAGTTTCACCCCATGCAGGGCAAACTCTAGTTGGGCCCTACATGTGCACTTTCACCCCATATTTTAAAAAAACAAGTCATTGAAAGGTACACATGCTTATAGTTGTTTTTAGGGTTTTTGGGCCTTCTGAGCTCATTTTAGGCGTCAAAAATGCCAAATTATGCATATATGAAAAGTTTTGATTTGTTTTAAAGAAATTAGAGCTTCTAAAGGTTTGGTTTAATGATTACTATATATTTATTCCATTTTATTATAATTTATCATTAAAACATTGAGGTCGTCATTAGAGGCATTAATTTTTTGAATACATCATTGCATTAAGAGAGCTCATCCATAGCTTTCATTATCATATATCTTCATGATCTGATCAGGCGTGTATGGATTAAGGGTGTACCAACCCTTATTAAAGGGAAAATTTTAATGTAATGAGAATTTTGTTGCTAATCTATATCTTAATCCTTGTTTCTAAATGCAATATACACTACTTACGAGTGTTAGTAACGGTCATGGTGCATTAAGATTTATGTTTTTAAACAAATACATCAAAATTTATTAAATTTTCATTAAATATACCAATAAAATGTCTCTAGGATTTGTATGTGAAGGGGGACGTCGAAAAAGCTCACAAAAGTTATTCACTTTTGTAAAAAACTTGCAACAAAAGGCTCACTGAAAACTCACACCCTGGGTGGGCAAGGGCTAACTAATTACCTTAAAATGAAGCCCTCAAATCTTGATTAGGATAAATTGGGATGCCTTCATTTTGTTGCTTTTAGCCACCAAGCTTGCATGCAATTATAGCCACTTGGCTTTTATAACGGTATGACCATCTAATCTAAATGGATCTTGAATTATTTTTGCTACACCTCAGTATTTTTGACCACCTGGCTTGTATAATGGGATGACCATCTAATTCAAATGGATCTTGAATTAGTTTTTCTACACCTGGGATTAAGTGGGATGCCTTCATTTTGTTGCTTTTAGCCACCAGGCTTGCATGCAATTATAGGAGAATTATAGCCACCTCACTTGTATAATGGGATGACCATCTAGTCCAAATGGATCTTGAATTATTTTTGCTACACCTCAGTATTAATAATGCAAATGGGTATGGCTATTTACTGTACCATTAAATGAGCCAAGTGTTATTTAATAGCTCATCTAGTTCACACTACACAACCATTATCTCCCACCACCCTAATCTCTTGCTCCACCATTTTGCTACACCACTCTTCTTTCCCCCAACCCTCGTCTCCTACTCCACTACCCTCATCTCCTACTCTACCCTCCTATTGTAGCTCCTACTCCACCGTGTCTGAACTCTACTTTATTTCCTTCTTTATCCTAGCTACTATACCAAAGTATTGGCACTTCTCTCTTAGGATCAGAGATTGGGAGAAGTGTTACTAGGCATTCAATGGATAGCCAATTCTCCCAAATTAATATTAGAAAACAACACATATGAGTCCACCAATGAGAGAGTTTATTTTTGTATTCTATAGACTATATGGGTTGCAGCCTCAAGTTGATTGGACCGCAAAAGTCATCTCACAAGAGTTTTTGCAATGTCAAGCACTTGATTGACCTGTGGATCATCATTCTAATAAGAAGAAAAGTTGATACCTCAATATTTAGCTTTTTTCAAGTGAAATAAAGCTTGAGCAGCTGAAGCACATGCTAAGATTTCTTCTATCAAATGCACACTTTTTCTTAGCAAGTTATTTCTTGTATCAAAAGCACTCTTTTTTGTTCAGGGCCTTTAAAAAATTTATGTACCATGTGCATTCAAAAGGAGGGGTATTTTAATTCAACTTTTAGGAAAACATTAATAGGATTATAATAACATGAGGGGTTTTTTAATTCAACTTCAAAAAATATCCATCAGTTTTTGTAAGTAGAAAGAGGTGGTTTGATTTGGAGAAATATTTTGGTTGAGGGATTTTTTAAATACCCCTTGCCCACATGTGATACATAGGATTTCTTAGTAGTGCACCCCTTGAGGTTTTTATAATCATAAATGTGCTAATATATTCAAACTTCTTATGGATTTTGGTCTTAGGAATGTGCTTTGGAAAAATTGTCAGAGTGCTGAGATTTTAATGTCTTTATTGGATTTAAGTGTTTGTTTTCCTATTGAGATTTCCATGTTTTTGCTAAATTTACATATTTATTTCATTGTGGTTGAGAAGCAATGAGATGTTAACTAAGTCGTAACCCAATGTAATGTGACGATGTTAAGAAGTGTAGTACTTATTTGAAAATCTTGATATCTATATGATTTTTCAAAATAGTAAGGTATAATCTCAATTAAGCTTTATGATTACTCAAGCTGCAAAAATTCTTTTGCAGTTGACATGTCTAATTTCAATTGGCTAGTTATATCTATCATGGTGGTGGGTTTTGTAGTGGTTGACTTGGTCTTGTGGCTAGTTTGGACCATCATGGTTACACTTTCTAATATAAAATATTTTTTATGTGGGTTTACGTGTTTGGTTTTAGTTGGCTAATTAAATGCATCATGGGTGTGGCTAGTTTCAACTATTGTAGTGGTTGATGTGGACCCTTCACCACGTCAGAGGAGGATCCATCTTTGAAATATTCAGTCTTCCATGTCTACATTTGTTGTGAAAAAACTCCATGAGTCTACTTGGACTTGGTGATTCTGAAAGATTAGTGATGTTTTATTTTATCCCATTTGGTCAATACCTACATATTCTCTTCCCAAAATCTAGGTCGCATTCAAAGATAATATTACATATAGTGAGTCTTGATTCAGAGCAAGCGTCAAAGTAGAATTAGCAAGTTCTACTCATTTAGTCACCATTAGACTCTTGCCAAACATAATATTTCCTATAACCTTAGGTTTTGATTGGTTGTTGGAAAAAAAAGGATCTAATGATTTTCAAATTCTCTAGTAGTTTCACGGATCTATTTTTTTGAGGTAAGAATAAAGGGATAGAGTACAATGTGATAGATCTAGTAAGTAGAGACACAATGAATCATATACATCTCACATATTAGTTTGAAACCACGATGAGGGAGTTGCAACAATGCCCTTGTATGAGAGTGCACATATGTCAATTGTGTATACTTGCCTTCCAATTCTATATTTGCAAGAAATTTATGGGTCTTCAGACACTAGTGTCTCATTTTTATTGAGCGAAGTTTAGAGTTTAGAGTTTATGAGCTAGGATTTGGGTGTAAGATGTATGGGTTTATAAATCATTATTAATATATAACAGTTAACTATGCAAGGTTATGTTTTTGAAATAGGTTACCCCAAAAGATGCTTGCCAAAACTCCACACCATGCCACCATCAAGAAACAAAGAAAAGAAGATTCTATGAGTGTTAGCATGGGCTACAATATGTTTTATGTTGGTCCTAATGATTTAATATTCTTTCACCATGAGCTTGGCATGAATATGGGAATTTGCTTCTTTTTCCAAACAGAACCCACTTCTTTTGAGCAAGCCATGGGAAAAGAAAAATGGGAGGAAGCCATGGATGAAGAAATGGATGCCTTGGAAGCAAATCCTACATGGGAATTGGTGCCTTTACCTAAAGACAAGAATGCAATTGGCTACAAGTGGGTTTATAAGGTGAAGCACAATGCAGATGGTTCTGTGAACAAATACAAGGCAAGATTAGTTGTCAAGGGGTATGCACAGACATATGGCATTAATTATGAAGAAACATTCAATCCGGTTGCAAGGATGGCAACCATAAGAGCAGTCATTGCTATGGCTGCATCAAAGGGATGGTCTTTACATCAGATGGATGTAAAGAATGCTTTCTTGCAGGGTGATTTGCAAGAAGAGGTCTATATGGAGCAGCCACCAGGTTATGTTCATGCTGTTCACATCCTGAGTTTGTTTGCAGGTTGAAGAAAGCCTTGTATGGCTTGAAGCAAGCACCCAAAGCATGGTCTGACAAGACAGGAAAGTATCTTGTCACTATTGGCTTTTAGATTTCCAAGGCAGATTTCTCACTTTATGTGAGAAAAACAGAGAAAGGCATTATGCTACTTGTCATTTATGTTGATGATTTGAGGGTGGTAGCAAGCTAAGGGTGTCCACTTCCGGACCACTTTCGGGTGAGTGTGACACCCGCTCGAGTGAAAATATAAAGGTTTTGCTTTAGTCTGCAATACCTCGATCGAGGTACTATCTCCAATGAAAATCACACACGAGGACAACCGAGCCAAGCCGATACCTCGATCGAGGTGCTGGGCTTTTTTCACCGAACCGAGCCTATACCTTGATCGAGGTCTGCTGGCATGCCACCTATACCTCGTTCGAGGTATCGTGGCAATCCAGCTATACCTCGATCGAGGTAGTGTGGCATGTCCAGCTATACCTCGATCGAGGTATGTGCCATCCGACAGGGCAAATGATATACCTCAATCAAGGTATGCTGGACCGCCGATGACTTGGCCGCATGTCGAATACGTCAATCGAGACATGTGGCATCCGACTGTTGTTGACATACCTCGATCGAGATATCATGGCAGGTCAATACCTCGATCGAGGTACATGTACCGATGAGTATGGGCATGTCACCCTTAAATATTTAGGTTTTTTATTTAAAAAATAGAATTGTTTACCTCTCTTCCGTATGTACTATACATGTTATAAATTTGAATTTAAAGCTCCCCTCCTCAAATGTATGTATTGTACTTATATTAGGTAACTATTTTCTTAAAGAAGATAACTATTTTTAAGACCCACTCCTATCCATAAGTGGACCACGTCCCCCACATTAAGAAATCCACTCCTGTGAATGAACCTACTACCTGATATGTTTATAATCTAGTGGCTGCCTTGGGTTCATGCCATTCATTACAAGATTGATGACATGGCATGCTACACATCATTACAATGATAATATTTGGAGGATTACTAGTGAGTGTGCTACATGAAAGCTCATAGAGAAAATATGTCCAAAATTTGCAGTGGAGTTGCATAACTTTCCATCTTGGGACTGCCATGGATGGCATTAATATTTTTAGACTATGCATAACATCTTGGTCACTTCCGAAGACAAAGCAAAGCCAAGGTTTACTATCGCTCAGAAAGGGGAAAGTAAAGCAACATCTACTCAGCCCAAGAGTATTGTGGATTCCATGAAAGCTTCAGTGTTTCAGCCTCAAAAGGGAGTGGATGGTACTTTTTCTACTGGAGCTCATTATGCATGGGATTCTCCCATGAGGCAATCTCTCCAAACAATTGAGTTTGGAAGATAAAATTCAACCCAGCTTTTGGATACTTGATTTTGAAATCCTTTTAATTTGCTAGTGTGTCTATGTTGTGATAGCGTCTATGTTGTGAACGTGGTTTCTAGAATCTAAGTTGTGAGAGACCCTGGATTTTGGAATCCAAAAGGCACACAAAAATAGAGATTTTGGATGCCTCTCTAGGTTTCATTTATTGTTTCTATGCGCACGCAAATTTGCAAGTTGGAGGTTTCTTTGAGAACATCATATACTAACATTTTCCCATCAAGGAGGGTCAATGCATGATTGGGTGCAGTCAATTGTAGAACTATTTTAGGGGAAGTTTTGGGGTCGCAACACGACACGCTAGTAGGCGATATTTGAATTTCGAGCAGACTTGCACTCTCATCAAATTTTTTTCGATGTAATGATTGCCTTACTGGCATAATAATGAGATGTAATCTGTCAAAACTTGCTATAATGATTGCTTTACTAGTGTAATAATTTTTCCTAATGTAATGATTGCGTTATTAGTGTAATAATGAGATGGAATTTGTTAAAACGTGATTTTTAGAACACCACAGAGCTCAACACGTCATTACACCAGTAGTTTTGCCCTCCTTTGTGCAGTCTCTGTGGTGCATCTTTGTGCATCAAACTATCCATAGTCTATCCTATCATGTATCCATACCTCACCACCTGTTATCTATCATAGCTTGCCACCCGTCATCTACTTGTAGCTCACCACCTATAATATAAGTGCATCTTTTTTGCATTGGATTTGCGACAACTGTGTTGACGTTGGCTTTGGTGCAACCACCACGTTGGTTCTTAAAGGTGGTTGTAGCTACTTCTACTTAAACCAAATAAAATATATTTACATCAATCGGTTGGGTCATGTGAGAATTGCGTTGGAGTCCCATAATTATTCATATATTTCGCATTGAGGGGTCCCCTTTCTTAATTTATGTTCTTTTATTGTGCCATCATGCAAGTTTAAAACCAGCCCAGTGATTGGAACAAGATGTTATAGCATAATGAGAGTGCAATTATAAGTGGTTAAAAGTTAATCATAAACGAAGGAAAATGTATTTCCTTGTGCAACCACTACAATGGTTCTATTTTAGGGCAATGGTTCTATTTTAGTGTAGGTTGTAGTTAATCCTAAACCAAGGAAAATGTATTTCTTTGGAACCACCATACTAGTTCTATTTTAGTGCGGTGGTTGCACAAAGTTAAATATTATTCTTGTTTAAAAGTTAATACTAAATGAAGAAAATTCATTTTTCTTTGTTTTAAAGTTAATCATAAATTAAGGAAAATTTATTTTCTTATGCTAACCACAATGCTTGTTTTATGTTTATGCAGGTTATAATTAATCCTAAACTAAGGAAAAGATATTTCCTTGTAGCCACCACGATGGTTCTTATGCTAGTTCTTGGAACTATTTTAGTGCTGCTTTTGCAGTTAATCCTAAAACCAAGGAAAATCTATTCTGTGTGCAACCACTGTGCTGGTTCTATTTTAGTGTGGGTCGCAGTTAATTCTAAACTAAGGAAAATGTATTTCCTTGCAACTACTGCACTGGTTCTTGGAACTATTTTATTGCTACTTGCAGTTGATTCTAAAACCAAGAAAATTGTGTAATGACTACAACCAGTAATAACGACTGTGATAATACTATTATTTATATTAAAGGTGAAACTTAAAAGAGATTACACCTGGCGAGAGTACAAAAGTTGAACAAAGAGATTACATCCAAAGATAATTTATAACAACTCTGCAATTGCTAAGATCCTCATTGAGCAAAAATTGAACAAAAGAGATTACATCTACATCCAAAGACATTTATAAAAACAACCAACTCAGCAATTGATGAGACCCTCATGGAGCAAGAATTGAACAAAAGAGATTCCATTTATAACAACTCAGTAATTATTGAGAGCCTTAGAGTCCAAAAGGTTACATCCGGTGAGGATAACCACTCAGCCATTGCTGACTGATTACGATCCTTGTTGAGCAAAAGTTGCAAAGAGGATATTTGTAAAACTCAATATTGTCGATTTGCTAATAGACCACTATATATTAGCTTATTCATAGAGGCCAACCCAACTTGTTGCATCCCAAATTTTGGGGAGCTAATGGAGGAGATGATGGAGAGGGTGAGGGTCGTGCATAAATGCACGAGTCAAAATTTCCCCCCCTAATAACACAAGAAAACTCTACCTTGAAAATCCTTATCCCTTCATTAACGTCTCCAGGGAATCCATAGAGCACAGCCATAAAGAGGCTAGTGGTGTGCATGTCATCCAAGGTGGTGACATGGAGGTGGGGGGAATCGATGGAGATTATGAAGGCATTTCACAAGAGCAGGCACTTCAAGTCCTAACAAGTGCAACAATGATATTTCACAAGAGCAGGTACTTCAAGTCTTGATGAGAAGTGCAACACAATGACCTTGCATGAGAAAGTAGACAAGATTGGGATCATGTTGTATCGAGGGGGGGGGGTAGTATTGTTGCTTGCATTTCCTACTGTAGGTCCTATCATGGTGAAAAGAGGTGGTGAGCACTGGAGCGAATGAGCAGGGGAGAAAATGAGCGAACGAGAGCTACAGAAGGGAGCGTGGTGCAAAGTAGTAGAGCAAGGATAGATGAGAGAAAAATAGCCAAATATCATTCTCCATGTTCAGGGCCACTATTAGATAGTAACAATAGCACTCTAATGTTAATGGGCCACCTCAAATTAATCAAAATTCAAGCCACGATGGTGACTGGAGGCCCGATGTTGCCATCTGAATAATCATGAGCCTTATTTTGTCCCAAAATAATCGCATGCAAGCATGTCTAATTATAGAATCATGAATTGCTATTTAACTGGTAATTGACTACACTGAACATAATGGGGACGCCCAAATAGTCATGAAGGAGCCACCATAATAGTGACTGGTAATTAAATTACATGCATGCCGGTGCACCACCCATCGATCATGGATGTGCAAGTTAGATTGCCCACATCACAAATGCATTCAATTCACCCTTAGATCGCATGCAAGCATGGTGCCGTCCAAATAAGCATGAAGGAGTCACTATGCTGGCAATTGATAATTAAGTGGTAATTAAATTGCATCCAAGCCTAGTCAAAATTTGAGCCACCAATTATTCACATGCCACCCGTCCAAAGAATCACGAATTGGCTGCTAATTAACTACACTCTACCTAATCGCATGCACATTGATTTTTTTGGCAGAAAAAAACTTATGGGTTAGCCACCAATTCGAGCCTCAAATAACCACCACGGTGGCCCTCGCTTGAGCCAAACCATTACGGTGGCCTTCATTCTACTTTAGCCTCCATTATTCCCCATGAAGGCTTGTATTCTTCCATCGCAGAAGTTAGTGAGGATAAATGCATGTTTTGCATGATGTTTCACCCAATCTCATCAATGTCAGATTATTGAGGCCAATGATAATGCTTTGGCATTGTAAGGCTAGGCTCAAATCGTCAAATTTGTGGATGTTGGGTTGGAATTAGACTTCAATTGCTCTTTTATGCATGCATCTAAATAATCATGAGTTGATTTCAATTGCTCTTTTTTGAACCATGATAGGCCACCAAATTTGAGTAGAATTAATTGCATGCCAACCCGATGTCCTATCCAATTAATCATGAGTTTCCTTTTTTCAATCTTGTGTCCAATACATGCTAGCCAAGTGGCTTCATTCACAATGAGTGGGCTACCAAACTAAGTCTCAATGATGTGACTGGTAATTAATTTCTCACCATTTCCAACTCCTTTCATTGTTTTGTCTTCACTATTTCATCTAATTACTCCTTTGCCATTTCCAACTCCCTCCACCGTCACCTCTCCACCTTTCTCTCTTGCACTCTTTCTGCAACTTCTATCCCCCTCTCACAATGGATCCCCTCCCAAATGTATCATCTTGCTCCTCCATCTCTGCACAATTTGAGAACGTCTCACACAATTGGTCCTCCCTCTTTACATTGTATGAGAGCTTCTCACACAATCTTTCCTCCCCCAGTTTTGAAATTGTGACTTGCGAGAGCTCCTCACACAATCGTTCCTCCCCTAATCTTGACATTGTGACATACAAGAGCCCCTCATATAGTCTTTGAAAGCCCTTGGATTCTCTCTCCAACTTCACCAAGTGATAGATGAATTGAACATGAAGGATGGATACATTATCTATAAAAGTTAGAAGATTAACATTAGTGAAAGCATGATTGAAAAGGTCCTAGGTATTCCTAGAGGAGAGAAACTGTGGAAAAGATAAGATATTTTACATTTATACCCAAATGGTTAGATTCATATAGATGGTGGAGTCAAGGTTCCGAGCTTGCAAACTAATGTTCAATATGCATTGAAACAGACAAGGTAGTAATTTCGAGGAACCATGAACTTTTGTCATGTTCAAGTAGCAGTAGAGCAATTGAGTGGATGTACGGTCTCTTTCTCAAAGGCGATCTCCAAGAGCATGTTCACTAACTTGAAGAATTACAAGGATGGAAAAACCAAATCGTCATCTCAGTCCATCAAAGTTACTATGCACCTGATGGGGACTTTCCTCAAATTGAATTTTGAGCAATACAATCGAAAGATGAATTTTCTACATATGAAATCCATCGATGCAGCAAAGACAATGTTACATGAGAGAATGCTCAGGGAGGGTGCAGAAGCCAAGGTGGAGGAGACCTTGTAGGCACGAGAGCTAGATGAGGCCGCTAAAAAAATAGCCAAGGTGGAAAGACATAGAAGAGAAGAACCAAAGAAGCGCATGAAGCTACTGTATTAGTAGCTTGATGCATTAAAATGGATGGGGATAAGGCAGACCAAGAGCTAGCAGTGATAATCTTGAAGATCAGAGAGTCGACAAGGAGGCTCTTTACTAATGGCTATGCAAAATGTAGAATGCATTAAACATTGATAAAAACAAAATTATAGAGCAAATAAAAAGGCAAACTGCAAAAAACTAGAGCATTGATCAAGAGGTGTGAGAGAGCTTCAAGTCAAGGAAGGATGCATATGAAGTAGAGAGTAGCCATGGTAGAAAAGATGAAGACAATGTGCAATTTTGGCAGGTTTTGTACAATTCCTTGTAATTGAATCACACTAGGGCTCTGTGCAATCTTGCCATGGCTCTGGAAAATTTTGACAAGCAGCCCTCCATCTTGACTGAAACCCAACATAGAGTGAATTTCTTGGAAGAGGCCTATGAAGAAGCTACTAGACAATTTCACCAAGTTCAATAGCAATTGTTAGAATTGGATAGAGCTATTTGCAAGGAGGGACCAGCAAGTGGAGGTGCTACAGGAGAACATCCACACCCTCAAGATTAGGCAAGAAGGAATCAAGAAACAAGTTTCTGAAGCATAGGGTCAGACTGTGGCATTGACATCCGCAATAGTTAAAGCAAATGACTATCCTCTTCAGATGCAGCAGGGTAAGAAGTGCAACCGTTTGCCATCGGCACATCATAGACGCGAGTGCATGATCTGATGGCCTGAGTGCGGCGATGTTTCACATGTGTTTTTGTTTTGGGTGTTTGTGGATGCAAAATTGCTTTGCAGTGCGTTGCAGAGAACCTGATTGTGGAATGCCACTACCCACATCATGGAAACATCAAGTGTGCCTGCATGTTGCATTTATTCGCATGAGAGATGAGATGTTGTAGTAGAAATTGCTACGTGGGTCCACCAAGAAAAAAGAAAGGGCCTTGAGGGTAAGAACCAATCCCTTGAAATAAGGGATCCTGAAGGAAAGACACCTAAGATCAAGACTTCGGAATAAAGGCTGATCCCCCCATTAGGGAGCAGACTTATGCCAAAGAGCTCAAACGACCTGATGAAGGGAGCTCAAAGCAAAAAGTAAAATGTTGAACCATGCCCGTGAAGGAAAGGAGCGAGAAGGGTCCATCTTCCAAGAAACCGGATGTACAAAGACATCCAAGCTAAAAGACCTCAATGTATGAGATGTATCTAATAAATTATTAATGAGACCACTCTTTAATTATTGCCAGAGTTGTTGAATGTTCGTAGCCATTCAAATACAAGTTTCCTTTATACAAACGAGCTATTTTAGGATATTTCTTTGTACAAACAAGCTATGTTAGGATAGCACCCATGACAGTGGTAGTATAATATAAGTGGTATCACAATTTAGGATCTCAACCAGCACGGTGGTAGTGCAAGATAAAATGGTCACTGCATAGTGGTTGGTTGCATACAATATATGGGGCCTTGAGGGGTCCCCTTTATGGGCAAGGGCCATATCGACATACCCTATATGTCTAGTGGCATGTCAAATGGACCTTGCCCCTAAAGGGGACCCCTCAAGGGCCATATCGACAATTGCATTATACAAGTTGTTTTAAGATCTCAACAAGTGCGGTGGTTGGTTGCACATGATACATTGTCTAGGATTAATTGCCACTAGCGTAGTGGTTTCCTTCAATTATTACAAGATGAATGGCATACAATTCATTCATTTAGGATTTGTGGTCACCAATCCGATGGTTTTATATGATAAGTGGCATATATTTTAATCTTTTAAATATATACCTTTGTAAGACTAGGATATATCTAATCATTTGGGATTACTAAAACAAGCACGGTGAATTTGGGATTTACTATAGAAACCGAGCGCAGTGGTTGTAAAACAAGTGGGGTGCAGGGATATTTTTATCGAAGCTATACTGATATATTAATATAAAACCTGGGCAAAAGTTTATGAAGCTAGTTTTATTAGTTTCACAATATTAATAGAACATGAGTAGAATATAGAATGCTTTTAGATATTTCCGTTAGAATATTGAAGTGAAAGCCTTGAATTTCGGCAAAAATTCATATTTTTTGCATAAAAGTTTTAAATCTTGGCGCATATTTCAAACATATATTTTTATTAGAGAATACAAACTTTCTACACCAATATAAAAATTTTGATTCTTAACAAAGCTAACATGAAAAAATCGGCCATGGTGGGGTGGGGATTTACCACTTGAGATTTACAAAAACAAGCATAGTGGTTGTAAAACAAGTGTGGTGGGTTTTGGATTTACTAAATACAAGTCAATTGTAAATACATTTTTCATTTTTCTAGGATAAATGGAATACATTTTCCTTAGAATGCATTTTCTTGTACTGTCTTTGTCGTCCGCTACTCCAAGACACCCCATGATGTGCTCATGTGTGTCTAAATCCATTTTAAAGACTCTCTTGCCCTTCTTTTGTCTAGGCACAACTTGTAATTAGCATTTTACACAAATATTTGTGAACTCTTATGTAATTGTGGCCTCTCTTGGATTTTCTTTTGTACCAAATAGCTCCAACTACTACATCCCACTTCACGTATCTTGTTCCCCAATGATCCATAAATGCTTCTTCAATCATGTGCTTGGGCTTGGTACACTGCAACACAACATATGGGTCATCTTCCTCATTCTCCCCAAAGTCATTGTGACAACTACAAAGTTATTCCCCTCTTCCAGATAGTTACTGAGGTCATCAAAACACTCCCCAAACTATGATGAACCATTTTTTGTCTCTCCATTGTTTGTCACTCCATCTTCATGTATAGGGAAAACTTGAATTTCCTCCTATCTCTTCATAGTTGTAATGCCTTCACAATTGTCATGATCCCCTGTGATGCACACACTGCCGGCAAAAACAAGAAGGTTTTCTTGTTTTGAGCACGTAGTTGTTTGTAAAGCCCCATATGCTGTGCAAACTATGAGTTCCTTTAATGCCCTTAAAATTGTGTCTATTTCTCCTTTGCGCCTCATTCACTTTCAATTAATGGAACACTTTGTGCATGACACTATTCAACACGCTTCATTTACTATACGTTGATTGTGACCATATGGAGAGGTTGGATGTGAGCCATGTTACAACATCATGGGCATCATTGAGCTTTTCTTGAGGGCATGTTAATTTGTGTCTGAATAGAACTTGGTTAATAACAACACCACACCACATCCATCATGTTCTTCTCAAGAAATTGCCTTGATGGATTGCTACTACTACATTGTAACTTTATAGCATGATTGTTGTGTTGTTGTTATTGTGCAGGCAGACTGTCATCGGTGGACTGCAATCAGATCTGTTGGTACTGCATTATTCCTTTGTCTTTGTTATTCCATTGTTCTTTTCTAACATCCTATGAGGCTTTGTTTTGTAGTACCTGTTGCAATGCTTTGTTTAGTACCTCAGTTTGATTTGGCTAGTTCATTGGCCTGGCTGTTTCCCTTGGGGCATCTCCTAGTCCTGGTAGTGGCTTTGTATTCTTCAATCTTGTAACTGCCAAAGCCTGAACATTTCTTTGATTGCATTGATTGTTGTAGTTTTACTCCTGATGGATGGGCTCTAGACAGACCATATGTACTCCTGGAGGAGACTATTGCTCATGATTTTCATTGTTCCTTTCGTCGTATTGAATAATGGGTATACCTCTCTCTTCCTTGTGGTTGCACCAAAGCTCACATGGTGGACCTTGCCTATGGACATCCATACCATAGTAGGTGCAAGCTTGGTCTTGCATTTGCCTTTGATGCTGGTTCCACCATGGTTGTTGATTCAGCCTTCTTGGAGTTGCATTTTGATATCTTTGTTGTGGTGGTCTTGCCACCACTGCTATTTGATTAGCAAGTATTGCTGGTGCTTTATTCTATTGTTGCTGAATGTAAGGTAGTACTCTGCCTTTGTACTTGGGGTTGTAGCAACATCTTTCTTTGTCGCAATTGTTCTTTTTGCAAAATTCACATGGAACCTTTTGTTGTTATGGGGGTGTCTTTAAGCTTTACAGCTGGTCTTTAATCATCTTCTCCAACTTGGAGATTTTATCTGTTGTCTTTTTTGCTATGGATTTTTCTTTCAGCTTTTGCTTTCTATCTTTCTTCTTTTTGTTTGAGTATCCCTCATCATCCTCATCATATTATGATGAGTCATCTTCGTCATCTTCAGTCTCTTCCTCTGTTTCACTATCTGTGCCTGTCGTCTCCCTATCGTTGAGTCTATTTTTGAATCTAAATGGCGTTTCTTTTTTGTCTTCTTGGATGTTGATGTTGTACTAAGTGTTCTCTCTATTCTTTGGGCAGCTTTCACCATATTGTTCAAATCATTTGCTCCTCCAAGCTGGTCCCTGCCAGCTACTGCAGTTCTCAGCTCCTTATTTAATCCTATGCAGAAATAGTCTCCCAGTTGTTCCTGGGTAGGTCTTTGATTTGCTGTTAGCCTTATGTTGAGGTTTTTAAACATCTGTGAATAGTCCTCAACCATGAGATCTTTCTTCATTGTTCTCAACTTTTTCAAAATGTCCTCTAGGGTTTTCTCTTTTCTAAAACGACTTAAGCAATCTTCAATTCATCACAAGTGTGAAAATGTGCAATACCATACTGCATAAACCAATTCATTGCTTTACCATTGAATGTCGCAGAAAATTTCTCCTTCTTGGTCTCATCTGGTAGTTGTCCAAATCCACTAGCTGTCCACCTTGTCTCAAATTGCCCAACATGACTACTATCAAGATCTTGACCTTTCTTGCCAGTAGACTCTGTAGCTTTGACCAATGAATTCTACATTTTGTGCTGAGCATGAACTTGAACTTGAACTTTGACAAGCTTCTTTTTCTTCTTCTTTGGAGGTGGTGGGAGAGGGTTGAAATTCAGTTCCTTCCTTGCAGTCACAAAGACATTGGCTACAATATTAGTGGCAAGTGTTCTTTGGAGTAATTCCAGTGTTGGAGTGGATAGCATTAATCTTTCTAGCTCAATTTTTTCTTCGTGCACCTCCTAGCTATATAGGGAATTATCAGAGGAACTTGTCCCAGTAGGAATATAATCAAGGTCATGAAAGATATTCTCTAGATCATCTATTTGGGAAACAACCTCTACCTGAGCTCTATTTCATATAAAATATGCTATACCAATATGGCGAGGTGACGTTTCCTCTCCAAAGCTATCCGACATGGGCTAGTCATTCCATGAAAGTAAAAGGAGAGAGGTAGGATTACAATAGCTTATCGGGTGGTAGAAATGTTTTGTTGTTAGCTAAGCTTTACGTGGGTGCTATCTTCACAGTGGAATTGTAATGTTGATGCTGTGATCTTCTTTGCCAATCTTGATGTATTGTGCTTGTTTTGATGTGTTGTTGATGTTGCTCTCAAACGTTGCTTTTCCAATAGGAGTCTGACTGTCAGCTGTTTTTTGATTGTTGATGCGATTGTTGGGGTCTTTCTGTGTGAGTTGCAGTCTGAAGCCTTGAGCCTTTCTGGATTCAAAAAATTGCTCCTATAGTTGCTACTAAATGACAACTAAATGGAGCTTAGTCCAAGTTAGCTTTGGTGGAGTATTGCTTTTCACTACGGATATGGACGTATGCTAAAGTAGTGAGTGTGTGAGATCCTCCTCTACTAGTATATTCACTAGGATAGAATTTCCTATATTTTTTGACATTTGCTATCATATGCGGTTTCTAATATCGTTTGTAATCGTTGGCATATTCACCGGCTTTGTGCATGCAGGTGTGATCCTACGATGCAATTGGGAGCTTTGTATTTTTTGGAGTTGCAATTTGTATGTTTCTCTGTTTGTTGTTTCATGTCATAATTGACAGTGGTGCTTGTTGTGCTTTGAGTGAAAACCGGCAATTCAGGGTAGGAATGCTAATAGGATTGCCAATAGTGTTCGGAGTATCTTTAGATAAGTGAAAAACATAAACACATCTCCACTTTTGACAACAAGGTGTCAGCAGCCGGAGTATAGTCAGAAAGTAAGCAGACTATAAAAGACTATCACGAGATGTAAAGAGGACAGAGAGGAAATCTTGCAAAAGGTAGTATGCTCCTTGTATATTATGTTTTGATAGAGAATACATTAACTCAACTCAGACTCTCAATAGGAGTTGATACAAGGTTTTATAGCCATCCGAGATCAATTCGATTGTTGTAAGGCAATAATAAGTTTCAAAATGTGACAGTCCTAGTCAAAAACATTATGCGGTGGATCAGGCCACTAAGGAGTGCTGTTAGGGATAGTTACAACTATCCCTACGGTTACAAAATGATCCCACTACCTTTTTCTAATAACTCCCTTTTACCAAAGGTGTATTTAACCTATCGCATGGTTAGTGTCCACGTGGGTGGAGGCTATGCCTTCAACAATAGGGTTGTCACAACTATACTACTTTCAACATTTGGATTAATCTTTTTTCTCAACTCATTATGGAACACAACCAAAGACTTTAAATTGTGACACAACTAGTCTTCTTTCAGCATACTTCTCCACTCGCATCATATCATGTATTGGTACAATGTAACATAACCAAGCTTTGTTTTCAGCTCATCTAGTATATCCACATATGTCACATAACCAAGAATCTAAATTGTGACACATCTGGTTTTCTTCTAGTATACTTCTCCTCTTGCATCATATCATGTATTGCTATAAGGGGTACTTGTTCATAATATGTACAACTATATGAACTGCCTTAGCCCAATTATAGTAGGGCATAATTCTTTCATTCAACATGGCTCTTGCAACGTTGTCAATGTGTCCCCACCATCTAATGTCAAGAGTTTTGTCTTCCTTCCACATTAATTTTCAGCCATTGATTCAAAATATTTGAAACTACCAAAAAATTTAGATTTGCTATTCATTAAGTATACCCAAATCTTCCTTGAGTAATCATAAATAAAGGTCACATAAAACCTACTCCCACTCCATGATGCAAAATTTCAGCCCCCATACATGTGAATGTATGAAATCACTTGGCTTCAAACTTGTATTTCTTTCTTGTGTAAAGGATTTCTTCACCTGCTTCCCAAAGTGACAAGATTCATGCACCTTGTCTTCGTTTTCAACATTGAACCTAGGAAAACATGCAATACCTCTGTATTACATTAACTCTAGCCACTGTACATTCACATGGCCAATGCATTTATGCTTATAGAGCATCAATTTGTCTTATTTTCTCTTCAAAAAGACAAAATTTTTGCTAACTTTTCAAAACTTTTGAGAGATGTTTGTCACAAAAGTAAGAGATTTTTTGGTTAATTGCTTGTTTTATTATAAAAATTACATAAAATGTTACTTTTTATTGTTAGTAGATTTTCATTTGTTGTTCAAGTTGGGAATCTAGAATCTTTTTAGTGGTTCAAGTTGGGCTTCTAAGCTCCCAGAGTCTCCATCTAAAAGCCATGTTTTTCAAGTTGTTTCTAGAATCCCTACTTGTTAATGTGTTTACTAGTTTCATGTTGTTTTCTATCCTTTTACTAGTTCAATTTGGGCTTCTACACTACAACTTATGGGATTCTAGAATCCCCATCTAAAGGCCATGTCATTCAAGTTGGATTCTGGAGCCCCTTCTTGTTAAAATGTTTTCTCATTTCATATTGTTTAAAATTTAAAAACACATTTACCTTTGTTTCTAAGAAGCATCTTGTTTTCTCTTTTTTTTCTACTTCTTAAAGGAAATGGCCTCCCAATCTCAACATGATGCTCAGGTCCAATCTTTTATTTCTAGTGGAGGATAGGGACACTCTGGTACCTTGACACCCTATTGGTTGGTACCTCCACCACTTAGTCCTAGTTTTCAAGAGAGAAGCCTTTTTTTCAACCTTGAGGGCTCTTCCCATTGAAAAATTCTTGCTTGCTGAGCAATGCTCAAGAACAAAAGAGACTTGTCCTTCCAAGAGACAAAGTTAAAAGTCTTCTAAAACTAAGGATGTATAGAAACATGTTCTTTTTAGAGAGATTTAATTCCCTCGCTGTGCTTAGAACAAGAATGAGTGAGATGGAGTAGTAGGAAAAATAAAGTATGAACATGGTAGGTCAATTAGAATAGGT
Organism: Dipteris shenzhenensis; assembly: GCF_047967505.1. Classification (NCBI taxonomy): domain Eukaryota; kingdom Viridiplantae; phylum Streptophyta; class Polypodiopsida; order Gleicheniales; family Dipteridaceae; genus Dipteris; species Dipteris shenzhenensis. The sequence goes on along the minus strand of NC_141608.1, from coordinate 46,244,146 downwards.
CATCTTGGTGAGCAAAGATGACTCGTTAACCTACCATTCCCTTCTTATTCTCAAGGAACCTTTCCATGATGAGAACAGTTCTGATTTTTTTGTGTGTACCCTTACCTTGAATGAAGTTTATCAGATTGATTGCCTTGGTCATACTGCTTCTTGTGGCAATCTCTTTCATAATGTTTGAACTTATGATAGTAGTTGCACTAAATTTTTGACACATTGGTGGATACATTCCCTCATCCTTGGAATATTCCTCGGTTGGAATGATTTCGTCTTTGCTGATTCTAATGTTGCTGAGAATGATGTTGATGCTGATATATGATGATTGGCCCTGCCTACATGGCAGGTGATGATGTGGATGCCATGTGTCAAGGTGACATGGTTGATAAGCCTACTGATGTGGTAAGATAAGGTGCCACATGGCACGATTTTGACCAAACCAGGGCTTGTGGTGACCTTGAGGATAGGGTATCCACCACTTGTCACAAGATAAGGATATACAAAATATTTTTTAAGATTTCGGTGGATTCTATCTGCTCTATGGAGATTTGTCGACATGATTGTCACGCTGTGGGTTGTTGTGGAGTGGGTTGATGATGCAGAGCTTTGGAGGTCTGTCTGCAATTTGTTCATTGGTGAGGATGATTATGGAGCTGTAGCCTGGCTTGGAGACCCATCGGTTGGTGGAGGTCCTTTGAGACCAAGAGCTTGGGCATAGTCCGTGGAGGGCTAATGGATCTGATTTCAGCTGCCCTTACCCTGAGCACTACTACAAAAGAGTCCTTCATGAAGGCTGAGTACATTGTGGATCTTGTGAGTGGCTCTTTGCAAAGATCCGGAGATGTATGGTGCTACTGGTTGTTGGCAGACGGAGATGCCGTTTGAACCTTGTATGCCGTTGGTGCATAGGAGCCGAGAGCGTCCAATTGGAGGCCTTGTGTGTTGATGTTCCATGAAGGCTTTGGAACCTTTGCTAGATGGTGCTATCAGCTGACTTGGAACGGCTAGTTGGAGAGTCAAGGGTGGCTATTGGTGCTGCCTTTGCTGCCGTTTTGGATCTTAGGTGAGGCTTTTGTGTCACGGGAGATCCTTGTTTGCTCTAGGTACTGCTACTGTGTAGGGGCCGAGTATGAGATGTATGGATCTTCCTTGTGTATGGTCGCTCTGGCTGTTGTGAGTAGGAGATCTAAAAGAGTATGCTGTAGGGACCGAGTATGAGATGTATGGCACTGCCTTGTGTACGGTCACTCCAGTCGTTGTGAGTAGGAGGATCTTGGAGTCAGAGGAGATACACTATTTTTTCAAGAAGACTGTAGTGCATGCACTGACTATGGGTAAGGCTAGGTTGCCTCCTTAGCTGGAGTCACTGCTACTACTGTAGGTAGGTTGCTATGCTTCATTGTTGTAGGTACGCCTTAGGAGCTTTGGAGAAATTCTCTTTTTTTTGAAACTATCTCTCTCTCACCAATGGAAGTATTGAACAAATCAAAGATTGAAGGTTATCAATGAACCTTACATGAACCTTACAGAATCTTGGAGAACTCTTAGAACACTCTTCTCATAAAAAACTTGCAGAATCGAGAATGTTACAAGGAATCACTCAACTGAAGATATCTCAAGTTCTAGAGATCAGAATCACGATCTTTCTATCTCTTAACACAATGGATGGAATTTCTCTCAAAGGAAATATTTCATCATCGGAATTAAAGATGAACTCTCAATCTCTCAATCAATCACACTTTCTCATACTCTCGTATATGGATCACAGTGCCTCAACAAAAGGCAAAGATGCTCTGATACCATGACAAAATATGAAGAGGGGAGAGGAGAAGAGTGGAGATGAGGATAGAGGGCATAGCTAGAGAACACACCACAAATGACTAACTATACACTAGATTTAGTTGAAAATGTAGAATATATACAAACCCATTTAGGGTTAGGGTTAGGGCATCTAACCCTTTCCTTTATAGCACTCTATATGTGTTAGTGCTATGCACATGTAATCACATGATGTTGAGTGTGGTCTCTCAACACGTATTGCCAGTTAATGGATGATGATTTTGGTGATGAGAAGTCTTCAAGTGATTTTGAAGAAGAAGAGGACAACAAAGTTCAAGAAATAGATGACTCTAGTACCTCTAAGAGTGAAGAGAGCACACTCCTTCACCTACTTCTAAGACAAGTAGAGTCAAGAGACACAATAGAGCTTCAAGTAAGTCATAGGAACTCAATTTCCTAAGAGAAAATGAGGTGTTCCATTAGGTTAGGGGCTGGCTCCATTACCCGAGAGTAGGAACTTGAGTTCTTACAACAAATGGAAAGAAAAGGTTAATGAATATAACAAGGTAGATTCCTTACCTTGTCTCTTGCCAAATTGGTGTGATTGATCACCCATACATTGATCCCCAAACTAGTAGAAGACTCTTGAGGTTTGCAATATGCGAGAAAACAATGTACATGTTCTAAAATGAAAAATGAAAGAAAACTCTTCAGTCATGGTTTTATCTCTTCTTACTTTGGTTAACCGACAAATTGTCAAATTAAGTAAGCATGGAAAAATCAAGAGTAGAGTCTCATAAATACTGGGTTCTTAGTGGAACTCACTCCTTGATTGTGAAGAAAGAACTTAACAAAGAGCATAAACACATTGGAACATTCAAAACTGCTTTGTGTTGGGTATATGTTAGATTGATAGATGAAGAAACCAGGGTTCTTGCCCTTGATCATGATTTGGATTTAGATTTTAGATTGCAAATGAACATTTTGCAATAAATTAGGTTCTTTCATAGAGTGGGTTGAACGCCTAAAGACAAGAAATAAGGCATATGGGAATTTTTAGCTTGCTCTTTGTCACAAATGTGGTTTATAGACAAAGAAGAAAAGTGCTTGAGGTGCAAATCAAAAGCCTAGAACTAATAGCTATGACAACTTCTTTTGTCTTGCTTTTCAAGATGGTGAAGTCTGGGATTTGCAAGAAGAGATGTTTAAGCCATGGGAGGAGGTAAATTGAAAGGCTAGAAGTTCAAAAAACCTTCTCAAATTGCCAAAGGTAAAGCGGGTACAAGTGATGATGTACAAAAACCCATCCGTAAAGAAGTAAGAATTTCTCCATGGAGGTCGTTGCTAGGAATACAAGAAAAAACCTTAGTCCTCGGGGTTCTCTCACATGTGAAGGCTAAAAGTATTTCTCTTGATGAGATAGGTGCAAATTTTGAAAGGTACTTTTCTTTAATTGTTTAAGTGTTTAAATGCCTTTCTCTAGAAGAGATGGATGTAGAATTTGAAAGGTACTTTTCTTCAATGGTTTTAATTTTTAATGCATTTCAAGTTTTAAGCTTTTTGATTAACTTATTGCTACAAGTTAAAAATCATACCTACTCATGCAATGAATTATGATTGAAAAGTTGAGCTATGCAAATTGGGATGAACTAAGAAGCTTACATCTAGAAATAATTGAACCATCACAATTGGAGATATTTTTACCTTGATTCTCAAAAGAAAAGAATAATTACAAACTATTCTACTTTGTCTTTGGCACTTTGTATTGCATCATCTCTTTTGTGAGTTCAAAATCTTGCTAAATCAAATTCTAGGATCCAAAATGCCTTGTTTTGTGTGTTTTATCTTCATGTTACAGTCTATTTTCTAAGTTTAAAAATCTTTAGCTTGCATTTTTTGTCCTAGGATCCAGATTTGGTAGTGAACAGTACTCTATTTTTCAATTAATAAAGCCTAAATTCCTCTAATAATACATTTATGTTTTTTAGCAGAAATGAGTCTAACCCATGTGTTAACATCATTCACCTTGAGTTTGAGGAACATCTCTCCCATTGTTTTGACAAGAAAGAAAGAAGCACAATAGATAGAGAACATTCCTAATGTTCTTGATGATGTTGATGAGGTTTCAATGATGTGGTGTGTGCATGAGGGAAGGGTGAAATAAATGGATCATTTTGTTATGGCACGTCCTTAGACTTTGGCCATCGTAGATGCTCCTTATGGTTTTAGAGCTTCAAACTCCATCAATCCTGATGTCAAGTATGGAGTTTCTACATACAAAAAGTAATTAGGCTTTTGGTAGAGTTATGACTTGTGAGTCTTAGGCATTAGTCATAGTCAAGATCAAATAACTACATCACAAAAAACCTTTTCTAATATGAATATGGTATACTAGCTCATTTTTTGGTAAGTTTAATTCAATTGCAAGTTTTGTTCATTACTCAAAGGATTTAGCCGTCTTGCGGTTTGTTCTAAGCCTTGTTTTCTTGTGTAGGAATCATCGTTACAAAATTGATAAGATTTCATGGGCTTGTGAGTTTGCTACAATTGGTTTTCAATCTACTTTAGATTTGCAATGGATACAAATTCGGCACAAAAATAACTTGCACAAATGTTTTTGAAAGACTTGGTGTATGCAAGAAGTTTAAACACAAGAATGAAGAGTTACAAAGTACCATTAAGCCATATCAAAAGCCCCAACTTTGGAGGATGGATCTAGTTGATCTTCTTTCAATCAAGGTAGAGTGGATAATGGACCTTTTTGCACGTACAAGCATTACATTGATGTGCACATAAAAGAGGCCAAAATGTGTGAAGTAGAGTGTCACTCACTGCAAGACAAGTTCATTTAGCAAGAGGACTTCTGCCCTAAGGAATTACTTAATGAATTAGAAGAGTTTGGGATGAAAATCCTACAATTTGATCCTTAATTTCTAGAGGCATCGGGAGATCCCCAACCTCCCATTGGTAATCAAGATGTTGTAGACATTGTGGATCTTGTGGACTATGACCTTGATGCTAGAGAGAAGGAAGAAAGAGTCAAAAGCACTCCTCCAATGGAGACTCGATGAATGCAGGAAGAAGAGAATGATGCAAAGGAGGAGCTTGTGCTAGAACACCCTTACCTGCCAGAGTTCTAGATAGTTCTTTTATTGTGCTTAGAAAATATTGTACCTAGGAAAATGTTTTGTTTGAAGAGTTTTGTCATCGTGAACATTTTCAGATACCATGTAAAGCTCTTCATTTTTGTGCTTGATTTTATAGTTGGAAATACACTATAGTCCATGTGGTTTTTGTTTTCCTTCTTAAAGTAATTTTTTTTTACAAGAGTGATTGTTAATAGTGAGTGATTTATTTGCAAGAAGTGAAACTTCTTCATATTTATTTTTTACTTGCTATGGTTAGCACATTAAGGTCAATGGTTCTAAGAAGATTGCATGTTTTTTAGTTGTATACGGATTTTACTGTGTAAAAATTAACACCATGATTTGTTTTCTTGTGTAACTAAAAAGTTGTTGTCTTTACGTTTCTCTATAGTGCCACATGTAGTATTAAATTTTTCCTTTTTCTTGATTTTATCTAATAGAAACTTGTGACATTTAAGTTATATTCTCGAAATGTAATATGAAACTTTAAAAAATAGAGAGATGATTATACCTTGAGCTTATATGTTTCAAAAACTAGCCACTTCTCAAAATCTTAAGCAAATGTGAATGGACTTTTGCAAATGTGCACTCATGAATGCATAGTGTTTATGACTTGCTATTCATTTGTTTTCTCTCCTGTGGCACATCTATTTTTTTGGCAAGGCAATTTTAAACTTGGTCATCTCTATTTTTGCTTCTATGATTTTGTTATGCTTCTCCAATTTGAATCTTTTAATATTTTGTGCTTCTCTACCATTTTTAATTTTCTCTTACTCTCTTTCATATAGCCCACTCTGACATGATTATTTTATAAGTAAGCCACCAAAAATTTGGCTTGCCTTGCACAAAGACCTCCAATACCATGTTAGTAAAGCAAAGAGGAGGGAGAGGAGGATGTTGCAACAAGTACACAAGAGCGCAATGTGATCACCTACAATGTACATTCTATTCCAAAGAAAAAGATTATATTCTATGGTTGATCCCCTTAATATCCACATGTATGCGACTTTACCCATATACTAACCTATGCAAAACCAATTACATACATGAAGCCACCTTGATTGATTATTCTAATAGATACATATCAACTCCACTCTTAGGTTTTTTGAAAGATAGATGAAACCAACTATATTATGCTTAACCATTTCCACCTGTCGCCTATGTACTATATTTTGCTTGGATGGTTCACTATTATAAAGCCTCTGTATCACATGTGTTCATGGCCTAATTTAGAAGTTCCTTATCTGTGAATATTTCATGAATAAAGCAAACCCTTTTTTTAATCAATCTTTGAAGATCCCCTTTAAGTGATACCTTTTTGTATGTAGAAAATGTTCAAAAATAAGATTTTAAAAATTCCTTTTGTTGAACCCACTTGCTACACCTCCGACTTTGGTTGTGGCTCTTTTAGGCTCAGCAGAGCATGGGGCTTGAGAATTGCCTGATGTAGAGGGGGGTAGCACCTCCACTCCCTCAGTACAAACAGGCTTAGTTATATAGAAGTCGCTTGATGACACTTCATGTCTCACCCGAGGTACCGTTTGTTGATGGTATATCTACCACTATTGTTATGCATTGGTATATTGTTTGTATCTCGAGCTCTACAGAGTCATATATGCACTACTGCTTATGCATTGCTCATTTTGCAACGTTGGTTATGTGTTACTCATTTTGCAATGTTAGTTATGTGGTATTTGTTTTGCAATGCTATTTGTACAGTACGTACTTTTGTGATTGGACTATATGCCAATGTTATCGTTTCTTTCGTTCATGTACTGCAGTTCTTGAGGGCAAAACGATGTCATTTCGCTAGGTTCAAGAGGAGGGTATGTCACGGGGACATGAATTTTCTAGACCTATGAATACCTTTGGCCTCTCATTGATTAGAATTTTGATCCAAAGTATTAATTTCATGGGCCTAGGAAAGGAGCTGAAGGGAAAGAGAGGGGTTTAAAACACGCTCTTAAAAATAGCTCCATGGGCCACATTGCCCAAGTTGGCTTCAAAAGAAAGTACCAAAGTAGAAATTCACTTTGAATCAGGTTTCTAAACCACAAGAAGATGGGGAGAGGCAAACCACAAGATGATGGGGAGAGGCAAGTCATAGGCAAGTCATAGGCAAGGCTGTTCTAACAAATCGCCTTGCTGATTTTTGACTACCTGAGGAGTCTGTTCACTATTTGAGAGATGGCAGGGCAAAACAAATTTGCCTACAACCAAGGAGGCTCCAAAATAATTCACTTTTAGCTATGATTGCTCTTGATCAGAAACTAGATACCTAATTGGCCCCAAACCTTGATGCCCCTTTTGAAATTTTTTTATTTGGTAGCTAAAATTATAGCAAGGCTAAATGCCCTTGCGCCTGTCCAAACACAGCCCAACCAAATCCTCAAAACTGGCAAACACAAGCAACGTGATACTTAGCCAATTATTGGCTCAAAAAGGCATCCAAATCTAGTGCATATTCCATACCTAATGGCATTCTAACTCTAGCTTCAGCGTGGGGAAGCTATGAACCGTCAAAGTCATGGGGGCTCAGAGATGAGATCTCAACTGCTAGATCAAGTCTCCCTAAATCATGGAAAATGGTGGGTTGGGTGATGTGTCAAAAGCTTACCTACCCACCCATCACATCACATCATACCAAAGCACTTTCCTAAATGCTAAAGTGTCAAAATCTTCCTGATTTAACTGACTGTAACTAGGCCTACAAGACACATATCAAGGAATGAGTGGCACCAATGGATAGCCCATAGAATGACCTATAACCCCCCTGCATGGTATGGGCTAAAGTTTCCTGGACATGGCTCAGGATACCTGAATATCTAATGTCATGGTTGCACATGTTCATCTTGTACATCAACCTTTTAATTGTTGCTGATGTGTTAACTCCTCACCTCATGACTTTGACGACCGGGAGAAGCCACGGGTTGGCCTGTCCCTTATATGAAAGTGACTAGCCGCTTCACCGCTAGGCATGTTCATATGAGTCTCTCCCTACCCCATGAGATCCTAATGATGGGGAATCAAAAATACCGGACAAGATTCATTGTATATAGTTTGCATGAACACTGAATCAAAATCATGCCTCTACTCTAGTGCTCTTGGCCTTTTGATCCTGTTGTGCTTGAGCTTCCATGTCTTCATCTATTTGCTCATGGCTTTCCTTTGTTAGCACTCGCTCTCCTAGAGACAATGCCTTAGGATTGAGTTGAGTGAGGGTTTTGTGATTATTCTTAGATTTTAAGTAAGTTTTATTAAGAATTTCCAAAATTCTTAACCTCTATGTTTGCGCTAATGGCATTTTCTTCAACTTCTTGAGCTTCTGAGGTACTTGGCTATGGTGAAGAAGAAGGAAACCCCCTCTGCTGTTGCTTCCTCCACCGCTAAGCCCTCCTCCAAGACCAGCATTGTCCCCCCAAAAAGCTCTCCATCTGTGCCTTCCTCGGTGGCCTCGACAACAAAAGTGATGCCCCCGGTAAACCCAAGACGACGATCTCAACGATTGGGAAGAGGATGTTGCCAGAAGGGGTAGCGGTAAGATCGATCTCAGTGTCACAAATCGGGATGTGAAGAAGAAGGAGCACCGTGCAGCACAAGTCGCGGAGTTTGCCAAGTAGGAGGCCCTCAAAGATGACGGAAGTGCCTTCTCTGTCATCATCGGCACTAAAGCTTCTGTCATGGCACAAGATCCCTGTCCCAAAGAAGCTCCTCAAGCCCCTGGCATGGCGCAAGATCCTTGTCCTGAAGAACATCGATATCTTGTTGGTAGAGCAGGAAGTCGTGGGGGATAACAGGACTGGTGGTTGCTGCCAGTGAGGAACTTGTTATAACACTAGTAGCTTTGCATTTGGCCCGCAGTTGTTGAGCTCATCCAGCAAGAATTCTATAGCTATGTGGACGGAGATTGAAGAATGCGAACTTGATATCAGCCTGTAGAGTACTCTCCCCTATGTTGATGAGGAATCTTTTGCTATTGCACCAAGGCATTGTCTTTGTAAATGGCATCCCGAATTTTCATTGCAGATGGACCTGTGTAGCCAGAGTAGCTCTCCCGATCGTTAGGAAGGATGTGTTCATTATCCATCTCATCTCGCTGGGCCTATGTAACTCGAATAGATCTACAGATGGGCCTGTGTAGCCCAAATAGCTCTCGCAGATTATCAAAAGAGTGATGTAAAGGATCTGTTGTCATCGTCGGTCGTTCGTGGATTATGCCTCCTCATCCATATTCTAATGAAGACCTTCTGATCAAGAACCACAGGGTGGTCCAAACACACTAAAACATTAGGCGAAAGGCAAGGTGTTTGGCGATTCAACTTGAGCATCTTACATTCAACGAAGAAGGCTTTTAGGTCCAATGATTGGAGAGCATGTCTTCTGATGTAGCAAACGCGATGGATCTTCTCAGGCTGGTAGCCCTGTCTCTACTCCTTAAGCTCCGGATCTTGTGGTTGAATCGCAAAGAGAAGGTATGGAACAGGACTCCCCGTCTCCTACAGATATGTTGTTATCAACCAATGCAGCTTATCCTGTGGGGGGATCTCCCCTTAGTAGCGAATTGTTTGATGGGAACTTGCCTAAAACTGCAGAGTTATCAAGCAAGAAAGAGATTCCAACATCCAAAATGGATACAAATCTCGATCCTATATCGGAAGAGGATGCCCACTACACGAAATTGAAGACAATTGCAGTTGAGGATGTCCTCCTCATGGAATGTGAGTTCAAAGAAGCCAGCAGAAATACTGCCCTCCCAATTTGTCATCCAATGAGTGATCCTCCAGCTAAAGTGGTAGATCAAGCCAGTCGACTAGCTTATAGCTGCAGATGACCTAAAATCGCTCGAAGGCTTTGTTCTTCCTTCTAAGCTGCAAAATGAAAATCTGAGCATTCCCTTGGTACAAATGCCCAACACCGATATGATAGATCCCCTTATCATGGTAGCATACCAGAACAGGTGGAAATGAACGAGCTTGTCTCCATAGCTGGGGAAATTCAATGATGACATTCCTGGTCCAGGGCCCAGATCTGGCCCAAAACTGCCCCCAAACCCTGTGCCTCTTTGCTGCACCAATTCCTCCTCCTGTCAGAGCCTTTTCCAGCCTCTGGATTTGCTCCAACAGCTCCACACATGCTGATGTGTGCCTCCGTACAGTTGCTGTCTGACACATCCCCAATCGCTCCTGAGATCCGGACCTGCAAACAGAGACAGATAGCCATAGAACCGATGAAGAACTAGCAGGCTGCTCACCACCCAACCATGACATCTATGAGAATGGACGTCTAATCAAGATATGTCCCCTCCGAGCCAGGAGTTGAACTGCTAGCACACCATCCATCTGCTAGCACATCATCCATCCGGTCAACCACCTGGCTTCCCATACCCACCAGGTGGTGCCCTCAGGGGCCTTAGACTCATATGAACCTAGGGCAAGACTAGATAGCAGGTGCACATCCGCACTCAATCCAGGATCAGACCCGCAATAGAGAACTGGCTTGCTCCCACTCACGATACATCTGAGGCCCTGAACCCCTTATATAGCCTCAAGCCCGAAAGAAGTGCTAAAAATAGCAAAAACTCTAATAGGTCAGTGCCCCTGCAACTTAGCTCGAGAATGACTTGTATCTAAACCTAAGCCTCCCAGTCTCGTGATTGACACATGTTAGATATGATCCATGCACGAGACATACTACCTCACCTCTAAGAACTCACTCCTGAGTTCAAAAGAGAGTCTGAAAATCCTCTTTGAAGGGTAGTCAATGTCTCCCACGTAGCATCCTCCGCGACACGATCCTTTCACTTGATTTTGTAATGCGTCAAACTTCTATATCTAATTTGTCGTTCACGGAAACCAAGGATTCTTTCAGATTCATGTGGTACAAAGGTTAAATCTTCAACCTCTAGGAGTAACAAGTTGATCATCAACACCCAATACTTCTTTAAGTCTATTGACATGAAAAACAGGGTGTACTCTCACGTGAGGAGGCAATTCTAGTTCATATGCAACTAGTCCAATCCGTCGCTTAATCCTAAATGGACCACAATATCTGGGGGATAACTTTGGAACCTTTCCCACTGAAAATTCTCAAGGAGAATGATGTCTATTAGCATAAAATCTATCTCGATCTTGGGCATTTCTAATAGACACTTTGGCAAACTGCAACATCTCCTGCATGTGTTGCAAGAATGTCTTTATGTCATCATTCTTAATCCCTTAGTATCCAACCATGATTCTCCGAGACCTAGGTTGAAACCCGTACGTAAGCGTAAAAGGACTAAAACCAGCACTGGAATGCTTAGCACTATCATAAGCAAATTCGATTGTGGGTAAATATTCTTCCCATGAAGAGTGTCTCTTGGAAACATATGCATGAAGCATATCGTCCAGTAGGTGATTTACTTTTCCTGTATAAACTCCTTTAATCATGAACCCGCCTTTGAGGTTCTACACTCCGGGCACCAACATTTTCCAACTATCCCTGTCATCATGATGGGTGAACATGCTGAAGTACTCGAGGCACTATGCTCACAGGGTCTGTTTCACTCCTTACTAGCTAGAGCAGAAAAGCATGCATAGTTCTATGCTAGGGATGATTTGGTGGCGGGATGCCATTTTTACCTAGCATAAGCCTATGATAGAGCACTCTCCGATCTTAAGGCAAGTAATTACTTCATGGCGATTGAAATTGTGTGATGCTCAATGTCTTGGGTGATTGTAAAATGAGAGGTGATGCTTTGTTAGGATTCAATATATGGTTGCATTTGTTTCCTTTGATTGATGATGGCATTCCGATTCAGCAAAGTCCTAGACCATCAAAACAACTCAATAATGGAGGACTATGACGTGGGGGAATTTGTGGGATAGCATGGGGAAGATTCACAACCGATACCGGTTGCATAGGGAGAGGCAATTCATGAATGTGAGGATTAGTAGACTTAAGTTGGATTGGTCACAAGTGCGCTATATAGGTGGCTCTAGGATTTGAAAGGTTGGATTAATACTAGCATCCAAATCCAGTGCATAATCCATGGCCAATGGTTCCAAAAGTCCCATCAACACGTACAAGACAGAACACCCTCTCCTTGGATATCCAAGCATCAATCCCTCAGATGCACAAGGTTTGCACACAGCTTGAAGCTATTACTAGCAGCCTGTTTCAGCCACACAGCTCTCAGAGGTTGTCAATAGTGTCAAACCTTCGTTGCCCTCTTGGAAATCCATAGAAAAGAAGGCAACTCATTGCCTTATAGAGAATTCTGGAAGCAACTCTCTGCTGTCTGGAGCTGGTGCGCAACACTAGGCCCAACAATTAGCCCTTGATGAAAACAAATCAATCTGGAGGTTCCTAGCAGGCATTCGAGTCAATCTAGTTGCTCTAGTTTGAAGGTAAATTCAGCTCCCTAGTTGAAGGCGAATTCACTTGGCAGCTCCCTGGTTGATGACGATTAAATTATGGAGGCTTTTGGCAAAAGGTGATTTAGTTTTGTAGCTTTTGGCAGCCTTTACAGCTCCCAGTTGATGTCAATTCAAATCTGGAGGCTCCTGGCAAAAGGTGAATTCTCTTTGGAGACTCCTTGGTTGGCCATGGCGCTCAAAATGAGTGAGTGCTCTATGCATGAGACTAGTGAGGTGGAAATTCCTCCTACATGCTTATTTTTCTAGGAAGTTCATAAGGCAGCAAAGATCCAATCGTCATCTTTGGGACCCATGTTGAAATCAATTGGATCTACCTATATGTGCAAAAATGTACATTTGAAAGTGAGTGCTAGAGATGTAATATAATGCTACATTTGAGAATCTTAAAGCTTCCTTTTTGTCATCTAAGGCTTGCATGTTGATGTGGTAGCCTTTCAATTCGATTCTATTGATTTTCAAGGTAAAATGGACTCCATCAAGTGTCTCTAGTAGCATAGATTGCGTTCATCCTTTTTACTATGTAAGGCCCTTGACCTACTAGGTATTTGAGCTTGACCTTATGGATTTTGGCATTGTAAAGTAGACCTAGGTCACCTTCTTTGATATCCTTGTCAAACCATTCCTTTCTTCTTCATTTTCTGTTGTCATGGCATGGTAGGCCACTAACCATGATTCTATATGCTTCTCCAATTGATAGAGACTTTCTTAAATGGACTAATGATCTCCCATGTATTCCTGCATGGCTATGCATAGGGTCACTAATTGAAAGGTGTAAATCGTGTACTGACCTTAAGAATGATGATATGCCCATAAGGCCGAATTTAACATCTTTGCCTAATCAAATTGCTTTGGTTTCACTATCTTGGTGAGGAAAATGCAAATTTTTTGTGTGGACTCTACTTGTCCATTACCTTGGGGATAGTAGGCTGTGATTTCTCTATGGATAGCCACAGAGCGAGTCAAAGTTCATTGATTACCTCATTGATGAAATGTGTGCCTCTATCGGACATAATTTTAATGGGGCATCTATTTCATGTAATCACATTTTCATACAAGAACTTTTTTGTGCTTTTGGCATCTGCTTTTCTTATTGGTTTAGCTTCATCCCACTTGGTGAAGTAGTTCATGGCCACAATGGTGTAGCGTGCCTGTGTTTGCTTTGCAACTAGATGTATGGGTCCTACAAAATCAATGCCCAACTTTTCCAATGGTTTTCATGCAACCTATTTTTAAGGGGTTGAATTATTTGTGTTGAATATTAATTGTTCTTTGGAATATATCATATCTCTTGACATAGTCATTGGCATCTATCCAAAGTATTGGCCACCAATTTCTTGTCAAAAGGAATTTTCTTGCTGTTGCTTCACATACAAAGTGACCTCCTGCTATGCCTTCATGGGCCTCTCTAATGATTGGCATGATTTCGTGGGATATAACACATCTTCTTAATATTTGATCTCTTCCCATCTTGTACAACTGACAAGCTATCAATTGGTAGGGGGAAGCTTTTAGGATCAACTTTCTAACATTTGCTAGTTTCAATTCAAAGGGTGGTTTTCCTATCATAAAATACCTAATTATATTTGTACACCAATTAGGGATAGCAATGATTTGAAATAATGTTGCATCTAGAAAGTCATCTTCTATTCCACCTGGCTCTTCTCCTATCATCAAGTGTGACTTGTGATCTACAATGTGTCTGAGCTCCTTTTCTCAACACTATTTTGAATTTAAATTATTGTAGGAGCAGAAGCCACCTAGTTATCAGTTATCAGACTTGTTTGATCGAGAAACTCAGCTTCTACTCCTTTTGGCTTTCTCCTGTTATCAAGTGTGACATATGATTTGCAATGTGATGCTAAGCTCCGTTTCTCACCACTATTTTGAAGTTAAATTCTTATTGGACTAGTTTTATATAATTTATTAACAACATACAACAAGACTTGATGATCAATGTAAAATACTAAGTCAATGGCCAATAGATAATGTCAAAATTTCTTAATACTATAGCCTATTTCTAGGGCTTCCCTTTATATGCTGCATGGCCCATGAATACTTGGACATCCTTAGCAATTTGTGGAGGGGGAAGTATCTTGATTTTATCCATGTCGGTAGCAATCCCATGTCTAGAGACTATGTGCCCCAAGGCTACTCCGTGTGTGACCAAGAATTGTCATTCTAAGTGATTCAAGGAGATGCCATACTCTTTGCATTTTTTAGTACATATTTAGTAAACTTCAAGTGATCTATTCTACCTAGATGAATGCACAAGTCATCTAGGAAGACTTATAGAAATTTGTTGAGATTTTTTTTGAAAAGGCGGTTTACATGACCCTTCAAAAAGCAGCTGTTGTGTAATCCAAATGGAATGACTGCACTAAAAAATACCTCATTCTATGGCAAGTTCTATCTTTGATTGATCTTTAGGAGCAATCTGTACTTGACTTACTTGTTGAACCCATCCAAGAAGCATTGATTTCTAGACTGTTGGTTGTGTCATCTCTCATCTAGGTTGGACATTGGATAAATTTAGTGGGTTGTGAGAGAGAAACATGTTGTGTGGTATAGCTTTTCAAGAATGTGCTTAAGAAAGCGATTTGGCTTGTTGGACAATTCCCAACTGTCCAAATCACTTTCTTAAGCACATTTGTGCATATCAACTTGTTACAGGTTTTGTCTTGCTCTTCTTTCTCTACAGGGCCAATAGGGACTACTTCTCTAATGAAGCCTTGGTTGTAGGTTGGAAGAATATCATGGCAAGGACAAAGCAGACAGCCAAAGTGGTTGGTAAGCGGCCTCCTAAAGCTCAAGCTGCCACTGCCCTTGTTGCTAGTGCCAATGTCAGAGGATCTCATAAGAGGAAAGGAAAGTCCGTGCATATTCTCAAACAAGCAAAGAAGAGGAGATTTTCTCAAAAGGTGTTAGTGCTTAGGGAGAAAAGGAAGGCACAAAAGGCCATGGGATATGCAATACCAAAGGATCCCTTTCAAAGGCTTGTGAGGGAGATCTGTAATGACAATCAAGTAGGTTATAGATGGCATAGGTCTGCATTGTTGGCCCTCTAAGAGGCAGCTGAGGATTGGATGTTAGAATTCTTCTAGGGTTGCATGATTGTCACCTGCACATAGTCATAGGGTCACCTTGATGGTGAAAGATATTGAGACATTTAAGAGAGTTCGTTATAGATACAACAAACTCCTTCGTCCTTGCAATTGTGTGGACCTCAAAATGAGAGATATCTTATTTGTGCCACCAGCAAGGAAACCAAAGGATGAAGGTATAAATATAGTGGAGGTAACACACAGCAAGGATACAAGGGGCAAGGCTGCTTATGATGAGGCCATCATAGAGTAGAGGGATGCTACCAATAGGCACTTCATCCAAGAGACTACCCTAAGGGACCTTAGAAATAATCAAAGGATAATGCAGTTGGGATCAAATATTATCCTCACGTTTCAAGATGCCACTTTCGTGAGAGATGTAACACTGACCCAAGATTGTTTGCAAGTTTTGATGTCACGAGGAGAGTGGGTGACTCATACAATTATTTTTTCTATTCTAAGGTAATTGATCTGCATGCTTAGGTGATGAAAATGGTTGAGTTTCTTTATTAATTGATGATATGGATTGATTTTCTTATACAATGCATTGATAACAATATTTTTACCAGCACGTGCTTAATAGAAAACAACTCATAAAGTGTCTTTGAGAGAAAACTAGAGAATGGCCATTTCACCTTAACAATAGGCAAAAGACAATAATGGGTGATAAATTACTTACCTGGGTTTGTGTCTCTTGATGACATATAGGTCTAGGTGATGGTTCAGGATAGAGCTAGAGCTAGTGAGGTTGGAGATGGAGTTGGTGAGGTTGGAGTTGGAGCTGCAGTGGGTGATGGAGTTGGTGAGGTTGGAGCTAGAGCTGGAGCTACAGTGGGTCTGTGTGATGGAGATGGTGAGCTGTGATGTTGGAGGCAACTAAAACTAGAGATAGAGATGAAAAGAGAAGGGTAACTCTACTTAGTGGCAGTTTGGTCTCAAAATCTATGCAAGCTATAATTATCAATTAAATGCACGTGTACCTAGAAGACCGTTTTCTACATGTGTGGTTGACATGACTAATGTGACTTGCATTGATAACTATGCCATCTCCTCTTATCTACACATTTTTTCATCTCTCCAATAGTTTTGATCTTCTTTTCTTTTCTCTAACACCACATCCTTATCTGCATCTAGACAACATCATCACTACCATCATCCCCCCCCTTCTTGCACCTATGCAAAAGCCACAGACAAGTCACCAAGGCTAGCCATGGACAAAAGAAATCCAGGTATTCATATATCCCACTTTGGAATCTTCTATATTTGTGGGCAGTATTGTTTTCTTAATATGTGATTGTCTAGAGCTCACTTTTCCTTAGATCCTAGTCCTTGTTCCATAGAGGACAGGAGTGTTTCCCAGAAAATGTGATTTGAGGCCCTCTTAGCAAAAAAACACCCCATAACACGTTTATGGTCAAAACATGCTATGTGTGCCATGATTTGCTAAAAAACGTGATTTGGAGCAATAGTCTTGAAAACATTGGAAAATCACATTTTTGAGCAAATTGGTGTGCAAGAGTGTGTAGAATGCATAGAGAAAGACCAGTTTGCAGAAAGTACTAACCTTATTAGTATGTAGATAACATGAGCTTGATGGGTTGAGTAGAGTTGTAGTGGGTTTGGGTGATGGAGCTTGAGCTATAGTGGGTCAGTGTGATAGAGCTGGTGAGGTTGTGTGTGACAGTTTGATGGGTGTCAACTTGATGGGTTGAGCTAGAGCTGTAGTGGGTCTGGGTGATGGATCTTGAGCTATAGTGGGTCAGTGTGATAGAGTTGGTGAGGTTTTGGGTGACAGTTTGATGAGTGTCAGCTTGATGGGTTGAGCTAGAGCTGTAGTGGGTCTGGGTGATGGAGCTGAGCTATATTGGGTTAGTGTGATAGAGTTGGTGAGGTTGGATAGCACAAGCCTGTAGGGAGGAAGATGAAATTTAAGATGGATATGACAAGGGGGATGATTAAGTCTAGAGGCTTGGTCTAAAAATAGGTGCAAGAAATCACTATAATATTAACTGCGTAGTGCCTTGAAGATCGTTTTTGGCATGTGTGGCTGACAAGTGTGACTTGCATAGATATCTGTGCCATCTCCTCTTATCTTCACTTTTCTCCATCCATTCAATAGTTTTGATCTTCATCTTGTCCTACACCAGAGCCTCATCTTCTTTCTCATCTTCATCTGGACAACACTTTAGCCTTGGCTTGTCTCCCAACATCATCCTCGCCTATCTACAATTGTGCAAAAGCCATGGGGAGAAAGGATACAAGTACTTAAATACACCACAATCTTAATCTACCTTCCCAAGTGTTTTCTTGATCTATCCAATTCCACTACATCAAATCTTAAATATTTGCTTCATCTTTTGCATGATCTAAGACCATTTTCTTTAAGATTTACTTGAATTTGTCTGGACCTGATGTTTTATATGGAAACTGGAGAGTGATACTTTGTGGCCAAGGTGTTTTCTTGAAAATGCAATTTGAGCATATATAGTTGAGGAACACTCCATATTGTATTTATGAGAAAATTCTATTTCTATTGCACCTCAACAAGAAACTCCTTGTGCTGTGGCAAAGGAGACTACAAATCCATCTCCTTATTGAACATCTCATGGTATTTGTGATACTACATTTAATATTCACACTTTTGTAAAAATTTCAAGAGCTACAATTGGGATGACTTCTTTTCCTCCTTCTCCTTTCCCTTAGCAACTACCTGTCTACCTCTTTCTGAACCCTTCTCATTGGGCTTTCTTCTCTTGACTGCATCATAAAATTTAAATTTAAGTCCTGCACATGTAGCTAAATGAAAAAGAAGCACTCAAGAATAAATTCTCACCACGAAATTCCTCCTCCCTTATAGCATAAGCTAACAGGTCGATGGTCTTCCTGAATGGTCTCGCTGCATCTCCGTCTTGAAAATGTGATTTGAGTGTATATAGCTAAGGAACACCCCATATCACATTTATACACAAATTTTGTTTCTATTTAGCAAGACCATTCAGGAAGACCATTGACCAGTCAGCTTATGTTGTAAGGGAAGTGGAATCTCCTAGTGAGGATTTCTTTTTGAGTGCTTCTGTTTCATTTAGCTACATGTGCAGGACTCAAATTTAATTTTGTATGATGCAGTCAAGAGAAGAAAGCCCAATGAGAAGGATTCAGACAAAGTGGACAGGAAGTTGCTAAGGGAAAGGAGAAGGAGGAAAAGAAGTCACCCCAACTGCAGCTCTTTGAATTTTTACAAATGTCTGAATGTCAAATGCAGTATCACAAATACCGTGAGATGTTCAATAAGGAGATGGATTTGCAGTCTCTTCTAGCACAGCACAAGGATTTTCTTGGATAGGTGTATGAGTCCTTCAACAAGCTGACAGTTGAAGGATCTAAATTTGTCAACAATGAGACCTTTGCACATATCAAGGACATTGCCGGAAATGACAGGATTAGGTATCAAATGCACAAGCTCTTTGATAGTTTTGAAGACTGCCACCAGGGAATCTGCACTATACACAAGGGAAATTGCAGGATACTTGAAGAGTCACTTGCATTTGCCATGTATGTACACTATGCTGATGGGTTAGTTGAGGACACAAAGGATAGTGATGAGGAAGAGGAAGCAGAAGATAAGTTGGATCTACCAGATGCGAAAGAGAAGATTGACCGAAAAGAGGAGGAGCTTGCAATTGCAGCATTGGATCTAGTGGCCTTAAAAAATGAGACACTAAGAGACATTGTCCCAGTGGATGACATTGAGGCTGAAAGCTCCGACCTCACTGTGCCCATTCTTCCTTCTTTCAATATTGAGGGAAAAGAGTATGTCCTGTTGTATGATAATAGTGCCTTTTCAATTTGAGAGAGGATTATGCAATTGCCCTTATTGCAAAATCTTTTAGGGTCAACAAGGAAGTAAGGATTGATGACGATCCTTTGTTAGAGCTAGAGGACAAATTCAATCCTTCAGAAGAATTGTCCATCTGTTTTGAAAAATCCAAAATGTATGAAGATGTGGATGAGACAATCTTCTAGGAAACATAAGCACGAATGAACCTCACAGCAAGTTTGGATATCAGTCAAAGCTCCGAGGGATGATGTGTTATAGAAAGATGAGAATATTGAGGTAAAGCACCTACCTTTCTTGAATTTGGAGTTTAGATATGCAAGGACTATTTTTAATCTGAGTGTGTATGGCAGTTGTTTGTTGAAGATGACACATTCCTCATGAGGGCAGCTAGAAGTAGAATTCTAGGGCTTGGTAAACTATCAAGCCTTTCTCATTATATCAAAGACCTATCTATTGCAAATATATTGATTTTTAGCAAATTGCTTAGCAATGATGGAATTGCTATTACTTATCTTTTCAAGTTTTTTTCAAACATTTTGGGTGGTCATCCTATATCGTTGTCATCCTATATCATGGCAAATAGATCAAATCATTTTGATAGAGAAGCAATCTGCTTTAATTATTTTTGGGTGCTATGATGTCTCTCCTTGGAGGGTTATGGAAAGCATAAGCTCATAAGGAATCGAGATCCTTCTTTAGTGGCCCTTCCTATCAAAATAGATGAAGAGAAAACTATGACAACAACAACTCTTGCACAAGATGAGAAGAGTTCGGTTGCTCCTTAGCTCAAGAAAAAAAATTCTCCAATCAAAGTCACAAGAAGGATTACAAGCAAAGTTGGCAAACCATTGGAAGGATAGCCTCTATGGCATTGTATATTTTACAAGATGGAAGTAGAGTTGAATTGTGTGAACACTGTCATTTTAGAATGTCTTAGTTATGTTTATGTGTATTCGTGACAAAAACAATGTACATTTTGAAATAGAAATATATGTACTACATTTAAAATATTTCAATGGTTGCATACAATGACTTCTTATGAATGAAAGATGCAAGTCATTGTTCATTGCAAAAAAAAAAAGTTACATTAAATGACACCTATTGATGAACAAGATTGAACACTAAGCTTCTATCTACCCATTTGTGGTTTATCTTTGAGTGCCTCCACTGAACATGTCTTTATGCTACATTTGAGTTCTCCAAAATCTACCTCCTTCTTTCCTTTTGATCCAATCTGAAAGCTAGCTTAACTTGTGATGTATTGACTTTGTTCTTGGCTTGAATCCTTTGTAGTATTCCTCAATAGAACCATTGAAAGACTTCTTTTAAACTATTGACTTTCTGTTTTCCTCCAAAATGTTGTCTGTCTAAAGAATGCATTTTGTGCCATGTAGTGTGATTTCTCAATTCCCTACTATGTGGACCAAATTGTAGGGCATCCGTATTTTTTTATAAAGAAAGGAAGGTGATTGTAGATTATGTGTTGTTTTGATACATAGGCAAGTGGGCATTAGAATATATAAAACTAATATGTACAAAAACATGCACAAAAACAAGATATTGTTCTTACCATGTAATAAGTGATGTGACATGTTGTCCAAGCCTCTTTCATTGCCTCTCCAAAACTCTTTACCACTTCTTCAAATTCTTGTTGATCAGTTTTGCTAAAGGTAGCTTGGTGAGTGGTCACAAAAAACCAAAAGCTTATCGAAGCATTTCCACACTTCTGCCTTGAAATCTCTTGCCAATCCATCTTTCTGATGATCTTTGACACCATTGTGTAATTTCTCCCAAGTTATTCTTTATCCTTGATATATATGTTGTTTGACTGCCATTTATTTTCCTTTTCTCTGGATGAGACAAAAATCTTCTAGCCTTTACTTCACCAATAGATGGCTTGATAGGGACATCTTTTCCATTTGTAGATTTTTTAAGATCCTTTGTAATATGTACGTCTCCTCCATCGATAGCAACTTTCGATAGCACTAGTTCTAATGATTTTAGTGCCTCTTTTCTTCTGCTCTCAGGGCAAAGTTTCCATGCAAATCCAATATATACAAAAACTAGTTTCTCAATGATCCTACATAATGTACAAATGTGAACATTGCATAATGGGATCTCAAGAATTGCTTTAAAATTTTTATCTACTTTATCTCTGTTGGGTGCTCTTTTCCACCATTTAGAATCTAAGACATGCGCTGGTTCATTACAGTACAAGCGGGGAGACTTTGAGTTGCCCCCTTTGCTTATATTGAATATACACTTCAGTGTCTTTAGGTTATCTACCATATGCCATTCAATTTGAAAATCACCCTTCCCTGGAACATGAAGATGACATCCTTGGACTTGACTCTTTATAATTGATGGTATATCTGTTTGTTGAAATACCCAATAAAGTATTGCATGGTCCTCAGTCTTCTCCTATAATTTAAAACCACAGGTTTGCAAGAGATATGATATAATATTTATAACATTTTAAGCAAAGACTAATTTGGAAGGTGATAGTTTACATACCTCAAATGAGCCCAACCACCATATGTTCTTTTTTTATTGGACATTGAAGTACTTTGATCTAGACTTTGTGATCGATTGCTCAAAAGCTTGATTCATCAAAGTGATAGAAACTCTCTCTATATTTTTTTCCTTGACAATTACACACTCATCGAGCTCGAGATCGAGCTTCACAACAAACTTCAAAACTCCTTTACATTCTTCAAATGTGATACTATAGAGCTCAACCATTAGTCTCTACAATTGCTCAAGATCTACAAAAATATTCTTCCAAGCATTATTTGTTGTGGTTCCCTTTTCCACTTTTGATATGAAAGTATTGTCCAATAAACTTATCAAGTTCTTGGTTGAGATAACCTTATTCCTTCCACACTTGTGCTGGTGTTGGTAACACACGTTTTATCCATTGATCTTTGAATGTTGATGACAAATATTGAAGCATATCCGTTTCTGCTCACTCCACTCACATCAAGAGCCTCTTGAATTTTCGTGACATCAGCTTTACTTTCCGACACAAAGTCTTCAAGAACTTCACGTTTTACCTTCATAAACTTTTTTTCCTCCATCATGTTCTTTGCAACAACAATGGAGACTAAACCCTTCATTTTTTTGATGGGAATTAAATAAGGATCAACATTTTCTTTTGGAGGTCTCAAAATTTCCCTGTAACAAGTACACTTCGCAATATCATAGATTTGCTTGCAAGACAGACACGCATATACAAATACAATGGCTAAATAAGATGTGCTCTTACCTTGCTTTTTGTACTATGTGCTTACATCCTCAAGTGTGCCAACTTTCAACTCTGCAATGTTTTGAATTCTCTTGCTTCATTGTCTATCTCCAAGAACCATTCTCTTTATTCTTGCTCTTCGTAGCTCATTCTTTGTCTTTGAGTGCTTTTCGATTTCCCTTTGTAGTTTCTCTTTCAAGCTTAAATTTATCAACATTTCTTGGACCTTCTCCATTCTTTCTCGGACATTCAATGTCTTGTACATTTTTGCAATTGGATGTTGAGTCTAAATGTATCCATATGTTCCATTGTTCTCATCACCCACAAATTTCAATACTGTTGTCGGATTAGAAAATGGAGGGCTCGAATTTCCCAATGGACATTTTGGGTAAATATGTCCATCACACCATAAGTCAATATGCTAGGAGCCTGCTCTTCTCATGTTTTCCTTTTGCCTAGCATTGACAAGCGGAACCTTTCCTCTTTTCTGTAGTGGTGCATATTGTTCTTTTAAATCAATGTGCAAATGGTGTATGATTGCACGCAGCCATTTCATGAGAATTAGTTCTTCATCTCATCTGCTTTTTATAAAACTCATCGTTAATCTTTCACTGTAATCATTCAAATATATGAAAAAAAATAGATTAGTAATGGGTTCTTCATGGGAGGCCACCGGAACGTCATCAAAAGAGATCTGGAATCTATATGGAGAGTTTAATGCAGTATCTTCTCAATTATTTGAAAGGACTTCTTTATTCCTCCCTAGATTGACACACCTATAGTCCTGAACTAGCAAATATCCATATTTTATTCCTTTCTCCACATTTTAGAAGAGAGATAAAAGACAAAATAGCAAATTTCTTACAGGGCCCCAAAATGAGCTCCCTTTTTTCCTAATGTGGAATGGAAGTGCCCTCAAGCCATCTATTGATGGCGTGAAGGCTAGAAGGCTTTTATCACAGCCACAGAGCAAGAGAAATCCAAGCAGACAATCATGTTATGTTTCAAGAGTATAGTATGGCATTTGGAGGCACGTACACTATGCAATTAAAGATCATGAAGCAGACAGAATTGCATGAACTGTTAAAATGGAAGTATGAAAATCCTTAGAAAAGCTTTTCATACTTTTTGACAAACAAACTTGGACTAAGAATGATCACCATACATTGGAGGAGGAACTGAAAACTTTTTGAAAGTCAATGAAAGAAGCTTGCAACATAACACATTATATGGTAATAAAATTTTATTCTTTTCTTACTGGCATTTTCTTATCTTGTCTCTTAACAACAGAATGTGACTTCTTGTTCATTGTAAATGGAGCATATTAACAACGACCATCTTCCATATTTTGTAAAAAAATATGGATGTTGTGCAATTTGATCAACTCGGGGAATGGAGAAGTCTCATTACACAACACGAAATACATTTTTTTGGCATACACAACATTTTGGAGGAGCACAGAAGGCAAATAGACTCAAAGAAGTTTTCTAGTGGTTCTATTGATGTATGCTACAAATGTTGCAATGTAAGAAAAAAGTGGCAACATCAAAAGTCAAACTAGCATTCAAGATGGCCCAAAAAGAAAGAAGGCAAATCTACTCAACTGTTCCACAGAGAAATGCGGAATGGAGATAATCAAAGAATTTTGTGAACCACGAGTGGATGGATAGAGCTTAGGAACTTTGTAACAAAATGTACAATGTATGGCTCAGTAGAGCAAAGTAGTGACTATATTATGTAAACTTTGCAAAATCAATACATGTACACTTAGTTCCTAGATTAAATCAGTGGCTATATGATGCAAGGATTGAAATTCAATACAACTACTATCAAAAGAAAAGATACAATATGATTCAAAATCAATTGCTACACTTTGCAAGAGTTTGAAAGCTTACTAACAATACAATGTTTGTACAATTACTATAGTCAAAACAATGACTATATGATGCTTTTTTTCTGCACTGTACTGAACTGGCTTTCTCTAGATAAGACTGAAGGCCGTATTTGCAATTGTAATTGCTAGCATCTTTTGAAATCTCATCAACAGGACTGTCATGCACCTCTGCCTTTTCATCTTTCTACATGTTGTCTCTTGCTGTTCAATTGGATTGTCTTCTTCAGATTGAATGGCTTTATGCACTAAAGCTGGCTCTCTAAACTTAAGAAGATGGTGTTTTCCATGAACATCTAAGTTGAGAGGGCTTGTAATGCCACGTACAAAGGCATAGGCAGTGTAAGCAAGATAATATCCTACCCTAGAGCAGAGCTTGCTAGGATAATAACCAAAAATATTGTAAGCAGAGAATTTTTCCAAACGAATGATCTCGTCCTTCTAATGGGGTTGATTTGATCACCTCCCAAGAACTCTGAAAACTTGAAGAACCAAATAGCTGTCTCGCCATCATTGCTTAAATGCCGATGATATATTAACAATTTTGTGGAAGAGAGTCTCTTAATATACTAAGAGAGGATGGCAAGCTGGCCAATAACTCTATCCCTAGTTCCACCAGACCTCACAAGGAAGGAATCATCTTCAACATACAACTGCACAAATCATTAAAGGCAACATGAGAATAGAAATATCAAAAGACAAGATCACTCAAATGAAAATGAGAAAAGAGTTACCAAAAGACAAGATTACTCACCTTCATATTCTCATCTGCCTTTAGATCCTTGTCCTTCCAAAGGAATATGCTTCTCTCAATGATATCTTTTGGTACTTTGTTCTGCTCCTCCTTTTTTTCGATCTTGTCAGAGTTAAAGACTCTTTGAATCTTCATCAATGTCTCATCATCGATGTCATGGTCTCCCATATATTTTTGAGCTTCCTCAAAGCACATGGATAGACATTCCTGTGAGTCAAAGTTGTCTTCCATGCTCTAGAAAGGGTCACCCTGCTCAATGATCTTAGAATCCAAATGGTAGGATTGGGCAATGAATGCCAGCATGTAATCTTCCCTCCTCAAATAAAATATTGCTTGAATGTCATGAAGAAGAATATAATCCATATCTCCAATTTGGAAAGTGGGAAGCAATGGCATGGCATGGCCACATCTTTTGATGTCAAGGTCTTCAATACTTACTGGCCCTTTAAGTGCGTCTATCCTTAGGCCACAAGGTTGAGTGTAGTAGCTTCATCTCTCTCCTTGACAAGGTATATCACCTCCTCTTTGTCCTCCTTCTCTGATACTTCCACCTCCTCTTGGAGTTCCTCTTGATCCCATGGCCCCTCATCTACTTCCTCATCCTCTTGCATCTCCAATCCCTCCTTAAGGTCAACATGATGGTAGTTTAGGTACAGTACAAACCCCAAACATTCCTCCAGAAGTTTGCACTTTCTATTGACAACTAAAAGAATTTCGAAGTGGTTTTGTTTTTGCAATTTGGATATGGTTGATATGCTTCTCCTCCCATGTTGTTCAGAGTATGTTCCCTGAACTTTTCCACTAATACCCTCTATTAACAAAATCTTGATATGTTCAAATTATATTTACACCCTCTGGGTCTAATCCCCTCATGTTTGTTTTTTTTCTTGTAGTAATCACTGGAGTTTGGTGCATATAGACATACAACAAAAGTTATGCTCTACCTTCAACTCCTTGAAAGGAACCCACTAGGATTTAGAATTGTAAGTCAATATTCCACATACCTTTGCTGCAAAACACAAATTCCATGTTTTCTCCTGAAAAGTCAGCCATATTGCTTTCACATGCAGAAGTATGAATTTGATATTTTTTTACCCAATTTAATTTAATAGTATGCATTCCCTCAACCTTCATTCCCATTGCCTCTACCTCAAAGGACTAATGGATGCACTAGACCTCTATGATCCAAATTTAAAGATGTTAGATTCAACTCAACCAATGCAATTGCATGTACAGTAATCATAGTCACTAATTTGTATCTCTCTCTTATTTTGGCCTCTTCATAGTCCAATACACATCTTAGCATTCTATTTTGATAAAACAGATGCCACAACAGGAGGATCCTTTTTTGTGTGGGTAGAGGACTCTAATAAGTGCAAAATATATGATGGACAAATACTTTTTAGAGATACAGCCTGAATTTGTAAGCACTTTTATTGAATACTATTTAAGTTTTAAATTCAATGCACTGGTACAAAAAAGATTGAAAAAATTCTTTGTTTTTATTGCAGATGAAAGAGGATAGTTTTGGCTCTGAATATGTAAATAGCTTTAGAGTAAAAACAAATTTGAAGTTGTTAGAGGTCTCTTCCCCTTGTCCAGCACCAGACCAAATATTCCATATAGAGAGGGCTCGAAAGGCCTTGAAGATTTTTGGGTTAAACAAGAGGTTGAGGAGGCGAACAAAAATGTCCCTGTCACTAGCAATCTAGAAGATATTCTAGAAGGTCTTGGTGTTGATGAGCCACTCAAACAATTCTCAAAGGATGTGGAAGGAGAAGCCGCAGTTGATCCTTTCCAAGCAGAGCTACCAAAAAATCCCGAGCCCATGCACGAGGAGGCATGGACATCAAAGTAGCATGATGAGCCTGAGCCCACATGTATGAGGAGGCAGGGACACAAAAGGAGCATGAGGAGTCGATGCATGAGGAGGCAGTACCATCGCAACAGGCCAATCACAAGGCCATGGAGGATGTACAATAGTAGGATGTATAGCAATAGCGACTTGAACAATATGTGGAAGAAGCTAAAGACAACTCTTCTCAGAAGGAGTCTCCACTGCACAAAAATCTAGAGAGATTCTAAGCAATGATAGAAAACCACATGATACTTTTAATCATTTTGTATTAATACATCAAATGTCAAAATTTTCTTTTTGGATTGCAAGTAATACCTGGAGTCAATAGCTTTAAATTATTTGAATTGTTCTATTTACAATGTCCTTGCATTGAATTTTGCTTTTGCTCCTTTGCAGTATTTGCAAAAATAAATTTTTAGCAATATCATACCTTTAGAAGTGATAGATGAATGTATTATGCAAATGGAAAGAGAATAGATTTAGGAGAAACATATGGTGGAAACCAACTTCTTGTTGTTCAAAATGAATGAAAATTCTTTGCGGATATTTTTCTTAGTCTCCATAATAATGTCATTGCGTAATTGAGAGAGAATGCAACATTGTCCCAGTGAGATGGATGTTAGAAGGATGTCATTCTCAATAACATTTATTTCAATTATTGGACTTGAACACCTCTCATCTTGGTACATTTCCACAAGTTTTGTGCCTATCATCCTACTGCATTTATAGTTAAGAAAAGAGAAAATAAAGTTTTGCGAGGCAATTATGTACTTAATGTTGATGGAGTTATGAGCAACCTCACAATACACATTGTTGGCCACCATTGTATCCCAACCATATCAAAAAATTTTGGAATTGGAATTTCATCATATCCTTTTGCTCTGAAAGTCAAGAGTGTCTTACAAACTTTAACTGGATAATCCTACAAAAACTGTGTGGCATGGAAACATTGATTTGAACTATCTTGGTAGCAATATTTGGTTTCAGGGAATGCTATACTTCCAAAAATAGTTTGCCTCTATATGATTTTATGATGCTACCATCAAGGACTGGCCAATCAACTGAAAGTGATCATAAAAGAATATACTTGATTCAGCCAACATTGTTAATTTTCTACCTTTGTAATGTAGCTCCCCAATAAGACCATGTAAAGCATCAAAGAATCCCAATATGCAATCCATTGGTTGCCACTATATATATCTACACCAAAACAAAGATACTGTCTATCATAGAAAGCAAAAGTTATATTGTTTCAACTATTTCATTATACAAATACACTTACAATTGGGTATATGGTGTGGAAGATAAGAAGGAGAATCTCATAATACAAGTTCTCGATGCATGTAGACATGTTGTATCTAAACCTCTCTGATGCATCTTGTGCCTTCCTTTTTGACTCCGAAATCTTTCACTATGCCCTTCCAAGAATCCAAAAAAACTGTTAGTTGATTGTTTCTTTCTCCACTTGTTGGGTTGCATTAGCACACCCAATCTCCTTTTGCCACTGCTATCCTTTTCTAGCTACCGTCCACGGTCACAATATTGGAAACTTCTACACATGAGATTAGTGAGGCAAGACTTCGTGGTGGCAAAGAGATACTTTGTACATCCATATCTTCACCAAGTAGAGCAACACACCGTTTCCTAGTGGCATGACCAAAGTTTTTGATTGACATCTAAAATCCTCACTCTAATACTTGCAAAGTCAAAGAAACACGCAGCAAAATAGTAAGACATTAACAAAATTGAATGAAACAGAGAACAAGCGAGCAAAAGGTGAAAGGAGCTTATTGTCTTGAAAGTTTCAGAGCATCACAACAATAGTAATGCAATGAGGAATGCTTGTCAAAGAGAGAATGGAATGGCTCGTGGTGGCGAAAGTAGAGGAATGCTTATTGAAGAGAGAATGGTGCCTGAGAACAAGAGAAAGTGGATGGTTGTTTTGGGTCACCACGTGGGAAGGTTTCAAAATGGAGCTCTGTTTCAATTTTGGGTCCACATCTCTTGATAGGGATAGGAAAACTGTAAAAGAATAAAAAATAAATCTTCTCATTAATGCCACACGCTTGTAGCAACATAAAGTGCTATTTTTATTTTTGTATTTTTACATTTTTTTGTGGAATTTCTCTGTTACGTTGGCCTTCTTGGTTGAGAGACATTTTTCCCAAACCCTAAAATGAGCTCCCTTTTTTCCTCATGTTTTTTGCCTTTTTCAGATTTGTTGTGATATGAACATCTCCTCCATGGAGACCAATGTCAGATAATACTTTCTCGATTGCTTGAAGTGCATCCTTCCTATGCTTTTTAGGATGAAGCTTCTAGGAAAAACCAATATATAAAAATACCAGCTTCTCGACGATTTGACATAAAACATGTAATGTGCATATATGTACATTACACAAAGGGATATCAAGAATGGCTTTGAAATTGGGACCAGCCTTATCTGTGTTAGGTGCCTTCCTCTAGCATTTTGAATCCATGACATATGCCACGTATGGAGATTTTGAATTACCTCCTTTGCTTATGTTGAACATAGGCTTGAGGGTCTTGAGGTTGCATGCCATATGCCAATTAACCTGGAAATCACCTTTGCTGCCACCAACATGCGGATACCCGTCTTGGACTTGATCTTTAATAATTTTTGGTATTTCTGTATGTTGGAATACCCAATCAAGAGTTTTGTGGTTTATCCAGGATGGGGCTCCTGTCGTTCCCAACCGATGTATCGATACACCAGCCGGTATTTTACACACAAATACATTAGAACTCATTACAAGCTTCTCAAATCAAGATGTGACAAATACACACGATTTAAACTTTTATAAAAACAAAACACACACAAAATCGAATTTGGGTCGATTTAAGGTGTAGCGCTCATTAGGCATCCCCACAAACTATAAGGCTTTTAGAGATGCAAATTGACCTTGGATCGATTTGAGAAGAGATAGTATAGGGTACCAAGTAGGATACCCACCCACACTGCAAAACAGCCTTAGGTCAATTCTTTAACATCTTGGGGTGCTAAATATAAAGACCAAGCTTGACAAATCCACCTTGGGTCAATCTCGGGGGGGTCACTATGTATAAACCCTCTATATCACGTGCGTTCAAGGCCTATATTTAAAGTCCCTTATCTGTAAAAAATTTCATTAATAAAATGTACCCCTTTTCTATACAAATCTGTAAATTTTTTCCAAAACTATTTTAAATAGTCCCTTATGTATATTTATTTTTGTAAATTTTAGAAATAAAAAAAATCCTTCTGTTGAACTCACGTGATAGGGTTACATATGATGAGTGACCCCCCCGAGGGGTCAATTTGGTGATTGCTTCCCCACACACAAAGACATACACCCTGCATACATCCCCTAACTCTTTAAAATCATTGCATGCCTTGCATACACCATGCAAATTGACCTTGGGTCGATTTGAGAAGAGATAGCATAGGGTACACACAAACGTATACCCTCCAATTACACCTTAGGTCGATTAGATGATCACTTATACATAAAAACATTTTAAGAGTTTTCCCAAAGCAACACAACAAATGAGTCAAGCTTTTCAAATGGACCTTGGGTCGATTTGATTACTACTCACATACTTTTTGAGATGACCACACACACACACACAAAGCGTATTCTAAGGTTCACCTACATATGTGATCACTGAGATGTCACAAAAGCATTATCATAATGGCCTAGCTTTTCAAATCAAATGTGGGTCGGTTTGATGATGACTCACCCACACAAACAAATGGCATACCTTAGGTCAATTTGTGCACTTCATGGAGGATCACTATAAATCGACCTTGAGTTGATTTGAGAAGCTTGTTTATCATAATGGATAGACTCATCAATTTGAGAAGCTTTTTTATCACAATGGCTAGACTCATCAAATTGATCTTGGGTCAAATCAATGAGCACCAATGCACATCTACTTAGATGATCACTTAGGTGCATGCACACACATGCACACGCATGTTCTAGGATACACTAAAACATATTTCAAATCAACCTTGGGTCAATTTGAGAAGTTCTAGACCAACACACACTACAAATCGTCCTTGGGTCAATTTGAGAAGCATGTTAATCATAATGCTCGGCTTATCAAATCAACCTTGGGTCGATTTGATGAACATTCACATAGAGATACTTAGATGATCACTCAAATACACAAATATGTTGATTTGTTCACTTCATGGATGTTTTTTATGATTCAGACATACACACAATACATTAGAATTCATTACACAAACACACAAGCTTGTTAAAAAATACGCATGCACACTACAAATTGACCTTGGGTCGATTTGAGAAGCTTGTTTTTCACAATGGGCAGACTCATCAAATCCATCATGGGTTGATTCAACCCACACTCATGCACATATACTTAGATGATCACTCAAGCACATATACACGCACACTAAAACATGCTTTAAATTGACCTTGGGTTGATTTGAGAAGTGTTAGCATACCATGTTGAACATAAGTCAAACCTGCCCTAGGTCAATTTGCTGATGACTCAAATGTCCAAAAACATGCTTAGAGTTCATCACAATGGATAGGCTTTTCAAATCAACCTTGGGGCAATTTGAAGACCACACACAATCACAAGTGGCATGCCCATATACAATGCAAATCAACCTAAGGTCGATTTGCACTTCATGAATGTTGATGATCATTTGCATACGTACAAATATACATTCTAAGACAAATATATTCTAAACATTCTCCACACATTCTACACATACCAGATTGACATGCCCATGCACACTTCTAATGGATCTTGGGTCAATTTAAGAAGGGATAGCTTAAAGTGTTTAACACAATTGCCATAGGTTGATTGGATGACCAAAGACATTGCAATCAATTTTCTTCTTTGTTATGTTCTATATTATAATATGCATGGATTGATGTATCATGTATCTATGCTTGATATAATTAAACTTTAGTGGCACTAATATTGTATTAATGTGTAGGAATTCAATGGATACGTAGACGGAGATGACACCAAACCCATTAAACAAGAAAGAAAAGCCAACACATGAGAAAACATACAAGATGGAAGGTTCAGATAAAAATGTCGGCACATCAAAGGAGGAGAAGGTTATAAAAGTAATTGATATAGCTAAATGGTATGTGGATACTTATGGAATGGATTATGATAAATGTTTGGGGGAGATTACCATCTTCACCAAAGGAGGTATAGGAAAGGGATGGCATATTATTAGCAAGGTAGTTGATATGCAAGAGGGTGTGGATAGTAGAGAAAATCCATGCATTTCTGCTATGATAAAGACAAAGAAAGGTGAAGAGGTAATCGTCAGGGCAACATGAAATATATTTGAGGTTACAAGGATGGTAGCAAGTTTCAGTAATAAGCCAGATTCAATGAAAAATCTTGGTTGGGAGGTGCAACTTGGAAGCACATTGAGCGATTGTAGAATCAATTGCATGGTAGACATAATAACAGGGTTCAAGACTGTGGAAGAAAACATGAAGAAGAAAAAAGGAATCAAAAGATCAAAAACAGAAAAAAATGCTAAAGGGAGAAAGAAGAGTAAAATAGATAAAGAGGACTTGCCTCTTGGTCCACCATTGATAGAGCCTCTTGACACAATGCTACCTGAGACCAGGAGATTAGAAAAAGACGAGATGGAATTTGTGGCAGGTGCAAAGTTCTTAATGTGATGGAAAGCTTACTATCCATTTAGATATTAGACAACCTTTGAAATTGATATCAAAAGGTGTTATGAGGCAGGAGTTAATTATGTGTACATGCCATGTAATGAAAACGTGGTGTTATGATTGGTTATGGACTTTTGTAAAGCACCACACCCGGTGGACACAACCGGCTAAAGTCATTCACAGCATTGATGAAACATTGTGCATCATCATCTTTGAATCGTTTATTTTATAGAGTAAAGGTACCAAGCTTTCAAGACCTAACCACACTCATGACTTTTCCAAAAAATTTTGTCCCTTCCCTCTCATTCACAACAGGCATTGTGTAACTTTCTCCATACATCAAACTCATTAGCACGTTTGAGCTTGTCATTCTTCTTCTTTGCACAAAGCAATTTTAAAGCCTTGACACCACCAAATCTTGGCTTACAACAAACATTGCCTATTTTTCTAGATATTTTCTCATCTTTTGTAATCTTTACTTGCCCAGAGTGTAGTCCCATATGTGAAAGAACCTTTTCAATTCTTACAATCATCCTCTCACTCTCTTGTTGGGGCTTCAAGTTATATGCATCAATGATGTACAGATGCACCAACTTCTCAACGCGGGGGGGTCACTATGTATAAACCCTCTATATCACGTGCGTTCAGGGCCTATTTGCAAAACCCCTTATTTGTAAATTTATCATGAATAAAATACACCCTTTTTCTATTCAATCTGTGAATACCCCCTTTATATGATACCCTTCTATATGTAAAAAATGTGTAAAAAGGAGGTTTTAAAAACTCCTTGTGTTGAACCCACGTGTTGGAATTACATATTTATAAGTGACCCCCCGAGCTTTTTAATTATTCCTCTTTCATTGTACAGATGGCAAGCTAGTATTTGTTATAAAAATGGATGAAGCTCAGTTGGTAAAAGAGCACAAGCTAGAGAGGGTGAGCATTTGTATTATGAACGATGCCTTGCATTTTGCTCAAGGGGATGAGGAAGTTGAGTAGGGTTTCTCAGTCCAATCTGAGAAGGACATATGGTGGCTTGCAGCCTTTGAGACCCCAAAGGAGTGCCACGAGACATTGAAGTGTGTTTTGGAGAGAACTGGCATCCCGTCGATTATTCGAAGACAAAAGTCAAGGCAAACATTAATTGTGGATGGGCATGGAATGTTTCAAGTTAAATGGCATCTAGCTGGTGATTTGAAGACCCTCAAGTGCTTGTATGGTTGTGATACAGGTGCAGATGCAAAATGGACATGCTTGTATTACACCCACTCTCAGAAGATGCAAAAGGGAAGCCTACAGTGGGAAAATGGCATCCTTTCTTGCAACCAAAGTGCAGCCCCTGATCATCACAAAAAGGATCCTAAGTGGGACCCCATTCTACCAATTCCATTAGAGTGGGTACACGTGTGTACTTTGCATGCTGAACTGCGTATACTTGATAAGTTACTCTATCTCCATCTAGTTTATGCTTGAAATTCGAGGCCACAACAAGTATCTGCACAATGCATTGCGAAAGCTAAAGAACTACTCTCAGTAATGGGACTTCACGGAGGCAATGTGAAGCTTAAGCAGGACTAGAAACAATTAGGAAAGACACAAAATCTTCCTGCTAAAGTGTCCATGGGTGGAGGAAAGGCAAGGAGGTTCTTGTCCAACCACAATGCTGATAAAGAAAAACATACATTGGCTCAAAGCACCCTAGGTTGGGAGTATTGGAAAGATATGTGTGAGTGCACCACAAATCAATCTTCACATTCACGAATTGCTACTTTGAGAGCAAAACTGTGGACAAAGCTTGATGCATTTATAAAGTTGCTTAGACAAGGTCAAATAGATGAGCTTTATTATGAGATATTTAGGACAGCCTTGGGAGAATTCATATCATTGATGGTAGAAGCATGGGGGGAGTCACGTATTACACATTACATGGTAATCCTCCTTAGGTTGAAATTTGTACTTTAAACTTGAGTCAGTTTATGTTTCTAATACAATGTTTTTCTTTACAGCATATTCTTTACGCACATGCACCATGGTTTGTGGAGCAATGGGGCCCTCTGTCCATTTGGAATACTCAAGGAATGGAGAAATCATACTACAGAGCAAAGGCTGTTTACTTCAAGAATACAAGGCATGGGGGTGGTATCATGCGAAGCAATGCACTACACGAAATGTTCGATTGATTTTATAGATGTCTAGAGGCCAGGCCTGACTCTCAAGCACGATAAGGTAGAGGTCTCAAGTCTCGCAAAAGCAGTTCAACATGTCAAGAGGACAAGGAGATGTGCTTCTTGGAAGTCCTTAATAGGGAGCCAAGGGGTTGCACTTTGGTTGCAACGTAGAGTCAGACAGGGAAGGTATTGGGTCCTAAGAGAGCCCCAAATGTAAAATGTTTGATGAATAAAGTTAACACTATTTTGAGTCAATTATAGATTCCAAAATTCATAAATTTGTTTGGAAATTGCAGAATTGCATGTGCAACATGGCAGGGCGGAGGGGTGAGTGGGTTGGGAGGGAGGGTGGTGAAGATTAAGTATTATCGCATTGGAGACAAAAGACTGGGGGGGGAGGAGGTGCACTCAAAAAACCCTAATTTAAAAGATAAACCCTAAAGTGCTTTAAAAAAGACTATATAAATCACTTCAAAACCCTAAAATCTCTCATTTCTATGGCACAAGTTAAACAAACTGCTAGACCCACTAGACGCCATTTAGATGCTACCCGTTGTCCTTCTCACAACCCCATGGCCTCCGAACACAGTGCAAGCCCCAGTGGCCAAGAGGGCAATGATCACTAAGGATCTGAAGGTGGTTCTCATCATCAGAAGTCCAAGCAATGTGAGTCCCCACCATCCGACTCTCATGGGGGATCCCAAGGATCTTAGCACCATGAGGAATCCTAGCACGATGAAGGATCCAAGCACGATGAGGGGTCCTCTCAGTCCTTCCACACAACTAATCGTGGAAGTAGAGAGGTCTCCCGATAGGGGCAAAATAGTCCAGTCAATCCTGATCAACTGCCCCTCCCTCCTCCATGGGGTCCTGGCGTGGAGCATCTAGACCAACAAGGGGAGCAAGAAAGGCAAAGAGAGGAGATGGAGAGATTACAAGGGCCACAACAAGAGGAAGTATTTGGCGGGCTTGTAGATATAATGAACCTTGGCCCCAATCCTCCAACCAAGTAGACTGCACGGAAGAGCACCATCAACCCTTTGTGGGGGTTAAAGGTCACTGTGCCTTTACCCTGATTATATACAATACTCAAACACATATATAAATGAATGAAAAAGAAGATTAGGGTGGTTCTGCACCCATCAAAACTTGTGTGGCTCTCTGTTTCTCTCTCTCTCCCTCTTCTGTTCTTGCTTCCGTTGAGAGCACTCTCAACTGGTATCAGAGCCTGGGTGAGATCTAGCTGAGCATGCATGAATGCTTGAAGCTCAGCAGCTCTGTGGGAGGAAGGAGAAGCTCTATGGGAAGCTTTGTGGGTGACTTTACTTGCATCCGAGTGTGTAGAGACCTAGAAGAAACCTTTGGAAAAGTCACTTTGGTTTTGCAAAGTGGTTTTGAGAGCCTGTTAAGTGTTTTCAAAAAAAAAAAGTCGTTTTTTGAGCTTTTCCCTATTCTGTTCGATGACAGAGACTCCGTATTGACTTGTAGAGGCAACTATTGCTTGCTTTTGGTGTCCACTTCACTTCAGGAGCTTGGAAACACCTTCATTATTGAATCTGGGATTATTTCATTGGATTTCTGACTCACTGTGTCAGTTTCTGCGTTTTTTTGCCCGGGTGTTGGAACTCAAGTTTGGAGCAGTTTTGGTAGACTCAGGAGGTCTTAAAACTTCTATGTTGCTCATCATTTGCACTCCGGTGGAGTTTAGAAACAGATGTATTTCCAAAAAACGTTTTTCAGTCCGTGTGTTGGACCCAGTGATTGAGACCACGGTTTCCAAAACCGTCTGTCCCATTGCGTTCCGAATGCCCAAAGACCCCTACCTGTTAGTTCTTACACGATTCGGTGGAGGATTTTCAGAGTTATAGATCTCTCTGTATTCGATTTCGTCTCTCTGTTATGCATTTTTCATTCTAAGGTTTTGAAACCTTAGATTTATGCCACATGGCAGTGGATAAGTGTTGACTCCCATTTCTCACTCATCGGTTGGGATTTTGGAGTTTTGGCAGAAGAGAGATATTTGTAGATTTTCTTGCTAAGTCCGATTATGCAATGGCGCCCATGTTTTGAGGCATCTCAGGTTCTATTTTCAATAGCGGTCATTACCGTGGGACTATGATTTCTTGAGCATACCTTATGCAGATCACTCTAGTTGTAGTTTGAGCAGTGTGCACTCACTTTGGTGTGCATTGGGTTGTAGTGGATGATTTATAGGCCATTTGGATGCATTGCAGTCCTTATTGGAT
Organism: Dipteris shenzhenensis; assembly: GCF_047967505.1. Lineage (NCBI taxonomy): Eukaryota > Viridiplantae > Streptophyta > Polypodiopsida > Gleicheniales > Dipteridaceae > Dipteris > Dipteris shenzhenensis. Next base: position 46,207,022 of record NC_141608.1, on the reverse strand, counting down.
TCGTTGATAGGCCCAAATTTCCTTGTGGGATGCTATTTTTATGGACTCTTTGCACATGGATGCTATTTTATGCTGAGGGACAGCTTTGACACATTGCAGGTGATGCACTGATAGTGCTATGCTCTCTTGGATGAGATATTATGAATGCATATGCTAGTGGATAGTGTTTATGCTTGAGTCATTTGGCACTTATTGGCATTTTGAATTGCCATTGCAGTTGCATTTTCTTTTGGGCCAGATTTGCTCATATGGATGCATAGTATATGCACATGAGTCAGATGCTTTGAGACATGAGTTTTGGTGATATTTCACTCTATTGTGGCATACACATTTGGGTGCACCTGGTATTTGGTGTGATTCTCTCTTGTAGGCACTAGCATTTGGGATTTTTGCTTCATTTGCATCATGGCATCCTCTTCCATGTCTGAAAAGGAGGTTTTTAGCATTAAAAAGTTTGATGGGACAAACTTTTCCTTGTGGAAAGAACAAATAAGGGATGTGCTTATTCAAAAGAATCAGATTAAACCCTTGGTAGGGATTGAAGCTAAGCTTGCAAATATGTTTGAGGATGATTGAAATGAGTTGGATGCATTAGCAAAATCTACTATTAGACTTCATCTTGCAGAGTCAGTTTATTTCACAATAGTAAATAAGCAGACTACGGAAGATTTATGGAAGAAACTATGCCACTTATGAAAAGGAAACTGCCTCTAATAAAGTTTACCTCATGAAGAGGTTGTTTGAGCTGTAGATGAAGGAAGGGGTCTCCATTGCTTCTCACTTGAATGAATTCAATATTATTTTCAGCTAGCTTCAGGCTCAGAAGATGAATTTTGATGCAGAGACTAAGGCAATATTTCTCTTATGTTCATTGCCATCCTCATGGGATACCTTCTGTACAGCTGTCGGTAACTCTACACCTGGTGGAGTACTGAAATTTGATGATGTTGTGGGTAGCTTGTTGGCCGAGGAGATTAGACCAAAGTCTATGGATGGCAACAAGCAGGATGCAGCCTTAAATGTGCAAAGGATCAGATCACAGTTCAGGGGGAAGTCCCAAGAAAGAGGGAAGTCTCGTAGCAAATCCAGGGCACGGAACATTGAGTGTTACCACTGTGGCAAGAAGGGCCATATGAAAAAGGACTACTACAAGCTGAAAAGAGAGCAAAAGGATAACAAAAAGAATGCAAATTGGGGTGCAAATCAAAAGGAAGAGAGTCCAAGGGAGGACAAAGGAAAAGTGAAGATCGAGGAGATCAATGCAGTCAGACATGATAGTGACAATGATGTTCTCTTCATGTCTAGTTTATCTGCAGAGTTGCTTACCACTTCAGATGATGCATATTCCCAGGATTGGATTTTGGATTCTAGTGCTTCATTCCATGTTACTCCCCATAGGGAATGGTTCTCCACTTATGACAGTGGAAAGACAGGTTGTGTGCATCTTGGAAATGACTATGCATGTGACATAGTGGGAGCAGGTGACATAAAGTTTTCTTTTGCAAATGGGTCTGCATTTATTTTGAAACATGTGAGACATGTGCCTAAGTTGACCAAGAGTCTTATTTTAGTGGGTTAGCTAGATGATGTTGGTTTTCACACCACTTTTGGCTTTCAGAGTTGGAAAATTCAGAAGGGCTCTATGCTTTTGGCCAGGGGTGTCAAGTGTGGGACTTTGTATCCCTTACATGTATCAAGGGTATTTAATCATGTTGTTGCAATAACCGAGCACCAAGCACTTCTTTGTGGCATTGCAGGTTGGGGCACATGAGCCAGAATGGAATGAAACTCTTATGCCGTTTGGGTTATGTATCGTATTTGAGTTTCTCTGATTTTGAATTTTGTGAGCACTGTCTCTATGGGAAGCAGACTAAATCAGCCCATAAAAGAAGGGGAAAGAAAGAGTTTGAAAAGCTTGATTTGGTGCATTCAGATGTATGTGGTCCCATGCCTACACGGTCATTAGGCGGGGCTGAATACTATGTGACATTCATTGATGATGCAACTAGGAAAGTGTGGGCTTATGCTATAGCTCGGAAGAGTGATGTGTTCCAGGTATTTCAAAAATGGCTGGCCTTGGTTGAGAATCAGTCAGGTAGAATGCTTAAATGCCTACAGATTAACAATGGTGGAGAGTATCTCTCTCATGTTTAAAAAATTAATCAAACCCTAAACCCTAAACCCTAAATCCTAACCCCTAATCCCCAAACCCTAAACCCTAATTCAACCCTTGAAACCATAAACCCTAATTCCTAAACCCTAAATCTCACACCCTAACCCTTAATTTCTAAACCCTAAATTCTATACCCTAATCCCTAATTCCTAAACCCTTGAACCCTAAGCCCTAGATCCTAAACCCTAATTCCTAAACCTAAATCCTAAACCCCTATATCCTAATCCGTAAACCCTAACCCCTAATCCCTAATTCCAAAATCCTAATCCCAAAACTCTAATTCCTAAACCCTAACCCTTAAACCCTAATACCTAAACCTAAACTCGTAAACCCTAATCCCTAAACCCTAACTCGTAATCCCTAATCCCTAAACAGTAAATGTTGATCTTGACTCTCTAAACCCTCAACCCTAACCAATAAAAACTAATCCCTAATCTCTTAACCCTAAACCCTAACTCCCAAACCCTAAACCCTAAACCCTAACCCCCAAACCCTAAACCCTAAACCCTAACCCCCAAACCCTAAACCCTACCCCCAAACCCTAAACCCAAACCACCAAACCCTAACCCTAACCCCCAAACCCTAAACCCTAAATCCTAACCCTCAAACCCTGAACCCTAAACCCTAACTCCCAAACCCTAAACCCTAAACCCTAAACCCTACCCCCTAAACCCTAAATCCAAACCACCAAACCCTAAACCCTAACTCACAAACCCTAAACCTTAACCCTAACTCACAAACCCTAAACCCTAAACCCTAACTCACCAAACCCCAAACCCTAAACCCAAACCACCAAATCCTAAACCTTAAATCCTATGAGTGTTTTCAGTAATAGCATTTATTTAAGTAATAGTTTTAATTAGAATTCATAAGTAGGAGTGGAATTGATAGTAGGAATGTGGGAATGGGAGTGGGAGTTGGGAGGGTGGTAGTGGGAGAAAGGGAGAGTGGGAGTGTGGAAGTGGGAGTAAGAGAGAAGAGGTGGGCATGGGAGTTGGAGAGGGAGTGGGATTGTGGGAGCTGGGGATGGGGGTGGGAGTGGGAGGATGGGAGTGGGAGTGGGAGAGGGAGTGGGAATGGGGGAGGTGGGGGTGGGGGTGGGAGAATGGGAGTGGGAGTGGGAGAGGGAGTGGGAATGGGGGAGGTGGGGGTGGGGTGAGGGTGGGAGGATGAGAGTGGGAGTGGGAGGGGTGGCGTGGGAGGACGGGAGTGGGAGAGGGAGTGGGAATGGGGGAGGTGGGGGTGGGAGTGGGAGGGGTGGGGTGGGAGGATGGGAGACGGCGGAGTGGGAATGGGGGAGGTGGGGTGGGAGAATGGGTGTGGGAGTGGGAGAGGGAGTGGGAGGATGGGAGTAGGAGGGGTGGGGTGGGAGGATAGGGGTGGGAGAATGGGAGTGGGAGTGGGAATGGGGGGGGGGGAGGGGTGGGGGTGGGAGGATGGGAGTGGGAGTGGGAGGATGGGAGTGGGAGTGAGAGGTGGAGGTGGGCGGATGGGAGTGGGTGGGATAATGAGAGTGGGAGTGGGAGAGGGAGTGGGAATGGGGGAGGTGGGGGTGGGGTGAGGGTGGGAGGGTGGGAGTGGGAGTGGGAGGGGTGGGATGGGAGGATGGGAGTGGGAATGGGGGAGGTGGGGGTGGGAGAATGGGCGTGGGAGTGGGAGTGGGAGAGGGAGTGGGAATGGGGGAGGTGGGGGTGGGAGGATGGGAGTGGGAGGGGTGGGGTGGGAGGATGGGGCTGGGAGTGGGAATGGGGTGGGAGAATGGGAGTGGGTGGGAGAGGGAGAGAAGATAATCTAATGGAGAGGCCAATGGGAGAGGAGATAATGATATAGAAGGACCAATGAGAGGGAAGCACTTAAAACCCTAGTTTTTCTTATATATACTCTCCTCCTCTCATTGTTTCTCTCATTTCAACAAGGAAGAGCAAGAGGAGAAGCAAAAAGAGGAGGAAGAGCAAAAGCAAGCACAAGCATAGATCTCAACTTTTTTCTAGGTACTTTTTTTTAAATTTGTATTCTTTGAAATTTTATTATAGAGAGAGAGCTTAGAGAGAGAGAAAAGTGAAGGAGAGACTTTTAGAGAGAGATTATAAGAGAGAGAGTCTTGCTGCCTCAGCAGCAAAAGAGAGAGAGAGAGGGAGAAAGAGAGAGGGAGAGAGAGGAGAGACTTTTAGAGAGAGAGAGAAAGAGAGAGGAGAGACGTTTAGAGAGAGAGAGAGGGTGAGAGGTAAAAGAGAGAGAGAGAGAGGGGAGGGTCACGCGAGAGGAGAGAAAGAGAGAGAGGGGGGCCGCAAGAGGAGAGAGAGAGAGAGAGAGGGAGGGAGAGAGCCGCGAGAGAGAGCGATGAGAGGGAGAGAGAGGGAGAGAGAGATCGCGCGAGAGGAGAGAGATGTGAGAGAGAGATAGAGGGAGAGAGAGAGCGGTAGAGGGCTGTGGGAGAGGGGAGAGACGAGAGGGAGAGAGAGGCGAGAGAGAGAAAGGGAGAGAGGGAAAGGAGAGAGAGCGCGAGAGAGGGAGGGGGAGAGAGAGAGAAAGGAGTGCCGAGAGGGAGAGAGAGAGAGAAAGGAGTCGAGAGAGAGAGAGAGAAAGGAGTCGAGAGAGAGGAAGGAGTATCGAGAGGGAGAGAGAGAGACGTGAGAGAGGGAGGGGGAGAGAGAGAGAGAGAGAGGGAGGGAGGCGTAGTGCAAAGGAGAGAGAGAGAGTGGGGAGGGAGAGAGAGGGAGGGAGAGAGTGGGGCGCGCTACCACGGTAGCGAGAGAGAGAGAGAGTGAGGGGGGACTGGGAGAGAGAGAGAGAGAGAGAGAGAGGGGACTGGGAGAGTGAGAGAGAGGAGAGAGTGGGAGGGAGAGAGAGGGGCGCGCTACCGCGGCAGCACGTGAGAGAGAAAGGAGTGCCGAGAGGGAGAGAGAGAGCGCGCGAGAGAGGGAGGGAGAGAGAGAGAGGGGGGGAGGCGCATCGCAAAGGAGAGAGAGAGAGAGTGGGGAGGGAGAGAGAGGGAGGGAGAGAGTGGGGTGCACTGCCACGGTAGCATGCGAGAGAGAGAGGGGGAGGCATAGCACGGAGAGAGAGAGAGAGAGTGGGAAGGGAGAGAGAGGGAGGGAGAGAGTGGGGCACGCTGCCACGGCAGTGCACGAGAGAGAGAGGGGGAGGCACAGCGAAAAAGAGAGAGAGAGAGTGGGGAGGGAGAGAGTGGGGCGCGCTGCCACAACAGCGCACGAGAGAGAGAGAGGGGGAGTGGGAGAGAGAGAGAGAGAGAGAGAGAGAGAGAGAGAGAGAGGGGAGTGGGAGAGCGAGAGAGAGGAGAGAGTGGGAGAGCGAGAGAGAGGAGAGAGTGGGAGGGAGAGAGAGGGACGCGCTACCACGGCAGTGTGCGAGAGAGAGAAAGAGAGAGAGAGAGAGAAAGGAGTCGAGAGAGAGAAAGGAGTGTCGAGAGAGGGAGAGAGAGGGAGGGGGAGAGAGAGAGAGGGGAGGGAGGTGTAGTGTGAAGGAGAGAGAGAGAGTGGGGAGGGAGGGAGAGGGAGGGAGAGAGTGGGGCGCACTACCGCGGCAGCGCACAAGAGAGAGAGAGGGGGGAGTGGGAAAGTGAGAGAGAGAGAGAGAGAGGGGAGTGGGAGAGTGAGAGAGAGGAGAGAGTGGGAGGGGGAGAGAGGGGCGCGCTGCCACGGTAGCGCACGAGAGAGAGAGAGAGAGAGAGAGAGAGAGAGAGAGAGAGAGAGAGGGGAGTAGGAGAGAGAGGAGAGTGAGAGAGAGAGAGAGAGTGGGAGGGAGAGAGAGGGGCGCGCTACCATGGCAGTGAGAGAGAGAGAGAGAGAAAGAGAGAGAGAGAGAGAGAGGGGAGTGGGCACCACGAGAGAGGGAATGGGAGAAAGAGGAGAGAAAGAGTAGGAGAGCGAGAGAGAGTGGGAGGGAGAGAGAGGGGTGTGCTGCCGTGGCAGCATGAGAGAGAGAGAGAGAGAGAGAGAGAGAGAGAGAGAGGGGGGGGGGGGAGTGGGAGAGAGAGTAGAGAAAGATAGAGTGGGAGAGAGAGTAGGAGAGCAAGAGAGAAGAGAGAGAGGCGCAGCACACAAGTGAGAGAGAGAGAGAAAAAGAGAGGAGAGAGTGGGAGAGAGAGAGAGAGAGAGAGAGAGGGGAAATGAAGAGGAGGGGAGAGAGTAAATAAAGATGAGAGGAAACGGAGAGTAGAGGGGAGAGGAATTCATTCTAAAGTTTGGATTTTCCCATATCCAACTAGATAATAAGGATTTCAAGTCCTTTCCATTGTTTCCATTGGAAGGGCTCTAAGGACTCGGATAAAAAGGAGAGGAAAGAGAGAGAGAGAGAAGAGAAAAAGAGAGGGAGAGGAGAGACGAGAGAGAGAGAAGCGTACTAGAGTGAGAGAGAGAGAGAGAGACAAGAAGAAGAGAGAAGCGTACTAGCGTGAGAGAGAGAGAGAAGAAGAAGAGAGGAGATGAGAGAGATTGATGAGAGATGGACCAGAGATGAAAATTAAGAGAGGGAGGGCACAAGAGAAAGTACGATCAGAGATTGAAAATCTTACCAATGAGGAGGAGAAATGAGTGGGCGACGATCAAGGAGGAATAAAGGAGAGATGTTTTGATGGAAGAATTTGGGAGCTACGATCAATGAGGGATATTAGAGGAGATTGGTGTGTGATTTAGTCGAAACTTAAAGAAACAAAACTATAAACCTTGGTGTTTGAAAAGAGAAACGTGTGGAAACTTGAATTTCAAATTTCCCACCTTTTTTAAAACTATGAATCCTTGTGTTTGAAAAGACAAACGTGTGGAAACTTGAAAATTGTGATAAAAGACTGTTGAGAGTTATGGTGCCATGAGCACTTGTAGAGCAAAGGTATGAGCAAAGGGCAAGCTGCCACATGGCATGGAGGACATATCCCACATGTGAGCAAGCAAATGGATGTAAGTACCCTCACCTATAAAAGGGAGGTTCATTTGAAGTAATATCAATCAAGCACATTGCACTATCTCAAGATTCTCTTTATGAGTCCAAGCTAATCTATCTTGGAACCTAATTGATTTGAGGTAAATGTCATGAGCACTCTCTTCATCATGTTTCCACACAGGTTTCATCCACCTTAGAGTGCTCCATAGATCCTGAGGCACACATGTTTTGTCATGGTATCAGAGCATAGGTTTAGCTCTCCTAGTTTAGCTCATTAGTAGTTCACTAGGATTGCTTCCATTCCTAGATTAGTTGTAGGCATGTCTTAGGAGCTCATGGTTTTCTCCTAGGTTAGTTTTAGTTTTAGATTAAGAACAAATTTTCGTCCCTTGAGAGAGAAAATTTCCGTCCATCCATTTCATGAGAGATTCATTGTGAGCTTGAGTGGTCCTTATTCTGTGAGAACAAGAGAGTCCCTTGAGTAGTTTCTTTGTGAGGAGAGATTTGAAAGGTTTGAGAAAGAGAGCCTGAAGCTCTACCTAAACCCATCTTTGAGAGGTTCTCAGTAGAAAGAAGAGAGGTCCAAAGAGAGGTTCTCCAACAAAGCTTCAAGCTCCCTAAAGCAACTACCTCTCCTCGCAAGCCATCTGCCTCTCCAAAAAACCTACAGGCGGACTCTACAATGAAGGGCAACCACGAACAGCCGCCATAAGCTCTGCAGCAACTAGACTGCTCATGGGCAATGCTCCAGAGGGTCGCGATTCTAGCTTGGGCAAAATAGTAGCTATGGCAGCTGAGACGGGCCTCCTTACAATGAGCAAATTCTTCAACGCTTCTGTGTATCCAACAACCACTAGCATCCTCGTCGTCCAGCAGCCCGTGATCAGTGGCTCCATTACTTTGGGAGATTCGCCATTTTGGAGTTTGTAACTTTTGGCATTTTGTAGCTCATTGCTTCTATAGATTTTCCATTCTCAACTTTGTAAACCTTTTTTGTAAAATTGTAACATGATTTTGTACACCTCTTTTGTAACATGTAATCATGATTTTGATGAAAAAAAAATTTGTACAGTAGGATGGAAGCCCATCTTGCCCCATAATTATTTTTTTGCCTTTGATTAAAATGCCAGTATATACTAATACTGCAATGCCGGTATATATATATGGTGATACTGATGCCCATACCAACACTAACTACTATAACTTACCAACACCCATACCAGTGCCCACACTGATGGTTTCTTTGCAATGTATACACCGATGGAAATTTTGACACTTTTCACTTGTTTTATTAAAAGAATCTTTGTATTTAGTGTCGATGTCGATGTCAAAAAGCATCCCATGTCTTGTAGTGTGTTGTCCTTTTTTAATATGACTATGTATTGTTGTCTATCAACAAGCCTCAATTAGGATCTCAAAGTTATATAATATCCTCTTTGGATGTAACCTCTTTTGTTTTAACTTTAACATAACACTATTATGGCAAAAACTATCTTTGAATCTCTTTTGTTCACTTTTTGCTCAATGAGGATCAGCAATGGCTAAGTTGTTATCTTCGCCTCTTTTGTTTAAAATTTAATATAAATAATACTATTATCATAGTCATTGTTGGTAGCAGCCATTTTTGGTTTGCAATTGTTCACAATCAATTGTTGCATAAGGAAATATATTTTCTTTAGTTTTAGGATTAACTACAAGCATCACTAAAATACCTCCAAGAACCAGCACGGTGGTTGCCAGGAAATACTTTTTTCTTGGCTTAGGATTAATTGCAACCAACATTAAAATAGCTCCAAAGAACCAGCACAGTGGTTGCACAAAAAAATAAATTTTCCTTGGTTTAGAATTAACTTTAAACACTTGTTTCAAATGATTAATTACACTCTCATTAAGCTATAACAACATGTTGTTTCTATGAAAGTGTGGATCGTGCTTTCCTAGTGCAATGAGGAATTAGCAAAAGATCAAGGGGGATCAAACCATATAAGAAATTCCATGAGAGAGACATATGGTAGCCAATAATCAATCTATTCCAATGTATATCATCAACAATACATAATAGGCTTCTTATATAGAGAGAGCCCTTAGAATAGTTAACACTTGTGGAATACTTTAATCCACATCTCTCCTTGTGGATGTCCTCGATCCACATCCTCACATCATGTAGCAAGATACCTAAATTAAATCTTTGTAGCAAGATTTTCAAGGAATTCTATGCACCCAAGATGAACAACCTTATAACTATTTTTGCCATGAATAGTAGACAGATGTATTGGTAACTTGAATAGGCACCGACTAAATAGCAAGCCATTCAAGTCTAATATGACTGTTATTCATGGCATATCCAAAGAAATTGTATATGGGTGTAGATGCAAATTCTCCTTGAAGTTGCTGGCTTTTGACTCATCCAAATTGTTAGGTGCTATGTTTTCATACATGTTTGCAACCACAATAAGATTATCAAGTCTTGTCCCCAATGTTGAGACAATATGTTCATCCATGTTCTCTTCTAAAAGTATAGGTGCAATTGTTGGTGTTATGTTTTCTTCTATACCTCCTGTATCCATCGCATCATTGATAGTCCCCGTTTTGTGTGGTATGTTGTCCTCTACATTTGATGTCTCCATATCCTTCCATGCATCATTGGTCGCTGTGGAAGTTGAGGATACTAGAAATATTTTGATTCTTTAAAGTGGATTGAAACAAATGTAAAATCACAAAAGCATATGAAACTAATAAATAACTTTAAAGTACGGCCATTATCCATCACCGTTCATCAGTGACTCCATTGTCTTTTTGGGGAATGGCACTAGTACCAATCTCTCTAAAGGTCTAGTGAGAATGCAAAAAGTGCAATCTTTCTCTCTCAACTCATGGAGAGAATGGGACTAGTGCCATTCTTCTCTTGGGGTGGTGCTAGTGCCATTTTGCATATAAGGTTATGGAGAATGCCACTAGTGCCTTTCTATATATCCTCATTGGGAGGAGATAATACCACTAGTGCCTCTCCCCATGTTCCAAAAGAAATGTACAATGCATGATCTGAAAGCATAGATATTGTTTTAAAGTTTTATTATCTTTGTTAGAGTCAAAGCACACAAGTTGACAAAGGAACATAAAATATCCATAACCCCATAGAGTGAATGACACAAGTGCCTTTCTCCAAATGATGACATGGAGAATTCCTACAATCTTATTGGGATAATGAAACTAGTGCCATCCCCAATGCTCCAATAGATTTGTAAAAAGCACCCAAATCCAAACCTTGGCAAAATAGTTAATACTATACAATTTTTAATCTCTATAATGCTTTCAACTAACATAGATTCAAGAAAGGAACACAACAATATTACCATTTCTACATACCCCGAAGAGAGAATGGCACATAGAATGTCAATAGTACCTCTTACGTATAACCCCTCATAGAGAGAATGACACTAGTACCATTCCCCATGTGCTTATATCACACAATCTTGTCATACAGCATGTTTAATCTCTTTAATATAATGAGAGTATGTGCAATCAAGAAAATTCATAAAAGTCATATTATTATATTGCTAAAATTATTTTGAAACTATATACACAAGGAATAAATTAGTAGCTGAAGGCCTTTTTGCTCCAATCTTCCAGTGTAATCTTTGGGATGTCTTCAAGTTTTGCTTCAGTTAAAGGTCGCAAGTCTTCAATGTGATGCTCACCCTCTTTAGTCCCTTCATCTATAGGTGAATCAACTCTATGTGTCTAGAGGGGCCTCTCAATGCTAGACCAAATCTTAATATGGGGATTATCTGATGCATATGCCACACACATAGCCTCGACCTCTGTCGCATGTTGTGATGTCTTCACTATTGCGATCACTTTTCTTTTGCTTGAAAATTCTTGTAATGCCACACCTCCATTAGTAAAGATGTCAATTCCCTACTACAATAGCACTTGATGCACTGCCATGCTTCACAACCGCCTCTTTTGCATACTCATCATCCTGATCAGAATAAAGAATACTGTCCTCAATTATTTTGTATGGCCTTGTGTTTTCTAATAGGGGCTCAAACCCATCAAACCCATCATGTGAGCTTACAAATGAAAAAAAACAGAAGGTCCCAGACAAACCATTTTGTGTGCTCTCCATGGGGATAACACCCACAAACCCTCTATGCTGAAATTGAGCCTCTACCATTTCTTCCTTGATATCTACCATCTCTGTCATTGTCATAAAAAATGATAGCAATACATACTATGATGGGGTGGCAATGGTCTACTCATCAAACCACAGAGTAACTTCTTGAAGGCATCCTTATCCCAACACATCCCTTTGGCAGATCCCTCTAAGGTGTTAAGCACACACGAGCTGATTGGAAGCCATCCCTTGGAGTGACGTGTTAGAAAGGAGTTAGAAAGTTCTCCCCCTACATCTCTATGTTCACTTGAATAACAATCCAAGGAGAACAAGTTTGCAATGTAGACATTTATCCTCTTTTGAACTAATCACCCAAACAACATAGATTGATGTGACTTCTAGGAAATCAGGTGTGGACTTGCCAACTTGCAACTTCTCTTTGACCCATGACTCACATGAACCCTTGAAGCTTTGATAAACAATTGAATCAATTTTGAAGTAAGTTGCAAGGGCGTCCCATGTTTGATGTTGGGGCGAAGGGTGGCAAAAGTTGAACTCCTTGATGAGCACTTCTTTCATGGCTCTATCATGCTTAATCTCCATGGGGACGAGCATTTTCCGAGCGAAATCTTCCGAGCGTTCGAGCGAAGGAAAAAAAAAGCTTCCAACTATGCAAAAATATGACAAAAATGGATCAGAAGAAAACATAGTTTCACTTAGAAATATGAAAAGTATTATAGGAATGCCTATTTTATACACGAATATTTATGTGAATCTTTGGGAATGGTGAGAACATAATGGGATGGCTTTTGAAGAAACCCACATGTAGAGTAGACTTCTCTATGAAAATTCCCTTATGATCCTTCTTACAACTTTTTACTTAATAGGGGGTGACATTGAAAAACCTCTCTCACCCTATCTTCATGAAAGGGTTTCTCCAAAGAAAACTCATTGAAGCAAGCCATCAAGGTAGTTTCGCCAGCGAAACCCCTTTGAACAAGGTCTTTCAAGGTAGTTTCGCTGGCGAAACTACCTTGGATAGCACTTTTAAAAGTGACATAACTTTCACATCCAATGTCCAAATATAGTCATTCAGCCACTCAAATTGATCGGAAAACCCCATTTGAGCACATCTATGGGGTTATATTTTGGAAAATCTTGCATATATAGTATTAAATATTACATGTATTTTATGAGAGTGATATATAAGCCCAAGTTAATACTTATTTACAGTAATTTAAGCTTCTGTAGAAACATGTCCATAAATATATTGTTATTAATACTATAAAAACACTTGAAAGATATTGCCATATGATATAAATGCGTTTAATAAGTAATTATTTATGTATAATATTATTATGTTGAGAGTGATTATGAGGGACGTTTCTTAAATGAATTATTTTTCAATACTTTTTTAAGGTAATAACAAGGGTACAAAGGGATGTCTATGAATAAGAAGATTTATGTTATGTAAAAATGAATGAGTGACTAGTTTGTATATTTTTATGATAAAGGGATCTAGTTCTAATGAAAATAAAAGTGTAAAAACCATGTTTCCTAAAGAAATACTATTTTTAAAATCTCTTGAAAAACACGCTCGTATAAACTTGCTCATAGGTTTTTGCTCGTAAAATTGACGCATCCAATCTCCATCACCCATTGATACATTTCAATGGAGTCCATCTCTTTGCTTGATTTGACCAAGACAATTTCTTTAGACTCAATCTCTACTTTAAGTGCATGTACATCATCGTCTTTCAATCCTAGCAGGCACCTCCTATATGTTATTTTGACCCTCAAGATCACCCTGCTTCACCAATCTCAAAATTGTAATCCATTGTTTGTAGATGTGATCATCATATGTGACCATGTGTGTGTCCTTGGTAGAAAATTTTGCGCCCATTGACACGCTTGAGACTCCTACATAATTCTGAAAAAAAACCAAAATCTTCTTAGACATTCTTCTAATCCAAATCCTGTAATAGAGATAAGAATGGCACTAGTGCCATTCTACCATTAACATGTCAAAAGCATGACTTGATAATAAGAAGAATGGTGTGACGCCAAAAATTGATATTTTTTAACTTGGCATTGATATTGTTTTTCTCTATGTTTGATAAGAGTTTGAGTATCAAGTGATAGCCTAGCGACTCTCACTTATTTCTATTTTCTATGATATTGTATGGGATTGAGAGGATGAGTGGAATGGCTCATTGTAAATACCATAGGTATGAATTATAAATACCTTGGTATGGGGTGAGAGTTAATTGTGTATGGGATATTATGAGTTTTTAGAAAATAGGAAGAGTGAGTCATATAAAGAGGTGGGCTCATGTCCATGTGTTCCAATAATATAAGAGAGGTCACATGCTAAGCGTGTGGAAGGCATGTGGAGGAGTGTGAAGTCAAGAGGAATCCTTCTAGAACTCCTATGTGGAATAAGGAGGATGTGGACATGTGGAAAAGAGAGGGTCCCTATGGGCTCCATGTGAGGAGACTCTTAACTTTCTCAATATTTTAAGAGTCTTGATCATCTTTTGATGGGACACATGGCAAGAGTAGCCAAAAAGGACATGGATGGTGACATACGTGCTTATGTGATTGATGGGGAAAGGAATCTACAGGCAGCAATTGTAAATGGGTGAAGGAGGGTAACAAAATCTCTATAAAAGGAACCCTCCTCTCCCTTGTTCATCAGAATATCTTCCACCATTAGGCCTCATGTTGCTGTAGCTCTAGTCTCCCCAAGCCTCTTCCATGAGCCTTCTCTCCCTCTTGTAGATATTCTCTCATGTAGACTCTTGAGTCCATCTCTCTCTAGTTTATTCTCTCTCTATGAGTAGTCTTGGAGCTTCCGCTCCCTCTTGTATGTATGAAACCTCTTCTTCTCCCTTGTGTTTGTAGTGTTGAAGTGGATTCTCACTCTATTTGTAATGAAGGTCACTTCAGGTTCTCTCTCTCTTGAGTGTCTCTTCCCTTTTCTTTCTTTCGAAGCCTTAAAAGTTCTTTCTATTTGGCTGCTCACTGTGCACACATGGTCCATCTGTTTCCGGAGCCACCATGCAAACTTCTTTCCCTCTTCTAGGAGAAATCTATGAGGGGTGGATCGTTGATGAAGGTGGAGTCTTGAGCGAGCATCCTGCTCAGGCGAAATTAGCCTGGGTGGAGGGTAGTTTTCATGACAGTTTGACCCCCTGTTAGTGTTTTGCTCATAACTTTCTGCTCGGTAGTCCGATTGTAATCAAATTTATATCAGCGCGAACCTCTCTTCAAGACGCATGTTTTTATTGATCAGATCTCGAATCAGATATTGTTGCAAAAAGTTATGAGTCTCTGTGTTTGACAGTCTATTTTCATGATAGTTTTTACCCCCATCTAGTAAACTGTCCATAACTTTTTGGCCACTTCTCTGTTTCTTACGAAACATATATCAGCGCGAAGCTCTCTTTAAAGCACATGTCTATATCTACTTAGATCTTGAATCAGATACTGCTGCAAAATGTTATGAGTCTCTGTGTTTGACAGTCTATTTTCATGACAGTTTTACCCCCTTCCAGTAAACTGTCCATATCTCTTCAACCGTCTGTTTGTTTTCAATAAAACTTATATCAGCGCGAAGCCCATCTCAAGGCGCATCTGTTTGTGTACTTGAATCTTTGATATCATGTCTCTACTAAAAGTTATAGGCCTCTGTGTCTAATGACAGTTTATAGAGTGTTTTGAGCTAAGTATGAAGGTGTCTATGAAGGAGGTGCAATGTTTCCTCGGAATCTACCCATCCGACCCAATCAGCCCCTTCAAACTCCTTGATGTATATCAGTTCATGTCATGTTGAGCCGCAAGATCTTCTTTCAACAACGTATCACTCTTCTCTTTGGCACAGACGGGCTCACTGAGATTATGGCCTCTGTTGATCCTTTCCTTCTCCCTATGCTTGATTACAACATCACTTGGGATGTTACCATCTTCATTCTCATCTAAGGGAGGAAATTATGGTGTGGTATCTTGGCATAAAAGCTTCTTTCTAATGTCCCATTCTCAATGATAAATATCTTTGGCAGTCCGTTCGAAAGTAGTAGGAAGTGAAGAGGTGCGTGAAGTTTATTACCCCCTTCATGTCACATCTTTTGGTGGAGACGCCGGGTACGTTTGGTATTGGATTCATCCCACCTTACTAAACGGTCTCGGGTGTACTTGATTGCATGTTATGCCTAGAAGAGGCATGTGTTTTGATGAGATAAAGAAGATGCCTGGAAGAACTCTAGAAGAGATTGCAACCCGTTTAAGAGAACTTGAAGATTGTGAAGGTGATGCTCAAGCTATTCGCATAGTCACCATGATCATATCCTTTATGAATATGTTGGTGAATCGACAATGCCGTCAGCAGGCACAATGATAGATTGGGGATTGTTCCATGCACTGGCAGCTTGGTGTGAAGAAGAGTTGAGTCTTTGGGTAGTTTTTGGCTTTAACAATGGAGTGGTGATTCTTAATGCTTTCAACTTCTTTTGCTATGCAAATGATGAAGAGTACAATATCTTGAATCTTTTATGTGCACTTCCTATTGTGAGAAGGGTGTTTCTAGAATGCATGTATACATGATGTTTTCATGGTGTTGGTTGGTCACTTATTTTTGAAGATTTTGTTGAGGATCACATTGTGGAGGGTTTTCAACAAGTGGTTATGCATAATCAGTTGGTCTTGGTATACTAAGGCTCTGTGGGATCTTGTTCGGATCTTGTTTGGGATATTATTTGGATCTTGGTGTTTTCTTTTTGTGTTTCATCATGGTGAAGATTCCAGTGTTTTGAGGGACCCAAGGGGAAGACCCGGAGTCTTATCTTCGGGATTTTGTTCGAGGATGCCGGCTTTCTGGATGGTCCATGAAGGATCGGGCAGAGATTTTGCCTGATTTTCTTGAAGGTGTAGCCTTGAGTTGGCATGAGACCTTGCCGGAATCTACCAAGGAGGACTGGGACCAAGTGGTGGCAGCAATGAAGCAGAGATTTGGGGCAGTGGAGTCGCCAAATGCTTTGATGTTGCAGTTGGACCGGTTCTATCAAGGAGAGGGTGAGTTGGTCTCTGCGTTGGCAATCCAATATGAAACTTTATGGACAAAGTATGAAAGGGCAGCTTTGGGAGCTGTGGCATCTGCATCATCGGCCCCTCAAAGTCTCTCAGGGATGGAGCACTTAAAGATGAGCAAATTTGTTATGGCTTAGGAGCCTTGTCTTCGCTCAAAGGTAATGAGTAAAGATCCAACAACATACGTGGAGGCACTTCGCATTGTGGCCAAGAAAGAAGCTTCTCTAAAGATCGAATCCTCTTTTGCATCTTCAACAGCTTCAACTTCTAAGGTGGAGGTAATGGGCACTCCTCAGGTACCAAAATCCTCTGAGTTAGATCATAATATCTCCCAATTGATGGCAGAGTTTGTTGATTTGAAATTGCATTTGGTTAATGCACGACAACCTAGAGCACCGAAGAGTGAAGATAGGCCTCGAGATAGGAGTGGGGTCACTTGCTATGAATGTAATGAAAAAGGTCACTATCGCCCCGAGTGTCCTAGATTGAGAAAGAAAGAAGAAAAACAAGTATCCTTGTTAGAAGCTTCTTCAGGGGATGAGGAAAGAGAGGTAATGATGGCTAAACGGGGGCGTGGTAAACCAAAAGAAGAAGAAGAAAGCAAGGAAGAAGTAGATGAGAAACATCAGGAAGAGGAACACCGTAGTAAGAAAAAGAAGGCATCTAGAAGGAGAATTAGCTAGTCCGACTTTCCTTTAGGACAAGGAATTGGAAGCTATGACTTGTTGTCCGACCTTAAAGAAAAGGAAGCTCATATCACCTTTGGTCAATTACTTTCTTTGTCTCCAAAACTACGGAAGGAATGGGGAAAACTAGCAAGCACAAGGGTGTCAAAGAAGAAAAAGAAGAAAAGTGCCAATCCTGTTGTTCAAAAGGTAGATATAGATGTTGGTCATGATGTACCTGTGGTTGATGTGATCATTGATGGTCAAGTGATTTCTAATGTGTACATTGATGGAGGTGCATGGATTAATGTCATGAGTGAGAAGACCATGATAGATGCTGATTTAAAATACTCTAGTACTACCTCTCCTTATCGCATCAAATTAGCTGACAACACTAGGGTTAAGACCTTGGGAGTTGTGAAGAATCTAGAAGTGGATGTATGTGGAATTTCTGTGCCGACTACTTTTCAGGTGATCCCTACCAAGCTAGATGCACGTGCCTATCCATTGATTTTGGGAAGGCCTTGGCTACGCAAGGTGAAGGCTGTTCAAAAGTGGGATACTGGAGAATTGATTTTGCAGGGAAATGATAAGAAGGTGCGCTACAACATCAGAAGCCGCAAAAAGGAAGTTGTCAAGGAGGAGTCTTCAACATCAGATAGTTCAAGCTCTGACTTAACCGATGAAGAAGAAGAGACAGGGTGTAGCTCCGAGGAGTCCAACTCAGAGGGTGAGGTGGAAGGAGTGGCCTTTGGTCTTTGTCTTGGTGCTGACCGGGATGAGTCAGGAAGGAACAAGGTGGTGGTGCAAGAAGATCCTGTAGAGACACTTCATGTGGAGGATGTGGAGCACACTAAACAACGCCAACGCAATGAAGAGCTTCTTGGTGATTCTCTATCAGGTAGTGAGAAGCTCCAGTACTTGGATATGCTAGATGATTTTCCATGTCTCTTTGCAACAAGCTATTCACAGGTTCGACCAGTCTCTCTTGTGGAGCACAAGATTGAGTTGAAGCCAGAAAGCAATCCAGTTGTGCAACGCTTAAAGCGATTGGGGGTGATCCAAGCTGAGGCACTAAAGAAAGAGGTAACACAACTACTTGAGGTAGGATTCATCTTTCATGTTGATGATTCAGAATGGATATCTCCTGTAGTTGTCACACCAAAGAAAGGAAATAAGTGGCGAGTTTGTGTGGACTTTCGTCCTTTGAATGCATGCACTAAGAGGGATCATTTTCCTTTGCCATTCCAAGATGAAATACTGGACCAAGTAGTAGGGCATGAGATGTATTCTGTATGTGATGGGTATTCTGGGTACTTTCAAATTCATATTCAGGAGGAAGATCAAAAGAAAACATCATTTGTCACACCTTGGGGAGTTTTTGCTTACAGAGTGATGCCTTTTGGGTTGACCAATGCACTAGCTACATTTCAAAGGTTCATGAGTCAAGTCCTGGAGCCTTACTTGGGAAAGTTCATACGGGTGTTTTTGGATGATTTTTGCATTTATTCTCGGCGCATAGATCACATGGAGAAGTTAAAGATGGCCTTAGCTAGGATTGATGAAGCAAAAGGGTGTCTAAATCCTAGCAAGTGTCATTTGGCTCAAACAAAAGTAGTCTTGTTGGGGCATATTGTGTCTGAAGAAGGCCTGCAAATGGATCCTGACAAGGTTCAAGCAATCATGGCATTGCCAAGTCCTGAGAGTGTCACTGGTGTTCACAGAATTCTAGGAAAGAGCAAGTATTATCAACACTTTTGTGATGATTTCACAGAGATAGTGCATCCCATGAACTTGTTGATAAGAAAAGGAGTTTCTTTCCAATGGGTGTGGAGGAACAAGAGTCTTTCCAGCAACTTAAGGAGGCCATGAGTAAGGGCCCAATATTGAAGCCCCCTGATTGGTCTCAAGACTTTTATGTAAATCCAAGTGTATCTTTGCATTCAGTTGGTGCTGTATTGCTACAAAAAGGAAAGGTAGGTAGAATGCAACCCATCTATTATGCCAGTCGACAGCTTACAGATGTGGAAACAAGGTATGAAGAAATGGAGCAGCAAGCTCTCTCTTTGGTGTTTTCCGTCAGAAAGTTTCGCTCCTATTTATTACCTCGACCATTTTTCTTCCTTACCTCTCAGTCTGTATTAGCATATCTAGTTCGCAAGCCTAATCCTGGGGGGAGATTTGCAAAATGGTTGTCAAAGCTTCAAGAGTTCTCTTTCTCTTTTGTCACTGAAAATACCACTAGGTCCACTATGGCAGATTTGCTCACAGGGCGGGAGGATCTAGGAGAAGAAAAGAAATGTAAGGAGAACATTAAAGATGAAAAGGATACACCACCAACAGCTTTTGTTTTGTATTTTGATGGGGCTTTTAGTCCTTCATGCCAACAAGGAGCCGGGGGGATAAGGAGAACATTAAAGATGAAAAGGATACACCACCAACAGCTTTTGTTTTGTATTTTGATGGGGCTTTTAGTCCTTCATGCCAACAAGGAGCCGGGGGGATAGTCTTGATGAATCCTGAAGGTCAAGAGGTATGGGCAAGAGGACAAGAGCTTCCAGGTATCACAACTAACAATGCAGCTGAGTATAATGCTTTGATTCTTGGTTTAGAGGGTTGTCTTCAAAGTCAAGTTAAAGAATTGGAAGTAAGAGGAGATTCTTAGCTTATTATAAAGCAAATGCAAGGGCATTACAAGACAAGAAGTCCTCATTTGAAAGAGCTTAATCAAAAGGCTATGGCACAATGTAGTCGCTTTGACTTTTGCAAGTTTGTTCATATAAACAGAAAAGAAAATGAAAGGGCAGATGAGTTAGCTAAAGCCATTGTAGTGCCAGACCGGGGGGTGGTTTCTTGGGTAGACACTGGATGGCCAAAACTATAAGATGTTCAGCAATATGTGGAAGAAGGCATGTTTCCTCGAGGGTTAACTCCACAACAGAAGTAGAGATTGGTTACTTTTGGCCACGCCTCCATAAGGATGTATATGAATGTCACAAATGGAACCTATCAGCTTGAGGATGTTGATGGCATGGTGATACCCAGATGCACCAATGAGTATCGCCTTAAATTCTTCTATGCTCGACCACCTTGAGGGCCAGCAGACCCTCTCTGTACTAGAGAGGATCTGCTGGGGGGGGAAAGATGTGACGCCAAAAATTGATATTTTTTAACTTGGCATTGATATTGTTTTTCTCTATGTTTGATAAGAGTTTGAGTATCAAGTGATAGCCTAGCGACTCTCACTTATTTCTATTTTCTATGATATTGTATGGGATTGAGAGGATGAGTGGAATGGCTCATTGTAAATACCATAGGTATGAATTATAAATACCTTAGTATGGGGTGAGAGTTATTTGTGTATGGGATATTATGACTTTTTAGAAAATAGGAAGAGTGAGTCATATAAAGAGGTGGGCTCATGTCCATGTGTTCCAATAATATAAGAGAGGTCACATGCCAAGCATGTGGAAGGCATATGGAGGAGTGTGAAGTCAAGAGGAATCCTTCTAGAACTCCTATGTGGAATAAGGAGGATGTGGACATGTGGAAAAGAGAGGGTCCCTATGGGCTCCATGTGAGGAGACTCTTGACTTTCTCAATATTTTAAGAGTCTTGAGCATCTTTTGATGGGACACATGGCAAGAGTAGCCAAAAAGGACATGGATGGTGACATACGTGCTTATGTGATTGATGGGGAAAGGAATCTATAGGCAGCAATTGTAAATGGGTGAAGGAGGGTAACAAAATCTCTATAAAAGGAACCCTCCTCTCCCTTGTTCATCAGAATCTCTTCCACCATTAGGCCTCATGTTGCTGTAGCTCTAGTCTCCCCAAGCCTCTTCCACGAGCCTTCTCTCCCTCTTGTAGATATTCTCTCATGTAGACTCTTGAGTCCATCTCTCTCTAGTTTATTCTCTCTCTATGAGTAGTCTTGGAGCTTCCGCTCCCTCTTGTATGTATGAAACCTCTTCTTCTCCCTTGTGTTTGTAGTGTTGAAGTGGATTCTCACTCTATTTGTAATGAAGGTCACTTCAGGTTCTCTCTCTCTTGAGTGTCTCTTCCCTTTTCTTTCTTTCAAAGCCTTAAAAGTTCTTTCTATTCGGCTGCTCACTGTGCACACATGGTCCATCTGTTTCCGGAGCCACCATGCAAACTTCTTCCCCTCTTCTAGGCGAAATCTATGAGGGGTGGATCGTTGATTAAGGTGGAGTCTTGAGCGAGCATCCTGCTCAGGCGAAATTAGCCTGGGTGGAGGGTAGTTTTCATGACAGTTTGACCCCCTGTTAGTGTTTTGCTCATACCTTTCTGCTCGATAGTCCGATTGTAATCAAATTTACATCAGCGCGAAGCTCTCTTCAAGGCGCATGTTTCTATATAATGAGATCTTGAATCAGATATTGTTGCAAAAAGTTATGATTTTTTGTGTTTGACAGTTTGTTTTCATGACAGTTTTTACCCCCGTCTAGTAAACTGTCCATAACTTTTTGGCCACTTGTCTGTTTCTTACGAAACATATATCAGCACGAAGCTCTCTTTAAGGCGCATGTCTCTATAATCTTAGATCTTGAATCAAATACTGCTGCAAAATGTTATGAGTCTCTGTGTTTGACAGTTTGTTTTCATGACAGTTTTTACCCCCTTCCAGTAAACTGTCCATATCTCTTCAACCGTCTGTCTGTTTTCAATAAAACTTATATCAGCGCGAAGCCCATCTCAAGCTGCATCTGTTTGTGTACTTGAATCTCTGATATCATGTTTCTACTGAAAGTTATAGGCCTCTGTGTCTAATGATAGTTTGTAGAGTGTTTTGAGCTAAGTATGAAGGTGTCTATGAAGGAGGTGCAATGTTTCCTCGGAATCTACCCATCCGACCCAATCAGCCCCTTCAAACTCCTCGATGTATATCAGTTCATGTCATGTTGAGCCTCAAGATCTTCTTTCAACAACGTATCGCTCTTCTCTTTGGCGCAGACCGGCTCGCTGAGATTATGGCCTTTGTTGATCCTTTCCTTCTCCCTATGCTTGATTACAACATCACTTGGGATGTTACCATCTTCATTCTCATCTAAGGGAGGAAAGTATGGTGTGGTATCTTGGCATAAAAGCTTCTTTCTAATGTCCCATTCTCAATGATAAATATCTTTGGCAGTCCGTTCGAAAGTAGCAGGAAGTGAAGAGGTGCGTGAAGTTTATTACCCCCAACTTCATGTCACAATGGCAATAGTTCCATTCTCACATCAGGGAATTGACACTACTATCACTTCTTTTACAAAGCCATAAACATTCTTGAAATAAATAATACATAGAAAATAAAGTTTATTACTCACATCCCAACTTTGTCGATCTTTATGCCCTTTGACAATTGGCTTGGTGCTCTAAAGCAATTCATCACTGGGATCAAAACCTCAAACTCTAAACCAAATGGTAAGTATTTTGCGTACTCCATCAAGCTTGTCATACTTGTGTCCTTCCTTTCCAATTTCTTTTTTAGTGCCTTAAAGTCAACATTTGCCTGGATTTTCTTACATGGGATGATAGTTGCTTCAGATGACTTCTCACCATGTCCTATTATGTGTGTCTCACCACTCCCCGTTGCATCACCTCCACTGCTCCATCAGTGACTGTTCCCGTACCTCCCTGTTTTCCTCCTAAAGTTGTCTCTTGATCTTTAGCTTCTTCATCTAGTTTATCCCCAATGCTTGTTGCTCCATCTGACCTTATTTCCTTCTCACCTGTTGTTTCCTCCTCACCAATCTCTCTAGCCTTCTCTTTCACTGTGTTCTGAGACACTTGAGAGCTTGATCCCTCAACATCACTTTTCTTTGTTCTTTTTAAAACTTTTGTTTTCTTTTTATTATCTTGCTTTATCCCTTTTGTTACCAAATCAAAGCCTTCTAATAACTGTTAGTTGGTATATTTTTTTGCTCATTATTCCAACCCCTAGTTATCATCGTGTCCTCCCCAATAGTAGCATTCATCCTTGCATGATCAAAATAAGTAAGATCTAACTAATACACATTGCCAACCAATGTATTAATTTTCAGACAAGGAACATTATCTTTCTCGGTATCCTCCATCTCTTTAACTCGAGCACCTTGGGTTAAGTTTTTTCTAATTAGATTAAAATTACCATGGTTAGGTTATTGAGGGTTGGTTAAGTCTCTACCACATGGCATAGTGCTAGCTAAGCACGGTCCCCTTACCAAGCACAGTCCTGCAAGCTGCATATGAGCAACCTCTGCCACATCATCAAGGCCCCCTCTTCTTCATAGAATCTTCGACAAGCCGTAACTTCCAATCTAGGAAGAATTTGCATGCGCTCCAAAAAGGAAAGTGATTGTCTTTTTGAGCTCTACGCGCCTGTCAAATAAGAATCATTATTAGCAATTAGACACTGCCAATATTGAAAGAAATGAATTGGTAAGATCTTTGCAACAAATGACAAATCAAAGAATGAATGCAAACATCTCCATCATAAGAATGCCAAAAGCTCAAGTGCATGAGATGACCATAGCACGAAGCATGGCATCCACACATACGGCATCAAGACACATGGAAGAACAAAGCATCATGCATGAAGCTACACCAAGCAAAGAAGCAAACGTCATCGTCATCAAGCCATGAGCCAAAAGGCGACATCAATGGAATGTATTGAGAAATAAAAACCTTGCCAACCTTGCCTATATGTTTGTAAATCAAACCTCACCACCTGAGAGTAGCGATGAAAGCACCCAGGGGAGGTATTGACATGTAAACCACACTTGACCACCTTAAGTAGCAATGCATGCACTAAGAAGAAGTGATGGATTTGTAACTCACATCTGACCACCTTGCAGTAGCCAAAGGATCATGGCACCAAGGGGAGGTGTTGAGAGTTGTGGTGCCATGAGCACATGTAGAGCAAAGGTATGAGCAAAGGGCAAGCTACCACATGGCATGGAGGAGATATCCCACATGTGAGCAAGCATATGGATGTAAGTACCCTCACCTATAAAAGGGAGGTTCATTTGAAGTAATATCAATCAAGCACTTTGTACTATCTCAAGATTCTCTTTATGAGTCCAAGCTAATCTATCTTGGAACCTAATTGACTTGAGGTACATGTCATGAGCACTCTCTTCATCATGTCTCCACATAGGTTCCATCCACCTTAGAGTGCTCCATCGATCCTGTGGCACTCTAGTTTTGTCATAGGGTGTGCATTATCATCACCAGTCTCCACAAATCTTGGTCTTTCCATTTTCTTGCATCCTACATCCATTCTGCATGACCTATCATGTGGTTTGATGCACCTGAGTCAACATACCACACACCATTGCTTTCTTCTACACTTGTCACAGAATTGGTCATGTGCTGCACCATAAACAAATGCTCATTTCTGTCATCACCCTGTCTACTAGAGGATGCATAATTGCCTTGTTGCAATTTTCCATTCATGATGTCATTCTACTTTTTGTAGCAGTCTTTAGCCATATGACCCATTGTACCACAATAGTAGCATTCAACGTTGTTGTTTGCATTTTGGCCTCTTTGCCATCCACCACGACCTCTTTGGCTCCCCCTGCCTCTAAGGTTACCACGTCCTCCTCCATAGGACTGGTTTTCTTGAATTTGCTGCATATTTTGATTTTTGCCATGGCCTCCAGATCTCGGCCTGCTCTACCTCTGCCTCTACCTCTTCCAGCATTTGAGTAGAAGACAATTTCTTTTGAAGTTCCTACTGAAGAAGATGCACCACCATTTCTCTACTCTTAAGAAATTAGAAGAGCAATCAACTCCCCAAAATCAAGAAAATTCTCACGGATGGCAATGGATGTCCAGAACTATGCATAATCCTTTCCTAGACCATTCAAGGTCACAGAAACTAAATCATCATCTTCGACTGGCAACCCAATGGAAGCAAGTGCATCTGCAACCTTCTTCACCTTCATGTGGTAGTCATTGATGCTCATATTTTCTCTCTACACATTATGCAAGTCCTGCTTGAGCTACATTTTCCTAGCTTGCGTATTTGTGCTATACATTTTTGTCAAAGTATCCCACGCCTCCTTCGACATGCTTGCATCCTGAATGTGCACAATGATAGAATCTGAAATACTGATAGACAGCCAGTACATGACTTTCCTGGCTCTCTCATGCCAGCCTTTAAATGCCTGCAACTCCTGTTGATTAGGAACATTAGGAATAACTGGTTCTTGTTCAGCTCCAGTAATGAACTCCCAATAGCCTTTTCCCTTAAGGAAATTCGTCATTCTAAACTTCCATGCTGGGAAGTTGTTCTTGTCAAGATTTTTAGTGACTATCTGTGAAAGAGCATTAGATGCCATTATAGAACACTACAAAAATATTCTATCACTGCAAAAAACACAACTTCTGCCTCACAAGGGCAAATCTGCAAAACTAACAAAAGTGGTATTTGACCACATAGTCACTTCCTAGTGACAATTTTGCATCAACAGGCAATAAGAATGATTCTGTCACTCCCAATATCTCTGCACATAGGCATACGATGCAATTTTTACGGCAACTTTTGACCAACTTGCAGAATAGTGGTCACACAGCAAAAATAGGGCACCTTTCTGAGTGCCTGCAAAAAACTTCCGCCACCAAAATGGGCCCCAAAATGGCCTCGAATCAAAAAAATAATATCACCAAGGGCTTTGCCCTTACCTACAACATATACTACCCTCTTGCCACACCACAAAGGGCATCCCAATCAGTGCACTCTTGCACTTTTCGGCTATGCTACCTGTAGAGATTTGCTCCCAAACTCAAAAAAGGAAAGCAACATTGATCCTCTTACCAAGACACTGTGAACTTGGTTTGCTTTCTTGAGCTCCTTACTGTGAACCGAGCTCTAATACCGTGTGAAGAGAGTGGGAGAGAGGTAAGGAGTCTCACTTGTAGCTTTCTCGCATATACAATGGGGGAATACACACAAAGGTGGAGGATGAAAACAATTTTCCTCCTCTTAGTTGTGTAAGCCAAAAGGAACTCTCTCTCAGTACAAAAGGTATAGATGAACCCTATATGTGGGTCTCAAACCAAACTCAGCTAGCCTAGGTGGCATACTAACTGAGCCACTAACTAGAGTACATAAAGATAGATATCATCTAGCTATTATTCATGGGTGGTGTACCAACCATATCTGCAGCTAACAAGTCGGGGACATAAATGCACAACGGTCACCCTGGCATATCACGAGTGGAGCTCAATATCTCAACATCAACAAGGCACTCAATCCCAAAACTTGGGATGCATTTCATGGATAGATGGTGTCCATCAACAAGGCAAGAGAGATTAGATTGTAGTTGTTTAACATAGTGGAACCACCACGGGCATCGCCTAGTGCAATGACCCCTCCCTTGTGGTGGTTGGAACCCAAAAATACTAGGAAAGTCTTTATCCAAAGGGTTGGGGTTCCTTGCTGATGTAATAACATCAACAAGGCATTCTCAATCCCAAACGGTTGGGATGGGTTTCATTGATAGATGGTGTCCTCCATCAACAAGGCCAGAGAGATTAGATTGTAGTTGTCTGACATAGTGGAACCACCACGGTCATTGCCTAGTGCAATGACCCCTACCCCATGCTGGTGGCAACCCAGAAGTAGCGAGAAAGTATTTATCCCAAGGGTTGGGATTCCTTGCTGATAGAATAGCATCAACAAGGCACTCTCAATCCCAAGAGCTGGGAAGAGTTTCATTGATAGATGGTGTCCATAAACAAGGTAAGAGAGATTAGATTGTAGTTTCTTGACATAGTGGAACCACCACGAGCATTGCCTAGTGTACTGATCCCTACCTCGTGTGGTGGGAACCCGAAAGTATCGAAAAGTCTTTATCACAAGGGTTGGGATTCCTTGTTTATAGAATAGCATCAACAAGGCACTCTCAATCCCAAGGGTTGGGATGAGTTTCATTGATAGATGGTGCCCACCAGTAAGGCAAGAATGATTAGATTGCACTAGAGACCTGGTATTCTTTGTTGAGGAATGGCACTAGTGCCATTTTCTATGTGAGTTTGTGTTGAATAGTAACATCTCCATGTGAGTTTATGTTGAATGGTACCATCTCAAATTTAATAAAGTCTCACATATGCAAATGTCTCTCCTATGTAGCGATCACATGGCACTAGGAGAATCGGGGTGTGGAGAATGGCACTCATTCCATTCTCCACAAACTCACATGGAGATAGTTCCATTCAAGACAAAATCACATAGAGATTGGAACCAGTGCCATTCTCTACTAACTCACATTGTGTCCAATACCATGTGAAAGTTGACTGCTAAATCTAATAGGTCCAAGAGAATGGCACAAGCTCCATCCTCCAAGCTGCAAGACCACAAGTTCCATATAATATCTACATATCAGAGACCAAGGGTAAAAATCCAAGACCACAATCTCCACAAACTTACATGGAGATTGACACAAGGTTGGAGACTAGCATATTCAAATTTCTTGCAATAATCTACCTATACATTTATTAGATGGGACTAGAAGAATGGTATTTCAGAGCACTATGAGAATAGCATTTCAAAGCACTATGAGAATAGCATTTCAAAGCTGAATTTCACATTTTTGGTGATCTTATTCCCTATAGATTGATCAGATGTCACTAGGAGAATGGAATTTTAAAGCTGAATTTCACATTATTTGTAAGTCTCCTATGTGCAAAGATCACATGATGATATGCGAGTGGCATTCCAATGATCATATTTGCCCAATAAGAGATTGGCACCATTGCCATTCTCCACTGCTAGAAATGTTTACCCTAATATTCTACGAGGAGTATTTCAATGATCATAGGAGAATGGCACTAGGTTCATTGTAGTTGTTTGACATAGTGGAATCACCATGGGCATTGCCTAGTGCAATGACCCCTAACCCATGGTGGTGGGAACCTGGAAGTATCAGGAAGTGGAACCACCACGGGAATTGCACTGGAGACTTGGTATTTTTGTTGAGGAATGACACTAGTGCCATTCTCCATGTGATTTTGTGTTGAATCCATGTGAGTTTATGTTGAATGGTACCATCTAAAATTTACTAAAGTCTCCAATCTACATGTAAGTTTACAGTTCATAGTGCTACTTTCCATGTTCCATCATGAGATTGGCACCACTGCCATTCTCCACTGGTGGCAATGTCCACAAACTCACATGTAGATTGGCACTAATGACATACGATCACAACATAGGAGAGTCTAAGAAGTAATTCATGATCTACCCTATATAGTGATCACATGGGATTAGAAGAATGGTGTTTTAGATAATGGCACCACTGCCATTCTCCACTGGTGAACATAGAAGAATGCACATGTGATTTTAGGCTTCTAAGTGCTATTTTCTAGCGCCCAATAAGAGATTGGCACCACTGCCATTCTCCACTATTAGAAATGTTTACCCTAATATTCTAAGAGGGGTATTGCACTGATCATAGGAGAATGGTGCCAGGTTCCAATCCACATGTGAGTTTGGGTTTCTCAATGCCATTTTGTAGGTCCCTACATGACATTGGCATTAGTGCCATTCTCCAACTGGTGGCTATTTGCACAAACTCAACATGTGGATTGGCATTCCACTAATTTAATTTGTCCTAGGATAATGGCACAAGTACCAATGCACATGTGAGTCTAGGATTCCTAGTGCCATTTTTCAGGTCTTTTTATGAGATTGGCACCTCTGCCATTCTCCACCGGTGGCATTCTCCACAAAGTCAGAAGGAGATTGACACAAATCCATATGATTAGTACACAAGAGAGACTGTGATCACTACTTAGGAGGAAAGTTGAATTTTCCTAATCTACCCTATACATTTCAAAGATGAATTTACTTTATACTTGGAGACTGGCATCTAAAAGATAAGTATCTTACCAAAATCTACCCTATACATTTTGTGTCGATATAGCAATGGGAGAATGGCATTTAAAAGTTGAATTTCACATTTTTGGCTATGATTAGATATCATTGACCGAATGGAATTTTAAAGATGAATTTCACATTTCTTGCAAGTCCAATAATGTGCAATGATCACATAACAATACGGTAGTGGCATTCGAGTGATCATATTGGCACTAGGAGAATGGCACATGTGCCAATCTACATGTAAGTTTAGGGATCATAGTTCTACTTTCTAGGTTCTAGCTTGAGATTTTGGCAACACTGCCATTCTCCACCAGTGGTGGCAATCTCCACAAACTCACATGTAGATTGGCACTTGTGCCATATTATCACTACATAGGAGAGTCTAAGAAGAAATACAAGGCCACAATCTCCATAAACTCACATGGACATTGCCACAATGTTGGAGAATGTCATACTCAAAGTTGCACCTCTTCACATGATCTACCCTATACATTGATCAGATGGGACTAGAAGAATGGTATTTTAGAGAATGGCACCAAAGCCCTTTTCCACTGGTGGAGCACAGAAGAATGAAAATGTGAGTTTAGGCTTCTCACTGCCATTTTCTAGGGCCCAATATGAGATTGGCACCACTATGATTTGCCACTAGTAGAAAATGTTTACCCTAATATTCTAAGAGGGGTATTCTTGTGATCATAGGAGAATGGTGCCAAGTTCCAATCCACATGAGTTTGGGGTTATCAGTGCTATTTTGTAGGTCCCTACATGAGATTGGCATCACTTCCATTCTCCAATAGTGGCAATTTGCACAAACTCATCATGTAGATTGGCATTCCACTAATTTTATTGACTTGTGCCATTTTTTAGGTCTTGGTATGAGATTGGCACCACTACCATTCTCCTCCATTGGTGTCATTCTCCACAAAGTATCATGGAGACTAACACAGATCCATATGATCTCTACATAGGAGAGGCTATGGTCACTACATGGGAGGAAAGTTAAATTTCCCTAATCTACCGTATACATTTCAAAGTTGAATTTGCTCTATACTTAGAGGCTGTCATCTAAAAGATGAGTATATTGCCATAATCTACCCTATACATTTCTCCCACTATAGCAGTGGGAGAATGGCATTTAAAAGCTGAATTTCACACTTTTGGCTATAATCAGATATCACTGAGAGGATGGAATTTCAAAGATGAATTTGACATTTCTTGCAAGTCCACCAATGTGCAATGGTTACATGACAATAGGGTAGTGGCATTCTAGTGATCATATTGGCACTAGGAGAATGGCACAAGTACTAATCTACATGTAAGTTCAGGGTTCATAGTGCTACTTTCTAGGTTCTAAGTGCTACTTTCTAGGTTGTAGCTTGAGATTGCTACCACTGCCATTCTCCACTGGTGGTTACCTCCACAAACTCACATGTAGATTGGCACTTTTGCCATATGATCACTACATACGAGAGTCTAAGAATAAATCCAAGGCCACAATCTCCATAAACTCACATGGGCATTAACACAATGTTGGAGAATAGCATACTCAAAGTTGCACTTCCTCACATGATCTATCCTATACATTGATCAGATGGGACTAGAAGAATGGCATTTTAGAGAATGGCACCACTTCCATTCTCCACCAGTGGAACATAGAAGAATGCAGATGTGAGTTTAGGCTTCTCAGGGCCATTTTCTAGGGCCCAATAAGAGATTAGCACCACTACAAATTTTACCCTAATATTCTAGGAGGGGTATTCCAGTGATCATAGGACAATGGTGCCAGGTTTCAATCCACATGTGAGTTTGGGGTTCTCAGTACCATTTTGTAGGTCCCTACATGAGATTGGCATCACTACCATTCTCCTAATCTACACAAACTCAACATGTAGATTGGAATTCCATTGATTTTATTAGAAGTAGGATAATGGCACAAATGCCAATGCACATGTGAGTTTAGAATTCCTTGTGCCATTTTTCAGCTCTTGGCGCAGTGGTGCCAATCTCTTATTGGGCCCCAAAAAATGGCCCTGAGAAGCCTAAACTCACATGTGCATTCTTCTATGTTCCACCGGTGGAGAATGGTAGTGGTGCCATTCTCTAAAACACTATTATTCTACTCCCATCTGATCAATGTATATGATAGATCATGTGAAGGAGTGCAACTTTGAGTATGCCATTCTCCAACAATGTGCCAATGCCCTTATGAGGTTATGGAGATTGTGGCCTTGGATTTCTTCTTAGACTCTCCTATGTAGCAATCATATGGCACAAGTGCTAATCTACATGTGAGTTTGTGGAGATTTCCACTAGTGAGAAGAATGGCAATGGTGCCAATCTCAAGCTAGAACAAAAAAAATAGCACTGTGAACCCTAAACTTACATGTAGATTGGCACTTGTGCCATTCTCCTAGTGCCGATATGATCACTGGAATGCCAATACCCTATTATCGTGTGATCACTGCACATTGGTGGACTTGCAAGAAATGTGAAATTCATGTTTTAAAATCCATTCTCTCAGTGATATCTGTTGAGATATCGAGTTCCACTCGTGATATGCCAGGGTGACCGTTGTGAATTTATGTCACCGACTTGTTAGCTGCAGATGTGGTTGGTACACCGCCCACGAATAATAGCTAGATGATAGCTATCCTTATCTACTCTAGTTCGTGGCTCAATTAGTATGCCACCTTAGTTAGTTGAGTTTGGTTTGAGACCCACATATAGGGTTCTTCTATTTCTTTGTACTAGAGTTCCTTTGGCTTTCACAACTAAGAAGAGGAAAACCGTTTTTAGCCTCCACCTTTGTGTGTATTCCCCCATTGTGCATGTGAGAAAGCCGCAAGTGAGACTCCTTCCCTCTCTCCCACTATCTTCACATGGTATCAGAGCCTTGTTCGTGGTAAGGAGCTCCAGAAAGTAAACCAAGTTCGTGGTGTCCTGGTAAGAGGACCAGTGTTGCTTTCCTATTTCGAGTTTGGAAGCAAATCTCTGTAGGTAGCACAGCCAGAAGTGCAAGAGTGCACTGTTTCAAATTGAGACGCCCTTCGCGGTGTGGCTTTATTTTTATGATTCGAGGCCATTTCGGGGCTCGTTTTGAAGGCGGAAGTTCTTCGCAGGCACTCAGAAAAAGGTCCTGTTTTTGCTGTGCGACCACTGCTCGGCTGGTCGGTGAAAAGTTGCCGCAGAAATTGCATCGTATGCCTATGTGTAGAGATATTGGGAGTTGCAGAATCATGCTTGTTGCCTATTGATGCAAAATAGTCACTAGGAAGTGACTCTATGGTCAAATACCACTTTCGTCAGTTTTGCAAATTTGCCCGTGTGAGGCAAAACCTGTGTTTTTTCACAGTGACAGAATATTTTGCAGTGTTCTGTAATGGCATTTGATTCTCTTTCACAGATTGTCATTGAAAAGCTTGACAAGAACAACTTCCAGGCATGGAAGTTTAGAATGACGAATTTCCTTATGGGAAAAGGCTATTGGGAGTTCATTACAGGAAATGAAGAAGAACCAGTTCTTCCTAATGTTCCCAATCAACAGGAAATGCAGGCATTTAAAGGATGGCATGAGAGAGCCAGAAAAGCTATGTACTGGCTGTCTATCAGTATTTCGGATTCTATGATTGTGCATATTCAGGATGCAAGTATGCCAAAGGAGGCATGGGATACTTTGGCAAAAATGTATAGCACAAATACGCAAGCCAGGAAAATGCAGCTCAAACAAGAGTTGCATAATGTGCAGAGAGAAAATTTGAGCATCAATGACTACCACTTTCCTCTCTCTCTCTCTCTCTCTCTCTCTCTCTCTCCCTCCCTCTCCTGTTCCTCTGTTGGTGCTGCTTTGTCCCTCTCCTTCTCCCTATTTTGTGCCTCTATTGGACCTGCATTTCCCTATGTAGGAGTCCCATTCTTGCTGTTGGAACCTCTGCAAGCATGGTGAGGAGCAAGGCTATAAGAGCATGCAATGTTGTGACCTCTTGTGTCTTCCAGAACACTAGAAATGCATTGGATGAGTGGATTCCTTGCATCTACAACTTGAGTGACTGGATAGTGATGAAAAGATTGGCCAAAGGTCCATATAACCTTCCCAAGGGCAAGAGAGGTGATATCCTCATGGTCCCATGGTATAGGGGTTTCAGTGTAGTAGACTTCGATGCCCGCTTTCGCATTCCTCACCATCAAGTTACCCTTATCCTCCCAGGTCTCGCAACCG
The DNA here is from genome assembly GCF_047967505.1 of Dipteris shenzhenensis. Classification (NCBI taxonomy): domain Eukaryota; kingdom Viridiplantae; phylum Streptophyta; class Polypodiopsida; order Gleicheniales; family Dipteridaceae; genus Dipteris; species Dipteris shenzhenensis. Next base: position 46,173,998 of record NC_141608.1, on the reverse strand, counting down.
AGCTTTGCCCGATCATCAAGGACCTGGGGGCGCACTTTGGCTGGCCTATGCAGGACACCTACGTTGATGCGATGGCAGCCCAAGGGGTGCCATGTGTCAAAGTGGCAGTCCTCGATCCACAGAGCATCCCCTCGGAGTTCGAGATCGAGACAGACACAGGTGTGGTGATGCAACGCATTCTGGTCACTGGTCGCCCAAATCAGTGTCTGAGATGCCATGGCTTCGGGCACCAGGCGCGCTCATGTCCTCGCTTCATGGGTACAGAACCTCAGAATACCCCTGTTCAAGCAACTCAAGATCCTCCCCACCAGTCAGTGACATCCCCTCTCGAAGGGAAAGGCTGGACGGAGGTCAAAAGAAAACGGAAGGGAAACAAAGCAGGACCCAAAAAACCTGCCCATCTACAATAAGAGCCCCCCCCGGTGGTCCCTACTCATCAGCAGCCCAGTAAGGGGAAGGAGAAGGGAAAGGAGAAGATCATCCAGCCTCCCCCTCATCCTTCACCCCGCCCTCATCCCCCTCCTCCTCGATTCTCTGACCCCCACCCCCTCTAGGATCCCCCTCCGCACCGGTGGTTTCCACTCCACTCTCTTCCTCAAGCATGATCCAGAGGGAACCCCCCCCTCCGCCTGAGCCACCTGTAGCCCCGAAACTAGCACAGACCTCACCCGCGCCTATCCCTCCGGGCCCGGCGGAGGGGAGAGGCCCTTCCCCACAGGTGGCCAGTACCCCTCTCTCTCGCTCAGACTCCTCATCTTCGTCCCCACGCCCAAGGGCTGCTCCTAGAGCTCTTCCATTGAGTTTTATCAAGCAGGTCCTTGGGATTATTTGGATGCAGCGGGTATTGGCTCCTTCCTTGCATGCCTAGACATCAGCATCTTCTTCCTCCGCAAGGGGGCGGAGGGTAAGGTGTCCGTCCTTGCCCCACATGATGGTCCTAGCTATTCCTTCACTATCTCCAGTGAAGGGAATGAGCAATGGACGAATGAAAATGTTTGGGAGATGATACGAGATCAGTCCTAGGAGCAGGTGCAGGACTAAATCGGTAGCAGAGCGGCGGAGCTTCTTCAGCAACAGTGGCAGGAGGGTGATGTTCGTCTGCTATGGTGCCACAACGCCAAACATTTCTGACTCCTAGTCATTATTCGGCCACCTCTGGAGTGGGCCTATGCAGAAGGGCTCCGCCCATGGAGGACCTCAGAGGTAGCGGGCTTCTATAGTATTTCCCTGGCAGAGGCATCAAGTTGGTTAGAGAGAGCCTACCACCACGGGACGAAGGGCCTCTCCCCTCTGTTGAAGGTTTTAGAGGATGGGTCCGATGACCCGGCCTCTCCTTCGAAACCCTCACAGAAGCGCCTTCGACTCCACATAGGACATCCTCCGACCACTTCGACATCGACCGCAAGCAAACAGCTATTTTTGGCCCACCTTCCCTCCTCATGAGTATACGCATTATCTCTTGGAATGTCAACGGGTTCCACTCATCAGGAACCCGTGGCCCCAGGAAGATGGTGCTCAGACAAGAGCTCCAACCAGCCTTGGTGGGAAGGATAGATGTGCTCCTACTACAGGAACACAAGATTTCGGCTTCTCAGACCAGTATTTTTGGGAAGGTCCTCATAGGACGCTCCCACACCTACTAGGAGCCTTCGATTGGCGAGCAGGGGAGGAGCAGGGGTGTCTGTACCTCCATCGATGCTTCTCTAGTTCAGTATGTGTGTGGTTTTGGCACTCTAATCCCAGGACGTGTGCTTTGGGTGGGCTTGCATATTGAGGGATCCCGTATCGGCATCCTCAATATCTATGCCCCGACCGATCTCAGACGGAGAGCCGTTTTTTGGAGGTCCTTGACAGACTTGTTACTAGAGATGGACTCTTGGATTGTAGGAGGGGACTTCAACAACCTTGAGACCCTAGAGAATCAGTAGCGACGGGGCCCAGAGCTCCTCGGTATAGCTCAGGCAGAGCAGACAGATTGGGACTCCTTGCTCTTCACAGTGGGAGGTCGGGACAGCTGGAGGGAGCCTTCCTTTTGCAGATGGTCAGGGAGTCTGGACTTCTCTTAGGGATACAAGAGGGAGGCAGACTTCTAGAGTAGCTGGACAATTTCTATGTCAGCAATTGGGCGCTTGGCAGAGGAGGAGAGTCAGGAGTGGTTCCAGGGACGACACTCTCAGACCATGCCCCAGTCATCCTAGTCCTGGACTCAGCCTCTTACTCCTCACCTCCACGCTCATGCCGGATCCCAGACTCCATCTACTCCAGAGCAGCGGTTCACAGCAGGATAGTGGACCTGTGGGAGCAGGATTGGGACCCCACCAGGGATATGGCAGCATAGGTAGCTCAGGCACTTGCTGAGTCTAGCCTCATCTATCAACAGGAGGCAATTCAGGTCAGACAGCAGTGTTGGGTGAGGGAGAGGGGTCTCAGACGTGATCTCTCTTCGATTTCTGGTGGCACACAAGGGGCTACCAGTTGGCAGCTGGCTGACGCAGATGGGGCATTGCCAAATGTGTTTTCAAGAGGAGGAGTCCCTGAAGCACTGCCTTTGGAGTTGCTCGCATGCACAGATGGTTTGGAAGGGAGTCATGGGGATCTTAGCGAGGGCTACACCCGAGCTAGGACCCATCACTTGGGGAGCCGTTTGCTGGTGCAGCACTGAGATGGGACATCACTTGGCTTATGAGTTCTCTAGACAGGATCACGTCTTTTTCATCACACAGGCCACCTGGGCATACATGGACATCTTCCCTTGGCATCTGACAGAGACAGATGCAGGAGCGATGCCTCGGCACCCAGTTTGGGAGATCACAGGGAGCATTGCAGGTTGGCATATCTGGACATCCAGATGCACGCAGACTGTAGGAGCTCAAACTTCTTCTGCTACCCAGACCCTAGCAGACATTTGGAGCACAATCGTTCACACGCTCAAGGGCCAGTGGGATCAGATTCAGGGAGATTCTTGGCAGGGAAGGAAAAGAGACGACGCTTCCTTCGCGACTGGGACCACCGAGAGTTGTTCTTCCAGCACTCTACTCAGAGTCTTTAGTGGCATTACGCCCCTCCACCGTGGCTGTTTGTCCACTCTCCGATGATTATGCCTTGAGAGGCTTGTATTTAGCATTTTGACTCCTCAGGCTGAATCCGTTTTGTGATTGCAGTCCGTTGGCCTTTAGGCCTTCTTGTACTCTCGCTTTCAAGTAATATAACTAGCACTACTTTTTGCGCAAAAAAAAATAAGATTTACAATGGTATATACTCAAGAAAAAGGGACAAGAGAGAATGCGGTCTCAAGATACAGAGTCTTGAAACCTTTTTCTTGTGCATGAAGAGCCCTTACAATGATCACTCCTTACAAAACAACATAAGAGGGAATGCAAAGAGATTGCAACTACTGCTGGAAGAGCATGAAGCTTCAAGTCCCCTCCATCGCAATGCAAATCACTATGAAAGGCCAGCAAAAAGTGCTGATCTTTTAATTAGTATGATGGAATTTTTGGTGCCGTCCAGATGGGAAGTCACATTGTGTCAAATGGGACATTTGTTTGAAGCTCTTATTAGAAAAGGACACCATGTAAATATTATTGAGAGGTTTGCTTGCTTGGAATACCTTGATACCATGGCTTCTCTCATAATAAAGTATGATAAGAAAGGTCCGATCTCACATGAAGAGGATGCTGACATAGAGATGGCCATGTATGACGAGACCAAGAAAGATGATGAAAATGTTGAAAGCTTTGGATATGATAGTGAGGACACCAACGATAGTAAGGAAGCTAAAGAAGATGGATATGACACTGACCTTGCCTCAGAAGGTTACATAAAAAGACCACGAAGATATCTAGAGGTATGAAAAGTTATGTTTAATTTTCTTTATTCATTTAAAGGCCTTTTAAAATTTATAATTAATTTAAAATTTTGAATCTCATAGTTATTTTATCCTTTTATAGGAGAAGGGAAAGGAGGAGGATGAGGAGGACATAGCTGGAGTAGAGAATATAGAAAGCTCATCTCAAGAAAGCAAAGCTTCTCTGGCTATCCATCAGATGACTCTAGAAAATAATCATATCTTGCAGCAAATGGAGAAGTCATTTCAAGTTAGGTTTCAAGTTCGAGAACAACCTCTTACTTTTCTATTCGATGAAGAGGACATTTCAATCCTTATAAACTTCAAGAAAGAGGTTAATGACAAGGCCATAATAGCCATCATCAGGTTTGACACAAACTTTTTATTGACTTTATGCTTTTGTATTTCCATTGGATCAAATGAACTAATATTCTTTTCTTTTTATTGCAGTATGGTTTTAGAATAGCTTCCCCTATATAGATAGAGATGTGCATATATGGTCGATCCTCTTGTTTCTAGTGTACTTAGCAATAAGCAGAAGACCATAGATGATGTTTTTAAGTGGTTGCAACCTATTGATTTGACTGCGGCATGAGTAATCTTTATTGCATATCACGAGGAGTGAGTATCAATCCCTACTTAGCTTATCTCTTACACTATGGAGGATTATATCAAATAATAATTATGCTTAATTGATAATGCAGCTCGCATTAGAGCTTGGTGATTGTGAACATCTTAGCCAAGCAATGTTTCTTTGTCAATTCAATAGCATCTATCCATGGCAGTGTGTCAGAGTAAGTATAACCTACTTGTGTCATAATTACGTCAATGAGATGCATCCTATGCAATGCGCACATTCATTTATGTTTTCTATTTTGATGTGTAGATCGACTCAAAAGTTGGTAGGTGCTATAGATGCACTTATGCAAATGGAAGGTGACTTAGAAGATCAAATAGAGTATGTAACATGCCCTGTAGTGAAGCAAAATGATGACCATAGTTGTGGGTGGAGAGTTGGATATAACTGCTTTTTGCTCCTTACTCAAATTTTTAATTTGAGCGGCGGTGAAACCTCATTGTCGACATATACAGACTTGCATCTATATGCATTTATATCATCTATCATTAAGGCATTTATTGATAATGTGGTGGAGCATCCAGAGGAAACATTGGTTGCTATGCCCATAGGTTGTCCTAATGTAACTGCTATATTGGACGAAATGGGGAGCTCTTTTGAGGTTAGGGTTATCATTAGCAAGCAACCTCGTGTTTTGACATTTGGTAGTGAGGAAGTTACAATCCTCTCCAACCCTTTGAAAGAGACTAATGACAAAGTCATGCTGGCCATCCTCAGGTTTGATATGAACATCTCTTGGCTTGATACTTCAATCATTTGATTCAATCTGCTTCTAACATTTGTTTTTTTATTGCTGCAGAAGTACGGTTATATCTCACTTTCCTAGATCAGTACAGAATCACGTGTGTATGCTCAATTCTCTCCTTTCAGCTGTACTTAGTGATACCAAGAAGACAGTAGATGATGTTTGTTCAATGCTACAACCTTTAGACTTGGATGGCTTGCTAGTTGTCTTTATGCCATATTGTGAGAAGTATCGTCTCAATCTTTCTTTTACTCTTTTATTTGTAATATTGTGTCAATTAATACTTAATATTGTGATAAATCTTATCGCTCTTTATTGGTGATGTAGCTCACATTGGAGCCTCATAGTATGGGATCTTGATGACAACCATTGTTGGTTTGTCAATTCATTTACAGGCTTTCATGGGGTGTTCAAGTAAGTGTTCTTTTATCATATCATTATGAACATGCATCTTACTATTTAATACACAAATTCACTTTGTCATATGTCATGATGGAGAGGTCTGCAAAATCTGCGATTATGAAAATCAGGGAGCATCAAGACCAACCAAATTTCCAAACACGCCTCACAATGGAGCAGAAAGACAAGTTTAGTAGTGGGTGGAGAATTGCCTGCAACTTCATGTTGTTCCTCAATGAAATTTTTGAACATGTCTCAATAGAAGCATATACAAAGGTCGAGCTACAAGATTTTATGGCTAAGACTGTTCACTACCTAACTGCTACCATTGGGAAACAACATGATGGACTCAATGAAGAATCTGAGGAGCCAAATAAAAACAAGAGACAATTAAGTCTCCTTTTGCATCACAGCCTCAAGTAGAAGCATTACAGTCTCCACTTGAATTTGAGACTCAATGCATTCTTCCTACACAAGAAGTAGAGTCTCAATGTGCATCTACAACATCACATCTTGCAAAGGAGGAAGAGATTGAGTCTATCCCAATTGCACCAGAAGTAGAATCTCAATGTACACCATTCCACACAAGAAGTAGAGACTCAATGTACTCTTAGAGAATCACAGCCTCAAGAGGACTCATCAGACTCTATTCAGTTGTAAAACATGTAGAAAGAAACATGAGTCCTTGAATATTTTTATCTTGTTTGTATTGACTAATGATAGTGTTTTTTAAACTTATGTTAAATGTTACAATACATTAGGATATTTACTTATGATATTTATTCAATTTATATTATTATTGTATTAGCAATTCTAAAAAAATTAATTGTATTAGCAATTCTAATATGATCTACTCAGCCCTACCAGACTTGTTGCAGAGAATACAAAACTATTACAAGCCATAGAGGGGATGCGTCAATTTTACGAGCAAAAACCTATGAGCAAGTTTATACGAGCGTGTTTTTCAAGAGATTTTAAAAATAGTATTTCTTTAGGAAACATGGTTTTTACACTTTTATTTTCATTAGAACTAGATCCCTTTATCATAAAAATATACAAACTAGTCACTCATTCATTTTTACATAACATAAATCTTCTTATTCATAGACATCCCTTTGTACCCTTGTTATTACCTTAAAAAAGTATTGAAAAATAATTCATTTAAGAAACGTCCCTCATAATCACTCTCAACATAATAATATTATACATAAATAATTACTTATTAAACACATTTATATCATATGGCAATATCTTTCAAGTGTTTTTATAGTATTAATAACAATATATTTATGGACATGTTTCTACAGAAGCTTAAATTACTGTAAATAAGTATTAACTTGGGCTTATATATCACTCTCATAAAATACATGTAATATTTAATACTATATATGCAAGATTTTCCAAAATATAACTCCATAGATGTGCTCAAATGGGGTTTTCCGATCAATTTGAGTGGCTGAATGACTATATTTGGACATTGGATGTGAAAGTTATGTCACTTTTAAAAGTGCTATCCAAGGTAGTTTCGCCAGCGAAACTACCTTGAAAGACCTTGTTCAAAGGGGTTTCGCTGGCGAAACTACCTTGATGGCTTGCTTCAATGAGTTTTCTTTGGAGAAACCCTTTCATGAAGATAGGGTGAGAGAGGTTTTTCAATGTCACCCCCTATTAAGTAAAAAGTTGTAAGAAGGATCATAAGGGAATTTTCATAGAGAAGTCTACTCTACATGTGGGTTTCTTCAAAAGCCATCCCATTATGTTCTCACCATTCCCAAAGATTCACATAAATATTCGTGTATAAAATAGGCATTCCTATAATACTTTTCATATTTCTAAGTGAAACTATGTTTTCTTCTGATCCATTTTTGTCATATTTTTGCATAGTTGGAAGCTTTTTTTTTCCTTCGCTCGAACGCTCGGAAGATTTCGCTCGGAAAATGCTCGTCCCCGCCATAGAGGCCAAGATCACACTAGAAGATCTCATAATTAGTATCTCTTATCTTCTCAACAATCCAATCTTCCACAGACTCCACGTCCATATCCTCAACATAATTACAATGAAGGAAGAAATTCAAGAAATCATGATGGACAGGCCACAAACTCCACGTCCATATCCTCAACATAATTACAATGAAGGAAGAAATTCAAGCAATCATGATGGACAGGCCACAGAGGCCGAGATCGCACTAGAAGATCTCATCATTAGTATCTCTTATCTTCTCAACAATCCAATCTTCCACGGACTCCACTTCCGTATCGTCAACATAATTACAATGAAGGAAGACATTCAAACAATCACTGGATAGGCCACAGAGGCCGAGATCACACTAGAAGATCTCATCATTAGTATCTCTTATCTTCTCAACAATCCAATCTTCCATGGACACCACTTCCGTATTGTCAACATAATTACAATGAAGGAAGAAACAGCCACAGATTGTTTCTTTATAATCTCTTTGCGAGGCCTTTATTGTTCTTTCAGCATCTCGATCAAATCGGCCATACCGAGTGCTTCGATAATGTAGGTTGCTTAAGAAGTCCAAGAGATCTTGTCATGCTTTTATAATACATTGTAAAAGTTTTTTGCTCTTTGCTATCTTCTGAGTCTCCTCCCTCTCTATCCACCTCTGTGCATCGAATTCCTCTCTCTCCATTTGTGTGAGTGGAGAGCCTTGTCGAATTCTTACGTCTCTCCTTGCTCCTTGGTTAGCAACCCATTGTTTGAGACTATCGATTCTAGACTCCAGGTCTCCGACGATGCCAAGGACATCCATGGTGGGTGGAGAGATGATAAATTAAGAGTGATAAACAAAGAATGTGCTTGGAGAAGGAATAGGATGGATGAAAAAAGGGAGTCTAATTATATTATTCTTGTCTTCAATCACTTTATTTCATAGATATAAACTGATTCAAAATCTATCATCTCATGTGTCTCTCACATTTACGGTCTTTTATTTTTTACTTCACTCAATGGACAACTCACCTCTCTAAATTTATTAAATCGGTTTTACTTTTTTGAAAGTCTAATTTATTATATACAATAAATATCTTATGATGAGAATCTAATAATTATATCATTCTTATGTTCCATCACTTTATTTTATAGATTTCAATGTACTCAAAATCTATCATCTCACATGTCTCGCATTACGGTCTTGCATAAGCAAGTCTAACTTGTATTATATTAAAAAAATATCTCATGATGATTTTCTAATTATTATATCATTCTTGTGTTCCATCATTTTATTTTATAGATTTCAATGTACTGATCACTGTCTTACATGTCTCACACGTCTCGCATTATGGTCTTGCATCCCATCATTTTATTTTATATATTTCAATGTACTCACTGTCTTACATGTCTCACATGTCTTGCATTACGGTCTTGCATTTGTTACTTCAGATAATCTAGTCACCTCAGCCTCTACCGATTCTTTATTATAAATCTTTCATCTCACATTATGAGTCTGTAGTTCTATAAATCCCCTAGTAGTCGTTCGTCTTCTATATCTCACCCGTAGCAAACACTTCTTCCACTTTGCTCTTCTTACCTAAGTACTCCTCTCCTCAAGCTTGCTCCTTCCATCTTGCCCGTAGCCTTACCTCCTCTTCTCAAGCATACTCCTTTCATCTTGCCTTACCTCCTCTAGTTACCTTCCTCACTCTCGTTACCTTCCTCCTCTCGTTTTTATGGATCCTTTTAAGGTAATCGATTCAGTCGAGCAAGCCATTAGCAGCATCAAAATATGGATTGCCGAGAACCAAGGAAAGAGAGAGGAGAGAAAGCAAAATCCAGCTCCATTAACCCAGTACAAGATGACAAAACATGTGTGCCTCAGGATCTATGGAGAGCTCTAAGGTGGATGGAACCTATGTGGAAACATGATGAAGAGAGTGCTCATGACATGTATCTCAAGTCAATTAGGTTCCAAGATAGATTAGCTTGGACTCATAAAGAGAATCTTGAGATAGTGCAAAGTGCTTGATTGATATTACTTCAAATGAACCTCCCTTTTATAGGTGAGGGTACTTACATCCATTTGCTTGCTCACATGTGGGATATGTCCTCCATGCCATGTGGCAGCTTTCCCTTTGCTCATACCTTTGCTCTATATGTGCTCATGGCACCATATCTCTCAACACCTCCCCTTGGTGCCATGATCCTTTGGCTACTGCAAAGTGGTCAGATGTGAGTTACAAATCCATCACCTCCCCTTAGTGCTTGCATTGTTACTTAAGGTGGTCAAGTGTGGTTTTTACATGTCAATGCCTCCCCTGGGTGCTTTCATAGCTACTCTCAGGTGGTCAGGCTTGATTACAAAACATAGGCAAGGTTGGCAAAGTTTTTTGCTTTTCAATACATTCCATTGATGTCACCTTTTGGCTCATGGCTTGATGACGATGACATTTTCTTCTCTGTTTGGTGTAGGTACCTGCATGATGCTTTGTTCTTCCATGTGCCTTAATGCTTTATGTGTGGATGCCATGCTTTCTGCTATGGTCATCTCATGCACTTGTGCTTTTGGCTTGCTTTTTACATCGATGTTTGCATTCATGCTTTGCTTTTTCCAATGGTTTCAAAGGTCTTACCAATTGAATTCTTTCAATATTGGCAGTGTCTAATTGCATACAATGATTATGATCTGACAGGCGTGTAGAGCTCGAAAAGACGATCACTTTTCCTTTTTGGAGCATTTACAAATTCTTCTTGGATTAGAAGTTACGGCTTGTCAAAGGTTCTGTGAAGAAGAGGGCCTTTGATGATGTGGCACAGGGATTCACATGCTGAATTCCATACTATGCTCAGCAGGGGCCTCTGTGCTTAGGTGGCACTTAACTAAACCTGAACTTAACCCAGCTTGAAAAAACTTGACTAGTGAGTTAACATAACCAGATGTACTCAACCAAGGTTATAGACACTCAACCATGGTTAGTTTCTATCTTGCCACGTGTCATTTTGTGGTGAGACCTTGGAGAAGGAAGAAAGAAGAGCATGGAGCCTTCTGCGACGATGGAGACGGACTGCCGGGGCCCCCATTTTTTTTTTTTTTGCTTCGCCTCTTCTGCTTTTAAATAGAGATCTCATTGATTTGAAGGCTCGGTGGAGATGAAGGTCGGGCATTGGCCGACGACTAGAGACGATGGCAGCTCACGGCGGCTGTTGGAGCGATGGCGCCATGAAGCTTGTGGAAGCGCTGGCGCTCATTGGAGAAGCTGATAGCTATGAGCCGGGGAGCGTGTGTGGAGGCTGTTTGCCTCGTAGAAGCTTGCTGGGAGCTTTGGAGGCATTGTAGAGAGGCGTCGAGGCTGGAGCAGTAGGACTTCAAAGTCTCTTTTGGCCGCAGGCTACTTTCGAGTCCGCAAGCTACTTTCGAGTCCTCATATTTCTATTTCTCCCTTTGATTTGCTCACTGGAGGATTGGCTTGGTGCTTCTCAGGATTGGCTTGGTGCTTCTCAAGGATTTCTTCTTCGGAATGGCAGCTTTGCTGCACTGACTGTCGTAGAGGTAAAGAGCTACGTAGAGGCTATTGTAGGTCAAGCCATTGGATAGGAGGATTGAATGGAATATTAAGCCGCTCCTCCCAAAGACAAACGAGCAACAAACAGCGAAAAAGAATGGACACCTGAGAACCACAATCCCCTTCAACAAGATCTCTTAACAATCTCTCAAGAGAATGAAGAACTCTTTTTCATAAGAAGAAGAACTCTCAGTGGGCTCTTTGAAACTCTCTAAAAAGAATGGAATTTTCATTCAATGGATGGAATTCTCTCAATCTAAAAAACTAAAACTAACCTAGGAGAAAAACATGAGCTTGTAAGACATGCCTACAACTAATCTAGGAATGGGAGCAATCCTAATGAGCTACTAATGAGCTAAACTAGGAGAGCTAATCCTATGCTCTGATACCATGACAAAACATGTGTGCCTCAGGATCTATGGAGAGCTCTAAGGTGGATGGAACCTATGTGGAAACATGATGAAGAGAGTGCTCATGACATGTATCTCAAGTCAATTAGGTTCCAAGATAGATTAGCTTGGACTCATAAAGAGAATCTTGAGGTAGTGCAAAGTGCTTGATTGATATTACTTCAAATGAACCTCCCTTTTATAGGTGAGGGTACTTACATCCATTTGCTTGCTCACATGTGGGATATGTCCTCCATGCCATGTGGTAGCTTTCCCTTTGCTCATACCTTTGCTCTATATGTGCTCATGGCACCATATCTCTCAACACAAGAAGGATGACTTTGCTTGTCAGAAGGGCTTAGAGAAGGAAGAGAAAAGAAAAAGAAGTATGGCTACTACTGAAATAGATAAATTGTAGTCATATAGGAGAGAGCTGATAGACTTTCAAAGTGAGATATCTTTACCTGTGGCTCGTTATGGAAGATTTCCACCCCAGGAAGTGCAAGCCATTTAGAATAAACAAAGTGTTATGCAGGAGAAAATTCATCAATCCTTACTTCTCTTTTATAATTTTAACTACATCGATGAGGATGAGATGAGCTCAGAATGGGTTGAATTTAGGCTAAAGTATTGAAAATAGAAAATTCATCAATCCTTACTTCTCTTCTATAATTCTAACTACATCGATGAGGATGAGATGAGCTCAGCTCTTGAATGGGTTGCCCATAGACCCCCACCATGCAGCCATACTATAGCCGTACAATTGCGCCACCTGTCTACCATAATTCGGGGCTTGTTTTTATGTTTTTATATGTGCTTTGAAGATTGGGTTTTTCTTAAATTTTATCTGAAAACTAGTCCAAAAGTATATGTAAAAATGAATTTGTGCATTGACAAGTCCAAAATTAATGAAATAAGTGTTTATTGTGACCTCTGTACAAGCATGGTGAGGACACCATACATGTACTCTGTGTCCCACAGGAGCAAAAATGCACTGGGTGAATGGGTGCCTTGCACCTATAGCTTGAATGATTGGATAGTCATGAGAGGATCTACCAAGGGTCCACATAAGCTTCCCAAGAGCAAAAGAGGTGAACTTCAAGCTTGGGAAGAAAGGATGGCTTGCAAATGTGCAACACATCTACATGGGGAATGACATGAACTTCAAGCTTGGGAAGAAAGGATGGCTTGCAAAGGTGCAACACATCATGAACTTCAAGCTTGGGAAGAAAGGATGGCTTCCAAAGGTGCAACACATCTACATGAACTTCAAGCTTGGGAAGAAAGGATGGCTTGCAAAGGTGCAACACATCTACACGGGGAAGGACATGCACCTTCCTTCGTCACATCATGAACTTCAAGCTTGGGAAGAAAGGATGGCTTGCAAAGGTGCAACACATCTACATGGGGAAGGACATGCGCCTTCCTCTGTCAAGCAATCAATTGACAATACCATCTCATTGTAACTCTGCATTTTGTGTAAGATTTTGAAGTGTAATAAGTCGGTTTGAAACTGTATTATGAAATAGAACCAGTGTGAAGAGTCAGTTTGAAATTGTATTTTGAAATAGCACATGTGCATAGCAGATGTATTTCCTTTAGAGTTTGAGGAGTGGGAACCAGTCGAGTGCTTTTTAGGTAAGTTTACTGCCATTCATGAGGATTTAGGAAGGCAAGTGCATGCTGGAGAGAAGTCCTCTACTTTGAAATAGATAAATATCTATTGGTGTAATGCCAAGTACATTACTCCAAGGATGGCATCACGCTATGGCCATCTTCAATGCATTGCAACACCACAACTTGAATACATGGATTGCAACATGGTGGACACAAGAATAGTGCAATCATACAAGGAAAAGATTGCAAAGGATGTGGGCATGGCCATGAAGTTTACATTTGGCTCTAAATGGGTAAGGTTGTCTTGGTTTATGCCTCTGCACATTTTTTCTTCTTGTTTTGAGAATATCCAGATGCATAGAACAAAAACCATGTGGTCATGCAAGTGCCTACATGAGAATGCCCTTGAGGAATTGCTTGGGGTGAATTGGGGAAGCAGATTAGGTGAACAAAAGGGTGATTTGTTTCAATGCCATGGATGTAAGGACAAGTACCACATCTCCCACCAAATGTTATATTTTGCTTTCCAATATAGTCACTGGAAGAAAACAAGTGGCAATTGGCTCCCCCTTGACTCTAACGACGATGATAATACAGGGGTAATTTTATGTATTGGTTCTCATTTAGGAGATGTCAAGAATGTGAATTTCACATCACAGTGGACTCTCAGGGATGTGCGGGAACACCTATTGGTCATGGAGGATGACATGTCTGAGTCATTTCACTTTACCTTAAATGGTGAAAAGGTAGGAAAGCATGCAGAGAAGCTTGTGCATAGTGCCACTTTTATTAGTCCTGCAATATTGAAGATTGTAAACAATGTGGGGTGGAACAATTGTGGATTTTGACATTTTCCAATTAATAGTAGTGCAATTAATTTTGATGTTTTGAATGGTTTTGTTTCATGTCAACGTCAAGTTTTTCCCAAAGAATTTAAAATTCTTTTTATTTTTTATATTTAGAACATTTGGGTATATATAGGCTATAAAGTTACTTTAGTTTCAAAGTTTCACTATCATAGCCATAGTTCTCCAGCTCTACCAAACTACCATGGATTCTGCTAGGTCTGCCTTCCATGATTTCATCTCCCGTACTCCATTAATTGAAAGAGAGGAGCAGTTATTTTGAGTCTTTGATAAGAGCATAGATTTCCAGGCATCTACTTGGGAGCCCAAGACGATTTTGAAGACCTCATCAAGTACATGTAAGACCACATCACGAGTTTTGCATATCAACTTGATGAGTCTACAAAAAGATGGGTTCCAATTGATTATTTGAAGTACTTGTTCAATCAAGAACCCAGGTTCATGAAGCGTTTCGATCATTTTCGAGCCCAACTCACACCCCTAGGATTTAGGGAGGTGGACAGTAATGACCTCCTAGCATGCGGACTCATCGAAAACACAAGAAATAGGTTCCTATCCTGGGAAATGACCTTTATTTTCCTTCTCCAAGAGGGACAAATGGAAGAGGAGGCCTCAACCTCAAACCCTGACCCTACCCCTGCCCAGTGTGAAGAGTCAGTTTGAAATTGTATTTTGAAATAGCACATGTGCATAGCAGATGTATTTCCTTTAGAGTTTGAGGAGTGGGAACCAGTCGAGTGCTTTTTAGGTAAGTTTACTGCCATTCATGAGGATTTAGGAAGGCAAGTGCATGCTGGAGAGAAGTCCTCTACTTTGAAATAGATAAATATCTATTGGTGTAATGCCAAGTACATTACTCCAAGGATGGCATCACGCTATGGCCATCTTCAATGCATTGCAACACCACAACTTGAATACATGGATTGCAACATGGTGGACACAAGAATAGTGCAATCATACAAGGAAAAGATTGCAAAGGATGTGGGCATGGCCATGAAGTTTACATTTGGCTCTAAATGGGTAAGGTTGTCTTGGTTTATGCCTCTGCACATTTTTTCTTCTTGTTTTGAGAATATCCAGATGCATAGAACAAAAACCATGTGGTCATGCAAGTGCCTACATGAGAATGCCCTTGAGGAATTGCTTGGGGTGAATTGGGGAAGCAGATTAGGTGAACAAAAGGGTGATTTGTTTCAATGCCATGGATGTAAGGACAAGTACCACATCTCCCACCAAATGTTATATTTTGCTTTCCAATATAGTCACTGGAAGAAAACAAGTGGCAATTGGCTCCCCCTTGACTCTAACGACGATGATAATACAGGGGTAATTTTATGTATTGGTTCTCATTTAGGAGATGTCAAGAATGTGAATTTCACATCACAGTGGACTCTCAGGGATGTGCGGGAACACCTATTGGTCATGGAGGATGACATGTCTGAGTCATTTCACTTTACCTTAAATGGTGAAAAGGTAGGAAAGCATGCAGAGAAGCTTGTGCATAGTGCCACTTTTATTAGTCCTGCAATATTGAAGATTGTAAACAATGTGGGGTGGAACAATTGTGGATTTTGACATTTTCCAATTAATAGTAGTGCAATTAATTTTGATGTTTTGAATGGTTTTGTTTCATGTCAACGTCAAGTTTTTCCCAAAGAATTTAAAATTCTTTTTATTTTTTATATTTAGAACATTTGGGTATATATAGGCTATAAAGTTACTTTAGTTTCAAAGTTTCACTATCATAGCCATAGTTCTCCAGCTCTACCAAACTACCATGGATTCTGCTAGGTCTGCCTTCCATGATTTCATCTCCCGTACTCCATTAATTGAAAGAGAGGAGCAGTTATTTTGAGTCTTTGATAAGAGCATAGATTTCCAGGCATCTACTTGGGAGCCCAAGACGATTTTGAAGACCTCATCAAGTACATGTAAGACCACATCACGAGTTTTGCATATCAACTTGATGAGTCTACAAAAAGATGGGTTCCAATTGATTATTTGAAGTACTTGTTCAATCAAGAACCCAGGTTCATGAAGCGTTTCGATCATTTTCGAGCCCAACTCACACCCCTAGGATTTAGGGAGGTGGACAGTAATGACCTCCTAGCATGCGGACTCATCGAAAACACAAGAAATAGGTTCCTATCCTGGGAAATGACCTTTATTTTCCTTCTCCAAGAGGGACAAATGGAAGAGGAGGCCTCAACCTCAAACCCTGACCCTACCCCTGCCCTTTTCGATCCTCTTATTTCTGTAAATGAGCCCAACATCTACAATGAAGATCCCATAGAGAAGAAGTTGAGGAGTAGGAAGTTACATTGGCCGTAGAAGTGCTCCAATGACCTCCTAAACCCCATTCTATTTCTCAAATTCCACTCACCTCGAGCAACACCTCTGTTGACCCTGCAACAATGATATGGTTTCTTGCTCCCCTTCTTGTTGATGGAGAACAATACCTCTTTCTCCATGACATAGAGGTTATGTTTGGTTTCTGGGAGGATGAAGCTCTCGGTGTCCTATGTGGATACGAGGTGGACATGACTATGCAAGAACCTGGGTTTCTGGGAGTAGATGATTCAATAAAAGAGGTTCTTGCTTTAACACTGGCCCAAATCAAAGATGCAGAGACATCAATCTACTCTGACCTACCTGATGTTCCAGAAGAAGCCTCCACATCTCACTCCAGACAGTAGGGGGCCTTTGAATCCATCCTCATTGACAAAGAGGAAGGGATTGAGCATGACGACTCCATAGTGGTAAGAAACAATGAGCTTTGAATTTCTTCTCTCTTGGTATACTTTTGCTTTAATGGAATTCTAATGTAATGTTGGACTATTGCAGGAGGCATTTGAGGTTGACCTATTCTCATCTCGGCAACGCCTTGTTCACAGTAGCTTCGGCCGAGATCACTCACTGGCACATTACCTTGGCCAAGCAAAAGGGCACTTTGTGGTTATCCACAAAAAGTTTTCTCCACATGGCACTGATGACCTCCTAAAGTGCAAGGCCTTGTCATGAGTGATTGGTCATGCTAACATCAATCGCAATGCTGACAAGGTCATTTTGGTGAGCCGCATGGCTGCCCTCAATGCCTTTGAAACCAATTTTCAAGGTATGGCATTGATGGTAGTAGCCATGTCCCTAGCCAACAACGACAATAGCATTGACTCTCTATCGACTACGTTTAGAGCTAGGAGTGTATTTGGGAATTCAAAGCCCGATGTTCTCAGTGTTTTAGAGAAGAGAGAAAGGCTTTGAAGCCTCATTGTATAGAAATTTTATTTTATATGAATACAGATATACTTTTTATATAGTGCCCCATTTTGTGTTCTTTTACAAATTTTATTTTATACTTTCATTGTATTTTGTGACTTTAATTATTGTTGGGATTAAAATTTTCATTCACTATTTTATTCAAAAGCATGCTATCAGATAAATAGTTGCACTATAATGGTCATTTCTGAGCAATCCAATAAGAATCTCACCGTGTCGTAGAAGGCAAATGTGTTCGGCATTGCGCGGGGAGCCCAGAAAAGCAAAAACCCGCTATGCTATGGCGCATATGGGGCATGTTTTCTTGGTCAAACATGCCCCATACGTGCCATAGCATAGCAATTTTTTGCTTTTTTGGGCTCCCCGCGCAATGCTGAACACATTTGCCTTCTGTCACACAGTCCAAGTCAAATAGGCCCCATACACGCCATGCGGGTTTTTGCTTTTCTGGGCTCCCCGCATGATGCCGAACAAATTTGCCTTCTGCCACATGGTGAAAAAATATCATTTGACCACTCAAATTCACACTAAACTTGCATAGACTGATGGAAAGCATCATGTAACATGTATAATAACATGGGAACAGTAATAGAACATATAAATATATTTTATTCATTGGCCTCAAAGGGCATAGATTTACAAAATGATTCAAGTTACATCAAATGAACCTAAACAACATCTAGGACCTAAGGGAGGGATTGGAGTGGATGCGCTTGGCGAGGGCAAGGTCCTTGTCCATCACTATTACTCTTTTGGCATGGATAGCACATAAGTTCACGTCTTCAAAAAGACCTATTGTCATCTACTCCATTGACTCCTAAATTTCTCCCATAGTGCCTAAAGTGAAACACACATCATCCTTGTAATGCTGTGCTATTTCACGTACAACACGCTAGAAGGGTGCACGGGGAATGAGGTTTTCCATAGTGGTTTGGAACTTGTAGATCTCCTAAAGGGCCTTCACGCCTGATTTTTTGCACCTCTTAATCTTTGGGGGAACCTACACTAGCCTCTGGACATGGCTCCATGGCCGCTTGTCCGCTTTGAACTTCTTTCGCCTTCCTCCCTTGCAACCACCTCTTCAAACTCCTCTTCTTGTGTCTGGTGGGTCCTTTCAGGTGGCCTGTCATGCCTAGCATTCTTCTTTGTCCTTGGTCTCTTTTCCTTTTCATGAGGCTGTGGGACAGCAGGCTGTGGGACAGCAGGCTGAGGCTCTTACTTAGCTCGTACTAGAGGCTCCTCATATCTGATAATTTTGAGGCACAGAGGGTTGGCGGTGCTCTTCCATGCGGCCTGCTTGGTTGGAGGATTGGGGCCAAGGTTCATTATATCTACGAGCCCGCCAAATACTTCCTCTTGTTGTGGCCCCTGTAATCTCTCTGTTGACTCTCTGCCAACATGAACTTATGAAGAAAGAGAAGGTGATACAACTTTGTGATACAACTTTGTGTTACAACTTCTAGACACAACTTTATGTTACGACTTTGTGTAACAACTTTGTGTTACAAGTTTGTGTTACAACTTCTACATGAAGAGAGAGAATGTGTTACGACTTTGTGACACAACTTTGTGTAACAACTTTGTGTTACAACTTCTACATGTAGAGAGAGAAGGTGTTACAACTACATGTAGAGAGAGAAGGTGTTACAACTTTGTATTACAACTTTGTGATACAACTTTGTGTTACAACTTTGTGATACGACTTTGTGTTACATGCAGAGAGAGAAGCTCTCCAACTTGTATAAATACCCCATAATGGAATGAAGCCCGCACTCTTGGGGCATTGTGTTGAGTCTACATTGGTATTCCAAGCATTTGTCTCAAGTGTCCATGCTTCCTTGCACTGCACGTCCAAAAGCATGTCCTAACCTTGCAACCCTTCTCCCCTCTCCTCCAACCCTGTAACCCACCCTCTCCCTCTCCTCCTCCCTCCTCCTTCCTCCTTCTCCTCCTCCTCCCCCCTCCTCCTCCTCCTCCTCCTCCTCCCTCCTCCTCCTCCTCCTCTCTCCTCCCCCTCCCTCCTCCTCTTCCCTCCTCCTCCTTCCTCCTCTCTCTCTTCCTTCACCCATGCTCTTACACCTTCTTCCTCTCCCACTCCTATGCTTTCCTAAACCCTTGAACTCCATGATCTACGAGGGAGACGAGTTCTCCACCATGTATTCTACTCTGAACCTTGAATCCTCCCTCTAACCCTGGACTCCTTCTAAACCTTGGAACCTCTTTCTGAACCCTGGAACTCTTTCTGAACCCTGGAACTCTTTCTAAACCCTGGAACCTCTTTCTGAACCCTTAAACTCCTCCTAAACCCTACAACCCCCAATGAAGGCGAAAGCCTTCATTACCCCAACAACAATGGTTTACGTGCCTTTTACACATGCTTACACTTTGTTTACTTACCACACTTAAGCCTACGTCTCTCACCGGAACACGACTCGAGGTCCTAAGCTACACATATACTACAACGACAATCCCAATATATCTGTAGGTGACGAAAAGCCTCGGAACCCTGCAACATAGAATACCCAGCTCTTCCTACGAAAGCAGTAGGAAAGAGTAAACATTTGGCGCCGTTGCCGGGGATCGCCATATGTTGACTCTGTGCCAACATGAACTTATGAAGAAAGAGAAGGTGATACAACTTTGTGATACAACTTTGTGTTACAACTTTGTGTTACAACTTCTAGACACAACTTTATGTTACGACTTTGTGTAACAACTTTGTGTTACAAGTTTGTGTTACAACTTCTACATGAAGAGAGAGAATGTGTTACGACTTTGTGACACAACTTTGTGTAACAACTTTGTGTTACAACTTTGTGTTACAACTTCTACATGTAGAGAGAGAAGGTGTTACAACTACATGTAGAGAGAGAAGGTGTTACAACTTTGTATTACAACTTTGTGATACAACTTTGTGTTACAACTTTGTGATACGACTTTGTGTTACATGCAGAGAGAGAAGCTCTCCAACTTGTATAAATACCCCATAATGGAATGAAGCCCGCACTCTTGGGGCATTGTGTTGAGTCTACATTGGTATTCCAAGCATTTGTCTCAAGTGTCCATGCTTCCTTGCACTGCACGTCCAAAAGCATGTCCTAACCTTGCAACCCTTCTCCCCTCTCCTCCAACCCTGCAACCCACCCTCTCCCTCTCCTCCTCCCTCCTCCTTCCTCCTTCTCCTCCTCCTCCCTCCTCCTCCTCCTCCTCCTCCTCCTCCCTCCTCCTCCTCCTCCTCTCTCCTCCGCCTCCCTCCTCCTCTTCCCTCCTCCTCCTTCCTCCTCTCTCTCTTCCTTCACCCATGCTCTTACACCTTCTTCCTCTCCCACTCCTATGCTTTCCTAAACCCTTGAACTCCATGATCTACGAGGGAGACGAGTTCTCCACCATGTATTCTACTCTGAACCTTGAATCCTCCCTCTAACCCTGGACTCCTTCTAAACCTTGGAACCTCTTTCTGAACCCTGGAACTCTTTCTGAACCCTTGAACTCTTTCTAAACCCTGGAACCTCCTTCTGAACCCTTAAACTCCTCCTAAACCCTACAACCCCCAATGAAGGCGAAAGCCTTCATTACCCCAACAACAATGGTTTATGTGCCTTTTACACATGCTTACACTTTGTTTACTTACCACACTTAAGCCTACGTCTCTCACCGGAACACGACTCGAGGTCCTAAGCTACACATATACTACAACGACAATCCCAATATATCTGTAGGTGACGAAAAGCCTCGGAACCCTGCAACATAGAATACCCAGCTCTTCCTACGAAAGCAGTAGGAAAGAGTAAACATTTGGCGCTGCTGCCGGGGAGACTAGCGTCTCAAGTAGCGAGTAAACATGCGTAGGTAGGTGTAAAACAAGTCACTACTTCAAACTTTCACGCACATAACACTCAAGGACAAGGAGAGTAAATTTTTTTTTTTCCAAATCTAGCCAAACATATCAACCCCAAACATCCACTTTGGGTTACTACCTTAAGAAATTTTCTTAATTTCTTAAATAACAGCCACATGATCTACAATTAGGCTAGGTAGTGGACACGGTTGCGTAGAGCTTTCAATTTCAATCATTTTACCTTTTTACAGAAAGGCAAACCGAGCTCTCCATAAAGAGTTATGGCTCGGGAAGAGTTTAGGTTAAACCCTAAACCTAAACCCTAAACCTAAAATCCAAACCTATAAAAACCTACTCCACCCCCCCTCATTCTTCATCTTTCACTTTTTGCCTCCATTCTCTTCCTCCTTCCGAGCCCCACGCAAGACACTCCTCCCTCTCCATCGACCACCCCCTTACTCCTATCCTCGCCATGTAAGTGACATCGAGCCCTTCTCGCAGCGATGACCTAGCCTTCCACCCACCGTCCATTGTTCCGCGACAATCCCGTTACATCGAGAAAGACTTGGAGAGCGATCAGGTGACCACTTCTCCCTGCTTTTCGATTTCCGTCTTTCAGGTTTTTTGCTCTTGTTTACACCTCCCCCTCTCCCCCTTCATCTCCACCCCCCCCCTCCCCCTCCCCCTCCACCACCACCTCCCCCCTCCCCCTCCCCCTCCACCACCACCTCCCCCTCTCCACCTTCATCTCCACCCCCCCCTCTCCCCCTCCCCCTCTCCCCCTCCCCCCTCCCCCTCCACCACCTCCCCCCTCCCCCTCCCCCACCCCCTCTCTCACTCCCTCTCTCCTCTCTCCCCCTCATTCTCTCCCCTACCCCCTCTCTCCCTTCCCCCCTCCCCCTCCCCCTTCATCTCCCCCTCCCCCTCCACCACCATCTCCCCCTCTCCCCCTCCCCCTTCATCTCCCCCTCCCCCTCCACCACCACCTCCCCCTCTCCACCACCACCTCCCCCTCTCCCCCTCCCTCTTCATCTCCCCCTCCACCACCCCCTCCCCCCCTCCCCCTTCATCTCCACCTCCCCCTCCTCCCTCCCCCTTTCTCTCCCTCCACCTTCTCTCTCCTTTCTCTCTCCTCTCTCCCCTTTTCCCCTCTCTCTCTCTCTTCTCTCTCTCCCACCCCCCCTCTCTCTCACTCTCTCCTCTCTCCCCCTCGTACTCTCCCCCACCCCCTCTCTCTCTCTCACTCTCTCCTCTCTCCCCCTCATTCTCTCCCCCCTTACGCTCGACCCCTCCACCCCCAACCCCCCCTCTCCTCTCTCTCTCCCTTACCCCCTCCCCCTTACCCCCCTCTCTGTAAACCCCCACACCCCACCCCCCACCGCCGCCCCGCGCAGCGCCCCCCTCCGCCCGCCCGCCGCGCCCGCGCAGCGCCCTCCTGCGCCACCCCCGCCCCGCCCTGCCCCGCACGCCCCCCGCCCACGCAGGGCCCTCCTACGCTGCCCCGCCCGCGGCGCCCGCGCCGCCGCCCCGCGCAGTGCCCTCCTGCGCCACCCCGCCCCATCGCCCCCCGTGCCCCCGCCCGCGCCACCCCCGCCCCGCGTGCCCCCTGCCCGCGCAGCGCCCTCCTATGCCGCCCCGCGCGCCCCCCGCCCGTGCCACCCCAGCCCCGCCCCGCCCCGCGCCGCCGCCCCCACGCCCCCGCCCGCGCCCCCCCCGCCCCGCCCCGCCCCGCCCCGCGCACCCCCCGCCCCCGCCACCCCCCGCCCTCTAAAGCAACCCCCTCGCCCTCCCCCGCCGCCCTCCCGCACACCCCCCTCGCCCTCCACCGCCGCCCCCCCCGCGCACCCCCCCTCACCCCCTGCGTCAAGCCCCCTGCGCAAACCCACCCCCCCCGGGCGCCACCGTCGGGCAGCCCCCACAGAAAAAAAAAAAAAAAAAAAAACCCTAACCTTAACTAACCTCAGGTTAGTTGCTAACTACAGTTAGGTTAGTTGGTTAACCTCGGTTAGGTTAGGTTAGGTCGGTTAACCCTAGGTTAGTTAGTCTTAACTGCAGTTAGGTTAGTTTAGTTAACGCTCAGTTAGTTAGACTAGGTTCGGTTAAATTAACCTCAGTTAGGTTAGACTAACTCTTTCGTTAGTAACTAACTACAGTTAGTTAACCTCCCAGTTACAGTAACTGGGAGGATCTAGGTTAGTTTCCCTAACTAGAGCCACTTGGTTTCAACCCCTCGGTTGGACTTAAAGTCCATTCACACCACCATTAGGACCCCCCCAAATGCCAAATTTACCCCTCCTTTAACCCCTCGAAACTCATCCGTTTGGGACCCAAATTGAACCCCGTTTGAACCCAGATTTCACACACAGAAACACCACGTTACGGGGTATTTTTCCAGCCCATTGCACACCATTTTGGCATCCCTAGCACACGTTCATTCGCGCCCCCGTGTGGGCCTCATTTTGCATTAATTCACTCGTATTTTCACGCCACGACCTCCGATTAATGATCTGTCTGCACCGGCACATTTCCCTACACACGTGACAATCCTAGGCACATTATTAACACGACGGTCCCTACACAAACTAACACCACTCTAACTCTCCTAACAGCACCACCTCCACACCCACACTTGGGGTAGCGATACCCTTGGCAAATCATGCACCATCTGCATGCAGT
Source organism: Dipteris shenzhenensis (assembly GCF_047967505.1). Classification (NCBI taxonomy): domain Eukaryota; kingdom Viridiplantae; phylum Streptophyta; class Polypodiopsida; order Gleicheniales; family Dipteridaceae; genus Dipteris; species Dipteris shenzhenensis. The sequence continues at coordinate 46,150,188 of NC_141608.1, read as the reverse complement.
TACGTTCCGGCCAACGACTTCGACTCCAACGCTCGCCCAATCCGCATCTAACTCCACTGCAACAACCGCCCCCGCCAATCCTCTACCCTGAATCCCCCCCTGAGATTCAACAACTCCCTTTAACTCCTCCACGCCCCAACATGGCTAGCCGCCGTCCTGAGCATGATGGGGACATCGAGCTCGATGCCGAGGCTGACAACTTCTTCAATCGACGAAATCACAACAATCACGGCTGACGCCCCTTGGGAAAACTGGAACTTCCCAAATATAATGGTAGGGGAGACCCTGCTCGCTTCCTCCAACATTTTGATGCCGCATGTCGAGTAGCAATCCCATGAAACTAAGGTGGCTTGGTTTCCAATGGCCTTAACTGATGAGGCGTCAGAATGGTACCTCGACCTTCTTGTGGAAGAACGTGCTACATGGGACCTACTTCAAACCGAATTCAAACGTCGCTTTCAAATGGAGAGGCTACAAGATGATCCCGCTCTCCAACTCAGCAAGATCGAACAAGGCCGGAGGGAAGATGTACGCACATACCTGGGAAAGATGAAGAGATTGATCGCCAAATGTGACCCACGCCCAGATGCAAAGTACCTCACGGCATGGTTCATAGCAGGTCTAAGAAAGAAAATCCGCAAGGATATGAAAAAGATAAGTAGCTATGAAACATTCAGTGCTGCTCATGCGGCAGCCATTGACATCGAAGATGGCATGACAGATTCAGACACTAGCAGTGATGATCAAATACACGAGATAAGCGCTCGAAAAAAGGTAAATCAAAGGACACTGCCGAAACATCCAATGAAGATCGCCTCGAGGCCATGACCTTGAAGCTGAAAGAAGATATGATGCAGGCCATGGATCAAAAACTTCACTTGTCTCAGCCGCCAACTCAAACATACCCACGGCGAGAAAATGTCTGGTGCCCACACTGCTTGGCAAATCATACAGCAAATGAATGCCCAGTCCTAAGAGCAAGGATCACTGCACAAGCAAATCCACCGCCACAGTTGTGGTGCCATATCTGTGTCATCGGCGGCCATGATGAGACCAGTTGCATCTTCAACATGCGCAACAATCCACCTCGACCACCACAATACCCAGCGGCACCCATGCCAGTATACAGGCAACCGGCACTTGCACAAGCACCCCCAGCTCCGAGACTAAATCCTGTTCCCGTTCGAACACAAGTCCCACAACTACTCAGGAACCTGAATCCACGACCGTATCCAAGAGCACCAAATCCAGCTCCTCAAGCAGTTCCCATACATCAATTGCAAGCCGAAGCAGTAGACTCACTATTTGAGTATGAAGCAGAGTACCCAGTGTACTATGTAGAAGGTGCAGAGGGTCTAATACCAGTCTATGAAAATCAAGTGCGACCCAACACATTTCGCGCACGAATCAAGTGTTACGGTTGTGGAGAAAATCATAGGATCGCAGAGTGCCCTCATCGTGGTAGCCCAGCCACTTTCCAACCGCTCAGCAGAGATTGTGGCATAGGACATGCCTGTATGGATTGTCCCATGAAAAATAAGGTCCCAGAACAAACAGAGGTTAAGCCTGACGTCCCCATCGGCATCATTGGGGTGGACCATCAAAGTCTAGGTCCGGCAAGTCTAAGGTCACAACCTATCAATGTAATTACACGCCAACAGAAAGCGGCCACGAAGGACCCTATCATTCCAATCCAACCGAAGCGACTTCTGAGAAAGAAAGCACAAGTGCCTCCACCTCCGCCAAGCAATGAGCAGCCGAGTTCATCCACATCAACTCCCAAGCCTCGAATAAAAGAAGCTCCATTCCTGAATGCAGAGGTGGAGAAGGCTCGTTTTCAGGCACTTCAGCAATGGGTCCAAAATGAACAAGCTCAATTTGAGACTCAGAAACAAGCTCAAGACCCACTCCATGACTTGGCCCCACAAAGTATTGATACTGTACTCGAGCCTTTGTTCCAACAACAGACTCCACAACAGAATGTACCGCCACGTCAACTTGAAGGAGCTGCACTCTCTAGCATCCTGAGTTGCCCTGTGTCCATTCCCATCGGAATCCTCTTACGAAATTGTCCCAATCTCTAGGAGAGTTTCAAAGGATGGATTGAACTCGCAACTCCCCCTCCACCTATGAACGACATTGATGATATCCCTGTGCGGATGGGTGAGAAAGATGACATACGCAACATCACTGTGCCTTTGATCCACAAGGCATATAATGAAATCCAAGCCATAGTGGATGGTGGAGCAGGTGTCAATGTCCTATCAAAGGAGCTTTACGAAGAATGGGGTCTCCCACCAATGCAAAAGGCTAATTTCAACATACGCCTTGCCGATGATTCACGGGCTAAACCCTTGGGAATAGTGAATGGCGTGTCCACAAAGATCGCAGGAGTCCGCTTTTCCCTTCAATTCACAATCTTGGATCTCCCCAAAAAATCCTATCAAATCTTACTGGGACGTCCTTGGTTACGGGAAGCATCAGTCCTCCATGACTGGGGAACGGATAGATTGACAATCCAGAATCAAGACACTGCAGTCAGGGTGAATGTGGGGATAGGAGTTATTAAACCAATTGTTCCTAGAGCATTGGATGACACATCTTCCACGACAATCTCGAGCAAATCAGATCCCTTGCAACAGCATTCCATAGGAGGTGACTCACAAAGCAATGTCAATAACTGGATACAAAGATTGGCAACCATCGACAACGATGGCTCCTCTTGCTGCAAGAATTCAACTTCAAAATTGTGGTCCGCAAAGGTGCCCAACACTACATTGCCGATCACATGTCTTGAGTCAAGACAGGAGAAGAAGCCACTGGAGTAGAAGATGACTTACCAGATGCCACACTATTTCAAATAGATGCTGTTCCAGAATGGTGTGGAGATATCATTGGGTACTTGATGGCAGGAAGACCACCCCCTGACATGAAAGCAGTAGATGCCAGAAAATTGATTCTAAAGGCTGCACCATATCAACTCATTGCAGGACAACTATACAAGATGGGCAAGGACCAGATATTAAGAAGATGTGTAATGCCTCATGAGATCCTGCCAATCCTGAGTGAAGTCCATGAAGGCATTGCAGGAGGACACTTCCAAGGGGAAGCCACAGCAAGAAAAGTTCTCCTCGCAGGCTACTGGTGGCCAACACTGTGGGCAGATGCCTATGAATATGTAAAAGGCTGTGATGTATGCCAACGAACTATTAAACCACAACACAAAGACTTCAATCCCCTAACAACAGTTGTTGCACAACAGCCATTTGAAAAATGGGGGATTGATTATGTGGGTCCCACAGCAGCAAAAGGAACACAGGCACGCTACATCATTGTGGCCACTGATTACTTTACAAAATGGGCTGAAGCTAAGCAGTCAGAAAGGCAGATGCCAAAAGCACAGCAAGATTCTTGTACGAACATGTGATCACCCGATTCGGATGCCCCCTTGAAATTTTGTCGAATAGAGGCACACATTTTGTCAATGAGGTAATCCAAGAACTCTTGTCTGGCTTCATGGTCATTCATAGAAAAAGCACACCCTACTACCCCCAAGGGAGTGGACTAGCAGAATCCACAAACAAAATCATATGCAATATCATCACCAAGGTAGTAGAACCACAGCGTTCTGATTGGGCAGAGAAACTGAATGTAGCCTTATGGGCATACAGAACCACATTCAAGGTCAGTACAGGGAACACACCTTTTTAATTGGTGTACGGCCTTGAAGCCGTGGTCCCACTCGAATTTGTAATACCAAGTCTACGCATCGCAATACAGGAACGCATGGGTGATCATGAGTCCTTGAAAGAAAGGCTCTGTCAGTTGGAAAAGCATACAGAGACAAGACTAGTCGCTTATCATGCCATGACAACAGAAAAACGTCGAAGAAAGGCATGGTTTGACAGGAATCTGAAAGCTAAAGACATCAAGGAAGGCGACTTAGTCCTGTTATACAATGCCAAAGTACACAAGGGAAAACTAAAGTATCTAGGTCAAGGACCCTACCGAGTACGAAAGATGAATCCCATTGGAGTTGTGCTACTTGAAACACTAGATGGAGTCCAATTCAACACAACAATAAACGGGAGCCGACTAAAGCGCTACTACGTCAACACGCGAGCCATCCCCGACAAAAACGAAGATTTGGGAAACCAAGTCTTCCTTAGTTAGGATTAGATTGTATCACAAGCACTCACTCGCATATGCACGTTTTTACACATATAGTTTGCACTAGATTGTTACACGCACACTCACTGCATACGCACGTTTTTTGCACATTAGGGATGTTTGAGTCTTAGTTTCCCTATCAAATCCCACAAATAAGCATATAGTTAGACACATCACATGCACTCACATGATTTTGCATAGGCACATAATAGATTGCATAAAAGATAGTATCACACACTTTCATTCCATACTCTCAAAGCATGCAATGAATTCACACGCAGTACACAAAGCTATGCCAAAACTCAAGATGAATTGGCAACAGAGTCTGCAGCCTCTGCAACGAGACCCCCGCCAAACATCACAGCCGTCTCCTATATGCAAAAATATCAAACTTGCATACTAATTATCTACAAGCTCAATGCTACGGGTGCAATCGCATCCAACATGTATGCAAGATAGCAAGAAATGACAGCCTCAACAACGAGACCCCCGCCAAACCTCTTCCCAAGAAGATTCGATGGCAGCGTCTGCAACCTCAGCAACGAGATCCCCTCTGACATTCATAGTCATCTACCCCTCCTTAAGTGGAGATAAGCTTCTTGACCAACATCCTTTTATACCAATCCGCCACAACGAGACCCCCGCTAAACCTCTTCCCAAGAAGATTCGATGGCAGCGTCCGCAACCTCAGCAACGAGATCCCCTCTGACATTCATAGTCATCTACCCCTCCTTAAGAGGCGATAAGTTTCTTGACTATTGACTACAAATTGTGTGGTGCAAAAGAATTACAGCAGGAACGACTCGCATACCACAAGCTAAATAGCCACTGAATTACGCACATGGCATCCCAACTCTGAAATCAAAATAAGCCATAACCCGAGGACGGGTAATAAAATGGATCCGGGAGTATGTTGACTCTGTGCCAACATGAACTTATGAAGAAAGAGAAGGTGATACAACTTTGTGTTACAACTTCTAGACACAACTTTATGTTACGACTTTGTGTAACAACTTTGTGTTACAAGTTTGTGTTACAACTTCTACATGAAGAGAGAAAATGTGTTACGACTTTGTGACACAACTTTGTGTTACAACTTCTACATGTAGAGAGAGAAGGTGTTACAACTACATGTAGAGAGAGAAGGTGTTACAACTTTGTATTACAACTTTGTGATACAACTTTGTGTTACAACTTTGTGATACGACTTTGTGTTACATGCAGAGAGAGAAGCTCTCCAACTTGTATAAATACCCCATAATGGAATGAAGCCTGCACTCTTGGGGCATTGTGTTGAGTCTACATTGGTATTCCAAGCATTTGTCTCAAGTGTCCATGCTTCCTTGCACTGCACGTCCAAAAGCATGTCCTAACCTTGCAACCCTTCTCCCCTCTCCTCCAACCCTGCAACCCACCCTCTCCCTCTCCTCCTCCCTCCTCCTTCCTCCTTCTCCTCCTCCTCCCTCCTCCTCCTCCTCCTCCTCCTCCTCCCTCCTCCTCCTCCTCCTCTCTCCTCCCCCTCCCTCCTCCTCTTCCCTCCTCCTCCTTCCTCCTCTCTCTCTTCCTTCACCCATGCTCTTACACCTTCTTCCTCTCCCACTCCTATGCTTTCCTAAACGCTTGAACTCCATGATCTACGAGGGAGATGAGTTCTCCACCATGTATTCTACTCTGAACCTTGAATCCTCCCTCTAACCCTGGACTCCTTCTAAACCTTGGAACCTCTTTCTGAACTCTGGAACTCTTTCTGAACCCTTGAACTCTTTCTAAACCCTGGAACCTCCTTCTGAACCCTTAAACTCCTCCTAAACCCTACAACCCCCAATGAAGGCGAAAGCCTTCATTACCCCAACAACAATGGTTTACGTGCCTTTTACACATGCTTACACTTTGTTTACTTACCACACTTAAGCCTACGTCTCTCACCAGAACACGACTTGAGGTCCTAAGCTACACATATACTACAACGACAATCCCAATATATCTGTAGGTGACGAAAAGCCTCGGAACCCTGCAACATAGAATACCCAGCTCTTCCTACGAAAGCAGTAGGAAAGAGTAAACACTCTCCATCTCCTCTCTTTGCCTTTATTGCTCCCCTTGTTTCTCTAGACGCTCCATGCCAGGACCCCATGGAGGAGGGAGGGGCAGTTGATCAGGATTGACTAGACTATTTAGCTCCTCTTAGGAGACCTCTCTACTTCCACGGTTAGTTCTGTGGAAGGACTGAGAGGACCCTTGATCGTGCTTGGATTCTTCCTCATGCTAGAATTCCTTATGCTACTGAGATCCCTGGGATCCCCTATGAGAATTGGATGGAGGGGACTCGTGTTGCTTGGACTCCTGATGATGAGAACTGCCTTCAGATCCCTGCTGATCATTGTCCTCTTGGCCACTGGGGCTTATAGTGTGTTCGGAGGCCATGGAGTTGTGAGGAGGACAATGGGTAGCGTCTAAACGGTGTCCAGTGGGTCTAGCCATTTGTTTAACTCGTGCCATAGAAATGAGGGATTTAGGGTTTTGAATTGCTTTATATAGTCTTTTTTAAAGCACTTCAGGGTTTTTCTTTTATATTAGGGTTTTTTGAGTCCACCCCCTCCCCCCCCAGTCTTTTGTCTTGCCAGTTCAGTAATACTTAATCTTCACCACCCTCCCTCCCAACCCACTCACCCCTCCGCCCTGCCATGTCGTAGATGCAATTCTACAATTTCCAAACAAATTTGTGAATTTTGGACTCTATAATTGACTCAAAATAGTGTTAACTTTATTCATCAAACATTTTACAATTGGGGCTCTCTTAGGACCCAACGCCTCCCCTGTCTGACTCTACGTTGCAACCAAAGTGCAACCCCTTGGCTTCTTATTGAGGACTTCCAAGCAGCACATCTCCTTGTCTTCTTGACATGTTGAACCGCTTTTGCGAGACTTGAGACCTCTACCTAATCGCGCTTGAGAGTCCTTGCCTCGAGACATCTATAAAACCAATCGAACATTTTGTGTAGTGCATTGCTTTGCGTGATACCACCCCCATGCCTTGTATTCTTGAAGTATGCTGCCTTTGCTCTGTAGTGTGATTTCTCCATTTCTTGAGTATTCCAAATGGATAGAGGGCCCCATTGCTCGACAAACCATGGTGCATGTGCATAAATAATATAACACAGTACTAGATAAAGTGGGACAAAAGTTGCATTTTGGGAATTTCGAAATTGGGTGGATTTCATTAAAATTGGGAAAGGCTTCATTAAATTTGGGAAATTTTCCATTGATTGTGGGAATTTTACCAATATTGAATAAGCTAATATTTGGAATTCCAATGATTATGAAAAACTTCATTGGTTGTGAAACAGTTCATTGCGTATAAAAACCGAAACAAAGCATTTGTGGCAGAGTTTGAAAATCATGTATTTGGTGGTGTTAATAAACACCGTCTAGGGACAACATGTATATTTTACTTGAGGTGTTAATAAACACCAGTTGGTGGTGTTAACAAACACCATGCATAGTGAGTTCCATAGAAACAAAGCAGTTGTTGGTGAAGGTCAGCTTCTGAAAATTGTCATATTAATAATATGCAAATACCCATTGACAAGATAACAACAATTGAGAAACATCACATGAGAACACACCTTACAATGGAAGTTTGGGAGATTAAGAGGGAGAAAATTGACACCATTTTCTATGCTCTGATACCAAGCAAGCTCTCCTGTGCTTTGATACATACGCTCTGTGGAATCTTGATCTTCTTGGGTCTATTTATGGATTTTGATGTCCATGACCAGACAATTGCATCAATACACTCCCATACCTGTGGATCCAACCTATTCTCTGCCCAATACTTGTTCCAGCAATCAACATAGGCATCTGCATCACTGAGCCCCTTTCTCTTAACTGATGGTGCCCAATACTGAATTAATAATTTCTTGAAATTAGGAGAAGCAGCATCCATCTCGGCACTTGATATGGCAACCCCAAGCCATATGGGGTATATAGGATCTGATGGCCTCACCAAGATGAAGTCACCTTGCTTAACATCCACCATTGGTCTAAACTCTTCCCTCGGCTTACCTTTTAGAGGCCCACAATAGTGATCATTCCATTCCTCATAGCCTTGGAAATCATTAATGCAAGCATCTATATCATCCTCCTCATCAGGAGATTGTGTTCTTGGCCAAAACTCTCTGTACACTCCTATCTCTGAGATGTTTTCCTGTTCGAGCTCACCGATCATGGTTTTCCAATAGTCTATCACTGGCCTAATGTAGGACTCATAGGATGCATTCTTTCCACTTGCACATTTCTCCCAAAACTTAATGTAATCCTTTATCCCTGATATTACTTGCAAGTGATCTCTCACAAATGCAGCCATTGGCAGTATATTTGGACAACCTGTTGGCAACAATGATTGACCCTCACTATCTTTCTTCCATAGCTCGATTCCCCCTTCAATGGGCATCCAATTCTGTGATTTTGGATGCACCTTGTAGTGCATCATTGGTATGTCACCTTGCATGTAAAATCGAAATTGTAATGGCTTTGCATGTCCAACTAGCATTTCTTGCCCATCACATAGGTAGCCATCTACATAATCCTTGAAGTTAGGAACCCATGTAAGAACAAATGGTGCCGGTGATGATGATGTACATTTTTTGAATGTATCCATCAGATGCGGGAAAGTGAATGTTTGTCCCACCCGCAAGCTCTCAAAAAACCTGCTGAACATTGCATCAATGTCCTCATGTGTGTGCCCTACCATCAAGAAGCCCAATTGAACTGTCTTGAAAATGCCCCTTGCTACAAGAAGAGAAAGGTGTGCAAACAAGTATCTATTTTTGTTCTCAGACCCACAATTATCTAGTTGGAGTAGCAAGTTCTCTGGCAACTTTTGAAATGGTGGCTCAATAGCAACACTCCCCTCTAAAGAGCCTCTAAAGAGGGTGGGTTTTCTCTTGTATTTGACGGAAAAAAATTCACACATGTGTCTGTAGCCCTTGCAATGGAAGTTGTCATGGCCTCCGTGACAGACTTCGCGTCACTTTCCGATACAGTTTCTAGATTTGCATTTGTGATCGTGACATCTACATTTTCAGACAAGCTAGATCCACTTGTGGAAACATGTGCACCTTTAGAACTGTAATGGGAGTCCAAAGCGTTTCTTGAACATAGAGCATTCAAAAGGCGAGCATTGCTTCTAGGAATCCCATTGGTAGCAAGGTCTCCAAGGTCATGCATATCCATCCTCTCGAGGTTGCGCAAACAAATTGAGAGCGATCCAATCATCAGGTTGGGATCAGATGGCCACAAACCATTGAGGGTGAAGTGTCCATAATGACCATTTCCATGCCCATGGGTAATCATTCCAATGAGTGAAACCTGTAATTGCCATGCAGAATTGGTGTCCTTGGACCTCACCCGAAGTCTTGGAATTGCCGTCTTTTTTTGGTCCATCTTATCATGGATTATGCATACATACTTTTTTGGATCCATCTCGGAGTACCTACGCCATGCATAGTATAAGTTCCTACAACTTTGTTGCTGTATCATATGCATCTTTGTCTCTTCCATCAGCGAATTGCACTCATCTTGACTTTTTGTGGCTGCCAATTGAGCCTTGATCCGGCTGCATAAGCTACATTTAGAGAATTCACTCGTCTTAGCAAGGGCTACATTTTTTAAGTCTGATTTCCAAATCCTGCCAAATGTGGATGTGGATAGGCTTTGATAACCACGTTGATTAAGTGAAGTGTTGACCTCACGTAGGACGTTTATCTTCTTATACACTTCAGGTATCACTTGCTGTGTCTCTCTAGAACCATCCTGCATGGTTCTACTCTTGTGAGGCATATGCTCTGTGCTATTATCCACAAAGTGTTGAATGAGAGCCCTTCCCATACCTATGTGCTCCCTGCTCCTCCTCACAATCCCTGAATTGCCATGCACATATCGCTGCACACCACTCTGAAATTGCTCCCTGTATCGATAAAATGATGTCCTTGGAATTCCATGCATCTCATACCATGCTCTACAACAGACATCCCGACCGTTTATCTTATAGTTGTAGCATATCCTCCTTGTGTAGTCATGATGCCAAGCCGTTGACAACACATCGTATATAAAGTTTGTACGAGACTCCAAGGAGTTGCCCCAAAAGTTCTTCCTTAGATTCATTAAGAGATCTCGCTCTGCATGTTGGCAACACCTACTCCCACAACAATCGATGGAAGAAACCTGCTGCACCGAATCTAGTGACATTTTGTACATTGCTGTTGGAGGCTCTCTTTGTTTAGGCACCCTGTTAATGAAAGTGTACCTTCTTTTCTTTGATGTTGGATCGTCCCTTTTCAACATTTGATCATTGACCAACTCATTTATACCAGCAACGTGGTCCATGGGCACATATTGTTGCAATGGGCTTCCTTCAAGTAAGGTAATCTACTTGATGGGCCACTTTACTAGGCTGAGAGAGCCGACATCTTGCATAGAAGACCTTGAGTCACTTCCTCTAATTTGTTCTTTCTTTTGAATACCCACACCAATGCAATCGTTACCCAATAGGTCAAAGTTTATAGAGTCTCCCGGGAAAACATATAAGATCACACCTTCCCCCACGGTCTTTGTTTTGCTCTCATCCCATAAGACAACCTTTTTCTCTTTCCAAGATTCACGAATGAAATTGTCAGTTTCCAATGAAGAAACTGGCATTGCCTCAACATAAGGTCGCTCAGGCTCACTTGGTGCAGCTTCTTCAGTTACCGCATCATCTAAAGAATCACCAACATGTTTTAGAGAGCCCTTAGGCCACTTGACAACGCTCCAAATTGCCTCACCAACAAGCACTGCATCCATAGTGGGAAATGGCAAGAGCATTTCACTATTGATAGACTTCTCCACTATCACCGATACATTTTCTGTCCCAATCTTCACACCACTACAGTAGGCCTCCGGATCTATTGCACACACTCCACCAATTCCAACCACTTCATTCCCCACCATCATCATGACCTTCTACCTGCTTCTGATAGCCATCCCCTGTCATTACCATTACGGAGAATTAATTATGAACAAATTACAACCAAAGAATTTCATAAGACCATCAAACATGTCCTTCTAGAGGGGAAGAATGGCATTGGTGCAAATCTCTATAAAGCATGAATGAGTCTATACAAAATTTTCATGAAAGCATGAATTATTTCCCTAAAAATTTTAGCAATTTGATAAAACTTTTTCTAAAGCATGAATTATTTTCACCATCGTCATGACCTGATTCATGCATCTGATAGCTACGTAATGACAGGTGTTAAGGCTAAAGTTTTGTGCTATATTGTTAGGCCAACATGGTTGTCCTAGAAACATCACGGTGGTCAGCACAGCAAAAGATTGTGTTGCACAGTGACAGATGGCAAAGCTACGCAAGCAAACATGGCAAGGCAAAGGCTGTGTGGTGTAGTCAGGCTAGAGGTAGAGCAATAGTCTATGTACTCATGAGTAAATGCATATAGTGCCATGTGTCGAGATCTGTGCTATTGAACATGATAAGATTGCATCTCATTATTACGCCAGTGTGTGTTCATGACATCAGGAAAATTTCTGGTGAGAGCGTGGGTCCACGCAATATTCACCCAACAGTGCATCGTGTTACGGCCCCAAAATGGCCTCGAAAATAGTTTTGTGATTGGCTACACCCAAGCAAATGTTGACCCACATGTTATACATATCGTATAACTTGTGAGGCACTACATCAGGACATTGAGGCATGTGAGAGGCTGAATTCAAACTTCATAGCCCAACTAAAATATAGATCAAACTCAAATTTCTCAGCAAAGTTACGATGGATGTATTTAGCCCTCTTAGCAAAGACAAAGTACAAAGATATATTTGGTCTTCTTAGAGAAGACAAAGTACTTGTAAGTATCTTGGACTAGGTTGATCTAAAAGGTTAAATCTTAATTCGATCCAAACCCTATATAGGCATCCTAAACTATGTCTAGGAAGACATGAAATGGACATAAGTCTTAAGGTGAATCTTGAAGATAAGTAACCCAATGAGGATCAAACTACCAACTTAAAATCAAGAGGTAATCTCTACATAATTTCCAAATTGGAGCCATTAGTCAATACCATCACCATTTGTAGGATGGCAGGATGAAGGAAGCCAATCGCAGAACTATTTGCATGTAACAAGGTCAATGTTTGCTTGGGTGTAGCCAATCGCAGAACTATTTTTAGGGCCATTTTGCAGCTAGGACGCAATTCGATCTTGGGTGAAATTTTAAATTTTAGGCAGACCCGCACTCTCATCGAAAGTTTTTCCAACGTCATGATGTCACATTGGCGTAATAATGAGACCCAATCTATTTATTTTGAATACCATAGAGCTCAACACACAATAGCTTTGCACTACATCGTGCATGTCTACACTGCTTCATGCAATGCAGTCTCTAACTTGACCACTTATCATCACACAAGCTTTTGTTGTAGCTTTGCCACCCGTCACTGTGCAGCGCGCCCATGCAAATCATTAAAATCAAGGATTTGCGTGGAAATTAAAATGAGCATTTTAAATTGGCAAATTAAAACATTTTAAACATTTTTTGATCCCCCGAGGAGCGATTTAAATCAGCCCCGCCACATTTTTTAACCAGGACTGGTTGTAGCCAGTTACCGCACGGTAAAACCACTTATCGTGTGGTACAAGGGCAGGTATTTTTAGCCGGAAAAGTTATCGAGACCAGAGGCTAGAGGCTAAGTATGGCGACGCTCAAAGGCCATAGAGAAAAGGAGATCATGAGGGCGAAGGGGTGTCATAGGGGTGAAAAAGGAATTAGAAGTGGAGGGAAGGAAAAGGGAGACTATGACACAAGGGGAAAGGGAGAGGGGGAAGAGAAGCATGTACATGATAGGAGGAGGAATGTGGAGATGTAGACATCAAGGGAAGAGAACCATACTTTATTGGAAAGAGGGGATAAGAGGGAAATATCAAAATACTAGCTAGGTGGCTTTACAAGAATGAGTGTGTCTCATCAAGGAATAGCCCCTTCCTTTTATAGCCAAAAGAGGGGGTCTCTCCACATTAATGTATCATGCATGGTGTGTGTGGAAAAGTCTCCCATGTGGGCTAGGTGGTTACGCACTCTCAATTGTGTGCGACAACCCTTTGCCTCAATTTTCCACATAAATCAAGCCCCATATCTCAAGTCTATGATACTCCCTTGGTCTCTTTCCAATTTTATAATATGTTCAAACCTCTAGGAGGACAAGTGGAGGGTTGGCACAAGGAATCTTGCCACCTCATCCTACTTTCCCCATTATTTAACTAGCTCTCTTGGTCCTTCTATACCTCCCCCACATGGGCCTATCCCATATGGAGGGAATAACTCAATATAATAGCCATCTCCACCTATTTTATATTGCTTCTCCCATGGACTTTGAGCCATATCTCACTAAATGCAGCCTAGGTGGAGGGGTGGCACATGGAGGAGCCATGCCACCTTGCATTTTATATTATTACTATTATGGATCATGTACAACACACCTTATGGGTCCTCTTACATGGAAGGGTGGCACATGGTCATGCCCTGCCACCTCAACCTTGGGCCCTATGCACACCATATTTTATTATACTATTGCCACATATACAAACACACATACATATTAATGCCTTTTTCCTTAGACAATTTTATCCATAACAGTTCCCCCCCCAGGCAGGGAATGCACAGCATTTCCATGCCTGGGACCATCATGCACGAAGAAAGGGTTGAGGTAACGCTTGTTGATCACCTTCTTGCCATATGGTTCATGCAGCTCCTGAACTTGTACAGACCCATTGCTACGTTCTTTGATGACTTTGTATGGACCAGCCCACAGTGGCAGAAACTTCTTATCCATTTGGTGGTCCAATCTATTATCAAAGCATAGCACAACATCCCCCTCAGCAAAGTGTCTTTCCCATCCCTTGCGAATCTTAGCATCCAATCGGGCCTTTTGTCGATTCTTTTGGATCTCTGTTTGATGTAGTGCAAGGCGTCGGGTCTCATCTAACTTCTCAAGTTGTACCAATCTGGCCTCTACATGTTCATCTTCTGTCATCCTCTGTTCCTGTGCCAATCTCAAGGCCGGAATCTCTATCTCTAGTGGTAAAACTGCCTCAGTACCATACACCAACTCAAAAGGGGTGTGACCTGTAGATGTTTTATGAGTGATGTTGTAAGCCCACATGGCTTCTGTGACCTTCTGATCCCATTGGCTCCTGTTCCCTACTGCCATTTTTCCCATGGTTTTACAAAGGAGGCCATTGGTCCGCTCTGTTTGACCCATGGATGCTGGATAATAGATGCTAGAAGTGTGATGATCAATACCCATGCGATCCATGAGTAACTCCACTGCTTCATTTAAGAATGGACTCCCATGGTCAGAGACTATCTCCATGGGTGTCCCAAACCTTGTGCAGATACGTTCAAATATGAAATTTGAAACTACCTTGCCATTTGTAGCAGAGAGGGCGATAGCTTCAGCCCACTTAGTGACATACTGAGTGGCTACCAAAAGATACTTCTTTTTGCGGGAAGTCATGGGCAAGGGCCCGACAAAATCTATTCCCCATTTCTGAAACGGATGGATGGACATCACTGGGTGATGTTGCCCGGGACGCAAATCCTTCCTACCGAAGAATTGACATGGTTCACAGGTTTTGCAATACAAAGTGACATCCTTGAACAAGGTCGGCCAATAGTATCCAGCATGTAAAATCTTCTTAGCTGTATAGTCACTGGCATAGTGGCCTCCACAAAATCCATCATGATAATGCTTCAATACCTTAGGCACTTCTTCTGCATCAATGGCCCGTCTGAGTACCCCATCCATGCCTTGACGGTACAACACCCCATCAAGGAGGGTGTAGCGTCTACTATCTCTGCGGATCTTCTTTCTCTCATAGCTAGTACTTTCGGAAGGAAAGGAGAAAGCGGTCAAAAACTTGTAGATACCACCATACCAAGGATCCCCAACTTCTATGGCTGCTACCAGGGTTACATCAAGGCACTCCTCTAAATCAATCAAAGCATTCTTCAAGTTGGAACAACCCCCTTTTACAATTTTGAAAGAAAAATCATATTCTTGTAGAACTGCCAACCATTTGGCCAACCGGCCCATGGGATTTGGTGATTGAAGAACCTGCTTTGCAAGACCAGAGCCAGTGAGTATAAAGAAGGATTTTCCAGCCACATAATGCTTAAATTTCTCAATGCAAAACACCAAAGACAATGCATGCTTGTCAGCCTCTGAATAGCGTCGCTCAGTGTCGAGCAATTGTCGAGAAGCAAATCGAACGGGGCACATGAACCGATCCTCCCCTTGCTGGAGAAGAATACCTGCCAGAGTGTGCTCACCAAACCCAGGATTGATATAGAAGGTCTTTGACCAGTCTGGATTGCGTAGAATGGGTTCTGAGAAGCCAGAGCATTCTTGATTTGTGCAAACCCATGATCACAATCCTCATCCCAAGAGAAATCCACCCCATCTTTTAATAGCATGGTCATGGGCCGTGTCAAAGCAGCATACTGATCAATGAAGCGGCGATAGTATCCTGCTAGATTGACAAATGAGCGTACCGGACGTTTGGTTGTAGGTGGGGAGAGCTTGAGGATGGCTTCTACCTTCTCGGGGTCAGGCTTGATACCCTCGGATGAGACAACATGTCCCAATAACCTCCCTTGAGTGGCACCAATGGTGCATTTCTCAGGGTTGAGACTGCCATTTGCATCATTGACCCTTTGGAAGGCCAATCTGACCTTCATGATGTGCTCCTTACGTGACGAGAATATACAGAAATCATCTAAAAACACTTCCAAGAAATCCCCCAAATAAGGAGCAAACACCATCTGCATAAATCTTTGAAAGGTAGCAGGAGCATTGGTGAGGCCAAATGGCATTACTTTGAATGCAAATGTCCCCCAGGGCGTGGCAAATGTGGTTTTAAGCACATCTTCCTCGGCAATTCTGATTTGATAAAATCCAGAGTAACCATCACAGAAAGCATACATCTCATGACCACTTACCTTCTCAAGAATGAGGTCTTGAAAGGGCAGAGGATGATGATCCCTCTTGGTGGCAGCATTGAGTTTCTTATAGTCGATGCAGACCCACCACTTGTTGTTTTTCTTTGGGATGACTACCACTGGTGAAACCCATTCAGTATTGTGAACCGGAACAATAAACCCAGCCTCTACAAGCTTCTGCAACTCGGAGCGCAAAGCATCGGTCTGCAGGGGCCCTAATCTCTGATACTTCTGAGCCACAGGTTTTGCATCAGGCTTCAGCTCTATCTTGTGCTCTATGGCAGTCACATGGCGAAGGTGGTGGTAGCTAGTTGCAAAGAGGTCAGGGAAATCTTTGAACATTTCAAGAAACTCATCTTTCTCACCTGGAGTGAGGTCTGGAGAAAGCATTGATTCGAGCTATTGAGGACTAGCTGTTATCTTTTCGGCAGGTGGCAGGGTCGGAGACACCCCCATCATGTAAACTTCCTCCTCTGAGAATTCCTCCCCCCCGTCTGATTCTTCCATGGACTCAGACACTGAAGATGAGATAGTATCACTGTCATGCTCCTCTTCTTCTTCCGGTTCCATGGCACCAGGTTGCACTGGGATCTTCTCCTTCGAAGCACCAAAAGACATGTGTCCTGTCTTCCAATAGCTGACTGCATCACTTTTTCTCAACCATGGTCTCCCGAGTATGGCTGGGTAACTTCTGCCTGTATCTTCAATGTCCACTACATAGAAATTGACAGTGGTGGTCAACCCATTGACAGTGATGGGCAAATCCTCAATGACTCCCATGGTGGCGAGTCGTCGACCATCCGCTACCTTGATTCGAGTGGAGGAACGCCTTGTACATTTCAAATTCAATTTCTTCATGATTCGGGGCACCATGATATTACATGCAGCTCCCCCATCAACACACACATTTTTGACATGGCAATTATCTATGATGACATCTACTGTATGCGGATGCCGATCAATTTCTTCAGAGATAGAAGATACCTCTCGTACCTTTCCCTTTTTCTTGCTCTTCCTTGTTGAGAGACCTTGCTGCAGCTCACGTCTCACCTTAGGGCTTAATGCTATTAGTTGAGGGAGTGTGATGCTCAAAGACCGATGAGCAAGGTCCTGAACGACTGAATAGTCCTCTTGCCCTGAGCCGATGGGAAAATCCGAGGGTGACCACTTACTCCTGCGAGATCTTTTACTCTTTTCTGTTGGTGGGTCCGCCATCTCAGCATCTGAGGGCTTTGAGAAGGACACCTTCTTCCTGGGGCGGCCCGGTCCACGGTTTGGAGAGGGGTCCGAGGTGGCACGACTTCTTTTCCCGAGGTCAAGGATCTCTACATCAGAATCCTCAGTTCCCGACTCACTTAGAAGATTCACCCTTGGAATATTGGGACATTATGTGCGATAATGACCCTTCTGGTGGCACTCGTAGCATACAACATTAGCACGATCTCTTGGAGGGCAGTTGGCTTGATTTCTGATGCCCACCATCTCAAGCCGAAGATCATTCAGGGCCTTGGCTAGATCATTGACTCTAGGTTCTGTTGCAGGGGGGGCCTCTTTAGTTGGAGGGGCCACGGGAGTAGAGAGGAGGGGGGCTCGTGGGCGAGGCTGGGGAAATCTTCGAGGCGGAGGATGAGGATATCCACCTTGTTGAGGGTAAGCATCTAAGGGAGGACCATACATCTCAGGTGGAGGTGGTGGATACATCCCTGATGAGGGGTGGGGGTATGCCACTGAGTTAGACCCCCCAGGTTGTTGTTGCAGGAATTGAGGGGGATGCGGAGGGACAATCGTCTTCTTTGAAGCGGGGTCAGACTGAACTTTATCAAACTTTTGAGCAATCTCATGTGCTAGCACCATAGTTTCTGGATTCTCCCATTTAAGCTTGAGGCGGAATTCATCACTCGCTCCTGCTACAAGGTAGCCCAGCACATGCTGAGTCATTCCAGCTCGAAACCCGGCATTGTCCTCCTGTGTGGCAATCAAACGGTCCATGAGCACGGCCGCTCGATCCACATATCGACGTGCCGTCTCACCTTCTGACTGCTTCAAGTTTGCCACCTACAGGTACACATTCTCCGGCTCCTCTTCTTTGCCGAAATACTCAATCATTGCTGCTGTCAACCTTGGCCAGCTTTGGCAAACGTCATCGGCTTGCTTCTCATACCACACTTGAGCCAAACCCTCTAGAAATGTGGGAAGAACCAATAGCCATCTGTCTTCAGTAAGAAAGTTGAGAGAAACACAACGGCGCTTGAAGGCCACAAGATACTCATTTGGATTTTCTTCTACCCGTCCACAAAACACGGGAATGTCAGCCATGCTTGGAAGATGGAAAAGAGGGGCTTATCTATGGACGAACAATAGTAAGAGGAAGCTTGAACTGAAAATCGGGTGAAGATACATCCAAAAAGCACACATAGGCAGGGTAGGGTGTGACTGGTGTAGTGTGAAATATTACACGAGAAGAATCTTCAGCATAGAATAGCACATAGACAATCTTAAAAGGACCAACCCTCATGATATCACATCGATCATTACAAGCGAGGGTTAGAGGCGCGGCATTGCATGAGGTTGTTCATCAAGGCAAACAAGAATGCCATGACAAATGTCAACAGTTGGAGAGCTTGCACATCACCTTCAGCTTCTTCCAGTTCTTGTAGTCGCCATGCTATTTCTTCAAGGGGTGTGCGGTCTGGCATCCTTCTTTTGAGCAATGTCCTTGAGAACCCTCCTGATGATCCGCCGAAGTCGGTGAACTCGTATCAAGTATGCCCAACACTTAGTTTCATGATGACCACAACCTTTGCATTCCTTACAAATGATCACCCTCCTTCGTGGCTTGCGGCTTTGTTGGGGTGGCGCTTCCACTCGCGTCATGCGTGATTGAAGTACAAGCTTCACGTGCCAAGAAATCAGCAACAAGATTTCGAGCTCGAGGGATATGCTGAATTTTTACCTCTTCAAATTGGTTGCAAAGTTCCAAGGCTTGTTGATGTCGTGGAACCAAGCCTTTGCTCCGCACCTTCCACCTTCCACTAACTTGTTCACACACTAGTTGAGAATCTCCTTGCACCTCCAATTGCTTGGCATGATGTTCTTGTGCCTTTTGTAGCCCAAAAATGAGTGCCGAGTACTCAGCTTGATTGCAAGTACTTGCGGGTGAAGACTTGCTGTAACAATACTCCTCACCACCCGGTGAAGTGAGCTTCACACCCACGCCATCCGCCTTGGTCGAAGGTTTGTAAGCTCCATCAAATTGAAGAATCCAAGATGTCATCACACCAAGACTAAAATTCGGACATCCCAAGTTTCTCGGTAGTCCAAGATAGGTAGGAGGAGAGGGTGGGGAGAATTCAACACTTGAGCCAAACGTTCAGCACCAAATAAACTTGCAATCCTTTGTTGATAGTTTATCTTAAGACCAAAAAGAATTACAATTTGAAGCTCAAAATGAGGCACAAAAGGCTGATTAGGTACAAATGGATTCCTTGGTCGAAACATTACCAACCATAGCCGAGGCCTAGAAACCTTTGTAATGAGATTGTGAATAAACCATTCAGGACGAGCTTTTCCACAGGAATCAACAGGCAGATGCGCCAAATCTCCCCCCAAGCTTGGGGAGCATCCCACCCTTCGATGAAGGACACCATTTTAATTACCTCTGAAGCAGCGAGTAGTTCGATCACCACACAATGAGTAGAAGTAAAGTCAAAATCCTCCCAGCGTATCAGCAGTTCTTCACCATGAATCATCCACGGTGTATCATTCCACCCGTCATCTCCTTCAATAATGCACTGGACAATCAGCCGTTGAAGGTCGACATGAAGATCAAGGAAGACATCTCGTGCATTGGTAGCCGTAAGGTGCGGAGGAACAGGCACCAATTCCTTAAACGCGTCGAGAAGTGACATAAATGTCCACCCTTCTCGTGAGGCGTGCGTCCGTGAAGTGAGCTTGGAGAAGTTCTGAATTGGCAATCTAGCAAGAGATGTGGATAGAGCACATAAAATGAAATATTTTTGCTTTTTACAGCAAGAGCAAACTCCTTACGGTTAGAGAGTTACAGCTCCCGCGATTTCAATATATGAACAAAAATCATTACATTTTTACCACTTCCAACTTGTTGGCCCAATGATAAGACTTTCTTTTGTGAAGGGGGAGGTCTTGGTTTCCAATCCTACTCTTTAATAAAAAGAGAGGAGAGGAGAAGGAGAAGAGAAAGAGAAGAGATAGGGGGGGCGCGGGATCTGCTGTTACTCTTTTGCAGGGGCTCAGAAAACAGTCCGCGACCAGAGGCCGCGGCAGTCCAGAGAACTGTCGCGCAAGTGAGCGCAGAAAACTGTCCGCAACCAGAAGTCGCAGCAGTCCAGAGAACTATCGCACAGAAACTGTCCACAACCAGAAATCGCAGCAGTCCAGAGAACTGCCGCGCGGGTGAACGCAGAAAACTGTCCGCAAACCAGAAATCGCAGCAATCCAGAGAAGAGTAGAAGATTTGCCACTAGCCGTGGAGATTCGTATCCCAGCAGCCACACCAAAACTTTTAGCCGGAAAAGTTATCGAGACCAGAGGCTAGAGGCTAAGTATGGCGACGCTCAAAGGCCATAGAGAAAAGGAGATCATGAGGGCGAAGGGGTGTCATAGGGGTGAAAAAGGAATTAGAAGTGGAGGGAAGGAAAAGGGAGACTATGACACAAGGGAAAAGGGAGAGGGGGAAGAGAAGCATGTACATGATAGGAGGAGGAATGTGGAGATGTAGACATCAAGGGAAGAGAACCATACTGTATTGGAAAGAGGGGATAAGAGGGAAATATCAAAATACTAGCTAGGTGGCTTTACAAGAATGAGCGTGTCTCATCAAGGAATAGCCCCTTCCTTTTATAGCCAAAAGAGGGGGTCTCTCCACATTAATGTATCCTCCCACATGCATGGTGTGTGTGGAAAAGTCTCCCATGTGGGCTAGGTGGTTACGCACTCTCAATTGTGTGCGACAACCCTTTGCCTCAATTTTCCACATAAATCAAGCCCCATATCTCAAGTCTATGATACTCCCTTGGTCTCTTTCCAATTTTATAATATGTTCAAACCTCTAGGAGGACAAGTGGAGGGTTGGCACAAGGAATCTTGCCACCTCATCCTACTTTCCCCATTATTTAACTAGCTCTCTTGGTCCTTCTATACCTCCCCCACATGGGCGTATCCCATATGGAGGGAATAACTCAATATAATAGCCATCTCCACCTATTTTATATTGCTTCTCCCATGGACTTTGAGCCATATCTCACTAAATGCAGCCTAGGTGGAGGGGTGGCACATGGAGGAGCCATGCCACCTTGCATTTTATATTATTACTATTATGGATCATGTACAACACACCTTATGGGTCCTCTTACATGGAAGGATGGCACATGGTCATGCCCTGCCACCTCAACCTTGGGCCCTATGCACACAATATTTTATTATACTATTGCCACATATACAAACACACATACATATTAATGCCTTTTTCCTTAGACAATTTTATCCATAACAGTATACCGCTCGGTATTGACCTAAACCATACAGATGATGTATACACCACATGGTCTATTTCATTACCGTGCAGGTTTTGGGTACATACCAAGCAGTATTATGAACATACTGTGCAATGCAATTTCTTAAATATACTTTGTGCTGTTCACATTCTCGAGAATCTAGCTCTGCTTGGAGTCTCAAAAAAAACAAAGAAGGACAAGGAAAGAGGGATAAAGGAAGCTTCCAAAATAATTTGTGAGTTTTTATATCCTTTTAGAAAGTGTCTAGTGTCGGTGGTGGGCTCACTTAGGCCAGCTGATATCTACCCACACTAGGATGCAAAATTGATAAATGCGTTGCTCTAAGTTGATAATTTATCGTTTGTGATTTGAAAGATTATTTTTAAAATTATTTTTTTTGTAAAATATATAAGAAGTTATTTTCACAAAAATAAAAGGAAAAAAGTTTTTTTTCGTAGATGTTAGCTTTTGAAATTTAGTGAAATCTCACATTTTTGATATGTTACTAGCTATATAGCCTATAGGTTACAAAAAACTAGTAAAAATTGTGTATGAGATTGATTGTAAGTATCTATGTGCCAGTGGTGGAGAGTCTGCTTATGCTAACTTGTAACTACTCGCATATGGATACAAATACCTTTGAACTATGTGCTTGTTGGAACTTGGGGAGAGAGGAGAGCTTCATCATGGAGGTGAGTGAGAACACATGAAATATTCAAATGGGCGTTCTATTCATTTGAGGGGAAAGTCCCTCTTTTATAGAATTGGAGAGAGGGTGGCCTAAATCAATGGCACCTCTCCTACATCAATGGAGGTAACTGCTAAATCATAAGAACTCCACAATCATAGGTAGGCACCACCCCATGTGGGGGCCTTTACATTACATCATCACCTGTGTCATGGTCTATGGTGTGCCTCTCCTACGTGCACACACAACCATGTGACCACTAATGATGCCCACATGCACCTAGGAAGCCCTTGATCACACATATCCCAACATACCCCCCCCCTCAAGGGTTTGTCTCTTTCTATGCCAAGGATACATCTAGTCACATAGTTTCTCATGCCATCTCATGGTGGTCAAGGATAAATCTATGGCTAGGATCTCATGCTAGCAAAGGTGCCCAAGGGTCAAGGTTTAAAAAAATGGGATAGACCCCCCCCAAATGGTTATCTCCCTTGCATGTACAAGGATGAATCTTAGGCCTTTGTGTGGACCTAGTTTCTCATGTCTGCAAGAGGTGCCATGGAGGCAAAGACATATCACATGGTCTACATCATATGGTAACCTGAGGTGATTTACAAAGACTATATGGACTAAAGAAAAGCCATAACATTCTTTTTGGAGTATTGATCCAGGTAGAGAACCTCAAAATTTGACCAAGTGATGATAAATAAAGTTCAAAAGACAGTGCTCAAAAGGGGATGCGTCAATTTTATGAGCAAAAACCTATGAGCAGGTTTATACGAGCGTGTTTTTCAAGAGATTTTAAAAATAGTATTTCTTTAGGAAACATAGTTTTTACACTTTTATTTTCATTAGAGCTAGATCCCTTTATCATAAAATTATACAGACTAGTCACTCATTCATTTTTACATAACATAAATCTTCTTATTCATAGACATCCCTTTGTACCCTTATTATTACCTTAAAAAAGTATTGAAAAATAATTCATTTAAGAAACGTCCCTCATAATCACTCTCAATATCATAATATTATACATAAATAATTACTTATTAAACACATTTATATCATATGGCAATATCTTTCAAGTGTTTTATAGTATTAATTACAAGATATTTATGGACATGTTTCTATAGAAGTTTAAATTACTGTAACTAAGTATTGACTTGGGCTTGCTTATATATCACTCTCATAAAATACATGTAATATTTAATACTATATATGCAGGGTTTTCCAAAATATAACCCCATAGATGTGCTCAAATGGGGTTTTCTGATCAATTTGAGTGGTTGAATGACTATATTTGGACATTGGATGTGAAAGTTATGATGTCACTTTTACAAGTGCTGTCTAAGGTAGTTTCGCCAGCGAAACTACCTTGAAAGACCTTGTTCAAGGGGGTTTCGTTGGCGAAACTACCTTGATGGCTTGCTTCAATGAGTTTTCTTTGGAGAAACCCTTTCATGAAGATAGGTGGAGAGAGGTTTTTCAATGCCACCCCCTATTAAGTAAAAAGTTGTAAGAAGGATTATAAGGGAATTTTCATAGAGAAGTCTACTCTACATGTGGGTTTCTTCAAAAGCCATCCCATTATGTTCTCACCATTCCCAAAGATTCACGTAAATATTCATGTATAAAATAGGGATTCCTATAATACTTTTCATATTTCTAAGTGAAACTATGTTTTCTTCTGATCCATTTTTGTCATATTTTTGCATAGTTGGAAGCTTTTTTTTTCCTTCGCTCGGACACTCGGAAGATTTCGCTCGGAAAATGCTCGTCCCCCTTAAAAGGCATCATCTTTATCTTCTACCACAAAGTTTGATTCTTCATTTGTTGATGGAGTTCTCTCTTTGACCAAATTTCCTTTGTTGTTGATGTAGCTCTTTTTCACAAGATATGGTTCATTCTCTTTGGAGTTATAGCAGGAGCCATTGTTGAAACCTTTGTTGATGTAGTTCTTTTCCTTGTTCTCCTTGATCTTCTTCTTGTCAAGTGTCTTCCATGCATCATGTGAAGTGTCCTTCCCATCAATGTAATGAATATATCCATCAATAAGACCCAAAGTAATAATTGCTAGAGCCTTCTCATCTTTTACTGTCCATGCTATTTCACCTTTTCTTGTCGAAGGTTTCTTCTTCTTTCCACAAGCAATATTCCATAGACCTTTCTTCATGAGAATGAACTTGACCTTAGTCTGCCAAGTATGGTAAGAATGACCATCTATCTTACTCATATTAGCCATTAGGAAGGTCTTACCTCTTACATCATCGTGGAGAGATGCGCCTATTCTGACTGGTTTTTTCATGTTTTCTCCTTATTCCAGCAAGAATTGGTGCTCAAACTTCATAAACACCTTTCTTGTAATGTCACCCCCCCGTGTCTAAGAGAAATTGAGTAATGGATACTCCTACAGGCCGAATTGCGCAAAAGGTAGTCGGACAAAGAAGCTATCAGCATGCACAAATGGAGTAGTATTTCCTTACTTGCTTGGACTTGAAGATTTGCCCTAACCTAAGGAAGCTACAGCTCAAAGGGCTTGGGAAATGATCACCTATAGAGAAGAACAAGCACTTGGAAAATTTGGGGAAAGAGGTGGAAGAAAGCATGAAGAAGGAGAGAGATGGGGAAGATGATGACATGGTAGTTTTGGAAGCTCTAGATGCTCATGGAGGTCGGAGTGGCTCTGATACCAAATGTTGGAACTTGGGGAGAGAGGAGAGCTTCATCATGGAGGTGAGTGAGAACACATGAAATATTCAAATGGGTGTTCTATTCATTTGAGAGGGAAGTCCCTCTTTTATAGAATTGGAGAGAGGGTGGCCTAAATCAATGGCACCTCTTCTACATCAATGGAGGTAACTCCTAAGTCATAGGAACTCCACAATCATAGGCACCATCCCATGTGGGAACCTTGCATTACATCATCACCTGTGTCATGGTCTATGGCACTAAGTGTGCCTCTCCTACACACGCATGCAACCATATGACTGCTAATGGATGCACACATGCACCTAGCAAACCCTTGATCACACATATCCCAACAATGCCAGTCGGTGATCCGCATATGCCAATTGGTAACTACTCGCACATGGATGTGAAATTAAAAATGATATATTATAGTTTATAGTTACTTATTAGGCAATATGAAGATGAAAATACTTGGCTTTCGTCAATTGTGGCTCGCATTCTCCAGTCGATAACAACCCATTGAGCCGGTTGTGTAGCTCGCAATTGCCAGCTTGTATCAACCTATAAATTACATGCTAGAGATCATTATAGACTATACTAGTTTGCTTATAAGAACAAATTTGTGGCAATCTATACTGTGCATTTATGTGCAAAGATTAATACTATCTTATCTCAGAACAATTAGTTGATCTTATATAGGTATGAAATGTATGTCTAAACTTACATTAGATATGTCTAATCTAGGTAGCATCCTTCACTTCATGGATTCAAACAAAGGGTATTGATAAGTGCACATGTAAGTATTGCTGGCTACTACACTAGTGTGTGTGAAATACCGACATTTGCATACAGAGCATGATGATGCGAATGATCATAGTGAAGATAGATGCTTACTTGAGAAAGATCAAGACATGGGAAAAGGCAACTTGCCATCTCATGCCTATTTCTACAAGCACATCATCCACTTATGTCAAGAGGGGACAAGAAGATTGGATGGTTGCTCTCTCTTGAGGTCTAGCAAACTTACATTTGTTTTTTATGACATGTTAGTGACATTGTCTTAAGTTGTTGAAAACATATTAATGAATTGAGATGGTTTTTCTCTTTTACATGTACAGCAACCATGGCGGATAGAGAAGATAGGATAGGCCAACATCAACCACCAAATGAGACTCAAGGAAGAGGCCAAAGTGTTGCAAAACCACAGGATTTTGTTACAATGTTAGGGCGTCAAGAGTGGAAGTGCAAGTTCTGCAACCAAGTCTTTACAGGATCAGCCATGAGAATAAGAAAACATTTGATTGGCGATTAAGACTCGATTAAGATAAACTAATAAAGAGATGTGAGGGACCAAGTGTCGAATCCATTGCTGGCATCCTACAAGGCACAAACAATGTATCACTTGTGTACAAGATGAAGATGTAAATGAGTGAACATTTACTATGTGGAACTATTCTAATGGAATTTGACATTGATTTAGACCATGGATGTTCTTAATTGATCAATAGTTCCTTGCGTCTTTATTTGAGTAAATATGTTTCAGATTGCTTGTAGCATGAACGAATGCATTTAAATCCTTTGAATAATTGTGTCAAATGGTTAAGATTGAAAAGTAGAAGGTGAGAGAGAAAGACTCCTAGGCCGCCACATGCATGTAAGCAGTGCTAGCTACTGCACTAGCATGTGTGAAATATCGACTTTCGTGTATAAAGCATGATGTCATAAATTTAGATTATAGTGTAGATAGATGCTTACTCGAGAAAGAGTGAGACGTGGGAAAAGGCAATTTGCCATCCCACGCCTAAGTCCCTAGGAAGATTACCACATCTATAACCATCCAATTATGTCGGGTGGGGGCAAGACGATTGGATGGTTGCTCCATCTTGAGGTCTAGCGCACTTATTGAACGTTGGCAGAATAAGAATGAGTGAAATGATTTCTCCATGCAACACATATTCGGGAAATAAATTTGTTCAAGATTAAAGAAATGTTTTTATACATGGCAATTGACAATTTTGCACATTATTGATCTATTAGTATGTGCATACAAAGTACGTGAACATTGCTCTAGAGAAACGAGGCTGAAACCCTACAAAAATCCGAGACTATGTTACGCTCATAACTGCCACAAACTGGAGATGTACCATCTACCATAAAGAGTACACGGGTTCATGAACTTGTATGCACAAATATTTGCTAGGCAACCCTCAAAGATAGATTGGAAAGTGCAAGGGTCTAGGAGTAGAAAGGGTGATAGCAGTTTTGGGTGGTCAGATAGCCGTAAGGGCAAACACGATTGTAAATGAAATAGTTGCATGCCACCAGTCTCTTTGGAGTTGGTAGATTTTTGTCCACATCTAAAAATAACTTCATTGTGTGTGTCTGTGTGTGTTGGGTTAAGGGTCGTGTAATTGGGGATCTCAAAAAACCTCAAAAATTTCCCAAAAAAGCTTGCAATAAAAAGCTCACAAATGTTTTTTGCTCACCCATCTACTGTTATGTTATGTTACATAACCAATTCTGTTAAGTTAAAGATAAGCCAATTCCATTATGTAAGTAATACGGGTCTTAACTAAACTAGTGCTCACTAACTAAGTGAGCACACTACCTAGTAGTAACTAGTAATGGGAATAGTTGGAAGTCATGATTGTAATTTAATGCCACCACACATCCCAATTAAGCCAATTAAGTTGATTTTGACTTTATCATGGTGGGTAGAACCATTAAATTAGAGATGCATCATCATTATTATAAGTGTCCACATTTAATTAATCCCATTTAGCCACTCATGCCACCCTGTTGGTTGTACTTGAATGACTAAACAATAAGCAAGCCAATTTCTTGCATCAATATGATAGGTAGAATTAGAGATGCACCATCTCCCACTCTGACCATCTTGATTCCTACTCATTCCTCGTAACCCTTGCATATTGCAAGACTTCTCTCTAGAACTTTTGCTTCTTACTTCTTGCAATCCTTGATCAATTGTTTCACCTCGCAAGCTTTCTCACTGCAACTTTTGTTTCTCATATTGATCATGGAATTCTCAACACTCCAAGGTCCAATACCCTCTATCCAACTACTTTATGACATCTAATGGGTCCAATTTCTAGACACTTGCAATCACAACACAGAATGTGTTCAATTCTCTCTCCATTAATACTTTGAAAAAAAACATAAGAAATGAACAACATGGAGGGATGCACTTTCTATGGGAATACTTAAACTCAAGCCAACACAAATATGGTTATGGACATGCTCCAAGTCCTAGGAGGCAGTTTGTAGGAAGAAACAAGACCTCATGAATGAATTCCCCCTTGTGCATGTCAACTATGACGGTGGAGTAAGGAATTTTTTTCTTGTTACTCAAGATACCAGGAAGTACCAAAAAGTTCATTCAATAGTGGAGCAACTTCTTGGAGATCAAGTATCCTATTCAAAGGTGATCACTAGATTTTGTGTTAGCCACCTTCAAGAATAGTTTTATGCACAATTATCCACTATTGCCTCAGACCAACAAGATTTCTTGAGCATGGGCCTTACAAATCACTTGTGCAAAATTGATGACGAGATAAGAAAGGTACCGATGATAGCCAATGAAGAACACTCAAATGTGATTCTTGAGCAACATTTAGGGAGGGTGAGAAATTCAAGGCAAAACAAGAAAAATTCGAGATATATGCATCACACACAAGGGAATTGCAAGCATGTCTTCAAGTTGAGGCAGATGAGGAAAAGGAAAAGGAAGATAAAAAGTTGGATATGGAGGAGAGGCAAAGAAGAAAAAAAGTAGAGAAGCACATCAAGAGCCTAAAGCGGTAGGTAAACGACACCAAAATCGAGACAAGGAGTGAGAAGAGGGACTTCAAGTCCATGGCAACAATGCTTCATAGTCAAAATATGGAAAAGGATGGCCTTTTAAAATAGTTTTGCAATATGCAAAATTTATTGATTATTGAAAAGGGTGGCAATCAAGAAAAGCTACAAAAGGATAATGAGGAAACTTAAGTGATGTTAGGGGGATGCATGCATTCTAGAAAAAAGTAGTCTATCATAGTGGGTCGTGGTTGCTTGCTACTCCTTTTTGGAATGCCCAATGGACATCGGTACTAACATGAATTTAATAGATGTTATCCAAGTGGATGCTTTGCCCCTGAACACTAATACTATGCATGTCAAATTTTTATGACTTGAGAAGCTCCTGTGCCACCTTGAGACTCCACATATCAATCCATTGAAGGTCTACAATCTCTAGCAGCTTGTTGTGCTTGAGAATCTTTACTATTGTACCGGTAGGGCGCTCAATCGGGAATAGTCCTTATAGTTGGAAAGATACTCTTTGGAATTTTCTAGGTCTCTCTCCTCTACCAAATGGAGAAGAAGCCATTGTGTTAACAAGTATGGGGAATGTGATGAGAACAAAGGTACGATGGTAGGTGAGGATCGCTATGAGAATGAAGGCAATGAGTAGGTATCATAGAGATGAGGTAGTGTGAAGTCTTGGATGAGCTAACGGCTCATTGTTGATGATGATTTGCTGTGAGCTCCAAGATCCCATGTGACTCCTTGATTAGAACCCACTCTATAGTTCTCATGATTAGTGCCAATGATGGTGTGGCACTCCATGAAGCCACTGTGAACTATCACTATGGTTAGACTTGTTGTGGCACTTTTGAATGGTTTGACTCAGCTCAATTGACCAACTTGGGAATTATGTTTCCTTCCAAATCATCCAGTTTAATAGTACTATTATCATGAAACTCTACCAGTTTGTATGGACCATCCTATCCAAATTTGACATTTTATTGTCCCTTGCACTATATAACAGCACCAGCATACTCTTTTTCAAAAATGTTGGCACAATATATCTATCATGCCAAGCCTTCCTCCTCCTTTGAATTACTTGTTGTGTCCACATAGCTCATTGATGTAATTCATCCAATTTATTGAGTTCCTCCAAATAGCAATAAATTGCTTTAGGTTCACGATGGTGATGTTTGGCAATAGACATGTGCCAACTTGGAACAAAAATTCTACTCAAACAAAAGCTTCTAACATTCAAAAGGGAGTGAGATTTGTAGTGACCTCATAAGCAATTCTATAAGCCCATATGTTGCATGTAATTTGGTATCCCAATCAGTACAATTAGAATATATAGTCTTTGTAAGAACCAACTTAAGATTCTTATTTGTAGACTTGCCCTGTCCATTATACCTACTACGATAGTAGCCACTCGAGAGACAATCATGAACTCTTTGGTCAAGATTTCAGAGAATTCATTCATAAATGAGTGCCTTTATCACTTAAAAACTCTATAATATAGCCATATCTACAAATGATGCTTTCAATAGTTTAAACCGAGTAATCATGCGCAGCGTTTCCTTCAACTCATTTAGTAACATAATCACTACCTATGGGTGGTAGCGCAATTGGATAGACTAAAAGGCAGTGTCCATTACGTACGAGTGGTAGCGCGATTGGCTAGACTAAAAAGCAATGTCCACGGACACTATTTTTCAGTGATTGTAAAAGCATCTTTTAAATTGATTATGAGACTGGTTAGGAGTGTAAATTTAAAAATAAAAACCACGTCCCACTTCCATGATGCGTAACTAACAAAAACCATGTCCCATGTCCATGATGTGTAACTAACAAAGACATTGTAATTGCCAGACCCGCTTCTCTTTTTGAAACCTCTCTCTTTTAAACCTCCCACTTTGAATATGTAACCCGGAATCCCTCTCTCTGTGTCTCTCTCTCTCTCGGTACTCTTGGTTCTTTCTTTGCATTCTATCTCTCAAAAACATCCTCAGAGTAGCACCACTTCAAACAGATGTCGGAAGAGGTGAGATACTGTGAGTAGAGTGGAGTCTGCAAATTTTACTACTAGCGAGGAACAAATCAACTTGAGACCAGAGCAGAGTAGCATCACTTCAAACCAACAAAATATTTGCAAATACTCTTGCAAAATTAAAAGAGTCCCCAGGAGCATGAAAGTTCATACTCAGGTTTCCTGTCGAAAAACGGTACGTGCCTTTGCAGAAAACATGTTTGCTTTTCTATTTCTTAAATGACATCGCAAATGAGGACAGGTGGCGATGCTTTATGCTACTTTTTATAGATGCGCCTAGTTTATTTGTCTCTAGGACATGAGGATCTCAATGCAGAGACATTGACGCAACTAACCCATTAAGAAAAGAGGTAGACACTATCAGAGAGTATGAGGTTGCAAAGAAAAGAAAGCAATCACAAAAAGAAAGGGTGAAGCGAGCTATGGCAAATCAAGAAAATGTTGTATCTGACATGGACAAGAGATGAAAGATAGCAAAGGAGGTTGTTTCCTTCGTTGAAGAACAAACAAGAGGAATGGACTCAGAAACCAGAAAGGATACCTTCACACAAGTCTTGTTTCATCCCAATATCAAGCATTTGCATAGTGCCAAAGAAAAAGTTCAGTTGTTGCAGGAAGCAATCGTAAACAATATATGCAACACCTGAACCCATGTCAAACAACCATGGAGCCATGATGAAGTTTTCTTCAAAAGGTCTAGTATGATGATGTTGATGAATTCTGATGGGCAAGAATGCTAAGATTTCAACATTGCAAAGGCTTCCAAGCTTTTGGGTGTCCACAAGAGAAACTTCTACTCTACAAAATCTCGCTTGCCCATCGAAGAACAGGGAGTGTCATTGCTATCCTCCTACCGAAGACAACAACAATGATGTAGCATTATTACACAGGGGGTTCAAGATACTATGTTTGCATTTTGGACTCAGGAAACAAGAGTGTTCCCCAATAAAAAAGATGTTTGTAGAAAGAGGATAAGCATAAAAACCTATGTGAAGCACCCTATCCATCTTCTTGAGGAACCTCAGGTCTGGATTCACCTCCCCATGATACCTTGTCTAAGTCATACTGAACTACTTCTAGATTGGTTTTTGCCATGATGAACTACTTCTAGACTGGTTTTTGCCAAGATGAAAGGATTTGAGGTTGCATTCTCATTGTTATGTGACTGGTTGGAGCCATGTAGACTCCAAGGTTAAGGAATCACACATTCAAGTGGATCTTCTGTTGGACTGCTTTATCAATGCTGCTTGGTCCTCTTGCATGGCCGTGTCACTTATATCTTCTCTTGTAACTGCTTCGAGAATGGTTTGTGACTAGCTCCTATTGCTAAAGGATTACCAAAAGGCAAGTGACAAAAAGCGAGCGAGCCAAAAAAAGCGAGCAATAAAAAACAATAAAAGATTTATAAATCCCCCATTTCAGTAGCAAAAAATAATAACTTACTCAAAAGTCCATATGTTTCCTCAATGCTAGAAGGTTAAATATGCATATAACTTTATGAGCCACTAACACTAATTTCACATCATCCATGAGATAGTTTGTATGTTCAATTTCCAATTCATTGTTTGTATTGAAGACAAACCCTACAGTAACTGCAATGAAGTTCTCTCTTTCCACTAGAGTAATTGAGATCATCAATGCAACCTTCCACACAGGTGGGGTGTTTCCAAGGACTCCTTGCATGGATTAGTCTAGATTCCATGCATATGTAAATGCTTAGCTTTTTTAACTCTGTTCACTCTTGGAATGAAACCCATGTTTCTTTGTTACTAGAAAAATATCCTTCCCTAATGATTTATTCTTAGCTCCCACTAATCTAACCAATGCAACAAATTAACCACAAATTCATATTTTGGTGCATTAAATTTTACTAGATGGTGCACAAAGACATGATAATCATCTAAAGTATGCCTTGCCATTTGATTTGATGTGTAACATGACCCTGTTTGGACTTATAAATCAAAAGATATAAGGATGTGAAAATGCCTCTTTTGGGCCAAAACAGGGAGCGCGTAGAGGGCATTTTTACATCCCTGTATTTTTGCAAGATGTCAACATATGATTTTTTTGGCCCAAAAGATGAGTTTTTAACATCCCTACATCCTTTTATTGTCAAATATAAATGGCATAATGTTACATATCAAATCAAATGACAAGGCATGATTTAGATCAATATCATGCCTTTTTGCACCATCTAAAAAAATTGTGTGCATCAGAATATGAATTTTGTGAGATTCTGTCCAACTTTTTGCACCAAGTTTAAAGCAAGGTTTCCCATAATGGGGAGCGAAAAGACACGGTCTATTTTGGCAAAAAAAAAAACCAAAATTTAACATCCTCTACCTTTTAATTGCACTCTGGGGATCACTCTTCATAAACCCATAAAGCATGTGCAAGCAAGCATGTATTAAAAATTACCCCTATTCTTGCAATTTACATTTTGTCATGTAAATGGTTGAACCCATGTATGTGTTTACATTTTAAAATATCTACATATATAAATTACATTAAGTTGCTATTTTATAAATCCCCTCATGCATACAAACAACATGTAGGTCCCCCCACTAAAAAATACCTCTCAATGCATAAAAGTGGTATGTTACATGTTTATGAGTGACCCCCCAGGATAATTGCCAAACCCAAAT
This sequence comes from Dipteris shenzhenensis, assembly GCF_047967505.1. Lineage (NCBI taxonomy): Eukaryota > Viridiplantae > Streptophyta > Polypodiopsida > Gleicheniales > Dipteridaceae > Dipteris > Dipteris shenzhenensis. The sequence continues at coordinate 46,116,565 of NC_141608.1, read as the reverse complement.
GGGGTCATGTTATAATAGTCCTTAACTTTAGACTACTTAATTTCAAGAAATGTGATATATAACCACTCTTTTGAATACTTTATACTTCAAGCAATTATTTTATAAAAAACTTAGATTCTTTCTTTGCTTGCTTGATTTTCCAATCACTTCAACTAATTGTCGCTCGTTTTTTGGGCTTGCTCACCTTTTCTCGCTTGCTCTATTGACCGCCTCCTATTGCCATGTGCTTTAGCAATGTTAGAAGTGTTTTCACATGTGCCCAGCAATGTCTGTCACTTTAAAAGTGCTCTTGCAAGTGCTTCAGAGCTATCTTGTTACTTTAGAAACTTCTATGGTATTGGATTCATGCTCAATGACTGCTTTACCACTACTTTCTTCTTTTTTTTTTAAATTCACAGCTTGATATTTTGATTGGTTGTCAATGCTTCAGCAATGCTTTGTGACTACTTTGGCAGTGCTTCGCATGTGCTTGTTATTGCTTAGGCAGTGCTTTATGATTGCTTGTCCTTTTCTTAAGTGCTTTATGAGTGCTTTTCCACTCCTTTCTACTTGTAATGTGCTTTGCATGAAATTTACAAGTTCTCTGTATGTGCTTTGTGACTGCTTTGAAAGTGCTTTAACATTGATTTGTGGTTGCTTTGGAAGTGCTTTAACATTGATTTGTGGTTGCTTGTCCACTACTTTTAATTTGAGGAGTGCTTTAAATGTGCTTTTTAGTGCTATGACAATGCTTTAGTGCTTCTTTGTCACTGCTTGCTTTTGTGATTGGTTTGGTAGTGTTTTAGCAAAGCTCTGTATGTGGTTTAGCATGTTATTTGCATGTCCTTTTCACTTCTTAGATTTTGCTAAGAATTGCTCATTGACAACTTTACCACTCTTGTCTTTTTAAAATTTCTTTTTAACAGCTTGAATTTTTTATTGTTTGTCAATGCTTTGGCACTGCTTTTGTATGTGCTTGTTACTACTTTATGAGTGCTTGTCCTTTTCTTAACTGCTTTATGAGTGCTTTTCCACTGCTTTCTATTTGTAATGTGCTTTGCATGAAATTTACAAGCTCTCTCTAATTGCTTTGTGATAGCTTTGAAAGTGCCTTAACATTGATTTGTGGCTGCTTGTCCACTGCTTTCTATTTGAAGAGTGCTTTACATGTGCTTTGGCAAAGCTTTACACATTGTGCTTTGGAAGTGCTTTGCATGTGCTTGTTACTGCTTTGGCGGTGCTTTATATCTGCTTGTTCTTTTCTTGATTGCTTTATGAGTGCTTTTCCAGTCCTTTCCACTTGTAATGTGCTTTGCATGATTTGCAGCAACTTGTCCACTTCTTTCTATTTGAAGAGTGCTTTGCATGTGCTTTGGATGTGCTTTGGTAGAGCTTTACATGTGCTCTGGTAGTGCTTTGCATGTGCTTGTTACTTCTTTGGCACTGCTTTATGACTGCTTGTCCTTTTCATGACTACTTTATGAGTGCTTTTCCACTGCTTTCCACTTGTAATGTGCTTTTCCACTGCTTTCCACATGTAATGTGCTTTGTATGATTTGTGGCAACTTGTCCACTGCTTTCTATTTGAAGAGTGCTTTACATATGCTTTGGCAGAGCTTTACATGTGCTTTGGCAGTGCTCTACATGTGCTTTACATGTTCTTTGCATGTTCTTTACATATGCTTTGCATGTGCTTTATGACTGCTTGTCCTTTTCTTGACTACTTTATGAGTGCTTTAACATTGATTTGTGGCTACTTGCCCACTGCTTTCTATTTGAGGAGTGTTTTACATGTGGTTTTTAGTGCTATGACAATGATTTAGTGGTGCTTTTTTACTTCTTGCTTTTGTGATTGGTTTGGTAGTGTTTTAACAAAGCTCTGTATGTGTTTTGCCATGTTATTTGCATGTGCTTTTGACTTCTTAGATTCTTAGATTTTAAGCACAAAAAGTGTACTAACCAAACTTGCTACCACCCACATAGAATATTCCATTACTCTCAGTCTTGAAGTCTTTCTCTCCTTTTCACTATGTTAGGCATCTTCATCTTTGTGTCCTCACTTGCCCTGTTGTCTAGAGTCCCAATCCTCATCTTACATGAAAAGAAACCCCCAATCTAGCCACAATGGCAAATTTCTTGTGTTGTGTGCTAGCCTTTGTGAGATTATAGATCTTTCCAAGTATAGTTCAATAGCCAAGGGAACAAGATGAAGAGGAAGAGAGGATAACAAAGAGGATTACTATCTCCTAAGTGTACTGGAGATTTTCATGGAAGCCTATGTTATGTGCTAGCCTTTGATGAATTATAGATCTTTTCAAGTACACTTCGGTAGCCAGTGGATGTGAAGAGGAAGAGAGGATTACAAAGAATATTACTATCGCCTAAGACAGTATGGGAGATATCCATAATTTCATGGAAGGCTACATAGTGGGTTTCTTTTCATGTGCTGAAGATGTGGATTGTCATATGCTAGTTAATGCTAGCTAGGACTTGAAGTATGATGCTAGGGGCTTGCTTTTGAAGTCCTTGAAATAATTGTCATATCAAAAGCTTTTTGCTTATGTCCTTTACATGTGCTTTGGCAGTGCTTTGCATGAGCTTATTACTACTTTGGCAGTGAACTGCTTGTCCTTTTCTTGACTGCTTTATGAGTGCTTTTCCACTACTTTCTACTTGTAATGTGCTTTGCATGAAATTTACAAGTTCTATGTATGTGCTTTGTGCAGGTTACAATTTTTATCCACATAACATATGTCTGTATTGGATCTAAGGTGAAGAAGACATTTCATTTTTTCATTTCAGATAACAAGGTGCAAAGCACCCTCTTTGTCCAGCATTGTTTTATGCTGCATCATAGGTGGTTATCAAAAGCTGACTAGGCATTAGGTTTGGTCGGATGGAGCAGCCTTTTAATTCAAGGCTAGAAGACCTTTCTATTTTGTTTCTTGATTTGAATGGCTAGTGGGTTTGAAGATGACATGAATTTCTTTGGGTCTGGACACGGAAAGGGTGAGCGCAATGGGGATGGGGCTATTATGGAGAGAGCATTGACATATGGACAACTAAAGCCAAATGGAGCCACCTTAAAAAATGCAAGAGATGTCATGGATTTTTTGAGGACCAACTTGTCTCATGGGGCTCAAGACAACAGCTATGCATCTAAGGAGAGGAATGTAGCACGAATGTTTTGGGAGGTTAATAAAGGAGATATTGATAGATCTATACAGTGGGGCTATCAACTTGTACCACAGACACAATCCATGCAGTGTATATGAGAAGCTGCACAAGGGGTTATTAGTCAAATAGCAATGAAAAGGTTATCATGCTACTGCAATGCTTGTATTCAAGAGTCTTAGGGACACTGCAGCACTGAGAAGCACGTGCTCAGGTCATCAGACCAGAGAGTGCACTGAGGCGATGTTCAGAATGATAGATTGTGTCTCATTATTATGCCAAAAACCAGCGCGGTGGTCTCTCCAAGCCAACCTATGATCTACATGGGCACATTGCCCATTGGCAAGTGGCAAAGTTAGTGCCTCACATGTTATACAATATGTATAACATGTTGTACTACTCCATACCTTACTTATAAACACTACACACTAGTTTTTTCTTAGGTATTTCTAGTGATTAGGAACTGCTCATCCATACAACACATTGCCATTAGAGATATCCATGAAAAAAGAGAAGGTATTAAAAAGAACATACATCAAATGAAATGGATTAACTAATAAGATCATAGTAATTAATAAAGATTATAATGAAATGGATTAACTAATAAGATAATAATTAATAAAGATACTAAAAAATGCGTTATGAAGTGAACCTCACCACCATTGGTCCCATGGTAGAAAGATTTGATATTTGGTTATCAAGCATGTGCCACCCTTTATTGCTAGTTTCCCCTCTCAAGGTCACTTATGGGCTCTTATGGTACAATACCATATTGCTTGTTTCCCATGTTTTTGAGATTGGTGCATCACCTTAGTGCTATGATTATCATATGCAGATGATATCAATGATGCTCCAATTACAAATGTAAGTGAAGAGTGTGGCTCTCAATGAACTGAGGTATGCAAACCAAAAATTCTGCCTTATGTCCTTATTACTTACTATCTTGTGAGTTAATGCATCTCATTTGAGCCAAGTGTTTAGATCAGAAATTATTTATCCTAGATAGAGCTTTTCTTCCTTTGCTAATTAACTTATATTTGCATCAAACAAACAAAAGTGCAACGTACAAAAGTGATTTCATATGGATTAATTTTAGAACTGTAAATTCAAACAAATGGTTTACATCCATAAATGATAGAAGAAGTGATCAGAACATTTGTATGATTAAGCTATGACTAATTTCCCCTTCTTCAAATCTGACATTTGTATGCCAATAGAACATTTTATTGCTTCTAGAAGCTTCTTTCGGTACATTGTATCATCAAAGCTTAAAAATGCCTTATTTGTTTCCACAACATTGGCTTGCCTAAAATGCAGTTGTAATATTCTTGCCGGGGACACAGCCACTTGTGCTTGTCATCTTTAGTCCAGATCCATAGCTAAATAGAATGGATGATTCAATGATGTCGCCAACGCACGAGCTGGAATCTCAAAGAGTGCGAGGCTTGATGACTGCAACCAGACAATGCGGCTTAATAATTCATAATCCATCTAAAACAATATACAAAATCGTGAGAAACGTGACAAGAGAAGGCCTCTAGCTGAAGATCTAAATAGCCCTATCCTTTTGTAGCGTTCGAGTTACAAGGGCGATGGGCCTTGGCAATGCCATTATGTGCTGTCATCCGATTGACGGGTATTTGGCTCGAGGAACATGAACTCTAGAATGGGTGTACTACGTGAGAGAGAGAGAGAGAGAGAGAGGCGATTGCTTTGTACCAGCATTCCAGGGTTCTGGCTGTGGAGAGCGGATATGTTCTCAAAGTGTAACAAACCGCGAGGGAAAACGGTGACATCTCCTGGCTTCAGAATATTGATATGTGGGGTACCTGCAAAAGGAAGGCATCCAACGAGTCAGCTAGGAGGCTACTTCAAGATTTCACCGTAAATCAGAGATCCAGCGAACGATTACCTGACGTGTCAACGATCTCCGCTGCTCTTGGATGAGTATGTATGTGGTACGTTAACCCCGCAAAGGAACATCTTAAATCGCATATATGTAATTCCTTCAGACTTGCCAAAGATCAGGAGAGTCATCGTAATAAATCACCCATGGAGGCTGCAAGCCTACACGAATGCTAACGTTAAGCAAATTTCAGAATATTTTTTCGTCTGCTTTTGAACTAAGGTGCTTGAGCTACTTCCAATTCCATAAACATCTTGGCTCACCTCGTAAGAGGCAAGTTTTGTTGAGAGAGAAGAAGAGACGATAGACACACCAAATAGACTCCCAAAGACTGATTCATATTGATCACTAGTTACACATATATAGGTGAGACCTAGTTCAAGTTAGGGCAAGCTATATATAGCTCTAACACCCCCACTCAAACAAAGGTTTCTAGCTATGGATGGAAAAACCCTTGGGGAGCACAAGGGAAAAACTTGAGTTCCTATATACAAGTATACAAGTTAATCATTTGTACAATTATTTATAAGTACGTAATGCAGATGTGTAGTTATATACAAAAGGTCACCCATAGGTGTGTTAATCTTGGAAGAGAGAAGTTGCAAGAACTCCAAGTTCTGATCATAGCACTATGAAGCGTGCCTCACTAAGTCCTTTAGTGAGAATATCTGCAATTATCTGAGAAGTGGGACAATGTTCAATCATTATTATCCCTTTCTTCACTTCATGTCTAACATAATGGTAATGAACAGCAATATGTTTGGGTTTGTTATGCTAAACATAGTCTTTAGCCAAACTTATGGCACTTTGATTATCACATCTAAGAGGAGTAATGGATGATGAAGGATGACCAATATCTACAGCAATTATCGTAACCAAACAAATTCTCGAGCTACTAGAGAAGCCGCTACATACTCAGATTCTGTGGTAGAAATAGCAACACAATGTCGTTGCTTCTTACTTGCACAAGAGACCAAGCAACCATTGATAAAGAAGCAATTACTACTTGTAGACTGCATAGAGAAGTGAGAGCTTGCCCAATCTGCATCTGTATATCCCAAAAGATCAGACATGAATGAATGTCACCAAGATCAACCATATCAAATGCTGAGGATAAGATTTTCTTGACATGTTGTAAGAAATCGAGATTGTTGGAAACAAGTATGGTGTCATCCACATAAAGTGCAAGGATGACAAAAAGAGCACCATCACGTTTGGCATATAAGTTGGGGTCAGAGAAACAAGAATAGGAGTGCGACCAGGAGGTAGTTCAATAAGAACCCATCTAGATTTAGAGATCAAAGAATCATATTCAGCTTCCATTGCCTCTTGCCATTAACTCTTTTGTGCAGAAGAGATAGCTTCTGTATAAGTAATAGGGTCTTCATGAGCAACCATTGCATGATCAATGATTTCAAAGTCATGAGCACAATCATGAGTAGAACCATGTCAAAATCAATAGGCAGATCAACATAAATATCAACACTATCATCAGAGGCCTGTGTATGTGTAGGATGCAAATCAAGATTGTCAACACGTTACTCTGTAGATGGAGAAGTAGTGATGCCATCAGATGAACGAGTAGTAATGACATCAGAAGTGGAATCATTATCAAATAGAAAAGGAAAGGAAAAGGTCCACATATATCACTGTGAACAAGATCCAATAAAGCATATGAATGAGTTGAAGTAGATGCATGAAAGGGTTTTTGATGATGCTTGCCAAGAGCACAATATTCACAGAGGCCCATGTGAGGATGAGCTGGGAGATTCATACCATCCACAAGATCATGACGATTTATAGCAAGTAGCTTGGCAAAATCTGAATGAACAAAATGATGATGCCATAGCTTGCAGTCCAGATTGCAAGGGACTGTAACCACATTAGCAATATCATCATTTAAGGAAAGTTGAAAGAGGTTACCATTCTGAGGAGCAACTGCTATGGTATGTCCATCTTTTTCAATCTAACACTGTGTGTGGTCAAAGCCAATAAAGAGACCAAGATCAGCAAGTCGTGCAATAGAAAGAAGATTTCTCTGAAGATCTAGAACATGGATAATGCCTCCCAAGACTGTTGTTGAAGAAAAAGTGCCAAAATATAGATCACCAACACCCATGACTTGACAAGTAGTATCATCAGCAAGATAAACCAATTTCTTGTGAGGAAGAGCATGATAATTATGTAACCCTTGAGATTGATATGTCATATTACCACCAATAGCACCAGAATTAATAATAAAAGTGAAACCATTTCGAACATGAAGTATCCTTTCTGGAGAGACATCAGAACAGATATGATTTGCCTCTTGATGTGTATGGGCATCTTGTTGTTGAGAGCAGCATATGCTTGAGTATGTTCGTGATCATAACACCTCTTGTAACATCGAAAGGATGGATGATTTCTGCCACAATATTCACAAGGAGAATTATTGGGGATAAGGAGGTTGCTTAGTGGTAACACCATGTTCCTCACCATATTGCGGAGCCCAGCAATCAGAGATAACATGACCATGCTTATCACAATAAGAACAATGTTTCTCAAGATATTTGAGATGAAAAGAATTACCACGTCTATATGGATGACCACCACATCCATAACCACCACGTCCATATTTGAAGAAAGGATGCTTGCAAGCAACACAAGCTATCTCTGAATCTGCATCATCCATTGTTATCATGACAGACTACGATGTTCGCATCGTTGAGCATACTCAATCAAAGAAATACATGTTTGATCAAAATCAATCTCATTTTTGTTGGAAAGGATGGTAACAAAATTATCATATGATGGATCCTAGACTGTGTCGAGAAGATAGGTCCTAATTGATTTTGTGGAATAGGTGCACCAACAATAGCAAGTTGATTGATGATAGTCTTGAATGAGTCAATATGAGTTGTCATAAGAGCTCAAACTTTGTACGGAGTACTCAAAAGATTACGAAGATAAAGAATCTATGTGACAGATTTCTTTTCAAAAGTAGCAACGAGATATTCCCATATTGCATGAGAAGAAGGAAGGACAAATACATCTAGCATAAGAGAATCATGTAGAGCAGATAAAATATACTGATGAGCTGCTTTATCACAAGAATGCCAATCAGCAAAGTCAAATCTCCATTGCTCAAAGAGATGGCCTTGAGTCACAAGAGCATGATTCGCAGTTGCATCAACAGGTTAGGATGGACAAAAGATATCACCAAGAACAATATCTGAAAGATTATCACCTTCAAGTATCAATAACATCTTCACTTTCCAACCAAGAAAACCTTGTCCTTAAAATAGAGGAATAGATCATTGGCCAGAAGGAAAGTCGTTGACGATTATAGATGTTGCCATCATACTTCGGGAGAATATGTTTGTCAAAGCTCATGTTAATGATCGAGAATACAATGGTCACTCTAAAAATATAGAACTCGAGATACAATAAAAAAGTATAGAACATGAGACAGGAGCATACTAGAAATAGCATACATGTAAAGAAAGCGCTTTGAGCTTGTTGATCACGAAACCACGATATTTTTGGAGAAAAGCAGAGCTTGTCGATCATGAAATAGAGATATTTTTGGCAAAAAGCACTACGATCATGCCGATCATGAAACCAATACATTTATCACAAAGCCACGAGATTCTTGGCGAAAAGCAGTATGATGTGCCGATCACGAAACCATGAAAAAAGTAGTCGGCACGAAAACTAACGTAACTTTTTGCTCTGAAGTCCAATTAGGGCGTTTAAGTGCTAAAAACGAAGAGCACGACGAGAAGACCTCCAAAAAACCACATCAAGTTAGACATGTCAAAATCAATAAGAGAAAATAAGCGATGAGATATTGAAAGTGCTATGTAATCAAATCAACAACTAATACTTCTTATCTTTCTTCATTACAGTGACCATACAATAGCAAGAACTTTGTAGCTCTGATACCATGTTGAGAGAGAAGAAGAAGAGATGTTAGACACACCAGATAGACTCCCAAAGACTGATTCATATTGATCACTAGTTACACATATATAGGTGAGACCTAGTTCACGTTAGGGGAAGCTATATATAGCTCTAACAAGTTTGTGATATTAATTGCAGTGCGAAAGGCTCTAGTATCATGGCTAACATCCCCATTGGTGAATAAATACCTGAGGACTTGGTGGTTTCCTGAAGACATGTCCACGATAGGATCCAGATCTACTGCTTGGAGCTGCTCGACTAAATACGCATGAAAGATTGTGAGCACTAGAATGGCCGTGGATTTGCTAAACAATGATGCCATATCTATGATCCCTATTCTTTCTGACTACTTTCATTCTTGGTTTAAAAGCTTCTACAATCTTAGCAAAATGTCAATGTGCCAGCAAGATTCATTTCAAAGTTTCAATTGAAATTGTCTTGTGGATTGGATCGATGTAATAGTCGTGTCCTGAAGGTACGAATGGATCCATAGTTGTGTGCTGAAGGTACGAATAGTTCTTAATCGAAAAAGCCTATCCATTCTTTATTGCTAGAAAGAAAACGGTTACCCACTCCTTCAAGTGTGGCTCCTTTAAATGTGGCCGTGAGCACCACTCATGAGCTTACAGACTCCTTAAATTGTGACCGGTATCTAGTGTTCTAGTTCTTATCGACTCTTGACACTTTAGACTTGTTGATAGAGCTTGTTCATGATGGGGGTGGTTTGCAACCCTGTTTGTCCCAACACAAATAGTGCCGAGAGACAGGGAGTGGCATGGAGCTACCCTCCAATAGAGGGCTAGCGTGGCAGTGGCCCATTTCAATGGTGTTGCTTGCATGTTAACATGCTGGCTACTCCTATTCAATGGTGGACCATCATATGCACATGGCAAGCATGTGACATGTGTTCCGTACTAGAGGCTGGCCCACCCTTTTTCACCTAACCGCCTAATAATAGAGTAATGTGGGCCATGGTAACAAAAGAAAATGCATGGAGGGTGGGGCCCATGTAAATACATAAAACTTTTTAAATAATCTTTATATATGTGTGTGTGTGTATACTTTTAAAATAATCTTTTTTTAAAGATACTTTTTCTTTAACTTTGATTTCTTTCTTGAGGCCTTAGAAAGAGAGAGAGAGAGAGAGAGAGATCTGAGGTGTCATGAAGCACACAAAGGGCGACATGATGTGGCTCCTGTGACATGGGATGTGATGGTTCTCTTTGAACTCACTTTTCTAGATCTAAAGGAAAGGGAAAGGACAAGATGGACATCCATTTACTTCATTGATTGGAGAGTGAACCTTACACCTTTAAATATCATGGAAGTATGTGGTATATTAACACATGGAAGATTAACACACACACACACACAGATTTTATATTATATATAAGATTATAGCTATATTTTTTCATTTCATCTTTAGTTTTATGTGTGTGTGTGTGTAAAATATTTTTTATTTCTTTTTGGGAGCTTGAGAGAGGGAGGGAGAGAGAGTGTGTGTGTATATATATATATATATATATATATATAAATTTTTAAATAATCCTTTTTTAATACTTTGTATTTAGTTTTGATATTTTGTTTGGAGCCCTGAGAGAGAGAGAGAGAGAGAGATAGATAGATAGACATGGAGTCGCATCGAGCTACCCTTCAATAGAGGGCTAGCATGGTAGTGGTCCATTTCAATGGCGTTGCCTGCATGTTAACATGGTGGGTACTCCTATTCAATGGTGGACCATCATATGCCCATGGCAAGCATGTGATGTGTGTTCGATACTAGAGGCTGGCCCACCCTTTTTCACCTAACCACCTGATAATAGAGCAATGTACGCCATGGTAAGAAAAGGAAATGAATGGAGGGTGGGGCCCATGTAGGGACATGAAATTTTTTAAATAATCTTTATATATGTGTGTGTGTGTGTGTGTGCTTTTTAAATAATCTTTTTTTAAGATACTTTTTATTCAACATTGATTTTTTTTTTAGGCCTTAGAATGCGAGAGAGAGAGAGAGAGAGAGAGAGAGAGAGAGAGAGAGAGAGAGAGAGAGAGAGAGGGAGGGAGGGAGGGAAAGAGAGAGAGAGAGATCTGAGATGTCATGTGACACTCAAAGGGCGACATGATGTGGCTCCTATGACATGGGATGTGATAGCTCTGTTTGAACTCACTTGAGAGAGAGAGAGAGAGAGAGAGAGAGAGAGAGAGAGAGAGAGAGAGAGAGAGATCTGAGGTGTCATGTGGCACTCAAAAGGCGACATGATGTGGCTCCTGTGACATGGGATGTGATGGCATGAATTTGTGAATAGCACTACACTCATCAGTAGATATTGAAGTTAGTATGATCAATCAGTACAACCTATTGCCAACAATCAATGGAAGGTTTGGCTTCAAATCCTTTATTAGTGCACTTAAATTTTAATTTTATTATACTAAAATTCACCTATATTTACTTCTTATTTGTGCAAATTGCATTGTAGATATTTCTTGGGTGCTTAAAGAAATATCTCTTTAAATCCTTGATGCCTTCAAATGAAAATGCTAAAACTCACTTATATTTGCTTGTTTTTTGCTTCTATTTTGTATATTTGTGCGAATGCACTTAATGTTTTTTATTTGCAAGAAAATGAGAATGTTCTTTGCTTTCAAGGTTTTTTTTAATGCTCTTTCTTGCCTCACTCTTTTTGCTTCATTCTCAGCAATCCAAATTATTATACTTATTAGATTGTCATTATCACATTTAATATTTCTCTACAGAACACATCAGTAGACATCCATATCATTATATAATAAACATGGATTAAATTTACATCATCAATAAATATTAGACCTAATTAACAAAAACAACCTCATGAGTCAATTCATATATGTTTAATTACAAGAAATTTGGACTACATTACAACATCATCTAGATGGTTCACAATGGAGTCTATAGACTTTTGTGATGCAACCTGTAAAGGCTGTCATAGACTGAAACTCTCCTTCCTTACATGCTATGATGCTTTTGGACTGGACTCAATCTCTTCTTCCTCTACAAGTTGGGATACTTTTGGTGTGGATGCTTTGGGCATACACTGTATCTCCAACTCTTCTGGAAGCTATGATGCTTTTGGAGACTCGATTGTCTGCTGTGTTGCATTGGGTGTAGACTTAATCTCATCTACTTCTATCGCATGTTGATTCTTGATTGTAGCAATTAGATCTTGAACGGTCTCATCCATAAATGCCTATAAATCGATCTCTGTATATTCTGCCATTGAGGGATGTGAGTTCCATTCAAAAATTTCATTGAGGACTATCATGCAATTGTGGCCCACTCTCCACCCACAACTGTGCCCATCATTTTGTTCCACTGCTATGCATTTTTTAAAATCTTTTGTGTCTACTAAGTTACCTTGGTGCTCCTTGATTCCTCTTACATGACATGGGATGTGATGGCATGAATTTGTGAATAGCACTACACTCATCAATAGATATTGAAGTTAGTATGATCAATCGGTACAACCTATTGCCAACAATCAATGGAAGGTTTGGCTTCAAATCCTTTATTAGTGCACTTAAATTTTAATTTTATTATACTAAAATTCACCTATATTTACTTCTTATTTGTGCAAATTGCATTGTAGATATTTCTTGGGTGCTTAAAGAAATATCTCTTTAAATCCTTGATGCCTTCAAATGAAAATGCTAAAATTCACTTATATTTGCTTGTTTTTTGCTTCTATTTTATATATTTGTGCGAATGCACTTAAATTTTTTTTTTAACAAGAAAATGAGAATGTTATTTGCTTTCAAGGTTCTTTTTAATGCTCTTTCTTTCCTCTCGCTTTTTGCTTCATTCTCAGCAATCCAAATTATTATAATTATTAAATTGTCAACATCACATTTAATATTTCTCTACAGAACACATCAGTAGACATCCATATCATTATATAATAAACATGGATTAAATTTGCATCATCAATAAATATTAGACCTAATTAACAAACAACCTCATGAGTCAATTCATATTTGTTTAATTACAAGAAATTTGGACTACATTACAACATCATCTAGATGGTTCACAATGGAGTCTATAGACTTTTGTGATGCAACCTATAAAGGCTGTCATAGACTAAAACTCTCCTTTCTTACATGCTATGATGCTTTTGGACTGGACTCAATCTCTTCTTCCTCTACAAGTTGGGATGCTTTTGGTGTGGATGCTTTGGGCATACACTGTATCTCCAACTCTACTGGAAGCTATGATGCTTTTGGAGACTCGATTGTCTGCTGTGTTGCATTGGGTGTAGACTTAATCTCGTCTACTTCTATCGCATGTTGTTTCTTGATTGTAGCAATTAGATCTTGAACGATCTCATCCATAAATGCCTGTAGATCGATCTCTGAATATTCTGCCATTGAGGGATGTGAGTTCCGTTCAAAAATTTCATTGAGGACTATCATGCAATTGTGGCCCGCTCTCCACCCACAACTGTGCCCATCATTTTGTTCCACTGCTATGCAGTTTTTGAAATCTTTTGTGTCTACTAAGTTACCTTGGTGTTGCTTGATTCCTCCAATAAAAGACACCAATTTTTGTGCCGACCTACCCATCAAAGATATAAAATTATTGAGTGATTGTATTGCATAACTTTTAATGATACATAACATGGAAGTGACAACATATTAAGACAATACTTGCATTAACACTGAGCCACGAAAGCCTTCAATTGAATTGACAAGCCAACATTTTCATCTTCAATGTCCCAAACTACCAAATTCCAATATGAGCTGCATGATTAATTAAGAATAATTATTATTTGACACATCTTATCAATGAAAGAATAAAAATAATTTTGTAATGCTACTTACGCCTCGTAATAAGCCATAAAGATGACTCGCACACCATCCAAATCTAAAGGTTGCAACTAGGCATAAACATCGGCTATGGTCTTTGTCTTATCGTCACTAAGTACACCAGAAAGAAGAGAATCTAGCATAAATACACGATTTTGTACTGATCTTGGAAACTGTGATATAACCCTACTATACGCACAAAGAAAAGAACGTTAGCTCATAAGATTCAAACAAAATACTAAAGTATCAAGCTAAGAAAAATTTTGTATCAAACCTGAGGATGGCCATCATTACTTTGTCATCAACCTCTTTCAAAGGATTGAAGAGAATTGAAATATCTTCTCTACCAAATGACAAATAATCCTTGAATGCACATGATATATAGGATTTATACATAGGGACCCTCCCTCCCCTAGCCCCACCCCTGTTACAAATAGTTATTGAATGCACATGATATATAGGGTTTATACATAGTGACCCTCCCTCCCCTCCCCCCCCCCCCCACACCCCCCCTTGGCTCGAGACCGCCGAGGGTACAACACACCCATATTCTTTGTCTTGTATTTCTTAGGGATAGGAAGAGAAAGAATAAGGTCCTCCTTCTTTATGGTCAACCATGGGGTTCACCAAAATTCTCCTTGTCAAGCCCAAACATTCTGAACTTTCTTTTGCCTTTGAAGGGATCGCTCCCCCAACCACCAGTCCTGGTTTTTGAAAGTTTTTCACACTGGTTCTTCTCTTGCCAATCTGTGAGGCTCAGCCACGGTCTTCAATCGTTATCTCATGAGCTCGTCATGAGCCCATGGCTTCAGCCTCTTGATGTAGTAAACTCATCAGCGTGAGTGAGTAGCCTCACTCATCTCCTTGATCTGCAACATGAGAGAAGAATGAGCTTTAATGAACCATCTCAAAGTTCTGGTGTGTTTGAGGTTACTCAAAGCATCACGAGCCTTCTATTCAATGTCGGAGGGAAGGCTGATGAAGCTCCTCGCATGTCGAAATGTAGTGTTGCACTGGTTCCTCTGATCTTCCTTGTAGTTATCCACCATTGCTTGGCATCATCCACCAAGTAGGTTGAGGCATGGAGAACTTGCTGGAGGATCGGTAACCTTGGCGAGGGCAAGGCATTGAGACATATCATACAAAAAAGTCTCCAATACCTTCACACCTCGTACACCCTTCTTCGGCTCGGGCTATTTAAGCCTCACCTTAAGCCTTCCGGAAGAACCCCCATCATCCTTGGTAAGCTCACCACTTGGGCAAGCTCAACCCTTACATCTGAAAGTTGTTGCTGTAGCATTCCTTGGGCAGCCAGCAACTCAGAAAGCACATTCTCAGTGGCCATCTCATGTTGGCAAAACTTGAGCTTGGTGCGACTCCTCTTAGGAGCTTGAAGAAGACTTTGGGTGGAGTCACCCATCCTCGAAGAAAAAAACTCACAGAAAGGGTCTTGCTGGCTGCAACTGTCTGCCTCAAAATCACAGAACAGTGAGCCACACAAATAAGCACTCCCCAATCACGTATCAAGATGAATACTTCAAAGTATCCAAACTGAAATGAGAATCAAGTTCTTTTTAGCTCTGTTACCACCTGTGACAGGGCAAAGTCTCTCTTTTTTTTCCCCCTTCCACCCTTGTGTTGGTCCCCTCCTTGGGATCTAATGCTTATACGTCAATTGGGACGCCAAGTGCTCACGGCCCCTTGCACAAACAGAACCCACTCCAAGCCAACAAGGAGGCACCCTCAAAGACATCCCACCTCTTCAAAAAAATGATCGGCTCTTGAAAGAAATAGCTTGAGCCCTTGAAAGACTAGCTCGACCAAAAAGATAGCCCAGCCAAATAAAAGGACTGGCTGAATTGGCCGAGCCACCAAAAGGAATCCTCCATGCTTAGCATATAAATGGAACCGTTTCTGAATACCTTAGCAGGATTCGAACTCCGGAAATCCTGTTTGCCAACGCCTTATCCACCCCTTACCAATCCACCAAGCCCATGGTTGAGATAGAAAGGGGAAGATTATACATATATTGTTATCTCTGGCACTCAGTCCTTCGTCAACCTTCCTCTGTGCTTACAACATCTAAGGATCGACAAAGGTTGCTTGTAAATGATCGCTTGGGTGCTGACAAACCTCCCGCTCGTGGTTGGGAAGCCCACAACAGCCATTGCCTCCACGACAACTACAACAGCTCTTCCACCTCCGTTCACGAGCGTATGTGGAGAGCATTCTCTTCAATCCCAACCCTGAATAGCTGCCTTGTGTCGATGCTGAGCAGCCGTGGGCAAAAGCAACTGGTGAATAAGAGCGAGCATTTGAGCTCCTACGTAGGTTGCAGGGTTTAAACAATGACAGACAATGCAAATAGACACAAACGACCATACAAGGCTCAGAGCATGAGACGACAACCAACTAATGGAAAGGTCTCTATTACAGATTTTGTCAAATAGAAGACTCTAGTTTGAGACGTCTCCGATTCATTTGGGCTCGTCTTCTTCCACTGTAGGAGCTGCCCTTTGGGGTATGCTATCTCCTAGACCAGGATTCAAGGCAAAACAACACTCAGGGCGCTTTGGTTCTCAAACAAGATGCTAGAACATTCCGTTTGCTCAGGACACGTCAGTCAATGCAGGTGACGACAGCTGATTTTCCTCGTGCAAAGCACCAATCGGCCACCCACTACATAGGGTGTGAGAATAGGGCATTATGATATTCCAGCTCGAAGGAGAGCCTACAAAATCTAACACATGTCAGAGCTGGCAAGCTCCTCAACCAATCGGCCTTTCACCACTAGAGGCCAGCCACTTCGTAGGGTCACATGTGAGAAGAGGGCGCTATGATATGCCAGCTCGAAGGAGAGCCTATGAAATCAAACACACGTCCAGAACGAGCATTTGAGCTCCTACATAGGTTGCAGCGTTTAAACAATGACCAACGATGCAAATAGACTACAAACGACCATACAAGGCTTCAAAAACACTCAGAGAAGGTGCACGAGCCGACAACCATTACAAAAAAAAGACTCCGATGGACAAGACGTCCATTCAGAGGATTATAAAATGCCCATAGGTGTCTCTCTTTCTCTCTTCTCAAGTTCCTGATCAGGAGTACATCTAGCTGATGAGTTGAAGCACACAACTTCTTCCTTTTCCTGCTAGCTTCAGCCTCCTGGAGTTGTCTGGCTAGGTAGTGAGTGAAACACTTTGAGGAAAGAGTATGAGAGAGCATGAGACTCGATAGTTTTCACTTTAGTTAAGCCCACGTGCAATAATAAGTTGAGACTCTCCCTTCACCTCAAGGCTCATATTACGATGTCAATCCAAAAAGCCACTGGAGCAAATGATGAGTCTGTCAGATCTTGCTACCATGTTGAAATTCAAGTGTATTTTTTGTGAAAGAAGCAATAAATGGAGCGAAAACAAAAACAAAAATTAGGAAAAAAAAATAGATATGCATAGTTCATGCACAACAAAGCTACATATTGTTACAAAAATAAAACAGAGCAAAGAAGCTTATTTATAAAGGGTGGAACCACTTTACCAGGTTAATACCAAAACCCTGTGGGAAAATTTAGCTCAAGTTATCACAGCTGCTACTGACAAACAAGCCGAAGTTTGTGCTGTATTCATAGTTCTACACCACCATGATATCCTCTTCATAAAGATTCTATTATGTCAGCAACGCATACTTTTGAAGGGTGGCATCCTAAATTCTAATGCAGCAATCTATTTACAAGCACTTGTCATTTGCATTTGATGCTTTCCAACAAGTTTATCATGACAACATTTAGGAATGAGCCCAAATCACAGTTGCATGCAAGGGAGCCTATTTGCCTGCTATACTTGAAAGAGGGGTCACTGCTATCCCAGGTAACTCTCTGCTAAAGCATGCAAAATTCGGCAATGGACATTATAGGTGCTCCAAAACAATGGAAAATACACTCGCAACCTTTTGCCTTGGGAAAGAATAATACAAACTCCTCATAAGAGTGCTTCAATATCAATTTCCAATATAGAACATGGATCTGGGATAATAAAATTTTGTAAAACGTCTGGATGCACAATGCCAAAAGTCCCAATTCGTGATCCTTTGCAGATGATGTCTGCCTGTCGTCCGGGAAAGAACTCAGGTTCCTTTGAAGGCTGAATGTAGTATCCTGAAATTTCACCAGCTGCAACAGGAAGCACTCCTACGACTTGCATGACCCTATCCACTAAGCCATGAATCACCTCAAACCCTGAGTTCGAATTACAATACAAAGCAGCAAGATGACGATGGTTTGCAGCACCTACGTCTTTCCTGAAATCCAGAGTAACAACATCAGATAGCTCGAAAAGCTTAACAGGCCGTGGATGATCCTTATTGTGCCCAAGTGTTTTTAAAAGTCCTGGCAAGAGGCTGCTTCGAACAACCTCAAATTCGCTTGTCCGAGGGTTTTCCACAATCACTGCTGTGTTCCCATTATTTTCACGCTTAACCAGCTTAAAGTTCTCATCATGAGAACATAATATCCAGGTGAGAACCTCTGTAAATCCGGCCATGGCAACCTCAGCCCTTATAAAATCACTGAATTCATTTAAAGGCTGCAACTTTCCTTGAGTGACACACTTTGGAACTGTATGTTTGATGTTATTGAAACCATAAGAGATAGCCACATCCTCCATTATATCACATGGATGTAGAATATCACTTCTTGTCGGTGGCACAGAGACACACAACCGCTGCCCTTTGGCATCTTTGTCAACAACTGCCACAGCAGGTAGTTGCATCCTATTCAGCAGATCCACTACCTGCTCTGTTTCAAACGCAACACCCACAGCTCCACTTATGTAAGACAAGCTGACTTCCATGGTCCTGACAGACAGATCTGGATAGATATTTGAAGTTCCGTTTTCTGAGACGACCTCAACAGGTTCAACCACGAACTTGTTTGCACAATATTCAGAAAACATAGTTACCACTGTGTTTAATACAATCTTTGCTTTGGTCAAATCTGTCGCTGTGCATTCAATGAACACATTTTTGGTATCAAGGGTGATGGCAGAATGTGCACCATTAATGATCGGAGGCAAAGAAAGAACTCGCCTTTTACAATCATAAATAACGGGAAAGAGTGGCGAGCCCTCAATTATATGCAGAAATTTTTTAAGCTTTGTGTCTGCCTTGTAAAACTCCATAAGTTCATCAGCCTGGAATTCCTTCGTCTGTTTCAGTGGGACAAACTTGATTTCTGAAGGAGGCAAGGCCTCATAGCTAAAAGGACCATCCAAAGTGTCCAAATCATGAGTTCCAATAGCAACCAACGTCCTTCGCCTGCAAAGATTCTGATGTAGACGATCTTGCAAATCAATGAAGCTGTTATACCGTGCCTGATCAAATGTAATTCCTCTCAAAATCGCACAAACTACAAATGGCCTAATCAAGGCTGTCTCGCGCTTTACTTCCATCTTGACTAAAGAGTCAACTGGCATCTCCAATGCACGAAACTTGGGAAGTTGCTCCTTACCCATGAAAATGCGGAGGGCACGAGCAAGGCCCTCGAGACACAACAAATCATACCGGTTAGCTGGGACTTCAATCTTGTAAATAATTTCCTCATCTTCATCAACTTCTTGCTCCAGATGCTTTTCTTTCCTAATGATGGCCTTTTCTGTGGTCACATCGTCAAGCTCAATGCCGAACTCGAAACAGAGTTCATCAAACTTTTCTTCGGTGTATCGTTGTTGGAGTGCCGCAAAGAGCAGATCGCGGCGAAGAGAGACGGTAGGCATGGTCTGGGCAGTCGATTGGATGAGCTAATGCTCCAAATCCTCCGTTGCAGGGCCTCAATATCCTCTCAGCTGAACAAACAGAATGGGTGATGAAGAATCGACACCGACAAGAGTTTCCCCTAAACGAGAAACCCTAATCAGCTCTTGTGCATTTCTTTTTTATTTTTTTAAAGGTCTTTTGCATCAATGTTTTTGGCCTGCCCTAGCCACCTTCCAAGCTGGCCCAATAGAATGAGTGGTCCCGCCCAAGAATACCAAAACATGGTGGGCGGCATATGGAGCCCGCCCACGCCCAAAAAAAGTGGCTCGAAATGCGATCGAACTAGATTAGGTCTCTCCAAGGAATCTTTTCCACCAACAAGCCAATTAGCTTTTTATTCGACATTTAAAGCAACCTAACTATTAAGACCAGGCGGGCAAGTGGTGTGAAAGACCACGCCCGACACCTATCCTTTTTCTTTTGTAGTCTCATGGGCACAGGGTGCTTTGAACCCGGTCGTAGTAAAGGGTCTTCCCTTGGAGAAAGGAAAAAAGGGGCATTTGGGAAGTAGTTAAAAGACGATATTTGTTGCCATTTTATTGGTGCTCTTTTGCATGTATTCCACGCTCCATGCGGTCTCTGGTAGATAAAGCCTGTGATTGCACTAGCGTTCTTTCATGATCTCTAGTCTTGCTGATTTTTCGTTTTTGTTTCGATGGGCGTGGTCTCTTGATGGCAGACACCTTCATGGCACTCCTTTGCTCTGCGTTCTTGGCTAGTCTATGTTCTTGGAGACTCTTGCCAAAGAGATTTATTGCAATTCATCGCTTAGTGTTGGTGGAGTGAAATGCATGGGGGCAACATGCATGCTCAGGTCCTTTAGCGAGATCATCATTATTGCTAGAGCGTAGGTGGAGGAAGTGGTCTCTTGATGCCATCGGCGGGAGTAGATGTTGTTTGGTGGTGCATTGATTTCAACGCTAATTTGTATTCTTGGAGGTTCTCACAAAAAAGATTTATTAGAGTTTGTTGATGAATGTTCGTCAAGCGAAAATCATGCAAGCGCGTAGGTGAAGGAAGTAGTCTGTCACTCGACGGCATCGGTGAGCTCATAGATTGGATAATTATTGTTGTGATCGCGGATTCTGTGATTCTAGGGGGTTGTTTTGGCTGTTATCACCAATTCTATTAGCAAGTGCTCTACTCCCAGTGGCCTTTGTAGGAATTGCTCCATAAAGAGTTTGCTGAGGCGTGTTCCATAGTGTTCTCCATGGTGGTTCTTGGCAAATTCTCTCCTGTGGCTGTTATCGCCGATTCTATGAAGTTGTGTTTTCGTTGTAGTTCCTCTACTTATATAAAAGGAAGAGTGCCTTGACAAGTCTTCACTGCCTGTGCTCTTCTCTACTTTGCATTATCCCTTTTGTTTTCTACCCTCCTGAGGGCCTCTCGCATTGAACTTTTTGTTAAGTCGATGGAGACTGGTAGCATGAACTTCTAGCTTAGTATTTGCTAATCTTTGCTTCCTTCCTTCCTTTATTCATACTTCAAACTTCCGACTTCAAAACCTTGTAATTCGTGCCTGCCATCCGCAGAGCTCTAGAAGTTCTCCAATCAAGTGCACGATGGAGGGGCTTATCCAAATTCCATGTTTGAAGTTGGAAGCACATCATCAACCTTCTCCACTTCCCCTGAACCCACTTCCAAGTGCATTGCATCGTATTTGGGTTAGTTCACCTTTTGTTAGAAAAGCTCTCGAAGGTGCAAATCATTGGTCCGAAGCTCGTGCTATGCATGCAAGACGATTTAAGCAATCCACATTTTTGTTTTCACACGGCAAGGATCTCCCATAAAGAGTAAGGAAGAGACAGGCAAGAACTTAGATTGCTACATGCAAGATGCATACAATTCCCCATAGAGTCCAAACATGCCCAGCTTTCCAATCAAGCTTGAAGTGGATGAAAATTCGATTATGGAGGGTGTGGGTACACACGTTGCAATGACTGAATCTAACAATCGTCCTCCTTCTAGTAACGTACTTTGTAGCAAATCCAATTGAGTCTCCTATGTTGGTTTATGATCTCACCCCCACGAATAAAGTGACACTATATCTAAAGACTGTGGCACGGAGGCTCGCATGAGAATATCTCTTATGGCTAATGCACGCGATAAACAAGTGAAGAAAACAAGTTCGTTGAGGCACTCTGCGATAGGCAAGACTGCAAAAAAACCACTAAAGAAGGCTTTCCAAGCAGCTGCTGCCAAACAAGCTTACAAAGAAGGTGCTACATCTTTTGCTCTTATTTTTTGGAGTTGCTCAGTATTTGCATACTAGTCGCCTACGTTGATCGATCCTCTTCTGTGCATGATTTTTTAAAAGGAATCCTAGTCTTTGTGGCTACTTCTCAAAGTATGGTGGCTGCTTATACACTCTCTCATTCTAGCCGAACCTATCAAAGTGGATCCGAAAATAACAAAGCGCAAACATTTGCCTTGTGAAACTATCCTATTACAATTGAAGGCCTTGCACTATTTCTTAGTCTTTTCTGGTAGCTATCACTAGGCACAGTGGGTATGAATGAATTAGCTATGTCTCTATATGCCGTTCTATCTCACGGGGTAGAATTGATGCACAAAAAAGGTTGTGTTGTCTAGGTTTCACGCATGCATGCTGTGGAATACTATAAATATGTTTTTGAATTTTTACTGGTTGTAAACAGTATCCATGGTGGCACAATCCGTCATTGTTTACTCTGCAATCGTTTTAGTCAGTTTTGCTTACATATTGTTGAATATACGCTTACTCACTTTCCTATTGGATCATCCAATCTTCAAAAAATTGTAATCCGTGTTTAGCTAAGGTATTTTGGTAGTCAACAAAGTGTCCAACGGCTACACTAACAATGAATAGGTGGATGTTCTTTGTCTTTTATCTGTGTGACTCCATTTAGACTTGGGATGAAATTCCAGATTTGTGTGAGTGAAATTCTTGCATACGTTGCCTCACAAATTTTGTGTTTGACATTCACAAGTGTTAGAATTTGAGCATGAGCAAGAGCAAGCGAGAAAATGAGGGCGATAGCAAGAATGATTTCATTCATGAGTAGAGTTACATATAGTGGAATGCCCCTGAGTAGGTGGCTCCAGATCCATGATTATCTCCCTGATTGTCTCCATTAGTAACACCCTCAAGTCCTCCATCAACCTGACCACCAAGTCCCTAACTTATCTCAATCACACCAACATAGGTGACACCTAACTGATGAGTCACCTGACACACCTACCATGGTGCTCATTAGCACTCACACCATGTCCTACACAAGTACTAGTACACTGGCGCACACAAACCACATGACCATGCCCATAAGTGTGTCCCCTAAACATCAATTTATCCAACACCCCTCCTTAAATTGATGACCTTCTTCCCTGGCAGTAGCCCTTCATGTCTCACTCCAGTTGCATTGGCAGTAGGCACATGTGGACGCCCTAGCTCCACCATGGCCTCCCTCCAAATTTGGTTACCTCAATTTACAACAAGAGAGTCCACTTGGAATATGTGTCTTTGGGTATCACCATAGGACATATGACTCAAAGCAGGCAAACATGACTAACTAAAATGGAAATACTATATCATTTTAGGATGGATTATCCATGACAGAGCACCTTATTGACTCTCAAACATATAAATGAATACATAATGAATGCAAATCTCTCGAGATGAGAGATGTTCCCTGAGTAGCTGCCTACACATAAGTGTGCACATCCTCCCCGTCGGTGATATGTCAATGCAGCTCATGGCAAAAATGCCCCAAAAGATGTCGGTGAAGTCCATGGGAGCAGCTACCAAGGGCAATCAGCCCATGACTCTCAAAATGTCCAACTGGGAAGTCACCAATGTTAGAGTAAAGGGCCTTAAAGCTATCAGTTTCACTAACTATAGTAAAATGTCTGCAATTCTTACAAAAGCCCCAAATGTTCACATAAGGGAGACTTCAATTTTAGGTATTGCAACCTTTGATTTTGATCAAGGGAGAAGAAAATTAGAGAAGCCCTAATATTGGAGCAGCTAATGCATCGATTGATGCTGTGACTGAATTTAGAGCCAAGCAAAGACGTTTTCTAATTGTCTTGCAGTTCTGAAACTTGTGCAATTTTGTAGCGAAAGGATCTCGGCACTTCTAAACTCTAGCAATACCACTCCAAAATTCGAGCACTCCCAACAGATGGACTAATTCGATGCACTATCCCTGGCTGGTTGTTGCCCAACACAACGTTAAAGGCCTCCTGTACATCCCGTTTCCATGGAGAAGTTAGCACTACCATCAGTGAACCTTGCACGACCATCCAGGGTCCAATCACAAATTGTGGGTATTCTGGCGTCTGAAAGTTCTTCCCTCAAATACTTTCCAGATGATGTATTCGTCACACTTTGAATTCTGTGAACAACATTGTCCACCTCCAATACAAGCTGTAGGAACCGCTCCTGGGTTGTCCCTATTTTGTTATCTGCTCTTCTAACATGTCCGATATCGGCAGTTTGAACAGATTTGCTGATGTTGAAAAAATATTGTCTCCAATTTCCAGCACGGTATTGCCCCGTAAAAACAATGAAAGCCGAATAGCTCAATCATGCTCCCGCTGATTCTGATGGAATTGATACAATGCCATGTCAACAATCAATCTCTCCTTTGACGACGATGAGATAATAACTCATTATCACCGGCAGACTGGGCTTTTAGTCCATTCACAACAACCCTTTTAGTTTCCTTGAATAGAAGCGATGCCATTTCGCTGAAATGAAGAGCATGCCACAAATCCTTAATGAGCAGCTTGCTTTGATTGCAATCTCTGCATAATGGATCCCGCACTAAAGAAATATGTTGGAGTCTTCAGCCACCATCGCACAACAGAGAAACCGTTTGAAGATTATCCATACATTCAATTTTTTCATGAGTGCCCAAAGAAATCTTTCAAACTTCAGAGGAGAGCCTACATGTCAAGACGGCATCGACCTGGAAAAGGAAGGCCACAAATGCAACAGCTTTGATAGGCAATAACCCACAATCAGGAAGGCAGCGATGAAACACCTTCAGAACTGAGCAGCTTTCAGGCATGATTTTGACTAGAGCAGAGTGCAGTAGCAATGGGTGCAGATCTCCAGCTCTGATACCATGTTAGAATTTGAGCATGAGCAAGAGTAAGCGAGTATGGTTTCATTCATGAGTAGAGTTACATATAGTGGAATGCCCCTTAGTAGGTGGCTCCAGATCCATGATTATCTCCCTGATTGTCTCCATCAGTAACACCCCCAAGTCCTCCATCAACCTCACCACCAAGTCCCAAACTTATCTCAATCACACCAACATAGGTGACCATGGTGCTCACTAGCACTCACACCATGTCCTTTACAAGCACTAGCACACTGGCGCACACACACCACATGACCATGTCCATAAGTGTGCCCCCTAAACATCAATTTATCCAACAACAAGATGTGCAAAGACTAACGAGCTCACAACAAAATATTAATTTCCATCAGGCTTCAGACCCCACCACCATTTTTATAAGCTACATAGTCCTCATCTCCATAGCTATTTTCGAGACTATTCCTTTGTTTCTACATTCTTTCATCATTTTGCCTCTGTTATCTACAAGTTGCCTGTTTTGTCTGCTCTGAATGTCAACATTTTCTCGCTTTTAAACTTGTGAGACGCCTCTTGGTATTTTGTTTCCTTAATCCGTGTTGTGTCATGACCTCTCTCTTCGTGTAGCCGCTATCATGAGAGGTCAAGTGCTCTTTTTTTTTGTTCACGACCTTGGTCCCTCTCCTCCATTTTGGCTCTTGTGCCTTTATCTCTACACCTTAGCGCCGCTCTCTAGAAGAACACTTGCATTTCAATTAGAGTGTACAATCTGCATGTATGAAATTGAGAAGAAAGAAAGTAAACTTAATTTATGTAGATTGCCTTGAAATATTATAGTCCAATGGTTGATAGACATAGCACTGTACACCCTTTGCGGAGTAGTCAATATAATCCCTATGCTATTGTTCTTGTTGGGGAAAACTATGTTGGTGGAGGCGATTCTCTCCCAACATTGCTCATCGATGCCTTTCAATTAAAACAACATTTCTCATAGATGTACTCTTAGAGTTCATACCCCATTTATTTGCCTTTGAGGGCAAGCTGTTGGTGAAGTATAGCACTTACAAGGCCAGGAATGCAAACTATCCTACGTGTATCCAAGCTGATTTTATTGACTGCTGCAATTGTGACACAGTTACTATAGTTGTCCCACATGTTTTTGTCCAACAATTCAAGGATGACCTAGAGATCAAATCCTTTTATCACATTGAGGGGGCAACAATTGTCCCAAAGGCAAGTGGTGAGGGTGACACAGTAAGATACTCTTTACATGTGAATGCTACTATTGCTATTATATGGGGAGAATTATTTGAGGGGACCATTTCAACATATTCAATGTAGTTGGCACAATCACATTCATTGTTATCAAAGTAGACAATGATTGTGGGACCAATGATAGTCATAATTGTTGACGGCCCTTGAAATGAGGATACAAATATAGTAAGTGCCTTTTCTTATCGTATTTTCACCTCGACCAACCTTCATGACAAATAATATTAACATTATTATTTGCTTGTAGTTGTCTTTCGTAAATGAGCAGAAGAACGTGCAAGCTCAATTGATCCAAGAGTTCTATGAGAATGGGATTGTGATGCACATTTTGAGTGTGAGAAATGTTTTGTACGTGCATGCACATGACACCTATGTATGTTTGACTTCACAATCTTGGGGGACGTTCCAAATGGTATGAGGAGGGAGAAATTGATAACAAGTTTTCATCAATCTAGGTTTAGAGCTTGCCTATGGAGGAACATGAGACACATACCTCAATATTTTTTTGGATCCTTCTAAATTCATTGCATGATCCTTTGTGCATTTTGTGATTGCAGGTTCACGGGATTTGGCACTTTTTTTGCCTCAGTGGCTAATTAGTCGAGTATGAGTGCTCCACTTGTGGCAAGAACTGTGTTAGCTGGGATCCATGACATACAATCTACTACACATGTGACACTACACATGATCTGGTCTAGATGCCCTCTCTGAAGGGAAGAATTCTAATGCAAGATGGTCTGGACGTATCAGTACAAGTTGTGGGGGCTCATGTTGATCATGTATTATTGTTGAAGACAGCTTTTCTTGTACTCCATGATGATAGTGCCTTACGTGTTGCTCCGTGTTTGTTCTATGTTACTAGAGCACTGAAGCCAATATGATACTTTACAAAACAGCTCTAGCCACATTATTGCTTTTGCTGTTGAGTGATTTCCTGGCTACCGACCATGCATTGTGCTTCTTACTACCATGAGTGCCATTAGGCCTGCTCTACTTCATCCCGATTTTAATAAGGGAAGCACCTTGCCCTTTGTACCCAATCATTGCATTCTTCTAGATTATGAATGAGCTCGTGAGTTTCTTCATAGTGATGTCATTATAAGCTATAGTCTCCACCAGACAACCAAGTTCATTTCATATTAAACATGGAACACAATCTGATTTTAAATGGACATATGTTATCAAAGCAACGGCCTTCCATGATACAAACCTACATAACACTGACATCATTAAGTGTCTCCTAGAGTTCACCCCATGCACTACTTATGATGACTTGATAATAACTTTGTGCACTTCAATTCAAAGATCAACAATGATACAAACCACACCTTGGTTCTTACTACTAGTAGCAAGAGTTTTAGGGATAACAGATGAAAGTAGTATCACAATAGAACACATTAGTAAATATGCTCGAAGTGCTTCATCTTCAAGACTATTAATCCATGATTGCCTTACACGACTATCAAAAGAATTGAACACTACGTATAAGGTGCTTCTATTTAATGGAGAAATCACATAAATGCATTAATGTGATTGTAGATGCATAGATAGATAGATAGATAGATAGATAGATAGATAGATAGATAGATAGATAGATGGATGGATGGATAGATGGATAGATAGATAGATAGATAGATAGATAGATAGGTAGGTAGGTAGGTAGGTAGGTAGGTAGGTAGGTAGGTAGGTAGGTAGGTAGGTAGGTAGGTAGGTAGGTAGGTAGATAGATAGATAGATAGATAGATAGATAGATGGATGGATAGATAGATAGATGGATGGATAGATAGATATAGATATATATATATATATATATATATGTACTCTAATTTGAATGATTTGGAAAGAGAAACTCTTCAAAGTACCATTTGTTTTGTTGACATTAGTTTGAAAATGAGAAAAGACCAACATATAAAGGTCTCTTTATGCATTGAAATTTTGGAATGCATATGTTCTGTTTTGTTCTGCAAACATCAAAGCATTATATGGTTCCTCTCGATTGCACATGAGTTAAAGTATTGTGCATGCTTATTAGTAATGTAAATCATTCTTTCTTATTTTCTTAGGATGAATTAGTTTAAAGTTAAGAAGGCTTTCAAAGATTTTCTTGGAAGTCCAGCCTTAACATAATGTCATGGAATGCATATGTGGCCTCACAACATGTCTATCCCACCTCTTCTACCCTTGATTTGGTCATCTAATGCATAGTCTCTAAGAAATATAGCCTCAAGAGCACTCCAGTCTATTAACCTATGAATCCACTGGAAGAATGCTCATGAGAATCAAGTTGTCTAGTATGTAGTTTCTAAGCAATGTAGCCTCAAGTGCACTTTAGTCTCTTGACATGGTCTGTGACTCCTCTTGCAAAATGCTCATGAGAATCAAGTCATCTAATGCATAGTCTCTAAAGCAATCTAGAATTTGGAGGACTCTAGTCTATTGACATGGTTTGCAGAATGAGGGAAGAATGTCTCATCTTATGCATAGTCTCTATGCAATCTAGCTTTAGGAGCACCCTAGGAGCACTAAGGTCTCTTAACATGGTCTACGATTCCCTTGGTAGGATGCTCATGAGAATGGAGTCCTCTAATTTCTAGTCTCTAGTCAATCTAACCTCAAAAGCACTCTAGCTTGTGGACATGGTCTACAATCCCCCTAGCGGAATGCTCATGAGAATCAAGTCATCTAATGCATAGTCTCTAAGAAATCTAGCCTTAGGAGCAGTTCGGTCTCTTGACATGGTCTGCAATCCCCCTGGTAGAATGCTCACAAGAATCAGGAACATTTTGATCTCTTGACACAATCTGCAATTCCCCTAGTAGAATTCCCATAAAAGCCAAGTCATCCAATTTATAGTCTTTAAGTAGTCTAGCCTCAGAAGGAATCTAATCTCTTAACATGGTTTGCAATCCCATGGCAAAATCTTCACTAGATTCAATTCACACTAATGGATTCTAATTTCTTGTTTGCTATGAGAATGAAGTCCTCTAATTCCTAGTCTCCAAGCAATCTAACCTCATGAGCACTCCAGCTGCAATCCCCCTAGCAGAATGCTCATGAGAATCAAATTATCTAATGCATAGGCTCTAAGCAATCTAGCCTCAAGTGCACTTTAGTCTCTTGACATGGTCTTCGATTCCCTTGGTAGAATGCTCACAAGAATCAGGAGCACTTCAATCTCTTGACATGGTCTGCAAGTCCCTTGATAGAATGCTCCCAAGAGCAAGTCATTCAATTCATAGTCTCTAAGCAATGTAGCCTCAAGAGCAATCTAATCTCTTGACATGGTTTGCAATCCCATGGCAAAATGGTCACCAAATTCAATTCACACTAATGGATTCTAGTTTCTTGTTGCTATTGAGGAATGCCAACCTAATGGATACACAACCTTGTCAAAAAATAGACTCATAAGGATAAAGAAACGTGTTTACTTTGACCATGATACAAGAGCACAATCATTAAATGAAAATTTATTTGGCATAGATGACTCTGTTGTATACTTTCATGTCATACAAAAGGAGAAGCAACTCAGCCCAAAAAAAAGAATGGAAAACTAAAAGGCCAAGGAAGGTGGATGCAACTCATGGTATATGGTACTTGTGAAGAGTGCAAAAGACGAGGAAGAAAGTGGAAGGGAGATATGCGGATTTTAAGCATGGTTTTGATCGAACAAATTGTTGAAGAAGTAAAAGGAAAGCATGAAGCTGAACATGAAATGAGAATGCTTGCTTGCTTGCTTATGGAATGAAGAAAGGTGAGGTCCATATGTAGGCACCTCTACATGAGTCAATAAGCTCCACAATCATCTCCTCAATCAGCTCCTAGAATCTCTCAATCATCCTATGTGGCATCTACCACCACCTAATAGTGCTTATGGATACCTAACTGTGCCTCTAGCACACACACATAGAAGCCAAGGTGTGCCTAGGGCATACACCTTGAGATATCCCATCAAACCCCCCCTCAGGGGAATGCCTCAGGCTATGTCAAGGATACATCTAGTCTCATAGTTTCTCATGCCATCTCATGGTGGTCAAGGATAAATCTATGGCTAGGATCTCATGCTAGCAAGGGTTCCCAAGGGTGTGAAGTAAACAAAAGGGATACATAAGATATGTACATGCACACAATGTCTGCAGGAGGTACCATGGAGCAAAAACACATACACATGGCCTACATCATACGGTGACCAGAGGTGTTTACAAAACACACAATAGTTTATTCCATTCATTTTAGAGGACTATCCAGGCAGAGTACCTTGACTCAACATAAAAAGAGAGATCTGGAGCATATATGGAGATGGTTCAAAAAGCATAATCTTCATAGGAGGCCTCATCTTGTGGAGGCACATCAACTGAAAGTAGATTGGCAGTCTCTGGTTTTGTAGCTGCTTCCTTTTGGCCTTACAATACTTTTCATGGTGATTGTTTTTGCCACAATATTTGCAAGGATTGATCTTGAAGCAATCTTTTGAGAGGTGATTAGTCTTCCCACAATGTTTGCAAGGTGAAAACTTGCCCTTTTGAGTTTTTATGGCATAGGCTGTGTCATTGCCTCTCCGGAGTTCCATGTGCCTTTCTTCTTCTTGAAGAGCAGTAATAAGACCTTCAAGAGTAGGATTAGGAAGATTTTTCAATGTGGTAACAACATGATCATAATCTTCAGGCATACTTTTGAGCAATACTGCCATTGTACAATCTGTAGTGATTGGAGAGTTGATAGAAGCAAGTTGGAGAGTTGACAGAAGCAAGTTGAGTCATGAGACTCCACATGTGATTGACATGGGCAGCCAAGGGAGTGCCACTAGCCATCTTCAATTCAAAGAAAGCAATCTTAAGTGACAATTTTGAGATGTGAGAGCTAGCACCAAAAATAATATCAAGCTTCTACCAAGCTTCAGAAGGAGACTTCAAATCAGAAATATGATGAATATAGTTATCTCCTAAGCCAAGAGCAATAATGCAATAGGCTTTCTCCTCTCTAGCAGGATCTCGTGTCGGGCGTGAAGGAGCTAAGGATTCTCCAGCATTAGAGGCTGTTGAAGAAGAAGTTGAAGTAGGTTTGACAAGCCCCCAGAGGTTTTCCCTCATCAATGCAAACTTAACTTTCATCTGCCATGTGTGAAAGCCTTTACCATTGAACTTATCCATATTCAAGAAGGTAGCCATGAGAGGGTCTAACCCAAAATGGGCAGTGTCTACTCTCTTACAAGGCTAGAAAGAGTTGAAAAGCTTCAAAGTACAAGAATTTAGTGTAGCAAAGTCTTGTAACCAAATTCCATACTACAAATCATAATGGAAATGATGCTTCAACTTGCATGCTTCATAGAGGTGGCTAAATGAAAGTATTCCAAGCAAATCCAGGTATAGTAACCTAAAGGAAAGTTGTAGCCACAATTGTACTGATGCTATTCAACACTTTAAAACATCAAAAATGCTAAAGTAGCATCTAATGTAGCACCAAACTCACAACATTGTCAAAACTGTCCAAAATAGAGGCCTAAATTGGAGGGCTTGTATCTCACTCTTCAAAGCAAAGAAAAGAGGGCTTTCTAGGTAGAAATAAAGCTGGTATACCAGAGAAGAGCCACTGAAGAAGAGAGGCGAAATGCCGCGTCACGTCGCCATAGCCAACAGCTTGAAAGTCGACTGGTTTTTTGGCTATTTCTCCCTTCCTGGTGGACCATTTCCCTTCAAATCTGGACAGGAGCTAGCTCATACTGTTGCGCAAGCTTGGCTTAGAGGAATTTTTGAATGGCTGCTCCAGCAAGTCGAATTGAACGAAATGGCATCAAGAAGAAGGCGACTGTTGCGCGGTTTCGTGGGCACCATTGCCTAATTCCTCTGACATGGAAGTTCATCCATATGAAGGGTCTCTCCAAGCAGAAGGACCCTGGGAAGGGTTGCTTGTTCTTAAAAATAAGAAAGTAGGTATTTTATTTATAATTACATAAACAAGACTAAAAAGTCTTTACAATGACACTTTGACCTATGATTTCAAAAGGATCTCTGACCTCACCCATTTCCCGGAATGGTTTGCTACAAGTGGCTCAACAATGGTAGCCATAATACTGTTATCTGAATCAAAAGAAAAACAAGGTCTACCAGTAGCCTAACAAGCATGCATGAGAGGAGCTGTGCCACAACCCATCTCCAAAACCAATCCTTCTGGAACACATAAGAGAGACAAAAGGCACCCAACAAAGTAGCAACATCGCTCAAGTCCACCTCGAGCCATCTGAGAAGACATAGGCACTATTGTCCTCTCACTAAGAGGCACATCGTGAGTCCATAAATTAGATAGCGGATCAATGGAAAGGTTTTGAAATAGTGGAACACTCTCTTCCAAATAAATTGATGGAGTCTTCTTAGTTCTACGTACTAGAGCCAACATAGATGACTGCATCTGTGAATCATGCATAGAGAACCACATACCAAAGAATGACCTTAGCCAACAAGTATTATAGCATGAAAGACTACATGTGACCACACATATGGAACACAAATGAAATATATGATTTTACCATCAAAACCTAGCATGCATACTACATGTAACATGGCATCTATCAATCCCACATAAAGAAACACATTAAAAAGTTCATGAATGTAGCATTACAACACACCATGCATGGAATTGTAGCATACCTTATGAGTTATACCATGGTATTTATAGTATCCATGTGGAAGCTTGTCATGAATGACTACACATCTGACAACTTCCAAGCCTTGAACAAATGCAAAGTGCTCCATCCACGAAATATAGTGTCCTACAATCAAATGACACTATCTCATACAAGAAAAATGGGAATAGAGGACATATAACAACAATAGTGCTAGATATTGAACCTTACCTGCCATAGGACATATAACTGCTAGCCAACCACTATCTGATAATGAAGCTGCTGCAACGGCAAGCCCATAACGCACATGGTCCTCCAATAAGAGGTTCCAAACTGGGATGGGTTCTCTCTCATCAAGTTGAAATCCAGTGGGAAAGTCAACCAATATAAAATCTACAGTCCACTTAATCTTCTTACCCAACCGCATGTAATCTCGATCAGGGCTAACTACATTCATGAAAAACTCATGCAAAATGTTATACTTTTCATTTTTCTTGGACTATGGAAATTCCATGCCCATGGTTATGTAATCATCCACCATACAAGCATACAATGGAGTGATACCACGGGTCGATAGACTATCTGGTGACTGTGCCTTATGAAATCCATAATGTTGTACTAACTTTGTGATAGATTGTGGACCTACATGGAAAATTTATATCAAACACAACCAAAGGAAATTTCAAAACACTGATAGCAAGAACAAAAAATAACTAGAACCTTACTTGCATGCTCCATTTGATCCTTATCTTGCCTTGGTGGACTAGATGGCTCCTCATCTAAATGGATAGGAAAGAATAACATTAGTATACTATTCCAAACCCTCATCATAAACAACATTAGAAACTCAACGTGTATGTATATTTCTTACCTTTCTTTTGAGCGTGTTCTTATTTTTGTGCTTGTGTTTTTGTTTTTCTAGAGCTTCCCCCCATTTTATCCTTACTTTCTTCAATGTCCTTAGATGAAGCATATTTCTTGTGAAAGTCTCTCTCACGCACCAAGACTTGTCCCTTGGGGAAGTCTATCCACCAAGGACAATTTGCAAATTCCCATTGAGAGTCATTGTGCATGCCAGGAGGATACATACAAGCAGCATGACCAATTTCCACCCAACTCTTGCACAAATTTGGAATCTCTAAGACCTTTCTCTCTCTTGCCAAATGAGTAAGATACCTACAAATCAACAATCACTAATTATTTGGACCTCCTATATAAAGAAAGGTTCACAAAAAAATGAGACAAATAAAAATGATTGTCAAGTTCAATGTTGTTATACGCTTCACAAAACAAATAGAAAAGCACCATCATTAAAACTAAAAGGGACCAACCTGTAGACAACCTTGTGAGCAGCCATGTCCAACTCAGAGAGACCATCTGCTTTCTTTCCTCCCTTACTCTCAATCTTTGAATCCTTTGATCGTAGAGCTAAGAAAAAATGCTTTCTTCCTTCTAATTTTATGTCCTCCATGTACTGTTGCATTGTGTAATCTTTTGGTGTCTCTAAATGAATGCCCATGGTTGTTACAATCCTTAAGTCATCAAGAACTTTCAAAGCCTGGGTCTCTACTTTCTCAAGAAATATCTCTCTATTAATCCATCTACACAAGTGAAAAACAAAGTACTCACACAACTAAGACTTATGGCATTCTATAATACATACAAACATTGCAAAATAAGTTTATTTATGAAAGGAACAACTCACCCTCTATACTCCACATCCCCCACAGCAATGAAATACATATCCCTCATTGGTTTGGTAGCCTCCAACAAGGAAAGAAAAATGATTTTTTTCTCCAATCTCAAATCAGACTTTACTATGAGTTGCAACTTCTCCAAAGTTACACAAGAGTCCAAACCATCAAATCGCAAGGCAAATAACTTTTCCAACCAGGCCTTACCCAAGCCTGAATCTATGCAATTCAAAACCTATCCAAGCATTGCATGTTAGATGCATAAAATGATTAAAAAATGTAACAACAAGAAGAATTAAACTCTCACCTTTCCCATCCTATCAGCAATTCTCTTTTGAATCAGGTGCGTTGCTTTCCTTCAGCTCTTGTTCTTTCGTCTATAGGAATCTTTGTGGATATCTTATCAATTGCTTTTTTAAGCTCTGTATTGTACTCAACCTACACAAAAGATTTCCTTTTATAGAAAGAAAAGGAATGAAAGAGAATAAGCACCAAGAGAAGTGTAGCATTAAACATGAAAGACCAATCTTGCAAGATAGCCTCTTGTCAATGGAAACCAGGGCCTTTTTCCTTTACTCTCATGAGCCCTCCACTTCTCTATGGATTTCACTTCATTAGGAGACAATGATTTCATAAATATCGTAGGATCACACTCACAAATGTTGTGTGCATTTATGAGTGTGTCTCGGAGGCTAGGTTTGACAATGGCAAGCTCATTCATACTACAAGATACATCAAAAGATTAGTTCATTTGTACAAAATAAAAATAATCAAGGTAAAGAATTATACAACACAAAATAATGAATGAAAAAATGGTATCAAAGTACTTACGAATTCATGCACTATAGGCCAGCCAATAGAGCAATCTCACTTATTTTTCTAGGATTAATTATTGTGCAAACCACTCTTATGTGTCGTTTTTTGTTTGTAGGAAAGATATCCTTTATAATACTCATCCAAGTAGTAGTCCTATGATTTCCCTCCCAAACAAAAAACATCCTTCTTGACATAAATTTAAATTCATGACTTGATAGCAAGTCATTCTCAAACTCTTCATCAACATCTCTCCAAACCTCTCCATCATATCATCTGCCATCATCTGTCACTACTACCTCCTCTCCATCACTTTTGCAAACAGACACTATGAAAGATCCTTTCTCTGGAAGGTAGCCCTCCACTTGGAATGCGCTTTTTAGTGAAGACACATCATCACGTAGTCCTCGTACTCATGCATAGGGGATCAATCTACATAATGGAATAAGAGGACAATGATTTGAATCAAGCATCTTGCATTTTCCAATCACATCACCTCCTCCTTCCACTTGCACTTCAGTGTCATCCAATTCAACCTCCTCCAATCTTGGTCCTTCATCTCTTGGAGCAGAGGATGTATCAGGCTTAGAACTTGCTACACTCCCTGGTTCTTCTGTCCCACCTACTGATGATTGGGCAGGGGGATCTATTTTCTTTCCTCTTGCTAACTTTGGAGGCAGAGCCTCTTGAGGCTTTTTACCTTTCCTTCCAGTCATCTTGAAATGAAATAAAAAAATAACACCTTTTCATACACTGGTCACATATGAAATGAGATTGCAAGACAATGAAAATCTAATCCAAGAGCAAATATAGCATAGCAAACTATAGAAAAAATCTATTGTTCACGGCACATGCTATTCTTCTCCAAAACATTCTATGAAGATCAAGAGTTCAATGTGAGCACAACTGTTAAATTTTTTAAACACTAACCAGAGACATGTTTACACTATCATTTTGAACACATGCATTTAGGGTCTAGTTTATCTTAGAGCCAACAGTCAAACTCCTATACTATTATAGATACATAGAGCTAACAGTCAAACTAATATACTATTATTGATACATAGAGCTAACATTCCAACTTCTATACATAGATGTGTATAAAGGAATATCTAAACATATTTATTTATCTTTATACACATGTCTTTATTTATCTTTAAACACATCCGTTTTCACATATTTATGCATATGTATGCATATCCTTTTCTATGTACAAATAAAAAAACACATGTAAATAGTTTTACATATGCATGTATAAACTTATCTATGTATGAATTTATATCTGCATATACATACATAACCTCTCAAACTCTCAACCCCATATAGCACTCATTTGCTAATGGAAGAGACTGCATCTTCCATGCATATGTTTACATTTACAACAAACTTCCATATATACATCTTCACATTTTCATACATGACATATGGACACGAATAAATGTATAACACACATACATGTCTATGAATACTTAAGCATGTCTATTTATATACATGTATTGTGTAATACATGTACATGTGGCGATCTTTTTGGGGGATTTCTCCCAATATTCCACAAACTCTCACCGCCTTCCATAGAGGAATTTCCTCAATCAAGGAGTTCCTCCTTTAACTTGAGGCATGATTCAAGAATGTAGATTAAAAGAAAAAGCATACAATGTGTTGGCAAAATCATCCTTGTGGTCAAAATAACTTGTAGAATTGAAAGCTACATAGATGACATTTATGTCGACCTTATATCTACTTCACTCTTTCCTCTTTGAGATCTTATGTCCAAAGAGCATTCATATTTAATAAAAATCTTAAAATGTATAGGTTGAATGCAACTGTGAAAGCACACATTAGTAGTGTGCATTTTAGTGCTATTTCTACCAAAATGGACAGCGTGTCAACATGCTGTCCATTTCGGTGAAAAGGGCATATAAAATGCTACCCCAATACAAGGCCACTATTGAGCAAGACTTGACACAAGATGCCTTGACACAGTAACTCTGGGATCTGGAAGCTAACTTTATTTTCAAGTCACCATGTAGGTCAAGTGTGGGAGCATTCTTGATCCCAACAACCAATCTTATTGTAGGAAGACTGCTGCAAGTGTGGGAGCATGTCAATGTCCTAAACTATGAAGATCTTTCTACCAAAAAAGACAGCGCGTTGATGCGCTATCCATTTTGAAGCAAAAGACATCTAAATGCCACCCCATTGAAAGCCTATTATGAAGCCTAAAAGAGGCCAATTTTGATGCTTGGGATACGGAAATGGATAGCATGTTGACACGCTGTCCATTTTGGTGTCACAAGCATCAAAATTTCCTTCTTTACTCAAATATGAAGGTGGTACATGAAAGATACAATAGAGGATTTTAGATGCCCTTTTCCATTGAAATGGACTGCTTCAACACACTATCCATTTCAATGGAAAGGGTATCCAAAATGCTCCTACAAATGCTTAATGCCATGGCTCTTCCAAATGCTTAAGGACTCACCAGAGAGGTCTTGGAAGATTGAAAAATTGGAGGTTGAGGATGTGAGGAGAAGAAGGATTCACAATTTCGAAATCAATTTGAGGTGCATAGACAAAAATCGATGAAACTTTTTTTAAGTTTTTAGTATACCCCCAATGCTTTTTAGTATACCTCCTTTGACATGATTTTGATCTACTTTCCATGAGAAAGGGCAGCGCAAAAAGTAGATAAAAGAGGACCCAATGATTTTGATCTACTTTCCATGAGAAAGGGCAGTGCGTTGACGCGTTGCCCTTTCTCATGGAAAGTAGATAAAAAAAAGGATGTGTGTAGCATGAGTTACGGTTAATTCTTGTGAAGCTTGGCTAATTCTTTATACGAAGCATGATTGTTGTGAAGCTTGGAATTCCCAAAAACAAAAGCGTGGGCGAGGGAGCGTGTACCTTGGTGAGAGAATGCAGCAAAGTCCGACGGGGTGGAGGGGTGAAAGTGAGGCAAGCAGGCGAAGGAGAGGAAGTAGGAGGAGGCAATGAAAGAGGAGGGGGAAGGAGGTGAGGTGGCGATGAAAGAGGTTGGAGGAGAGGAGGTGAGGAGAGGCAAGGAAGGGAGGAGGGGGAAGCAGAAGCGGAAGTGGAGGAGGAGCTAATTACAAGGAGAAGAAGAAGAAGATGAGGAGGACGAGAAGAAGATGGAAAGCACTGCTAATGCTGAGAGCTGCTCAGTTGCCGATGCTGAGAGCTGCTCAACTACTCAGCTGCGGTTGTCACCTTCAGAATCCAATGCTTTACACTTTGTTTTACTGGAGGTTTCACTTCCAAAGACCTGCAAACAAATTAAGCTATATGTGGTTACGGGCAGTTTAGAACCAGAGAACCAAATTAAGCTATCCGGAGGAGATGGAGAAGATGGGAGTGCACGAGACCTTTCGTGAGGGAGGTGAGTGGAGTGGGCAGTTTGATTAAGATGGAGCGTGGAAGGTGGAGGCGACATTGGGAGGAAGGTGGAGTGTGGAAGGAGAAGGCGACATGGGAGGAGAAGGCAACATGGGAGGAAGGTGGAGCATGGGAGGTAGGTGGAGCACGGAAGGAGAAGGCGGCATGGGAGAAGGCAACATGGGAGACGCAAGGGAAGGAGAAGAGAGGAGGCCAACGATGACTACTCCAACGATGACTGCCAACGACAACTGCCAAGGACAATTGCAGAGAAAGCGGGGGATGCAATGCTCAACGCAATGCAGAGAAAGCGGGCGAGCTTGCAAGCATGACACTGAGAGAGCTTGCAAGCATGACACCTCGCACTTTTCAGTGAACAACATTGGTAGCCCATAAGTCTCGTCGCCCAGGCCAGACTTGAGAAGGACTTTGAACTGGAAGAGTAGAATTTTTGTTGGAGAAATTCTTCGCAGGGCGGGTGAGGTGCTCACAGTACTCGGTGGACAGCTTGTGCTGGGCGAGGGGCTTGAAACTGGCAAAGTCGATGAGGAAGCAAGGAGGCGAGTGAAGCTTGAGGAAAGCAATGAAGGCAGAGGCAAGGAGGGCCAAGGAAGCGAAGTGGGAGTGCAGGTCGTGGAAGAGGAGGGAGAGGCGATGAAAGCCAAGGAGGGAGGAAGAGAGGAGGGAGGGAGTAAGCGATGGCGAAGGAGCGAGTGAGGTCGAGGGGAGTAAGCGATGGCAAAGGAGCGAGCGAGGTCGATAATGTCGATATCACAGGCAGAGGGTGGTGGTTGCTTTCTCACAAACTCAATGGTAAGGCGGGCTGCTGTGGACACATTTTACTATCATCAATTGGCGATGGTAGTGATGTCATTGTAGGCTCGCGCATGCGACAAAAAGCTCAAAAGAGAGTGGGAGAGATGTCGAGGAGGGTAGAAGCAGATGACATTGTTGCTGCTGCTCTGTGTGTGTGTGGGTATGAGAGAGATGGAGAGAGAGATGGAGAGAGATGCAAATTGTAGCGTCAAATAGCTCAGCATAGGAAAATGTAGCGTCAAATAGCTCAAAGTGGGTTCTACTGTCCATGCCTTGTTTTCTTTTCAGAGAATTGTTCAGTCTTTCATTCGTTGAAATTCAACAGTTCTTCCCTTGTGGATTTCCATGCTTCACTCCATTTTAGCGCACTAAACATGTTTCCTCACGCCTTTTGCGCCCAACCTTCAGTCGCCCCGCTTCTAGATTTAACTATTGAGTCAAGGAAGGATTTATTATTGGGGTGGCGAGGCCGAGGAGGAGATGAAGAAGAAGCCATGGGAGAGTGCACACAGATAGAGAGAAGCTATGGAGGAACACAAGAGACTAGCCTTGGCTGACCTCCATGGAGAGAGCTTGCAATGCCATAGCCCAAAATCCCAAAATGGCCAGCGCTATTACGTAGACCTATAACGTTAAGATCATTTGTTAAGAGCTATAATGCTAAGAGCATTCGTGCCAGAGAGCTTGGACGTGAAGGCCAGATAGCTACGCCAAGGTCTCCGTGCCAAGGTTTTCACCAAGCTTCACTAAATCTTGACTATACTTGATTTTGTTCATATTGACAGAAGGTAACAGTTCATATTGATTCTGTTCTTAAACATATTCTCTCATTCGATTCCTTTCTTGTTGATCCAACTAAGCTTTTGGAAGAACTAGACAAACTAGTTGTTGATCACGGGTTTCTTGCAAGTTCACTCAGAGTAGAGAGGCTATTGCTTGGGCGTTGGAGCTCTAATCTAATGCCTTTGCATTGTTTTTGGAAACTCACATTCCTGTTATTACCTCGGATTCTTTCGGGAGATAAATGACAATCATATCTCTTACAACAAATTCAACACTTCAGAGCATCAGAGCAATTCACCTACATCATGGAAAATGAGTACAAGGGAAAGAAGAACTAGCTGGATGGGAAATAAGTACTTGGAAAAGAAGACCTAGTAATCTTTCATGGCCTACTTGTCTCCTGGCATTT
This sequence comes from Dipteris shenzhenensis, assembly GCF_047967505.1. Classification (NCBI taxonomy): domain Eukaryota; kingdom Viridiplantae; phylum Streptophyta; class Polypodiopsida; order Gleicheniales; family Dipteridaceae; genus Dipteris; species Dipteris shenzhenensis. The sequence goes on along the minus strand of NC_141608.1, from coordinate 46,076,040 downwards.
TAATGAATGTGAGAGCCCAGTACACTGTACATCTTTGAAGTGCAATGTACACTAAACATACTGAATTGCACTATGTACAGTGCAGTGTACACTGCATATATTGTACACTAGTGCAGTGTCCACTATAGCCCATCTTTGCAGCCCGTCTTTAATAACTGTGATCACAACCAACCTTGCATGACTAACCCATGCGTTACTAACTAATAATATCATTACTAAAATTAACATTCTGACATGACTAGCATTTCATGCGTAAATGTATGCATTAATTAACATTCTACCATTAAAGTTACAACGTTCTAGTTTTGTAGGCAAGGATATTAAATTTTTCCTCTTACCAGATTCGTGTTTGCAAGTTATGGAGCCTTTATTTAGATTACCATCTTGTGAAATGATTACCATTTTCATGGAAAAGAAACAGGATATTATGAACCATGTCATGGAACCTTTATGAAGATAATTGTGATGGCATCATCTAACTCACCACCTTTCAAAGACATAATTTCTTCACGTCTTCTCTTCTTTTGTCATCTCTTCCTTCTATCAGCATCTTCTCTTCCATTGCCATGTCCTCTTCTATCAACCTCTTTTCTTCTATTTCCATCTCTTGTGCTTCCATTTGCTTTTCTGATGCCATCTCTTCTCTAGCAATGTCATTTTTTATCACACTCTTCTACTGGCTACATCTTCTTTTGTAAATGAAGAGCCGCTAGCTATTCTAGAGCTTTGTCTTCTTTTGTGCTTGCAAATTGATGAAATTATTCTCGTAGTGGGTGGCGCCAATCCTTTAGTATTCATTTGTGCATCTAAAACATGCCTGCATCTGTGTTCATTCGCTTTGGAGAATCACAAACATTGTCCATTCGTTATGACACTCCTTTATTGGAGGTCTCCCTAGTAGATCTCAAGGAACACTTTCACCTTGCGGATGAGGAGATTAGTCTACATCAAGAAATCAGAGTGGATGACATTGCCATAGTGCTTCCCTTGGTGGACTTGGAGGACGGTAAAAAAGGGTACAAGATCAATGGAAAACAACATTCAACCTTTAGAGTTGAGGTGATAAGAAGGAAAGATTCTCATAGTGACTTTAAAATGATGAAGTGAATAGTGTTATTTCACTTATAGAGAAGATGCCTTTGAATAGTTCTTTGCATGTTGCATTAACTTCTGCAGTTAGAGTTGAGAAGGTTGTTGAACTACCTAAAACTTATGATGGGTATGTTGTCTTTGAACTTCCCCCTTTGCCTAATGAATCTCCAATGTCTGGAATGGAACAAAATGCCAATGGTCATGTATGGACAAAATATTCAATATGTTCACAAGACTTTTTCAATGGAGTTGTAAGGATGAATAGATGTTCTGGATACTTGAGATGCTGTAACGTTCATTGTCCTTACCATGAACGAATGGGAGTTCTGAATGATACACAATGGAAGGGAAAGCTTAGGAAGCCACCCGTGCCTGGTCCAATTGATCCAACCTTGGGATCAATTGTCTGCAAGCATTGTTTGGAAATCCCAGAGTGTGTTTATCAATGCAATGCTATCATATATTATTGCTTGCCTCATGAAAGAGCAAAGACGACAAGATGTGCTATGCATGTTGGGTTCCATGACCATCCTGTTGAGAAAGGAAAAAGTCATGCAAAGGAATTGCAAGTGGATGATCTTGTTTCAATGCGTGCTAGGCTAAATGCAAATTCATCTTGCAAAAACATTGAGGTCTCAGTTACACAAGACCTTATGATGGATATGTTGCTTGCAAAGGAGGGGGTTGCTATGGAACCTCTAGATTACCAACAATTTGAAGAGGTTTTGGATAGAATCACACCAATGACACAAAGGAGAAGGCTTCAGAGAATAGTGCAAAGTGCAAGATGTGATGCTAGAGGAGGAGATGGTGAAATGGATTTAATATGTTGGGATATCTCAAGGTGTATGCCTCAAGCACACCTTATGTTTCTATGTGTGAGTGCTAGAGGCACAGTTAGGTGCCCACAAGCACAGTTAGGTGGTGGAAGAGCCACATAGGATGATTGAGAGAATCTAGGAGCAGATTGAGGAGATGATTGTGGAGCTCTGAGGTCATCAGTGATGTCAGTGAGCATGTATGAGGTGCCTACTTAAGGACCTCACTCTTCTTCATTCTACAAGCAAGTAATGCAAGTATTCTGAGTTTGTGTCCACTCTTTCCTTTCCTTTCAGCCTTCCAACATGGTATCAGAGCCCTTTGGTCCCCCTTGAGCCCATTTCTGCCACATCATCTTCTTCTTCTTCTCCATTTTCCTCTTTCTTCCCAAAATCTTTGAGAGCTTGGTTCTCCACCTACAAACAACCATTGCCCAAACCCTCTGAGCTGGAAACTCCTCTAGTATGGGTGAACTTCCACCTGCAAGCAATTGAAGAAAAAACCTGTGTGGTGGCTGCCATTCTCCAAATAGCGAATTTCTTCTGTTGCTCAATACTCCCTGCTTGCTCTGCCATTGCTTGAGCCCTCTTAGGAGTAGATGGGCGACCTCAAGACGAAGATTTTGAGCCATTTTTTAGGTCATTTGGTTCAGTAATGAGGGAGAAATCATCAAAACTCAGTTTCAGTCTATAGCAACTCTCCCGGGCAAAAGTGCACACCATTTCATCCAACCTCTGTGCTAGACCCTCTCTGGTATATGAGCTGTCTTTTGCTTCAAAAAGCCCTCTTTTACTTGCTTTTAAGAGTGAGCTACAAGCCCTCCAAGTTCAGCCTTTTGGTTTTGACAGTTTTGGACAAGTTTTTGAAGATGATGCTACATAAAATGCTACTCTAGCATTTCTAGTTTTTTGAAGCTTTCAATAACTTCAGTACAAGTGTGGCTTCAGTTTTGTTTTGAATTACTAGACCTGGTTTTGATTGGAAAGTATTTATTTCGCCCACTTCTATGAAGCATGTAAGAAGAAGCATCATTGTTTAAATATTGGTCACTAGTCTTTGCTACATCAAGTGCTCATATTTTGGAAGTCTTTCAGTTATTTTTTCCTTGTAAGAGAGATAGACACTGCCCAATATCTGGGTTAGACCCTCTCATGGCTACCCTATTTAATCTCGAGAAGTTCAATGGAAAGGGCTTCCACACATGGCAGATGAAGGTGAAATTTGCATTGATGAGGGAGAACTTATGGGGACTTGTCAAACCTACTCCTACCGCTTCTTCTACGGCCTCCAATGCTGGAGAATCCTCAACTCCGACACAACCGACAAGGGATCCAGCTAGAGAAGAAAAAGCATACAGTATCATTGCTCTTGCTTTAGGAGATGATTATATTCACCATATCTCTGACTTGGAGTCTCCTTCGGAAGCTTGGCAGAAGCTTGACATGATTTTTGGTGCTAGCTCTCACATCTCTAAACTATCACTTAAAATCTCTTTCTTTGAATTTAAGACGGCTAGTGGTACTACTTTAGCAGCTCATGTCAACTATATGCGGAGTCTTATGACTCAATGACTCAATTAGCTTCTATCAATTCTCCTATTACTCCAGATGATGCTATGGCAGTGTTACTTAAGAGTATGCCTGAAGATTATGATCACATTGTTAGCACTTTGAAAAATCTTCCTAATCCTAATCTTGAAGGTATTATCTCTGCTCTCCAAGAAGAAGAAAGGCATATGGAGCTCACGAAGGGCAATGACACTGCTTATGCTGTAAAAGTCCAGAAGGGCAAGTATACCCCTTGCAATCACTGTGGAAAGCAGAGCCAAAGCAAAGACAAAAAATGCAAATCTACTTACAGTTAATGAGCCTCCACAAGATGAGGCATCCTTTGAAGATTATGCATTTTAAACACATCTCTATGTATGCTCCAGATCTCTCTTTTTATGTCAAGGTACTCAGCCTGGATAGTCCTCCAAAATGAATGAAAATAAACTATTGTGTTTTGTGTGTTTTGTAAACACCTTTGGTCACCTTATGATGTAGGCCATGTGTATGTTTTGTTCCATGGTACCTCCTACAGACATTGTGTGCATGTACATGCAGGGGAGATAACCATTGGAAGGTCTTTTTGTATCCCTTTTGTTTACCTTACACCCATGGGAACCCTTGCTAGCATGATAACCTAGCCATAGATTTATCCTTGACCACCATGAGATGGCATGAGAAACTATGAGACTAGATGTATCCTTGACATAGCCTGAGGCATTCCCTTGAGGGGGGGTTTGTTGGGATATCTCAAGGTGTATGCCTCAGGCACACCTTATGTTTCTATGTGTGAGTGCTAGAGGCACAGTTAGGTGCACACAAGCACAGTTAGGTGGTGGAAGAGCCACATAGGATGATTGAGAGAATCTAGGAGCAGATTGAGGAGATGATTGTGGAGCTCTGAGGTCATTAGTGATGTCAGTGAGCATGTATGAGGTGCCTACTTAAGGACCTCACTCTTCTTCATTATACAAGCAAGTAATGCAAGTATTCTGAGTTTGTGTCCACTCTTTCCTTTCCTTTCAGCCTTCCAACACAATACTGGGTTTGAAAAAGAGATGTAGATATCCATGTGTGCAAAGTATCTTGTTTCCTGGGCAGTTGCAAGATGAACAACAACCACATATTTTCAAAATGTTGACCATTGTTCCAGGATCACGTGTTGATTTGGTGAATCGAATGCAGCCAGGAGGTAGCCTTGGATCACAATGGTTGCATTTTCACCACGTCCATCGAGTAAAAGGATGGTCAACTATGGGTGCTCATGTGTATGACCCTTACTTAAGGAAACTCTTAACAATAGCTATATGTGAATTCAAGGTGGAAGATACCCATGCACAAGTGCAATTCTGGAAGCTTTTGAATAGTTAGATGGAGAAGAATGGTTTTGAACCACTTGAATTCCGAGGATTCATGGCAAATGGAGCAGGAGCAAAATGGTATCCGCACAGTATACAATGGTGGGCCTGAAAATGTAATGGAGGGTAAAGAAAGGACTTGTGGTTTTCACTGGGAGATGAGCGTGGTTGAGCATACCAAAAGATGCATTAAGCCATAATTTCAGGAGGAGCATAAGGTCCTATGTAGGAAATGGAGGGAGGCAACGATAGCTACTTCTACAGATCAATGCAAGAGAACAGTGACCTTGTATTGGTCTCCATTACATGTGAAAGAGGGTGAGTTGCTAGCACTCCACACATGGTTGGCTTGGTGGGATGTTAGAGTCAACTAATGGGGGGGAATGTTTTTGCCGCAAGAGAAAAATTTTGGGTTTGTTCCTATAGTAAATCTTTCGGAGACAAAACACTCTAGCATGAGAGCATCACATGGGTATGCAAGACACATAACATTGTATGAAGCTTGTGCTACAGATCTTGCAATGAGTGTCCTTCAGAGTGCTCACTATAATGCCTATTTTAATGGAAAACACTTGGGTACAGGTCAGAATTTGGATGTTCTACGACAAAGAATACTTGATGGTGGTGGATCTAGTAAAGGAGATAGAAATAAGCTTGCTGATTTGTCACACACTATGATTGAAGAGGCTGGGTTACACTCTCCAGAGATGGATAGACCGATGACAGGACCGATAAGTATGAGAAGAAAGAGGAGTTCTACATGTTTAACTGTGGTCCATGCACTTGATAGTCATCACCCTAAATACATCACTGTCACTACAAAGAGATGACAAAGTGAGGGATCAAGGGGGATCAAAGCACCATAAGAGAGACATAGGGTAGCAAACACTCAATCTATTGCAATATGTGTTCTCAACAATACATGATAGGCTTCTTATATGGAGAGAGACTTTAGAATAGTCAAACCATGTGGGATCCTCTCATCCACATCTCTCCTTGTGGATATCCTCAATCTTGGGGGATTCACTCTTCATTAAAGGGGGACGTCACCTGCGTGCATGAACTTCAAGAAAACCCCCTATTTAAGATCCACATAGGATGATAAAACACCCCTATTTAAGCTTATAAGATACCACCAAAATTCCATCTTTCCTTAAATCTACATTCTCTCTCAAGCATTTAGATTACACAATAAGCAAATTCATGTTACTTTCCCTATGACTATTTAAAACCATACACAAAATCAAACTTGTTTGGACTAGTTGCCCAAGGTAACCTATATTATGTCTCCCCTTCTTAAATATGACATGGTCCCCCTAGCTTAAATTCAATATTGGGGAAAAAAAAGGGCCCCCACCCCTAATGTATAAGCTTATGCCTCATTTCAAAAAAGCCCCCTATTGTACACTCACGTGATATCATAAGTTTCCCCTTGTGAATCCCCCGGGTCCTCAATCCACATCTCCACATCTTGTAGTCCGCATCCCAGGGTGGCTACTTTAATTCTTTCCTATACCATACCTTAGCCCTTTAATCTATGTGCTCATGGCACCATATCTCAACACCTCCCCTTGGTGCCATGATCCTTTGGCTACTGCAAGGTGGTCAGATGTGAGTTACATTCCATCACCTCCCCTTAGTGCATGCATTGCTGCTTAAGGTGGTCAAGTGTGGCTTTTACAAGATCAAATCCTCCCCTGGGTGCCTACATGGCTACTCTCAGGTGGTCAGGCTTGATTTACAAAATATAGGGAAGGTTGGAGCAAGGTTGGCAAGGGTTTTTGTTTCCCAATACGTTCCATTGATGTCACCATTTGGCTCATGGCTTGATGACAATTCCACATAGTTGACCTGCTGGTTCTTCAATCTGCAATCTTCTTCCTTGTGTCCCAGCTTCTTGCAATGGTGACACTTTGGTTTGTTCTTCAATCTACAGTCACTTTGATAGTGACCCATCCTTCTGCAATGGTAGCACTTCGTTGATGTTTTACTGAATAGTGCTTGTTCTTCATTGTAACTGTTGCGTGTAGATGTCGATGTCGATGCTGATGCCTTCAATTCTCTTTTCTTTTTCAAGAAGAGAGGATACACATTCCTCAAACTTTGGATCTGGAAAATTATTCAAAGTGGTTGTCAGTGCACTGTACTTTGCAGGCATGCTTTTAAGGAGAATTGCAAGTGCATCTTTCTCTTCTACTTTTGCATTTATGCCCTCTAGTTGGGTCATAATGCTTTATTGAAGCCCATGTGCATACCATAGAATTCAATCTTAAGATGGATTTCTTAGTTTTTGGCTTTTGCACCAAACATTGTGTTCAACTCATCCCATGCATCCTTGGCATGATCCTTGGAGTCTATATGATGAATTATGTTTGGACCCAAGTGTAAACCAATGAGTGATAGTACTGCTTCATCTTTTTCCTTCCAAGCATCACTTTGTGCAATGGGTATGCCTTCTTTTACAATCTTCCAAAGCTTTTGGTGCATCAGGAGATATTTCATTTGTGTAGACCATGTGTGAAATCCTTCCCCAGTGAACTTCTCAACAGTTGGGGTGCGGATTGCCATTGCAAAGGTCTTACCAATTGATGATACTTTCAAATCTGGTAGTGTCTAATTGCATACAGAAAATCTGAGTTAGAGCTCAAAAAACCTATTATTTTTGCTTTTTGGAGCATGTGCAAATTCCTCCTAGATTGCAAGTTACACCTTCTTGAAGATTCTGTGGAGAAGAGGGTGCATGATGAGGTGGCACAGAGAGTCACATGCTACTTACAAACCAGTGCTTAGTAGGGTACTGTACGCTTAGGTGGCACTGTGGTGACCTTTTAACCTAGCTTGGTTAACCCAAGGTTACACAAATTACCATGGTTAAACTAACCCAAGCAGCTTAACCCAACCACAAGCTAATCTAAGGTCATGTGGTTGAGTGGCTTATCTACCACGTGTCCTATTAGAAAACACAAGGAAATGCAAGCTCTCAACAGACGACAACGCGGTGAGGATGCACTGAAGATCTCGTGGTCGACGCAAGAGTCATAGACGCTGTTGTAGGCACACAATGAGAAGGCTCATTGTCTAGTGGCTTGGGTGCTAGTCCCCTCAGTGTTGTTGTAGAGAAGGCCGCTTGGAGGCCACCTTGCCCGTGATGCTGGGAGTGGACGGCTATGGCAGTATGGAGGTCGTTGAATCTAGTTGATGGCAGTCGGGATGCTGCTACCCGCTCGTGGGGACGCTGCTATAGGAGAGTCCTGTGCTTTGTAGGAGTTGTGGAGCTGGCATGGCTCGTGGTCATCAATGGAGGTATTAGTAGTTGTTGAAGTATCGTGGAGCGATAACCAAATCCGATCGTTTCTCTGTTGGAGCAACAGCCGAGCGTTGTTGTAGTCCATCTATCGATGATGCTTTGGACAGTGACGACGGCTATGTTGCTAGGCTAAAGCTGGAGTTACTGCTGCTGCTACTGCTTATGATAGGAGCCTCGTGTCAGTGAGCAATGTAGGATGCAAGGATAGTTCTGCTAGTTTGTCTACATGGAGGTGAAGCAAGCAGAGAGCAAGCACACATCCTCTTACTCATATACACCCACACACCATGGATATTGCAACCAAAGTAGTTTTACATCTCTCAACGGCTCAGAAATGAGGCAAGCAGATAGCTCCATGAATCATTCTCCTAGTTCGTCAGCTCAGAGGTGAAGCAAAAAAAAAGACGTCATGGATTGTGCAACTCTCTCCCTCAATGAGACTCTTATAGAGAAGGTAACTCTCATAGAGAGTGGACTCTCTCTTTGTCTCTCAAACAAATACCTCTTTTCTCTCACTTGAACAAGGAAGAATTCTCTCACTGGAAGAGATAGAATGAATGGATATATCTTTCAATCAAATGGATGGAAATCTCTCAATGGAAATGAATTCTCAAACTCTCGATCACTCTCACTCTCTCAAGAATCACAATGCCTCACCAGAAGGCAAGGGAGCTCTGATACCATGACAAAGTGAGGGATCAAGGGGGATCAAAGCACCATAAGAGAGACATAGGGTAGCAAACACTCAATCTATTGCAATATGTGTTCTCAACAATACATGATAGGCTTCTTTATATAGAGAGAGCCTTTAGAATAGTCAAACCATGTGGGATCCTCTCATCCACATCTGTCCTTGTGGATATCCTCAATCCACATCTCCACATCTTGTAGTCCACATCCAAGGGTGGCTACTTTAATTCTTTCCTATACCATACCTTAGCCCTTTAATCTATGTGCTCATGGCACCATATCTCAACAAGAGGGTGATTGGAAAAAGACGACAACTTGATTTTTTAAATCCTATAGACTAGGTAGTTTGTAGAGAAGCAAACATTCATGATGCCAATTGGGCAATTAGGAGAACTGAAGCACATTGTGTTGTCACATGCTTTGGTTACTTGACAGAAAGTCGGAGACGGTGTGGGGAAATGATCAATGCGCTTGGTAGAAGTGCAAGCAATGGTGTGCCAGTGCCTTGCTCTAAGGGAAGAAGGCAACATTCCAATGGATTGATAGAACAATTTGTTTGGTTTTGCAATAGTACTGTGACCCATACATGGAAGGTGGATAATTCCATTCAGGGTGTTCCTGGAAACTCTCCAGGTGTGTGGAAGGTTGCATGTGGGACATCAATTACTGTGGATGAGAGGGAGACCCTGGTAAGGGTAGGATTTGTATTTGAGACTGATGATGCTATTGGTGTCATGAGCTTCCCATCTCGTATGCAAAAAATCTATATGCCAAGCCATGTGCGCCCATCTCATCGTGATGGAAAGATTGTGTCATGGAGAACTAGGTTGAATAAAGAATTCAAAGAAAGGATAAGCAAGGAAGTTGCAGAGAATGGGGAGGTTGTAAGAGAGAGCACTATTATTTCAAATGAGGTGCATCTTTTCCACATTCGTACATCAGGTTCAATTTCCAAGGGGCTAACATTCTATGTCTCTATTTCAAAATTCCCACGTTGTACATGTCTTGATTTCACTCAAAGGGAGACAAGTAAAACTCCTTATATGCCTTGTAAGCACATATACTTTGTGTTCATTGTAGTACTGGGATTGAGTGACACAGTGCATCAGTTTTATGCATCAAGTAGTGTTGACTAATATTGAGTTTGTTTCAAGCACTAGCTGGAAAAAGAAATCCATCTTCCATAGACTAGATGATGTGAAAGACATTCTATTGTTCGTTGCTGAACATGCGGATTATAGAGGTAGGGATCCTTCTATGTTTTTATAATCGAAGTAAGGATATACTTCTGCAAGCATTAGAGGCAAGATATGTCAGCCTTTTTTCTCTCTTTCTTTTAAAGAAGAAGAACACTAGATATCTCTCTAAATGGAGAACTCTCGAGATCTAAAACTAATTTTACACTCCAAAACTAATCTAAGAATGGGAGCAATCCTAGTGAACTACTAATGAGCTAAACTAGGAGAGCTAAACCTATTCTCTTATACCATGAGAAAACATGTGTGCCTCAGGTTCTATGGAGTGCTCTAAGCTGGATGGAACCGATGTGGAAACATAATGAAGAGAGTGCTCATGACATGTATCTCAAGTCAATTAGGTTCCAAGATAAATTAGCTTGGACTCATAAATAGAATCTTGAGTGAGTGTGCATTTCTCTCTTGTGAACAATACATGATAGGCCTCTTATATAGAGAGTGCCCTTTGAATAGTCAACACATGTGGGATCCTCTGATCCACATCTCTCCTTGTGGATATCCTCAATCCACATCTCCACATCATGTAGTCCACATCCTAGGGTGGCTACTTTAATTCTTTTCTATACCATACCTTAGCCTTTAATCTATGTGCTCATGGTACCATATCTCAACATGCCTACTACCACACCTCAATGCAGTGTGATTCCAATGTTATATGCCTTCTCATATAAGGTGATTGCATTGCATTCACCTGCAATAGAAATGCCAGAACTAGTGGACACCCTTCGTTCCAACGGTCAAGATTCCCTCATATCTGCATGTCACCACCTTATATGCGTTCTCATATAAGGTGATTGCGTTGTAGAAATGCAATTGATGATATGGCCCTTGAAGGGTTCCCTCTAGGGGCAAAGGCCATATCGACATGCATTATACAATATTCAGGATGCCACTGGACATATATGGCATGTCGATATGGCCCTCGCCCCTAAAGGGGACCCCTGAAGGGCCATATCTTCAATTGCATTTTCCTTGGTTGCATAAGAAAATATATCTTCCTTGGTATAAAAATATATAACTCTAAGAACCAGTGCGGTGGCTGTCATAGATCTCCTTGTGTTTTCCAGCAGAATGGTCGTCATAGACGTCCTCCTGTAATACATAAAAATAGGTAACGGAGATATAACTCCAAGTACTAGTGTGGTGGTTGCTTCAAGACAACCTTGAATTTTGGGTGATGATAGGTCGTCAGCAGGCCAGAGACTATGCTGAGGCACAATGTTCAAAATGATAGATTATGTCTCATTATTATGCCAAAAACTAGCGTAGTGGTCTATCCAAGACAACCTATGTTCTACATGGGCACGTTGCCTAGTGGTAGGTGGCAAAGTTGCAGCAAAAGGCTCCACGATGATAGGTGGTCAGTAGGCCAGAGACTACGCTATGGCAGTGTTCAAAATGATAGATTGCATATCATTATTATGCAAAGAACCAACACTGTGGTCTCTCCAAGCCAACTTTGAGTGTTTTGCCATGGGCACACTGCCCCGTGACATATGGAAAATCTATGGCAAAAGGCTGCATGATGATAGGTGGTCAAGCCAGAGACTACGCTATGCAAAGTTGTGCAGAAATGCATGATGTAGTGTAGAGATGCATGGTGTCAAGCTCTACGGTGTTCAAAATAAATAGATTGCATCTCATTATTATGTCAATGCGGCATCATGATGTTGGGAAAATTTTCAACGAGAGTGTGGGTCCACGCAAAATTCAAAATTTCATGTAGGAGTGCATCACATTGCGGCTCCGAAATGGCCCCAAAAATAGTTCCATGATCGGCTACACCAAGCAAATGTTGATGCAATTATACAAGTCAATTTCTAAACCACTATATTCCAATCTTTTGCATGCCCTTTGTCATCTATATTTTCTTTCTTACCGTTATCTTCATCTCCTTTCCAATCTCCTTTCCTATTTCTCTCATCTATGTTTTCTCATCTTTAGTGTTATCTTCATCTCCTTTCTGATCTCTTCTCCTATTTCTACTCGCATAGTCACTTTATTTCTCATGATGTTCATGTGTTGTTCAATGCCATTAATGGAGGTATTGTTCATATTCTGATGATGTTCATGTGTTGTTCAGTGCCATTAATGTCTCATCTCATTTGATGTTATTTTAAATGTAAGTTAAAATGTCATCTCATATAATTATTGAATGTAAGTTTAAGTGTAATGTTGTGCTATTTTTGTAATTGTGAATATCCTATGCCAAGCAATTTATAGCAAATCTATCACTTCACTTTAATAATTATATATAAAATGTCTCATATCCTGAAGCACAATAATTATATAAGTCAAATTCTAAACCACTATATTCCAATCTTTCACATGTCCTCTGTCATCTATATTTTCTCTCTTTACTACTATCTTCATCTCCTTTCTGATCTCCTTTCCAATTTCTCTCATCTATGTTTTCTCATCTTTAGTGTTATCTTCATCTCCTTTTCAATCTCTTCTCCTATTTCTGCTCACATAGTCAGTCTCCTCTCCTATCTCCTTGCTATCTTTTCTCATCTTTAGTTCTTCTCTGATATTTCTACTCGCATACTCAATTTAGTTCTCCTCTCCTATTTCCACTCACACACTCAGTTCTTACCTCCTCTCCTATCTACTCACTATCTTTTCTCACCACCACTGTTTAGTTCTCCTCTCCTATTTCTACTTGCATACTTTGCAAATGGAAAAAGTTTTTATCAATTCTATGGAGATTTCAATCAATAGCAACTTATCATGGATTGCCAAGAACAAAAGACATCGAGAGGAGTGGAAGAGGCAAGGACCATTGATAGAAGATGAGAAATATGAGTTGGCTTTATAGAAGTAGCTCGAGAAGGAAGAGCATGAGAAGATAAGACATTGCAGAGAAGAGCTACAAAAGTACTCTTCAACCAAACAAGACCTTGCACATCTATTTGAAGAGATGTCTTATAGATCACTCATTTTGGGCAATATTCAGCAAACCAAGATGAAAGTATTAGGAATAGATAAGCAGCCTTGAAAGAAAGAATCTTTGAATCTTTGAGCACCTTTATATATTATAATTATATTGATGAAGATGAAAAATATTACATAGAGGATCATGTAACCCATGAGATAGAGATGGCAAATGTGATGGTGGGATTGTAGCTTATGTCTACTACTATAAGGTGTTTTTTCACACCATATGGCTCTGAGATTTACTTGTACTTGAATCCCTCAATTATATCATAAACTACTTTCACAAATGTGATGAGCTCTTTTTTAAATGTACTCTAGTTTTAATAACATGTCATGTCATATTTCCTAATTTTAATTTTCTTTAGCTTACATTTTGCTTCAATATTTTGTTTCAAGAGCCTCTATTTTTTCCCATTTTAAATCTAAAAGTACCTCAAAAAGCAAATTTGGATAGTGCACCAGTCCAAAATTAATGAAATAGTTGTTTTATATACACCCCTAATGTAATTTTTCAAATGATTAAAGTATGCCTTATGTATTCAAATTTTCACCTTTTGAATTACAAAACCCCTTATGTATGTATATTTTGTGTAACTCCATAAAAATATTAAACCCCTTCCACTGATCACACGTGCTATCTTGCATATTCCTTATTGACCTCCCTGGGTCATGAAACTTTGCAAATACCTTTACTATGCTTAAATCCTACATCCTAAATTGTATACCGTATACCCTGAGCCATGAACTCTATACCATATAACCTAAACCGTGACCTCCATACTATATACCCTAAACTGTGAACTCTATACCCTTAACCTTTACCCTATAGTCTAAACTCAGTCCTATATGTTAAGCCCAGACAATGCAAACCATATTTGATGGCACAATACTTTTCACATGACTTACGGTAGATAAAAATGAGGTGCGTGCAAAGTATCTTGCCCATCACACACTCCCATGACCAAATAAGACACCCTGATGCATTTTTCTAGCCCTTGTGCATGATGGGTAGTGAAAAACATGGTAGAATGCATCCCCGACCATGCAAACCGTACCTGATGGGCACAAAAAATTTCACTCACCTTAAGTTGTCTGCAAGTAAGGTTTGCAAAAAGTATCGTGTCCATGAAATACTTGCACATTCGAATCCCGAATCATGAAAACCATATCCGATGGGCATGAAACTTTGAACATGCCTTAAGGTGGATGAGAATTAAGCATGTTCAAAGCATCATTCCCATAGGGGACTGACACATTTGAATAAGATTTTGCAAACCTTATACTTATTAGCATGGAGATGTTTGAAAAGTATTTTTCCCATCGCAGAATCACATGCTTGAATAAGGTACCCCAAAGCTTGTTTTTAGACCTTGTGCATTGGCGGGTGGTGAGAAACATGGTATAATGTGTCCTTGAGTGTGAAATCCATATTTGATGGTGATGAAACTTTGCACACACTTGAAGGTATATGAAATATAGGCACTTGCAAAGTATCATTCCCATGGGAGAGTTGCACATTTGAATACGGCACCCTGAAGCATGTTTTTTGACCCTTATACATGACGGGTGTTGAAAAACATGATATAATCCATTCACGACCATGCAAACCACAATTTATGAGAATTATAATTAGTATATGTATAAAAGTAGATGAAATTAAGGTTCATGCAAAGTATTATGCCCATCACTCATACATTCAAAGAAGGCACCCTGAAGCATATTTCTTTTACCGTTGTGCATGACGCAGTGGTGAAAAAAATGGTATAATGGGCCCTCGAGCAAGTAAACCATATCTAATGAGCCAATATTTTGTACATGCATTAAGTTAGGTGAAATGGAGGTTTTCAAAAATTATCATGCCCATCGTAGGCTCACACATTTGAATAAGACACTCCGATGCATGTTTTTTGACTGTCATGCATGATGACTGGTGAAAAACATGGTATAATGTGGGGGTTAAAGGTCACTGTGCCTTTACCCTTGTTATGCACAATACTCAAACACATATATAAATGAATGAAAAAAGAAGATTAGGGTGTTCTGCACCCACCAAAAACTTGTGCGGCTCTCTGTTTCCCTCTCTCCCTCTTCCGTTCTGCTTCTGTTGAGAGCACTCTCAACTGGTATCAAAGCTCGGGTGATCTAGCTGAGCATGCGTGAATGCCTGGAAGCTCAACAGCTCTCTGGGAAGCTTTGTGGGTGACTTTACTTGCATCTGAGTGCACAGAGACCTTGAAGGAACCTTTGGAAAAGTCACTTTGGTTTTGTGAAGTGGTTTTGAGAGCATGTTAAGTGTTTTCAAAGAAAAAGTCATTTTTTAGTTTTCTCGGTTCCGTTCGATGATAGAGACTCCATATTGACTTGTAGAGGCAACCATGGCCTGCTTTTGGTGTCCATTTCACTTCAGGAGGTTGGAAACACCTTCATTCTTGAATTTGGGATAATTTCATTGGATTTCTGACTCACTGTGTCAGTTTCAACGTTTTTATGCCCGGGGGTTGGAACTCAAGTTTGGAGCAACCATTTGCAGATCTCTCAGTTCTGGTGGACTCAGGAGTCCTAAAACTTCTACGTTGCTCATAATTCACACTCCAGTGGAGTTTACAAACAGTTCAGTTTCCAAAAACGTTTTTCAGTCCGTGTGTTGGACCCAGTGATTGGGACCACGATTTCTAAAACCGTCTGTCCCATTCATTTCGGATGCCTAGAGACCCCTACCTATCAGTTCTTGCACGATTCGGTGGAGTATTTTGAGAGTTATAGATCTATGTGTATTTGATTTCGTCCCTCTGTTATGCATTTTTCATTCTAAGGTTTTGAAACCTTAGATTTATGCCACATGGCAATGGATAAGTGTTGATTCCCATTTCCCACTCATCGGTTGGGATTTTGGAGTTCCATCAGAAGAGAGATATTTGCAAATTGTCTTGTTGAGTCCGATTATACAAAGGTGCCCATGTTTTGAGGCATCTCAGTTTCTATTTTCATTAGCGGTCATTGCTGTGGGACCATGATTTCTTGAGCATACCTTATGCAGATCACTCTCGTTGCAGTTTGAGCCATGTGCACTTATTCATGGTGTGCATTGGGTTGCAGTGGATGATTTATAGGCCATTTGGATGCATTGGGATCCTTATTGGATGTGCTGATAGGCCCAGATTACCTTGTGGGATGCTATTTTTTATGGATGCTTTGCACATGGATGCTATTTTATGCTGAGGGACAGCCATTTGACACATTGCAGGTGATGCACTTATAGTGTTATGCTGTCTTGGATGAGATATTGTTGATGCATATGCCCATGGACAGTGTTTATGCTTGAGCCATTTGGCACTTATTGGCATTTTGGATTGCCATTGTAGTTGGCATTTTCTTTTGGGCCAGATTTGCTCATATGGATGCATGATACATGCACATGAGTCACATGTATTTGATGCTTTGAGCTTTGTGTTTTGGTGACTCCTTCACTCTATTGTAGCATACACATTTGGGTGCACCTGGTATTTGGTGTGATTCTCTCTTGCAGGCACTAGCATTTGGGATTTTGCTTTATTTGCATCATGGCATCCTCTTCCATGTCTGAAAAGGAGTTTTTCAGCATTAAAAAGTTTGATGGAACAAACTTTTCTTTGTAAAAGAACAGATACGTGATGTGCTTATTCAAAAGAAGCAGATAAAACCCTTGCAAAGAATTGTAGCTATGTCCACAGATGAATGGAATGAGTTGGATGCATTGGCAAAGTCTACCATTAGACTTCATCTTGGGGAGACAGTTTATTTCATAGTAGTCACTGAAAAGACTACGGAATCTTTATGGAAAAAGCTGTGTGCTACATATGAGAAAGAGACTGCCTCAAGCAAAGTCTATCTCATGAAGAGATTGTTTGAGCTGCACATGAAGGAGGGAGTATCCATAGCTTTGCACTTGAATGAATTTAATATCATTTTTAGTCAGCTTCAAGCTCAAAAGCTGAATTTTGATGCGGAAAAGAGGGCAATATTTCTCTTATGCTCATTACCATCCTCATGGGATACTTTCCGTACTGCTATCAGTAACTCTACACCTGGTGGAGTATTGAACTTTGATGATGTGGTTGGTAGCTTGTTGGTCGAGGATATTAGACGGAAGTCAATGGAAGGCAACAAGTAGGATGCATTCTTAAATGTGCAAAGGGGCAGATCACAGTCCAGGGGGAAGTTTCAAGAAAGAGGGAAGTCCTGTAGCAAGTCCAGGGCACAAAACATTGAGTGTCACTACTGTGGCAAGAAGGGCCACATGAAAAAGGATTGCTACAAGATTAAAAGAGAGAAAAAGGATAAGAAAAAGAATGCAAATTGGGGTGCAAATTAGAAGGAAGAGTAAGGGAGGACAAAGGAAAAGTGAAGATCGAGGAGATCAATGCAGTCACACATGATAGTGACAATGACATTCTCTTCATGTCTAGTTTATCTGTAGAGTTGCTTACCACTTCAAATAATGCATATTCCTAGGATTGGATTTTGGATTCTGGTGCTTCATTCCATGTTACTCCCCATAGGGAATGGTTCTCCACTTATGACAGTGGAAAGATAGGTTGTGTGCATCTTGGAAATGACTATGCATGTGACATAGTGGGAGTAGGTGACATAAAGTTTTCTTTTGCAAATGGGTCTGCATTTATTTTGAAAAATGTGAGACATGTGCCTAAGCTGACCAAGATTCTCATTTTAATGGGTCAGCTAGATGATGCTGGTTTTTAGACCACCATTGGTTATGGGAGTTGGAAAATTCAGAAGGGCTGTATGCTTTTGGCCAGGGGTGCCAAGTGTGGGACTTTGTATCCCTTACATGTATCAGGGGTGTTTGATCATGTTGTTGCAATAACCGAGCAGCCAAGCACTTCTTTATGGCATTGCCGGTTGGGCCATATGAGCCAAAATGGGATGAGCTCTTATGCCGTTTGTGTTATCTACCACATTTAAGTTTCTCTGATTTTGAATTTTGTGAGCACAGTCTCTATGGGAAATAGACTAAATCAGCCCATAAAATAAGGGCCAAGTTGCATGAGGCCTTTGATATGAA
This sequence comes from Dipteris shenzhenensis, assembly GCF_047967505.1. Lineage (NCBI taxonomy): Eukaryota > Viridiplantae > Streptophyta > Polypodiopsida > Gleicheniales > Dipteridaceae > Dipteris > Dipteris shenzhenensis. Next base: position 46,057,972 of record NC_141608.1, on the reverse strand, counting down.
GGATTTGGGACTTATAAGTCATATTCTTGGTATGCGCATCACGCGTGATTGGAGTAGGAAACTCCTTTGGCTTTCACAGAAGGAGTATGTTACAAAAGTATTGCAGTGTTTCAATATGGAGGGGGGGAAGGCAGTGAGTACTCCATTGCCTCCATATGTGAAACTGAGTCATACAAATAGTCCCAAATGTGAAACTGAGTCATACAAATAGATGAGGAGAGGGCCATGATGGCCAAGGTTCCTTATGCATCAATGGTTGGGAGTCTTATGTATGCTATGATAGCTACTAGACTAGACATTGCATTTGCAGTGGGAGTTATTAGCCGGTATATGGCTAATCTAGGAAAGAGGCATTGGGAGGCAATTAAGTGCATCATGAGGTACATGAAGGGTACCAAGGAGATGTGCATCTGCTTTGGTAGAGGAGACATGCGTGTACTTGGGTACACAGATTCAGACTATGCAGGGCATGTGGATAGTAGGAGATCCACTTCTGGTTATGTGTTCGCCTTTGTAGGTGGTGTAGTGTTGTGGATGTCTCGCACACAGAAGTACGTTGCTTTGTCTACCACAGAGGCTGAGTATGTTGTAGCCACAGAGGGTTGCAAGGAGGCTATATGGCTTGATCAGCTAGTGGGAGATTTGGGGATTCATACAGGTGTACCGACATTGCATAGTGATTCCATGAGTGCTATTTAGCTAGCACAGAATCCGGTCTTTCATGCAAAGACCAAACACATTGAGGTCCGGTACCATTTCATCAGGGAATTACTTGAGGACAAGTACATAGAGCTTGTTAAGGTTCATACAGATGATAACCCTACAAATATGCTGACAAAGAGTCTACCTGGTCAGCAGTTTGAGTATTGTCATGTATTGATGGGCATTAGATAGTATGCTCATTGGTTATTCTCCCTTAAAGGCACATTGGACTTTAAGTGGGAGGTTGTGGGGGTTAAAGGTCACTGTGCCTTTACCCCGGTTATGTACAATACTCAAAACACATATATAAATGAATGAAAAAAGAAGATTAGGGTATTCTGCACCCACCAAAAACTTGTGTGGCTCTCTGTTTCTCTCTCTCCCTCTTCCGTTCTACTTCCGTTGAGAGCACTCTCAGTATAATGCATCCGTGACCATGCAAACCATATATTTATCATCATGATACTTTGTACAAGTCTTAAAATAGCTGACGTAAAGATGTGTGAGAAGTTTCTTGCCCACCAAAGACTTTTACGTTTGAATAATATACCCCAAAGCATGTTTTTTGACCCTTAGCCATGACAGGTGGTGAAAAACATAGTATAATGCATCCCTGATCATGTGAACCATATCTGATGGGCACGATAAATTTCATGCCTCTTAGGATAGGTGGCATGGAGGTGTATGCAAGTTATCATGCCCAACAAAGGCTCACAATTGGGATAAGCCACCCCAAGGCGTGTTTTGGACCCTTGTGCATGATACTTGGTGAAAAACATGGTATAATGCATCCCTGACAATGCAATACCAAGGGCAATGATACTTTGCACTTGTATTAAAGGAGGTTCAATTGACACACTTCCAATATATCATGCCCATTGTAGACATACATTCAGATGCAGCACCTCAAAGCATGTCTTTTGAACCTTGTGCATGACGGCTGGTGAAAGACATGGTATAATGCATCCTCGACCACCATGGATGTTTTTATCGAAATAGACCTTTTTATTAATATAAAATATTGGTGACAATTTACCAAGCTAGTTTTTTTAGTTTCATGATATTGACAAAAACATAGTATGATTATATATTTTTTCTTTTGAATTTCTAAGTGAAATATGTAAACCCTAGCAAAACTTGTAAAAGTTTGGCATAAAAGTTTCAAATCCTGGAAAATATTTCAAAAGTCTATTTTTATTTGGTTATATAAACTTTTTGTGCCGATATAAAATTTTCACTTCTTAATGAAACTAATAGGAAAAAACCATCCATGCCAACCACACAAACCATATCTGATGGGTGCAATACTTTGCACACACCTTAAAGAAGGTGAAATTTAAGGGATTCAAAGTATTGTGTCCATAGGAGACTCACACATTTGAACAAGGCACCTGAAGCGTGTTTTTAAACCCTTGTGTATGATGGGTGGTGAAAGACATGGTATAATGCATCCCCAACCAAGCAGACCATATTCGATGGGAATGATAATTTGTACACGCCTTAAGGTGGATTTTATTGAGGTATGTTAAAAATATCATGAGCCATCAGATACTTGCACATTCGAATAAGACACCTTAACTGTTGTGCTTATAATGCATCCCGGACCATGCAAACCATAGGTGGAGCATGGTTAAATGGCAGTGGTCATAAATTTGGACACATGCACTTTGGTTGGAACTAATCCCATAACCATATGTAACATTGTGAGATCCTTGGATATAAAGTACCCTGGAACCCTCCTAAGTTATCCTCTCAAATCTTTTGGAGATTGAGGAGGCATTCTGTGGTTAGGAGGTAGGGGGATTGGGACCCTACACTTGAGGCAACCTTGATAGGTGGTAGCCATGTAGAGGCTACCAACACTTGTTGCTACACTTTGCCAACTCTTTGCATAATCACTAGTAATTTGATTGTGGCAAAAAGAAAGCTAGAAAAGAAATCTCTACAAGATTGAGGAGATGATCAAGGTCAGTACTTTCTTAGCTCCTCCAAAGCCCAAGACATATAGAGAGTTAAAGGAAGAAAAAGTCGAGGCAGGCAAGAAGGAAGTAGAGGAAAAAGCTATGGAAGGAGAGACAGAAATGAATGCAGAGGAGACAACATCAGTGTATTAACACCTCCTTCAAAGGTGTCAATTGCAAATTAAGGCACATCATCAAAGATAGGGAAGATTTCTCTCTAAAGCCTAGCAAATAATTTGAAATGGAAGGGCATAGAAAGGAAATTCTACACCTACAAGCCACCATTGCTCAAGCCCTCTCTACTGTAACTTCCCCTCTTAGGATGCACTTCCACCTGGGAGGAATTATGGAACTAGAGCCTCTACAGCCTGTGCCGCCTATTTCTTCATCCCATGCCATTTCTCAGAATTGAGCTTACTGGAGCCACCATTCCTAAATTTCTTTGAGGACAACTTAGATGACCCTATGAGCTACCTGTTCGTGAAATTTGAGTGCAAATGGCAAGAGAATGAGGAGAAACTAAAGAAAAACTAGTCGGATTTAAGAGAAGACATGGCTTGCACAGTTGAAGAAGATGTTGCTGCCCCGGGTAGTGTCACGCCATTTCATTTAAAATTTGTATTGAGCCTTCTCCTCCTATGTACCTTTGATTGCACGGCAAAAGCCCAAAGCTTGATGCATTATTGCAAGTTAGAAGTTATTGACTCTCGTGAGGGATTTGTGATAATTAGGCCTTATACTAGAATAAAGGAATCAAAGGAAGATGGTACAGATCCTAGTTTAGTGCAAGTCAGTAAGTCATGCTCGTCACAAGGCTCTAGACCACAAGCAATGGTTACGGAGTCTAATCCTAGTAAAAAAACGCAAAGCAAAAAGTTGCCTAGTGTTGAGTGGCAATCTGTCGATAACTTAAATGGCAAGTATTACGACTAGGTGTGCAAATACTGTAAAGTGCAAAAGAGTGGTGGAGCCCACGTATTAGAGATCACTTCTTTGGCAGTAATTTCAAGTCAATAGGAAAATGCACCTATCCTGATAGGCAGAGACTGGCTACAAGGCTTAGGGAAGAAATACCTAAGGAAGAAAAGAAGAAAGGGCATCATCAAGGAACAAGGCTTGGAACTACTTTTGCATGCACAAACACATCACGTGATAATGTGGCCAATGGGATACATATCAGATGAGCACGATACCTTTCAATCATGTCAATTTAACCTTTTTTGAGTCTTGTGCCAAGTATCATCATCGGATATGCTTTGGATGGTCAAACTTGCCACAAATCGTATTTTTCACTAAGTGTCGTACACAACCACCCAAAAACACACTCTACATGTCTTATTCAAATGTGCACAACCCTGATGGGTATGATTCTTTGCACGTGTGTCAATCCAACCTATGTTGTGCAAAGTATCATGCCCATCAGTCTAGATGGTCAAAGTCGCCCCAGAAGCCACATTTTTCACCAAGTGTTATCCACAACTACCATAAAATGTATCTATGGTATGTCATTCGAATGCACTCATACCTGATGGGAATGATACTTTGCACACACATCAATACAATCTATGTTGAGTTGCGCTCAAAATATTGTGCCCATCAGATTTGCTTTGGATGGTCAAACATGCCACAAACTCCGTTTTTCACCAAGTGTCATGCACAACCACCAAAAAATAGTATCTGAGGTGTATTATTCAAATGCTCTCATACTTGATGGGCATGATGCTTTGCACACATATTCATCTAACATAATTAGAGACACATGAAAAATATCATGTCCATCAGATATGATTTGGATGGTCAAACATGCCACAAACCCCATTTTTCATCAAGTGTTATGCACAATTGCCAAAGAATAGTATTTGAGGTGTGTATTCAAATGCACTCATACCCAATAGGCATGATACTTTTCACACACATCAATCCAACCTATGTTGAGGTGCGTGCAAAGTAGCATGCCCATTGGATATGCTTTGGATGGTCAAAGCCAACACAAACCCAATTTTTCATCAAGTATTATGCACAACTGCCAAAAAATAGTATCTGAGGTGTGTTATTCAAGTGTGCACATACCCGATGGACATGATACGTTGCACTCATGTCAATTTCACCTTTTTTGAGTCTTGTGCCAAGTATCGTGCCCATTGGATATGCTTTGGATGGTCATGCTGAGAGTTCACACTCAACATCATGTGATCATGTGTGCATAGCACCATCATGTGATCATATGTGCATAGCACTGACCTTATAGAGTGCTATAAAGGAAAGGGTTAGATGCCCTAACCCTAACCCTAAATGTGTGCTGAACACCGCGTCGCGACCTTCCCGCCTCCCTGCTGCTGCAGCCCCGTCGCCCACGGCCCCTCGCTGCCTGCGCGCCGCTTCACCCCCCTCCCCCCCCGTCTTCCTCCACTTCCCCTCCCTCGCCCTCCTCCACCTCGCCTCGCACCCCTCTTCGATCTGATGGCAGCAATGGCTGGAGTTCAGCGGAACCTCCCTCGCCTGGGCCTCCGTAGACCTCGCTTGAGCAGCCTCGATCGTGTGATGGTGGGTTCACCTCTAGCGGCAGAGCTGGCCAGTGGCGGGTTGGGTGGTCTGCACCCTTTGCCCTCTTGTTGGGGCATGCTTCGTTCGCGTAGGGCTTGTAGGTGCAAGTTGCTTTCTCGTGCCACCCGTGGCTTGGGGCATTGCATCTCCTCGAAGGGGAGCATTGTTGGCTGTAGCCTGCTCCTCCGCCCCAGCGGCTTGCATCACCTGCACCTTCATCGCAGCAACAGGAACATCTTTCAGGAAGCATCGTGTGTGCTCGGGACCTTTTGTTGAGGAAAGGTTTGGTACTACCTCGAGCTCAAGGAGATAGAGATGCGAGATGCCTGCTCCCATGGTGGTCAAGAGCTCTTCTTGATGGTCAAGCTCGACAACAGGGATCCTGGCGCTTTCGATCTCGGAGCTACACCGGCTCGTGGAACCTTGCTACCTCGACGTGGCTTCACTGCTTTCCTCCTAGCAGGGATTCTTGATCGTGGTTGGCACATTGGTCATGGTCGGCCTCGATTGCTGGATGTTGACTCAGAGGAGTCATATCAGTTGATGGTTCACTGTCTCGAAGACCTTCTTCCCACAGGGCGGCGGCTCTTGGCTCTATCCGCAAGGCTGCTGGACTTGATCCCTTCTCTTGGGGCTCTACTCTTTCTTGTTGTACCAGGAGGCACCCCAACTGGGTTGAGGCTTGCAGATGCGTGGAGCGGGCTACTGGAGTGCGGACTCGCCCCCCGCCAGGCGGTGGTTGCTCATGCAGGTGGGTCTTTTCTTGTTGGTGCCCTCGGGCAGGCTCGATGGAGGGGAGCTCAGCGGAGGAGGGACCCTTTTTTGCTTGGGTCTCCAAGCTTCTCAAGACTCAGAGCTTTTCTCGAAGATTCTTTTTCCACAGGGCGGCGGCCCTCGACTCCTTCCTCAGGGATCCCTCGACTCCTTCCTCAGGGATCCCTTCTCCTTTGGCTCTACTTCTTCTTGTCGTACCAGGAGGCTCCCCATGTGGGTTGAGGCCTGCAGGTGCGTGGAGCGGGCTACTGGAGTGCGGACTCGCCCCCCGCCAGGTGGTGGTTGCTCATGCTGGCAGGTCTCTTCCTATTGGCACCCTCGGGCGGGCACGATGGACGGGAGCTCAGCGGAGGAGGGATCCATACATGCTTGGATTACGAGTATCTCCAGGATTCACTTCATCAGGGATTATTGGTCGGCCTCGATTGTTGGATGTTGACTCAGAGGAGTCATATCAGTTGATGATTCACTGTCTCGAAGACTTTCTAGTACTTCCAGGATTCACTTCATCAGGGATCCGTAGCTTTTTTGGTTTCGCGGTTTACTGGTTTTCAGAAGACCCAGACTAGGTTTTTTGTTTTGACAGCATTTTGCAACAGTTTTTTGCTTGGCCCTGTGTGGCTTGTAGTTTCGCAGGTGGGAGTTATCCCTGTGCTCCAGCATTGCTGTTGAGTCTCTTGTATGCCTTGTCTCGAAGTAATATAATTAGCCCTTCTTTTTTTCAAAAAAAAAAACCCTAAATGTGTTTGTATATATTCTACATTTTCAAATAAATCTAATGTATAGTTAGTCATTTGTGGTGTGCTCTCTAGCTGTGCCATCTCTCCTCATCTCCACTCTTCTCCTGTCCCCTCTTCATATTTTGTCATGGTATCAGAGCATGGTTCTGCCTTCTGCTAAGGCACCATCCTTCTTGTGAGAGTGATTGAGAGATTGAGAGATTGAGAGCAATTGAGTTTGCATTCTCTTCTGTTGAGAGAAAATTATGTCCATTGGAAGAAGATTTCTGTTCATCTCTTTTGAGAGTTCTTTGAGAGATTTCCACCCATTCATTCTCCGAGAGAGAGAGAGAGAGAGAGAGAGAGAGAGAGAAAGATAGGTATTTGTCTTAAGAGATTTTTGATAGCAGACAAGGAGAGATTTCATTGAGGGAGAGAGAGAAACCTACATGTGCAGCCCGTAGCTCCAAAGCTTGACTTAGCTAGCTAGCTCCGACTACATCTACAAGGCAACTCAAGCCTTGCATGCAAATCTGAAGGCAGCAACCATTCACAAAACAAATGGTTCCAACAAAGCTCTAAGTATTCATATAGCTTCTGCTACAACCGAAGCTCCACTGATAGACTCTACTACAAGCTCTTGGCTGCTTCAGTGCTCACAACTCACAGCCATCAATGGCTAAGCTCCTTCAACTAGCTCGGTTGCCTAGCAGCCCATCAACCGACCTTCTCCAATGCCAGTGAGCTCCTAAACCTCACACGCCAATGAGCCTCGACTCCAGCCTAGCTCCTTCTCTCAGGGATCATCTACAACAACACAAGGTGGACCAGCGACCAAAGCCTCAACTACGCCATCCTAGCCTTCTACACTGCCGCTACACCTACGAGCTTAATCCCATGCTCTAGTAGCATATACAACCTGCATATGACAAGCCGGCTCAATGACTACAGCAACAAATGGGATGCCAATAGCCGCCATCGACCATCTTCTACAACAACACATAAAGCCTCCGCCTTCAACATAGCGCCATTGCCATGCTCCATCATCTAGGTATTGCCTCCAAATGCAACACTAGCACATGAGAGCTCAAGCAACATGCTCCAGTAACAGCCTACAAAGGCTCTCAGGATAGCCAACAATTCGCATGGCAAGCAATGCGCAGACTCCAACACAACACAACTTCAATGACCCTCTCCGCTTTCAACAGCACTCCTCTACATGCCAACGCTCCTCCAACGGGTAGTCTGTGGTCTAAGCAGCATCCACGAGCCTCGACTGGTAGCTCTATCAGCTCTATCTAAAGCAAGCCTCAAGCATCTCGTACGCTAAGCACAAGCCTCCTACTACAGCTAGCTCCACAGTAGCAGCCAATGTTCAAGCTCTGTGAGCCTTTGGACGTCGAGAGTGGCTGCCTCCATCTAGCGCTCTCCATCAACCCACGGCCTCCAACAGCAAACACCTTGCAGACGAAGACGAAGGTATACAAACAATCTCCATCTCAAGCACCATCCCTTGGACCTCTATACAATGACTCATTGAGCCACGCTTCCTCTCAAACCACGTTGACAAAATCCTCACCACCGAAATCTCAAAGATTTCGGTTTCTTCATAAACGCCACGTGGCAGGTGACCACGTAAGCCTTATCCTTGCTTCACCACACGTATGGTTACCTTTTTGCCACATGGCAGATAAGGTTGTACCAAGGTTGGTTGGCCCTGGTCAACAAGTGGATAGGGTTTGATTAACTCCACCTATGGTTTAGTCATGGTTAGCACTAATTTAACCATGGTCAAGTCTTGTCAACCATGAGTTACCCTTGTGACATGTGGCAATCTTATCCACATCTGCTAAGTCAATAAGTCAAAGTCAAATTCAAAGTGCCATGTCATCACTTTGACTAGTCAACAATCAATTGCCACCTCATCATTGCCACGTGGCACTGACCTCTACAGGCACAGTCCCCTGCCAGGCACACTGTGCACACACACTGTATGTGACCACACAGTTGCCACCTCAGCACACTGCTTCACATGCACACCTCTTGCTAGGCATAGTGCCACATCATCACTGCATGTGACCCGTAGTGACACATCATCATTGAGCACATTTGCACTCCTTTGCCCCCTCCACCTAGATCAAGTCGTATCTCTTGATCCAGGAAGAATTTGAGGGTGCTCCAAAAAGGAAAGTCACTCATTTTTTTGTGCTCTACGTGCTTGTCACATCACGTGCACATTTCAGCACAAGTTACACTCACTTTTGAGCCTCGCCAACAATTCCACTTCCTACATGCACAATAGCCTCTACATCGATGCATCTGACCTAGCACTTAAAAAGAACAAAAGAAAAGAAATTATTTGATGTTCTTTCATCGATCGATGGTTGGTATAGATCTAGATCAAAGTAGACTAGATCGCCATAGAGGGGATGCTTTGAATCTCCCCAAGTTGCCAATCTAAGCCATGCCCAAAATTTTAGACTACTCGAAGTCAGTCCATACACTCACATATGGTTTCACATCGTCACATTACCTGAAACTAGATGTTCATCAGTTCTGTGAGCAGACTTCAGAGTGTTTAGAGGCATTGCCGATTGTTCAGTGGGCAGATACCACATGATTTGACTTTGCCACAAGCCTTGTAACACAGATTGGATTTTATATATTGTAGTTCTATCTTTGCCAGTAGTTTAGATTTCACTTGGCACAGTTAATGTTTTGCAGTTGATTCATATAGTGATTTTCATGACACTTTGAGTACATTTCTTGCAGCATGTCTACAACTAGCAACCTCAATCTAGAGGCATCTTCTAAGCTAGACAACTCCAATTATGGCACATGGAAATACTAAATGGAGACCATTCTAGTACTTTAGGACAAATGGGAGTATGTTGATGGATCTACACCTAGACCAATGGATGATCTAGCCACCAGTAGCTCTACTCCACTTGTTGTCACAGCACCAGTAGTGGGATCTACAATGGGATCTACAACTACACAAATAGTTTTTGCACCTGTAGCAAATCCTACCATTTCTTGAGCTCAGGCAGAATGGGATAAGAAAGACAAGTACGCATATCATCTGATCAAGCAGAATGTGCAAGATGTCATGCTAGGATAGCTCAACATAGTCAAGACATCGAAAGAAGCATGGGATATGTTCACAGCTCTCTACGAGTCCAAGAACACATCCAAGATTCTCACATTGAGAAACCAAATTAACCAGAGTTTCCACAACAGCAGCAAAACCCATCATGCTTATGTACTCCGAATAAAAGACTACAACAATCAACTTGCAGCAGCAGCAAGAGAGACTATGAACCCTACAGAATTGGTTCAAGTAATCCTCAATGGACTAGGAGAGGGATACAAGAATCTAGTCCAGAGTATTGCCATCCAACGACAAATTCCGACATTGGAAGAGCTCCAATCAGTCCTACTTGGTGAAGAACTCATTACGCATGCCATTCAAGCTCGCAAAGATCATTATAATGATCAAGCATTCATAGCTTCAGACAAAAGCATAGGCAGAGGCAGAGGCAGATCATTCCAAGAAAGTGGTCATCATCAGTAACAACAAGATCAATAAAGTTAGAATCAGCATCAGCATTATCCTCAGCAACATCAGCATCAGCAAAGAGGAAATCATTCCATTCGAGGAAGATTCCAAGGATGAGGGAATGCATCCACCAATGTGTCAAACATCCACTGCAACTATTGTCACAAGTTTGGACACTATGAAAGAGATTGCCACCACAAGAAGCAGTACGACCAAGGTGGTCAATCCACAATCGAGGGAATTTCCATGACAAAGGAAATCATCGTGGTGGATTCTAGTCACAATCATTTTGCAAATGAACATGGGAATATGTTTCTTACAAGCAAGGAAATGCAGCAAATTGATACAGTGTACCGAGACATTGAAATCAATCCAAAAGAGGAATTTAGCTATCAAGTCGACTAAGAGGAACAGGATCCTTGGTATATCGATAGTGGTTCATCATCTCACATGACAAATCATCAGGAACCCTAACCCTAAATGGGTTTGTATATATTCTACATTTTCAACTAAATCTAGTGTACAGTTAGTCATTTGTGGTGTGCTCTCTAGCTATGCCCTCTCTCCTCATCTCCACTCTTCTCTTGTCCCCTCTTCATATTTTTTCAGGTCAAACTCGCTACAAACCCTATTTTTCACTAAGTGTCATGCACAATCGCCACCAAAAAACACCATCTGAGGTGTGTTATTCGAGTGTGCACATACCCGATGGACATGATACTATGTGTAGGCATCAATCTTGCATATTTTGATGAATGTAAAAATTATCATGCCCATTGGATATGCTTTGGATAGTCATTGTTGCCACAAACCCCATTTTTCACCAAGTAATATGCACAACCACCAAAAGAAACTATCTAAGATGTGTCATAAGAATGTGCTCATACTTGATGGACATAATACTTTACACATGTGAATCCAACCTATGTTGAGGTGCATGTAAATTATCATACCCATCATATATGCTTTGGATGATCAAACTTGCCACAAACACCATTTTTCACCAAGTGTTATGAGAATCTGAGGTGTGTCATTCGAATGTGCTCATACTTGATGGGCACGATACTTTACACACGTTTTCTATAAGCTAGAATTTACAAATTCTAACCATATAGATGACTCTAGATGGCTTATGCCGATCAATTTGAGTACTTGGAGGGCTAAATTTGGGTCTCATATGAGGAAATTATTTTAATTTTTGGGCTAATTTATAAAATTTCAAGTTTGAAATATTAGCTAAACTAGAAGGGGAAAGGGGGGGGAGGGGGGAAAAGGAGAAAGAAATGGGGGGAATGGAAGGGGGAATGGGGGAAAGGGGGGAATGGAGGAAACGGGGGAATGGGGGAATGGGGAATGGGGGGGAGGGGAATGGGAAGGGGGAATGGGGGAAGGGGGAATGGGGAATGGGGAATGGGAATGGGGGGAATGGGGGAAAGGGGGGAAGGGGGAGGGAAGTTTGAATTCTAGAGCAGGAAGTTTGAATTGCTTGAGGGAAGTATATTGACTCTCACCTCTCCCTCTCCCTTTTTAATCACACCCTCCCTCTCATCATGTTTCCCTTCCTTCCTCTCTCCCTCTCCCTCTCCCTCTCCGTCTCTCTCGTGTTGAGTACCCCTTCCCCTTCCCCTCCCCCTCTCCCTCTCCCTCTTCCTCTTCCTCTCCCTCTCCTTTCTCCTCCCTTCTCTCCCTCTGTCTTTCCCCCCCCATCTCTCCCTCCCTCCCTCTCTCTCTCTCTCCTCCTTCTCGTCTCCTCGCTCCCTCCCTTTCTTCTATAGTGTGCCCAAGAGATGGCACTGCCACGGCAACGTAGCAATGACACACACACACACACATTTTTATTTTTTTTATCGCCGCGTCTGTGTTACTGTGGTAGCGTGACTCTCTCTCTCTCTCTCTCTCTCTCTCTCTCTCTCTCTCTCTCTCTCTCTCTCTCTCTCTCTCTTCCCTTACCTTCATTCCTTCCCCCTCTTCTTTCCTCTCTTTCCCTCTCCATTCTCTTCCCTTCCTCCTCGTCAGTGCAAGTATCTCATGGCCCATGATATTTTTAACATACCTTAATAAAATCCACCTTAAGGCATGTACAAATTATCATTCCCATTGAATATGGTCTGCTTGGTTGGGGATGCATTATACCATGTCTTTCACCACCCATCATACACAAGGGTTTAAAAACACGCTTCAGGGTGCCTTGTTCAAATGTGTGAGTCTCCTATGGACACAATACTTTGAATCCCTTGAATTTCACCTTCTTTAAGGGTCAAAAAACACACTTTGGGGTGCATTATTTGAACATGCAAGTCTTTGATGGGAATGATACTTTATACGTGCCTCCATGTCATATACTATAAGGTGAGGGCAAAGTATCATGTATATTGAATATGGTTTGCATGGTCCTAAATGCACTATACCATGTTTTGCACCAAGTATCATGCATATTGAATATGGTTTGCATGTCATATACTATAAGGTGCGTGCAAAGTATCATGTATATTGAATATGGTTTGCATGGTCCTGAATGCACTATACCATGTTTTCCACCAAGTATCATGCACAAGGGTCAAAAAACATGCTTCGGGGTGAGTTATTTGAATGTACAAGTTTTGATTGGAATGACACTTTGGATGAACCTTCACGTCACATACCTTAAGGCTCTTGAAAATTATTGTGCCCATTGAATATGGTTTGCATGGTCCAAGATGCATTATACCATGCTTTCCACCACCTGTCAAGCACAACGGTCAAGGTGTCTTATTCGAATGTGCAAGTATCTGATGGCCCATGATATTTTTAACATACCTCAATAAAATCCATCTTAAGGCATGTACAAATTATCATTCCCATCGAATATGGTCTGCTTGGTTGGGGATGCATTATACCATGTCTTTCACCACCCATCATACACAAGGGTTTAAAACACGCTTCAGGGTGCCTTGTTCAAATGTGTGAGTCTCCTATGGACACAATACTTTGAATCCCTTGAATTTCACCTTCTTTAAGGGTCAAAAAACACACTTTGGGGTGTATTATTTGAACATGCAAGTCTTTGATGGGAATGATACTTATACGTGCCTCCATGTCATATACTACAAGGTGAGTACAAAGTATCATGTATATTGAATATGGTTTGCATGGTCCTGAATGCACTATAACATGTTTTTCACCAAGTATCCTGCATATTGAATATGGTTTACATGTCATATACTATAAGGTGAGTGCAAAGTATCATGTATATTGAATATGGTTTGCATGGTCCTAAATGCACTATACCGTGTTTTTCACCAAGTATCATGCACAAGGGTCAAAAAACATGCTTCAGGGTGAGTTATTCAAATGTACAAGTTTTGATTGGAATGACACTTTGATGAACATTCATGTCACACACCTTAAGGCTCATGGAGGGGTGAAGGACACTACCTTGAAAATCCCCCTATGGACAAACCCTGATGGAATAAAATGTGGACCAGTCGATCAAACTTGAGCATGACCAAACACAAGGTTGGGCCAAACATCAAAGATGAGCCACAACAATCACCACTAGTAGCAATCTGCCAAAGTCCATGAGGATGTACACACATATCAGGTTGTCATCAAGAGCCACCGTCATCGTCATTGGAACACAAGTTGAGTCACACTTTAAAGCCAATGCTATGGATCACAATAGTCCACCATCGAAGTCTGCAGTTGCCATGTGAGCATGTAATAGACACTTAAAGAGCCACACATATTTCATAAGACAGATTGCTTTGATACCACTGGTTGCATTTGCATTGCTAAAACATGTTAAGGCTACACTGAGTGTAAGGGGTCACAATCCCCCTGCCTCCTACCCAATCTCCCAAAATTATGGTGGGATAATTGAGGAGGTTTCAAAGGTCATTAATGTCCAAGGATTCCACAATGTTACATGTGCTCAAGGGATCATCTCCCACAAAAGTACAATCGGCATGACCTTTACCATTTAACCATGCTCCACCTTGCTCAAATTATGGGTGAAATCCACCACCTCCAACAATAAGCCTTTTCAACATGTGAATTAAGAAATTTGCATGAGATGCTAGTACTCTTGGATGGTTGGTTACTAGGTATCATCTTCTTGCTATGGACATGAACTGATCCTTTGCAATCTTCATCAATTCTAGGTTGTTCATGCTTTTTTTCATTGCAATTTGAAGTAATATTGTGCTAGTGATACATAAAGGAAAACACACAATTTGGGTACTATTACTTAAAGCAATCAATAGGATTCACTCTCTCCTTCTCATGGTGATGATGGTCATGATTGTCTATCAGATGCAAAGCTTGTAAAAGATTTAGCCCACTTTCCATCTTACACATTTAGCAAGCTTTGTAAGTAGGATATTCAATGTCCCTGTAGCATCATAAATGCATGCAGATGCTACAAAAAACAATAGACAAATGATATGTGTAACATCCACGAGAATGGAATATAGATATGCAAGAGATAAAACACTAAAGAACACTATATTCCAGAGCAATAGCTTGCACAACATCTATGTACACAATGATCTCGGATTGCTAGTAATAGCATGCGTACAGAACCATCTGACGGGGTTAGAGGAACAGTAGTGGAGTGAGGTATCAAGCCTCCAAGGTTCCTTTGTTTTCTGCAAGCATTTCTAGACATTTCTTGAAGTTTGATGCTACACTAAATGCTAAGGTGATGCTTGAAGAGTTAAAGCACAGTTCAAAGATTCGGAGATTGCTTTTTCAGATTAGGGAATGTTCTTTGAAGTTCAATTGATTGTGATTTCTTGACAACATGCCAAGTTCTCAATGTTCTTAAAATGCTAAGAAGACTACAAGGACAAAGTACAAGGTAAAGAAGATCCCAGTTAAGAGGTTGTAGGAGAAGCCAGTTGGTTATGCATATGCCAAACAACTAGGTCTTTTTGAATTTTTATCTAGCAATTTTCATCTATATGGTGAAGGTGATTTCTTTGTTCAGAAAGATTGATCTTTTGTAAAGGGATTAGACACTTCCATTAAATTGGTAAGACCTTCCCAAATGGCCTCCAAGCTCAAGGGAGAGGGTTTTCACACTTGGCAGACCAAACTGAAATTTATTCTCATGAAAAAGGGAATATGGATTGTGGCTAATGGAAAAGAAACTAAACCTACAACTAGGGAAGGAGAAGCTTTATGGCTTCGTAGGATGAAAAAGCACTAGCCATAATTGCTCTTGGATTGAGTGATTCTTTTATCCACCACATTGATGGATGTGAGACTGTTCATGTTGCATGGACTCATCTTGAGCATGTTTTTGGAGCATAGGGGAGATGTTCTAAGTTTAGCTTGCTCATCAAGTTCTTTGATTTAAAATTGGATAGAGAAGAATCCATCTCTTCACATGTAAATTCAATGAAGGGAATACTGACTCAGTTATCTAGCTTCAAGTTTAATCTTGATGAAGATATTGTAATTGCTATCTTACTTAGAAGCCTAACTGAGGAATATGGCACTATTGTCACCACACTCACCAATATATCAGAGATTATTCTGGTGGAAATTGAGGCATCCCTCTTGGAAGAGGAAAGGAAAATCAAACAAAGAAGTGACTACAAAGAACATGGGGGGTATTTGGCCAAAAGCAACTTCAAGGGCAAGAGAAAAATGAAGTGCAACATTTGTGGAAAACGTGGACATTTTGAAAAAGAATGTTATGCAAAGAAGAGATGTTTAGCAAATCTTGTTGAAGAAGTAGAGATAGAAGAAGAAGAAGAACCAGCGGATGTTAAAGCTCTCACTACTTACAACACCCAAGTCAATTTTGACAAGGGTGAGGACCCATATGTTTTCTAAAAGTTGTGTGTGTGAGGTCAATAATGGTTCTCTACCACGGATAGTCCATCCTTAAATGATTGTTAGTCTTTTGTTTGAGTTTTTTCCTTGTTGGACTCATGGGGATTTCCATACATTGTCATTGTCTATCTCCCAGTTGTTGTAAACCAAGAGTCCTAAAAGTGAATCATAGGTTGGGGCCATGTGTGTTGCCACATGATGGTGGGCAAGCCATGGAGCATCCCATGTACTACTGTAGAGGGATGAGGTCATCAATTTGTGGGGGGGAATGAAGGACAAATTGATGGATGTGTGTGTGTGTGTGTGTGCCTATGGGGTTGGAGTCCTATGCAAGGAGTGTGTGAGTGTAGGTGTGCTAGAAGGTTCTAGTGACTTGGTAGTTAGGTATGTCAGGTTGGTGGGATGTATGGATTTGGAGTGATCATAGGAGGTAACTAATTGATCTAATCATGGAGATGATTGTGGATCTGGGATCTACCAACATGGAGGCAGTTGCCTATATATGTAACCACTCATGAATAAAGAAGTGTTCATTGTGTTTCATCTTTGCCTCATTGTTCCATCTATGAACCAACATCATCTCCCTCAAGGAGGAAGGGGTATCCTTCTCCACACTCATACTTGGAGATGGTTGGGTATCCTTGTGGGCCTTTTTATCATTTTGATTGCCTTGTCCATTTCTCAAAGTACAAAGTAAAGTGTAACATATCACTGTATAAAGTGTAAAGTGTAATTCTCATCTAAATATTTTCCATTACACTTGAAATGAGACATCCTCAAGTTTCTTTCATATCTCAACATGCTTCTGTAGTATTTTACTATACTTCCCTATCAACATATTTGAATATCTAAAAGATATTATCCCATGGCCTTGTCTCATACCATCATCTTGCTTTCTTTCTACTGATACATCAACATCATTAACATGTAGCTAGACCTCTCAAATTTGCTAACATGGTCTATTTGAAGTTTATGCTCCTCCACTAAGGTTTTTCTATTAGCATAGCATCCATTATTTTGCAACTCTCGACTACACGTTTAAATATTTCACTATTTTGTCTGGTTTTCTACCCCTCATATAGAAATATTAAGTAATTTTTCCTAAATCAAAGTGTGAGAAAGTAATAGGAGATCTTGAGTACGTATGCTTGTTTAAGTCATGGGTTCATGATTTGGTCTTGATGAGTCATTGTGATTATATATACCCCATTGGGATTGGGACCCCCCAGCATTTGAGGTAGCCTTGATAGGCGGGAGCCATATAGAGGCTACCAATTCTTGTTGCTACACTTTGCCTACTCTTTGCATAATCACTAGCAATTTGATTGTGGCAACTGCTAGTTTTCAATCTATGGAGCAAAGAAACATAGAGCTCTCAAACATTCTAATAGATTCATATATTTTATGCACTATAAATAATCATAGCTTGTCATGAGAAAGGGGAGTGTGAAACAAGCACTGGAGACAAAAACATAATGATAACTCATTAGTTCTTGAGCTTTCTCATATCTCATACTTCATATGTGATTGGATTTCCATCAGCACATGTCTAAGATTGAGACAAATGATCCAGCTATGAGTCCTTGGAACTCCATGCCCTTCTAAAAGAGTGTGAGGAAGTTGGAGAGTAGTGATCCATATCATTGTTTTTAGATGTAGGCTATAATGGATGAATTGGAGGAATGTATCCCATGTTTCTAGTTGACTTGTTCCCACCTATATGTGTCTAGAGTTGTGGTTGGGAGTTCTAATAAATTTGTTAAAAGTGTTACCATTTCACCAAAAACCTCCAGGCGGGCGACTGTGTAAGAACCCCATATAGCATGTGCAATCAAGGGGTATTAAGGAACCCCCCTACCTATATATTTTTATAAGCTATCTACACCCCTTTTGTAAATTTTGAGATGATTAAAGTATCTGTTATATATGAAAATTTTCACTTTTGAATTAAATAACCCCTTATGCATGTATATTTTTTGTAACTCCATAAAATAATAAACCCCTTCTGTTGATCATACATGCTATGTTAAATATTTCTTAGTGACCCCCCCAAGCAAAAACCCTATGCATAGGATCTTAGAGCAAGAGTTTTCTAAAGGCAACACTTGTTGATGCTAAGCTCACTCCCCCCGAATGGTGAGGAGTAGTCACTTTTATAGAGAAGTGCCAAAAAAGAAAGCTCAGCAAGATTTGAAAACCAAAATTGTGGAGGTGATCAAGGTCAATGCTTTCTTAGCTCCTCCAAATCTCAAGACTTAAAGAGAGTTAGAGGTATTGTGATGATATATACCCCATTTGGATGGGTGTTGCAATAATAAATGTTGATTCGAACACCTCGTCTAAAAACTATAACAAAGTGAAAACATAATATTAGGCTACAATAGGCAAAAGGGAACTCCATGATAGAGTGAGATATAGAAATAGTTGGGCGAAACGACTAATAAGATATAGAGTGAGATATAGAAATTGTTGGGCAAATGATAGTAATGCATAGGGATTTCAATTGTGCGTGGTGGAAGAAGGGTGAAAGCATGTGAATTTAGTTGTAATGTAGTTCAATGATAAGCAAAGGTCTTAGTGACAAATACAAGATCAAAATACAACAAAGTTCTTATGACAACAAGATAATCTATGACTGGGGAGAAGACAAGGAAAATGAGAATGAGTACGCTAATATAGATGATTTGTTGTAGAAGACATCTTGTAAATGTTACTAGATAAGAGCACGAATAAGTTTCTATTTTTTCAAATCAAGTCTACCTTTATTTGATTATTATTGCAATTAAAATTTAATTTGTAATAATTCCTATTTGAGATTGTTTAAAATATATTTTCTTAATTTTTTTTTGATAATTTGTCTTAATTAACTAATATAGCATAACATCAAAGAAATAGTCCCATAATATAAAAAACTTAAACCCCAATGAAGACATGAATGCAAACTGCTAAATAATAAAACATTAAGTCATCCTCTTGAGCTCCATAGTGCTCCACTTGAAAAGCTTCCATAGCAAATTGCTATCCAAGGAAGACATGAAGAGAATTGAATTGTAAAGAGATCAACTTTGGACATCCATGATTTTGAGAAAGGACAACTTGTCTCTTGAGGGCTTCTATGTAGGCGTCCTTGGCTTTTTTGTCCTATTGGTTCCAAGGTCTAAATATATCATTGGGGAAATGGGTGCTCACCAACCTCCTCATGTATCTTGTGACTGCCTTCCCGCCCTCATCCTGTATAACCTCCCCAATGCTGTTCACTCTGTGGGAAAGGTCCTCATGCAAAACAAAGTCTAAAGGATTCATAGTGGATGGAGTAGCAGAGCTAGAGTGAGAGGTTGAGCGAGCACTTAAGGAGCGAGGAGTAAGGGAGTAAGTGGTCTCTAGGGTGTTGCGCCCTATGAGTGGAGAGAGCAAGGGACCTAACTAGCACTACATCTCATGAGGAAGGGGAGACCTGTAGGGATGTGAGAGCATAGACATGTCTACATCCCTCGTGCCACCACAGTAGCCTTGATCCTTAATACTCTTTTTGGACCTATGATGGCGCCTAGGTGATGATCCCTCAGAAGGGGCTATAGGGGATGACTGTCGAGTAGGTAAAGCCATCGATGTCCCTGATCTACCCCCAAGGAGTGTAGGTTAGGGAATAACTTCGGTCCTCTGGGATAGGAGAGAGAAGAATCTCACCACCTCAATGTCACTCATGGATGCGACAAACTCGTTGGGAGTACCAACAACGAAGCCATGGGCTACTAGCAAAGGAGTTCCTCGAGGGGTAGTCGCAAGGGTAGGCCTGAGAGGAGTTGGCCCGTGGGGAGTCCACCCAGGGATAGTCATAGGTGTAGGCCCCTCAAGAGTCTCGGCTGAGTCGAAAGAAAGTCCTCTGGAGAGTACAGCTCATGACGTCTGCTCCTATGAGGGGCCCCATGATCACGAGGTCCGTACTTTCCAAATGTGCGACATGCTGACGTGTCTAATTTGGGGGGATTGGACAAACACAGACACAAACAAGAAAACAAACATAGACACAAAGGCGGGTAAGAAGCAGAAAGACAATTTACTTAAAAAACAATGCTTACACTTTACTACATAAAACTCAAGTTCAATTTACTAAAACTTTGAAAAGACAATTTACTTAGGACTTCATCATATATTATCATATATCTCCATAAGTTACATTACCATATGTATCCAAAAGAGTATTCATATACCAAATTTGGTCCAAAAGAGTGTTCAGTTGCAAAATTTATATCCAAAAGAGTTTTCATATACAAAAATTCTCACAAAAATAGTATTCTTAAACAAAATTTGTCTCCAAAAGAGATATTCTCCAAAAATTCCAAAAGAGAGGAGGAGGTCTACTGCTTTGCATTACTATTCGAGTTACTTTCCTCCTCCTCACCACTAGATGGGTCACTTGAAACCTCATCTTTCACTTCTTCGAGTATATAATTATACTCTTCTTGGACTATGTACTCGCAGCCCAAGAAGATGTCTACACAAACCATTATGTCTTTGATAGTGTCCTCCTTACTAAGTAGCCACTTGAAGCAGTCTCTCCAAATCTTATGGGGATCACATAGGTTGTTTTATGCCTCCCTCAAAAAATGATGCTCCATGTGTGATTGTTCTAGACCCCACCCATGCACATCCACTTTGACGTTAAACTTTACCGAATCTACATCATGCACCATTTTTTCTGCTACATGTGATAGCAGAGTTTGGATGTCCTGAATGACAGCAACATGGAGAATCGGGTTGGGCTTTTAGAAAGATTGTCATGGAGGAGGGCATTCCATTTTTTATCTATTTGAAAAAAAAAAACCAAATACGAGCATATAAAACACATTACAAATCATATCAAGGCACTCATCCAAGATCTGTAAAAGAATTCAGGGTACAAACAAGATACATTCACATTCACTTCTATTCAACCATTATATATATCGCACAAGCCAATATATTCCTAAAAGATCATTCTAGGAAACTTTATTGCATCCACTCTCCTTTATTCCACAATCTGTGTGCCAATCACATCCCCTATCACCCTATCCACTTTATCCTCCTTACCTTTGGTACATTTGATTCTTTGCTTTTCCCTTCTCTGCTTCATCCTCCCTCAATCTTTAAAGTATCCCCTCCTCTCTTCTTTGTCTCACATTACTCCCCTGCTATATCCCTTCTCACACCAGTCCCTTCTCGTCATTCTTCTCCTTCCACTCCTTCCACTCCGCTAGTCCTCGTCTCTCTCATTGCTCTCTTCTTTCTTCCTTCTCGTTGCTCCCTTCTCATCTCTCCCTTATCATCTCTCCCTTCTCATCGCTCTCTCTCTCTGCCACTCCCCATGGCCCTTAGCAAAAAAGCTATGATAGCATACTTGGAGGAGCTGTACAATCAATATTACTTAGAGGAGGTAGATGTACCATCGTTCCCTAGGACACATCTGTGTCCAAATGCACATGCCAAGGGCGAGGATCATTCTGATCAAGACAAGACCGATCAGGAGATCTTGGAGGATTCTATTAAGAAGATGCTGAGCTTGATCCAAGAGGAAGGCCACACGACCAAGGAAGCTCCTTGGGCTAAGGATCAAAAGATAAAAGATGTGAAGGATAAGAAGAAGAAGAGAGATGAAAAAGGAGAGGGTAGCACTTCATAAAAAACTAAACGATAAAGAATGTAATTACAGTTTATAAAGTACTTTGATTTGGAGAATGTAATTACAATTTCTAGTATATGAGAGGGAGCCCTCTCTTGGATATTTGTTGTAACCCCTCTTGGATATTTGTTATGCTCTATGCATGATGAGATTATGTTGTATCCCTCTCTTTGTTATTTGTTTTTTGTTATTTGGAAAGAGAGGGGAGAAACAAGAGGAAAAGAGAGGGGAAAGAAAGGGAGGGGAGAAGAGAGGATGGAAGCGGGAAAAAGAGGGGGAAAAGAGGGAGGGAAAAGAGAGGAAAAGACAGGGGAAAGAGAGGGAAAGGATAAAGAGAGGGGAAAAGAGAGGATTCAAGAGAAAAAGATAGCGCAAAAGAGGGAGGGAAAAGAGAGGGGATAGAGAGGGAGGGGAAAAGAGAGGATGGAAGAGGAAAAGAGAGGGGAAAAGAGGGAGAAGAGAGGAGAAGAATTCCTATGCCCATCACTATAGCTAGCACTTAAGGGGCTAGATATAGGCCAATGCATTCACGAAAAGAGAGGGGGAAAGAGAGGGGAGAAGAGAGGAAAAGAGAGGGGAAAAGAGGGGGGAGAAAGACGTTGTGAAAATAAGAGAAAGGGGAAAGAGAGGATTGAATGAAAAGAGAGGATGGAAGAGGAAAAGAGAGGGGAGAAAGAGGGGGAAAAAGAGAAGAGAGGAAATAAGAGAAGAGAGGAGAAGAGAGGGGAGAAGAGAGGAAAAGACAGAAGAAAAGAGAGGGGGAAAGAGAGGATGGAAGAGGAAAAGAGAGTGGGAATAAAGGGAGCGAAAAGAGAGAAAAGAGAGGAAATAAGAGAGAAAGAGAGGGGGGAGAAAGAGGATGTCAAAATAAGAGAAAGGGGAAAGAGAGGAGTGAAAGAAAAGAGAGGATGGAAGAGAAAAAGAGAGGGAAGAAAGAGGGGAAAAAAGAGAAGAGAGGGGAGAAGAGAGGAAATAACAGAAAAGAGGAGAAAGAGGGGAGAAGAGAGGAAATAAGAGAGGGGAGAAGAGAGGAAAAGAGACAAGTCTTTTATGTATTGTTTTTGCATTTAGAGAAAGAAAGGAAAGGAAAGGAGGAGAGAAACTTTAGAGAAAGGAAGGGAAAGTGAAAGTAGAGGAATGGAAACAAGAGGAGAGGTAGAAAGAAAGACAAAGAAACCAAACAAACTTGAAATAGAAGGGGAAGAGAGGAATTCTTACCTTGAGATAGAGAGGGACTTGCAACAAGTCTTATAGGTGCAGAGGGACAATGTAGCAGAGGATGGAGAGGTGGGAGGGGGAGGGAGGAGGCAGGAGTGATGAGGCAAGGGTTGCGGGTAATCATGAGCTGAAATTAAAAGGGAGGGAGGAGAACACAGGAAAAATCGAATGGCGTGACGGGCTGAACAACATAGGTTTTTGGTTCCCAAAATTTGTCGGTATAGGCATTGGTACGACTGTGGGTATATAAAAGTAGAGCATTGATGTGGATGTCAGTATGGTTGTCAATATATACTGACACCCATACCAATGAAACAAGGACTTTCTGGGGGTTTAGGGTTTAGGGTTTTTGGGGGGCTTGGGAGATTTTGTGCATTTGAAGGGATTTAGGGGGGGTTTAGGCCCCGGGGTGTTTGGTGAAAGAGAAGGGGATTAGGGGGTTTGAGGGAATTTGGGTGTTTAGGTATTTGACTTGAATTGGGGGGATGGTTGTGGATGTGTGCAGGTGGAGAGGATGAGTAGTGACAGCTCATCGGATAGGGGGCCACCTCCTGAGAGTTTGGAGTGGCTTTGTGAGAGATTGCCTTGTCCTTGCATGCATTTTAGTGATAGGTTCATCATCAGTGACGTATTGTCATGCACCACTTGCAAATGTATGGAGAGGTACCACCAAAAGAGGATATTGGTCGACATGCTAGTGCATCATTGGTAAACCAATGATATTTGAATGATTCATGGATATTTATTTTGCTTGTCCTTATTGCACACAATAACCTTGCATCATTACATTATGTAGGATGAGGAGAGCACTTGGGGAGTTTGCCTTAAAACAATTTAGTGTACCACGTGCATTCAAAGGGAGGGGTATTTTATTTCAACTTTTGGGAAAATTTTAACAGGGTTACAATAACAGGAGGGGTTTTTTAATTCATTTTAGAAAAAAAATCATTAGTTCATAAGTAAAAAGGGGTTTTTTTATTACGGGGAAAAATTAAGTTGAGGGGTATTTTTAATACCCCATGAAGGCACGTGATAGATAGGAGTTCTTAGTAGTGCACCCCTCAAGGAAGAGTAGTGAGGGAACATGTGCACCACCACCACAATTCGATCAAGATGATCTTGAGGATGATCCTCTAAAGGAGGACAAGGGTATGGCAAACATGATGGATCCTTTTTTTGGATGCACCACAGGAGATGGGGGTGAGATGTCTAAGCATGAGACCATGATGTAAGATTTGGCATCAACACTGTTGTATGATGGTGCAAACTATGAGCTTGCCTCATGATCTTGAATTTGCAAGAAAAGTATGGATGGCTAGACACAAATGTCTTAGCCTTGATGAGGTTTGGAGCCTTGATCTTAGTATCTCGTTCCTAATTGTTTTAATTAGGCAGTATCTCATTCACAAGTTTCTTGGATATGCAACTGTAATAGGTTGCTCTAGAAGATGTTGCCTATCCCAAATACCATGCCCAATTCTAGAGACGAAGCAAAGAATATGTTGATGATGGTCGGGATGGATTATGACACCATCCACGCTTGCCCTAATGATTGTATTTTGTTTCGTCACAAGTATGGTGATTTGGTTAAGTACCCGGAGTGTGGAGCACATTGCAACAAACAAGATTTGTTGGGGGAGATGATCCTAGTGAAGGTCTTGAGACATTTTCCCATCATCCCTAGAATACAACACATGTTCAGATGCAACTTCATTGTGCAACTGATGACATGGCATGCTACACACCGGTCCACTGACGAGGACACTTTGAGGATCCCAGTAGATTGTGCTGCTTGGAAGCACATAGAATACATGTGGATACACTTTGAGAGGGAGCCACACAATTTACATCTTCGGCTCGCAATGGATGGTGTAAACTCTTTTAGGTTATGCTCTACATATTGGTCAACATGGCCCACAGTCTTGGTGAGCTACAATATCACTCCATGGCTAATAATAAAGAAGGGACACCTCATGCTTTCCATACTTGTGCTGAGGAAGTACAAGGCCAAAAATATGGACGTGTACATGGCACCCTTGATCAAGGAGCTATAGACCCTATGGAGGGGCATGTCTTTGATATTTCTAGAGCCCCAAGGCAAGTCACAAATATGTGCATTAGGGAAATTTTGATGTGGACCATGCATGACTATTTAGGATTTGGAGAGTGCACAGGTATGTGCTTTTGCATGCCTATTGATACCTTTATGATTCTATCAAGTGGTGTGATCTATGCATGTCTAATGACCTATGTGTCCATGCATATATGTAGGACTTAAAACACCAGGGTACCATGCTTGTCCTATTTGTGGCTCTAGTTTGAATGTGCAACACTTCAAACATATAAGGAAGATGGTTTATGAAGGTCATGCTCAATATCTTCCACTTGATCATCCTGCACGTGAAGGTCAACTTGATCCACCACTGATTCATAGGAAGGCAAGTGAGTAGACTCGGGATTGGAGAGCTAATAGTGAGGAGCGTCCTCCTGGTATGGACCGGCTATCTATCTTTCACGAGCTTCCATATTGGGGCGAGCTACAAATCAAGCACCTCTTGGATCCCATGCATATCTTCAAGAATGTGGGGGCTTCTATTTGGGGCACACTAGGTTGGTGACAAATACACAAGGGGAGTGCAAGAAGACTTGCATGAGATGGGTTGGATGCCTCACTTGTGGCCCCAAGTGCGTGTGCATAGAACTCAAGAGAATGGTTCTACGACTCAGGAGGGTGGTTCAAGACCCCAAAGCGTCCTCCACGAATTGTTCTCCCAAACGCACCAGGGATCGTTTCCAAGGTAGAGGAGGCAAGGGTCAAGGCAAATATTTCATCTTTTTGGACACCCATGGGACACATGCATTGCCTGAGGGGAGCATTTACAAGGGACAATAAGCTTAGTGGCCTCAAGTCCCATGATTGGCACAAGGTCTTATAGGTATTCTACATGTTACCTTGAAAGAAGAGTAGAACTAAGATTTTGATGCTTTTGTGTAATTAACTTATATGATTGTGACACATTGTTATAACTCCTTTGTTACTTGGTTAGTTTATCCTCCCAATTACAGTGAGAGGATGCTTATCAGAAGATGTTAGAACCACTATGTACAAGATCAGTGGGGCATTGTTAGGTATGCTTACTATCATATCACCTTCATTATATTTCATACAATTTTAAATGGTATAAAATATTGAATCTTACAAGTGTATGTGGAATAGGTGGTTCTCACAAAAAGAGATCTTTATATCGAGCATCGAAAGGGCTAAGGTGGCTCCATTGAAGATGTGTGCCTGCTTGAGAAGCACTTTCCCTCAAGCATTATGATGACTTAGGCACACTTGCTTGTACACATAGTCGATGAGGTTTCCATTGGAGGAATCGTTCATAGTCATTGGATGTTTTTCCTTGAACAGTTTATGAAAACCTTGAAGGGATTTGTAAGGCAAAGAGCTAGACCCAAAGCAAGCATGGTGGAGGGATGGCTTGTGCAAGAGTCATTAGTATACATCATAGAGTTTCTTGCATCCATGGATTCCGATATGCCACATGCTTGGAACATTAAGGACAATGATTGTGTCATTGCATAGGTTCCCCAAGGTAAGGGGTTGAAAAAGGGATGAGTGAAGAGCAAAGATAGAAATTCAATAAGTTTTGTGTCCTCAATAGTCCCGAGATGCAAAGATGGGTGGAGAGATATGAAGAGGCTAAAGAAAAAATAATAAATGGGAGGGCGAGATTTAGAGTCATGCATAGGCGGAGGGTGCCATATCCACCGAACCTTGCTCTTCTCCCCAGACACATGTCTTCTGATTGGCTACAAGAAGCTCTTCGTGAAGCTGAACATGATGGGGAGGACGTAACCGCGGGAGCTTGTAGTCGGATGTATGCCACATGTAATATTTTAACCTTTCTACTTAATTTGGGTACTTATTATCACAATTGCTACAAAATGCATCCTCATTGTTTTAATCATGTTCTTTTGTAGTACAAAAAGTACAATGCATTGTGGTCACATGGACGGCATTTTTGTGTGGAATGCATCGATTCAAGGAGAGTCAAATATGATTGTGGAGTCATGGCTAACTTTGCACAAGATAGCCGAGCAAGTGCTTATGATACCAATCTTCTCTCCTCATAGTTAGATTATTGTGGGAGCATACGTGACATCTATGAAGTCGATTTTAGATGGTTTAGTATTTTCATTCTTGATGTTGAATGGTTTAGAACTATCTACAATGGTCCCAATGCTACAGTTAGGAGAGATAGCTATGGTTTCTTTGCCATTGACTCCGGACCGATGAAAGTGATACCTTTGTTCTTCGAGAGCATTGTGAATAGGTACACACTAACGAATTGATTAAAAGCTAATATCTTCATTTTCAAACAAATGTTGGTAGATGTTCATATATATATATATATTCATACTTGAGCATAAATGAATATAATAAATAGCACCTAATTTGTATCTTCAACGTAGGTTTTCTTTCATCCGGATCGTTTGGATCCAAGATGGTGGTACGTGGTCCAAGTTGCTCCTTAAAAAAAACATATTTTTGAAGATAGGAATGTGGATACAGAGATACCGGCAGAAGATCCAAATAATGATGCTGATGGATTTAGGAAAGAGGATGAAGATGATGATATGGGCCACGAAGAAGATGACAATAGTGACACTGTAATGGAGGAAGGTGGAAATCGTGACTTTGGGGAAGAAGAGGGAGAACTAGAGGCAAGTGAACTAGAGGATCAAGTCTTATGTAGACATACAATAGGGGATGATGATGTAGATGATCAATTGTATGTAAACCTTGAGATAGGCATATTTGGCATGCAAGACTTGCCTCAAGATGAAGACATCGATGTAAATGCTACTAGTTCATAGTTTTGACTTTGACAAGACTTCTTATGTGTAATTTGGCCCTCACATTTTTATAGTGACATTTTGTACATTAATTTGTATGTTAAGTTCACTATCAATATATGAGTTTTTTGATCTCGTTTTGGTATACATACTCTTATATTTTTTATCTTTCAAATGACCAAACTTTTGGACCAAAATTATTTTCGGACCCTTGGGAATGACGTTCTATAAAAATGTCGGTATGGAAAATTGTACCCAGGTGTCGGTGAAAGCATTGTTGCAAGGGTTGGTAGCAATCGGTATAGGGGTCAGTTTATACTGACCCCTATGACAATAGATATACCAATGACTATACCAACTGCTATTTTGATGTCTACACTGACACCTTCCCTACCCGCCAACCATACCGATGATCTTCGTGCCTGTGCCCGCAAAGTGTCGAAAGACAACGTCGAAAAGAGGCCCGTGTCTTGTAGTGGAAGGCTACACAAATTGTACCATATCATGGATCAATTAGAGCAATGACACCACAATGGAAGCCTCATACTAAGGATGCAAACTTGCTCAATTTCATGCAATTGATAATGAATATTTTTCTATCAAACTATCATTCTGGCTATGACTCATGAAAACTGCACAAATTTGATCATATCATGAATCAAGGCTTGGGTGTAGCAAAATATCTAGTCGTGATATGTATTACCTTATAATTTGAATGCCATCTAAGTTTGGATGTATGAATTGTCACCAAATGCAAGGTACTATCGTTTAACGTATTGGTGTATTGACTATCTTTTATGATTTTCCATGAATTGTGTATCTACTGCAATGATCTGATTCATGAAACATCATCTACAATGATTTGATTTCATTAGTAAATTGATCATATTAAAGTTTATATGTTTCTAATTTTAAGTTCTACCTAAACCCTAAACCCTAGAAAACATGGATGCAAAAAATGATACGGCATTAATTGTTGAGAGTTCACACTCAACATCATGTGATCATGTGTGCATAGTACCATCACGTGATCATATGTGCATAGCACTAACCTTATAGAGTGCTATAAAGAAAAGGGTTAGATCCCCTAACCCTAACCATAAATGGGTTTGTATATATTCTATTTTTTCAACTAAATCTAGTGTACAGTTAGTCATTTGTGGTGTGCTCTCTAGTTGTGCCCTCTCTCCTCATCTCCACTCTTCTCGTCTCCCCTCTTCATATTTTGTCATGGTATCAGAGCTCCCTTGCCTTCCGCTAAGGCATTGTGATTCATGAGAGTAAGAGAGAGATTTAGAGATTGAGTGTTCTTTCACAGAGAAATTTCCATCCATCTGAGAGGAATTTCCGTCCATGAGAGATTCTCGTTAATCTCCTTCCATTTGATTCATTGTTTCATTGAGAGATTCATTGTTTGTGAGAGATTTGTAAGAGTGATTTCCATCTTTGAGAGAAAGAAAGAGAGAGTTCTTTCAGTGTGATGTTCCTTTGAGAGAGAAAGAGATTTCTGTTGATTGAGAAGGCTATCAACAGCCTAGCTACATCTCCAACGAACTCTACGACAAAGCTCTCCAGCAAGCCCAGATCTGCACAACAAGCTGCACTACTCTCCATATGCTGGCTCCAGCTGTGCCTCTTCAACGAGCTTTTCTTCCCCCAAACTCCCTCTCCTATGACAACACCTTCCACAAGGAAAGAAGGCCATAGTAAACAAATGGGTATACAAAATGAAGTACAATCCAGACGGTAGTATTCAGAGATACAAAGCCAGACTAGTTGCAAAAGGATTTGTACAACAATATGGTCAGAACTATGATGAGACTTATACTCCAGTAGCAAAGATGGATTCCATACAGTTCTTGATATCACTAATGACACTTAGTAGATGGAATGTGTATCAGCTCGATGTCAAGAATGCATTTCTCAATGATGGACTCCCCACACCAGCAGCTGTGATGATGCTTCCCATCCCACCCAATCTAAGGATGGGACAGAGCAGCCATCTAAATAGCTATTAAAATACATACACAACACCAGCAGCTACGATGATGCTTCCCATCCCACCCAATCTAAGGATGGGATAGAGTAGCCATCTAAATAGCTATTAAAACAAATACACAACATTGATATTTAAGAGGCTACCATGACTGTGCTTTCCCACCACCCAATCTGAGGATTGGATAGAGTAGCCACGCCATCATGGAATTCCCACACCAACATATGCATCGACATTTAAGATGCAACCATGATGATGCTTTCCCACTCCTCCCAATAGGATTAGATAAGTAGCCATGCTATCATGTAAGCCCTAGACTAGTACAAGCAACTCACCAAGTAAGCTCTGTGTAGGTGAAAATACCATCGGAACCACGTTGCCTATATAAAAAATATATCACCAGTATAATTCTAGATACCTCTAGTATAATAGATTATACCTCAAACATATAGCCTTATAGCAGCAATATATGATCATATACCACTAGTATAATTCCCTATTATGAGGTCATTGCAAAAAATGATGTTATTTCTTACTGCTAGTGTGATTGCATGAGTAATTTAGTTAATAACATAAAATTTTATGTATTTACGTGATTTAGAAATTCTTGATCAATAAGTAGCCCCTCTTTTCATAGCCAAGAGAAGAGGTCTCTCCCATGTCCCAGTATGGAAGAGCTTTGCTTCAATGGGGCATGTGTGATACTCATCCTTAATTGCACTCAATAATTCTTGGGATGCATTTTTCATATACTCCAAGGCACAATCCTTTAAGATAATATTCTTCCATGGCTCTTTCTCAATATTTTAATGCATGGGTGGGTTTGCACAAATGAGGCTTTGTCATCTCAACCCCTCTCCCTAATTTTAAAATCCCAATGTGGGGTGGGAATAAGATTCTTTGCCACCTCTCCTTCTCACCCATTTTATATTACATGATCCATTGACCTTGTGGCCATATCTCACATAATGCTTTATGGGACTACCTAGATGTAGGGGTGGCCCTTGAAGTTGATTTACCACCTCAATCTTCCTTTGTATATTAAAATATACAATAGATGGACTATTCACACATCACACACATGGGACCATTCACACGGAGGGGTGGCACATTGGCACATGGACAAGCTCCGCCACCTCAACCATAGCCCCTTGGACACAATACTCGCTATCAACAAAACCACAACCTTGCACACAATACTTTAGTAGCTACGTTATTATTTGGAAATTTTATTAATCAGAGATTCATTAAAAACACCTATGATCTATAAATATAAATTGAATGATAGCCTAAAAAATAAGTTCTATAGAAGTATGGCAAATCATGCGGTGAATCCTACTCATGTTTGGAAATATTCCATATCAACATTATGCATGGATTTACCACCTAATTACCTCCAAATTACATGTATAATGACCATAATGACAGAAGATCACTACAATGATTGGTGAACCTAGTCAAAGTGGTGTATAAAGAAATTAGAAGGCTAGAATTTACTTACTTGTGAAGAACATAAAGCATACCTACTAGTTTTATCACTATTAAAATTTCATGTTCACAATATTATGGATAGTGTACTCGAGGGGGGTCACTATGTTTAAATCGTACATATCGCATGCATTCAAGGCCTATTTGTAAAACCCCTTATTTGTAAAATTTTCATAAATAAAACACACTGTTTTTCTATTCAATTTGTGAATACCCCCTTTATATGATACCCTTCTGTATATGAAAAATATGTAAAAATGGAATTAATAAAACTCCTTCTGTTGAACCCATGTGCTATGCTTACATATTTATGAGTGATCCCCGAGATAGTGTAGTTGGGTAGCCCATTCGAGCTCCATTCATTGGATACATATTAATCATTCTTACATTACCATTGCATTTTCAAAAACTCTTTGAACACACTTGTATTTACTAAAAGATCGCTTGATGAAAGAGGGATTCATTATGGAGAACAAAATCTGGCCATTTTTAGATTTGTAATTCAAACACATGGTATACCTCCATAAATGATAGAACAAGTGACTAGAAGATATGATTAGAGCATACGCTCGTATGATCAATTTCCCCTTCTACAAATCTAATGTTTGTATGCTCAATAAAATATTTATTGTTCTTTGAAGCTTCTTTCGGCATAGTGTCATTCAAAGTTTTTTGTGGATTCCTTGTCCTATGTGAAGCCTAGAGGACGCCTTATTTGTTTCCACAGGGTTGATTTGCCTAAAATGCAGTTGTGATATCCCTGCCGGGGACACACCCGCTTGTGCTTGTCATCTTTAGTCCAGATCCGTAGCTGAACAGAGTGGAACTAATGTCAGACACTTCCTGCCGGCTCTGATTTAATGATGTCGCCAATGCACGAGCTGGAATCTGGAACAGTGCGAGACTTGATGACTGCAACCAGACAATGCGGCTTAATAATAGGTACATGAGGGTTGATATTCGAACATATTCATCTAAAACAATATACAGAATCGTGAGAAAAATGAGAACAGAAGGCCTAGTTTAAGATGTAAGCATCCTTATCCTTTGCAGCGTTCGAGTTACAAGCACGAATGGCCTTGCTTAACGGATATGTGGCTGGAGGAACATGAACTCTGAATGGGCGAACCATAAGCGAGCAAGCGATCGATCGATCGATCGATCGAGAGAGAGAGAGAGAGAGAGAGAGAGGCGTTTGCTAATTTGTACCAGCGTTCCAGGGTTCTGGCTGTTGAGGGCGGATATGTACTCCGCAGTTTTCTTGCCGACATTCATCTCAAAGTGCAACAAACCGCGAGGGAAAACGGTGACATCTCCTGGCTTCAGAATATTGATATGTGGGGTACCTGCAAGTAAAGACAGGTTTGCGGCGTCAATGATCAATACACACGACGACTCTAGGAGTGTATTTCAAGATTTGACAGTAAGACGGAGCTGCAGCGCACAATTACCTGACGTGTCCACAAATCCCACTTGAAGAGGCCCTCCAGAGAGTAGCGTCACGATCTCCGCTGCTCGTGGATGAGTGTGTGGTAAGTTCACCCCACAA
The DNA here is from genome assembly GCF_047967505.1 of Dipteris shenzhenensis. NCBI lineage: Eukaryota > Viridiplantae > Streptophyta > Polypodiopsida > Gleicheniales > Dipteridaceae > Dipteris > Dipteris shenzhenensis. The sequence goes on along the minus strand of NC_141608.1, from coordinate 46,025,123 downwards.
GGGAACATCTTAAATCGCACATAGGTAATTCCTTCAGAGCTGTTGAAGATCAGAAGAAAAAATCGTGTTCAAATCACCCGTACAGACTGCAATCCTACGCGTACGCTAATGTTAAGCAAAATTTCAGATCATTCTTTCGTCTACTTTTGTAATAACGTGCTTGAGCTACTTCCAATTCAATGAACATCCTCTCTCTTCGGCATCAGTGATCACCTCGTAAGAGGCAAGTTTGTGATATTAACTGCAGCACGGACGCCTCCAGTATCATGGCTAACATCCCCGTTGGTGAATAAATCCCTGAGTACCATCCGGTCGTCTCCTGAAGGGATGTCAACGACAGGATCCGGATCTGCTGCCTGGAGCTGCTCAATTAAACACGCATGAAAGATTGCGAGCAGTAGGACGACCGCGAATTTGCTGAATAACGAAGCCATATCAGCTATGATCTTTGTCTATTTCTAACTCCTGGTGTCAAAGCTTCTACGATCTTAGCGAAATGTCGATGGTATATATATCTGTAAACCTTTGGACTGTCACGTTGCCAGGAAGCTTCATTTCAGAGTTTCGTTTGAAAATGTCTTCAAACTTAAGATTCGTCGTGCTCGGAGCTGTTCCGAGAATGTGGCTGTACCTTGTGTTCTAGTTTGGCCTATTAGGTGTGATGATTAAGCAAGGAAAGCAATGATCTCATACAAAAAGTCAAATCATCTTGAAAAAAATTTAAAAGCTAAGGGCCTTCATCGTTTAAGACAGTCAGTTAGAATGAGTCTAATTTAGGTTCAAGCAAAGTAATGATCTGAAACAAAGTGTCAAATCTATAGTCTCTGTCTTTCTAACTCCTTTCTAACTCCTTTCGTTCTTGGTTTCTGCAAAGCAGCTTGTACGATCTTAGCGAAAATGTGGATGGTATGTATATCTGTAAACCTTTGGACTGTGAAAGCTTCATTTCAGAGTTTCGTCTGAAATTGTCTTCTTGGAGCTTATCCGACAACGCGAATTTTATGTGACAGCTAACAAGAGCGAAAATTAAGCTTACCCACTCCCTTCAATGTGGCTGTCGAGCGTGAGCGATGAAGAAAGTCTACGTGCATGATCGAGTTCTTAACCACTTTTCAAAGAAAGAAACAGGTTATCCACCCACAGAAACAAAAAGCTTTCCTGTTGCTATAGCGTGTATCTCTTGAGCCTTTACCACCCAAGGGACGATGGATTCATGCTTTAGTGGTTGTGCCACCTTGTTTGGACTCTTGACTTACTAGGTCTAAATCTCAAACAAAGTGTCAAATCAGCTTGAAAACTATGTAAAAAACCAACGTGTAAGACACTAATTGAGAATGTGTCAAATTTAGGTTCAACAAAGTGTCCAACTCTATCTTTCTAGAGTCCAAAAAGTGGCCACAAGCCGTGAGAGTGTGCCTCATCCCCTTCCACTCTACCTTGCTATCGGTGATCCTCGAACCCTGCCCCCTATGCCAACTTCGTGTTCTTATGCGAAGGAATGTGAAAGACCTGCTTGCGAGTAGTTAAAGTCGCCACCAAAGTCTACGAAGATTATGAGAGTGTAAGCTTGGCTCCAAAAGTTATAGAGTAGAGATTCATTAAATGAAAGTCAGGGAGATCTTGTCCAACTACCCGCATTCACTGAAGTCACTGACGCCAAGGTTGTTCTTGACACGAGCCAAGACACTCTCTAGTTCTATATGCTCCTTACATGTAGCTCCTTACATGTAGCAGTCATGCAACATGTTGCATGTAGCGTACAAGCGAAGAAGAGTGATGAAACTTTGCAATCAGAGGAGTTTCCTCCTCTCCTGAAGAGACGTTAAAAGACAAACAAGAGTGTTTGCAAAGTAGGAAAAGGGGGCACTCTAAGAATGGAGTCCTCCTTCATGCGAAAGGTCAAAGGTAAAAAAGATGAGTACTCAAATGAAGAGGTGGAGGAACTTCTCAAAGAGGACGTGGAGCAAAAAAATGAGATGCTATTGTGTAAGGGTGCTTATAAGAATAGTCTGAAGCTAAAATGCTCCCTTGACATTCCTCTTGAAGCTGTTAGAGGGGAATTGTCTCTGAAGCAATGTACCCATTTTTGCCGAGCAAACCTCCAATGTTCTATGAGCTTGAGAGGTTTCTTCATGATTTGGGTCTCAAGATCACAATGCTTCCTCTTATTGGTGCATGAATAAAGGATTTTTCTTGGTGAATTTGGAATTCAAAGCTTATCAAAATCTACAAGTACTCAAATGAAGAGGTGGAAAGACTTCTCAAAGAGGACGTGGAGCGAAAAAATGAGATGATGTTGTGCAAGGGTGCTTACGAGAATAGTCCAAAGCTAAAATGCTCCCTTGACATTCCTCTTGAAGCTGTTAGAGGGGAATTGATTCTGAAGCAGTGTATCCATTTTTGCCGAGCAAACCTCCAATGTTCTATGAGCTTGAGAGGTTTCTTCATGATTTGGGTCTCAAGATCAATGCTTCCTCTTATTGGTGCATGAATAAAGGATTTTTCTTGGTGGATTTGGAATTCAAAGCTTATCAAAATCTACAAGTACTTGCCAAACCTCTAGGATTTAGAGGAGAAGTTGTGTTGGCCTTTCCTTGGACCCCAAGTTTTCTAACAAGGAATTCTTGCATGGGAAATGCCTAATTTCCCTAAACTCCCAATATTTTGGCTAGGGGGGAGCACAAGGAAGTGGAAATCAGCTTGGCCCCATGCTCTAAATACCTAGTCATCCAAGTTATGGTGGTCCTAATTGTGCACATGTGGATCCTTTGGAGCTGCTAAGAAGACCTACTAGATAACTTTGATATCAAAATCAATGGTGCAACAATTTGGAGTCAAAAAGTGGTATTCTCGATGCTTGTTTTTATATGTAGACCAATCAATCAATATGCTAGAAGTTGTTTGTTGAGACTCCCCTAGATATCGAGTTTCCTACCAACCATGCTTCCCCCTTCTACTTCCAAAGCCAAGCCTGATGCTACACCAGTGAAGGGAAACCACGATTTAGAGCCCCAAAAGGGCTATCACGGACTCTCCCTTGAGGATTGGTGATAGAGCCTAAACCCTTCAACCCAAACAAGCTCAAGGCCCAGGTAAGATTCCTAATCTTATGGATCTTGAAAAGTCCTCCACCCCCACGTCCCGCTATCCCATCGAAAGATAAATAAATTCTTCCCGATCAAGAGTCAAGGAAGAGGGAAAGAGGTTGCGGCTTCCTCAAATATCCAACAAAGAAAAAAAACCCTCTTAAAGAACAATGGCAGTTTCATTCTTGACAAGGTTAGTAAACTCAAAGATTCACAAGATTAGTGTAGGATAGGGATAATATTTTTTCTTTATTGCAAAGCTAATACAATGAAGATGTTTGAGACTTTGTAAAGGTACAGTCAAATTCATGCAGATAGTTTGTATCACTCAAAGAGAAGGGGAAATAATCATCTTCAATTTTTTAGAATAGTTTCATGGAATTTAAGGGGTTTGTGCTCTACTAAAAATAGAAAGCATGCACCTTAGCTCTTTGGAAGCTCAAGGCCAAACATGTTAGCCTTTCCAAAATTTCAAGTATTTGTTCACAATCGGCACAAGGGATTGGGGGGAGTTTTCATTTTAGTATCAAGGGACTTTAAAGCCCAATCGGCATTGGTTCCTCCTCCGCTGTCTCTGTGGGCCCCAAAATCATTTTAAAAACTCCCTTATGTAAATTAATTTCTATAAAATTTAGATATTAAAAATATCCTTCTATTGAACTCATGTGACAAGGTTACATATGATGACTGACCCCCCCGAGACCGGGGCACTAGATGAGATGGACCGGGAGGTCCCATGCTATGTGGTGATGGTGTTAGAGGCATTAGACTAGTCCTCAAGAAGATTTGTGCAAGGAAGGGTGGGAGGGGTTGGATGGCTTGCTAGGGCAACTGGGAAGGAATAATGGGAGGCAGTTGTGGAAGCTCAGCAAGTGGGGCAGAATAATCAAACTCTGTGATAGCTTCTTGGCCCTCCTCCTCGACAACTTCCTCGAGGTATGCTATGTGGATTGTTTCAAAATTGCTAACCAAGGACTATCCCAAGAGTTTGCATTGGTTAGTAATCATAGACATGCAAAATCACATCGGGTTGTCCAAGAATCGGGTGTCCAAGCCTTGAGAATGTGAATAAATTTTAGAAGGTAAAAGCGGTGGAACGAGATTCCAAGTGCCATCAGTTCCCCGAAAGAACCTCATCGTAGATTCTTCATCGGCATCTTGGGAAACAATATTTGGGCTTGTCTCCTATGTAACCTAGTGGAATATGCAATGCATTTTTAAAAATAATTATACCAACACTCAGAATCATCTTGTCCAAACTTCGTGCAAGTGTTGCAATACTTAATCCATTAGGGGAATTTTGGACACATAAAGGGCCTCTTAGATGAGGCCCATAAGATTTGTGATTAGAAAACCAGCCAATGGAAAGGGTTGGGCATTAAACCAATAGAGGACTCCATTGTTAACCCTGTGGCAACAAGGGCCAGAAGTGCAGTCTAGGACAACAACTATGAGAGCATTGTGTGTGTAGAGTAGCGACGAAGCTTTGCTTGTAATATCTTGATCATGAAAGATAGTATGATAAATCTTAAAGGATGAGGATACCCAAAATCCTCTCTAGAAAAGATCCAATCATACTTGCAAAATCAGGATCTAGAGAGAGAAAGACTAAAAGCCTACACTTTCAGAGGTCCCTCCACTTTGTGTAGAGACCCAAAAGATCCCCCCCAAAAGTGGAGAGACCAACATGTATAAATATCTCTCAAATGGAATGAAGCTCCCACACTTTGGGATTCAGTGTTCAAGCTCAGTATTGTGTTCATGTGATTGATTTCCATTGCATCCATGCTCTCTTACACTATCGTGTTCTAGCATGCCCTTACCCTTGCCCTCTCTCCCCTTGAACTCCTTCCTCCTCCTCCTTCCTCCCTCCCTTGAACTCCCTTCTCCTCCCTCCCTTCTCCTCCCATCTCTTCCTTCCTCCCTCCCTTGAACTCCCTCCTCCTCCTCCTCCCTTCTCCTCCATCTCCTCCTCCTCCCTCCTCCTCCTCCTCCTCCTCCCTTCTCCTCCTCCTCCCTCCTCCTCCCTTCTCCTCCTCCCTCCGTTCTTCTCAACCCTTACCTCACCCTTACCCCTCAAATCTGTGAAGGAGATTAGCTCTCCACCCCTAAACCTTGGACCCTCCTTCTAACCCTGGAACTCCTTCTAACCCTGGAACTCCTTCTAACCTTGGAACCTCCTTCTAACCCTGAAACTCCTTCTAACCTTGGAACCTCCTTCTAACCTTGGAACTCCTTCTAGCCTTGGAACCTCCTTCTAAACCTTGGAACTCTTCTAAACCTTGGAACCTCCTTCTAACCCTAGAACTCCTTCTAACCTTGGAACCTCCTTCTAGCCCTAGAACTCCTTCTAACCTTGGAAACTCCTAAAACTTGGACCTCCTTCTAACCCTTAAACTCCTCCTAAACCCTACAACCCCCAATGAAGACAAAAGTCTTCATTACCTCAACCATGATGATACACGTTCCTTTTACACATGCATACACTATGTCTGCTTTCCACGCTTCAGCCTACACCTCTCAACGGAACACGACCCGAGAACACCATATTAGAGAATTTGGGAAAATCCTGATAATTTGGGAACTTTTGAGGGGTTGTAATTATGTAACATTCAATGTTTTTCATTGATTTTTCCCATAGATTTGGGAGTCCATCCAAATCTTGCAAATGTGCATGGTTTGCATCAACATAAATAAAATGCCAAATGTTGAGGTTTCGACCAATGCATGGTATTTTTTGAGGGGTTACAATTACAATGCATTGAGTGCACTCCATTGACTTTCTCCCTGGATTTCGCCGTGTATATGAAATTCACAATTTGGAGTGTGCCTGTTCTGCATTAGCCGAGAAAAAAACATCATATGTTTGAGTTTAATGAAGCATTTTTTGCCTCTTCTCAAAAATAGGTGGTGTTCAAAAACACCATTTTAGTTTAGTTGGAGAAAAAGTAAGAATGCAACACTAGTCCTTGATATTTTGTCGAGTGTGCAAAACTTGCAACCACAAAGCAATGGTCTGCAAAAAAAAAGATAAAGAAAAAAGATCAATGTCATACCTTCCAAATATTTGTCAGTATTCAAATAAATTATTGTTGTGCAAGGAAAAAAAAGTCATGCTTTTCAAGTACCTTCACTCCATTGTGGACTCAGCATCAGAGTCAGAATCTGTTCTATGAGCCAAATTGGATAAAGCTCGCTTGCGTGCAATGGTTGGTATCTTCACCTTGATGGGGAGGTTGCTGCTCTTCGAGGAAACCTTCTTTGAGAGGTTACATTTTGGAACCCATGACCATACAATAGCATCAACAGATTCCCAACGTGGAGGATCACCTTTATTGCACATCCAAATCTTGTTCCAACAATCTGCATACACCTCCTCAATTTCTGCATTGTGTCTTTTGCATATAGGTGCCCAATATTGTATGAAAACCTTCTTGAAATTTTTAGATTTATTATCCTTCTGTACATCAGTTTGAGCAATGCCTAGCCAAATTGGGTAAATTTTTTCTGCTGGTCGGACCAAAAGAAAGTGTCCTTTTTGTACATCAACCATTGGATCAAATGATTGTTTTGGCTTTTTCCTTTGAGGTCCACAGTAATGATCATTCAACTCTTCAATTCCTTGAAACTCATCGTTTTCATTATCAAATACTTGCACACAATCAATATGTTGCGTCTTTAGCCAAAATCTCTCGTACATGCCCTCTACACTATTGTTTGGTTTATCAAGCTCATCAATCATGTTCTTCCAGTACTTCACTACTGGCTTGTAAAACGTTGTGAAAGATGCATTTGGACCTTGCAGGTGTGCCCATTTTTCCCAAAAGCGTACATACTCCTTGATACCTAAGTGATCCTTCACATACTTGAACATGGTTACATAAGGCGGCTCTCCACTTGGTAGCATTGGATGACCATCCGGATGTCTCTTCCACAACTCAATGCCACCTTCACTTGGTTGCCAATCTAATGATCGTGGATGCACTTTATATTGCATGATAGGAACTTCATTTCGCATAAAGAACCGAAATCGGAGAGGCTTTGAGTGTCCCACTAAAGAATCTTTCCCAGCGCATAGGCATCCATCAACATAGCTCTTGAAATCAGGGACTTCCGTTACCAAAAATGGCATTGGAGAAGACTCCTCACATTGTCTAAAAGTATCCATGAGATGTGCAAATGTCAATGTTTGGCTAGTTCTTAACCTCTCTGAAAACCTGCTAAACATTGCATCAATATCCTCATGTGTATGCCCAACCATCAAGAATCCCAATTGAATTGACTTGAAAATCCCTCGAGCAACAAGTAATGATAGGTATGCAAACAAGTACCTATTCTTGTTTTCAGAACCACAATTATCCAACTGCAACAATAGGTGTTCGGGTAGTTTCTTATAGGGATTTTCTTGATGGGAACTTCCAAGTCCAAGGTCTTTTAATGTTCCACCCACTCCTCCAAGATGAAGTTGTTGCTTGCCATTAGAAACATAGTGAGAATCCAATGCTTCTCTTGAGGTTAGTGCATTTAGCAGAGCATTGTCAGACCTTGGCATCCCATCATGTACTAAATCTCCAAGTGCATGGTTATCAAATCTTTCAAGATTTCTCAAACACAAAGCCAATGAACCAATCGTGAAGTTAGGATCCGACGGCCACAAGGATAAAGAAAAGTGACCATAACGTCCTTGACCATGTCCATGTGTTATCATGCCAGTCAAAGCCACTGGGAGCTGAAAGGACTTGTCTGTGTCCTTTGAACGATTGCGTAATCTAGGGATGGCTGTCTTCTTTTGGTCTATATAATCATGGATAATGCACAAGTATATCTGAGGATACATTTCAGAAAATCTGCGCCAAGTGTAGTACACATTTCTACAACTTTTTTGTTGTAACATGTGTTTTCTTCTATCTTCCATCAACTTATTACGTTCATTTTGGCATTTTGTCGCTGCAAGCTGAGCCTTGATTGCACTACATAAACCACACTTAGAGAATTCACTTGTTTTTGACAAAGTTACATGCTTGAATTCAGAGTTCCATATGCGGTTGAATGTGGAAGTTGACATCTCTTTACAACCCAAACTATGCTTTAATTGCATGTTAACTTCATAGAGAATATCAACCTGCTTGTATACATCCGGTATCACCAACTGTGTTTCCCTTGATCCATCCTGAAGTGTTCTACTTTTGTGTGGCATACGCTCAGAATTGTTATCCACAAAATCTTGGATTATGGCTCTACCCAGTTCTGTGTGGTCCCAACCTCTCCGCACGATTCCTTTATTACCATGTATGCACCTTCGTATACCAATTTTAAATTGCTCCCTGTATCGATAAAATGTTGTTTTTGGAATACCATGCATTTCATACCATGCTCTACAACAAACTTAAATACCATTCAATGAAAAGACATATTTGAACTGCCCATTGTCATCTTTTCGACAAGCAACCCCAAGAGTGTCATATACATAATTGGTGCGAGCCTCCAAACTTTGGCCCCAATACTCTATGCGTAATTTGGATATCATTTGACGATCGGCAAATTGACAACAATTTTGTTTACAACAATCAATCATAGATACTTTTATGACTGCATCCCTTGTGAGTCTAGATGATGCTAATGGCATGCCATGTTTTTTAGCTTTTCTCTTTATCATGCAGTAACGCCTCTTTTTTGTGGATTTTTCCATTGGGTCCTCATCTTCCATGTGCTTTTTCCCAGAACCACTTGAAGAATTCATGGTGTCATCGATTCTTAATGAAGTTCCATCTAAAAAGGTTATTTGTGCAATGGGCCATTTTATTAAGTGGATGGTATCGATGCCTGATACATCACTATGATACTTTTCAATTCCCACACCTAGATTACCTTCACCAAGCATCTCAAAATTTATAGGTTCAAATGGGTAGACATACAAAACAACACCCTCTGCAATGCTCTTGGTTTTCTGCTCATCCCATATTAAGACTTTCTTGTCCTTCCATGATTCTCGAATGGAAAACTCATCATATTCACATAGAGGTTCAACGTCAATGGTATCTAATGTTATATCATTCATTGGTACAATAGCTCCATTGACATTGTCCAGACAACTCATTGATCGTGCTTTCCAACGAACAACACTACCCAAAGCCTCATAGACTAAGAATGCATCCATTGTAGGAAATGGAAGAAGTGCACTTTCATCCATACAAATATCGATCGCCACTGATACATTGTTTTCTCCCAAGGGCACACCTTGGCACATGTCATCATGTGATGTAGAGAATATTGTCCCAATGGCAACAATCTTTCCACTGACAAGCAAGTTGACTTTAACCCCCACTTTCAATGTGGCACCTGCATAGTACATAGCATTTGTTATAGTTCAATATTGATATCTGATGGTGTGACTTAGGATGAAAATGCTTTACAAGATTTCATTGCAAGACCAAATCTTCCTAAACCTTGGTGCTTTGAATTTTAGGCAGCAAAATTTGGCTACATGGCCAAATCTTCACAAACCATGGTGCTTTGAAATGGAGATAGCAAGATTTGTCCACACAAAAAAATTTCCCGAGATGCTGGTGCTTTCAAGAAGCCATCAAGATTTATCCACACATCCAAATCTACTTAGACCTTGGTGCTTTGAAAGAAGCCCACAAGATTTGGCCACATGGTCAAATCTCCGCAGACCCTGGTGCTTTGAAAGGAGCCAAAAAGATTTGGCCACATGGCCAAATCTCCTAAGACAGTAGTGCTTTGAAAGAAGCAATAAGATTTGGCCACGCAGCCAAATCTGCTCAGACCTTGGTGCTTTCAAAGAAGCTAGCAAGATTTGGATGCACGGCCAAATCCTTCGAGACCTTGGTGACTTCTTTCAAAGCACTGAGAAGATTTGTTTGTGGCGTTCTTTCAAACTTGGGGAGATTTGGTCATGTGGCCAAATCTTGTAGGCTTCTTTCAAAGCACTAGGGTATGGAGAGTTTTCGCCGTGCAACCTCCTCTTGCATGCTTCTTTCAAATCACCAGGTTCCAGGAGATTTGGCCACAAAATCTTTCAAAGCACTAGGGTTTGGGAAGATTTTGCCGTGCTGCCAAATGTTGCCAGCTTCTTTGAAATCACTAGGAAGATTTGGCCACATGGACAAATCTTCAAACGTTAAATTTAAAAATTGAAAATCCAGATTTTAAAATTTAAAATTTAAAGTTCAAAATTCAAAATTCAAAATTTAAAATAAAAAATTCAAATTTCAAGTTTCAAGTTTCAAATTTTGAAATTCAAATCTAGAGATCCTACTTTCAAAAAAATCGTACATGCTTTTCATGATTCACGCTATTACACTTTAAAATCATACTATTACTGTAAAAGCAAACTAGAAAATCTAAAACTATTAAAAAACCAAAACTTTAAAAGGCAAAGCTAAACAAACCTTTTAAACCAAGCATAAAAAGTAAACCTATGAGAAGGAATTGAATTCGTCTTCATGGGGGATCAAGTGCTAGGCTCACCTTGTTCTCTCCCTTCCTAGATCTCCAATGTGTACATAGGGTGGTTTGAGAGCTTTAGGACAACGTCTTAGATGGGGTAGTTCTTGGAAAACACTCCTCCACCCTTGCTTAGCTAATTGCAAGCCAAAAAGTTCAAAACTATGTCAAAATGAGAGGTCCCGGGAGGCTCCCCATCCCAGTTTTGTCCTAACAATGTGTACTTAACTATGTAGGTTTTAAAATTCCATTACCAATTCAACTCTCCATAGATTCCACACACAATAGTTGGATTAGAAAGAGGTCTTTTTTTTTTTTTTTTTTTTTTTTTTTTTTTGGGGTGGTTTGCTCTTCATGCTTTTGGGTGGATTGCTCCTTCCCCCCAAAACATGCTTTTTTGGGGGGATTGCTCCTTCTCCCCTATTTTTAGGTTCCTCTTCTCGCGTTCGTCGCTGCTCCTCATCCCTCCGAATCTTCTCGTCCCTCCGTCGTCTTCTCCTCGTCCCTCCGTCGTCTTCTCTCCCACTGCTGCTCCTCCTTCTCACGGTTCCTCTTCCGCTCGTGCTCTGCTCTCCTCCAATGTAAGCTCGCTCATGCTCCGCGTTACTCCTCTCTGTCCCTCCACTCTCCTCGTCCCTCCGTCGTCTTCTCTCCCGCTGCTGCTCCTCCTTCTCACACTATGCTTCAAATGGAGATTTCTCACACTGTGCTTCAAAACTGTGCTTCAAATGGAGATTTCTCACACTACTGAAGTGTGAGAGAGAAGAGGAATGAGTGGAGCGAATAAGTAGATCTTGACGCAGACAAAGAAGAACGAAGCAAAGGCCAAGTTCTTCACCGCTAACCTTTTTTTGTGGAGCACATCTAGACAAGAGGAATGAGCTCAGCGAATAAGAAGATCCTACCGGAAGAACGAAGCAAAGGCGAAGTTCTTCAGCGCTAAAACTCGTGTTGGCGAATCGCTAGATGTGCCGATAATGAGTGGCAAAGGAAAGATGGTACCAAGAAGGTAGAGAATGCGAAAGAAGTGATACAAGGGTACACAGTTCTTCCAAAAGAGCTACAACGAAAGATCTGTGCGACAATCCAACAAAAAGGAAAAGCAACGTGGGTGTACAATGTGCTTCAAATGCTTGAACAGAGAAGTTTAAAGGTTGTCCTTCGTACATTTTCACCACGTATGCTTTTGACAAGTTGCTCTTCATACATTTAGGACTTATCTTTCCAGACTGAGCTGCAAATCGAAAGCGGACATTCGCTCCTCTCTGGTGCTCTTCTCTCCGTGCTTCTCTCCTTCGGCTCCTCTTCCGTTTGCCAGCAAGAAAGAAAACTCCTACAATTGCTAGAGCTACTCTCTCTACAGCTCCTACAATTGCTTGAAATCCAAATAGCACAAGCTCACGAACAACAATGGCTACTCAATCATCCAAGTAAGAAAAAGAAAGAAATCGAAAGTGTACCTAATTCTTGCATCTTCTCCATTTTTTCCATTTCGAAACACCACGATTTGAAAGAAAGAGTCTTGTAAAAGTAGGAATCTCGAAGTGTGATTTGAAAGTAGGGCCTTTATTATATGATTTGACTTTCAGATCTTGAAATTTGAAATTTGAATTTTGTATCTAAGATTCAAAATTTTAATTTTGAATTTTGAATTTTAAATTTTGAATCTCAGATTTTGAATTTTGAATTTTGAAATTTTCAGATTTGAAATTTGAATCTTAAGATTTGAATTTTGAATTTTAAATGGGAATCTTCTTGGCTTCTTTCAAAACATACAAGATTTGGCCATACGGCCAAATCTTCCTAGACCTTGGTGATTTGAAGAAGCTATAAAGATTTGGCATCACAACTAAATCTTCCTAAACCTTGCTGCTTTGAAAAGATTTGTCCACATAGCCAAATCTTCCTAGACACTCATGATTAGAAAGAAGATAGCAAGATTTGGCCGCATGGCCAAATCTCCCTAGACCCTCGTGATTAGAAAGAAGCTAGCAAGATTTGGCCACATGGCCAAATCTCTTTAGACCTAGGTGATTTAAAAGAAGTTAGAAAGATTTGGCATCACAACCAAATCTCCCCAAATCTTGTTGCTTTGAAAAGATTTGGCCGCACGGCCAAATCTCCCTAGACCCTTGTGATGAGAAAGAAGCTAGCCGCACAGTCAAATCTCCCTAAACCCTCGTGACTTATAAAAAGCTAGAAAGATTTCACATCGTAGCCAAGTCTCCCCAAACCTTAGTGCTTTGAAAACTTGGTGCTTTGAAAAGATTTGGCTGCACGGCCAAATCTCCCCAAACCTGGCGCTTTGAAAAGATTTGGCTGCATGGCCAAATCTTCCTAAACTTGTGCTTTGAAAAGAATTGGCCGCATGGCCAAATCTCCATAGACCCTTATGATTAGAAAGAAGCTAGCAAGATTTGACCACACACAAATCTCACCAAACCCTGGTGCTTTGAAAAGATTTGGCTGCACGACCAAATCTCCATAGACCCTCGTGATTAGAAAGAAGCTAGCAAGATTTGGCCGCATGGCCAAATCTCCCTAAATCCAAGTGATTTAAAAGAAGCTAGAAAGATTTAATTGATTTGAAAGAAGCTAGCAAGATTTGGTTGCACAGCCAAATCTCTCCAGACCCTAGTGCTTTGGAAGAAGCCCACAAGATCTGGACACAAGGCCAAATCTCCCCAAACTTTGGTGCTTTGAAAGAAGCCCATATGATTTGGCCACACATCCAAACCTCCCCTTCCAGTGCTTTAAAAGAAGCCCATAAGATTTGGCCGCACTGCCAAATCTCCCTAGTGGGGCCAAATCTTCCTAGAATCTGGTGCTTTCCAAATCTACTACTATGTCTAGTGTCAATTCTAGATTCTATTTCAGATATGTTTATCGATAATGTGTTTTGTCTAACATTAAAGATTATAAAGATGATAGTTTGTATATTGCTTGGGTTTTTTTACAGGAAAGACACAAATGTGAAGAAGGTTGAGAAAGTTATAAGTGGATTTGCAGAAAAAAGCATACCTTGGTACTTTGACATATATAGTATTGAGGGAGCACAGTTGACACAAGTTCACTTATTTGTTTTGTTACCTAATAAAAGTGCATACACTTGTGTTGGATCGGTACATCAAATCACTGAAGATGTGGTTGGAAAAGAGGGAGATATTGGATTGTTGATCATTATAAATCAAAATAAGAAGTTTCTCTTGGATCCCAATGATTATGAAGCATGTCGTATGAAGTCTGATGTAGATGACAACATGCACTCAAGAGGCTGGATAAGTGTTGAATCAATTGATGGAAATGAAATTGACACAGTGACAACAATCATTGAATCATATCGCAAAGTTTCAGCAACATTAAAGAAGCATAAGAGTGGGGAAGATAGTGGGGAAGGAACAAAGAAAGGAAAATCGACTGTGGTTCAAGCACCAGGTGGTAGCGGAGAAGGGGCAAAGAAAGGAAAGCTAACTATAGTTGATGTACCACAAGAAGGAACACCTCCAGAGGGTATGCTAGCAGTTGTGGAAAGAAGCAGTGGTAGTGAATTGGAGCCAAGTGGAAAGGTCATAGGAAAGAAAGGGCAAAAGAAACCATCAGGCTTGGTGGAATATGAAAAATACTACCCATTCGGGTTGCATGCAACATTTTCAATTCCAATTACAAGATGTCAAAAAGCTCCTCCAAGCTATGTATATAGAGGGTTGAACAAAGAGCATGTGGAGAAGCTTGCTGCAGACTTCGGTTATAACTCTAGGCCTCCTACTGCTGTAGCGGATTTAATGCCTTTCAATCCTGAAACAAAGCAGCCCTTGGAAAGGGTAGATAAAAAGGATTTAACCAAGTGCCACTACTGGATACTATCTGGACAACATTCAATATATGCTGCTAAAATATTCACATCTAATGATGATAACAGCACGGCCCAAAGAAAGAACTACTACCGCACCCGCCAGGCGAGGATTGTAGTGAATTGTCCCGCACGCTTTTGTGTGGAGATATCAAAGATGGCAAACCTGGAGTCTCAAAATATCTTGAGACAATCTCCATACATTGATATACTTAAGCAGGTGAGGGGACAATGGATTCTCTTTAACAGACCCAAGAAAGCACAACAAGGGCTTGCAAAAGGACATCCAGATTGTGAGAATTGGGATGTAAGTACAGATTTTAATTATGAATCATTTTTTACAAGTCGGTTTCATAATTATTGCATTCTAATAGATTCATATATTTTGCAGGCTTTCATTGACACTGGCAAGGTAACATTGGGCAATAGCTTTGCCACGAAGGATGTACATATGATAATCACAAGCGATGCCATTTATGATGGTTGGATCTCCATCCTTGAGGATTACATTGCAGGCAAATATTCACAAGATGGAAAATGCCGTAGGCAACCCACAGTCTCAATGTTTAGATGCTTGCGTGGATTGAGTGATGATCAAATTGGTCAAATTCAAAATGACATTAAGGAAGGTAGAGTAGTCATAGCTAAAACAAAGACTGATGCCATGATTCTTGATATTAAAGGACGAGCTATGCAGATCAAGAGAGATGCTGCACTACAAGAAGAACTTTATATGTTTATATCCGCAGAACGGCCTTCTTTAATGTTAAAAAATTGGGATGAGTGCAGATTACATTTTAAAATTACTCCAGAATTGTATCATCGGATTCGTGGTTGCTCTGACTCATGGTTAAAAGTGAAGCTTCAATAGGGCAAGGAAACTCCACCATTGCCTGATGCTGCAAAGGGGTATCTGAGGTGGATTATGGGACAAAGTGAAGGTGCAAGTCATGGGCCGAATTCCACCCGGCCTTGGAGGTTCTACACAGTCGGTTCAAACATGGAGGGAATGGAATTTATACATAATGTGTACCAAGAGCCAATGGCAATAGGGGTTGCCTTTTTGGATGTAATGTATGGACCAAGCAGAAGTAGAAATAGGAATGAGGATCGCTTTGAGTGTTTGTTGAAAAGCTTGATGACAATCGCTTCTCCCCCAGTGCAATTACTTCTTGTGGTGTTCTTGACCATGGACCATGTATCATGTTTGAAGAATGCATTAAATAAGACATGCGGACAATATAAAATACACTTCGACTGCCTTAATTTTGAAACTGCAGATATATTTGTCACTGGATCTATGGATGGCTTAATTGCCTGTGTATTGGTAAGCAAGGAAAAGCATTTCAATGATATTGAGCACTATACCAATGCACAATGTAAGCCATCAATATATGTTGCAGATGAAAAATATGAAAAATCAAGTGGTGCAGAAGGTGATGAGGATGATGATGACGAGGATGATGATGATGAATTTGACATTGAATTGTCCTTGAAAAGAAAACGTTCAAGTATCATGAAAGACATGATCATGGGTTTCTGTCGAGAAGATGAGTATGTATTAGACTTGTTCTCTGAGGGGCTTGCTGCAATAGAGTCTCTTTCTTGTAAGAGGCGTGTTGTTTCAGTTGTTGAGACTTATGAGGAGTTGGCAAAGGTTGAAAGTATATGTTGCACGTATGCTTACAGTAATCATGAAATTCGACAATGGGCTGGCTTGCAAGAACCAATATTGGCAATAGAGGGGGTGCCAAAAGAAGATGATACAATTGAAGGTGGAGGGGATAAAGAAATTGATACCATACCAGGACAAAAAGAGCTTCAACCCTTCAATGAAGAGCAGCGTGAGCATTTACAAAAACACGCTTCAAAGTTTTGGGAAACAGAAGAGGAAGCAACAGGTCCTTGAAATTGTCCTTTTATATGGTGTTCATGTTTTCCATATGTTATCTTGCTATATTCTCCATATGATGTATTAATTTTGTTCCAAATATCTTTTAATATTTCTTGGAAATTTCTTCTATCTCATTGCCATAATTCAAACATTCATATGTATTCTTGAATATGTTTAATTTTCTATATTTCATGAAAAGATGTGTTTGCATGTTGTAATATCTTCGGAGTGTGATACACATCCAAATTTATTTATGAGTTCATAAATGTTAAAAAGTGTGTTGAGTCTTGATCGTGATGAATGAATTAGTGTAAATTGTTGTTTCTATCCTTATTCACTTCATATGAATGCACAAATATGTTTTGGTTGCTTGGCCAAATATTTTCTTAGTGGGAACACTTGGGCAATGCTAGATAATGTTGGACTCCACTTTATCTATTACACGCAAAGGTTTTTGGCATTGTAAGGATATGTAATTTTGGGGATTAAAATAACTTGAAAGGGTATAGATTCAACAACTTTAGGGGGTATACTAAGCATATGAACATGAATGCTTTCTTTTTTTTAGTATTCCAATTTTGTTTTGAAAAAGAAAAACATGAATGCTTTCACACAAACAAATTGCATTGAGAGCACACAACCTAAAGTTTGACAATTTGGTTTTCCATCTCAATCTTCAGTTTGTTTCTACTTATGAATTTCATTTCCTTGTTTATCAACAGATATTGGCCATCTCAATTTCACATCGCTAGAAGCATTGCCTGTACATGTGACACCTGATCCAATGATTCATTATGTGCCTAATTTGAACATTAGCATGCAAATTCCAAGCTCAACATGGTTGATTGAAAATGTTGAGGATGCAATGTCTGCAGTTAATGTTCCATTGACAAATGTGAATGCAAGCTTAGAAGGTAAAGGAGAAGATGCAATGTCATTGTATGAAGCCAAGGTGCAGGAAGAAATCTTAGAAGGTAAAGGAGAAGACATAATGTCACACTCAGAAATAATGTCGAAAGAGGTGATAACAAAAATAAGACTAGCAGTGATAATAGATTTGAAAGGGTTATTGCTCGAGCATTGTTTTTCAAAGGAAATAAACATATGAGCTTGCACAATGGGAAGCATTGGCTTGTTCTCCGTCCTGGGTGTTTAGAGTTTCTACAATGGTTGCTCGATCACTACCATGTTGGCATTTGGTCCACTGGAGGAGAAAAGGGCATGGTGCAACACATGCTGGACACTTTGGAGCATCATGTTAACAGAAAGTTACATTTCTTCATGGTTTGGGGTGCGATGGCATGCCACAAGCATACAAAGAGTAGAATCATTCGACCAGATAGGATGAATGTGGAAGCAGAGTTTAAACCATTAATGAGAGTGTGGTGTTGTTTTAAAGAGGAATGCAAACCAGCAAGAACAGTGTTCATTGATGTTTCGCCTTACACGGGTTGTGTTAATCCAGCAGAAAATTGCATTTTCCCTACAAAATTTGATATAGATTGTGATGATTCTATTTTGCTTCATGAGTTATTACCGTACCTACAGATGCTAGATGATGCAGTAGATGTGCGCAGTGCCATCTCTTCTAACAGATTTGGTCAAGCTCCGATTGTCGAAGGGCATGATATGTTCTATTATTTTCAACCAGTGATCCTTGAATTCAAAGAAAAAAACAAAGAAGTTCTCGAAAGGATGAATGTCGAATCTCATATGTCTACTCGTAGTTTAAAAAAAGACACAGAGAAAGGTATTACTTCACCTATAACCAAAACTAGAGTGAGAGGGACTTGTCCTACTACAAGAAGTATGGTGCATGCTCAACATGTTACATTGAATGAAGAGGAAGAATGCATGCTAGGAAAAATTGCCAAAATGGGGCCATTGAAAGATAGTGAGGCAAAACGCTTTGCTATGGTTCTTGGATGCAAGGAAAGGGGAATCACTGCCGATGCTGCAAGGGCATTCTTAGCCAACTTGATTCGATTTTATTGTATAGACAACCCTTAGGGAATGTGAGTGATCTTGTTAATTAGAGTTGCAAACACAAATGCTCAACTAAAACATTTGTAGCTACATTCTGATTTATATTTGGACACTATTTGGTTAGATTTGATTTTCAAAACATTATGTTTCAATTTGTTTTGTGAAAGAATTAATAGACATTGAGTTAGTACCTTGTCCAAAAAATGCTATGTGCTTTATGATGTGAGTTTGTATTCCTCCACTAAAAGAATGATTCTTTGATTTTAAACATATGATAGGTGTTGCAGATTGTCCTGAAAAGTTGAAGAGCTATCTTATTACAAATTTTGATCCTACATCCAATGGCTTATGGAAACATAAATTGCCCATACCCATTGAGCACGTGTTCGAAATGAATGGCATCCATTATGAAGTAAAGAAATCAACAATACCTGGGGCAGGATATGGTCTTTTTGTACATACGAGCATCAAGAAAAAACAAGATTTGATGGTATACAATGGTCCAAAGTGTGATTATGATACTTGGAGATCTCTCCTCAAGTTTTTCCCAAGGATGAAGACTTATGGAATGTTTGAAGATCCATTCATTGAGCCATTGACAGATGTGAAATGTATTGTGGGAGATGTATTGTATGGAAACATTGCTGGATATATAAATAGCTCAATGTATTATAAAGAAAGAACAAATGTTATATTTGTATACATCCCTAAACTACCACCTTGGGCTCAAAAGTCACAAGGAAATTTGAGTGCCCATGGGTACATTACTGTGCAAACCATAAAGGATATCTCCTTTGGAGATGAGCTACTTTGTGAGCATGAATACTAGTATGGAATTGTTAATGATTATGTTAAATAATGTGGTGAAAAATTGGCTATGAGTCAATGGTTTTGATTATATTTAGTACAAGAAAGCAATTTAAAAAAAGGTTTTTATCAAGACCATGTCTCTGAGTTTCATGAGCTCTATTGTGATGGAACGGTGTTTTTGAACACCACATTTATATGATGGATGTCAAAGCTCTACCATAATCCTATTGCATATGTCAATACTGCAATTTATCAACATAGAAACATAAGCATTTGACATTAATTTATACATCTAATATACCAAATAAAAATTGACAGTTGTTACAAGTTTAATTTTGTTTTTGAAGACCACATTTATATGATGGATGTCAAAGATCTATAACAATCCTATTGCATATATCAATACTCCAATTTAATTTACTCCAATGAATCTTCCTAACGCAACATCTATAAATTGGCTTTTCTTTGTGGTTTCGATGCATACGAAACAACAAACATCTTTCTTTCACTAGTAAATCAACAAATGTTTTGGCCATGGAGCCATGTTCACATCTATTAAGGCCTTTTTCCATAGCAACATACGGAAGATTTTTGCTTGGGTTTCTAGGAATTGGGAAAGTATTGTGCATGGTCTAGTCTCCCCCAACATAATTGAAACTTGGGTCCTTAATGGAGCTAATGTTTCAATAAAAAACATCAAATTTTACTTTTGAAGTGACTATATTTTATTTCGTGGGAATTGGGATTTTCCCAAATTCTCTAATATAGTGTTCGAGGACCTATGCTACACTTGTGAACACCTATGCTACAACGAGCAACGACACGACTGAAGGTGACCAACACCCTCCGAACCTGCACTTGGGAAAACCAAAGATAACATTTGGCGCCGTTGCCGAGGAGGTTAGCGTCTGAAGTGAAAGCGGAGCATGTGCCTGCATGTGTGAAAAAAGAACCCCCTACGAAAAGCATACTAGATACATCCCTCAAGGCAAAGGAGTGAAAAAATGCTTCCAAACAATGCAAAAGGATAATGTTGACTTACAAAATCACATTAATACACTAAACACCCAAAATTAACCCTTAATCCCCCCACATCCTATAAAAGCAACACCAACCCCCCTCATTTCTTTCTCCACTCTTTTTGCTAGCCACTTCCTTCTCCAAATTCCGTTAAGCCACCATAACTTTCGTGTTTCTCTATTTTTCGTCCACCACCACCACCACCACTTTTTTCCATCAATCCCCCCTCCACCACCACTTTTTCCGTCACCCCCCCTTCCATCTGCATCTCCACCTCCCATCATCTTCCTCCCCACTACCTCCACTTTTTTCGTCCATCCCCCATCTCCCCCACCCAAGGTAACCATCCTTTTTTCCTCCACCATCTCTCTACCTCTCTCTAAATCCCATCTCCCCTTTTTTTTTTCCTCTTTTCCCCCCATCTCCATCTCCACCTCCACCCCCCCCTTTTTTACCCCATCCACCCCCCTTCTTCCCTCTTTCCCCCCCATCTCCATCTCCACCTCCATCCCCCACCTCCACCCCCCCCTTCTTCCCTCTTTCCCTCCACTCCACCATCTCTCTACCTCTCTCTATCCACAACTCCCTACACTCCATTATCTCTCTACCTCTCTCTACCCCCCTCCACCCCCACCTCCTTCCCCCCTTCTTCCCTCTTTCCCCCCCATCTCCATCTCCACCTCCACCCCCCCCCCCTTTTTTTTACCCCCTCCTTCCCCCCCCCTTCTTCCCTCTTTTCCCCCATCTCCATCTCCACCTCTACCCCCCACCTCCTTCCCCCCTTCTTCCTTCTTTCCCTCCACTCCACCATCTCTCTTTCTCTCTCTATCCCCCACTCCCTACACTCCATTATCTCTCTATCTCCCTCCACCTCCACCCCCCCTTTTTTTTTACCCCCTCCACCCCCCCCTTCTTCCCTCTTTCCCCCCATTTCCATCTCCACCTCCACCCCCCACTTCCTTCCCCCCTTCTTCCCTCTTTCCCCCCATCTCCATCTCCACCTCCACCCCCCACTTCCTTCCCCCCTTCTTCCCTCTTTCCCTCCACTCCACCATCTCTCTACCTCTCTCTATCCCCCACTCCCTACACTCCATTATCTCTCCTCCACCTCCACGCCCCCCCCCCCTTTTTTTTTCAACATCCCCCCCAACTCCACCTCCATCCCCCCCTTCCCTCTATCCCCCCATCTCCACCTCCACCCCTCTACTCCCCCCTTTACCCCCTCCACCCCTCCCTCTCCCACCTCCCCCTCCCTCTCTCTCTCTCTCTCTCTCTCTCTCTCTCTCTCTCTCTCTCTCTCTCTCTCTCTCTCTCTCTCTCCCCCTCCCCCCTCCCCCCTCTCTTTCCCCCTCCCCCCTCTCTGCTCTCCCCCCTTGGATGTCGCCGCCCACCGCAGCGCCGCCTTCGCCCATCGTCGCGCCACCGCCTGCCGTACTACCTCTCGTTGCCCCGTTGTGCCACCGTGCCGCTCGCCCGTCATGCCGCCTACCGTTTTCCCACCGTGCCACTGCTTACTGTGCCCGCCTCTCGCCGCCTGCGCTCACCGCCCCTCCCCTCCCCTTCCCCCCTCCACCTCCCTCCCTTCCCCTCTATGAAACCCCCCCCCCCCAATGCAAACCCCCCCCCCCCCCCCCGAGAAAAAAAAAAACCTAACCTATAACTAACCCTTCGTTATTTAACTAACCCTAGGTTAGTTAGACTAGGTTAGGTTAGGTTAGTTTAGTTACCCTAGGTTAGTCTAACTAAGTTTAGTTGACCTTAGGTTAGTTACTAACAATTAGGTTAGTTTAACTAATCTTTAGTTAGTAACTAACTGTAGTTAGTAAACTTAGTTAGGTTAACCTCCCAGTTACAGGGAGGCTATAGGTTAGTTAATCTAACTAGATTAACTTGGTTCCAACCCCTTAGTTGAACCTAAAGTCCACTCACACCACCCTTAGGCCCCCCCCCACCAAAAAATAATTTTTACCCCTACTTTAACCCCTTGTAACTCATCCGTTTAGGACCCAAACTAGATCCCGTTTGAGCCCAATTTTCACACACGGAAACACCACGTTACGAGGTATTTTTCCAGCCCATCCCACACCATTTAGGCATCCATAAAACACGTTAATTTATGCCCCCGTTTGGGTGACTTTTTCGCACTAATTTGCTCATAAAATCCCTCCGTCTGCATTATCCCACTCACATGGAGCAATCCTACGCACGTTTTTAACATGATGGTCCGTACAACAATTTTGACTCCTTTTTTAGGAACCCGTATTACGGCCGTTTAAAAAACAAATTGCACCCGAATTGAACCCAGATTTCACGCATGTAAAGATCTATTGTAAAACTTTGTTTTATGACATGTTTAACCATCAATTTTGAGCTTCGGTAGTCGCCTCATGGAGGCACTGATTTCGACCCGCCGCTTGCATATTTTTGACATTTTGGGTTCCACGAAGGTCGAAATCATAATCAGACTTCGTAGTCATATGCACCCACCTGAAAATCACAAATAGGACTTATTTATGCACCTGAGATCAGGAAAAAGACTAGAACCAGCCTACTTCTGGGAGCTATCTTCGACCCTCACCGCTCTTCAAGAATTCAACCTCTCACCATCGACAAGCAGCATGGAGGAAAATACAATTGAAGAAGCAATAAGTAGCGACAATCAAAGACCTTTAGAACACCTTGAAGAACGACGCAACCGCAACAACAATAACAATGGCAGATGACACTTTGGTAGATTGGAAATGCCAAAGTACAATGGACAAGGGGACCCCACCAAGTTCCTTCAACTTTTCGATGCAGCATGTTGTGCTGGAGGTGACCAATCAAAATGAAACCAAAGCCGCTTGCTTCCTAATGGCCCTAACCGATGAGGCTTCACAATGGTACCTCGACCTTCTTGTAGAGGAGAGAGCCACATGGGCATTGCTATCTAACCAGTTCAGAAGAATATTCCAAATTGAAAGGCTGCAAGATGACCCCGCATTACAACTTGGCAATATAGACATGCACAAGAAAGAAAAGGTCAGAAGATACCTAGGAAGAATGAAAAGAGTGATGGCAAAATGTGATCCTGTCCGGACGACAAGTACCTCATAGTATGGTTCATCTCTAGCCTGAAAAAATCCATTCACAAGGATATGAAAAAAGTCAGCAGCTATGCACATTTCAGCGATGCTCATGAAGCTGCAATTGACATTGAGGGCGGCATGACCGATTCTGACAGTGACAATTATGGCTATTAATCAAGTCATCACGATAAGAAATCTTCAAAGAAGGGAAGCACTTCCCACAAAGATCGCACCACCGAAGACAAAGTGGAAGCCTTGGCCCTAAGAGTAAAAGAAGAAATGATGTAGGCCATCGAGCAAAAGTTTCGTGTCTGTCAGCCACCATAGTACCCACGAAGACAAAATATTTGGTGCCCACATTGTATGGCCAACCATACAGCCAATGGGGCTCAGCCCCCATGCTTATGGTGCCCCATTTGCAATGCTGTAGGGCATGATGTAAATACTTGCTTCTACAATATGAGGGTAGCACAACCCCGGCCCCAACAATACCAACAGCCATCGCAAATCCCAGTGTACAGAAAATCGGGACTGGCACCTAATGCACAAGTGCCACGTCTCACCCCACTCTCGGTGAGAACACAAGTGCCTCAACTAATGATAAATCCCAATCCCCCGCAATATCCAGGGGCTCCCAATCTTGCTCCAGTAGTTTCGGTGCAACAACTCAAAACTGAAGAGTAGGAACCTTACTATGAGTATGAAACAGAATATCCTATGTAATACATGGATGGTGCTGAAGGACTCATCTCGGTGTATGCAAATCAAGTAAGACCCACCACATATCGAACACCCATCAAGTGTTTTGGTTGTGGAGAAAACCACCGCATAGCAGAATGCCCACACAAGGGTAACCCCACTTCATTCCAACCTGTGTGCATGGAATGCGGAGTTGGGCATGCTTGCATGGACTGCCCACTAAGAACAAAGCCTCAGCCAACCACGGAAGTAAAACTTGAAGTACCCCTGGGAATGATAAGTGTGGAAACCCACAGTGTGGCAACACTAAGTGTGGCATCACAGCTGATCTTGATCATAACAAGACAACAGAAAGAAGCGGCACGACAAAAACTCCTTTCAGCTCAAAAAGCAAAGAGCCCTCTGTCAAAACAAGCCATGCCAATCCCACAAGATAGTGAGACCATGCCTAGTACATCCATGGAAAGTGCCACCCAAGGAGCCAAGGAAGCATACCCCAATGCTGAAACGGAAAAGACACGCTACCAAGCCTTGAAGCAATGGGTTCAACAAGAACAAGAAAAATTTGAGGTAGACAGGATGGCAGCAGCAGAGGACAGAGCACCATCAGCACCTAGAATTGACATAGTGATTGATCCCGACAACTTCCAAGAGGTAAAAGAGCAACATGCAAAACATCCCTAATTAGATGGCACTGCACTAGCAAGCTTGATAAGCTGCCCAATCATGATGCCAATTGGGACCTTACTAAGGAATTGCCCTACAATGTGGGAAAGTTTCAAGGGATGGATTGAATCTTCACAATACTTCCCCACACCTGACGAAGAGGAAAAGACAATTTTGGTAAAATTCGGTGCTCAAGATGACATAAAAAATGTAACCATCCCGCTGGAGCATAAAGCCTTTAGTCAATACCCGGCAATAGTGGACGAGGGAGCCGAAGTAAACATTCTGGCAAGAGAGCTATATGAAGAATGGGGTCTACTTCCAATGCAGAAGGCCACGTTTAACATCCACCTAGCTGACCACACGAAAATGAAGCCATTAGGTATCCAGTGACAATGTGTCAACAAAAATTGTTGAAGTAAGATTCACACTCCAGTTTACTATCTTGGATCTTCCCAAGGGCACCATAGCATACCAAATATTGTTGGGAAGACCATGGCTTCGAGAAATGTCGGTACTCCATGATTGGGGCACTGATAGGATCACTATCCAAAATAGAGAAATTGCTGTAAAGATAAATTTGGGAATAGGAGAAATCAAACCCACTATTCCTAAAAATGTTGAAAACACTTCTTCCACTACAGCCACCAGTCATGCATCCCCTGAACCTACCAATGCACAAAAGCCCATAGAAGGGGATACACAAAGTGACATCAACAATTGGATACAGATGTTGGCTACAATAGATAATTGTAAAACAACACATCTAATGTTGGTAGATGTGGATGCCCAAATGATACAACTAGAAGCACCAATCTAGAAAGATGAATCAAAAGAAGTGGAAATGCCAGTCTTCAGGATAGGCGAATGTGAAAATGAAGAGTGAAAAGGTTACGAGTAACAAAAAAGAAGAATAAGGGAACACAAGTGAATTGGACCAAACATATTCCAATGAAGCGAGCAGCCAAGCAAGCAGCTCAAAGGGCCATGAAGGCCTAAGGGAAGTTCCTGATTACTTCAAAAGCTACACTAGAGGAGAAGCAACAATAGCAATGCCTAGGCCAATCAGGGAATCATAGCTCAAAGAAACATAGAATATTGAGGATACCCCAGTTTATGAAGGACCAGCCAAGACAAGGAAACTGAATCTTGCCTTGGACGGTGAAGAAGAAAAGCTAGTATACATCGGTGAACAGCTCACACTAGAAGAAGAAAATGAATTGAAAGCATTGGGAGCTTTGCTACTAGAAACACTAGATAGAGTCTAGTTCACAACAACAATTAATGGGAGCCGACTGAAGTGATACTACATCAACATGCAAGCCATCCCCGACAATAATGAAGATTTGGGGATCCCAAGTCTTCCATAGTTAGGACTAGATTATTCCACAAGCACTCGCTAGTATATGTATGCCTTCGCACATATAGATAGTTTCAATCGATTTCAAGCTAGGGCTCAGAGGTGATGACTGTGTCCTAGTTGCCCTATGATTCCCTTAGCAAATTAAGCATATAAGAGGAAAGCCTACCTCACTAGTCATGCATAGCGCACCCACATGTTTCGAGCACCACGAATAAATTGCACAAATAAAAGCCCCAAGAGATACTTGCACCCTCATCACAAAAAGAGTAAAATGCATTAGCCACTCACAAAAGAAACATGCACTCTTGGCACATGACACTATATTGGCACTGTCAAACTAGGACTTGATTCATGTGTGCGATGCCAGGGTGAAGATAGCCCAGTAAGATGGGAAAAGGGTCTACAATGCCATCGACAAAGCAACACCATGCCAAACGACCATTTGCTCAAACCTCAGCTTTAATCCAAATCAACAGATAGATGCTCAAACAACAAGTCGCCTCTTTCAAAGGGCCATATCTCTTCAAGGGCATTATGTGTGTTTGTTTGAAGAAATGGTTGACACTGGCTTCTTAAAAACAGAGCAAGCAATCTACAGTGTTCATGGATTACAAGGGAAAAATCGACAAGCAGCTCACTCCATATATCACTACTGCCATCTTTACCATATTCATTGGGTAAAGACAATTGGATCACAACATTGTCTGAAGACCTAACCATAACCCGAGGATGGGTAATCAAATCGGTCTAGGGGAGTTGTTAACCCTATGGCAACAAGGGCCAAAAGTGCAGTCTAGGACAACAACTATGAAAGCATTGTGTGTGTAGAGTAGCGACGAAGCTCCACTTGCAATATCTTGATCCTGAAAGATAGATAAATCTTAAAGGATGAGGATAGCCAAAATCCTCTCTAGAAAAGATCCAATCATACTTGCAAAATTAGGATCTAGAGAGAGAAAGACTAAAAGCCTACACTTTCAGAGGTCCCTCCACTTTGTATAGAGACCCAAAAGGTCCCCCCACTTTGTGTAGAGACCCAAAAGGTCCCCCCCAAAAGTGGAGAGACCAACATGTATAAATATCACTCAAATGAAATGAACCTCCCACTCTTTGGGATTCAGTGTTCAAGCTCACTATTGTGTTCATGTGATTGATTTCCATTGCATCCATGCTCTCGTACACTATCATGTTCTAGCATGCCTTTACCCTTGCCCTCTCTCCCCTTTAACTCCTTCCTCCTCCTCCTTCCTCCCTCCCTTGAACTCCCTTCTCCTCCCTCCCTTCTCCTCCCATCTCCTCCTTCCTCCCTCCCTTGAACTCCCTCCTCCTCCTCCTCCCTTCTCCTCCATCTCCTCCTCCTCCCTCTTCCTTCTCCTCCTTCCTCCTCCTCCTCCCTTCTCCTCCTCCTCCCTCCTCCTCCCTTCTCCTCCTCCCTCCCTTCTCCTCAACACTTACCCCTTGAATCCACAAAGGAGACTAGCTCTCCACTCCTAAACCTTGGAACCTCCTTCTAACCCTGGAACTCCTTCTAACCCTAGAACTCCTTCTAACCTTGGAGCCTCCTTCTAACCCTGAAACTCCTAACCTTGGAACCTCCTTCTAACCCTAGAACTCCTTCTAACCTTGGAACCTCCTTCTAAACCTTGGAACCTCCTTCTAACCCTGTAACTCCTTCTAACCTTGGAACCTCCTTCTAAACCTTGGACCTCCTTCTAACCCTTAAACTCCTCCTAAACCCTGCAACCCCCAATGAAGATGAAAGTCTTCATTACCTCAACCATGATGATACACGTTCCTTTTACACATGCATACACTATGTCTGCTTTCCACGCTTCAACCTACACCTCTCAACGGAACATGACCCGAGGACCTATGCTACACTTGTGAACACCTATGCTACAATGAGCAACGACATGACTATAGGTGACCAACACCCTCGGAACTTGCAATTGGGAAAACTAGAGACAACATCCATATTGTCCGTTCATTAGTGGAGACACCTAGGCTTAGTGCCCACTAGGTTCCCACTTGTCTCTCTCTTTCCCCACCACTACCTTGGGCATTTAGTCCCCCTACTTGACTTTTGACTAGTCACCCCTAGCCTCCTCCCTCTCTTTCTTGGCCTCAAAAACTGTGGATATTTTTCCCTCCAAAAAAACCCAGTGTTCCCACCTTCCCAAAAATCTCCCAAGAGCCCTCCCAAACTATCCCCCTTCACTTGCAACCTTCCTCTCAACCTCTTCCTCCTCTCAACCTCTTGGTCTTAGCCTCTTCGTCTTCTTAACCTCCTCTCAGCTTCCTCCTCTCAACCCCTTCCTCCTCTCAACGTCCTCTAAATCTCTTCCTCCTCTCAACCTCCTCTTAGCCTCCTCCTGTAAAACCCCCTTCCTCCTCTCAACCTCTTCCTCTTTGATTTCTCCCATTCTTTCTACGTTGCTGAAGCACTCCCCTTTCCCTATACTAAACCTTTCACTTCAATCTTGTGCAGGACACATTTTGAAGGACAACATTGACATTGGATTGATAAGAAGTGGTGTGTAAGGGAGAGAGGGTAGGAGAAGTGTCTTACAAAGAGAATTAGGGAGGGAAGAGAGAGAGAGAGAGAGAGAGAGAGAGAGACATAGATTCATGTGTATTTTGTGTGTGTGTGTGTGTGTGTGCACACATGCGTGTACTTGTGTGTGTACTATGTGCATGTGTGCACATTCGTGTGTGTGTGTGTGTGTGTGTGTGTGTGTGCATGCATTTTTTATGTGTGTGTGTGTGTGCGCGCACACGTGCACATGCATGCATGTGTGTGTGTGTGTGAGTGTGTGTGTGTATAGGATACGTGTTTCCACTTTATGGCACTTTTAAGCACTTGTTAATGATAGCGAGTAGTTTCTTATGTGCAGGTGCATGTACGATTGCATGCGCAATTGTGTGTGCATGTGCATGTGCATGTGCATGTGCATGTGCATGTGTGGGTACGGGTGTGGGTGCGGGTGCGGGTACACATGTGTGTGTGTGTGTGTGTGTGTGTGTGTGTGTGTGTGTGTGTGTGTGTGTGTGTGTGTGTGTGTGTGTGTGTGTGTGTGTGTGTGTGCGTGTGTGTGTGTGAGAGAGAGAGAGAGAGAGAGAGAGGAATATTGAGAGAGAGAGAGAGAGAGGCATAATTATTCTTATGGATTGTGATGCAGTATACACAACAAAGATAGAGATGAATATTCTTTTATTTGATTTGAATTTATTATGTCGTTCTTTTGCATTAATATGCTTAAATCAATTATTTTAATTAATAACTAATGATTTTACTATTACCATTGTGAAGATGGATGAGAAATTGATAATTTAGGGAGTAATTTAGGGATGTGAGATTTGGGTCCACAACGCTCTTGGAATGGTTATGTAATTGTGTTATCATATTTTCAAAGAATATCTAGAAGTTAGCCCTCATGCACCATGTAGCTTGGACCCTATGCTTTCCTACTTCACCAAGACCTACCCAACCACACATTTTGTCACATGTGCTTGTAGTTGAGCGATCACTTCTACTTCTTGTTGGTAACATTCTAAATTTAGGGAACCATGAGAGAATTCCAGAAACAAGATTGGAATTAGGGAGTTAAAATAACAACAAAATCATATTACAAAATAGCACTACAATGAGCATGCATCATGTAGCTTGCATCCTATGCTTTGTTCCTACACTACCAAGTACAAGCACCATGGAATAAGGGAATCTTAAAATGGAGCCTTGATAGGCTTTGAAACATAGCTTAATACATTATGGAGAGATGAAAAGTGATTATTGTAAGAGAAAGAAGGATTCAAGGGTTCGAATGTGGTTAGGGTATGGAGAAGAATGATTCACGGGTTTGAAATTGATTCTAGTAGGAAGAATATGGATTTAGCAGTTGAAAAGTGATTTGGGTGTTTATGGGGGAATGTTTGGAAGGATTTCAGGTCATTTTTGGCACTTTTGATAAAAATCAAATTCTAGGGGGAGTGGCACCCACAAGATACTTTTTGGGAATGGAGATCACCTTAGGGTATAAAGAGGGGCAAATTTTTGCGAGTGGGGGGCCCCTCCAAGTGGTGCACTTTTTGGGACCACCAAAAGCCTAGGGAGATATACTTTTTTAGACTCATATGGGACCCTCTATAGGGCTTGTTAGTTCTTAATCCATTTTGCTAATCCACTCCTTGTAAGGCCCTTTTTTAATTTGAAATTCCCTAAGCCTAGCATTCATCCTTGGTGTGTCCTTTTCAAGAACACTCTTTGCACCACTTCTCATTCAGTCCAGGTTTGCCTTGGATATCTAGTTCCTTCAAGTCCACTTATTGACTTTGGAATTTATCTTGTCTTTCTTTGATGAGGAATCTTCTTCATTTCTCTCCTCATGCTTCTTATTGGACGTGTGCTTTACAGGTCTTCTTTTCTCTAAGGCTATTTCTCAAGTCAACAACTCATCATATGTCTTTGGTTGAATTGACAATTTCTAGGGAATGCAAGTTCACTTGGGTGTAACCCATAATCAACCAAACATGGAGTGACATATCATCTAGCAATATGATAAATTGATTAAAAAGGAGTTAAAAAGGTCCTAAAATCATAACACAAAGTCTTGGATAGACTCTTTCTTCTTTTGCTTCAGGTTACTGAGCCTAGAATAGACTTCCTCCTCATTAATCCCTTGTTTGAAGATTCTAAGAAAACTCCCAATTGAGCAAATGCTGGGCGATCTTTGCCAAGGTATATGGGAATGAATTCATATACTCCTCCTTGTCAGTGGCACCATTGACATGATAGGCTCACAAGACACTCTATAGATGGCTATATGGTTCTCTGTCTTTAGTTCCATTGAGATCATGGAGTTTCACTTTAGTTTGTGCTACCTTTGTTTTAATGAGTAGTGGCTTAAGAATCATGTAGGTAGGTTCTTTGTTGTTAGTGCCATTGAAATTGTGGAATTTCACTTTGGTTTGTGCTACCTTTGTCTTAATGATAAGTGTCTTAAGAATCATGTTAGTAGGGTCAAGATCCACTAGGTTGAGTGGTCGTGGTCTTGGTCACCCCATTTCATCCATGCTGGGACTAGCAAGTGTAGTGGGACCAATGGCTATAGGAGATTTTAGTACGGATCCTCGCGCTCTGGCTAGGGGTTTGGTATGTCTGGGAGTTTTGGATCCTTGCCATGCCCTTCTACCCTAGGTATGGCTTTGTAATTAGGTTGTAGCATCTTGGGTAGGACTCATTACTTGGGTTTTAGTGGCCCAACAACCAATCGTAGCCAGGTTCCCACCCACCCCAAGTCAATAACTATCATGGTTGCCATGTGTCCAATTTGATACTGGAACATTGCAAGCTCAAGCAATCATAGATATTTGCTCATGTTGGATCCAATATATCTTCCAAATAGACTCAACTTCCACCAACTAGAGAAAATCACATAGCATGTGGTCCAGCCGGTGCATCCTATCCATAGCTTTTGTCCTACTTCACCTTTGTTGTATGGGCAAGTCTTCTTTATCTTAATTCTGGCTCCAAGGATCATCTAGCCTTAGAATTGATTCATGCCTTTTGGGTCAAAGGTTGTGCCCATCAGGGATGTTTTAATCGAAGCTATACTTATATATTGATATAAAATCTTAGCAAAGTTTATTGAGCTAGTTTTTTTAGTTTCACAATATTTGTATAACACACTATAATTTTATATATTTTTTTTTTAATTTTAAAAGAAAAAGTTGTAAATCCTAGCGAAACTGTACATTTTTTCTCAAAGTTTCAAATCTTGGCAGTTTTTCAAGCCTTTTTTTTAATTAGGGCATACAAACTTTTGATACCAATATAAAATTTTTGCTTCTAAGCAAAACTGATAGGAAAAAATCACCCAGGGTGCCCATAGATCAGCACTCATTGGACGATAATCTAAACTTTGGCTTTCTATGGATGAATGCTTGGATGAATGCTTGGATTTTGCATATCACCCCCTTAAGAACTTGCCCATGACCTTTGGGATGTCTCAAATGAACCCTTAGGACTCGCTTGATCCTCAATAGTCAATTGCGACCTCATCATGCACGTGGCTAGGCCTTTTTCATTCTCAAGCTCTCTGCTATTGGGTGGCCTCTACTAGTCCCATTCATCAGTGTCAACTATCTACCCTTGCTTAGATTTGACTCTAGCTTCCATATCCCATTTTTTCCAACTCCTTCCACCTTATTTTAGGTGTTCTTATCTCTCCTGGTGTCTTTCTAAGAATGTGTCAACTTGAAGTGTCTTGTATGTTGCATGGGTATACTCCTCTTTCCTCCCTCTTTCTAGACACTGATAGCATGATAGGTCTTCAAACACCGCAAATCATAATCCAAGAAACCTTTTTAGCTCATTACCTATCAATATAAATTTCTATTTTATGTGCACTCAATTATGTGGACTGCTATGCTCAATCCTATCAATTCCTCACTCATTTCCTATCAATATAAATTTATATTTTCTATGCACTAGATTCTGTGGATTGTTATGCTCAATCCACTCAATTCCCCACTCTTACTTTGAGCACATCAATCCCCAATAGGATCACCAAATATTGATGGTCTTTTCCTCTCACCCCTCAGTTGGCTAGTGAGCCTTGTTCTTGTTATTTGTCATTCATTCACATTCTATTGAAAGAATATTAAATATTCATTCAGAAGTAAATGTAAGAACGAGTAATGAAAATTAAGAGACATGGATTCATTTCTATTGAAAGAAAACACTCAAACTATAAATCATTCATTCATATTATATTAAAAGAATATTAAATATGCATTCAGAAAAAAGTGTAAGAATGAGTAATGAAAATTGAGAGATATGGATTCATTTCTAATGAAAGAACACTCAAAACATAAATCATTCATTCACATTCTATTGAAAGAATATTAAATATTCATTCAAAAGAAAGTGTAAGAATGAGTAATAAAAATTGAGAGACATGGATTCATTCTATTGAAAGAATATACTCAAATTGATAATCATTCATTCACATTCTATTGAAAGAATATTACATATTCATTCAAAAGAAAGTGGAAGAATGAGTAATAAAAATAGAGAATCATGGATTCATTTTTATTCAAAGAATATACTCAAATTGAAAATCATTCATTCACATTCTATTAAAAGAATATTAAATATTCATTCAAAAGAAAGTGTAAGAATGAGTAATAAAAATTGAGAGACATGGATTCATTCTATTGAAATAATATACTCAAATTGAAAATCATTCATTCACATTCTATTGAAAGAATATTACATATTCATTCAAAAGAAAGTGGAAGAATGAGTAATAAAAATAGAGAGACATGGATTCATTTTTATTCAAAGAATATACTCAAATTAAAAATCATTCATTGACATTCTATTAAAAGAATATTAAATATTCATTCAAAAGAAAGTGTAAGGATGAGACAAGTGTTCTAATAACTTTTAAAACTTTAAATTCGTACACCTTTAAAACTCTTTGTATTCTTTCACATTCTATTGAAAGAATATTAAATATTCATTCAAAGAAAGTGTGAGAATACAAACACAAAACAAAATCATATTTCTCCCAAGAGATCTAAGAAACTCAACAAGGAGATCCTAGAACTCCAACAAACAAATTTCATAGACACAAAAACAAGCATATTTCTCACAAGAGATCTAGGGAACTTAAAAAGGAGATCCTAGAACTACCACAAACAAATTTCATAGACACAAAAACAAGCACATTCCTCATAAGAGATCTAAGGAACTCAACAAGGAGATCCAAGAACTCCCACAAACAAATTTTCTCACAAGAGATCTAAGGAACTCAACAAGGAGATTTTAGAACTCCCACAAACAAATTTCATAGACATAAAAACACCAAAAGCACATTTCTCACAAGAGATCTAAGGAACTCAACAAGGAGATCCTAGAACTCCCATAAAAAAATTTCATAGACTCAAAAATGCCAAAAGCACTTTTCTCACAAGAGATCAAAGGAACTCAACAAAGAGAACCTAGAACTCATATAAACAAAGACACAAAGACCAAAACTACAAATCTCACAAGAGATCTCAGGAACTCAAATAAAGATCCTAAGGCTCCCACAAACAAAATCCATCTTATTTCAGAACTTCTATATTGCTTTTGCAACCTTGAAGGACCTTTCTTCTTTCTTTTCCTTGTTTGATCTCTTATGCTCAGCTAGGGAACCAAGCGTCAGATAAGAGAAACTGGTAAACAGTGACCTTATATACAAAAACATAGCCACATATTCGTCCTAATATAGGTTTATTCGTATGAATAAGTTATTCGTACAAATAAGTTATTCGTATGAATAGGTATTTGTATGAATAAAATCTATTCATACAAATATAGAGGGATGACATGTCGATTTATGTTAAAAACGTGACATGTCACTGCTTTTTTACCTGATTTTTTCTTTCATTCGAGCGATTTTCCCGCATTTTTCGAATCACAAATTCAAATTTTTCTACTTAGGCTTATTCAAAATAAGAAGATTAGACCCTTGGAAGGGATTGCAACTAAGCCTGTAGATATGTCTGAGGCTGATTGGAATGAGTTGGATGCATTAGCAAAGTCTATTGTTAGACTTCATCTTGTAGAGTCAGTTTATTTCACACTAGTAAATGAGCAGACTACGAAAGATTTGTGGAAGAAGTTATGTGCCACTTATGAGATGGAAACTACCTCTAATAAAGTTTACCTCATAAAGAGGTGGTTTGAGCTACAGATGAAGGAAGGGGTCTCACTTGAATGAATTCAATATTATTTTTAGCCAACTTCAAGCTCAGAAGTTGAATTTTGATAGGCAATATTCCTCTTGTGTTCATTTCCATCCTCATGGGATACCTTCCATGCAGCTATTAGTAACTATGCACCTGGTGGAGTACTGAAGTTTGATAATGTTGTGGGTAGCTTGTTGGCCAAGGAGATTCAATGAAAGTATATGGATGGCAATAAGAAGGATGCAGCCTTAAATGTGCAAAGGGACAGATCATAGTTAAAGGGGAAGTCCTAAGAAGGAGAAAAGTCTCATAGCAAATCCAGGACATGGAATATTTAGTTTACCATTGTGGGCCACATGAAAAAGGATTGCTACAAGATAAAAAGAGAGAAAATTGATTTTTTTTAAATGAAAATTGGGGTGCAAATAAGAAGGAAGCGAGTCCAAGGGAGGACAAACGAAAAGTGAAGATTGAGGAGATTAATGCAGTCACTGATGATACTGACAATGACATTCTCTTCATGTCTAGTCTATGTGTAGAGTTGCTTACCACTTCAAATGATGCATATTCCCAAGATTGGATTTTGGATTTTGGTGCTCCAATTATGATAGTGGAAAGACGGGTTGTGTGCATCTTGGAAATAACTATGCATGTGACATAGTGGGCTCAGGTGACATAAAGGTTTCTTTTGCAAATGGGTCTGCATTTGTTTTGAAAAATGTGAGACATGTGCCTAAGCTGACCAAGAGTCTCATTTCAATGGGTCAACTCCATGGTGCAAATTTGGGCATTCTAGACTTGCCAAAATGAGAAGGGGAAAGAAAGAGCTTAAAAGGCTTGATTTAGTGCATTCAGAAGTATGTGGTCCCATGCCTACACGATCATTAGGTGGGGCTGAATACTATGTGACATTCATTGATGATGCAACTAGGAAAGTGCGGGATTATGCTATAGCTCAGAAGAGTGATGTGTTTTAGGTATTTCAAAAATGGTTGGCTTTGGTTAAAAATTAATCAAGTGGAACGCTTAAACACCTACAGACTAACAATGGTGGAGAGTATCTCTCTTATGACTTTTAGCATTTCTTTGATACACGTGGAATCAAGAGGGACATCTGCTTGTACTCTAAAGCAAAATCCAGTTGCAATGCATGCTTTCCAATGCAAGTCTTTCTAGTGGTTTTTGGGATGAGGCAATGAAGACTACCATGGATGGTTTTATTGAAGGTATATGTTTATATTAATATAAAATCTTGGCAAAAGCTTATTAGTCTAATTTTTATAGTTTCACAATATTGACAAATTGTGGGACAATTTTATTTATTTCTATTTGAATTTCTAAGTAAAATATGTAAATCCTAGGGAAACTTTTAAATTTTCTACATAAAACTTTCAAATCTTGGCGAATGTTTCAAACTTTAATTTTTATTAGGGCATATAAACTTTTGATGCTAATATAAAAGTTTTACTTCTTAACGAAACTAACTTGAAAAATTCATCCATGAAGACTACATTGCATGTGATTAATAGATCACCTAGTAAGAGCTTGGATGGAGGTATTTCTTAAGAGGCTTGGAGTGGCAAGCAGCGCTCCTACTCTCATTTGCATATATTTGGGTGTGAGGCATATTCACATGTGCCAAAAGGTATTTGGAAGAAGCTAGATCCTAAGTCTACGAAATGCATCTTTCTGGGTTATGATGAAAGTGGAGAGATGGTCTATCATCTCTAGGATCCAAAAACAAAGAAGATCATATGAAGCTATGATGTGTTCTTCAATGAGAAGAAGATGCATAATACACCCATGAGGGATGTGGAAATGAGGAGAATCACTTTCCAGGATGTGAATCCACCTACATATGTTGATAGACAGCAAGCTGTCCATGCACTAAATGTGTTGGAAATGGTGTCACTAGGTACTCCTACAAATGATGGATGAATTATTAGTGGAAATAATGAGTCCAATGAGGTTGATATTTATGTGGCATAGCAAGCCAAAATTCCGTTGAGAAGATCAGCTAGAGTGTCTAGACTGCCTGAGACTTTTACTCTAGGGGCAAACTATGTGATGCTTACTCATTGCAAGGAGCCTTCTTGCTATAGATAGGCTATGATGTGCAAGGATCAGTGCAAGTGGGAGTATGCTATACAATCATAGATTAATTCACTCATGAAAAATAAGACTTGGGAGTTGGCTTCTTTGCCACATGGAAAGAAAGCATTGCCATATAAATGGGTCTACAAGATGAAGGTCAGGGGTGATGATGTGCCTAAGTATAAGGCCTGTTTGGTTGCTAAAGGGTTCGAGCAAGAGAAGGGTGTGGACTTTGATGAGATATTCTATCCATTTGTGAAGATGACCACACTTAGAAGCATACTTGGACTTGTGGCAATAGAGGATATGAAGCTTATTCAGATGGATGTCAAGACAAATTTCTTGCATGGGGAACTACACAAGGAAATTTACATGGTACAGTTGGAAGGCATTGAAGAAAAGGACAAAGAGCATTTGGTTTGCAAGATGAAAAAGAGTCTCTATGGTCCTAAGCTAGCGCCTAGAGAATGGTATCTAAAATTTGATGCTTTCATTCGGTCCTAAGGTTTCAAAAGAAATGAGATTGATCACTGCCTCTGCACTAAAAGGGCTAAAGATAATAGCCTCATACTCCATGCATTTTATGTGGATGATATGCTATTGGCTAGCAAGAACATTTATGAGTTGGCTGCATTAAAGGCTAGCAAGTTGCATGAGGCCTTTGACATGAAGGATTTGGTAGCTTCAGGTCATATTCTTGGTATGTGCCTCACGAGTGACCGAAGTAGGAAACTCCTTTGGCTTTCACAGAAGGAGTATGTTACAAAAGTGTTGTGTGTTGTAGCATTTTAATATGGAGGGCGGAAGGAAGTAAGTACTCCATTGCCGCCATATGTGAAACTGAGTTAGACAGATAGTTGCAAATCAGAGGAGGAGAGGGCCATGATGGCCAAGGTCCCTTATGCATCAGCGGTTGGGAGTCTCATGTACGCTATGATAGCTACTACACGAGACATTACATTTGTAGTGGGAGTTGTTAGCCGATATATGGCTAATCCAAGAAAGAGGCATTGGGAGGTACTTAAGTGCATCATGATGTACATGAAAGGTACGAAGGAGATGTGCATCTACTTTGGCAGAGGAGAGATGCATGTACTTGGGTACATAGATTCAGACTATATAGGGCATGTGGATAGTAAGAGATCCACTTCTGGGTATGTGTTCACCTTTTTAGGTGGTGCAGTGTTGTGGATGTCTCATGCACAAAAGTGTATTGCTTTGTCTACCATAGAGGCCATATATACTGCAGCCACAGAGGGTTGCAAGGAGGCTATATGGCTTGGATGGCTAGTGGGAGACTTGGGGATTCCTACATGTATACCGACATTGCATAGTGATTCCATGAGCACTATTCAGCTAGCACGGAAGCCGGCCTTTCATGCAAAGACCAAACACATTGAGATCAGGTACCATTTCCTCAAGGAGGTACTTGAGTACAAGCGCATAGAGCTTGTCAAGGTTGATAACCGTCAACCACTATCAAGATTGGTTAATCCCAATGAACAATTTGTTTGGAGAGAAGAGCAACAAAAAGCATTTGAGTTAATGAAGAAAATGTTGTAGTAGCACCTATTGTTATCCCACCAAACTGAAACCGAGAATTTCATGTTTTTCTGGACACATCAGACATTGCCATATTGGCGCTATTAATGCAAACCTTGAAAAAGGGGTGTTCCAACCAATTAACTATGCCAACCATACCTAGTCACCAGCTGAACAAAACTATTTAGT
This sequence comes from Dipteris shenzhenensis, assembly GCF_047967505.1. Lineage (NCBI taxonomy): Eukaryota > Viridiplantae > Streptophyta > Polypodiopsida > Gleicheniales > Dipteridaceae > Dipteris > Dipteris shenzhenensis. The sequence goes on along the minus strand of NC_141608.1, from coordinate 45,986,653 downwards.
TACTAAAAGTTAAGGCTTAGGCATGATATATGCCTTGCAAAAAATTCAGCACTATCCTTTGGCTAATGTAGGGGTCTTTCATGTCAACCACCAAGCATTACTATAATTGGGTGAATAAACCACAACCATCCAAAAGGGTATCAAGATGGATCCTACAATTACAAGAATTCAATTACAAAATAGTATACACTCCAGGAAGACAGCACCTTGTTGAAGAAGTGGGCCTATAAAAAGGAAAATCATGCAAGGGAGTGATGACAGTGACACTTCACACGTGCAGCCATTTCAACACATGCAAAATTCAGCACTTCACTTCATTCACAATAGTCATTACAAATTTTCCGTCATCCTGCGCTTGCTTCAACTATCAACAAATCATCCTTCTTATTCCCATCAGTTTCCCAGCATGTGGACCAACCTCAAACCCATCACTAAAAGTGACATAGCATTAGAGGGAGCCACAAAAAGTTCATCGAGTTTACAAGTGATGGCAATGTCATACAATCCATCAGCACGCAAGCGTAAAGGGGCACAAGCATCATGATGGTCCCTGCGCAATCAAGTGAGTGATAACATGGAAGAAAAAGCAATGGAGTCACCTTGATCTATGAAGAAAAGGTCAATAGACATGCCTACTTGTGATTTCCAAGGTTTCAAACATGATTTGGATAGTACAACGAGCCCCCAAAACATTGCATGATTTGGGATACAACTAGCCCCCAAAACTTTGCATGGCTATATAAAACGAGATTGCATGATGGTGGGAATGGGTAAAGAATATGGAGGCCCAAAACCGTTTGATCACCTAAGAGATATGAAAGGGATGTTCATACTGGAATTACCAATATTAGTTGAGTTAGCTGCTTGAGTTTTCGAATTGCTATTGATTCCAAATGCACCAACAAAAGCCCCCGGTCTCTAACCAAAGTCATGGTAAAGGAGTTTAGAGAGAAGGTGCATTCAAAGGGTTATTTTTATGTTAATAATTATTTGAAGGGTCAGTGCCGTGATCAATATAAGTGGTTTCTAGAAAGAGTATTACTGTTGACCAACTATGATTATATTTCAAAGGATAGTTACTCATTGATGCATTTTGTTGAGTAGGGCAGTCCAATAAGTTGGGTTGCCTTCATGCATGAAAGAATCATGGGAGATATCAGTGGAAGGAAACTCAAAGGAGTACCACATAGTAAGATCTGATCGATATTGTATGCTTGTTTATTGAGATTTTGGAGGGTACTACTCATAGTAAGATCCAATCAATATTGTATGCTTGTTTATTCAGATTTTGGAGGGTCGATGATGAAAGCAGATGCTTTATCTTCAAGATGTCAACAACAAAGCCTGCTTCGGGGGTAGATCGGGTGAACCGCATGTGCCACACTAGTGGTGGAGATCTACGAAATAGCTAGAAATATTTTGACCATGTGTAGTGCATATGCAGGTGACAACCATGGCTACTCATGTATATGATCCGAGGTAAGGAAAATGCTAGTGTTCCTACATTCCCTCTAGCATCGAAAGGATGATGCTTATGCCTAACTTTAGTTGTATGATGCAGCATCCCCAAGTCTTAGAGTTGATGACTGTTGCCATGTGAGACATGAAAGAGGAGGACATGGAGGCTCAAATCCTTTTCTGGTTGAAGCTAAATGATGTCATGGAGAAGTGTGGGCACCCCACTATGGACTTTAAAGGCTTCATGGCAGACGACAAATTGGAGGGCAGTATGAACATTCTTCAATAATGGACCAAAGAACATGATGCATGGTAGGGAAAGGTCTTGCCTTTTCCATTGGGAGTAAAGCTTACAAATACACACCTCATAGTACGTGCATAGGAGCTTCCAAGATGAGCACAAATACATGTGCCGATTGTGGAGGTGTGCATCAATAGAGGAGGATGGAACCACACAGCAAAGGTACATCCGGGGTGGGTGGGCCACATCAAAGGTTTCTAATTCGAACATCCCTGTGATGGATTGTTGGCTGGACTGGTGGCATGTTCGATATCCACATTGGTGGAAGCACTTTGTTGGTGTGAGTATCCATACACTAATACAAAATTTTATTTTACCACCAAATTTTGCAAACGAAGAACTCAATATACTTCATTCTTCATAGGACGTGGAAGACACATCGCATGTGCCCATGACAAATCTTACTAAGCCTATGCATGCAAGTTAGCTGGCCGCTGTTGAAGGCTTCAAGGGGATGTTAAATTTGTACGATGCTGTGTCAATAGTGACTTGGCTAATGCATTGTTCTTGCATTGTTGCAAAGCACCAAGAGACACACATTCATTTGAGGGAAGTACCATGGTGCCAGCCCTAGTGCAGAGAACATTGTGAGGCGAGATCAACAAGGGAAAAGCCCAACCCCTGCAACAATGTCAAGGATGGTGGAGGGCATCATAAGCGGCACTCCTATGCATCAAGAGCCTGAATTTAGCAATGACCACATAACAATGGCTCATAAGAATAAAAGCATCAATAAGGTGACAATAGAGGAGGAAAATGCCACTCACAGGCTAGAATTTATGGCAACAAACTAGCCTTGCAAGAAAGAAGCAAGACAACTCAACTTTGAAAGCATAGTGGAATAAGTGAAACGGAGCCTATGACGGTTGATACATCTCTGAAGAAGGTGGGAGAGACTGAAGTTCACAATATCATATGGTCAATTAGAAGAATTCTATCGCACAACAGAGTGCAATGTCAAGGATGGCTAGGGGCACGATAGAGGAAGTGCAAGAAAATATCCAGAACACATCAGTAGGAGTGCCAACTCCATCCTTTTGGGGGATGATTAAGTGGTCCACCTCACAAGGGCAACCAAGCAATCAAGCGGGCTCACAAAGGCAATACATGTGGTTTTACAATGACAACATGGACCATACATGGAGTATATGCTCCTCGATAAAAAATTCATCGGCCAGAGTCCTGCAAGTATGGCTAGTAGCTCGTGGAACAAATCTCACTGAGATGAGATAAACTCCCTAGAGACAAAAGGATTTTTTCTACACAAGGCACCAACAGAGTGTCATTTGAATGCATTTGCACCAAGATATCGATCAGGAGTCTCAAAAGCTATAGAGAAGCTATAGCTACAAGGATCAATTCCACCCTTGCTCTAGAAGCAACATTAAAGGACCACACAGTATTTTTTGCCTTAAAACATTAAGTTTTCAAGATAGAGACTAAAAACTCTAGAGTGATGCGGGAAAGTTATAATGTCGACGTTGCCAAGAACCCACCATGTATACTCCCTTTCTACATCTCTCTGATGATGATTAATAGTGAGCTTGTCTCGGTTGTGTCGATGCTTAATCTACTATGTTTAGTGTTTTGGGACAGGTTGGCTTGATGGTTGATTGCCATTTGCTTTCGGAATCACATTGAGATGGCATTGGAATAGCATGATATGCTCTCAAGATACTTTAAGAAAATTTGTACATTTTAATGGCATTCATGCATTTATATCTACTGTATTCTCTTGTGGAGTTTCTCTGTATAAAATTTCTCTCTTTTGTATAAAATTTCTCTCTTTATAATTTTACACTCACAGTGTTAACCTTTGGCCAGGCTAACCATGGGTCATGCTGGTAACCCTTGGCTGGGCTGCCACATTTCCCATGCCATGTGCCACGTTGCTCATTAAACACTTATCGGGTTAGGAAAGAACGCTAGTTTTTGCATGACTAAACATGGTTTAACCTTTCTAGGTTGATGGATATTCTCTCACTTTGCTAAGATGTGTACAAGAATGCTAGAATTATTTCCTATGGAAGCTTGGATTCTCCTTGGATTCAAGGATGACACTTGTTCCCCTCCGACCCAAGGCATCCAAACTATACTTTCCATTAGGGGAGAAATGGGGTCTCAAAAGGGCCTCATAAGGAATGGATTAAGAAATGGATTAGTCCTAATGAAAGGACCAAGGTAGGTCGCAAAAAGTCCTAACCCTCACGCACCTAGGTGGGTTAAGCCCAAAAGTGACCCCACCTCTTACACAACTCTTATTCCTAGGTGGGAACCAATAAATTCAAAGTTCAAAATTGGAATTTTGAATTCCCTCCCTCCTCTCTCCTCCCTCCCTCCCTCCCCCTCCCCCTCCCTCCCTCCCTCCCCTCCCTCCTCCCCCTCCCTCCACCTCCCCCTCCCCCTCCTCCCCCTCCTCACTCCCTCCTCCCCCTTCCTCCTCCTCCACGCCTACTCCTCCTCCCCTCCCCTGCCCTCCCTCCTCCATGACTGGCTCCCTCCTTGCACCATGCCTGCTCCTCCTCCCCTCCCCCTCCCTCCTCCTCCATGCCTACTCCTCTTCCCCCCTCCCTCCTGCTCGTCCCTCCTCCTCCACACCTACTCCTCCTCACCCTCCACAATTGCTGGCCCGCCTCCCTTCCCTCCTCTTCAACTGCTAGTCCTCCCTCCCCCATCCCTCCTCCTTGCCCTCCCTCTTCATGTGTGCTGCTCCTTCAAGCCTACTTCTCCACACCTTCTCCTTCTCTATGCTCCTTTACTCATGGCACCATTTGAGGACAAGTACCAGACCTGTCCACATAGAGTTGGAGGCTAAATATGCAAGCACACATAGTCTGGGATTGAGGGAAGCTTCGAAAATCCATAGTCTTCGTTCGCAAGGAAATAAGCCATCTTGACCTTTGGGTAGAAGGGTCCTTGCATCCTTTAGATCCTGCCAACCAAAAGAGCCCTCCTTTCCATACAATGCATGGATGCGTCAATTTTACGAGCAAAAACCTATGAGCAGGTTTATCCGAGCGTGTTTTTCAAGAGATTTTAAAAAATGTTTTTCTTTAGGAAACATGGTTTTAACACTTTTATTTTCACTAGAACTAGATCCCTTTATCATAAAAATATACAGACTAGTCACTCATTCATTTTTACACAACATAATTTTCTTATTTAGAGACATCCCTTTGTACCCCTGTTATTACCTTAAAAAAGTGTTGATTCCTTTAAGAAACATTCCTCATAATCACTCTCAATGTAATAATACTATGCATATATAATTACTTATTAACACATTTATATCATATGGCAATATCTTGTTAGTGTTTTTATAGCATGTTTATGGACATGTTTCTAAAGAAGTTTAAATTACTATAAATAAGTTTTAACTTGGGCTTATATATCACTCTCATAAAATACATGTAATATTTAATACTATATATGAAATATTTTCCAAAATATAACTCCATAGATGTGCTCAAATGGGGAGTTCCGATCAAATTGAGTGGTTGAATGACTATATTTGGACATTGGATATGAAAGTTATGTCACTTTTAAAAGTGCTACCTTGGGAGACTTGCTTCAAAGGGGTTTCGCTGGCGAAACTACCTGGATGGCTTGCTTCAATGAGTTTTCTTTGAAGAAACTCTTTCATGAAGATAGGTTGAGAGAGGGTTTTCAATGTCACCCCCTATTAAGTAAAAGTTGTAAGAAGGATCATAAGGGAATTTTTATAGAGAAGTCTACTCTACATGTGGGTTTCTTCAAAAGCCATCCCATTATGCTCTCACCATTCCTACAGATTCACCTAAAGATTTTTGTATAAAATAGGCATTGTTATAATACTTTGCATATTTCTAAGTGAAACTATGTTTTCTTCTGATCGATTTTTGCCATATTTATGCATAGTTGGAAGCTTTTTTTTTCCAACACTCGGACGCTCGGAAGATTTCGCTCAGAAAATGCTCGTCCCCACAATGCATGAGCTAGTTTGGTTTGTTGGAAATGGACATGCGGGGTTGCTTGGTTATTGCAATCAATTAAAAAATGCTAGTCAATGGCTATGCAAGCAAGCGAGATGGGCAGAGCCTAAGAAGAGATGCTAGCACATTTAGGAAATAGCACCATTGTTGCAATGCATAACTCTATGCAGGATCTTCAAAGGAAGAACAAGGATCTTCATGATAAAGCCAAAGAATTGGACTTGGAGTGAAATGCATTGGACTTGGAGCGACATAAATTAGAAGAGTCACTTTGTAAGCTAACTGAGTCCAAAATAGGCTTGGAAAGATCTATATACAATCAAGTTCAATGAGCCGTAGAGAAGTAACAAGAGAAGGAAGAAGAACGAGTGCAAAAGATGAAAGAACACGGGATTGAAGGATAGGAAAAGAAGGTACTTACATTACGTGGATGCATTGGCACCCATTGGTGGTGCTAGAAAGAGGAGAGTCTAGGCTACAAGGTTGGTTATCAAATGTTCCAATGAAATTACACTCTTTTGTGCTACACTGTCTGTGACTAAGTTTTTCTTGTGTTCTTCTTTAGGAACTTCATGGAAGATGTGATGGGAAGAACGAACGGAAATGATATTGATTGTTCATACACAAGCGCCTATGTGTGCAAGTTGCTAAAGAGGTGATGAAGGACTTCAAGGATATTGTGGATGCAAAGGAGATGCTTTCAGCTTGTGATATTGCCGGTGTAAGTTGTGAAGCTTACACATATATTTTCAAAATTTTCAAGTCTGCTATTTTGGGAAAGTATACAATGCCCCTACCCACACCTTGGTCTATGAGACGTGCACAGTGAGAAACAAACCAACATGCAAGAGAAATGCTTGGAGCGTACCATTGCATAAGGGGCACAATATCTTGGAAGAGTAAAAAGAAATCTGGCTTGCAAACCTTTAAGATGAATGCTTTCAACAATGTCTACTTAGATGTTGAGAAACTACAAAAAGCAATGGTCAAATTCTATGGCATGAGAGAAGATGGTAAGAGGAAATCCATTATAGCATTGCACTTTACTTAGTTCATTTCCTATATCATGTTTATCCTAATGATTTCTCTCTTTTGTTGTACAGATTGCAATGGAAATCTCATATGTTTCATCAAAATGGATGAAGCTCAATTGGTGAAAGAACACAAGTTAGAAAGAGTGAGCATCTACATTATGAATAAAGCCTTAGCCTTTGTTCAAGGGAACGAGGTGTTGGGATAAGTGTGATCAAGGGCTTGCTCTATGGTGCATATGTGCATCTAGGGGAGTCACATATGTGTGTGTGTGTGTGTGTGTGTGTGTGTGTGTGTGTGTGTGTGTGTGTGTGTGTGTGTGTGTGTGTGTGTGTGTGTGTGTGTGTGTGTGTTGTAGAGGCACATCTAGTGCTATGATGTGTCTAGTGTGTGACCTAGTGATTATGTAAGCACAAAGGCCCCCACGTACCCCCCCTCAAGGGTCTGCCTCTTGCAATGTCAAGGATACATCTAGTCTCATAGTTTCTCATGCCATCTCATGGTGGTAACACATGGCCATCTCATGGTGGTCAAGGATAAATCTATGTCTAGGATCTCATGCTAGCAAAGGTGCCCAAGGGTCAAGGTTCACAAAAATGGGATAGACCAAACACATATCACATGGCCTACATCATATGGTGACCAGAGGTGACTTACAAAAGACAAAACATATGACATTCTTTTTGGAGTACTACTCTAGGCAGAGAACCTCAAAATTTGACCAAGTGATGATAAACAAAAAATCAAAAGACAAAGTGCTCAAAAGGCATAGTCCTTGTCTTCTACCACAAAGTTTGATTCTTCATTTGTTGATGGAGTCTTTTCCTCACCAAGATTTTCTTTGTTGTTGATGCAGCTCTTCTTCACATGAAATGCTTCATTCTCTTGGGAGTCATTCCTCTCCTCTTCTGAGGATTGTCTCTTGGAGAGTAGCTATAGAGAAAACCTTTTTAGATGGCAATACTCCATAGTATGATTGGGTACTCCACAGAAGGCACATATCTTTTTCTTGGTGTTCACCTTGATGAAATATTCACCATTACAGGGATTTACTCTCATTCTAGGCTTCTTTTGGAATGCTTTCCTCTGAGATACATAATCAATGTTAGGGGAACAATATGATGAAGGCATATTGGGAAGGTCTTACCACTAATATGGTAGTGTCTAGTCCCTTACAAATAAGTATCCTTCTCCACAAGTATAATTGGTTGGATAGATAGTTAGATACCCTAAACTCTTAGCATAAAGGAAATACAATGTCTATTGCTTCAAAAAATAGCATTCAAGCATATTCAAAACATAAATACATTATGAGCATTTACCAAAACTATCAAACTATAGGATAGTGCTCCAAAGATAAAACTAAAAAATGCCTCAAATCACTTCCAATGGTCAAACATCCAAAAGACCAAAGATAACTGACATAATAATGAAACTTTCTAGCACTTAACCATAGTCAATGGTTCATCTTAGAAGCAGATATCACTATTAACCCCAAATTGCGCAGTCTGAAATTGGAGGGTGCAATTGAAGCTAAAGAGAAAAGCTTTGAGAGGGTTGTCAAAGGAAAATGGAAGCTCTTACTGAGGACTACTTCTAGGAGAGAGGAATGGCAAAATTTTGCGTTGTGTCACCGTGGAAAGATGTGCCTATTCCGACTGGTTTTTTTGCTCTATTCTTAGCATTTTGTGGACCATTGTCCACCAAAATTCATCAGCACTATTCCAAGAGTGTCTCCCAACATGACCTCAGAGGAATTGATGAGATATGGCTCTAGCAGGTTGAATTGCATGAAATTTTGTCAAGCAGTCTGAGTGTTTGCACGGGTAGCATAAGCCTAATTGTGTAGATCCCAATGGTGAAGAGATGCGCCTTAACTAGATAAAGCTATAGCATGAAGCGTTCTAAAAGTTAATGGTCGGATGTTGAGATATGGTGCCTCTAGTGGTCAGGCCATAAGAGAGCTCAAGCAAAATGAAGGTGATGAAGAAGATGAAATCTTGGGCTCTAGGTGACTCTAGGAGCTAGGTAGGATCAACCTTGCTCTCATACCAAATGTAGAGGTGAGTGGGATAAAAGAGGTGCATCATGGCAAGGAGTGAGAACACATGAGATATAGAAATGAGTGTTCTATGATTGTGAGAGAGGTGACTCTCTTATAGAAATGGGAAGAGGGTGGCCTAGATCATAGGCACCTTCCCTACATCAGTGGCAATCAACCCCTACATCAGTGGACTAGCCTAAATCAAAGGAACCTCCCATGTGGGGGCCCTTGTGCTTACATCATTACTTAGGTCACACACTAGACACATCATAGCACTAGATGTGCCTCTACAACACACACACACACATGTGACTCCCCTAGATGCACACATGCACCATAGAGCAAGCCCTTGATCACACTCATCCCAACGTGAGGAAGTAGAGCAAGATATCTCAGTGCAATCAGAGAAAGATGTATGGTGGCTTGTAGCATTTGAGACTCCAAAAGAGTACCATGAGACATTGAAGTGGGTTCTAGATAGAACAAGGATCCCATCAATGATCCGAAGACAAGAGGAAGGGGAAGGCAAGGAGACTCCTATCGAACCATAATCTCGACAAGACAAACATACATTGTCTCAAAGCAGATTGGGTTGGGAATAGTGGAAAGCATTGTGTGAATGCACAACCAATAAGGCTTCTCATCCTCAAGTAGCACCTTTGAGAGCTAAAGTATGGACTCAGTATGGACAAAGGTAGATGAATAAATAAAATTGCTTCACCAGGTTCAAATCAATGAGATGTATTATGAAAGGTTCAAGATGGCTATAAAAGAGTTTATACAATTAATTGTGAAAGCATGGGGGGAGTCACACATTACACATTACATGGTAATCTTGGCACAATCGCAATATTTGGCACTTGCTTTATAAAAAGTTTTTGTTTTTGCAGCATATTCTCTATGCACACGGACCATGGTTTATACAAAATTGGGCCCTTTGTCCATTTGGAATACACAAGGCATGGAGAAGTCGCACTATAAAGCCAAGACAGCCTACTTCAAGAACTCAAGGCATGGTGGTGGTGTCACTCATAGAAATGCATTGCATGAGATGTTCGACTGGTTTTTTAGATGTTTACTAGAAAAGACTTTGAAGTCTGAAAAGGCAAAGGCATCAGAACTTGCAAAAGTAGTTCAAAGGGATTATATGGGTCCAACTAGCAACAGAAGCTATGGTGTAATTGTATACAAATATGAAATGAATATCTTGCTTATTTTGACCACAGTTTGTGTACTCACTCTTGAATATCTTGCTTATTTTGACCACAATTTGTGTACTCACTCTTGGAGTCCAAGGTCTATGTGAGGTAACGAGGTTGGGGAAGGTGGAGACAGGTGAAGGAGGGGGAAGAGAAGGGAGGGGCATGGGGCGAGGCAAGGGAGGGGCGTGGGAGTGGTAGCAAGGGATGGGGGGTATGGGGGAGGGTGACAGGTGTAGGCAGGGCAAGTAGGGGGGAGGGCAACGAGAGGGGAGAGCAACAAGGGTGGGGGGGTTGGAGGGGTTAGGGCGGGGGTGGGAGGCATGATGAAACCCTAAACGTAATTAAAAGGGGTGTCAAAAGATGATGGGCCTATATAAAATGTTTTTAAAAACGAGTGAAGAACACTACTAGACCCACAGGACACCGCCTCCACCCTTCCTCCTCTAGCTCCACCACCTCCATGGCATCTGCACACATGAACCTATCCGGTGGCACCTCATCAATCTCTCGTGAGCCCTCCCCCAACACTCGTGAGCCCTCCCCCAACTCTTGTGAGCCCTTCCCTGACTCTTGTGAGCCCTCCCTCGACTCTCGTGAGCCCTCTCCTAAGTCCTGTGAGCCCACTCCCCAGTCTCTTGAGCCTTCTCCTCCTCCCAAGTCCCGTGAGCCCACTCCCCAGCCTTGTGAGCACACTCCCAAGTCCCAAGGGCATGAGCCTTCTCCCAAGTCCCAAGAGCATGAGTCTTCCCCTCAGCCTTCCCCTTAGCCTTCCCTTCAACCTTCCCCTCAGCCTTCCCCTCAGCCTTCCCCTCATCCTTCCCCTCCCCATGAGAGGACTCCCCTGATCGAGAAAAATGTATTTGAGAACCTCCCTGATATCGAGAGGCTTTCAGATAGGGGTCAACAGACTGCACGAAAGAGTCATGGACATGGTACCTGTGCCCATAAAGAGGGTAAAGCAGACACCAAGGAAGCCCCATCCCAAAGAAGGACAAAGCTCAAGACATCCACAAGAGGGGGGTTCGGAGGAGGATCAACACAGAGAAGAGCAGTGCCAGAAATTCAAGGCTAACAGGAAGCTGTGGAATCGGGTACCTGTACAGCCTCCCCCAAGAGTCACAAGCCATATAGAGCAAAGCCACGAGCACAAGCCCTAAGGGAGATCAGACAAATACAGAAGACCACCAACAACCTTGATCCCGCATGCTCCCTTCCAATGTGTGGTATGAGAGATAGCACAGGGGTACAAGGAAGATGTGTGATCCAGCACAGGAGCTATGGGGGCACTCGAGGGGCACTCCAAGAGGCTGTGGAGCAAATGACCACATCTCTGTTCAAGGACGCCAACTTGTGTGCCATCCACACAAAGCGCGTCACAATCATGGACAAGGACATGGCTCTGGCGAAGCGGCTATGGATGGGACCCAAGCTTGAAGCCTAGATTCTCTTGGAGCCCACACTTAGGACTTAGACTACCCCCTACCCTTGAAAGCACTATCTTGTATCTGAGGCCCAAGGGCTGACCTTTTTTAATAAAATATATCCACATTCTCTACACTATCGCACTGTTGTGAATTCTCCATGTTTATCACTGAAGTTACTATTCATTTTAATGTAACTTTTGGATTCTATCAAATCCTAGAGGAATTTCACTGTGGCGCAGAAGGGAAAAGTGTATGGGACATCGCAATGAGCCTAGAATGCCTTAAACCCGCCACGGTGCAAATTTGGGCATTTTGGCAATCCAAAATGCTCAAATTTGTGCTGTGCTAGGTTAAGGGCATTTTAGGCTCCTCATGACATCCCATACACTTTTCCCTCCTACACTATGGTGAAATTCCTCCAGGATTTGACAGAAATGAACTTTGGATACCCAGAATTGGTGAAATTCATACTAAATTGGCTAGAAATGCATTAAATTAACACAATTAAAAGGATGGAGAAAATATATCATCGATGACTTTAAAAAATACAATAGAATAAATATTATGAATTCATGACAAGCAACGATGACTTAGAACAAATAATAAAGACATGTAGTAATTAAAGTCATGTATCTATTGAAATATATCTTTATATTTACAAGAGGCCTCACAGGCTATCTTTCTTCTTGGCTAGTTTGAGTACATTGAGAATAGGGGTCTTTGAATCCCCTAGTGGACTCCTAGATATAAACCTAGCCGCAATAGCACTAACATCCTCCTCTCCAAAATCACTTTGTCAACATTTCGAGTAATGTTGGAGTATTCGATAGCATGCGACAATGCCTTGCACTTCAGCAGCTTGGAAGGCCCTCGAGGAGAAAATTTGTTATGGAAGACCACGAGGTGCTCGCCTACCAATTCCCTCCATTTTTGAATTGCCTCCCATGCATTTCCCTCTTCCCCCTCTTTCTCGACTCTCTCCTGCTCTAGCCTACGTGCTGCAACTCCTCTCTCTCTTCCATTTGTTGTGTACTACCCCCCTCCCTCTCTCTCTCTCTCCTGTGCCTCTATTGGTAGTGCTCTATCCTTCTCTATCTCCCTCTTTTGTGCCTCTGTTGGAATTTCTCTGTCCCTCTCCTTCTCGCTCTCCTGTGCCTCTGTTGCTACTTACAAGACCATGCAATGTTGTGACTGAAGGGGCAAATTGATGTGTGTGTGTGTGTGCCTATGGGCTTGGAGTCCTATGCAAGAAGTGTGTGAGTGTAGGTGTGCTAGAAGGTTCTAGTTAGGTGTGTTAGGTTGGTGTGATGAGTGAGTGATCATAAGAGGTGATTGATTGAGATAATCAAGAAGATGATTGTGGATCTGGGATCTACCTACATGGAGGTAGTTGCCTATATATGTAACCACTCTTGGAATAAAGTTCAACAATTTGAGTCTCATTACTTCTCTATGGATTTACGTGTGGTATCAACGCTTGGTTAGAATCTAAGTGTCAAGAATGAGGTTCTTAGAAGATTCCAACTAGATTCCTCCTTCTCAACTACCTACTTCTTTGCCCAAGTTTTTCCAAGTGCAAATGCTCAACATCCGATCAATGGCTTGAAAATTTCTTCAAGCTGGAGCTTTCCCGTGCTTGGGCAACCTATCTGACTGGAGGGATCGTCAAAATACGTCGCCAATTCATCATACCGCTTCTACTTCTACTGGGTGACGTTTTCACAATGCCGGGAGCTGTGGGTAACCATTCCCAAATTCCTTCCACACAGGGCTGGGCAATACTATGGGCTACCTCTTGATGCAATTTCATCACCAATGGTCTGGTAATCTGTCCACAATCACCGTTGCAATGCTGCCCCAACCTTGACGAATTTTCACGATTCTTCTTCAGGGCACCTTGCCTGGGGTATAAGCTTCGAATCTGTACCAAATGCCTTCTCTAAGTCACCTCTAATCTCCCCAATTTCGCCCTATAAGCTCACTATTTCTTGGGTCAACATTTTCAACATGTTTGACCAATTTTGATTGTGTTGACCAAGTCAAACCTCAAAATTTGTTGAGGGCTTTTGTTCCCAATATGCTCTTTGTCTTTGGAAAGCATTGTTTTGATCTCTTTGACTGAGATTGTAGTGAATGATTGATGCATTTGTATTTGTTGGTCTACAAGGCTAAAACAGTCAAAGTCTACTTTTTATTTCTACCAAGCCACATGATGAGGTGGTAAGAGAAGTCAAGAGGAGGGAGAAATACAAGGTAAGAAGAGCTATACCAATGAGGTTGTGGGTTAACATCTTGTCCTAAGAAAGATTAGCTTTATTCCATTGTAATTGGATCATTGACCTTTTGTAAAGGTTGTAAAAGAGAGAAAGACACTACCTTGAGTCAAGGTAAGACCCTCTCATGGATCATATATACATCACATTGTGCAAAGAGAAACATGCCAAGATGCCTTGCAAGTCAGTGAAGAAGATAAAGACTATAGCCCCAAGAATATGAACAAGGACAAGAAGAGGAAACGTGATCACTGTTACGCCAAGGATGAGGAGCAGAGGAGCTACATCAAATGCCAAACCGAGGATAACATTGAAAACACTAAATGCAATTTTTGTGGATAGTCAACAAATAACCAGCATCATGTTGATAATCTTTGCTTCTTGAAGGAATTAATGTATGCACTGGAAAAAGAATATCAAAAGGATGTTGATGTTGCAAAGACCTCTAGCAATGAGGAAAGCATTGGATAAGATTTCATCAAGGGGGGCATTGGCCCTACACCCTAGATAAGTTATGTGTGTTTGAGGTCAAATAATGGTGCTCTGCCATGGATAGTCCATCCTTAAATAATTGTTAGTCTTTTGATGTTTTTCCTTGTTGGACTCATTGGGCTTTACATACGTAGTCTATGTCCATCTCCCAGTTGTAAACCAAGAATCCTATGAGTGAGTCACAGGTTGGGGCCATGAGTGTTGCCACATGATAGTGGGAAATCCATGGACCATCCCATGTACTACTACTAAGGGATGAGGTCATCAATTTGTGAGGGGGAATGAAGGGGTAAATTGATGTGTGTGTGTGTGTGCCTATGGGCTTGGAGTCCTATGCAAGAAGTGTGTGAGTGTAGGTGTGCTAGAAGGTTCTAGTTAGGTGTGTCAGGTTGGTGTGATGAGTGAGTGATCATAGGAGGTGATTGATTGAGATAATCAAGGAGATGATTATGGATCTGGGATCTACCTACATGGAGGTAGTTGCCTATATATGTAACCACTCTTGGAATAAAGTTCAACAATTTGAGTCTCATTGCTTCTCTATGGATTTATAGTGACCTCTTGTTGTCTTCCACAACACCAGAAATGCATTGGATGACTGGATCCCTTGCACCTATAGCTTAAATGACTAGATAGTGATGAAAGGACGGCCAAAGGTCCACATAAGCTTCCTAAGAGCAAGAGAGGTGATATCTTGCATGAGTGGAAGGGGCGCATCTTGAAGTTCAAGTTTGAGAAGAAAGGATGGCTCACAAAAATTATGGGTTAAGAGAGGGGGGGATGGTTTGGGTAATCCCTAGTGTAAGGGGAGCAACTAATAGGGGCTCTCTGCAGGCCTGCCCACCCTCCACCTCAACATACCATTGCCCCACTCCTTCTAGCACTCTAATTGGTACACCTCAAATCCCTCTCTAATCCCTTGAAATTAGGAAACACTAATTGGAGGCCCTTTTGAGACCCCATTTCTCCCCTAATGATGTTTTTCGAACAATGGATTTCATCAGAAACTGATCAAGTTCGAGGAAGAGGCAAAAGGAAAGGACACACCTTCAGCCATAGGCATTGCTTCCATTAATGACTGGATGCAATTACTCTTAATCTTCCAAAAGGAACCCCACACGACCAATGCTGCGTTTGATTCTTTTCTCTGACGTCTCATTGATGTCAAGGCTTTTGATGAGCAAGATTTAGAGTTTTACCACAAGACTCTCCCGACCATTGTGAACAAACTTCTACTGGTAAACAACTTACCCTTGATTCCTTTACTTGCCCGATTTGTCTGCATTCCCCTTAACCTGATGGTGGTAGATGTTGATGGACTTGATCTAGTTGAGAAAGAAGCCTTGGCAAGCCTAACCCAAGACTTTGCCTCCTCTAAAAATTCTTCTAACAACCCTCTAGCAGAGTTTACCTCCTTCATTCCTCTTCTTCCCCCTAGGCAACTTCACACACACACACATAGAGAGAGAGAGAGAGCGAGAGAGAGAGAGAGAGAGAAGAGAGAGAGAGAGAGAGGGGGGGAGAGAAGAGAGAGAAGAGAGAGAGAGAGAGACAGACAGACAGACAGACAGACAGAGGGAGGGGCGGAGGGGGAGAGAGAGAAGAGAGAGAGAGAGAGAGAGAGGGAGGGGGGGAGGGGGGAGAGAGAGAAGAGAGAGAGAGAGAGAGAGAGAGAGAGAGAGAGAGAGAGAGAGAGAGAGAGAGAGAGAGAGAGAGAGAGAGAGAGGACGAACTGGAATAGGTGGAACAAGAAATAGTGGGTTGCCAAAAAAAACTCGCTCCAAAACTCACTTGAAAAATGCATTCCTCACACACACTCAGTATAATTTATGCAGTCTTAACTATTTAAGTAGAGGGTGAGATTTACAATGTGTGTGTGTGTGTGTGTGTGTGTGTGTGTGTGTGTGTGTGTGTGTGTGTGTGTGTGTGTGTGGCTAGCGAAATGAATGTTCAAAATGTTGTATCCACATGCTACTTTTGAGATATTGTCACAATGATTTGATGTTACATACTTGGTTTTGGACTAGTTGCATTACAATACAAAATAATAATGTGTTAAATGTTGTAATACTAATGTGTTAAATCTCAATGAATTGTTTCTATCTTCAAAGTCGTATATCAATGAAGGGGAGCACATTATAAGGATTGATACTACTATGACCTAAGACTAAGCACCAACAATGAAGAAGTGAAAATGTCGGCCTACTCACCTCCAAAAAGATATCAAGTGATATAATATTTTATGGTAGAAGACGATAGAGACCATGAATGAAGAAGCCAAAGTGGTTTCCTCTTTGCCCTCTAGAAGTCATACATATCACAACCCACAATGATGTAATTCTTTTTCTCTCTCTTCGTGTTAGATATGAAGCAATTCATCACCATACATAGCACTCATAATCAAGAGGCACAAAATTCTCACTATACACTGTACTCATAATTTAGAGGCACAAGATTCTGATGATAGCTTCTTCATATGAGGTACTTTTATTTTGCTTTAAACAAAGAATCATAAATGATGTGGTGTTGAGTTATGGGTTTCATGGGTATTATTAAGATTTGCCTCTCTTCATTAGACAAATTTCTTATAAAATCAAGCAACCATCTACTAGCAATTTTACTCCTCTTATAATTATCTTTTAAGCTAATTTTGACATATAAGATTGAAGTAATCACTTTTTTAAACTTTGGACTAGCCCTCCCCAACTTTTTAACTTGAAGTGATCACTTTTTAAAACTTTGAACTAACTCTCCCCAACTTTTTAACAACCCATTTTATTCTACTGTTAAAGGCTTCCATACCTTCTAGGGGCCTTTTTAGTCTAAATAGTGTATTTGAAGACCTTTTAACATCCTCTAATAGAGCTTAGACTATCCACTTCATATAGTGCAACATATAACCCACATTATTTTCAAAATAAGTCTTACATAACATGTAATAGAAAAAATCTAGAAAGGCCAAAAAAACATATAGAGTAATATTAAATAACATCTAATAGAAAGCATGTAGAAAGGACAAAAAAAGCATTTTTTATTCTAGTGGAATTTTCACAAGAGATAAAGAATATGTAGAGATCATTTCTTTAAAAATTCAAGGTTGTAACGTAGCATTTTCAAATGGTTCTACTAAAGGTAGTAGGGATACTTCGTAGATGCAACCTTCTGTATGTGCTAGTAGGTGATATAGAATGGGTGGGTGAATGTGATGGGCTTTTTATTCAAAGGTAATATGATAGAAATTGGTACCATACAGGGTCCATGCAGCAGGATTTTATTGAGAAGGTGTGAATGTTCTTATCGATAGTGCCATGCACAACAATGTTGAGGTTCACATAATGTTAAGATATATCGATGAGCAACTATGTGCATTACTACTCTTTTCACTCTAAGTCTTGTAGCGCAAGATTTGTGAAATATAAGGAAGCTAAAAAGATGTCAATTAAAAATGTTATTTTATGTATCTTATAACCTTGTAATAAAGATAGAGAAAAGACCACCTCAATGACTAATTACATTCCTTGTGCAACCTAAAGTTGATAGTATGATAGCATTTTGCCCAAGGAGCTCACCTTAAAAATATGTAACATAGCATCTTAGTTAAAGGAGGAACTTCTTTAAATTGTGGGGCTTACATGATATTAAATACATGAGGGGATTTAAAAAATGCTCAGCCTAGTATATTTTGTAAATGAATAGAGGAGGCTTTCCATTTAACATCTAAACATGTGTACATATGGAAGGGGGTAAACAATTGTGTAAGAAAATAGTAACTTTTAAAAGTGGGAGTATTTTTAACATAGGCTTGCATACATGTGTTATGAGGGTTTTTAAATACTGAAACCCCTTTGCCCTAGCCCATCTTATTCAATTTGAAGTATTACTAATTAGTGCATGATGGAGTTTTCTTAAGATAGAGTTTGGCTTTGAAGCTTGATATTATTATGGACATGTGATTAGAACATACCCCAAAATTAATCTATTACCCATTTGTTTAATGTAAAGCACTGAGGAACATGGAATGGTACATTACTCATTCCTTTTAAAAAGGACTCATATCATCCAAATCTTGAATTTGGCAAGAAGAGTACTGGCAATATGGAGGGGCATCACTTGTTTCTTTAAAAGTGCAACAAATAAAGATTCATAAATGGGTCAATAGTTGAGCACAACCCCTATCTTGATCATTTAAAGGAGTGGGTAAGCTTTGTCTTTCTAGGCAATAGAAGTGGGTAAGCTTTTTCTTTCTTTGATAAGCCATTAGGAATTAGAAACTATTCATCCCTCCAATAACCCACGTCACAGGACAATTAGGTCGATCACGTAGACGTTCGAAGTAATGCACCGCCCATATTTCCAAGTCAATTTCAACTGAGGCTTTGCATGAAATGAAGGCTGCTGGAAATCGTGACAGTCCAAAGCTTTACATGATATGTCATCAACATTTCGCTAAGACCACGAAACGAGGAGTTAGAAATACACAGAGATTACAAATATGGCTTCGTTGTTCTGCAAATTGGCCGTCGTTCTAGTGCTTGCAATGTTTCCTCAATGTTTAATTGAGCAGCTCCAGGCAGCAGATCCGGATCCTGTCGTGGACATCCCTTCAGGAAACCGCCTCGTTCTCAGGGATTTATTCACCAACGGTGATGTTAGCCATGATAGTGGAGGCGTACGTGCTGCAGTTAATATCACAAACTTGCCTCTTACGAGGTGATTGTCACTGTTGCCAAAGAGGGAAGCTCTTCATGGAATTGGAAGTAACTCAAGCATTTCTTACAAAGTAAACGAAAGGATCTGAAGTTTGCTTAACACGGTAGCATAAGTGTAGGCTTGCAGCCCTGAACGGGTGATTTGAACACGATTCTTTCTTCTGATCTTTAACAGCTCTGAAGGAATTACATATGTGCGATTCAAGATGTTCCCTTGTGGGGTTAACTTACCACATACTCATCCAAGAGCAGCGGAGATCGTGACGCTACTCTCTGGAGGGCCTCTTCAAGCGGGATTTGTTGATACTTCAGGTAATTGTGTTAGCTGTATCTCTGTTCTAGAATCAAATGTTTGACAGGGAGCGTCCTAGATCAATCGTTGTGTCAAGCCTTCCTTTTGCAGGTACCCCACATATCAATATTCTGAAGCCAGGAGACGTCACCGTTTTCCCTCGCGGTTTGTTGCACTTTGAGATGAATGTCGGGAAGAAAACTGCGGAGTACATATCCGCCCTCAACAGCCAGAACCCTGGAACCCTGGTACAAAGCAAACGCCTCTCTCTCTCTCTCTCTCTCTCTCTGCCTCTGCCCATTCACGATTTCATGTTTCTCGAGCCAAATATCCGTTAATCGGAGGACACCACATAATGGCAAGGCTATCGCCCTTGTAACTCGAAGGCTGCAAAGGGTAAGGATACTTAGATCTTCAGGTAGGCCTTCCGTTCTCATGCATCTCAGTTTCTGTAATGTGGTTTAAAATGAATTATCTTCGAATATCATCTCTCATGTAATATTATTGAACCGCGTTGTCTGATTGCAGTCATCAAGCCTCGCACTTTTCAAGATTCCAGCTCGTGCACTGGCGACATCATTGAATCAAAGCGTGCAGGAAGTGTCGGACATTGCTTCCACTCTGTTCAGGTACGGAACTGGACTAAAGATGACAAGCACAAGCGGGTGTGTCCCCGGCAAGGATATCACAACTGCATTTTAGGCAAAGCCTCTGGGCTTTCGAAGAGGACAAGACAGAAACCTTCTAAAAACAATCAGGTACTAGATTTTGTGGAAGCGTTAATTAATTATCATACGAGTAAGGACGTCTTCTATCATTTATCGAGGCAAACCATATGTTTGGATTACACTTCTAAAATCAATTTGGAGATAGCATTGTCCATAAAGCGATTCTTCTTCATGAGTTTTTGAGAATCTCTTGAAAATGCAAAATATAAGAATTGATTAACTTATAATATGGAGTTCCAATTGGCTAGCAAAATACTCTATCCACAATAAACACCGTATTAGATAAAGTGGGATTTTGGGAATTTCGAAATTGGGTGGATTTCATTAAAATTGGGAAAGGCTTCATTAAATTTGGGAAAATTTTCATTAATTGTGGGGATTTTGCCAATATTGAATATGCTAATATTTGAAAATTCCAATGATTATGAAAAACTTTATTGGTTGTGAAACATTTCATTGCGTATAACAACCGGAAAAAAGCATTTGTGGAAGAGTTTGAAAATCATGTATTTGGTGGTGTTAATAAACACCGTTTGGGGACATGTATATTTTACTTGAGGTATTAATAAACACCAGTTGGTGGTGTTAACAAACACCGTGCATAGTGAACCACTAGAAACAAAGTAGTTGTTGGTGAAGGACAACTTTTGAAAATTATCATATTAATAATATGTACACATCCATTGACAAGATAACAACAATGAGAAACATCACATGAGAACACGCATTACAATGGAAGTTTGGGAGATTAAGAGGGAGAAAATCGATACCATTTTCTATGTTCTGATACCAAGTAAGCTTTCGTGTGCTTTAATACATACACTCTGTGGAATCTTAAACTTTTTGGGTCTATTTATGGCTTTTGATGTCCATGACCAGAAGACAACTGCATCAATACACTCCCATACCTGTGGATCCAACCTATTCTCTGCCCAATACTTGTTCCAGCAATCAACATAGGCATCTGCATCATTGAGCCCCTTTCTCTTAACGGATGGGCCTCACCAAGACGAAGTCACCTTGCTTAACATCCACCATTGGTCTAAAGTCTTCCCTTGACTTATCTTTTAGAGGCCCGCAATAATGATCATTCCATCCCTCATAGCCTTGGAACTCATTAATGCAAGCATCTATATCATCCTCTTCATCAGGCGATTGTATTCTTGGCCAAAACTCTCTGTACACTCCTATCTTTGAGATGTTTTCATGTTCGAGCTCACTGATCATGGTTTTCCAATAGTCTATCACTGGCCTAATGTAGGACTCATACGATGCATTCTTTCCACTTGCACATCTCTCCCAAAACTTAATGTAATCCTTTATCCCTAATATTACTTGCAAGTGATCTCTCATAAATGCAACCATTGGTAGTATATCTGGACAACCTATTGACAATAATGGTCGACCCTCACTATCTCTCTTCCATAGCTCAATTCCCCCTTCAATGGGCATCCAATTCGATGATTTTGGATGCATCTTGTACTACATCATAGGTCTATAACCTTGCATGTAAAATCGAAATTGCAATGGCTTTGCATGACTAACTAGCATTTCTTGCACATCACATAGGTAGCCATCCACATAATCCTTGAAATTAGGAATCCGTGTAAGAAGAAATGGTGCTAGTGAAGATGATGTACATTTTTTGAATGTATCCATCAGATGCGGGAAAGTGAATGTTTGTCCCACTCGCAAGCTCTCAGAGAACCTACTGAACATTGCATCAATGTCCTCATGTGTGTGCCCTACCATCAAGAACCCAATCGCACTGTCTTGAAAATGCCCCTTGCTACAAGAAGAGAAAGGTATGCAAACAAGTATCTATTTTTATTCTCAGACCCACAATTATCTAGTTGGAGTAGCACGTTCTCTAGTCACTTTTGGAATGGTGGCTCAACAGCAACACTTCACTCTGAAGAGGGTGGGTTTTCTCTTGTATTTTATGACAACAAATTCATACATGTGTCTGCATCCCTTGCAATGGAAGTTGTCATGGCATCCGTGACAAAATTCAGATCACTCTCTGATACAATTCCTAGATTTGCATTTGTGATTGTGACATCTATATTTTCAGACAAGCTAGCTCCACTTGTGGGAAGATGTGCACCTTCAGAACTATAATGGGAGTCCAAAGAGTTTCTTGAGCATAGAGCATTCAAAAGTTGAGCACTGCTTCTTGGAATCCCATTGGTAGTAAGGTCTCCAAGTTCATGCGTATCCATCCTCTTGAGGTTGCGCAAACAAATTGAGAGTGATCCAATCGTAAGGTCGGGATCAGATGGCCACAAATCATTGAGGGTGAAGTGTTTATAATGACCATGTCCATGCCCATGGGTAATCATTCCAATGAGTGAAACCTATAATTGCCATGTAGAATCGATATCCTTGGACCTGACCTGAAGTCTTGGAATTGCCATCTTTTTTTGGTCCATCTTATCATGGATTATGCATACATACTTTTTTGGATCCATCTCGGAGTACCTACACCATGCATAGTATAAGTTCCTACAACTTTGTTGCTATCTCATATGCATCTTTCTCTCCTCCATCAGTGAATTATGCTCATCTTGACTTTTTGTGGCTACCAATTGAGCCTTATCTAACTGCACAAACTACACTTAGAGAGAGAATTCACTCGTCTTAGCAAGGGCTCCATTTTTTAAATCTGATTTCCAAATCTTGCCAAATGTGGATATGGATAGGCTCTGATAACCACGTTGATTAAGTGAAGTGTTGACCACACATGACGTCTATCTTCTTATACACTTTAGGTATCACTTGGTGTGTCTCTCTTGAACCATCTTGCATGGTTCTACCCTTGTGAGGCATATGCTCTATGCTATTATCCACAAAGTGTTGAATGAGAGCCCTTCCCATACCTATGTGCTCCTTGCTCCTCCTCACAATCCCTGAATTCCCATGCACATATCGTTGCACACCACTCTCAAATTGCTCCCTGTATCCATAAAATGATGTCCTTGGAATTCCATGCATCTCATACCATGCTCTATAACACACATGCCGACCGTTTAACATGAAGTTATAGTGTATCCTCCTAGTGTAGTCATGATGCCAAGCCGTTGACCACACATTGTATATAAAGCTTATACAAGACTCCAAGGAGCTGCCCCAAAAGTTATACCTTAGAGTCATTAAGAGATGATCTTGCCCACAGCATGTTGGGAGCATGTTGGCAACACCTACTCCCACAATAATCGATGGAAGAAACCTGCTACATCGAATTTTATACATTGGTGTTGGAGTCTCTCTTTGTTTAGGCACCCTGTTAATGAAAGTGTACCTTCTTTTCTTTGATGTTGGATCATCCCTTTTCAACATTTGATCATTGACTAACTCATCTATGCCAACAACGTGGTCCATGGGCACATATTGTTGCAATGGGCTTCCTTCAAGTAAGGTAATCTGCTTGATGGGCCACTTAACTAGGCTAAGAGATCCAACATCTTGCATAGAAGACCCTAATTCACTTCCGATTATTTGTTCTTTATTTTCAATACCCATACCAATGCAATCGTTACCCAATAGGTCAAAGTTTATAGAGTCACCCAGGAAAACATATAAGATTACACCTTCCCCCACAGTCTTTGTTTTGCTCTCATCCCACAAGACAACCTTTTTCTCTGTCCAAGATTCATGAATGGAACTATCAGTTTTCAATGAAGAAACTGGCATTGCCTCAACATAAGGTTGCTCAAGCTCACTTGGTGCATCTTCTTTAGTTACCGGATCATCTAAAGAATCATGAACATGTTTTAGAGAGCCCTTAGGTCACTTGACAATGCTCCAAAGTGCCTCACCAATAAGCATTGCATAAGAGCATGTCACTATTGATAGACATCTCCACTATCACCAATACATTTTCTCCCCCAATCTTCACACCACTACAGTAGGCCTCCGGATCTATTGCACACACTGCACCAATTCTAACCACTTTATTCCCCACCATCATCATGACCTTGTCCTCACTTCTGATAGCCATCCCCTGTCATTATGATTATGAAGAATTAATTATGAACAAACTACATCCAATGAATTTCATAAGACCAACAAAGATGTCCTTGTAGTGGGGAAGAATGGCATTGGTGCCAATCTTTAGAATCCATGAATGAGTCTATACAAAATTTTCATGAAAGCATGAATTATTTCCCTAAAAATTTTAGTAATTTGATAAAACTTTTTCTAAAGCATGAATTATTTTCACCATCATCATGACCTTGTTCCCACATCTGATAGCCATCCCCACTCATTACGGTTATAGGAAATTAATTATGAAAAATTTACAACCAAAGAATTTCATAAGACCAACAAAGGTGTCGTTGTAGCAGGGGAGAATGGCACCAGTGTCATTCTCCATGTGATTGTGGAGAATGGCACTGTTGTCATTCTCCATGTGAATCTGACTTTCCTATAGAGAATGGCATATGCCATCTCCACTATCACTGATACATTACCTACCTCAATCTTCACACCACTACATCACCCATTTGGATTGGTTAGTACACAAATAGAACCTATTATAACCACTTCATTCCCCACCTACATCTTAACCTTATCCCCACATCTAGTAGCCATTCCCTATCATTTCAATTATGGAAAATAAGAAAGTGAGCAGATTACAGCCACAAGGATTCACAAGCCTAGTCTAATGACATTCAAGTGTGCAAATTCTAGCTTCATAAAATGAGAGAGCCAATCTTTTGAATTACAACAATGCAATGTGAGAATGGACCTAGGTGCCATTCTCCCATTACAAAGCTCTCAAATTTCCAAATTTGCAAAGGGAGAGTGGCACTAGTGCCATCAATGTCCTAAATTTTTTCTTTGCAACCAAAGAATGGCACTAGTTCCATTCTCCCACTTCAATGTCATGATTCAAAATTTTATCTTTAAGATGGGAGAATCGCACCAGTGCCAATTGCAATGTCCAAAAAAAAATCTTTGCAAAGGGAAATGGCACCAATGCCATTCTCCCCATGCATTGACTTGAGAAAAAAGTTTGGCTTCATAAGGGGAGAACACAGACTGGTACCATTCTTCCTTTGTGAAGACTAAATTTTGACTCATGACTTTACCTTAGGAGAATACCACTGGTGCCATGCCCTCTTTGCAAAGCCAAAATTTTATATCAAGACATTGCAATGGGAGAATGGCACTAGTGCCATTCTCCCTTTGTGAAGCCAAAACTTTGAATCAAGACATTGCATTAGGAGAATGGCTCTAGTGCCATTTTCCCTTTGCAAAGCCAAGATTTTGAATTGTGACATTGTAATGGGAGAATGGCACTAGTGCCATACTGTCTTTGTGAAGAAGAAATTTTGAATCACATTACATGGGGAGAATGGCACCAATGCCATTCTACCTTTGCAAAGCCGAAGTTTTGAATCAAGAAATTGCAACAAGAGAATGGCACTGGTGCAAATTCAAAATTTTAAAAGTTTAGGCTTTGTAACAGGAGAATGGAGAATGGCACCAATGCCATTCTCACCTTGTAATGCCAGAAATTAAAACCATACACTTTGTGTGTGTGTGTGTGTGTGTGTGTGTGTGTGTGTGCACATGTGTGCATGCACGCGCATGTGTGTGTGTGTGTGTGTGTGTGTGTGTGAGTGTTGAGAATTCATTGTCCCCTCAATAATTAAACCATACAATCAATTCAGTCATAGATTGGCCTTCAACAAAACAAATAAAATGTAAATATAATTCAAATATGGAGATTTAAACATTTGAAAGAAATGAGATATAATTTTATTTCGAAGGTATTACAGCCAAACAAGGTAGATTTACAAAAGTGTAGAATCCATCCGATAGTTCAGGCTCTGAGGTCAAGGTTCACTTACCTGCCACCATCCAAGAAAACCATAAGTTAGAACAATATAGCTTTACTTGGGTAGACAGGTAATGCCTGTGCCCCTCGGCTTGTTATTGCATTACCTAGGAACATGCACAATCTTCTAGATTCTAAAGCGTAAAAAGAGTCATTAGGTAGCAAATGTAAAGAGAGATAGTCCACATCTAATGTGTGATTAAGATAGACCAAGGGATGAAGCACCTTATTTTTTTATAAATCATTATTACTAGGGGGTAGTTCACACCCATTTGAGATAAAATTAAACATGGGGGGTACACCACACTCATGATTGCATAACAAGGACCATCTAGACACTTTTAAAACTTAAGGGAAAATAAAACAATTGTTGAAGGATTTCTATAAATATCTATGGTAATAAATTGATTAAGGCAATCAATTAAAGGAATTTAAGGAAAAATCTTTGAAGGAAAAGTAAGGGAGAACATCTAACAAGTGACAGTGACTGGATTATTAAATAAGGCAAAACATTCAATAAAAGAAAATATAAGCATTAACATGAAAACAAACAAGTTAAGGTCAAATGGAGAAAAAGACTTAGGCACCTTACTTTAAGGAGCTACAATAAACTTCTCTATTAAACTAAGCATGTAAGATGATGCCCTTAAAATACAAGCTTGAAAAAAGCGAAATAACACAAATGTTAATAGACCAACTCAACCCTTTATAAAAAAGTGTAACTATACTTAGCAATGTATCGCACCTTGGGGAATACATAATTAGAAAAGGTTAGACTAAATTTATTTGAAAAAAAACCCAAAACTAAACTGGATAAATTTATTTATTTGTATATATATTTATAGAAAAAACTATATACAATTATATAAGAGGGTATATAAATATATATAGAGAGCATTTTACGGATGCAATTTAAAGAACATTAAAGTATTAACTTAAAGGAAAATTTAAGAGAGGTATAAAGCTGGTGAGCTTGGTATATATATGAATACATATAATTGTATTAAGGGGTACTTAAGCATATAAAGGGCTTGGTATATATATGAATACATATAATTGCATTACTTAAGCATATAAAGGGCCATTCATTATTAAGTATATAAAGGGGAAAAACCACTATATAACATTTGTATATAATGGGACATAAATAACCTTACCAACCATAGGTCAAAAAGCCCGAACAATGGTCAAACTTAAAGACAAAGCACAAAGGTAGAGTCATGAAGGAGGGCATGCAGCCACGAAGATGAGATCAGAGGGTGCAACTGGTCACTGGAGCGGGTGATCCCATAATAAACAAGGTCGAAATAACGAGAAGGGATGCACGTAGCCAGCGCCATGCAGAGAAGAATCCTTTAATGAAGAAGGCACCAGCAAGATTCGGTTCCAAGGCAGAGCTTAATGAGCAAACCAGTAGCCACGTAAGAAAGCTTGAAGCCAAAAGCGAGGACGGAACACGAGAAAAATCGCCCAAAGTCTGAAGCAACAACGATGCGGAACTGCCAACGAGCACAGTCACTTAGGAATCAAGGCAAGAAAGCAAGTCACTTACCAAAAAGCTTGAAGGTATAAGTGTACCAGAGCAAGCAAGCAACAAGGAGGAGGGGAAAAGTTGCGGATACAGGGTCGATGACCAGCAGACGAAGCAAAGGCGTAAAACCTCAAAGCGCAACGTAACAAGTCAACCACTTAACTTTACAAGCAATTAGGTGCTCACGTAAAGTTTACAAAACAAAGGAGTCGCCTGTTTCGAGAGTCACACTAGAAGTTGAGAAGGTAGAGAAGCGCTCCAGGACAAGGTTGTGAAAATTAGCTAAGTGAGTGTTTGCAAGGGCGAGCAAGCAGACTGTTGCGGCAAGAAACTTAAGCAACGCCTACCCAGGTCGTAGTGGAAAGAGGTGTCGCTAAAGAGGCTATTGTGCTAAACGTTGACGGAGATAAAATGTGTATATACCGTGAGGCGATGAAGGAGCATGAAGGTTGGAAGAAACGATAACTTGAACAAGCACAGGGGGGGGTTTTAGTGACAGAAGCGAACGAGTTTCGCCAACAGAGCAGCGGCAAGGAGAAAAAGCAACAAAACAACAGTGACTGTGGTAAAGAGCACCATAGTTAGTGGCAAAGAAGCACCTTAGAAGCAAGGTGGCTCTGAAGCGATCCTGGAGCGAAGTGAACGAATGGAGGAGACCAAAAACCATAGTCAAGTACAGCTACGGGTAGGAAGACCGAGTACATGACGATGGAGATATAGGGTAAATGGGCCAGTCTTGTGCACCCCTATCTTTTTCATAGTGTAAGGGGCTGCGCCTATAGTTTTTTTTATGTTTTTCAAAATGTAAGGGCATCCCATGAATGGAAATAGAGAAAGGATATAATTTTTCCAAAAAAATTGAGGAAAAAATATTAACTTCTTGGAAAACCTACATACCCAATACTAAAGGGAGTGGTGGCCACTACTACATTTAGACTATCTTAACTTTTCATAAGAGCTTGACACCTAAGCATATTTTCCCTTTTTCATGCCTCTTTATTGGGTCTTTCCATGGAGAAAATAAGGGAGGGTGTTGACATTTGAAAGGCACCCGCCTCTTTACTAGCCCCTTTACCCTAGAAGGTCGTAACTGGAGGAGTGTTTGCAAGGGAGGCGCAAAGGAGGGTAAGGGCAATGGGTGTGCAGCTAAGGGAGAAAGTGTGGAGGTACCACCAAGAAGTACGCCACCCATAAAAGGGTCGTACTAAAGATAGAGTTTAAATATAGAGGGCGGTGGCAGTTACTCAAGATAAGCGGTGAGCAGGAGTGGGGGGGAGAGAGCGTAGGGATAGTGTTAGGTAAGTGAATAATGCCAATAAAAGGTTAGAGTAGGGGCTAAGGTAAGGTTTGCAAGTAAAGGGTAGGGTACTAGGACTATATACATAACAAGGGAAACATATAGCAATCAAGGTCGATAAAAATAACAAATAACGAAAAAGGCAAGATAAAAAAGGAAAAGAAGCACTAAATAGACAACAATAAAAAATTAAGTAATAAACAAATTAATTAACTAGACTCTATATAGAAAATGAAGTACAAACTATATATAAATATACAAAGGGAAGCCATTAAATAGTTAGACTACAATATTGAACACATTAGAGCTAGTAAAGGGGGTTAGAGTTCACTAGGGAGTGTGCTAGAGTGCCAATAAGATGTTAACATGTAAAATAGGGGAGGGATTAGAGTCTATATATATAAAAAAGGCCACAAAAATCACTAGAAGATTAGTGTGCCAATGCATAAAGGTGGCAGTGCCAATGCATAAGGGTGGCGATGCGTAATTAAATAGACTAAGAATATAGAAAGAAGGGGGGACAATAAATTTTTAGACAAAGATAGGGCAAGGGGGTTGGGGGGGCAATAATTATGAAGGGGAGTTACTTAATTATATATATATATATATAAGTTTCAATAACTTACTTATATATATAGATATATATATATATATATATATATATATATATATAAGTTTCAATAACTCTAAATAAATACAATTATAAGGTACGAGTAAGGGGGTTTGGGGTTTGGTTACTAAAAGAAAATAATGATTTAAGTAAATAAAAAAATAATAATTGTTTAAGAAATGAAGAAAGAAGGGGGGTTTTGGGAGGGTTAGGGGGGAAGGGGGGGATGAGAAAGATTGTGTTTGTGGTGAAAAAGTGTGTGTGTGTGTGTGTTCATAAACGTGGTGATCATTTGAAACCATACATTATTTTTATCTTTAGGGCATTCTAATGGGAGAATGGCACTGGTGCCATTCTACCTTTGTGAAGCCAAATTCATATTTTCAGTAGTGTCGTTCTCACTCTGTGAAGCCAAAATTTTGAATCTGGGAGAATGGCACTGGTGCCATTGTCCCTTTGCAAAGCCTGCATTTTGAATCAATACATTGTGATGGGAGAATAGCACTAGTGGTATTATCCCTTTGTGAAGCAAAAATTTTGAATCAAGAAATTGCATTGGGAGAATGGCACTAATGCCATTTTCCCTTTGCAAAGCCAAGATTTGTCATACTCTCTTTGTGAAGCAAAATTTTTTAATCATGACAATGCATTGGGAGAATGGCACTAGTGCCATTCCCCCTTTGCAAAGCCAAAGTTTTAAATTGGGACATTGCAATGGGAGAATGGCAGTGGAGCAAAATTAAAATTTAAAATTTTTTAGCTAGGTTGGTTATGCTAGGTTGGTTGAGTTACAAATTTTTATGTTAGAGTATGTTTTCTTGATCAAGGTCCAAGTAATGTAAATTTTTAAGTTGTAGATTGAATTAGTTGACGAGGATGTGATTTTTGAGGACGTTTTAAAAAAAAGTTGGCTTTAGAATCATGCTCATCATTAGATCGCAAGCTACGGATTTTTTAAAAGGAAGATGAGAATAGGTTAAATAAAAGGCATGAGGACAATGTAAAAAAGGAAGAAAAGGAGTGTGGAAAATGTAAAATACAAATAAAAGAAATGCATAGGCTAAAAGATTAAATGAAAGAAATAAAAGAAATACATAAAATGCATAGGTTAAAAAAAGAAATGCATAGGTTAGTAAAAAAAAGAAATGCATAGGTTAGATATGTTAACTATAAGAAATGCATAGGTTAAGTATGTTAAATAAAAGATATGCATAGGCTAAATAAAACAAACATGTTTTTTAAAAAAAAGCATAGGCTAAATACTTGGTCAATATTACTTTAGTTGTGTGAGTTTATTCATGTTAGCTTACTTATTTTTGAGTTACATATTTTTATGTTAGAGTGTGCTTACCTTGATCAAGGTCCAATCAATGTAAGATTTTAAGTTGCAGACCAAATTAGTTGACGAGCATGTGATTTCTCTCCACATTTTTTTTTAAAAATATCGGCTTTGGAATCATGGTTATCAGAGCAATAGATCACAAGCATAGGTTAAATAAAAGGAGTGCATAGGTGGAAGAAAAGGACGGCATAGATCAAATAGGTGGAGGAAAAGGAGCGGCATAGATTAAAAAGGTGGAAGAAAAGCTTTGGGGGGTCTTTTGTGACCCCAAAATGTCCCTTGATTCTTTTAATTATACTTTTAAAATTGCATTCAAAATTGATTCAAATATTATAAAACATTAGTAGCATTAGCAATAGATCCAAAAGACAAACTTGGTGTAGATGAACTACTACTACCCATGGATTTAGGCATATAGACGCACAATATGCTAAGCAAAAATAGCTTCTCATTGATAGCTACTAGTTTCAATGCCAAAAGAAATTTGGTATACATGAACAAGTGGCCATGGAAATGGAAGTATTCTCAATAGTAATAGATTTCGAATAGGTGTATGCAACTGAAAGTCCTAAAATTTCTAATCGTGACTTGTATGGTCACATGGGGGTATATTATATGAAAACTTCATGGAAGATTTGGAATTCTCTTGGAGACTAAAATTTATATATCTAGTCACAATCCCAGGTTGTTTACATAGATAAAGGGAAGAAAAGGAGCCTCATAGATTAAATAGGTGGAATAGGTTGGATAGGTTATAC
The DNA here is from genome assembly GCF_047967505.1 of Dipteris shenzhenensis. Lineage (NCBI taxonomy): Eukaryota > Viridiplantae > Streptophyta > Polypodiopsida > Gleicheniales > Dipteridaceae > Dipteris > Dipteris shenzhenensis. Next base: position 45,955,344 of record NC_141608.1, on the reverse strand, counting down.
CTAGGTTGAATAGGTTAGATAGGTCAAGTTAATTTATTTATCTTTTAAAGAAATGCAAAAGTTAAACTAATGAAAGAACCCTAGTTACCTTCTTCTCCTTCGACCTTGGAAATTCTTGGAGCTTTCCTTGCTATCGTTGCTTTCCGTTGCTTTGTCCTTCGAAAGTTCGAGTCGCTATCACTGTCGCATGCCCCATAGGCTTTATGCCTGTCCCCAAACTCCATGCTCTCAGACTCTCTGTGAGTCCATGCCCTCCTCACTATTCAGTGTCCTCATTGTTGCCCTGGTGGCTTGGCCCCTCATTGCCCTCAATTCTCCTACAACGTGTGGTGCAGCAACAATCCTCATTGCCCTCAATTCTCTAGAGTCCGTGCCCTCAGTCCTGAGACTCTCATCATTTCAGTTTGGATACTTTCGGGTTCCCACCACCAACGGGGGTAGGGGTCATTGCATTAGGCAATGCCCATGGTGGTTCCACTATGTCAGGAAACTACAATCTAATCTCTCTTGCCTTGTTTATGGACATCGTCTATCAATAAAACTCATCCCAACTCTTGGGATTGAGAGTGCCTTGTTGATGCTATTCTATCAACAAGGAATCCCAACCCTTGGGATAAAGACTTTCCCGGTACTTCTGGGTTCCCACCACCACAGGGTAGGGGTCATTGCACTAGGCAATGCCCATGGTGGTTCCACTATGTCAGACCACTACATCTACACAACCCCCTGTGAGGTATGACATTGATTCCTATGTTAGTAAATCAATATGATCACATGGTATTGTGGACAATGGCACCAGTGCCATTCTCTAACCATCATCTATAACAACATTGACATACAGGAATAATTTAAATTGTATATCAGTTGAAGTATGAAGAATGGCACTGGTGCCATTCTTCACAACATCATATGAATATTTCAGGAATATCACCAATGCCATTCATGCATGGAGAAATGGAGAATGGCACTGGTGCCATTCTCCTTAATCCATGTACCAGTGCTATATTGTGCAATCCATGTGATACATGGCACCAATGCCATTTTGCACATACTCACATAGAGATTGGCATCAATGCCATTCTCTAGAAGGTCAGATGAGAAAACTCTCGTGTGACCACCTTCACATTAGGGGAATGGCACTGGTGCCATTCTCTGCAATCCATGTGATGAATGGCACTTCTGTCATTCTCCTCAACACATGGAGGATGGCACCAGTGGCATTATCCTTAAACTCTCATAGAGGATGGCACTAGTGCAATTCTCCATCATAGAGGATGCCACTAGTGTTCAATGGCATTGGTGACACAACATCATATAATTGTTGGAGAATGGCACAAATACCATTCTTTATTATAACCATCTTAACTTTGATAATGTGTATATTTTCTTGTAGTGTGGGTGTAGTTTTTCATAATGCATATATAAGTTGCTTTGCCTTGGTTATTTTGTTAATAGAAGTTGCATTGTGGTTGTAATATTTCCCACTACACTTATGACTTTCTATTGTACATTTCATTGTGGTTCTATTCATTTGGATTGTTCATTTTCTTAGTGTTGTTTTCCAGATTCTTTTGTTAACAGAAGATTGCAAGAATGGCTAGCAAGGGAAAGACAAAGTTGGAGAGGTGATGGAGTTAGCTCTGGAAGAGGATGGTTTTTAGATATATACAATAACGAACTCCAAAAACTCCATAAAGCTCATTGTTTTGTGAACATCCAAGGAACAACTTTTGAAGATGTTGGACATGTTAAGGAGATGGAGGATACCGAGAAAGATAATGTTCCTTGTCTCAAAATTAATATATTCACATGGATTCACACAAAGAGGCATCAATCTTCTTGTTTGCAGATGCACTGAGGGGCATTTGCTTGTTTGAAAGGGTTCGCAATGAGAACTTCATGTGAGTTATTCCAAAAACATCAAGTAAAGGAGGAGAAACACTGTGCCCAAAATGATGCTGCATCCTAGTATTGGGATGGATTATCCTCCCACTCTCATTGTTCACTAAGTAATGAATGGTATGTGGATATGTACAAATGGTTATGATAAATGTTTGGGAAAGGTTACCAAGTTTACTAAAGGAGGGATAGGGAAAGGATGGCATAGTTTTGGCAAGGTAGTGGATTTGGAAGAGCTTATGGATACTTGAGCAAATCCATGTATTATTGCAAAGATAAAGACAATGAAAGACAAACACGTAATGGTCATGGCAACACTGGATAAATTTGAGATTACAAGGATGGGTCAATAATAATAGAGGTTCAATGAAAAATCTTATCTACTGGGAGGTGCAATGCAGGACCACATTGGTGGGTGCTTTGTGGAATCACTTGCATGGTAAACACAGTAGCAACATTTAAAGGCATGTAGTCAAATATAGAGAACAAAAAGGAACAAAAACATCAAAAAAATATCAAAAGGCTTCAAGGTAAAAGAAGAGTAAACCTTATAAAGAGGAGAAAGAGAGTGAGGATGGAGACTTGCCTTCAATCCACCATTGATATTGCCTTTGACATGATGGCGCCTAATATTAAGGGCTTGGGAAAGGATGATATGGAATTCATTGCAGGTGTAGAACCCTTAATGAGGTGGAATCTTACTACCCATTTGGTTATGAGACAAGCGTCAAAATTGATGTCAAAAGTTGTTACAAGGCAGGAGTCAACTATGCATACATGCCATCTAAGGAAGCAATGCTAAGGTTAGCTATACACTTTTGTAAAACCACATCTTATGGAAACAACTGCATACTTGGTACCCTTTGATAGAAAGAATAAATGCCCATCGAAAACTTTAAGAAAAGAGGGCATTCCTCATGTGGGTTATATTATCATTTTTGGGCAACACTCAATTGAGGTTGCAAGGAGACTTTAAGAAATTGATGCAGTTGCTGAACCTACAAAATCTTTGTATAGGTACTGTAACAATCTTTCTTTTTTAATTTTTTTAAAATATTGTTTCCTTGTTTGAAATTTTTGATATGGGCCTTTGAAAAGAGTTCTTATTTTTTTGACTAACGTAAATAGGTTTTAAATCTAAGAGAGAATCGTCATACACTATCCAAATAAAGATCTAAGTGAGTGCCCAAAGACAACATGTGAGTATGTGTAGAATGGACTAGTGCCATTGTCTTGAACACCGTATGATTATATTGAGAATGGCACTAGTGCCATTAATCACATGGATTCTCCATTCTGTAGGTGATGAATGGCATTGGTGCCATTCTCCAAATATTTATAAAATGTTATGTTCCAACATTCAACTGCTATGATGAAGAATATACCTACCCAAACTTCAAGGAAGGCATGAGTAGGTAAAGAAGACACCCTCATGAGAATTTCATTTGGTAAAAATCAATTGCATGTAGTCATTTCCTAGATTTCAATGTTGTCATAGATGATGGTTAGAGAATGACAGTGGTGCCATTGTCCACCAAGCATTCTCAGAACATGGAGACATGCTCCTCGATTGCAATGCAGGGTGCGGAGATTCAGCGGAACCCGTAGGCCGGAGAGTCTTGTGCCTCGTCACAGAGGGAGGGGAAGCACAATTTCTAAGAGGCAGAGTATGGATTCTAGTTTGACATATGCATGAATGTTTGTTGAAATTCAACTACGTACAATCTGGTTTTTCCTTTATGCAATATTGCACTTTTGTAATCTCATTAAGCTTGTGGCTATGAACAGTTGCCCCCAGCTTCGAGGAAGCTGGTGATTTTTTATTTGAATAGAGTGTTGCTACATAGGAGGCTCAAGACTCAGGGGATGCGTCAATTTTACGAGCAAAAACCTATGAGCAGGTTTATACGAGCGTGTTTTTCAAGAGATTTTAAAAATAGTATTTCTTTAGGAAACATGGTTTTTACACTTTTATTTTCATTAGAACTAGATCCCTTTATCATAAAAATATACAAACTAGTCACCCATTCATTTTTACATAACATAAATCTTCTTATTCATAGACATCCCTTTGTACCCTTGTTATTACCTTAAAAAAGTATTGAAAAATAATTCATTTAAGAAACGTCCCTCATAATCACTCTCAACATAATAATATTATACATAAATAATTACTTATTAAACACATTTATATCATATGGCAATATCTTTCAAGTGTTTTTATAGTATTAATAACAATATATTTATGGACATATTTCTATAGAAGTTTAAATTACTGTAAATAAGTATTAACTTGGGCTTATATATCACTCTCATAAAATACATGTAATATTTAATACTATATATGCAAGGTTTTCCAAAATATAACCCCATAGATGTGCTCAAATGGGGTTTTCCGATCAATTTGAGTGGCTGAATGACTATATTTGGACATTGGATGTGAAAGTTATGTCACTTTTAAAAGTGCTGTCCAAGGTAGTTTCGCCAGCGAAACTACCTTGAAAGACCTTGTTCAAAGGGGTTTCGCTGGCGAAACTACCTTGATGGCTTGCTTCAATGAGTTTTCTTTGGAGAAACTGTTTCATGAAGATAGGGTGAGAGAGGTTTTTCAATGTCACCCCCTATTAAGTAAAAAGTTGTAAGAAGGATCATAAGGGAATTTTCATAGAGAAGTCTACTCTACATGTGGGTTTCTTCAAAATCCATCCCATTATGTTCTCACCATTCCCAAAGATTCACATAAATATTCGTGTATAAAATAGGCATTCCTATAATACTTTTCATATTTCTAAGTGAAACTATGTTTTCTTCTTATCCATTTTTGTCATATTTTTGCATAGTTGGAAGCTTTTTTTTTCCTTCGCTCGGATGCTCGGAAGATTTCGCTCAGAAAATGTTCGTCCCCAGACTCAGGGTGCCTTGCCAGCCAAGGTGTTAGAGCTGAGGAGCCACTGGGTCCTATTAAGACCTCATGTGGCCGAGTTCCTACATGAGGTGGGGAGGCAATTTGATGTGGCTATTTGGAGGTCTACCTCTCGACTTAGAGAAACCTCAAACATCCTTAAGGACTTAAAACCGCCAATTTTCAATGGGGAAGAAAAGGAGCATAATAAAGATGCGATTAATACGTTCTTGCAAAAGTGGCAAGACTTCCACCGACTCAGGAATACATCTCCTGAAAATCAAGTCATGGAAGCGTCTTTCCCTTGGAAATAAAGCCTATAAATGGTGGATGAGCCTCAGGGAGAGTAATAGAATCCCTAGGTATTGGACTAAGTTTGAACAAGCCTTCCTAAAAGAGTTTTTACCGGAAAATGAATTAGAAAGAGCGTGGGAGACTTGGGACAATTGCACTATGGGTAAAAACACTCTAGTCCAATACATAGCGAACTATAGGGAGGCAGTCCTTAAGTTGAAGGGAATTGATGAATTCCAAAAGATAAGGGGTTTCGTGAGAGGTCTGAAAGACACTTATAAGGTTGAGGTGAAAAGAAATTCTCCTAAAACCTTTCACGAAGCCATTAAGTATGCCCAAATATACGATGATACGATGGGGAAATTCAGAGTTGGAACTTCAAAGCAAACAGGTTTTGTTCCAAAGTTCAATAAATTTCCCAATTTGAAAAGGAAGGGGCACTTTAAGAAGGAGGTTGCTCAGGCACCACCTAAGAAACTTCAAACACAAAATTATCCTCTCTTGAAGAAAGAGGATTATGAAAGGGCCAGGCAAGAAAATCTTTGCTTCAAATGTTTGGGCAAAGACTATGCTACCTGGAACTGCCCTAAAAATAAACCAGCGGGAGCTAAAGCCTCAAATAGACCTCCACAAAGACAAGTGCATGCGGTGCAAGTGTTGCCCCTTAATGGTACTGAAAAGTACATTGACGTAGAGGTCTATCATGAGGATAGCACCCACATGTGCTGTCTATCATCAGCAATGTGGTAGCCCACCTTTGGTCCTCATGATTTAATGAGGATACATGGAAAAATTAAGGGGCAAAGAGTAAGAGTGATGGTCGATGATAGTGCAACACATAATTTCTTAAACTACTCGTTAGTTAAGAAATTAAAATTGCTGAGAGTCCCAGTGCCCATAAATATGTGGTCTCTTTGGCGAAGGGCAGTGATAAAAAAGTTTGGGACACCATGATATATGGTGTAGATGTGGATATTCAAGGATATCAGGATGCCTTGGATTTCCAAATCATGCATCTCGATCGAATAAATGTAGTGCTTGGTTGAGAATGGCTGTATAGTCTTGGGCATAGCTTACAAAGGAGTTATCTTAATAACTCCATTATGTTTGAAAAAGAGGGTCGAGTCTTCTAGATTCAAGGAGAACATGATGTGCCTAACTCTCCTCTTATTTGTTCGATGGAATTGGAACGACTACTACACTAAGAAGAATGTGAGGTATATCTTCGTGAACGTACTTTTATTGGTGATTTTATGTCTTCTGCATCGAAAAGAAGTAATGTTGTTTTTGATAATGTTAAAAAGTATAAATCTCGGGGGGGTCACTCGTCATATGTAACCCTATCACGTGAGTTCAACAGATGGGTTTTTATTAATTCAATTACTTACAGATTTATATATACATAAGGAAGTAATTTAATACCCAAAAGTTAATATACAGAAGGGCGTTTTTTATTAAAAATTATCCAGAAGTTTGCAACATGTGACATGGATATTTGCATAGAGTGGATTAATCTGCCATTGCCACCAGTAGGACCTCTTTTGGATTATGAGTTTTGCTTTGAACTTGTCCGAGATGAAGACTTTCAGGGTTGAGGGAGTCTACAGTGTCTGGTGTTTGGGGTAGGGGTGAGTATATGGAAGAGATTGTAGTAGTTATAAAGGTAGTATAGTGCTCTATCTTTTTGGCAAAATCAACAGTAGACGTATCCTAATAGCCTTGCCTTGTGAGTATATTGAAACTTTTTTTGTATGATGTACACCATTGAGTGATGAGGGAGTGTTGATGTTTGGCCTTCCATGTGTGTGAACCCTACTTTGATGTTGGTGATCGTGCCAAGTATCACTTTGCAATCCTAGCCAACATCGTGGAAGCAAATGATTGGTGACTTGTTGCATGTTCTTATCAGCTCGCAGCTCACGCTCGCCACCTGTACTTGCCTTGCACCAGTGTTCACAAAAAACCTACAAAGCCTTACAATGAAACTACAAAATTTTAGGTTTCACCTGATAATTTTCTATTTGCAGGTTTATGGAAATTGTTCTTGTAAGTGTTTCATAGGGATTTGACTTGGAAGATCAAATATGCAATTTTTATGGGTTTTCATTCATAAAACATGAGTGTTTTTTAGTGCACTAGAATCTAAAATCAAGGTTTTTAAACCTTGCATGCTTAGCATATATAAAAAGGTTAATTTTATATAGCTTTATATAAATGGCTTTTTAAAGAGAGAGCCTAGTTGATGGAGGATCACGATAACCTGGTTTATGGAGGAGGTTCAAGATAACCTTATCTCCCTGTAGCCTATAAGGCTTTGCCATGCTAAGCCTCCTCTAACATAATTTGAAAGAGGATTTTCCCTCTTTCACTAATCAACCACTTCCACCTACTCCCTCTCCAACTTCTCCGTTCGTTGGCTTCTCGCTCCTCTGCACACCTACTGGCTGTCTCTCCCAAAATGATGAGACTACGACTTCAAGCTCAATACAATACCGAAAAGTCGAGTTCTTGATCTCTACAAGTGATTTTCAACCATCTATTGCAGATGCTTTAGTTCCTACGTCCCATGCTTTGCCTTGCAGGTTCTTCACATAATGACACTTCGGGCTTGTGCACTGTAATGCAGGTCCTAGCTCTTGAGTCCTCAAGCTGTTAGGTCTTCGATCTTGAGTCCTCAAGCTAACAACGATCCTTGAAGGTGCTCCTACCTCCGTTCTACAGGCAATTTGCAAATCAAAAGGTTGCAGTATAGAACGAAAGAATACTTCACGGGAGATCATGCTGCAGACTTTGTTGACGAGAACGCAGCAAAACTATTATCATAAGAAAGAAAGCGGCAAGAACAAGGTGGCTCCTCTTCGCAGTGTTCATGTTTTCACTACTAGGAGGGATGCTAAGAGTTCAATCCTCGCTGCATCTCTTCTACTAATTCGTGTTGTGTTCAATCTTGTTGCGTCTCTTCTACTTCGTGTGGTGTTAGCCTTGGCCCCTCTTTGTTTTGCTTTTGCGGTCCTTCATATGCTAATATGTTATTGTGTTTAACTCTTCTGGCTTTGCTTGATGACCAGAGAGCAGATCTTCTAGTCCAGCTCTCTACCCTTCTCATATTCTTGACTACATGAGAAATAGATTGGGCATAGCGTTGATCTACCGTAGGCATTCTAGGTAATTGAATTTGAGGGATTGGATTTTTGTTTATCAAATCAAAAAATCTGGGGGGTAATAAGTTGGAAAACAGAGGTCAAGACTACTTGCTACAGCCAACACTCCCTGGAGCGGAAGATTGTAAAGCGTATGCCCAGAAAACACACAGTCAAATCCCACTTCTTTCATTAATGTGTATAGCATAGAGAGATACATACAGACTTAGATCTTTGAACAGTGCAACACTAGAGTAGAACAGTTGATCATATATTTGTAGATTGCTAAAAACAATATGGACAAAACCTGAAACAATAGAATGTGTTCAGTGTGCTACCCTCTAGCAGACAGGGTGTTGCCTAGATAGGGATCTCTGACCACCCACAACTGTCATCTACCTACTTCTAGCACCTTCGATCTCTATCAGCCTGCACGCTCTCCTAGAGCTTCAGTGGGTTGCGTAGTGATGCCCTGCAAACAGACAACCTTGCTACTCCAGTGGACAGCCAATGGTAAGGCACTATTTGCGAGTAACACATTGCCCAAAATTTCTGGTTTTCAATGTAGACATCCATAGTCACAACTCAGATTTCTGAGTGGATTGAGATGGATGATTGCGTGAGCTCTTGCAAGATGGAGAGAATGTCCGTGGGCTGCTCTTCATATTTCTCTCTGTCGGTTGTCAAGCCAATTGTCTCAACGTTGTTGACTCTACACAAGCTGGCAGCAGCAGGAGAACTAGGTGAGTTGCGAAGTATGAACAATCTCATTTGTTGTGCGTTGCTCTCTCTCTCTCTCTGTGTTGAGCGCCAGTGATGGCTTTCAAATATCACACAAGTCTAACATGTATGGGATTGCAACACAAAAGCCAGGGCTATGGGATTGCAAAGCAAAAACAGGGGAAGATCATGGAGGAAACTTGCCATAGAGCCCATTTAATAGTATAACGTTTTTAATTAGGACAAGGCGGAAGGCAATGAGCCGAGAGCTAGAAACGACCTTGAAAAGCCTCAAGGGGAGTGGCAAGATGTTGCTGGATAATGGAGGCATAGCCAACTCTTTGGATTTTTGAGTTGCATAGCCTACTCTTTGGGTAGAGGGATTCGAGGTTTCCCTGTGCCTCAGAGCGACGATCTCATCTTTGGTGCCAAACGGTCCTCGGATTGTGCTACCTACACAATAGAAGAAGTAGAAGAGGAATGAAGAGGGCGGAATCTCTTCTCAGTTAGAGATGCCCAGTTTGAGTGCCCCTCCTTTGACCAACAGCCATGGTGTCCCCAATGCCCCCTTTGCCACCACCTCGTTCAATGCAGTAGACCTCAAAGGCAGTCAGCACTCTGCTAGTAAGCACCACAAGAGTGACACAAATTGTGGCCTTGGTCATGGCCAGGACTGCCGGAGTTGCCACGGACGGAAGGGACTATGACTTTGGTTGCAGTGACTAGTGTGGTGAGTGCATCTACTGTTACCTCGAGTAGTGAATCCATTTTGGGAGAGGCAGCAAGTTTTGGTGACTCTCTCCAACAGTGGGGCGAGGGATAATTTTGGAAGAGGCACCAGGTTTTGGTGACTCTCTCCAACTACGGTTACGATGACTAGTGCGGTGAGTGCATCTGCAGCTTGCTGTTACCTCCAGTAGTGAATCCATTTTGGGAGGGGCAACAGGATTTGGTAATGTCTCCGACAATGGCGAGAGAGAATTTTGCAATCCGCCAGCACTTCAAGACGAGTGTGGTGACCACGACAACAACAGGCACTTCATCGGTCTCCACGCAGCTTGGGTTGCTCATCCATAGCTTAGGATTCCTTATTTACCTTATTCCTTCCCCTTTACCTTACATAAGCTCTCTAATAAGTTTGTTCATAAGGCACTGCATCTCGAAAAGGCAGTTTTGGGAACGACTTAACTGGAGTTTATAGCTTGCCTTCTACTGAGAGGATTTCTATTATTTGTCCCTTGGATTTGTGCAGGTCACCAAGGAGACTCTCTGTTCGCTTTGTGCCTGGTTAGCAATCCAAAATCAAAACTATAATTGAAATAAAGGTATGATAGCTTTTCTTTCTCTGCTCAATAACCCATCCGTTGGCAAATTTTTGATAAGTTGATAAGCTTTTTTTGGGAGGGGTTTCTTCTTCACGTATGTTCGATGTAGTGTCGTCTTTTCATATAGTATGTCAATGCCATAACCTTTTTATTCTTAATATTACATGACTATTACATATTGACGTAGTGTCGTATTTGGCCTTTCGACATAATACGTCGATCATCTGATTTGTAATGTAATATTTGAGTCAATTACTTGGGCCATGCATTTGCATGGTGCTTATCTTTTCGCATTGGATCGTATTACTCGATTATATGTGCGGTTAAGTAAGTAAGTCTGCATTTCGACATTTGGTTGTAATATTCAACCTTTGATGTCGTTACAAGGACTCCTTCTCATTGTTTTGAAACTAGCTCGACACTTGGTCGTATCATTTGACTGTATGTGTCGTCTCTCAACCTTAGAAGAGTAATAGGATTCAACACTTTGTCGTTTATTCGACTTTTGGTGTTGTTTTTAGATATATAATTTATTATATAAGTAGGCTTCGACACTAGGTCGTTTATTCGGCTTTCAGTGTTGTCGTAGCTTATTTCATAAAACAAATGTTTAAACTTCGACACATGGTCATTTATTTGGCTTTCAGTGTCGTTGTAGGTTATCAGTGTTGTATGATAGTTTCGGCTTCAACACTTGGTTGTTTATTCAACTTTTGATGTTGTTGTACTTAACATTATTAAATGTAACTGTCCAAGCTTTGACACTTAGTCATTTGATTTGATGTTCGTGTCATTGTAGCTTGCATAGTCCTCTTTGGAAATATTTTGTGTAGAATGTAGGGCTCATCAATAGACAATGAACCAGCCAGATATAGAAGCTACCAAAACAATATATTTCCATCCAAAACTATGGGCACAACAAAAGAGAGAGGGATCCAAAGTCCCACCAGAGCGTGGTACTTTGATCTTACCACAAGGTACTTCTACTATGTGCCAGATATCTCTAGACTCGAGCCCCCGTGATCCATCTCGAGCGGATGTAGACTTTATGTCTATATCCTTCTACCTTACTTCATCCTTTGCTGCAGCCCCTCCTGCTCCAGATCTACTCCTCTGCTCCAGTTCTGCCCCAACTCCTTTTTGTCTCTTTATTCCTCTCCTCCAGATCTAGCCCTGGACCTCCAGCTGCTACTCCAGATCTGCTCCTTTTCTTCATCATGTTGCTATTCGAGATAGCCTGAAGGTTCCTTCCTCAGAGCATGTTGTTTTCAGCCATTTCCTAGGGCAGCTCCAGTGTGGGAGAGGAGAGCACACAACGGGATAGGAGACACCAAAAGTGGTGGAGCAAAAGCTACTCCAGCTTATTCCTCTATCATATATATATATGAGTATACATGGGCATTGTACAAGTGGGTGGGCACACTGCCCTTGACCCCAACAACCTCCCACTTAAAGGCAGTGTGCCTTTAAGGGAATATAGTACACATACAATACAATCAGCCATAGGCTGAAAAACAAGATGACTAGACCGTCGTCCTATGCCCATCGGCACTTTACAATGTGCAAAGTGCATAGAGGATAAGCTGCTAGCAAACATCAGGTTTGCAGGATAGAAAATGACAAGCTGTAGATGCCTGTCAACCAAGATCTCATGCCAGATCTCACTGGGAGCCAAACACACGTAAATGCTCGTAACATGGTGCCCTGCCTGTCAAGAAGTCAAATGGCACTCTACCATTCAGAGATCTCCTGGGTGACCTGTTAAGCAAGTATGCAGCTGTCTTACATGCCTCAGCCCAATAGCATTCGGTAAGACCTGCATACCGTAGCATGCTACCAATCTTGTCCAATAGAATCCGATTTATGCCTTCTGCCAAGGCATCATGAGCAGAAAGATGAGGAGTGGTCAACACCCTCCTGATACCAAGTGTATCACATAGATGCTGAAATCTAGAAGAGGTAAACTCTGCATCACCATCAGTCATCAAGCTCAATAGCTTCTTTCTTGACTGATTTTCAGCATTACCCAAGAAGCACTGAAATGTATCATATATATCATGATTCTGCCGAATCGGATATACCCATATGTACTTTGTAGCAGCATCAATAAATGTCACAAAGTAAGAGGCGCCACCCAGTGAAACGGTAGGCATAGGCCCACAAATTGCACTATGAACCAACTGCAATGGCTCAAGATACCTCTCACTGACTATCTTCCTCACAAAGGAGGATCCTGACTGCTGATCATCATCACAATCATGACATAAAATTTGAGAGACATCCATAATAGGAATGTATCTCAATGTTGTAAGGGCTTCCATACCTGCAGTAGACATATGTCCAAGTCTGGCATACCATAAACTAGCTGATGGCTGCTTACTAATCATAAGCATCTTATCCTGGACACCTGATACATGCAATGCATAAGAGAATCCAACCCGTGATCCCCTAGCCATAACCAGATTGCCTCTAGCAATCTTCCATGCATGATCACCCAAAGAGACATGATAACCTGCCTCAACCAACTGTCCAGTACTGATCTTGCTCGTAGCAAGTCTTGGTATATGTCTAACCCTCTGTAGAACAAGAATAGAGCCACTAGGCATAACAAGGTGGATATCCCCATAACCATAGACATCCATAGAATGATCAATGCCCATCAAACCACTCTCCACAATACATTCCTGATATGCACTGAACCATGACCTATGAGGGGTCATATGACATGAAGCACATGGATCTAACATCCAATCACCGAGAATGGGTACATCAGTGGCCAAGAAGGAGGTGCCAGACATAGACAAAAGAATGCCTTCATCACTGCTACTATCAGTGGAAACCCTGGCATCCACGCCTTGAAGCTCAACATGCTTCTTCTCCTTCTTCCTGTCATTCTTAACCTTGCTCTTCTTCTTGTGTTTTCTCAGCCATTTCCAGCAATACTTTTTCATGTGGCCATACTTTCCACAATAGAAACATCTAACACAAGTCCGAGAGCTAGACTTGCTCTTGGAATTCCCCCTTGAACATGACCTGTTTCTACCAATTGATCGACCTTTGGAGTGCATATCAAGGCTGTAATTCAGCCCATCATGCTGTAACATAACACTATCATGGTCATACATCCGGCATATACGAGTATAAAACTCATATGCATGGTAATCTACACCCTGTACACCATCCTGTACCTGCAAGTAGACTGACTTCGAGAGTGATGATTGAATGATAGAGCATGCTTGCTCATCCATGTCATCCCAATCACTCTGTTTGATGCTATTAGGCTTGACACCTTTGCATTGAATGGGCTTATGTTGCCTCTTCTGCACTAACACATCATAAATCTGCTCTTTTCAATACTGAAAGTTTGATCCATCCAACCTCTCAATATCAAAGAGGGCACTACCAGCTGTAGATGCCATATCTGTGGCACAATAGGTCACAACCAAAGAGCAATATAGTGCAATAGGTAACCCAAATGACCAAAAAATATAGTGTTGTCCAGACCAATTAGGTCTCCAAATAAATTGGCTGATCCAATGCTCAAAAGCACGAGCCATAAAGAAGCATAAACAAGAATATATGCAGCCTAGTAACCTGCCAATGCTTGGCAATCCAAGTAAGAAATGCACTGAACCAAATGAGCAATATCTGCTCAACCAATGGCAATAGGAGCCCAGCTCAACTATCCATAAACATCAGTGCGGCATCCACCAATGCAAATCCATAATGCATCGAAATGGCATTTACTGCATCACCAATGCATCACCTCAAGCGCGCAATCCTTTGGCAACAAAATCAAGCATTCACCACTTGCCAAATGTGCCAAAGTGACTTGCCAAAATGCCAATAATGCCCTTGGACTGAAGTGAGATCCCAATCACTTTCTGTAATTTACTGTGAGTTCCCAATTCACTGTTGTGCAAGAGAAATTCCTACAACAATACCTCACAGCCACTTTGGGCAAAGTAACACGCTGTCCCTGTTTTTGAACAGCAATATCTTTTCACTGAAAGACCGGATGCCAAAGCTGTAAACAGAAAAGTTGTAGCTGGTAAAAAGATCTACAACTTGTTAGTTGACTTCAAGAGCCAAATCCTTGTGGATTCTCAGATATTCTCACCTGAAAAACAGCTTCCTGCACATTGGTCACAAATAGACAGTAGACTGCAACTTTTTGTGGTTTTGCAGAGGCTGTAACTCCTGCAGCTTATACCGGATCAACTTGCTTCCAAAAGCAAAGTTGTAGTATATTCTGTGAACTACAACTTTCCAGTTTGGCACAAAGTGCAATTCCGCACCAGGAAAGAGATATTCAGTCCTGAAAATGATTGTTTTGTCATAAAAACAGCAACAGCAGCTTCCTTGAATGTTTGCTGCCCTTTACAGCACTCATCTGCTCCGGCAAAAAACAGCCCCAAAAATGGTCAAAATACATCCAGCAGATCACCCCGTATGTCAACTGCAACACCAACAAAATGGCAAGTACAATGCCCAACCAAATCAGCCCCAAGAATGCTCATAGATCAGCAATTAAATAGCCCAAAAGCACTGGCAAAACAGCCCCGAAATGTGCTCCAAATGATGCTAATCTGACAGGATCTCAATACATCACCGTACCACCGTATGTATCCAACATAGGCAAATAACCATGCATCCAACGAGCTGTCAATGCATCTCAACCAGGCATGTACCACTGTCAAAGCATGTGTCAATGCCACTGCCAAAGTGATATACAGATCGAAAGCTCCTTGTGCAAGACTGCAAAATGGCATATGACCAGTCCCGCAAAGTGCCTAAGCAACAGCCTCAAATCAGTTTATCCACAGCTAATGTCCACAAGGTGTACTTCTACAAAATGTCCTGCAAAGAGGCCAAAATCAGCCAATGCTCAGCTCCAAGACCTCAAATGCAACAGTGGCTATCTCCCAAGCATACAACTGCATCAAACATGCAATCCACAAGCTCTCCAACAGCTCATCTTCTCCAAAATGGATGTTGTTGCTATCACTGGGCTGCTCTTCCTTTGCTCACGGGATGGAGCATCCCTACAGCCCTCCATGCAATGGACTGCCACGAGTGATCCTCAACAGAGCTAGTCATCATCAACATTGCAACGCCCACAGCTCTTGCTCCTAGGCACTCAGCCATCCACAGTAGCTTCAAGCAAAGCTTCAGCATATGTTTGCCTCCAACGTGAGCAACTCTTCATGCCTCGGCAAGCAAGCTGACTCGACATAGCTCACAACACAGTCAACCCTCCATCGGCCAAGTCCTCTATTCAATGGGACAAACCAGTCCGCAGCTGTGCCTCCACCACACACGGATGAGTAAACTGGTAGCCCCGCAAACAGTCAACCATACGAGCAGCCAAGCCATATCCCTCAGCTACTCTCTCACGAGCGCCATCTCCATAGCCCTTCAGCAGCGCCACAGCCTCTACTCAGACGCTCAGCCTCAACGTCCATTGCTCCAAACCCACCGATGGCGATTCGTAGGCCAAATAACAAATGGCTCCAGCATCGACAAACTCAGTAGTGACCTCTCATGGCATCCCTCGAATGTCAGAGCGGATCTTATCCTCCACGCACAGCAACTCCAACAACCTGCAGCCAAGAGCTCCTCATCACTGCGCCCATCGTCGTGGAGACTGGCAAAACCAAAGCCACCTCCTAGCGTCACTTCCCAGTGAGCCGAGTCTCCATATTACGTCTCCGACGTCGAGCTCGTCGCTTTCATACCAGGCTGCTCCTCTCTAACCTTGCTGGCCACACTCACCAAGCTCTCCTTAGCTCTGATACCAGTTGTGGGAGAGGAGAGCACACAACGGGATAGGAGACACCAAAAGTGGTGGAGCAAAAGCTACTCCAGCTTATTCCTCTATCATATATATATATGAGTATACATGGGCATTGTACAAGTGGGTGGGCACACTGCCCTTTACCCCAACACTCCAGCCCTTCATCATCTTCGTCATGATCGAGCTACACGGAGGATTGAGTTTCGCTCCCTCTGCTGCTATCTTTTCTACCGTTTCTCTACATGGAATCATCTTTCAGATAAGCCTCAGCCACGATCCTTGAGACATGGCGGCTTGAGGTTCTTGTATTCAGTTTTTCATATTACCGACAGGCACTATGTTTTCTGAGTTCTGTTCTTCAGTTGTGTCTGAGTATCGTCTATTTTTTATCGCTCCACTGCAAACCCTATCGTTTCTCTATAGCCTATCCATGGGGTCTTTGAAAGTTGCTTATGTATAAGGATGCAAATTTCATAAGAATGGAGTTCGTTGTGTTCTTTATTGTAATTAACTTTGTGTTCATTGATTATTTAATCTATGAATATATTTTAGATTCTCTCTCAAAACTTGGTTTTTTAATGCATGTTTTGCCAGAAATCCTTTTGTGAAAAGATGCAAGCAGAGCAAAGGAAAAATTGGCTCAAAGTCATTAGGCGGCATCTTTGTATAGGGATAAGTAAGATGAGCAAGGAGCAAATAATAGACATAACTAGCAATGCAATACGGACAGAGTGTTTCTACAATGAG
The DNA here is from genome assembly GCF_047967505.1 of Dipteris shenzhenensis. NCBI lineage: Eukaryota > Viridiplantae > Streptophyta > Polypodiopsida > Gleicheniales > Dipteridaceae > Dipteris > Dipteris shenzhenensis. The sequence continues at coordinate 45,938,520 of NC_141608.1, read as the reverse complement.
GTCATAGCCAACACAATGGGAGAGACGTTGCCCAAGAGTGAAATGAATGAAGGTGGAGTACGTCACATGATCAATAGCATCATAGGAAATATGAAGAAATGTGCAGAAGACTTGCGAGATGACTTGCCTCCTAATATTGACATGGAAAAATTAGGTTTTTGGGATTTGAAGTGGAAAGAGGAGAAGGGTAGAAGCAAGAGGGTAAAAGACATAGATTCACATTTCACTATTTCGAAGAGAGTGCGATATGAGCAATCAAAACATTCATGTGATCCAACTTCTGAGGCATGGTTAGCTATTGAGGGTAGTCGCAGGGATGCTTCTCACAAAGCACATTCATTTAGGAATGGTGATTGTTCAATTTTGTTAGGTATTCCCCATGAGGCTATAGAGGAGGGTGAGAATCTTGGTGCTGGCTCATTTGGAGTATGCTTTAAAGTCACTTTTAATGGCATCTCTTTCTTTCCTCGAAGTATTACTTATGCGGCGAAGCGCTACAAAGGGAACATACCTCACACCTTAAAGTCATTTGACAAAGAGTATGGAATGCAAATATTACATCCAGGGATTGTCAGATGCATAGGATTTACTAGAAGCTTACCTTGGATCAACATTTTTCCATACTTCAATGGAGGGAGTATTGGAGACATGATGATGCAGCTACCCTTTGAGAAAGGGACTTTCAGAAAGCAAGTGTTATGCTTGAAAGGCAATGGAGTCACTAGGAGAGAACCAAATCCAATACGAAGTGATGTACAGCTTACGAGATTAAAGGCATTTGTGGAAGCTACCCTAGACATCATACACGCATTGGTTGATGCATTAGCAACTGTACACCAAGAAGGCATTATACATTGTGATCTACACCCTTTCAATGTCATGCTAGATTTTACCAAGAATCATAGTCGGCGAAGAACATTGATAATCTTCGATTATCTGATGGTGATAGTCGGCGAAGAACATTGATGATCTCCGATTATCTAGATAAAAGAGGTAGTAGATTTGGGATAAAATGGGATGGATGGCCTCTCAGCAAAAGTTTCAGAAAATCAAGTTTTTGGGCTGCATGATCAAGATTTTGTACATAATGGAAAAAAGTTAGTCAATGTTCTTGACAAGCCTAAGTGTCAATTGGCTATTGGCAATGTTTGGATCACCTTAAATCATGTCATTATTGTGTATGATGCTTTTTCTATCGACAAGCATATGCTAAGGGAGGGAGACATTAGGCGAGATGACTGCCAAAATTGGGCTAGAGCTCAAAGAATATGCAGTAGACAAGTGCAATGGTGCTTGGGAGAATTGGCAAACAATGGAATTCATAGAAAAGAGAGGAGCATGCTAGGAACACAAGCTTATCTTGAAATTGCTAGAGACTACATCGACATCTTCTTATCTCCACATTTGAATCTTGTGGATCGAGTCTATCTTGCAGGCAAAGTCCTTTTTCTTTCAAATTTGGAGGTCTTGGATTGTTCATCATGCCAACTATACGTTGAATAGAAACTTCATAACTAAGGAAGCTTTCTTAGCAAATTTTGTGGACCTTACAGACCTTGACATGATAAATATTGAGAGCGTAATTGCATTGGCAAACCTCACCTATGAGTGTAATAGCAATAAGTATACTTTAGATGAGAATGATTGGAATGTATTCAATGACTTTGTTAAGGGGCATTAAACGCACTTGGTAGGGGCTTCTTTGTAATCTTTCTAATATGATAAAAGATTTATTATGATTATTACTATGCGCTGAGTTTAGTCTGATTTGTCTTAATGGATTTTTTAAATTATTTTTTTGCAGGATCTTGAATCACAGAAGTGGATGATTTGCAACTGCCTGGGTACTTTTGTTTATATGAATGCCATAAAGCAAGTTTGAAAATGCTATTTTGGCATCGGGTACAACAAGATGTTGTATGAATGTAGCCTCTATGGTTTTAATACCATGGTTTGATATGACTTAGTAAGGGTTTTCATGGAAGAAAAAAAGTGGAAAGGTCTCCTATAAATGTGACAAAGAAGAATGATATTTTCATCTTTTGCTTCTCTAACAATCAAGACATGGAAAAAGTGGCAAGGCCAATCGTGAATGTGGCCAAAAGCATGGTGTTTTAGTTTTTTCTTCTCTACTCCTTCTCTAACAATAAAGACATGGAAGAAATTACTAAGTCTCAGATATACATTGTTTAAACAAGTTTCTAATCTTTCACATAAGAATGCTTTAGATGTTTGTATTTGGCAAGAAATAAACATTATATATCGTCATTGAATGCTTTGTAAAATTGGCTAATGTATCATTCCTTCTCCTAGCTGAAACGCCCATACATATAGTTTTGTAAAAAATTGAAAGATATAAAGCATTTATAAAAGCTTCCAATCTTTCATGTAGTATTTTTATAAAGGTTGTTTCTTGAGCTCTTTACGTGTTTCAAGTGACTTTGCACAATTCTTTGCTCTTGGTGTATGGCACACATGATTTGTCTTGTTTGATATTTGTTCCTCTTAATTTTTGCACATATGTCTTTATTCTTTGTTTCTCTTGCCTTATGGCATCATCAAGACACAAACCCATCTTAAACTTATGCATTGCCCATTATTGCAGTTGGTACCTTAATTTTTTGTGTGTAGATTCAAATAATGCAGGTGATGTAGAGATCTTGCATTCTAAATATCTCATCCTACCTAAAGGGACTCCAAAAGTAGTAGTGTATGACTTACATAAGGACTTTTAAAATTCCTCTAGGAAAATAAATATACTTACAGAAGGGGATTTATAAATTTTCCCAAAATTTACAGAGGGGATACTAGGAAATACTAGAAATAGGTTACATAGGGATTTAGAAAAGAACCCTTGAACGCACGTGATATAGACATATTACACTAAGTGACCCCCCCGAGGTATAAATCTTCTTTCAATGATTTAATGTTTGAATTTAAAGATGTTTTTCTGTCTGATTTACTTGATGGTTTACCTCCTGAGAGAGAAGTAGATCATAAAATAGATTTAATTCCTGGATCTACGCCTATTTGTAAATGCCTGTATAGGCTTAGTCAAATGGAGGAACGTGAGGTTGAAAGACAGTTAACAGAATATCTTAGGAAGGGCCAAATCCAAACAAGTAGCTCACCCTAGTCTGCACCAATTTTACTTGGTAAAGAAAAAGGATGGTACTATTTATGCATAGATTACCGAGCATTAAATAAAATCACCATAAAAAATAAATATCCTATGCCTTGCATTGATGAGCTCTTTGATCAATTGCAAGGGGCAAAATACTTTATTAAAATTGATTTAAGATCAAGATATCACCAAGTACAAATTAGGGGAGGATGTCCCTAAGACATCATTTCGTACTAGATATGGGCATTATCAACTTAAAGTAATGCCATCTGGATTAACAAATGCTCCAGCAACTTTCATGACACTTATGAATAGTATCTTAAGGCCATATCTAGGGAAATTTGTTGTAGTATTTCTAGACGATATTCTTATTTATAGTAAAACCAAGAAAAAACATTTGGAACATTTGCAGAAAGTGTTCCAGCTGCTTAGGGATAATTCACTCTTTGCTAAAGAATCCAAATGTGAATTCTTTGCAAAAGAAGTGAAATACTTGGGACATATAATATCCCAAGAAGGGGTACGTATGAACCCTGACAAAGTAAGGGCCATATTGGAATGGCCACATCCTACAAATCTAGAAGAATTACAAATAGTCTTAGGTTTGTTAGGATTCTATAGGAGATTCATCCAAGATTACGCTAGGATTGTTGTTCAATGATGGACCAGCTTAAGGGGAAGGGGAGTACCTTCATATGGGATGAACCTCAAAAGAGAAGTTTTGAAAATTTAAAGGTAGCTATAGTAGCAGCTCCTATCTTAAAAGTAGTGGATCCCAATGAACCATTCGTCATTGAGACAGATGCCAGTGATTTTGCTGTTGGGGCGGTACTTATACAAAAAGGTCAACCATTGGCTTTTGAAAGCCAAAAGTTAGATCGTGCCCAATGGAATTACTCAGCATATGAGAAGGAACTATATGCTATAGTCTATGCTTTAAAAAAGTGGAGGCACTATTTATATGGTGCAAAATTTGAGATCATCTTTGATCATGAGAGCATTAAGTGGATTTGTAATCAGCTAGAGCTTAAAGATAGAAAAGCTAGATGGGCTGAGTTAATGCAAGAGTTTGATATACAATTGACATATAGGAAAGGGAAGTTCAATATGGTAGCAGACTCTCTTAGCCGAATGCCAATTGTTAAGGAATTGAGTTTTACTCAATTTCAAAATGATTTCCTAGAGTCCTTAAAGGGGAAATGTGAGTTTGATCCTCACTTCTCTGAAATATGGAAAGCAATTAAAAATAAGGACCCAACTAATCGAGAGGCTTTCACTAAGGAGTCGCATGGAAATGGCAACACATCACAGATTGGTGATAAAGGACTCAAGTGGAAAAAATATACTATTGAAGATGGCTACCTACTCTACAAGGCTAGAGTATGTGTCTCGGATGATAATGACATTAGGCACCAAATCCTTTTTTAATGTCATGATACTCCGAGTGCTCGACACCCGGGAATTCAAAAGACATATGTGTTTCTGAAAAGACAATTCTTTTGGCCTGGAATAGGTAGGGACGTCCAAGATTATGTATTGAAGTGCCAAAAATGCCAGGTTAATAAGGCTGAACGCCTTTAAGGTAGGAGGTCTCTTGCACCCATTGGAGATTCCATCTAGCAAATGGGAAAGCATCTCCATGGATTTCATTGTGGGGTTACCTAGGACACGCAGGGGGTACAACTCTGTGTGGGTAATTGTGGATCGGTTGACCAAGATGGCTCATTTTATTCTTGTCAATGAAGATGTTAATTAGCTAGGCTATTTGTGGAGCATATCTATAGACTGTATGGGCTACCAACCGGTATTGTTAGCGATTGGGATAGCAAATTTAATAGCCATTTTTGGACAGCTGTGTTTAAGAGGTTGGAAACTTCATTGAATATGAGCACCACGGATTATCCACAGAGTGATGGTCAAGCTCAAAGGGTCAATCAGATCATTGAGGATATGCTTCAAGCATATGTAAGTAAATGGCAAACTAATTGGGAAGAGTATCTGCCCATATTAGAATTTGCATATAATAGTGCCAAACATTCAGCTATAAGTTTTAGTCCATTCATGATGATGTATGGATTTCAACCTAGAGCCCCAATGACAGTGGGACTTGAAAAAGAGAAGGTTCAAGTAGCCAAAGACTTTCTTGAGGATATGAATCAAATGCTTAAGTTAGCTAAAGAAAGCATAAGAAGAGCTCAAGATAGAGCATGAAGTTATGCAAACCCCCACCATAGAAAGTTGGAGTTTGAAGTAAATGAGAAAGAGGTACCTAAATCTTCAGAATCTCTAAAGACAGGTAAATGTCCGAAGTTGTCTCCTAGGTATTGTGGACCATTCACAATACTTAAGAGGATTGGAGAACTTGCTTACAAATTAGCCTTACTTGAGGGATGTAGAGTACATCAGTTTTTCATGTTAGTAGGCTAAAAAGAAAATTAGGAGATGATGATAATCTCATTGGAAATGAAGTCCTAGTTGAACTCATTGAACCCACATCTTTACCACATGAACCAGAAATAATTTTAGATAGACAAGAATAAAGAATACGACACACAATATGGCAAGAATGTCTGGTTAAGTAGAAAGATAGACCTGAAGAGAGTTCAACATGGGAAAGGGTAAGCAATATCCAGAGGAGGTTTCCCAATTTTGTTTTCGAGGATGTGAACCATTCTTAAGGGGAAGGGAATGTTACGTAAGCCATAATCCCGATATTGTCTAGTGTGGTTACAGTGAAGTGGGAAACTAGGGGGCTCGATAGTGCTTGCATCAATATGAAGTGCAATATTAAGTTTTAAAGGGCATTAAGTTTCTAAGGTCCTTTATGGACATGTGGCACTCAATTGGGCTCCAAGTGGCAAGCACTAGGTTCAGGGGAGATTTCTAGAGACAGGCTCCAAAGAAAAAGAAGGGAACTAAAAGGGGGATTCAGGTACGAGAGCACTGGGAAATCATGGCTGGGTGGTGAATCAGAGAGCCCTCTTATTCTATAGATGTAACAGAGAGAGAGAGAGAGAGAGAGATTACATCATGCAAATACACAGAAAGGAAAACATGTGCTTGGGTTTAACAATTGTGAATTCATGTCTCTTGCATCCAACTAAGGTGAGAGAGAGAGAGAGAGAGAGGGATTACATCATGCAAACTCTCTCTCTCTCTCTCTCTCTCTCTCTCTCTCGGGAGACTCACCTCCAAACATTTTAGTATACCACGTGCATTCAAAAGGAGGGGTATTTTAATGCCACATTTGGAAAAAATTTAACAGGATTACAATAACAGGAGGGGTCTTTTAATTAAATCTTACAAAAAATTTCCGTTAATTTATAAGGAAAGAGGAGTGGTTTTATTTTTAGTTGAGGGGGTTTTTTTAATACCCTATGAATGCACGTGATACCTATGATTGCTCAGTAGTGTACCCCTCGAGTAATCACATAGGTGGTGATTACCATTCACCAACTAATGAAGCTATTATGAAAGAGCATTTGTTCCCCTCAACAGTCTATCAAAAAGAAGGAGAAATATGCAAAGATGAGTGGAAGCATGCATAGGTGCTGGTGGAAGAGAAATGCCTATGTGTGTGTGTGTTTCCTATTAAAAAATCTAGCCTACTACACTACTAGACCAGTCTTCAATGTTTGAGTAAACCAAATGCAAACAAATTGCCATTGCCCTTTTTCCAAAGAACAAGTGAGAGTAATCCGTTAAAATTCAACCCCTTCAAATAGAGGATCAAAGTGGGAGTCATCATAAATACTCACGTTCATATTAATAAAATGTCTAACATACAAAAAGAGTCAAAAGTAATCTCCAACAAATAATTCATTCCCATATTACAATTGATGGCCTCAAAGTTATTCTCGAAGTTGCCAATGCCATATTTTATGTCCATCGAATCATGCCAAATATTTTATAATGCCAATCCAATGGAGAGGTATGCCGACTCACCTAGCACCATCATAACCAAATGAAAGTTAGAACAATTCATTCAAGCTGTGGTGGCAACCAGGCTTCAACAGTTGTTATCCATGTCACTCTATCTAGACTAGAATTATCAAATCTTGGCATTTAAATATTTGGAAATAATCAAAGGTTGGCATTTAGACAATTTAATAAAATGCTTCTAAAATGTCAGTGCAATTGCCAGAGGAGTATATAAACAAAATCAAAGGCCCCGTTGTCCTTTGATCACTTCTCAACCAATGGTTCTTGTTTGCAGGCCTATCATGATGCAATATCATGACTAGGCCTACCTAGCCAAATCAATGAGAAGCTAGTAGAATAAATAGACACCATAAAAAGGTAAAAAGTACAAGTCTCTTGTACCATATTATTTCCTTCAAACATATAAAAAATCTCCTTTCACATAAAACTTATTAAAGAACTCTAACAATGACTTATAGCTTGACCTTATGAATTATAGCCCATGTTTAAATTGCAATCCTAAACATATCCATTGTATTTAACATGAGTAGAATGTCTCTATAGCTTAATCTATGACATATGGAATTTATAACATAATGCATAGCTTGTGAGGAATTTTTCTGGCTATAGCAAAAACAACATTTTGCTATTTTGGCAGAATCATAACTTTTGTTACAAATGTCAAACAGGTTTGCTTCCGAAAGCAAAGTTGTAGCTTATTCGTAGATCTACAACTTCTCAGTTGGACTCATACTACAAATCCTCAAAGATTGAGAGATATTCAAGCTACAAACTGGCTATCCAGAAATATATTCAATTTCAAGGCATTTTTATGACTGTAGCAAGAACAACTTTTGACTATTTTGATAGTACCATAACTTTTATTATAAATCTCATATGGGTTTGCTTCTAAAAGAAAAGTTGTAGCTTGTTCATAGATCTATAGCTTGTTAGTTGGACTCAGACTGAAATCCTCAAGGATTGAGAGATATTCAAGCAGCAAAGTAGCTATCCAGGAATTTCTACAATTTTAGGTCTCCAGGAAATACCGCAATAGGATAGACTTGGAAAGGCTTAGGGACAAGGATAGAAGTTTTAAAAATCTTTTTTTCTCTATATCAACCAATGATTAAAAAAATACAAGTAAGGTTTCCATGTTACTGCATGAAGAAAAAGAGAGTAGACAAGGTTAGGAAAACACATAAGAAACTCTGTAGAGCACCCGAGAGCTTTGCTATGAAGCATATTCATTACCCATGGTACATTTGATAGTTGCAAATCCTTTGATTTAGACCTTTATGGCTTTTACATGCCGATTAGCCTCGCATTGTGGATGATAGATGTTGTATGAGTGGTTTCTCCTTCAGTCTTGGCTCAACAGCCTTGGAGTAGCCTTGTCACTTGCAAAGCCAACACTAACTTTATGATCTACAAAATTTAGTATTGGCTACTTTTTTTTTAGTGAAAGCTTGCACGAGCTGTCAATGGTGCAACACAAACATTGTGGGCATCAGATCATTAGAGGTGTGACATGGATTATGAGTTGATCGAGCATTAAACTAATCCACTTGCAAATGTGAAAGTTAATTTTTGAGGGTTTATGCTAGGTTGGAAGGCAAGAGCAACTAAAAGAAGATTGAGCATGCCTTCCATCAATATGGACAATATAGTGCATGATGATGAGTCCGTTGAAGGTAGTATCCAACTAAATGATGTGACAACTCCTTTCGTGGATCCTAGTATGACTATAAATGCTTCAACTTGAAGGGAAAGGGAATGCAAGCATGAATCTAAGATCACATAGAACTGAGGGGTGCAAGAGTCAAGAAATATAAAAGTATGTGTCAAACATCTTTGAATTTAGGCTATAATAAATAAAGCATGCTTGAACTACACTACAAGTTGATGTGTGCCTTCAATGCTTGTGGTTTATAATCAAATGAAATTAGAAATCTTATTGGTGTAGATGCTATACAACCAACTGCAAGACCAAGATTTAGTTGGATTGAGTACAATAAGACAAGGACTAAGTATATGGATAAATTCAAAAATGCTTTGGAAAACAGTCTTTGACTTTGTGCCTGCATATGTACATACCATTGTTATTGATGGATGGATGAGATGTCAAATAAGGCCCTTGGTGAATGTGATATGCACGTGTCCAAATATGTAAGCCTTTCTGGAAGCAATTAATCATCCTGGAAAGTAAAGAATTTAGAGTACATTATGAAGATTTATGAACAAGCTATTGCAAGAGTGGGAGGGTCTCACAATGTAATTGCCAACAATGCATAGAATGAAAGACTACTTAATCACATAAAAATATTTATAAATTTATATAAGGTGTTTCAAATATTTTATTAACAAAATATCTTATACTTAAAAAGATTACAGTGAGTCAAAGGCACATAGGTGAAATTCATTGTAGGTTGATGTTGGAGTGGATGGGTTGGATTCCATCCTCCATATATCAAGATTCTCAATTATTTCCCATGATACATGGGATAATGGACTCAAAGATTACAAATCCTTCGATTTAGACCTTCATGATTTTATACATGCAAATTAGCTTGGCACTGTGGATAATAAAAGGTATACCAGTGATGCAACCTTATCATGGCAAAGCCTGGCAAAGCCAACACTAGCTTTATGATCTACTAAATCTAGTATTAGCTACTTTAGTGAACGGTTGCACAAGTTGTCAATGGTGCAATGTAAACATTGTGGATATCATATAATTAGAAGTGTGACATGGATTGAAAACCACCTATGTGGGTAATGAGTTGATGGAGCATTGCGCTAATTCACTTGCAGAGGTGAAAGTTCAATAATGAGGATTTATGCTAGGTTGGAAGGCAAAGGAAACTAAAAGAGATCGTGTATGCCTACCATCAATATGGACAATATAATGCATGCTGAAGATGTTGAACACATTATCAAGCTAGATAATGTAACAACTCCTTTCATGAATCCTAGTATGCTTATAAATGCACCACAACTTGATGAGAGAGGGAATGCAAGTGCGAAGCTAAGATTGCAAAGATGTGAGGAGTGCAAGAGGCAAGAAATATAAAATATGTGTCAAACATCTTTGAATTCAGGCTATAATAAATAAAACATGCTTGAACTACCATACAAGTTGATGTATGCCTTCACCCCTCTTTTGAGAGTTCATGCTCAACATCATGTGATCACGTGTGCATAGCACCATCATGTGATCATATGTGCATAGCACTAACCTTATAGAGTGCTATAAAGGAAAGGGTTAGATCCCCTAACCCTAACCCTAAATGGGTTTGTATATATTCTATTTTTTCAACTAAATCGAGTGTATAGTTAGTCATTTGTGGTGTCCTCTCTAGCTGTGCTCTCTCTCCTCATCTCCACTCTTCTCCTCTCCCCTCTTCATATTTTTTCATGGTATCAAAACTCCCTTGCCTTCCGCTAAGGCATTGAGATCATTGTAAGAGAGATTGAGTAATTGTGAGTTCTCTTGAGTGTTCTCCGTGAGACTTCACTTCCGGTGAGAGAATCCCATCTACTTTCATAGAATTTCCATCATACAATTCCGTCCATGTGAGAGAGAGAGACTTCCGTTGATAGGGAGTGTCTTCTTCTTGCTTGAGAGAAAGAGAGTGATTCCTTCATAAAATTTTGTTCTTTTCTTCCGTGTGAGAAAGAGAGTACCTATTCATTCTGAGAGAAATATTGAGAGAGAGATTTAGATAGATCTGTTGTGTGAGAGAGAGCAACTACGTCTCCTACATAGTAGATCTACTACAACAGATCTACTACACTGTGGATTTCTGTCACTTGAGGAGTCTATAGCAAGATGACTTTCAACCACAAACAGGCACATCTACAGGCTCCAAGCCCGCTACGGCAAAACGACCCTGTATGCTAAGTGCCATCCTTGCGGACTACTACACACCACTTTGCATATCGCCAGTGACAACGGGGATTTCCACAGCTAGCCTCAACGAGCTATGCTCCCAAGCGTAGCCTCCACGCCTCCAACCGCGCCAGCGACCTTCTGCTAGCTTCAACGAAGCTCACACTTCCGTGCCATAGCCTACGACTTGACTACTCCAACAAGCAACCTATCCACTAGCTGCTCCTGCTCGCAAGCCCAACTCCATAGCCCTTACGTAGCTGCAACTAAGGCTCCCGCACCAACGCCAAGCTCTAAAGAGTCTCGACTATAGGCTCCAATGCCCTCAACGCTTCTACATCTGAGGCGGTACTTCAATGCAGCTGTGCTATCTCCTGGGTTCCAAGCTCCTACGCTCCAACCAGATGAGCCAGTGCTCAACACACAGCCAACGCTCAGCCAGCAAACGAGCAACCAAAGGCCATGTGCATGGAGTAGAGAGGAGGCGTGGTCATTACTGTTGAGATGAGCCGACCATCACGCAGCAAAATAGGTCATGAGCAACGACAGCCTCTAACGATCTTCCTAGTTGGCCATTTGAATAAGGATCCAACTAGTGCCTTCGCCAGTTAACTGCACGGGCGTCTCCTACATTGGCTTAGCATTAGAGTTCACCATAGACTCATGACTCCTTGCAACAAAAATGAAGGCTAAGTGACGGAATCCTCAAGATTCCATCCAATAGCGAAGATTCTATCAAGATTCCAGCTTCCCAATAATCGACACGTGGTAGGATAATGTAACACCTAGGTTAGGTCTACAATGTGCCACGTGGAACATCTTATCCACATGCCATGTCATCAGTGACCTAGCACTCTGCCACATTAACTGGCCACGTCATCAAGTGCCATGTCACCACTACCATGTCATAAGGGACACATCACTTGCCACATCACCTATGCCATATCATCTACCATGTCATCAGTGCCACATCATCATTACCATGTCATCTGTTGACATCATCATCTGTGCCACCTCAGCAGTGCCACCTCAGTTGTCCAGTCAGCACTGACCTCTGTAGGCACACACAATGCTCCACAGTCACTTCATGTGACCACTTCTGCCACCTCAGCATAGGGCTCCAATGGCACACCTCTTGCTAGGCACAGTGCCACATCACACTGCATGTGACCCACAGTGACACATCATCATTGACCACCATTTGCACTCCTTTTGCCCCTCCACCTAGATCAAGTTGTATCTCTTGATCCAGGAAGAATTTGAGGGCGCTCCAAAAAGAAAAGTCGCTCGTTTTTTTGTGCTCTACGTGCTCGTCACATCATGCGCACATTTTAGCACAAGTTACACTCACATGTGAGCCTCACCCGATAAAAATACTTCCTTCACGACGGTTGGTATAGATCTAGATCAGAGTAGACTTGATGGCCATAGAGGGGATGCTTTGAATTTCCCCAAGTTTCCAATCTAAGCCATGCTCGAAATTCTTGACTAGTACCTACTTGAGTCCATACGCTCACATACGGTTTCACATCATTACATTACCTCTGACACCTTACCTTCATCAATTCAGTGAGATGACTTGAGAGAGTACTGAGGCATTGCAGATTGTTTCATTGGGCAGATAGCACTTGATTTCACACACACATGCCATCATTGTAAAGCCTATTTGGCTATCTCACGGCATCGTGCAGATCATTTCAACCTTGTAAAGCCTCTTGGCTATTCCCGGCATCATTGCCACAAGCCTTGTAAATCAGATTTTATATATTGTAGTTCTATCTTCATTCACAGTTTAGAGATTTCACTTGGCATAGTCAGTGTATTTGCAGTTGATTCATACAAATATTTTCACGACACTTTTGAGTACATTTCTTGCACCATGTCTACGACTAGCAACCTCAGTCCTCAATGTGGAGGCATTTGCTAAGTTAGACAACTCCAATTACGGTACATGGAAATACCGAATGGAGACCATTCTTGTACTTCGGGACAAATGGGAGTATGTCGATGGGTCTACACCTAGACCATTGGATGATCCAGCCACCAGTAGCTCCACTCCACCTATCATCATAGCACCAACAACAGGATCTACAACAGCATCTACAGCTACACAAATAATTTTTGCACCAGTAGCAGATCTTGCCATCGCCCGAGCTCAGGCAAAATGGGATAAGAAAGACAAGTACGCCTATCATCTGATCAAGTAGAATGTGCAAGATGTCATGCTAGGACAGCTCAACACAATCAAGACATCGAAAGAAGCATGGGATATGTTCTTAGCTCTTTACGAGTCCAAGAACACATTCAGGATTCTTACACTGCGAAACCAAATCAACCAGAGTTTTCGCAACATCAGTGAAACCATGTACTCTACATAAAAGACTACAACAATCAACTTGCAGCAGCAAGAGAGACTATGAACCCTGCAGAAATGGTTCAAGTCATTCTGAATGGAATCGATCGAATCTCAAGCTTGAGGCCTCCCAAGAGACAATAAGCATACCTCTCCTAAGAACTCGAGAGAGTTTACCCTTTTGTCCTAGTACTGGGCCCCAAGCTCAGCAAATGCACTACTAAGACATCGTATGTATAACGTGCATTCAAGGGGTATTTAAATAGGCCCTCAACTAAAATTTTCCTCCCAATAAAACAATCCCTCTTTACTTATGAAGTAGCGGATTTTTTTCTAAAGTTGAATCTCCTATTATTGTAATCATGTTAAATGCTTGCCTAAAGTTGCATGGAAAACCCCCTCCTTTTGAATGCATGTGGTACACAAGCATTCTTTGAGGTGAACCTCTCGAGACCCCAAGTACAACTATAAGTTCTTAATAGAACAAGTATGGAAGCCCTCCAGGTTTTGAACCCATGACTTGAGCCTTGGAAATTTGATGTCCAACCGACTAGGGCCACTTGAAGGGTAAGGTTGCAAGATTCTTTTTCCATCAACGATATTTAGTGTGATGTCCCTCAATAGCTTGTCAGGTCTCACGATTGGGAAAAGTACCAAGGCACATATCAATTGAAAGTCGAAATGCCTTGCAAGGTACTTTTGCCATTGGTGACACCGCAGGAGGATGTCAAGGAAAATTGTACTTTATCTTCCCATGCATCCAAGGCAGGCCTCTAGATGAGAGCAAAATTGTCACCTTGAGGTCAAAAGTAGTTTTGTGTTGTTCCCCCATCTCACACGGATAACAGCATTGGCTATGACCAGTTGCTCGAGTCACATCCTTCTAATATAATGATATGATTGAAGCAAAGTGATTGGAGGCACCACCTAGGGGATTCCTACATCAACGGATCCCCTATTTCAATGGCTAGCAAGACAATGTAGAAATCCCCACAAGTAGATTGTTACCTTGAGGTTAAAAGTAGTTTGGGGTTGTTCCCCCATCTCACATCGATAATAACACCGACTATTAGCAGTTGCTCAAGTCACATCCTTCCAATGTAATGATATGATTGAAGCAAAGTGGTTGGAGGCACCAACCAAGGGATTCCTATATCAACAGATCTCTTATTTTAATGGCTAGCAAGGCTATGAAGAAATCCCCACTCTACTGACGATTCATTATGCTCCTAAATCACCTATGCGATGCAATGGTAGTGTTTGATCTAATTTTCCATGCCAGCATTGGTTTCCCTCGCATGGGAGCTTACTCTTACATAGAAGTAATGGTGGACAATGACGCCCTCTCATCGAGGTAGCTGATCAAGACATTGACGCAAAGGGTTCTTGTTGCCCTTTACTATGCCTTAAATGTCATAAATTTAGAAAGGCAAAACAAGATTGCTTACCATCGATAAAATATACCTTAAAGGTAAGTTTTGGCAGGTACTCATCACATGCCTAACATCATGTTACCATGTAACATGTGCTTAATCCTCCACCCTCCACAGTGGATTAGGACATTATCTCATATCATTGCACGTTAGAAGGGCTCATCAACTCACTCATTTTACTAGACCTGCAAAGGATACCCTTATCACACGCATGAAAGCGATGTCTGAAAAAGGCAAGAGTGGAAATATTGTGAAATAACCTTCAACATAGCATGGCAATTTTGCAATGCCCTTGTTGGTTGGGCATATTGTGGATGGATGTGTTGCATCTCAAACAACACATTATAGCCACCCAATTAGATTCATTGGATCAAAAGATCCATCCTGGGGCCCAAAAGAGGCACTTATTATCTCCCATCAAATCATAGTGGATATCCAATGGCTCATGAGCTGCACAATTTATGGACCTTGAGATCAAAATCCCATCTAATAGGATTAAACATGGGCACACATGCATTCTGTAGTGGGCCATGGCAATGTATCACCTCAGAAGTGGCCTTTAGATTAGGTGTATATCCAATGGCTCATAATATTGGGGCATCATGGCCCTTAGATCCTCCAAGGTTCCTATGGCTCCTAGAGGGGTCCTCCTTCTTGCACTAGGCCTCTTAAGGGGCCTATCACTGGCCACAAAAGGCAAATCAACCTCCACTATGGATTTAGACCAGTGATATTTGAATCCACCTCTTTCTCCATTAGCTATGACAATGGCTTGTCACCATGTTTTCCCTCCACATTTCAAATGCCAAGGCTTCCCCATTGGTCAAGACCTTAAACTATGAATTAGCTCGATATTTGAATCCTTAACCAAAGCATCCCTTTTTAGTCCAAATCTCCCCTACCATTGACTGGATGACGAATAAAACATTGAGTTGTTCATGACCTTGTAGTCAGTAAACTTATTAAAAATAATAATATTGTGGCACAATTGTGCTTCTTTTAAGAAGTATGATTTGGCGTATTAATTTGGTTTTAATTTATCAATTTCAGTGACCAATCATGATGCATAGTCGTACTATATACACACTCATATTGTGCTTCTCATACATGTATCTCATACATTTTATTTATTGTTTTCAACAATGCTACTTTTTCAAGCAAAAGGATGAGTTGTTTTAGTAGTTCCCATGGATGAGTTAAAGGTTGTGGGATGGAGGCTAAACTTTAAAGATCGAGCTTGTTTGTTGGATAATTCCAATGAACAAGAATTTAAATAGGACAATTTTAGGATAAGGCACATAAATTGTTGAAAGAGGACTCCATTCAATATGCTAGTCGATGAGTGTTGACAGCATACGTATGGAAATGAAGATGAACACACATATATGCATCTTCACCCCTGGGGTTAGGCTTAGGGTTTGTCCCATAACTTTGTAGTCCTCTTTGGATGGTGCAACCTACATTGTCATTCTCAATAGAACCTCTTAAATTGCACTAGTGGATAAGCAAAGGGTAAAGAAGTTAGTTTTTGGATTTTCTAAAATTAAAAGGCTTCACTATGGCAACGAAGGTGATAGAGAATAAAAGTTTACAAATGTGCACATAGTGCAAAGCGCGTTGTGGAAAAACTATGTGGTGCAATGTGTACAACTTCATCGTCACTTCCCTCTTAATTTATACTTAGTTCTAGAGAATACCAAGATGATGTCAAAAGTAGGTAAATTTATTCAAGGAGGGCAGCTTGATGAAGGGTTCATGTGTTGAAACATGAACATGCTCAATCTCACCCTTGAGGACTTTCTCACAAATGAAATGTTAGTGCACTTTTATATGCTTTCATCCATAGAACTCTAGATACTTTGTTGAATTAATATTGGTCATGTTGTCTGTGTAGAGTGCAGTAGTACTGTAAGTGTTTTTTGTGTGGAGTGCAGTCACATCATGTGATAAAATTTCAAGCTCTAAAGGTAACCTTATAAACCAAATTGCTTCACATGCAGCATTGGTAATTCCTTTATATGTCACTTTAGTAGATCATAAAGCTACTATTGGCTTTGCCATGACAAGGCACTAACCTAAGAACCACTGGTACACCTTCTGTCATCCACAGTACCATGCTAATATGCCATAAAGGTCTAAATCAAAGGGCTTGTCATATTTGAGCCCATTATCCCATGTACCATGGGAAATACTTGAGAACCTTGAGATATGGTGGACGAAATCCAACCCATGTACCATTATTTGAGTCCATTATCCCATGTACCATCGGAAATACTTGAGAACCCTGAGATATGGTCGATGGAATCCAGCCAACATCATTCTACAATGAATTCCACCTATGTATCTTTGACTTGTTGCAATATTTCTAGTACAAGATAAGTTGTTGATAGATATTTGCAACATCTTATGTGAATGTGTTAGGTTAGGGGATCTAACCCTTTCCTTTATAGCACTCTATAAGGTTAGTGCTATGCACATATGATCACATGATGGTGCTACGCACACGTGATCACATGATGTTGAGCGTGAACTCTCAACACCTTCCCTCAAGATCAACATCATGAAGTAGGCCTTCCCTCAAGATGATGATTCTGGGGAATCGAAGAAGGAATGAGCATTACATTCCATCACACCCCTTCAATGGGAATGTCCTTCCTCTGCGTCAAACCAAGAGCTAATTGGTGTTTCTCGAAAAGCTTTTTACTGAGTGGTTTGGTAAAGAGGTCTGCAACATTCTATTTGCTATCACAATGCTGCAGTGTGATGTCACCAAGTAACACTCTTTCTCTGATGAAGTGCTCTCTGACATCAATGTGCTTTGTCCTGGAGTGATATGCTAGATTCTTGGCCAATGCTTGAGCCGATTGATTATCACAGTATATTGTTGTTGGCTTTGACTCATCAAAGTAATCTGTTTCTGACAATAGTCTTCTCAGCCATAAAGCCTCACATACACCTGTAGTGAGTGCTCTATATTCTGCTTCACAGTCGAAGATAAAGAAACAGTTGGTTGTTTGTTTGACAACCATGATATAGACTTTTCTTGAGATGGCAAACCTTATTCTCCTTTCCTGGTTCAACATAACTTGCTGGTTGTCACATGTAGACTTCCTCATCTAGGTAACCATTGAGAAATGCATTCTTGACATCGAGTTGATACACATTCCATCTGCTGAGTGTCGCTAGTGATATCAAGAACCTTATGGAATCCATCTTTGCTCCTACTGGAGCATAAGTCTCATCATAGTCCTGACCATATTGTTGTGCAAATCCTTTTGCAACTAGTCTGGCTTTGTATCTTTGAATACTTCCATCTAGATTGTACTTCACTTTGTATACCCATTTGTTTGCTATGGCCTTCTTTCCTGGTGGAAGGTCCCATAATTCCCAAGTATTATTCTTATACAAAGCACCCATTTCTTCATTCATAGCAGTTTGCCATTTTGGCTTGTGTACTGCTTCTTCAAAGTACACTGGCTCTTCTGTAGCCATGATGGTAGTCATAAGAGCATAGTTGGTGGTTTCCACTTGAATTGCTTTGCCTTTTTGAGCATATGTTAATCTGGCTAGAGGTTTGCTTTCCCTAGTAGACCGTCTGAGCTGTTGTGGCTCTGCTTGGGGTGTTGCTGGTGGCAATTCTTGCTCTTCTTCATCAACCTATTCTGTAGATGACTATGAAGTCGATGCTTCTATCTCCTGTGTAGGTGAGGTTTTCCATTCTGATTCCTCATCAAAGATTACATCTTTGGAGATAATGACCTTGCGGTTGATGGGATCATACAATTTATATGCTTTGCTTTCTTCACTGTAGCCAACCATGATGCATTTGCGTGACTTCGCATCCAATTTCCTACGACAATGATCATCATGTATGTGGGCATATGCTATGCAACCAAATATGTGGAGATGCCCAATGTGTGGCTTGTGTCGAGTGAATGCTTCATAAGGAGTCAAACCCTGTATCGGTTCGGTAGGAAGCCGATTAAGCAAGTAGTTTGCTGCAGCTATTGCTTCTGCCCAATACTGATTAGAAAGATGCTTTTCACTAAGCATTGCTCTAGCACTGTCTGCTAAAGTCCCATTCTTCCTTTCAGCTCTTGCATATTGTTGAGGAGTATCTACACATGTGAATTGTCTTCATATGCCGTGATTTTTGCAAAAGTTCATGAATGCTGAAGACATGTATTCACCTCCTCTATCTGATCTCATGACCTTGATCTTTCTGCCTGTTTGGTTTTCTACCATGGCTTTGAATTCTTGAAATCTAGAAAACACTTCAGATTTCTCTTTCAGAAAGTAGACCCAACAATATCTGCTGTAGTCGTCGATGAAAGTCAAGTAGTAAAGTGAACCATTGATATTGTGGGTCTGGGCATAACCCCATACATCTGTATGAATTAAATCAAGAATACCTTATGCACAAGAGGTACTTCTGACAAAGTTGGTTCGCTTTTGTTTGTCGAAGCACCGTGCTTCGGAAACTTTTCCAAGAAACTGTAGCTTCGGAATCCCAATTGCCATATTCTGATTTCTAAGATCTAACAAGTACTTGAAGTTGACATGACCATATCTTTGCAGATAGTGGCATCTGGTGCGGTTGAGCTGACATGGCATGCTTTTCTGGTACTGTAGCTAGCATTCTATATAAGCGTCCTTCCTTGATACCTTTTGCTACTAGCTGACATCTTTTGGATTTGTCTCTGATAATGCATTCATCACCGTCGAAGATGACTTTGTAATTGTGTTCCATCATTTGACCTATTGACAAGAGGTTCTTGCTGAGCTTCGGAACATAAATCATATCTTTCACCAATCCCTTCGTGCCAGTGAAATTGTTCATAGGGATAACACCTGCCTCTTGAATTGGATTCGATGTATTGTCTGCTATGTAGATGACGTTTTTCTGACCTTCTAATGGCTTCATTTCTGTGAACCATTCCTGATGATTTGTCATCTAAGATGATGCACCACTGTCGTTATACCAAGGATCCTATTCCACTTGGTTGACTTGATAGCTGTAATCCTCTTTAGGATTGAAATCAGAGTCTAGATACACTATATCAGTCTCATGCATTTCCTCGCTTGCAAGAAACATATTTCCATGTTCATTTGCAAAATGACTGTGGCTAGAATGTCCACCATGATGATTTCCTCTACCTCGGAAATTCCCTCAATTATTGCTAGATTGACCACCTTAGTCATACTTCCTCTTGCAGCAATCTCTTTCATAGTGTCCAAACTTGTGACAGTAGTTGCACTAGATGTTTGACACATTGGTGGATGCATTCCCTCGTCCTTGAAATCTTCCTCGGTTGGAATGATTTCCTCTTTGCTGATTTTGATGCTGCTGAGGATGATGCTGATGCTGATGTTGATTCTGGCTTTGTTGATGATGATCACTTTTCTGATATGATCTACCTCTGCCTCTGCCTCTATCTGAAGTTGTGAATGCCTGATCATTATAATGACCTTTTCATGCTTGGATGGCTTGAGTCCTGAGTTCTTCACCAAGTAAGACTGGCTGAAGTTCTTCCAGTGTCAGAATTTGCCGTTGGATGGCAATACGGTTTGTTAAAATTAGCTGATGAATTTTCAAATAACCTTTATATGATGGACAAAAACATACCTACTATAAGTGAGGATGTGGCTAGGTAGGATTTGGGCAAAGTAGTTGTGTGAGAGTAGTATGGAAAAACTATGTGCGAGAGCAGCTATGTTTTTCTCAGGAGGTTCACCTCAAAGAATGGAAAGAGAAAAGAGAAAAACATAGACATCTCGCAGGAGAATGTCACTAAATGCAAGAATCTTCATTGGCCCTTCACATACCATGGCCAAATTGGAGAACAACAGAGAACATGAAGCGCATGATGGATACCATGACAATGTGGGGGAAGATGAGAGAAGGGAAGGCGGAGGTGGCTACTAACATATTAATAGACAAAACATATAAAACCTACGCTAGCACTAGCCCAAAAAACAATCTAACTAAGAACTAACTAAACTTAATGAGCACTCTAACTACAGTTGCATCCACTAATGAAGTTAGCTTGATTGATAAGAAATACACATGATCTATACCTCTACATTGACTTGACCTATATTTCATTTTACGTCCATAAACAAAGATAAATAAATGAATCAAGTACTTATGACCATTCCTAAATCCTATGGATCCTTAATAGGGTCAAAAAAGGGGCAAGGGGTAACGAGAGGTTAAGGGTGAGTTCAGACCACCCGCTTGTCTAGCCTCTCAAAATTAGAGTCATGAGTCCAACACTCATAAATGTGACTAAGATTTTCATTGGAAGATTCATACATTTGCCGTCTGGCGAAAAGCATCGATTCGTGGATCGTCTACTTGGACGGGTTGGCTAGAGCTTGGGCGGGGTGCCCCGGTGGTGCTGGGCAAGCTTTGTAGGTGCGAGACACCATTTGTAGCAAATCAAGGTGCGGACAGGCAACCTATAAGCCGTGACTACCGTGCGGTGTGAATGCAATCTTTTTTTTTTTTTTTGGGGGTGTTATAAGAGCCAAGAGACAGGTGACCACCAAGAGAGCTACAGGTGGGACTTGAACGCAGGGTGTGCTCGACACGTAGGTTGGGTTGTAACGAGGGTTAGACCAGGGCCATGTTAAAGTATGGAGTTGATTGACTCCATTCAAAAACAAGAAGAGAAGACGAAGACAGACAGAAAATGCAAGATACAAAATCAGGGCAAACAGATGAGTATTTGTAGCAGAATTTGCAAGCCCAGAAGAGCGCCATAGCTGCTCTGCTCTGCTCTTGCTCTCGTCCTTGCCCTCTCCATCGCCATGTACCTCTACAATTTGACCCTCCAGCGCGCCACAGGTGTTGTCTGTGCCATCCATGGCAACTTCATGGGAGGTAAATCGCAGGAAATCATCGTCGCTCGCGGTAAGGTGCTCGAACTCCTCCGCCCCGACGACAACGGTAAGCTTCAGACCCTGCTCTCTGTCGAGTGCTTCGGTGAGCTTCGCTCCTTGGCCCAGTTCCGCCTCACCGGCTCGCAGAAGGATTACATCGTCGTTGGCTCCGATTCTGGTCGCATCGTGATCCTGGAGTACAACAAAGAGAAGAATATATTCGAGAAGATCCACCAGGAAACCTTCGGGAAATCGGGGTGTCGACGGATTGTTCCGGGGCAGTATCTGGCTGTGGATCCCAAAGGGCGTGCTGTCATGATTGGAGCTTGCGAGAAGCAGAAACTCGTCTATGTCCTCAATCGGGACAACGCGGCCAGGCTCACCATTTCGTCTCCCCTAGAAGCTCACAAATCTCATACCATCGTCTATTCCATCACCGGCGTGGATTGTGGTTTTGACAACCCTATTTTTGCTGCTATCGAGCTTGATTATTCGGAGGCGGACCAGGATTCTACTGGCGCGGCCGCAGCTGAAGCCCAGAAGCACCTTACCTTCTACGAACTAGACTTAGGTCTTAACCACGTTGTTCGGAAATGGACCGAACCCATCGATAACGGTGCGAATCTTCTTGTCACGGTTCCTGGAGGCGGTGATGGGCCTAGTGGAGTTCTTGTTTGCGCGGAGAATTTTGTTATATTCAAGAATCAGCATCATCCTGATGTCCGTGCTGTCATACCTAGGAGAGCGGATTTGCCTGCTGAAAGAGGCGTATTGATCGTATCAGCAGCGACACTTAGGCAGAAAACAATGTTCTTTTTCCTTCTCCAAACCGAGTATGGAGACATCTTCAAAGTGACCCTGGTGTACAAAGATGACAAAGTGAGCGAGCTGAAGATCAAGTACTTTGATACCGTTCCCGTCACGTCTGCTATGTGCGTGCTCAAGTCAGGCTTTCTTTTCACCGCCTCAGAGTTTGGAAATCATGGCCTTTACCAGTTTCAAGGAGTGGGAGATGACGAAGATGTAGAATCCTCTTCTGCCACCCTGATGGAAACTGAAGAGGGCTTTCAGCCAGTGTACTTCCAACCTCGCAAGCTGAAGAACTTAATCCAGCTGGACGAAATTGAGAGCTTGATGCCCATTTTGGACATGAAAGTTGTCAATCTGTTTGAGGAGGAGACCCCTCAAATCTTTACCTTGTGTGGAAGAGGCCCAAGATCATCCCTGCGAATACTTCGACCTGGACTGGCTGTTACTGAAATGGCTGTTTCTCAGCTCCCTGGTGTCCCCAGTGCAGTGTGGACTGTGAAAAAGAGTGTGAATGATGAGTTTGATGCATACATTGTTGTGTCTTTTGCAAATGCCACTCTAGTTCTTTCCATTGGTGAGACAGTAGAGGAAGTGAGTGACAGTGGTTTCCTTGACACGACCCCCTCACTAGCTGTTTCACTTCTTGGGGACGATTCTTTAATGCAGGTTCACCCTAACGGAATAAGGCACATCAGGGCAGATGGACGCATCAATGAATGGAAGACTCCTGGCAAGAAAACTATTGTGAAGGTGGGTTGCAACAGGACGCAAGTTGTTATTGCTCTCAGTGGAGGAGAACTAATTTATTTTGAGATGGACCTGACGGGCCAGTTGATGGAAGTGGAGAAACGTGACATGTTAGGTGACGTGGCTTGTTTGGACATAGCTCCAGTTCCAGAAGGAAGGCAGCGGTCTAGGTTCTTGGCAGTGGGCTCTTATGACAGTGTCATTCGTATCTTGTCCTTGGATCCCGATGACTGTATGCAGATTCTGAGTGTACAAGTGGTATCATCACCTCCAGAATCTCTTCTTCTTCTTGAGGTCCAGGCTTCTGTTGGAGGTGAGGATGGAGCAGACCACCCAGCCAGCGTATTTTTGAATGCTGGCTTGCAAAATGGGGTTCTTTTGAGGACTGAAGTTGACATGGTGACAGGCCAGCTCTCTGATACAAGGACAAGATTCTTAGGTTTACGAGCACCCAAGCTTTTTTCAGCCTTGGTTAGAGGCAGACGAGCCATGTTGTGCCTCTCAAGTAGGCCTTGGCTAGGATACATTCATCAAGGCCATTTCCTGTTAACTCCATTGTCTTATGAGACACTAGAATATGCAGCATCCTTCTCTTCTGATCAGTGTGCAGAAGGTGTGGTGGCTGTTGCGGGTGATGCTTTGCGTGTATTTACTATTGAGAGACTGGGGGAGACATTCAATCAAACCATCATGCCCTTGAGATACACACCTCGCAAGTTTATTTTGCATCCCAACAAGAAGTTTCTGATCATGCTTGAAAGCGATCAAGGTGCATTTCCAGCAGAAGAGCGTGAGATGGCCAAGGAAGAGTGTGTAGAGGCTGCTGGGGAGAGGGAGAATGGAAAGATGGAGGTTGAACAGGATGAGAATAAAGAGGATCCTCTGCCAGATGAGCAATATGGCTATCCGAAGGCAGAGGCAAAGAGGTGGGTATCATGCATCAGGATTGTAGATCCCAAAGCTGCAGAGACAACATGCTTGCTGGCATTACAGGACAACGAAGCAGCGTTCAGCATTTGTACTATTAATTTTCATGATAAGGATCATGGTACTCTGATAGCCATAGGTACGGCAAAGGACTTGCAATTTTGGCCCAAGAAGCAATGCTCTGCAGGGTTTATACATATATTTAAGATTGTAGATGAGGGGAAGAGTTTAGAGTTGCTTCATAAGACACCAATTGATGGGATTCCCACAGCTCTATGTCAATTCCAAGGTCGCCTTCTTGTGGGAATTGGGCAGGTTCTGCGAATCTATGATCTTGGAAAAAAGAAATTGCTACGCAAGTGTGAGAATAAGAACTTCCCAAACACCATTATGTCCATACATGCCTATGGGGATCGCATTTACGTGGGTGACATCCAAGAGGTATGCCCTTTTTTGTCCTTATTTTTGTTCATTGCTCGAAGTCAGATGACTGACCGTGAAGTGTTGTGTTTACTAATGGTGGGAGAGCTGCAGCTTTTTACAACCATAGTTGATTGTTCCCTGACACTGGCCTTAAACATTTTATTGGTTCAAGAACAGATTTTGGTCAGCAATTTGAGAATGTTGAATGTCGTCTAATAAACATCTAAATTCTTTATAGTTAACAATATGAGAATATCAAATGTCGTCTAATAGACATCTAAATTCTTTATAGTTGTCAAGTGTAGCGTTGATGAAAATTTGAACTGATTTAACCCATCTAACTGCAGTCATTTCACTATGTCAAGTACCGGCGGGATGAAAATCAACTGTATGCATTCGCAGACGATAGCTGCTCACGTTGGTTGACAGCAACATTGCACATAGATTTTGACACAATGGCAGGTGCTGACAAATTTGGGAATGTCTACTTCGTGCGGCTAGCACACGATGTATCGGAGGAAATTGAAGATGATCCTACTGGAGGTAAAATCAAGTGGGAACAGGGAAAGTTAAATGGGGCTCCCAACAAGGTAGAAGAGATCATACAGTTCCATGTGGGTGACGTAGTGACATGCCTTCAAAAGGCCTCTTTGATTCCTGGAGGGGGAGAATCAGTGCTCTACGGCACAGTGATGGGTAGTATTGGTGCACTTCTGCCATTTTCTTCCAGAGAGGATGTGGATTTTTTTTCACATCTCGAGATGCATCTTCGGCAAGAGCATCCTCCTTTATGCGGAAGGGATCATATGGCATACAGGTCTGCCTACTTTCCAGTCAAGGTAAGAGTGATATGTTTTAAACGGTTTATATCCACTTAGTTGAAAAAGGCTTTGGATGCTGTATGATAGTATTGACTACCTTAAAATGTTCTGCCTCCTTTGCTAGGTAAGCATATAGCAATATTTAGCTTCAGGGGACTTATTTTGGTTTGCTCTTGTTACAGGATGTGATCGATGGTGATCTGTGTGAGCAATATCCAACCCTTCATCCAGATTTGCAGAAGAAAATTGCAGATGAGCTTGATCGCACCCCTGGAGAGATCTTGAAGAAGCTTGAAGACATCAGGAACAGAATTATATGAGGTGAAGGACTGGGCAATGTGTCTAACCTTTTCAGCATCAAATTCCAATTGTTGTACTGAAGGTGACACTTGCCAGTCAGTCAGCATGGCATCAGCATGATAATGTTTAGCACTTTTTATTTTCAAGTTTACATGCTATCTACAAGTGAGATGAAATATGACCTTTTGAAAGACGTTTGTTAAATGTTTGCATTGATGCTTGTGGTTTTTCCTATTAAAGCATGCAACCTAGCAGTTGACACCTTAGTTACAAGCAACGTCAGCAAACTGCAAACCTTTGCAGTTTGCAAATGTGGGCAGGGAGATCATGTGAAACAAATGCAACCGTACGAACTGCAGCCTGCAAAATTGCTGTCAACTACCTTTTCTCAGAAGAAAAGTTAGCTTACGTCGTTTTGCAGCTTGAGGCATGTACTGTTGCTGTTTTTGTTGTCAAGGCAGCATGCATATGTGATATTACAGTTAATATTACAGGTAACATTTGAACATGAAATATGTGCTGTTCATTTTTGTTGAAAGGCAGCATACATAACAGTTAACATTGAAAGGATAAAACTCAACACGGAACGTGTAATGGACAGCATACATATTACAGGTAGCATTGAGATGATAAAACAGTGAATGTGAAATGGACAGCAAACATTTAAAACCGAACAATGAAGATGAAATGGACAGCATACTTTCAAGTCGTAGCAATGCCAATTTGAAACCATCAAATTATCTGCTCAATCGAAGGCTGCAAGTATTCAGACATGCTCAATGCTTATCATAAATATATGAAACCGCATACATATATGATGTTTGCGGTTTTTTGTTTTGCAAGATGAGCTACATTTGCTTTGTACTCAAGATTGTGTATAAACATGCTTGGAGGTGGCAGGGAGTTTGGAGGTGGCAGAGCAGAAAGCGACATTACCTAACAGGCAACGATTCCCAAAATCCAAGGATAAAATTCCAAAAAACCAAAGGTTGGCAGAGCAAAACAAACTTGACGTTTGAAATGCGACTTTGGAAAATCTTTGACAACGTTTGCTTCAACATGTAAACTTGTCCGTTTGCAACTGTGGTTGACACTATTTTTAAAGTGGTCAGCATTTTCCATTATGAGTTATTGCTTACTGATGCGGTTGTTTTTCCGCGGCCTCTTAGGTTGCTGCATCAATATGATGCATGGACAAGGGCATGTTCACTCGAGGATTACAATGCCGGCAGGAAGTACCAAAATTTTCTCCTCCGATCCCTCCTTCAACCACCTGTCTAGGAACATGACTTCTTTAACCTGGCCAAGTTCCAACTGGTCTATGGATTTTCTGTTGCCAATTTAGCCACTCTATTGATTGGAAACACATTGCTTCAGAGCAAACCTGGGACATAGGCCAAGGTGCAAGCTCTGACCGTGCGGAACTGCTTCTTAGGTACTGTCAAGGAGTTGAAAAGAATAAGATTGTTCTTGCTTAAGAGTGGGAGTGCATGCAGTAATGCTGCATTGCATATTACCATAGGGCAATTTAGAAAACATTCCAGAAGGACATGCGGAGCTTGGATGATAGAGAGAATGGATCTTGTAGTTGTAGTGCTACTGTTATATTTGGTCTAAGACTGGCTCAAGACAAAGAGCCCAAGTTCCAAATATGATCAAGAGTTTGCTGTATTTGCTGGTGATCTGTCTGGGATTCTCTCATGTAATTCTCCTTTATGAAGATCAAGTGGTTGCAATACTGCCCTCTCGGAACATATTTAACCCCAATCAAGATTAGTAAAAATTTGATGTAGAGTTTTCTTTTTTGGAGCAGGGTTCTTAATAGATAGTATCACTCTGTTGTGGTTTATCTTGAGAAATTGAATTTAGAGCATGGGATTGGAATTTGGAAGGAGAGAATGTTGTTCTGAAAAGTGTGATGTCCAGGCGTGTTTTTGGAGCCATGAAGATGTCTCCTGTTTTATTGAATTGCAAGGATGCATTTTCTTAATCCAAAATCTAATTGTATTCTAGTCTTACAAAGGTATATATTTTCTTAATCCAAAATAACTCCTGAACTGACATGCCTTTTTTTTGGGGGGCGGGGGGGGGGGGAGGTTTCATATCATTTATTTGGGATTAGGAAAGGAAGAGGACGAGCCCAAAAGAGATTAGTTCAACATCAGATAAAGGATATCCTGGGGGTCTTGTGCTTATACCTTGTAATGAGGATGCCGCACATGTGTCCAGACAAGTAGATTGCAACCAGTGGTGCTTCCATGCACGTCTGGTGAACTTTGGGATTTAGGTTCAACAGTGACATTGGAGGATAGCAGTCGGTACTAGTTGAGGCGAGTGATTTGACGTTTGTGGCATGGTGGGCTTGGAGACATCAAGTGTTGCAATGGTACAGAGTTACAAGAGTGTAATAAAGTGGCTGAACTTCGTGGGCACCTAGCACAGACACATGGCTTGGATGTAAAGCAATAGCACGGCTAATTTCCAACTGACATTAACACACCTAGCCAAGTTGGACTCAAATTCTATCCCAGCATAATTTTGAGTCCACCAACTCATGGGGTGTTACAGTCCCCACGTGTGAGACACCACAGGATGAGGACAGGGGGGAGGTTGACATGTAGGATGGGATGGGAAAAAGAGGAAGAGATAAAGCTGCCAGGTGGACAACAATCTGTCTGCCACATGAGCAGCACACTTATGTACATGTAGTATTTATTTTAGGCAGCCACATGGGCCACCCTTTGTCAGCATCATTAGCTGATTGTTTGTTCACAGTTAGGGCTGTGCATGCGTCTGCAGGGTTGGGGAAGGGCCAGCACAAGAAGTAGCAGATTATGGGGGGGCTGAGGCCATTTATAGGCCTGGTCCTAGATCGGCTGACAGGAGCAGGAGATCATAAAGGGAGGAGCAAATTGTCCCATCCCTGTAGCTGCTAATGTGCACTACATTTTCATGTCCATAGCACGAAATAGTGTGTTTCATATGCACTACATTCCATATACAAAGCTATATTTTTGGCATGCTTAAATGTGAAATTTAGGGTGTCACAGGTCAGCTTCAAACATCCATTTAGTTTTGTGTGTTTTGAATGAGAGAGAGAGAGAGAGAGATTTATTCCTGTTTTTGGGAAGATTTTGTTTCTTGATTTGCTTGTTTATTTTTGCTTAGGGCCTTAGCACATGGATGGGGCTAGCATGGGTTTAGGATGGGAATATTTTTGTCATCATTACTCCCATCCTACACCAAGTGGTCTAGGATGGATTTAGAATGGGAGTAGCCACTTTTTCTCCCATCCTAGACCATGGCCTTTAGACCCTGGCAGCCAGAATGGGTTCCCCTTTTTTAGGGATTTAAAAACATCCTACCTCTTAAACACATGAAATGATGAAATGATGCCATGTGTCCTCTTCCTCCTAAACCCATCCCTAGTTCTTTTTTTGTTAGCACATGGTGGGATGGGAATAGGATAGAAATATGCTTGGGACCACCTTTTCCCATTCCCATCCTATTTCTTTCCATGTGCTAAGCCCGTCACCTTCTTCCTTCTTCCTTTCTGGTTTCTTTCTGTTTTGTTTATTTAACGTATTTTAGTAAGCAGCTGGTTTGCCCAAGAGACTCCGCAGGTCTTTTGAAACCTAGTATAGTTGCTGCACTGATGATGACATAAGGGTTGCCTTGCTTGCTAAGTGTGTCTTCCTTTTGCAAGGCAGTGCTCTCCCTCCACTTTCTTTAAAAAGTGTCCCTTCACTTGTTTTAGGCCACGTTTGGTCACTTTCTATTCTCGTGAGTTCTCTCTCTCTCTCACACACACACACACACACACACACACACACACACACACACACCCTCTCTTCCCAAATCAACTCGTCCCTTTAAGGGTAGTGCTCACGAGTACTTGTTTGTTTTTCACAAATCTTTTGGCTGTCTCTTTTTTCTTCTCTTTTGTTCTCTCTTTTTTTTTTTGTATAGATTTTTGACTTTAGAGCAACAACAAATCTAAATTTGTATGATTGGACATATTCTAGTCTTACAAAGGTATATATGTGGCTAGACAAACTATACCGCTATGAAGAACAACATTTTATTCAAGTGTATGGTGTGAAAGTAGTGCATTTTTACATACACTACATTTTTGTGTACATAGCCATATTTTTGGCATTTATTTTTCTCCTCTTTTTTATCTTTTATTTTCTTTGTAGAAATTTCGACTTTAGAACAACAAAAATCTAAATCTATACGAATGGATGTATTCTAGTCTTACAAAGGTAATACCATTGGAGTCTCAACCTAGATACCTTAAATTTTTAAATGATGTTTTAGTAGTTTGTATAACTCATGCCATAAATTTATGTTGGGTTTGTGGCATTAATTTAATAAGGCTATTTTTCCTTCATAATTTAGTAAGGTTATTTATTGTTGCAAATATAATGTTTCATTTTCACATGCTAATATGAGGTAAATAAGGACAATAAGACTCCCCCTAAACCATACTTATACATGTGCATCACAAAGTTCTTGATGTTAACATGCACTAAGTTTCAATTGCATATCCATATTTTTTGGCATGCCATGGGACATTCCAAAGTCCAACTACCTCAAAGCCATACAATTGAACGTGTGTGTTCTCACTTTGTTGATTTTATAGGACTCAAACTTTCTCACGTTGTTACATGGGAAAGCAATGGAGCAAAGAACCATGCATCTACATGCCAGGAAATGAATTATGCATGTTGGATTGTGCTCTTATGTCCTTTTCCTCTTCCCTTATGTATTTTGTTGCTAGATTTTACATAATATTTCTCTTATTATAAGCTCTTTCCTTATGTATTTTGTTGCTAGGTTATACATAATATTTCTCTTGCTATAATCTCTCATCTCTAGTTGTGGACTTGTATTAAGGGTTTTGCATGTAGAGAGGTGGAAAGAATGGATGCTCTAAGGCCCATTCTAGTGAGAATGTGGATTCTAGTATTCTAGAACCAAAAAATATTCTTGTTGTTGATGATAACATTATCGAGATTAACATTGAATAAGAAGAAGTGGACCTTGAATTGCCACGCGTTGGCATCCAAACTATCAACAGAGGTGATGTCAAACATTGAAAAATAAGAAGTGGATCTTCATTAAGAAAACATTGACATCCAGATTGTGAATAGAGGTGATTCTAGGTGCAAATAGTTGAGCTCTAAAAAGTGTCCTCAAATTCCTCTACGTAGGTTGATTCCCTATGCATGGGTTAGAGATTGATTCCCTATGCATGGGTTAGAGGTTTGAGAAGTGATGCTACTTTATTGAAAAGTACTTTTGGCAAGAGGGCAATCTACTAGAGAAAGGAGCTTTTATTGTTTCCTTGTGCAAGTGTGATACAGACGAAACAATGGTCACTAATCAAAGTTGGATTTCTCCTAGTTGGTCATACTCACGATCAAATAGATCCAATGTTTAGTACATTCTCCAAGAAGCTCATAAGAAATGATGCATTCACTTTGTTAGAGATGATGGATCTTGTGAAAGAATCATATGCTCCAAGGCCTAACGTTTGTCACTCAAAAGAGACTTACAATTTTAGGAGATTTATTCAAGGTGGAGAAAGTGACAAATGTTTTACCAAGAGATTGAATCACATGAGTTTTCAACATTAATTTCTTACAAAGAAAAAAACATATCAAAGAACATATCTATTTGGTAAGCAATATGCCTCTTCTCCAGATTGAGGTGCCCATAGATGGCTTATAGTTTTTGTCCTTCATTCTGGATCGGTAAATTCATGTTTTAGTGCAAGAACCTTTAGTGATTGATAGTGGGGTGAAGCAAGCACAAGCTCAAGGAAGGAATGTTGACTATGAAAGGTGCATGCCTAAGAAAAGTTTGATTGAGAAGGCAAAACCATACTCTACAAGTGGAGATAGTGAAATGTGATGGAATACTTTCTTTGAAGACCAAGACCTCATCCTTGATTGGTTCAAGAGAAACACTACAACTTTGTGCAATGATTTTGTATGGCCAAAATCTCCTCCTCCTTCAAGATAGGTTGTATGGTGTGAGAGTCTGGCACTTCAGGTAGAAGCTTTAATCAATGTACCTACATGAGAGATGTACCTTGGTACATGTTAATCTTGTCAAAGAGGAGAGGAGCTCACTGAAATGTGGGCAAGTTGCATACAAATATTTGAATGTTGGATCCATGATTGCAACTCTTGCTCAAGAGGACCCTCTAGGACATCCACCCTGGATTGCAGAAGTGGCGAAAATTCAAAAGTCAATGAAATGCAAAAGTCTATGCAAGGGCAGGTGACTTCCATTGTTGTACAATGGTTTAGGACTATGAGTGCTGATTCATTGAAAGGAAAATATGTTCCTAAATCAATTGCATGTCCAAAGAGGAAAAGGGCAAGAAGGGCCAAAAAAGACTAGCTACGATTGGATACAAATGATGGATGCCTAAGGAAGAAGACAACTGACGTCCTTTTTTAAAAGGTTCATCCTATGCGACACATCTTGTTGATCCTCCTCTAGACTCAAACAGTTGCAAATGGAAGGATCATTAGGTCTTCATAGAGACAAAGAGAATGTTCTTGTTGATATTGTCGAGAAGGATGGATCATCCACTTCAGAATCATCATCAAATCATGACAATGACCTTGATGATGCTCTTGTAGGTATAGAAGAGGATGCACTTGTATAGTGAGAGAGTGCATGTAAACTTTTAGGTTTTGTAGCAATATCCAAAAATTCATCTTTTTTGGAATATCACTGTACAAAAAAATTCCCAAAATTTCAATATCTTTGATGAAGCTAGCAAACCATAAGAACTATGTATTTTGTTCTTTAGAATTATGCAAATTTGATAATTTTTAAAATTCAATGGGAAATACTCTTACATTTAAGTCTTTTTTTTGCATGTTTAAAAAGGAATATTCTATTTAGTTCTCGTTTGTGTGTAATGTTACCCACTTTATACGAATAGTATTATAACTATTAATTGAAACAATACCAAGTGTTCTAGCACTAAAAGGACTTCTATCAAGCATGAGAGAACCTCCTCAAGAAAACTCAAAGGAGAAAATCATCATGCAGTATACACCTTGGAAGGAGAAAAAGATAAAGTCCTAAGTGAAGCAATGAAAAAACCAATGTTGAGGCTAAAAATGCCATCTCAACTTTATAGGTGAGTCCGAGAAGAAAGGGGAGCCATTTCGTTCCCTGGGAAATACAACCCTCCTCGTATAGGATGCCCGCAAAGAATCCTGCATACTTACCGATATGGCCATCAAAGTATGTACTGTGTTTTTCTAGATGCTGGCCAAAGTGTGAGTAGGATGTGAGCCTAGGAGCCATCCAAGGTCTCTGTACATGTAGACCTCCAAATGTGCCAAGTTGATATGCTCACTAGAATCTCCTAAGACATATCGACTAAAGCATAGGAAGGTCCGGGTGGAATTACCAAAAATCATCCAAGGAACATGACTCAACTACATGTCGTCGAATTACTAGAGCCCAAGAGAGGTCATGTCATATAGCACCTGAGGCTCATAAAGGGAAAGCCAAGCTACCAATCCCCAAGCGATATAGAAATGAGAGTGTGTAAAGGTGCTCAATAGCATCCCTTTCCAAAAATCTGTGCTTGTCTACTGCAATCCCATAGGCAATGCTGAATGGACTCCTCAGTATCGAGAGGCAATGAGTACAAGTAGAATCTACACCAAACCACGACCTCCAATGGTTCACTACAATCCCTCCATGTATAGAAAGACAAAAGAAAAGACTAACCTTTCTATTCCTGTGGGATTTTGAGTGTTGCTTCCAAAAGTATTTCTTCAAGTTGACACAAAATGTGAAAGTCCTCCCAATGAGACACTCTAGTAGGCCTCCAGCTTCTCAGGGAGCTGATGAATGAGACCCGCTATGACTGATTTAGGCCATATGCCCTATAGGGATGAGGTCAAATGATCCTCAATCATATCCCAAAAAGCACTAAACAAGGAAGGAGAGCATCTTCGTCTCTGAGCTCACATGCACCAAGCTTAGCCAAGGGTGTCTAAACTTAGACTTAGAGAAAATGAGCATCAACATTTGGAAATCCTATTGGGGAGTGATGCGTTGAGTAGGGTATTGAGTGGATTCAGCATAAAAGTCCATAGGATTGAGTGCACAGTTTTCACCAGCAGCAACAATCTATGTTGAACCAAGATGAGATACAATAGCTACTCAGTTTCACAAATTACTACAAAAAGTTTCTCTCAGGACAATCTAGGGCTCTTAGCATATTGCAAACTTGCTTAACAACTAGTGTCTAGATTGAGGAGTGCTCCTAAGAAGCTCTTCATATCATTCAGTTGTTGTAAGAATGTATGTCGAGAAGGAGAGAAAGGTACACATCAGGATGAGAGAATCACATGCGAAGAGGCTGTACGGTTGGCGGAGGAATATGGAAGACCAGGAAGCTTCCATGAATTTGAAGCTAGTACAAGATGGCCAATGTAATTGGGAAGAGGATCCATGGAACCGCATGTGACGATGAGCTAGGGATATAGACAAAGACTCGATTGCATGTAGAAAGAAGTTGTTTGAAGATACCATACAAACACTAGAAGTGATTCAATTCTGAATATACATCCAAGATTACCTAAACCCTCCAATAGAGAGGAAGATTTCAGATAGTGCCAAGTAGACTTTGAGCAGTCATCCATAGAGAGTTTGCATTCTGAAGAGTTAGACAGGTCACGATGCAAATTGGGCTATGAGCACGGTTCTCCAAGCTGACATTATAAATCTAGTTCTAAAGCTAGAACCATATTTCTAGTAGGGAACAACAGCAGAGGTCCATAGTACATACACATGTAAGAGGTGGGAGAATTGGAGACTCAAAATAGTCATCACAACCAAGCTTCTAACCAAGACTCAAAATTGTCATCACAGCCAAGCTTCTAACCAAGATTCAAAGCATAGTCATAAAAGTGGGGCATCATGACATCAGCCACTGTTGGGATGACGGACAGTTAGTCCAGCCCCATTGTAAAGGAATCCAATACCGAGTCCTAGACCATTACAGGGATGCAACCATACATATAATCAAAGACCAAGGCTGGCAATACCAAAAGTTCTAGTGGCTAGTAGGCGGATGCCAACTTCTTTAGTGTGACAAAGGGATGTCATCCTGAGCACATCCATACTGAGGAGTGTCACCATACGATGACACCCAAGCTGAGAAAGTACTAGGAAAGCCTGAGTTGCCTACTATGAATATCAAACTAGCTACTCCAATCAAAGTCAAAGTCTAGGATTTCACAGGGGCTAAAGACAAAGATCTTTACAGTCACTTTGTAGAGTTTCTTGTGAGTTTATCATATCAATGGTGCAATGACAAAGGAGGAGTACATGAACTACTTCTCGTGCACACTTGTTAAAATAGCTCAGTGCTGGTTCAACCAATTTCCTATTGGTTACTTCAATGATTGGTAGCGAATGTCTAACGCTTTCCTTAAGAGGTTCCAACAAGAGATCAACGAGGAGGATGTATGCACCAAAATCAATGAACTAAAGTAGAAGGGACATGAGTCCATTCAGGATTTGTGCTCAGATAGAGAGACATATGAAGGCTTATTGAACAGAGATATTGCACTAGAGAAGAGCGCACCTTTCAAGAAGAAGACCAAAAAGGAGATTGAAGCAAGTGATGCTGCAGATGCTTTGACTAAGCTTGATAAGATGAAGTCAAATTTGAAAAAGGCCTTGAAGGAAATGAGCTACCGAGAAAAATCGAGTTAGGAAGAGAAATGGTGTAACAAATGCTTTAGGAAGAGACATACAAAAGATGACTACATGACAAAATATTGTGGGATTCATCCCAAATATAGGCATGATGAGTCTGCTTGCTAGTATGCTAAAAAGAAGATGCTAGAAGTGAATCAAGTAGAGCCCTAGTCTAAGAATAAGGAAGCATGACCACCAAAACCCAAGTAAAGCAAGGATAAAGGCAAAAATGGGAAAGACAAGAAACAAGGGCTTCACACATTTGATGTTACTTTTGTATAATGGTAACCACATGAAGGCTAAATGCCCTTTGTGGTAGGAGCATTCGAAGTTGCTTCAAAGCAACAGGGAAAGGAGAGAGGTTGACCTTGAATGCCAAGAAAACTTAGCCAAACTTCTGAGTTCAATTGATGCTCATGCAGTAACTCGATCACAATAGTAGTACACTGATGAAAATGGATTAATAACTCATGCTCATGTAGTAACTCATTCACAATAGTAGGACACTAATGAAAATGGATCAGCTTCACCTATGGGTGATCTCAATAGGAGGGCATAGACTCATATTTCCTTCCTAATCACTCGAGAATTAAAAGGTAAGGCTTCAACACTGGACCTACCTTCTAATTTGAGTAAGGTGCCACTCGCAAACAACTCGGCAGAGTCTTCTATAAGTCTGTCTCAAAAAATTCTTGAGTTTTGAAGGGGACTCGAGTCCTAAAATAACAAAAGCATGGGAAATTTTCCAACAAATTAAGGTCAACCTTACTATAGCAGAGTTGGTGTCAAAATTGCACCTTATTGACAAGTCTTCTTGTAACAACAACTTCAAGCTAAAGAACTCATTGCCAAGACTATGGATTCACTTGTTACTATTCTTGTCATTGATACTTCGATGATAGATGACTAAGTTCTGGTGATTACTATTAAAATAAAAAGAAAAAGTTTTTAGGAGTTATTGTGGATGAATATTTTGGAGTCAACATAATTTCTATAGCTATGGTGAATGTTGTAGTTAAAGAACATGAAGCCATCCCCATTTCGAGTTTGAATGGCTAATCCAAGACTAATAGGGAACATATACATATGTTTTCTGATGTTGTTCTTACTATTGGTGGTATTCACTACTATACAGTGAGTCTGTTGGTTATTCCCATGGAAGAAAATGAATATCCCTTATTGCTAGGAAGACCTTGGTTGAAAAGTTCCAAAGGTCATGCATGATTGGGGAGCCGAGTTGATGATAATAAAAAGTAGAGAAGGAAATGCAGATTCCGACCAATCTGAGCATGGTACCTAAAAGTTGCACACCTCAAGATCTGGAAGTCAAAGATTAGTTTCCACAAGATGTTAAAACTTGGATTATCGAGCTTTAGATCTTACCTGTGGGAGAACTTGATATCTTCCAAACAGATGCTGATCTAAAGTAGAAGATCACGGAACAAAAGATTACTACATAACCACACTTGTATCCCAAAAATTTCACTGAAGATGTGGTTAGGGAAAAGAAATTGCTGAACCTCAACTCGCACTCAGCTAGGTTCTAGAAAGCTACTTCCAGAGCCAACTCAAGGACTAAATTTGAGATCAGATCAGGAGCCCAAAAGAGTGGTCATTAGCACTTATGTGGCTGATGATTATTTGAATGAAGTTAAGAATCTCTTCACGTAGTACAATGATGTCTTCACATGAAGCTATATAAATTTGAAGGGAATTCCTAGAAAATTTTGCAAGTAGAAGAGGTATAGAATGAACCCAAATTATGCTAAGCAAGTCAAAGCCGAGCTAGATAAGCTCATCCAAGTAGGTTTCATAGTTGACTCTCTAGTTGCCTCACCCGACTAACTCCAAAGGGTACTCGATGACAAACCAAACCGATGCTATGCTCGGTGAAGATGATCACTCTAGCAGTCCTAAGGCAGATGTGCTTGGGTGCAAAATAGATGCCAATATATATACACTCGGAGGTTGGGGTTATCTTTCATCGGACAACCATGTGATGATGGGAGAATACTGAGTCATGTACACACTTCAAATACTTAGAATATGGAGTACAAATAGCAACAGAGTTGAATAGGCAACCAATGCTCATATTGAATCAAACTAGCTTGATTACAACAAAACCACCTCAGCTTGCAGTGTACTCCCTATCCTAGCAAGCTCAGGTCAGAAAAAGAGAACTCGACACACTACTCTCTTGTTCTTTCCTCTGCATGTTACAACCATATCATCACCTAAGGACTGCCTTCCAAAAGACTACGATCTTCTACATCTTTGCTACAAAACTGGTGCTCAGCTAAGACCACCACTTCCATCCGAGGTCAACACTTGGTGACCATACACGGCTCCATGTTAGTCTAACCAAGGGCTAACATCTCCCCTCGGCTACCCTTGGCCGTGTCCTCACAGACTAGTAGGGACTAGCCATTGCTCAAATGTTAAGGCTCCTAGATTGAAGCCACGGGTCTGGAGGCCTGGTGGCTGTCGGCACGGCAGTTTGTCTGAATGTTCGTTGGAGGAGGCAGACCAATTTTTAGAGCTGGATGTACCTATCTAGCTTGGCTTGTAGCTATGCATTCTCCTCCTTCAAGGCCTGGTTTTCTATAGTGGCTTGCCTTAGATGCACATTCTTTTGTTCTGGGACCTCAAGTTGGGTCTGAATCCCCTGTTGTTGCTATCGAGCCTCTGAGGTTTTCTGTCGCAAGCACTGCAAGGCATGCATGCTACAGCTTCATGTTCTTTTTGGTGAGGGTCAATACATCTCCCTTGGCATTTGCTGAGAGTGTCTTCAATCTTTCTACCTCGCACTTTAGGTTATCATAGTCTGTCTTCAATTCGGTGTGAGACTACTGTAGTTGTTGTGAGTAGTTTTGAAGCATCTCTTCATAGACCGCGTTCCTACCCTCTAGCTACTCCTGTAGTGACTTGCATTCCGTTGATAAATCTGCCTCGGCTCGGCATAGGCTAGACATTTGTTCTTCAAAGAACCATGTCACCTCCTCCCAATACTTCATTTGAAGGAATAGGATGTGTTCCAATACCTGGGGAGGGATCCAGTGGTTGGCCAAAAAGTTTGAGGCCTGTGCCTCATGCACCATGTTCTCCTTTAACACCTACCACCCACTGACCTTTGGTGGCAGCTTGATCTTGATGGTTGTTCTTCGTAAGAACGGATCTAAGGGACCTAAGGGAAACGGCTCTGCATCCCATCCAGCACTTGGGTCTTCTCACCCTCATTCTTCTCAGTGACCTGCTCTTCTTGCTCTTGTCTAGCATGTGCCTTCTGTGTTTTCTACTCGGCACCTTGGTCAACATGTTGGTCTGCTTCAACTCCTTGGTCGCTCGGTCCTTGCCCGTAATGACCCTACTCATCCTTGCTGCCTGGCTCATACTTTTCATCATTGTTTGTCCTAGATGGCCTTGCCTTTCTTGAAAGGGGCAATGCATTCGGCAAAGGTACCCATCTCGACACCAGATGGTGTTGCAGCATGAAGAGATGGGGACCAAGCTTACAATGAGTTTGTTCTCAGCTATTTACCTATAGCTGGGTCTCAAAGACCTTTTTGAAGATGGTAAACCAGTCTACCATCAGCCAATCCTCCATTATAGAGACCACTCGAGCTACATACTGCCTCGAAACATACCCGACACTCTTCTTCAATCTGATGAGCTCGGATAGGGACCTGTAGGTGGTCTTTAGGATTTTGTCACTAGCCTTGTTGATCAAAATAACCCTGTGAGGAAGAATAGCTATTGTTGTCAAAGTAGGCATCACACCTCTTGGCATCCACTAACTTGACAGGGTTAATACGCTACTTCAACCTGAAAGCTTTCTTTAGCAGGTCTGATCTGATCTTGACATGAGTCTCGTTGATGATGAGGCTATAATATTCATCATCATAGGAGTCTAAAATCTCCTCTGCAAGCTCCTCATCCCATACCTCCTTCCATGGTAGCTTGGCAAACTTCAACAGATGGTTGGCCTCTAGAATTCCTGTGAGGAAATCACTGGAGAAGTCCTCAATAGGGTGTGGGGGTGAAATGCAACAGCTTGTCTTTTGCTTCTGTTGATCAGGGTTCTCTTCTTTCTCCATGATGACGAAGATAGCGTAAGTACACAGTGAAGAGGAAGGTGGCTGGTGAAAAGGCTAGGTAGTAAGAGGAGTAGATTGACACAATAGAAACAGATGGCTTAGAAAGGGCAACGGATATCTGAGGGTTGCAATAAGTAAGAACAGAGAAAGGACTGTTGTAGACGATGAAGACGACAATGACAAAGAAGTAGAGACAACGGTATACTGAACTACAAGTGAGGTTTAATAGTAGAGTCCCTGACCAAATGTAGTCAACCCAAATCTACAACTAGGGGTCCTATTAAATAGATGCTTGTATGAGCCTCCCTTGCTTTAGCATGCTGGTTTTTCTTTAATGGGCTTTCAATGTTAATCCTGCCAGGCGATGGTATACGATGCATTTGCTCCATCGTGACCAAACACCTAACTGGTATGTCATCTTTTAAGAATTCACCAAACACCTAACTGCCAGGCGATGGTATACGATGCATTTGCTCCATCGTGACCAAACACCTAACTGGTATGTCATCCAAGTAGTCTATTTCTGAGTTCTATTTTTTCAAAGAATTTGCTGCTCGGTATGGCTTTACTTTGCTTCCATTGTACAACTCAGAGAACATATTGTCCTCTAAATCTTCGAGTTGAACTGTCCCACTGTCAAAGACTTCCACCAACTAGTAGGGTCCATTCCAACCCAACTTAAAATTGGTTTCGATAGGCCCAAGCTTAGCATTGTAGAGTAACATGAGCATACCCTTAATAAATGCTTAGGATAATGTGTCTATCGTGCCAGGCATTTCTTCTTACTGTATCACCAGTTGTCTACTGTGACCAGACTACTTGAAGACGCAACTCATCCAGATAACTTAGCTGATACAGTTGAACCTTGATTGCTTTTGACTCACCTAAGTGATGCTCGATAGCAATTCAAAGACTCAAAACAATAAATTCTAAAGGAAACCGAAGGCCATACAAAAGGGTGTAAGATTGGTGATCACCTTGTAAGCAGTTCTATAAGCCCACAAAGTAGAGTGTAGCTCTGTATCCCATTTACCCTATTTAGATTGTACTGTCTTAGTGTGGATGAGTTTTAAATGTCTTATTGGTTGAATCAGCTTAACCATTGCCATGGGGATAGCAAGTAGTGGAGACTATATGCATGATTTTGAATTCCTTTTTGAGTGATTGCATCACATCATTGAGGAAATGTGTCCATTGGCCACTGACAAGCTTGGAAAGGGCATCCATACTTGCATATGATATTTTCAAAGATGAACTTAGTACTACTCCGAGCCGAGTTGTCTCAGAGTGCCTTAGCTTTTGCCCACTTAGCAACATAGTCACTTGGGGCGCCAACTCCCTTTAGTAAGAAAACCTATCAAAATCTTGAGTATGAGATGAATTTAAAAATATGCCATGAGTAGAAATTATTCAAATTAACATGGTTGTGTTCTACACTAAAAGAGCTTCAAATAACTTTACACCTTAAAATTTGGGCAACACATGAAAAAGTTACATTAATTTGAAAGGAGATGGGTTTTCATATTTTAGTGTAATTTTGTTTTACCCCCCCAATCCAAAAGACCCCTCCCCTTGGGCCTCACATATTATGAAAAATATGTACAAATCTTAAAATCTTGCATATTTTTCAAGGTATATACCTTATATTTTGTGGGAGGAGGACCATGAAAATTTCATATTTTTCCCTTGCATATTTGAAATTTTTTAAAGAAATCCATGCATATTATATATGGACCTTGTCCCCCCATATCCTGGATTTTGGACGAGGGTAGTAACATATTACAAATTAAGTTGGCACCCCAGGAGTACTTTTGCACTCTTTAGCCAAGGTCTTCCCAATAGGATTGGGTAGGCATGCTATTCCAAAACAATCACAATGAAACTAACTGTGTAATAGATGATG
Organism: Dipteris shenzhenensis; assembly: GCF_047967505.1. NCBI lineage: Eukaryota > Viridiplantae > Streptophyta > Polypodiopsida > Gleicheniales > Dipteridaceae > Dipteris > Dipteris shenzhenensis. The sequence goes on along the minus strand of NC_141608.1, from coordinate 45,897,134 downwards.
CCTATAGAAATGACCACATCTTGCAACATACATTTGGGGTAAATTGGTAGTTGGTCCACCATATACACTAAGAAAGGTGATGACTTATATGACTTGAACATCATCCTTTGTGCAATGTCTTCAAAAATGACATTCACTCTTGATCCCCCATCCACTATTATACTCACCGGTATGGTTTGTTTCTTAACCTTGATAGTGATCACTGGAACTTCTTCATCAACTACCAGAGTATCAATCATAGGTATAGTGGCTAAGGAATGGAATTCCTTTGGTTGCTTGGATGACTTCTTGACATACTGAGCAAAGAAATCATGATAGTATGGAGCTATTCGCATTAGCTTAGCAAATACCAAACTGACTTGCATATTTTTCCATGCGTGGGCTAGCTCTATGCTAGTTTCTTGTGAAGTGCTTGATTCTTCTTCTTTGTACTTAGATTTTGAGGATACCCTTGGGGTAGCGTAGTCAAGTCTTTGTTCCCATGCTCGTCGCTCCTATTGGACAATTGCTTCTGCCAGCCTCCTTTGAGCATTGAGCTCTTATTTTGAGACTGCTTCAGTTCTCATAGTCAAATGTAATCAATACCATTGGCTCAAATACTCTTCATGTCTGGCCGCATATCTTCTTCGTCTTTTTGAGCATGTGTTGGCCATTGGTTAAGGCAAAAAGTATTCAATAATAATTCGAGTACTCTCTGTATTCCACACACCGATCTTCAAGCACACTACCAGTCGATGCCACTCATATGAAGTCACTTGAATAAACTTTTTGTAGTACAACATGGTTCCCAACAACTGTTTTACTTTGTTGCTAGTTAACATAAACTCTCTTCTCTTTTACCTTAACACTGATCTTACTAACTCGGTTCTCTAAATCTCTTATCCTAGTAGCTCATCAACTCAAAATTCAATTGATCCCTCCCAAATAGGATCACCAAATCATGACACTCCAGTTCCCTCACTTGGTGAAGATGCTCACTCTTGTCATAAGGCAAATGTGCTAAGGTGCAAAACAGATGCCAACATATATAAACTTGGAGGTCGGGGTTGGCAATCACTGGAGAATCGTGTGATGATGGGAGAATAGGAGTACAAATAGCAACAGAGTTGAATAGGCAACCATATCACTACCTAAGGAATTGCCTTCCAAAAAGATATATGCTCGGTGCCCCAACCTCCATTTGTTTATTGGTGGTGACACCATGATCTTCTACACCTCTGCTACAAATTTGGTGCTCAAATAAGACCAGCGCTTCCATTCGAGGTCGGCACTCAGTGACCATACATGGATCCATGTGAGCCTAACCCGGGGGCTAACATTCATTTATTCTATTGACAGAAGTGATTGGCTCTTTCCTATTGTGTTAGTACCTAAGAAAAATGGGTACCTAAGAAAAATAGGAAGCTCCAAGTTTCTGTGGATTACATGAACTACTTAGTCATGTAATATCTCAAGATAGAATCAATCTTGAGCCTGGCAAGATTAAAGCTATAGAATCTATGTCTGATCCAACTAGTTTGACTCAAATAAGATCTTTTGTTGGGTTCATCGTCTTCTACATGCATTTTATTCAAGATTTTGCCAAGATAGCTACTGCATTGTATGAGCTCACCAAGAAGGATGTAAAGTTCCAATGGACACCTGAGTTGGCTTAAGTGTTCGATGCACTCAAGCACAAGTTTTTTAAACACCCATTCTTAGAAATCCAAGATGGGATGTCATATATCATGTGCATGTGGATGTTTTTGGATATGTGACTCGGACTATTTTAGCTCAACCAAATGGTAAGATGGATTATCTTGTTTACTATGCTAGTAGATTGATGACCGAGCGTGAAGGCAATATTATAGAACAACTGAATGAGAAGCCTTGGGTATGGTCTACAATGTTTTAAAAAATTGACATTATTTGTTGGAAAAATAGTGATTTTCTATGTTGATCATCAGTATTTATTATATCTTATCAACAAAAGTGTTAATCAAGGTAGGTTGGTGATATGGACACTTTTTTTATTAAGCAATAAATGCTTTCAACAACGTAAACCCCCGCCCATGCTCTTGGGCGGGGCATCTTGGCTGCCCAACTCTATCCACCCTCCTTTTTTTAAGGATCCAATAAGCTTTTTAAATGTGGCAGCACGCCCCTACAACAAAGCTTGCGGGTGGGGACTTGGGCGGTTTGTAAAGACCCTTACATTCCAAGAAAGTTCATGGCCAAGGCACCTATGAAGATAAAGTTTAAATTGTCTGGCTCAACATCTGCATCGATATGTTTGATAATGGGTGAAGGGGGTATGTGTGACACACCAAGATCATTGCAAGCTTGGCCCACACCTTTGCATGATTAGGCATCGATTGGAGTCTAGAGTAGTGGGATGGCCAGGTATCCCCGACTTAAAGAAACAAATCCAACATTGATGATCACATGTGCACTGAGTGGATCGAGAGATGCCTCTATAGGAATGGAGAGAGAAGTAGCAACAAGGGAAGCAAGAGGATTGAGTAAAACATCAGAGGTTGGCTCTAAAACAAAGGAGTCTGAAGTCACCATTACTAAAACTCGTTCAAGGCCTCCACCTTCCCTAGTCTTGAGTTTCCTATGCGAGACTCGCTGCCTCCATCGATAGACATTGCTGCCAATTCTGGAGAACCCTCCTTTCACCACTATCATTGTATTAGCCCTTAAGAGTGACTCCAAGCAAGTTGTGCTCACCCCCCCGTCTTCTCTCAAAATTCTTGAGGTTCAACCTTCTCCCCCACATATACCAACTTCACCAGATCAAAATAAGATCACAACAGGGGAGAAGACCAACAAAGGTGCAACAAACTCGGGAGATATAGGCAAGGGAGAGTAGAAAGAGAAGCAATCTACTTCTAGAGCCTATAACACAACAAAAGACTAGTCTAATGAGATGAATCACGAGATAAAGGTGCCACCATCTGCCCAGGATGAGGAAGAACATACTAGGCCCAACCTCGAGCCCATAGTAGAGTCTAATCCAACAACTATAGTGGTTGCACTTATGAGCTTGGATGAAGCTGCAATGGAGGTTAGACAGATAGTAGTTGAAGTCAGCCATAGAAGTTCAATAAGGAAACACCAATACTTCTAACAAATCAAGTGCCAATACAAGTCACCATGGCTCCTATGGATGTAGTGACAGTGGTCGCCCGAGTCGACCATTTGGCCATTCAGCTCCATAATATCAACACACTCACAAGCCACTGGATCAGATAATTATGCCTCAGGGTACAACTACTTCATAAGCTCTAGTCACGCCAAACATTGTACCAGAGTAGCAAAGGACTGACAAGGGGAAGGTAATTCAATTTCTAGATGAGGAGGAAGACAGAGAACAACCGCCAACTCAGCGAGTCTTAGGCTCATCCCCATTAGCATCTCATCTCCCTCCCCCTTGAATTGTATTGCCAAGTGAGGGCATTAACCCTCTCTTCGACTCATCATAGTTGGTGGCCAACAGGTGACAACAATAGCTACTAATAGAAGCGGCTCGGACTGCCCACCATGTGGCACAGACATGGGTAACACTGCAAGATTTGTTTTTGGAATGTCACGAACATGCACAACATGTTCAAGAAATGCGGGGATGGTATCGCGATCTAAACGAACTCATGAGAGAGAGAGAGAGAGAGAGAGAGAGAGAGAGAGAGAGAGAGAGAGAGAGAGAGAGAGAGAGAGAGATGGATGAAAAATACACTCGGCTTCAAATAGCACACAAATAGCTCTAGGTCAACCATGACACCAATATTTCACAAATCCAACTCCTGGTCCATCAAAAGGAGAAAATAAAGACCTTAAAATGAGTCGAAGATGAGTTACACTAGAGACATGAGGAGAATGCAATCTTGAGGCAGTGAGTAGCCAAACTCCGATAGATCCAAGCTCTGTTTAGACCATGAAAGACCTCAGAGTACCTTCTACGAGATAGAAGCACGATGATGAAGGAGATGGTACTAGGTTGGGTGGTCAATCTCAAACCCCGAATGCCACAACAATAGTCCGAGTTGATACAATAGGTGAAAATGCAAGCACAGCCACTACGATACCTGTTACGATGGTTGCAACAAGTTTTGTGAAGGGAACACTAAAACTTGTTGTAGGACTATTCTATAACACAAACTCTATCATTGTTAGATCTCGAGTCCCAGGTGGTTGAGGCAACATGCTCTATTGCCAGTATCCAGACGTCTCCTCTTCGACAGATAATGCCCATCCAAAATTTTGCCTATAGGGATAAGTCATATTTTGCAGTAGAAGCTGATTAATATGAGTACACATGGGTACTCCATTAACGTATCCAAGTTTTGACAGGCGTGACTCCCCCTCTGCCCTTCTTTTTCCAAGTGGCATTCCTAGATCCCAATTGTGATTTGGTCCGAGAAGCTACACACTATGACCAGTGTGTTCGACGATGAGGTGTTAGTTGTGGCTTATAAACAATAAGAGGCTTTTGCAGCTCATCAATGGAGAGCTATTACACATAAACAACTTGCCCCATAGCATGCCCCAGATGCCCTCTTATTTTGCACAGGTTCCTCGACTCATCGATTAGTTGCTTGGTAATGCCCTAATAGGGGAAAAACTTACTTCCTGCATAGGATGAATGTAGAGTCCCTCCCAAAAAACACCAATGCCATATTTCTAGAGCCAAAGAAGCACAATTGGTGGTACTCTCTCTTTTTTTTAGTGGGGCTAGAGCGTGTTGCCCAAGATGAGTCGTGAGGACATAGCTCGCAATCAGTGAAGGTGAGTGTTAATAACCTTTGCTTAATAGGAGGCTTGGGGGTAGCTGACTTGACAATGAAGGACTTGGCTTAGCGAGCTTAAGTGGAAGCGGCATGGATTCAAATGGTGCCAACAAACGAGGTGGTGAAGAGCTCCACATAGCCCAGATGGGAGCATAGATCCAACAACAATGACTAATTGTGGAACACGGTCCACCAAGTTGGTTAGGAATAGATTTAGAAGTCAGTGAGATTGCCCTTGTGTAGATTTAGCAACAATGGAACGTGGTCCACCAAGTTGGCTGGGAATAGATTTAGAAGTTAGTGAGATTGCCCTTGTGTAGTTGGTGAAGCTCTTATTTATTTTCAAGTCCAAAAGTAGTAGCAAACTATTGTTAGACTAGAAAGCTTTTAATCCAGTCGAGGCAAAGGGAAGGGGAGTTCAAGCCCTAAGTGGAACTTTTGAGAGATTGTGTAGACACACGACCTTATAACAAGGAGACTACCTTTATAACACAATAGGTATTGGTCTCCTAGAATGTCTGTTTCTTTCTGCTTGAGCAGTCCATGTCTATCTTCATATAGTTTGTCTACTTAGTGTGTCACCCTGTGTTAGTTACTTACGCCTTTTTATGTTTATTTCCATATCAACTCACAACCCTACATAACAACCCATGGACTGCAAGAGAGAGAGCATATTCATTTGTGAGCTCACATGCACCAAGCTTGACCAAGGGTGTCTAGTCAGTCAACTTGAAATCGGAGAAAAAGACCATCAACAAGAAATCACTTTACGTTAAAGATATAATTGAGAATACTAAAATTTAAAGGTTGTCACTTGAACCAAATGCTTGCTCCACTACAATGCGGGTAGAGGAGACCTTGCAATTGAATTGGCAATGAAACTCCATGTTGGAGTAGCAAGAAGATTCAGCAAGTGAAGCAAAAAGAGAGTTTATTCAAGAGAGATAGGCCCAATATATAGGCACTAGTTACATCCAGTAGTGACATCATATGTGAGCTCAATAGAGCATCTAGATCCACAAATCTCTCAATCAATTCCATGATTCTCTCAATCACACACCACACACTTAGATTCACTCAATCACACCGACTAGCACCTATCCGGCACACCATGTGTTCACACACTCACAACCTTAGACCTTAGGACTCTAGGTATGATCCTATTACATCAATTTGTCCATTCCCCCCCACAAATTGATGACCTCAACCCTAGCAGTAGTCCATGGGAAACTTCATGGCTTGCCCACCTCTAGTGGCAACACACATGATCCACAACCTGGTACTCACTCTAGTTGTATCAGCAGTAGACTCATTTGGGCATCCTCATCCCAACATGATCTCATTCTGACTTTGGTCTTTTGGTTTACAATTGGGAGATAGACAATGACTATGCATGGGAATACCCTTAGATCCAGCAAGATAAAATATAAGACTAACAATCATTTGAGGGGGACATCCCAAGGTAGAGAACCCTTATTGACCACACACACAAAAATTCTAAATTGAAGATGTGGGGAGATTCCCCCCTTTGATGGCATATCCTGCCCTTTAATGGATTACCTCCACCATTCATAGGGAAGGTCTTACCTTTGTAGGCAGTGTCTACTCCCTGCACAAGTGGCACAAATGCCATGATTATGTCATCCAAATATATGACATTCATTTCAAGAAACAATGGAAGATGATCAAAACAAACATTCATCAAAGATAGTCAAATAGTTGACCATGAGGACAAACTTGATTCTAGTTTGCCAATCTACAAGTGTCCCTCTCTCAAACTTATCAAGTTTTGAGTAGAAGTATCTTGAAAATAATGAAGATGCTAGACTTGTTATGCATCAATCAGTGAACAACTGCTTTAGGAAACACAAATAGTCAAACTTAGTCAAATCTGCCAAAAATGGTCAAGCTTCATACAGAGATATTGGAGGCCAAAATTGAGGTGATAGAGAGCAACTCTCTTAGGGCATTTGGTGTGCAATAAAAGGTCTATTGATAGAGAAGACCTACAACCAAGCTTGGGCAAAGAAATGCATCAGGCCGCCATAGCCAAGAGCTTCAATCCCAACTGGTTTTTCCATCAGTATGCCTCAGATAGTCGACCATTGGCCTTAAAAATTCATCAACAGCTTCCTAATAAGGTCACCCAACAACAGCTCAGAGCATTTGAGCAATGGTGGCTCCATCAGGCTTAATTTCACAAAATGGCATGGGCTGAAGAAGGAGGAGGCATGGGCTGTAGAAGCCTCTATCTTCTAATTCCTCCTAGCCAGAGGTTTGCCTCATCAAGAAGATACTTGAGCTAAAAGGGCACGGGGAATGGTTTAGAGATGAAGGAGAACAAGTTGAAGGAAATTTCATGGAAAGAAAGGGAAGAAAAGCTTCAAAATCCTTCATTGTGAAGAAGATGATGACATGGCACTCAAGGAGGTCTCAAGGAGGGTGAACCAATGCTCTGATACCACATGTTGGAGTAGCAAGAAGGATTCAACAAGTGAAGCAAAAAGAGAGAGTTTATTCAAGAGAGATAGGCCCAATATATAGGCACCAGTTACATTCAGTAATGACATCATATGTGAGCTCAATAGAGCATCTAGAACCACAAATCATCTCGATTAGGAAGACCACCAATGTCTCCTAGAATCTCTCAATCACATACCACACACCCAGATTCACTCAATCACACCTACTGACACCTATCCAGGCACACCATGTGTTCACACACTCACAACCTCAGACCTTAGGACTATAGGTATGATCACATTACATCAATTTGTCCTTCACTCCATGCATGGGTTCTCATATGGGCAAGGCTTTAAAGTGTATCCACACCACTCACAATATACTTGTGCATGTGAAAATCACCACCAACAAAAGAAGGACCATTGAGCAAGGTATCTTGCTCATAGAAGGGGGAGTTCTTGAAGATCCTCTGGTCATTATCTAGTAACCACATTAGGAAACTACATGTCCCTATTGACAATAGATTGGAGGCACATGGACTACTTGTGGTTCAAAAAAAGAGAATGCATGAAAACTATACAAACCCACATTATATTGCACCAAAAGCCCAAGTTGAATTCCATCATATCATGTTGGATAGGTGAAGATAATACATCAAGAAGTGGAACCCACATGATATTGCACTAAACCCAAAAGTTTGAGCATGTGTTATTGATGATTATGGTAAGATGCAAATGACAATACCAGCTGAAAAGTTAAAATAAATGCAACAATCTTTTGGGATTATGAATACTCAGTAGAATATACTTAGAGAGTACTTAGAGAGTGGATTAAGCAAACCAAGCTTGTTGATTCTAGATCTTTTGTATTGCAAGTATGGTAGCTCCATAGGCCACCTTCGGATCCAAAAACTGGAAAGAGACCTCTAGAGGTTATACCACCTCAATATCTACATATGGTGGATGTCCAAAATGAAAATTAATCCATTTTTCAATGTGGTACCTTTTCTGGTTATGGTGGGGCCTGCTCAACATCCAAACAAGAGCAATTTTGTATATTCAAGAGAAAATACATATGATTATTTTGTTATTGGTGGGCGCCGTAGTGCAGAGGCCAAGAGGAAATTGTGCATAAATTATCCTAGCTCTGTGCATTTCAAGATTGCAAAATGCAAGATATATGCAAGCGAGGGCGGCACCCTGTTAGCATGGGATCACAATAACATGACTATTGTCAAGGTATGCCATTTATTCGAAGGGTCCAATTTTTTCATACTGAGTATTTGGATTTCTTGAGGACCAATGCAAGGGTTACTTTATAGTTCATAATAACAACTGCCAAGAAACTAGTTTAGTTTTTGATGAGACAAAGTGCTGTGGTGCCATGAGAAAGTATGATCAGTTCTTTCAGTTGTTGGCATTCAGATCTAGACCAATTTTGGATATACACAATGAATTTTTATTTTTATTTCAAGAAAGAGACTTCTATTAAGTAAGAGAAAAGACCCACGAGAGCAAGCTCAAAGCGGAATACATCATGAAACCATGAGGATAAATAAACCCCCTCAAAATGAGGTGGAAAACAACCAAGGCTGAGGCTAAAAGTGCCACCTCAAGCCTGTAAGAGTCTTAGAGAAGAAAGGAGAATCCTTCCATTCCCTGAAGAAAGAAGCCCTCCTAGCTGAGGCTGCATGGGAGTCTCCCTGCATACTCATCCATACGGCCATCAAAGTATGTATGGTGTATGTTTAGATATGTATGTTTAGATACTAGCCAATGTGTGTAAGGGATGAACCTGAGTTCCCTCCAATGCCTTTGTGCATTTGGCTCTCCAGATATGCCAGGCTGCTATGCTTGCCAGTATCTCCCAAGAGCTATCCACAAAGGCATGTACAGCTAGCTGCAAAAGGAAGGTGTCGTACCACATCCAAAGAACAAGACTCAACCTGATGAGATGTCAAATTGAAATGGCCCGATAAGAGTCATGTCTCTCATAAAAGACCTGAGGCCCAGGAAGAGAAAGGCAAGCCACTAAGCCCCATGTCATAAAGAATGGGGAGTGCACAAAGTGACTGAAAATCGTGGCTACCCCCATCCAAATCATCCTCGCCTATCTGCAATCCCATAAGCAATGTTGAATCATCTCCAAAGCAGAGAGGCAATGAGGGCAAGTAGGGTTGGCTCCAAATCTAGATCTCCAAAGGTTCACTACAATCCTACCATGGATAGAAAGCCAAAAGAAAAGAGTGATCTTTCTATTCCTGTGGGATTTCCAGAGTCTCCTCTAGAAGCACCTCTGCAAATCAATAGTGATATCAAATGCCTCCCAATGAGGAACTCTAGAAGGTCTCCAACCTCTACTACTGAGCTGGAATCTCCTGGCATTACTGATCATGTAGCGAAAGAAGGGGATGCTCTTCTCTCAATGCCCTGCATCAATCCACTCCCACTCTCTAGGGTCCCACTGCAAATACCTAATGGGAACTCCCCCATAGAGCCAAAGTCTCCAAGATCCAGTGGAGAGAAGCCAAGGGTCTGGGTCAAGGAACCACTCTGAATCTGATCCCTGCACCAAAAGACCTACAACCCTGATAGGCTGAAAGGCAGACTCAAGCAAGATGTCCTTTGTGGACCTGAACAATCTGCCACCATCATGCACATCAAAAACCAAGGCGTCCCCATGTGCATCTCGAAAGGACAAAACTTGAAGAGGAACATCCCCTCTCATAAAAGTACCTACCCAAGTGGAGCAAGTGAGAGGCACATCCTCTGTGTCTACCCAATCCACTGGAAGGGCTACCTCAATCTGCAAGATCCTCCCTGCACTCCCTCTGAGATGTCTTGTCAACTGAGATTTAGTCTCCTATGGAAGCCTCCGGAAAGCTTTCCATCACCCCAGAGATGAGGCAGGTCCCCTCTCCCATCGGGACCACTGCATGTAGAGTGAAGCACTAAGTGGTCTGCCAAGATCACCCAATATAATGTCATTCCACATGACTGGTTGCATATCAATCTCTTCATGAGGGGAAGGGGGAATCCTTCGAAGAGTGCTCCTGAAGCTGGCCCATGATTTCGGGATGGCAACCATGAGAGGGGACGAAGGAGACCTGAGGTGTGCTGCAGTGAAGATCCATCTAATACTGCCCATCTAGTCTCCTCTTGAAGAAGGTGTGCACGTTTATATGCTGCTAATAAAAAATGCCTTTCACGGCTCCTACCCTGCATAAGTCCCCGCACCACCATCTTTTAGAGTAAAGCTCTGCACTGTAAATCTGGATCAATAATATCGAGACCCCCTTCCTGTGTACGGAGGATGAGGGTCTCCCAAGCCACCCTGGCTAAAACATCTACTGTGCCATCAAGCCCACTCCAAAGAAAATTTATGATCGGTCTCCTGAGTTGAATGATGCAATCCCTAGAACGGCACCAACAAGAACAAACAAACCACGCTGTGGCCAAGAGGACCTGGTTGACTACCATAACTCTAGAGGCAAGGTCCAACTTGGTTGAGCCTCAAAAAAGGAGCTTCCTCCTGATGCTCTCCAACACGGGAGCAAACTGCTGCATGGAGGAAATATCCAAGCCGACCTAGCAGCCCAAATACCTAACTGGCACACCCCTCTGAACCCAAGTGAAACTTATGTCAAGCCCCCAATCTGGAGTGTCCTCGTCACTGATCTAAAATCCATTGGATTTATGCCAATTTATCTGCGCCCCCGCCGCCAAGCAAAATAAATCCAATGCTGTCCTGAAAGAAGTGAGTGTCTGTGGTGTGGCATCCAAGTAAACTGCCGTATCATCTACCAAGTCACTGTCAAGTAGCTCCTCTTCCCGTCTGATGGGAAGTCTCAGTCCAAAGATGTTAGCTTGAGATCTAATATAGATACTCATAGCTTTCGGGCATCTTTGATAGGCTGATCTGGAAATCTGAAATCTCTCACCCCTTACCCCATCAATAAGTAGCTCGCTGTGGGCTGATCTGTACAAAGAGGAAACACCATCCAAGCATATGTAAAGCCAAAACGTAGAAGGGTGCCCTCCAAAAAACCCCAATCTACTCTGTCGTAAGCTTTCTCAAAATCCAAGAGTAGAATGGCTAGATTCTGGCCGCTCTGCATGGCCCACTCTGAAGCTTCCCAAAAGGAGAAAATGTTATAAAAAATGCTTCTGCCATGCACAAATCCCATCTGAGTGTCATGAATAAGATCCGGGAGAAGGGGCTGCAATCGGAGGCTGGTTGCCTTGGCCAGAATCTTGTAACATGCCCCTAAAAGTGTGATAGGCCTCCACTGTGACACTAACTTTCTGCAACCCCCTTTTGGGATAAGGTGGATGAGACCCTCTGTGAGCGAGATATGGGCATCTCGCTAGAGTCCCAAATGCCCTGCAGGGCTGATGTAATGTAGTCTCCAATCATAGCCCAAAATGCAATGAAGAAAGAAGGAGTGAGGCCATCTGAACCTGGGCACTTGCCCTTGTGAAGAGCTGAAAGTGCAGTCCTGAACTCTGTGTTGGTGAAAGGTGCATCAAGCAAAACATGCATATCCGGTTTCACCAACATAGGGATGCTCTGTCAAATAACCTATCTAGCATCCTCTCTATCCTGTGTGTCAGGATCTGCAGTAAGAAGGGCGGCATAGAAATCTGAAGCTATGCGCATGACGTCATCTGGATCTGTCTATAAAACCTTGTGTGAGTCAATAAGCTGGGATACACTCTCTACTATGTCTAGGGCCAAGAGTAGAGAAAAAGTGTTTATTGACTCTGCCAGCCATCTGAATCCAGAAGGACTCCTGTGCATGAAAGGCATACTCTACTCTCTGATCAAGCATCTCTGATCAAGCAATGTTTGCTGATGAGCCCTTGCTGTAGCAAGGCACTCCTAAATCCAAGCATCTGAAGGCCGTTTCTACTCTTTCCTCTACTAACGAATACCAATCTCACGTCTGAGAATATCTCGTCTCCTGGTACTAGCAACTAAGTGATAAAAGTCACTAATACCAGAAAGGGTAGCAGCTACATGTGATGGAGATGGCTTCCCACCTTGGAAATGAGAAACCCAAATCTACAAGGCTACCTCAGTAAGGTCCTCCTCTATATACAAGGCATCCAAAATCCCGATGCTGGTAGACCGGCCTCTCAAGTGAGGCTCTGAAATAGCCAACACAACCGGAAAATGGTCTAAAGTGAAAACCCTAGCAACAATGCATACCGATCCACCTCTGTCTAGTGCCCAATCATCTACATAGAATCTTTCAATGCGTGCATGAATAGGCATCTATTGTTCGACCAAGAGAATAGGAGGGACTGTGGCTGAATAAGAAAGGCATCATCCAACCAAGTATCTCTGCCACAGTAGTGAAAAAGGAAGGCATCCCAAGCTGCTCTCTCCAAAGAGTGAAGTCCTCCTTCTCTACCCCTTTTTTGTCTAACGGTAACTCAACCATGTTGAAGTCACCTCCAATCTCCCATGAATCTGCAATGGGGGTCCAGGAGAGCAAATCCTTCCACATAATGACACATTTCCCTCTAATGTTGAAGGCACATAGGTTAAGGAAACCAACCTTACGTCCTCCAATCAAGAGAATAATCCACTGAGCCCTAGAGGAGATAATGACTCCGTGTCCAACAACTAAGGTTAGAACCAAATCCATAGAAAACTGAATTGTACCTTGTTGAAGCTGTTTGCAATGTGCATAATCCATAGAGGTGTAAAATTTGTAGACAAAGGGGGAAGAAGCTGAGCAGTGAACTTAGAAGAGTGGGGGGATAGGCCTTGGGACTGAGAAAAGGAGGGGGATGAGAGGAGGGGCTAGGAGGAGTAAGGGTGAGCTGAGAGGAGCGGGCTGAAAGGAGTTAAGGATCCAGGGTGGCCTGAGAGAGGCTGAGAGGATTGCAAGGTAAAGAGGAGGACTGAAGCAGCAAGAGCGACAAGAAGCAGTGCCAAACACGCACTGTTTCGAGAATTTGAAGACAGTCGACGAGCGCCATGCACGTACAGAATCCAGAACGCCAAGGAATGCATTCCGAGTTGCCTTCCAAAACAGGAACAACGTTCTAGACGTTTCGAAAGCGAGAACAGCGTTCCCTAGTAACTATGATCACAAGGCCTTGTTAGGCTCTATAAATCCCTTAATATTGCACCAAAGGGAAGTAAAAAAACAAAAAGCCAGTGACTCCCTTGTAGGTGCCCGCCAACTAGCCAAAAAAGAAAAATAATTTTCAAACTAATGCAAAGGTTGATCGATCTTTTGGGTGTATAGTAGCCTGGGCATTGAAGAGCCAAGGTTTGCCACCTTGTTAGACCTTCTGTAGGATCCAACCTTTGTAGGAAAACAGTCTTAGCACAGCCCGAATTAATCTCTATATATCTAGATGAATCCAGAACATGCAAACTCATCCTCTGAATACACAACATATAGTGCAGTTTCAATCTCATGATAGTCACTCACAAGGTTGAAAACCGCAGTTTCAATCTCATGACAATCACTCACAAGGTTGAAAACCATAATCTCCATCACGTACAGTAGGGACTAGCTACTATGACATCTGCACTAATGTCATCAGTGCCCAATGGTGCTTGTAGACAATAGTATATACATATACTCTCACACATACATATCCGTGCACCCACATACTTGAGCATCCATTTATAAAGGTTTTGTACTGAGTTTCTGTCAGCTCTCCAGATGTGAAGGGCAGACTTAGTCCTGAATTAACCTCATCCATACCACAAAAGAAACTTGGGTATGCATTTATGAAGCGTCTGATCTGCATATTTGTTACACAATAAGCAGGCATCATCTGCAGTGCTATGGACTCGAGGTGATGGCAACAGTCTTAACCATGGCTAAACCCAAGGGCTATTATTGCATGCATTCGGAGGGTTTAGAATGAGTGCAATTTTTTTGGACACATCAACAGACATAAGATAGGATGAAAAGTGTTTCAGTTCCTATTATATAAGTAGCTAAATAGCTTTAAAAACTCCCTTGATCTAGGCATATTCTCAATCTCTCATGGAGAATATGGACTCATGGAATCTTGAAAATCAAGGGAGTGCTTCCTGCATTGATTGTGCCGACATCTTATCTACCCATCTCTATTTTGGTTTTCCTTCTTCCTCGGGCTTTTGGGAGCTGCCTCGGTCACTCTCTCTAATTAGCATTTGGGCATCGCACCTATCAATTCCATCCATGATATGTGGTTCCATCAATTGTTCTTGGTATACCTCTCTCAATTCGTCATCCCCCTGCTTTCTTTCGTATTATTTCCATTTGTTTTCTTTTGACCTCCAATTGAATGTGTAGGAGTACATTCCTCCAGGGCAGGTTCACATGCATTTGAGAAGTGACTCCCTTGTCAAGGTTTGCTATCTGTCTTCCACTTTTTGAGAGACCAGTCACTAATTTGTGTTCCTAAAAGTTAACAATTTGTCAAATCTTGTGCACTCATTTCTTGCAATTTAATGGTTTTAAGACTCCAGCATTGTCACATAGGGGTTTTATTTGGGGGGGATGACAGTACACCGGTGATTCCGACTGATTCCATTAAAAGTGTTTGGCTGCACTTGACAATTCCAGTTGAGCGCTTGGGGACTCTACACATATGAAACTTACAGATGGCGTGCAAATTCTTGTTAGCATGTGCCTAACCGCTTTCTCAGAACCATCAGAACCTTAAGGGATCCCCGAATCCAAGCATGCCGTGGTGAAATAGAAGTTCAGCCTAAGCAAGGTTCCAGCAAACATTGTTATTTGGGTTCATTTCTGACACTTGCTACCCTGAGGCCTTATAGATTTTGGCCCGAGATAAAGATCTAAAATAGCCCTCAAATCTTTTGGACTATTCCATCATAAATATAGTCATAATGATCAGCAAACAAAGACAAGGAAACGTTAAGTGCTGCCCATGTTGCATGAAACTAAATATTCACAAATACCAGAAAACCTGTATATCAATAGATTATCGTCCACCAAAAACTGCAGGAATATATGTCCAGTTGTACACACAAAATATGATTGTACAAATGTTCAAAATTTCATGATCATCTTACAGTGTGTAGCAATTTTGTAATTGATAATCCTACTGTCACCGTGTATATCATTGCCCTTTTCACTCAAGAGAGTGGTACATATGCAAATGCAAGGACCATTCATGATCAGCAATAGCAACACAAGCTTACAGACTTCACATGAAAAACAGCTCACTGTGAAATTAAAGAAACATCAAGGACAACTACCCCTAAATACAGACTAGGACACTGGCTAGGTACTGTAATGTATGCTTTTTTTAAAAACACTTTATGACATTCTTCCCATGGCATTCTTGGGCTTTATTGTTGTCTGATCTATTATATACGCAGCAAGTAATGAAACCAACAAGATTCGAAAGGAAAGCATGGATCCTGTGATCTATCGAAAAAATTACAACACCCAGATTGGCCTGGATGATAATTTGACCTGTATATTTCAAGTTCTCCTCTCCTATCAATCTTTCAGTTTGAATCCCCTCTGCAACAAGATTCACATCCCATTGTCAGACCGAGATGCAAAAATTGACTCAAGTCTAGAATGCATATGAAAAATCAAAATGGGAACACTCAGCATTTCTGTGCTAGCTCTTATAGCTCCACAAAAGTGTTACTTAATATTAGAAGAGGAAAGGTTTTGTTTTACAGTCATGCTTCAAAGCTCTAGCTATACTCACATCCTCAATAATGAGCTTGTCCACCTGATTTAAAGAAGGATTTTCCCATTCAGCAGTAAAGAAGGGTAATTCCTCTCCACATAATTTGTGGCTTCCTCCTACAGGTTCAAAAAATATGATCAAGGTTGCCTGATACATACTTGTGGATGCGTGAATATATTTTGAAACAAAAATACTGCAAAAGATGGCATACTAGGTCCTCATATACAAAGCACGACAAGAAAAGGAACAGGATTTCTGAATATGTATTATGGAAACATGTTTGGGCATGCTAGTGAACAACTCCATAATACAATGCACATGTGCATGCGGTTGTGCGCACGCGCGCGCACACTTTTTTTTGTGGGTGTGAAATTCACGCACACACACACACACACACAGACACACACACATCATATTATTGTCCATTTGGCTGCACTATCCTCCCTTCTGCTCACATGACATCAAATACAAGTATATATGCATCGTATCGGAGTTTTTCTTGTAGTTGTATGTCACTTGGAAGTGCTAATGTACGTACGTCTCCCATAAATACCCCCCTTTCCGAAAACTGCTCCTCCCACCCCCACCCCCTTCTTTGTCTTGTATGTCACTTAGAGCTAGATTTGAGAAAGCATATCTTGTTTTCTTAACTGCAAGGTGCCTCTTGCTCTCAACATAGTCCATCGAGCATGCCTCAAACCAAAAGTTACAGAATCTTGAGACATGCGACAAAAATATTTAGGCTGCAAAAAAACTGTGATTTCATGGATGGCAACACTATGCTTAGAAAAATGTGTTTCCAGTGGATGGAGCATTTTCAGCTCCTTCGTCTCAGCATCAAGCTTTATGCATATCCTATCATCTATCTCAATGACTGATCGGTGAGGTCTACCCATATTTCTTGTTCCATTAATCTTGAATGTCCAGCATGGCATCTTCCACAAACATCTCCAATACCTCTATATAGAGCGGACTTTCACTTCACAAGGCATTTCTTTGGAACCATGAGACTCAGGGACCGGAGCACCTATGGAAGGATCAGCGTCAGTCCAGATTTGAAGATGTAATGGGTTGCACAGGGGGAGGAGAGCCATATTTTCTGGCATTTCTTCTTCTAGCTCTTCTAAGTGAGGGGTCTTTAACAAACATCATCTGAACTTTTGATCATCCGTATCAATGTCAGATTTTTCCAACAGTTGTATATGCGGGGCATTAGGGCACTCTTAGTGGTAATGCACTTTTTAATTGTAACCATGACAAGTTATTCTGGATTTATCATGTGGTGCTCTTGCACCCTTGGTCTTCAAATCCATCAGCTCCCATCAAAACTCACTGATCACCTTTGCAAGATCTGGAACCAAAGTATCACGTGAGTGGGAGAAAGAAACACATTGTGGGATAGAATAGACAGAGGGGAAAGAGGTTGTGCCATGGTAGGTCCAAACTGTGCTGCGTCAAAATACAGAGGGGAAAGAGGAAGAGGTCTAAATACATAGTCTTCTAAGATCCTATCAAACTTCTTGGTAATAACCCTTGCCTACTCCATAGCGGTGGGTGCCTTCCCTCAACTTTAGCTATCAGTATCTCCATTGGTCATCTCGCTCAGTACATACTGAGCCATTCCAGAGAAAAACCTTCATTGTCACTCTGTGTTCATTAAGGCTCTCCATAAGATAGCTAATCGATCCACATATCAACATGTTATATGTCTTGCTTCAGCCTTACTGCACCACCTGAAGATACACACACGTCTTCTCCTGGCCAAGATGATCCCAAAGAGTTGCCGTCAGCAATGACAAACTTTGCATAATCCTCCTGCTTGCTTCTAGAATTGGACTTTGGCAGTTCCTCCAAGAAAGCAAGTATCATCTTGACCCATTGAACCCTAGCATGGCAGCAGAGCAGCATAGCAGTATCACGGTCTATGACGTATTCCTTTTCTAAGAGCTTATACTTACAGTGGATGGATGAATGGCTCCACTTGTGGAAGGGTATGCCATTTTGACAAGACACTTCCCATGAGGCACAAAACCGTTACCAGAGCTACAACGAAGAGCAACAACTCTTCCAAAGAGGCGTACACTTATGAAGAGGAGAATTAAATTTGTAGCATTGTAGTGTACCTCATTAAAGGTTACACCCTTCACAAGAGGGTACACACCTCTTCATGTACATACCCTTTGGAGCACACGCCTTTTCATGTGTGGCTCTTCACTCTCTATATAAGAGAGGCCTCTTTGTATGGATCATAAGCAATACAGATATTCTTGTTCTCTGCTATCATTATAGTCTTCTCTCAAATCCTTATCTTACTAATGATAATATATTACTATGACTTCTTACAATGGTATCAAAGCAAAACTCACTCTTGTCTGTAGGAAATCCCTGATACCAACTTACGCTAGAAGGTGCTCCATGCGTTTATGCATGGAAGAGATGGAGAGATGCAATGAAATTTTTTTCACCCACTGCCCCCCATGATGCCATAGTGGCCTCACGTCACAAGATGACGTGAATGGGCACGACAGCCTCATGCCCTTCCGTGTGCTTAGACTGTCCCAGACCACGGCATGCATGTTTTCCCCAAACAGATGCCCTTGTCATGAAGATTCCTACCTCTTCGCTCAAGGGGCATACCCATCATGAACGGTCACACATTTCACCAAAGAAGGTACCTTTTTATGAAGGTCACACCCCTTCGTTTTTTATACTTCTCTCATGTGAAGAGACGCATCCCCTTATACCAAAGGTAACATCCCTTTGCTAAAAGACACATCCATTCCAAGAGAGACATCAGTTTGAATGAACCCGCCCTTTCACGTCAAGCACGCGAAAGGTGCTCAGACACACCCCTTCATGTCTATAGGCAACATTTCACAAAGGGACCTACCCCTTCAGTAATAGGTCACACCCCTTTGTGACCAAAAGGGTACCAAGCATCTACCCTATATGAAGGGTCATAATGGCACTCAAGCCTTCACCAAAGGGCACCGACCCTTTACCCAAGGCTAATGCATCCCAAAGACGCATCCTCAGCCTTGGTTCTATCCAGCAACCCTACACAACTCCCCCCCCTAGATTTGCGACCAGTAGCAAAATTCCCCCATCTGCAAATCAGACGCAAACCCTCTTGCGAATCCGTGCCTAGCAGCACCATTTCGCCTGTAAAACAGTGAATCCCCTCCCCTACAAATCCACATACACCAGCAAGCACCACCCCTGCAAATAGACATGCCATCCTGCAATTAGTCATGCCAATCTGTTGTCCTGCACTTACCTTGGCCGTACACATCTGCAAATCTGCCATGCTAATCTGTTGTCCTTGCACCCTTCTCTGGCCGTACATTTCTGCAGCCTGCCATACCACAACAACAGAGGTGTATCTGTTAGATCCTCCTCTTCCAGCCAATTTCAATTTGCATGCAATGGTGGATAATTCCAAAATTTGACCAATTAGCGAGGAAACCCTACCTTTGATTTTCCTTTCCTTATGTGCCAAAATCTGCTCTAGATCTAGGATCTCATCCAGCTCCTCAACCTTTGGTTGCATCTCAAAAGGCATATCCTCTGGCACATCTCCCTTGAAAGGCTTAAGGTAACTCACATGGAAAGCATTGTGAATCCTCCAGTGATCTGGTAGCTTCAATTTGTAAGCTACATCGCTGATCTTTTCTAAAATTTGAAAAGGCCCATCGCGTCTTTTACTCAGCTTGGGGAACAACCGGTCTTTGCACCTCTTCTTTTCAGCCCTGCCTTTTCAAAATGCAAAAGAACCCAATCCCCTTCTTTAAACACTAGTTCACGGTGGTGACGATCAACTGCCTTCTTTTGCTTTGCCTGAGTCCTTTGGAGAGCTTGCTTCAACTTCTGATATGCCACATCCATGCTCTCTACTTACCAGCCTGAAAAAGCTTATCTTTAATATGCAAGATAGACAGGACTTTCCTCCCTCCTTCCACTATTTCAAATGGAGCTTTCCCGGTGGAAGTATGCACAATATTGTTGTGAGCAAACTCCACTAAGGGCATATACTGTTTCCATTGTGTCTTATGCTTTGACACATACCATTTCAGCAAGTCAAGGGCAGTGGAATCAGCCTCTTCAGATTTCCCATCTGTCTGAGAATGAAAAGAAGATGAAAACTTCAATGTACTGCCCATATTCTCAAAGAGCCCTCTCCGAAACAGACTCGTTAAGCACGGATCTCTGCCACTAACGATAGATCTAGGTGTCTTCTGTTGGTCAAACTTGACCTTCGAACAGATGATGCATGTTATGACAAAGGAATCCACATCCCATGTCAAAGTTGGCCAATAGAGAAAGTGCTCCACTGCCTTCACAGTGGCATCAATGCCTCTATGCCATGTATACGGTGGAGCATGACCTTCTATCATAACTTTTGACCTCAACTGCGTTGTGACACAAAGGTGACCATGCATCATAAGAAAGCCATATCTGAGAGTATAATGCTTATGACGCTGATATTAGACAGCTGGTCATAAACCCTTGAGAAATCCTCATCCTGAGCATACTCGTCCTTCATTGCCTCCAACTCATCTGAAAGTCAAATATGGAAAAGAAATTGGCCCAACACATATGCTTCTCAGATAACTTTGTCTGAGTGAGGAAATATCTCAAAGACTGATGATCCGACTGAACTCTGAAATCAGCCCCAAGTAAATAGTGCTTCCATGTAACAAGGCATGAATTACAGCCAGCAATTGCTTCTCATAAATGCTCAGATGTATTTCATCATCCTGCAAAATCCTACTCTCATAGGCCACTACCTGTCCGGCCTGCATAATGACTGCTCTTTCCATATGCATTTGCTTGGACAGCAAAATATTTTTGAAGATCTCGTAGGATTAATACTAGATCCTAAGTAAGCTTTTCCTTCAGCATCTTAGATGCTGCAATTTGATTTTCAGCCCATATAAAAGATGCTCCCTTCTTCTACATCGCATAGAGGGGTGAAGCAATTTCAGCAAAGTGGCATATGAACCGCCTAAAGTATGAGCATAAGCCCAAAAAAGCTTTGTACTTCATGTAAGCTTTTCAATTGTGGCCAAGTGCAGATTGCTTCAATCTTAGCGGGGTCCATGGACACTCCATCCTTGGAGACAATGTGTCCCAGAAAGTGAATCTCGGACATAAAGAATTCACTCTTCTTTGCATTTATGATCAGCCTATGATTGCTAAGTTTTGCAAATACTATTGCCAGATGCTTCTTATGCTCTATCTCATCTTTTGAGTACACTATCATATCATCAAAGAAAGTGCCCACAAAAGATCTGTGCTCCCAGAAGATTTTGTCCATCATCTGGTTAAAGGTGGCAAGAGCATTCGTAAGCCCAAATGGGCTGAAGGTAGCTGATCCCTCTAATCTATCCAATATATCATCTATTCAGGGAATCTATTTTTGCTGGTTATCTTAATCATTGCACGATAGTCAATGCATATTCTCCATGAAACATCATTTTTTTGCACTAACAACATTGGTGAACAGTAAGGGGATCAACTGAGCTGAATCAGCCCCTTCACTAAAAGATCCCTTAATTGGCTCGTGATCTCTTCCTGCTAGGCTGCGCTCACCCTATATGGTGGCCTGTTTGGTGGACTACTTCCTGGCACTATATCAATCCCATGATCTTCACGCCTCTCAAATGGATGTTCCCTTGGCAATGAGTCAGAAAAACACTCTCCAAACTGATTAAGAAAATTTGTCCGCTCTTTATCAAGCTTAGAGATTACAAATTGTGGATCTTCAGACTTAGTATCCTTTGCAAAAACTAAATACGCAGAAATATGATGTTTCATTACTGATCATATAGCTGAAGCAGATACAATAGGGACTGACTATCCCTTAAGTTTGACATCACGTACAGGTGTCTTCCCCCTATGCTCCAGAGTAATTTTTTGATTATATGTATCCACTAAAGCATGAACACTGTCACACAAGGGCATACCCAGCAAAACATCACAGCCTTCAAGAAGCATAATATTAAATTCATTGTTGTCCACAAAGCTCTGAATGTGCAAGTGGAGATTTCCAATGATAAGTGTGACTAGAGTGCTAAACACAGAACAAGCCCGGCCCGCCTCGCTCATAGACTCGACCTCCTTTGCACGAATTTCCAATGATAAGTGTGACTGGAGTGCTAAACCCAGAACAAGCCCGGCCCGCCTCGCTCATAGACTCGATCTCCTTTGCACGAATTCCAAGTTTGCCTGCCAACTCCGGAGAGAGAGTTTGCACGAGCCCCTGTGCCAAAGAAGATTAATGACACCTAATCTCTCACTTTTCCCTCGATGAAATCTGATCTCTTACTTTGCCCCATGCCTTGTATAACTCCGTAGCATCCCCATTGGGCTGCGTACTAATCACATCAGGCATCAATCCTGCATAAGGTTTAGGCTTCTTGCCTTTCTGCTCATCCCTGTTATGCATTTTTCCTTTAAGCTTGCACTTTGGGCATTCCCATGGCACGTGCCCCTCTTCCTTGCATTGAAAGCATTTATTAGCCTCCATCAAAGCTTTCCTTTCCTCAGGTGACAGCCAAATTAGAGCATGGCCTATCACGCTTCTTCCCTTTATTGAATGGAGCCTTGAAAGCATATCCTGGCTTCCCTGCTTTGTTAGAGCTATCGACTTTACTGCTCTTGTACCCACTGGTCTTTCCAAGCGACAATGCATCAGCTATGGTAGCATTTCCAATTAGCTGAGACATGTTGGTTACCATTGTCTTTGTGCAGTAATCTCTGATTTCCTTGGGCAGCCCACATCAAACTTTTTCAATTTGCCCTGACAAAGGCACATGCCGATAAGAGCTAACCGGCAATAGGGCTTCCCAAAACTTCTTATTATACTCTTCCAAGTTATGACAGTTAGCTACATCCAACTTGTGCCATGCTGTCATAACATCCACCTCAAATGTAGTGGCCAGCCAAGTAGCAAATAATACTTGTTTGAACTGAACCCAACTGCCCAGGGATAGTTTTTAGGTCAAAGTTTTTGCCTGGAAGTTGCAAGAGGCAGAGCCCTCTACAGCTATTGCCATGCGATAGCTTCACTACAGCAATTTTTGATGGATTTTTGCCCCCAAAAGAAGCATGGTATGTGCCCGAGCAGCGTTTGGACCAATGTTTCACCAAAAATTTGCATGAGGCTGAGCCCTGGGAAGCTATCAATAGCTTCCTTGGGCAGTTTTTGGACAAAAAAATTGACAAAAAACAAGCAAACAATAGACCCCCGCCAAGCTATCACCCGACAATAGCTTGCTAGGGCCTTATTCTAGATGTGATTGCATGAGAGGGGCGATGATTTTGATGAGAGAGAGAGAGAGAGAGAGAGAGAGAGAGAGAGAGAGAGAGAGCCAACGATCTCCATGGATGAAAACCTCACTCCACTATATGAGGAGAGGCGCTTTCTGTTGCAGCAGCGGGATCAGGCCGACAAGGAGGGGAAGTGGGCAGTAGTACGAGATGGACGACTGCTTACAGGCCCCCGTCGGACACCCACCTCTCCTCCCGCATAGGGAGGCGGGGTCTATGAGACTCAAACATCCGAGACCCTATCATGTACCATCTGGAACTGTAATGGTACCTTATAGTCAGAACCAAGGAACTTCTCGAAATCCTATACAGGTCACGACATAGTCTTTTATACAGAGACACGTCGGAGTCTAGAGCGCCCACTACCAATAGTCAGCGGGTATACATGGGAGTTTGCCTACAGAGATGAGACGAGGGATACAGGAGGGGTTCGAGGGTCAAGAGGAGTCATAGTCCTTTACAGATCCACGCTTTTGGGGGCCATCTCAGTGGAGCAGAGAGATACACATTCCAAATCGGTGCTTTGTTCTATAGCAACAAATTGGTCCACCATTGTAAACCATTTCCCTTTAGAAAGGTGGCTTCCTAATGCATTTTAAAGACTCAGTGAAGTGTCCTCCTGAGAAGGCTGCATCAAACTCTTGCACAAAAAGGCCTTCAACCTACCTTGAGCCCCATTGAAGGTCTCAAAACTTCAATGGGTATACATGGGAATCCGCCTACAGAGATGAGACGAGGGATACAAGAGGGGTTCGAGGGTCAGGAGGAGTCGCAGTTCTTTACAGATCCACACTTTTGGGGGCCATCTCAGTGGAGCAGAGAGATACACATTCCACGTCGGTGCTTTGTTCTGTAGCAACAAATTGGTCCACCACTGTAAACCATTTCCCTTTAGAAAGGTGGTTGCCTTATGCATTTTAAAGGACTCAATGAAGTGTCCTCCTAAGAGGCTGCATCAAACTCTTGCACAAAAGCTAAGGCCTTCAACCTACCCAATGGGTCTCAAAACTTCACTACTGCCCCACCTTCCTTGTAATCCTTTACTTTACCTTTGGGTGTCTGATTGTCATAAAAAGGTGACTGCAAAACTAGAGGATGCATAGCATTACCTCCAGCCTGTCCTGCACTGCCACTACCCATTGGAGGGTTTGCCAAACCAGTACCTAGCATTCCAAACATACCCCGTGGGAGCTCCAAAATTCCAATGCAGTCCACGTTGCATTCCTGGCTGCATGCCAATATTCCCATACATTATGTTACACATTCCAGGCTGCATACCCACAGACATATTCCCTTGCATACCCTACATACCAGACTGAGAACCCATTGGATAATATCCAAGCATTCCAGGAATATCTACAGCTTGACAAGCCATAGCTTGGAACATCAAATGTAAATTAGGTGTTTAATTAGGACCCAATCAATAGCCCAAATTTATTTCTAAGGGTCCTTTTCCCCTTCTTTGGACCAATCCCCAAAGTTACCCCCAAGGCACCAATCCCTAGAAGGAACTTTTCATACCCACATCCTATGACCTTGCCCACTCAGTTTTCCAGAATTCTGCCCACATGCAAGTTCAAACTCATGCCCTCATGACAGTTTTAGTGCTGGAATCTTTGGTTTCCCAAAACCGTATTATTTAGCTCTGTGAAGCCACTTAAAGTACATAGTAGAACAGCATATGTGCTAATGTTAAAAAAAAAGTTTATACAATCAGAGAAAATCGACAACCTTTCATATAACATAATTATTGGATTGGCTTTTGTTCATGAAGGGAGGTCCTACTTGTACTCAATCACTCGACTGTTAAACTACTCCTTGAAGTTACTTCTAGCCTCTATCCTTAAGCTGTAATCGAGAAGCTTATTTTCAATTGGCATAGCGACAGATCACACTTGATTGCAAGATCTGCTCCCACAGAGTTGAAGAGTTTCAAAGGATGAACATGGCTCCTTTTGACAGTGCTTGCATCCTACATTTCCACCAAAAATTCTAGAATTTCAGAATTCATTATTATTCCCCGAAGATGTTGTCGAGGAGGCACCTTTGAACTACAAATCCCTCAAATTGTGCCCGGTTCTTAGATCAACTCCCACAAATTTGAACATGTTGTCTGAATACATGACTTTTTGCACCACAATTTCAACCTTGGCTCCAATTTATAAATTATAAACATAAGCCACAGCCATACTTCAAAGGGATCATGGCATTGTGGCTTAAGGGTGGGGCTCCCAGCTGCCACTTGTCAGTCTTGTATTGCCACATGTCACTAATGAAATGACATTTGTTAGTTTAATACACTACCACGTGTCATGAGGATGGAGAGACTATGGGAAAGGAGATGAACAGTGAGGGAGGAGGTGTAACATGCTATAAGAGGAGGTCAAGAGGCATTATAGAGGATGGAAAGATTGAGTGGAGTGTGGGGGTGTGAATGCCATGGGAGAAGCACCAAGAGGGGCTAGAGTGGAGAGCAATTGAAAGGAAGGGGATCGGGTGACTGAGAGGGGCAGCCAGAGCTACACCAAGGTGGATTATGGAGAGCACCTGAGAGGGGGATGGGGGTAAAAGGAAGGGGAGGGGGAAGATGAGGCTCTCTTCTGTTGCTACTGCTACCCTCCCCCTCGTCTCTCTCCCCCTTACTTCAGCTCCCCCCCCCCCCCTACTGCCCCTCCTCTCTCCCGCCTCCTTCCTCCCTCTCGCTTCCTCCGCTCCCTTCGCCTAAGCTCCTTGGGCACCCAACGACCTCCCCTCCCACTTGATGAAGCCATTCCTGGCTGTGGCTGTTCATAGCAGCAAGAGCAGGTCCTTGCCCCCCATCCCCTCCCCGCCCTTGGCGCGGTCTTTGGAGCGGCCAAAGCAGATGCGGCTGCTGGCAAGCAGCCCGTGCTGCTCCCAAGAAGCCCATGGCTGCTCTTAGGCAATAGCATGGCGCCTCAGTCCCCTTTGGGCTAGGGGTGGGTAGGTGCAGCACTTTGCTGCCCGAGGCCATCTCAAGCATTCGTGTGGAGGGCCTATTTCGATAGGTAGCCCTCACAGGTCGGTGCTTTTCTATTCGAGTTCTCTTTGTGGGCGCTTCCCACTACAAAGCGCTTGCTTTTCTTTGGCAGTTGCTCAGAGGATCCAAGTTTTTTTGGTGTGCTCTTTGGTGGCACTTCGGCCGTTAAGGACTTGCCCTAGCTAGCTTTACCTTTCAAGCCGGCAGGTTTTTTTGCATTTGGAGAGTTCTTGACAGGGTTTCGGAGGACCTTATCCTCACTAGAAGCCTTCCTTTTTGCTGGCCTGTTTCATCAGCCTTCAGGGGGCCTTTCCTCTTTCAGCCTCCTTTTTCCTTTTCCTCCTCTTCTCATAGAGCAGCAGTCGTGTATTGTCTTCTAGAAACCGAATCTTGGTGGTGACCATTGGTCCGACCAGAGGGGCTCACATGGCAGCACCCTCGACTTTAACCTTGCGTATATTTTCAGATTGTCTCTTATAATGCAAGATTTTAAAAAGGTCCTTAGACGAACAACCCCTTATCCAAGAAGGCCATTTGCCTGGCCCTAGCTCCAACTTTTCAAATTTTCTGTGGTTATTACACTGTAAGAAATGCCTAGCCTAATATAGACATGCACTCTCATTCCGAGATAAATCACACATGTCTGTCAAACTCTGAAAAAGGTGTTTTTGGCCTTAACAATAGCCTCCGTAAGTCACGCATGCAATTCTTCTCATTACTCACAAATTACATACTGCATACGAGTGGTAACGACAATCCATGCATAATCGACATCAATGAAGATCTGTGCCCAAAGAGGTGCAATGGCATCACATACCATGTCCTTGTATGCATCATGCTGCAGATAATTGTTATTCACTATCAGAACCCTTTTAAATAGAGAACTAAATCTTAGACCAGCAGGTTTACTTTAGCCTTTGCCTATTCCAGAGGTTAAGTGGACCCATATCTCAATGGATTTCATACTTGGTCTGCCTTTTACAGCTAAGGGCTGGAATAGATTTTTGTTAATGTGGATAGGCTTACTAAGGCAAGACATTTTTCCCCACTAGGACACAATATTCAGCCTCTATGGTTGCTTCACAATTCATGGAGAATGTGTTTGAGCTACATGGAATGCCACAGGAGATAGTAAGTGACCGAGACGCCAAGTTCATGGGCCTGTTTTGGCAAGAGCTATTCAAGGCAATGGGTACCGGTCTCACTCCGAGTACAGCTGAGCACCCCCAAACTGATGGCCAGTGTGAGACGGTCAATAGGTGGTTGGAGGAGTACCTTAGGCATTTTTGTTTCAATACCCAGACCACATGGGACAACTGGTTGCATTTGGCGGAGTTCCGCTACAATAACTCCAAGCACACCTCTATAGGGCTGAGCCCATTTGAGGCCATGTATGGTTATAAAGTTCATGTTCGCTCTACTGTTTTTGATGGAGCTATGTCTAACCAGCAAGCACTTGTTGACTTGGCACATATGACAGCCTTACTTCAGCAATGTACGAATCACATGGTGAAAGCTCAAGCACGTTTGAAAGCACATGCAGATGTCATCGTAGAGAGCTTTCATTTGAAGGAGGAGATTACATTTTCCTCAGGCTCCATAAATCTAGGTATGCTTCATTGAAAGGGAACACCAATAGTACGTTGGCCCACATGTATTATGGACCTTATAAGATGTTGCAGAAAATCGGGAATGTGGCCTATAGGTTGGAGCTATATCCCCATCATCAAGGATTCATGATGTGTTCCATGTCTATCTTTTGAAGACGTATTTGGCGCCTACAGATCACGTTTCAGAAGAGCTTCCTCCCATGGATGAAGGTCATATACAATATATACCAGAGAGGATTATTGGCTTTCGAGATCATATTCTTAAAATAAGTCATACGTTGAGTATTATATCAAGTGGCGAGGTCTACCTGATGATGAATCATCTTGGCAGCCATCTTCAATTGTAGACCAATATCCCCATTTGCTCAGTTGATGCCTCGGACAGATATGGCCATTGTTCAACTGTATGATGTTGGAACTTCATCTATTCTACCTACTGCGCTCACATCATTGTTGTTGCAGTTCAACCTGCACTAGTTGGGACTATTGATAGCTACAGCAGAGAAAAATAATTGGATTCACAGTTACATGCATCTTATGGCCAGATATGAGCTTTATTTATTCATTCCATTGTTGTAACTCCCTGTTACAGCACCATTGCAAATGCAAATTTGAGGACAAATTTGCTTTGGGCAGGGTAAACTGTAACAAAGGCTGATTGCTTAATTTGGTCTAATCAGCCTTTAATTGGCTTTGTGCATAGTATTAATTTTAGCAGAATGGTCTCCTGCTGCCACATGGCACCTTAGGACAGCCATCCCATAAGCAAAGTGGTAATTGATCTGTGCAGGCCTCTACCTATAAAAGGGTCCTATTGTACCTTGTACTCATATCTTTGAATGACATTTAATAACAGCCACTACAGCTTAGCCCTATTTGCTCTATGCTGAACTAGGAACCTTCCTCCTAGACTGTTGTGTAGCCCATCACAAGCCTATGGATACCTTCATGGTTTCCAGGTATTCTCTTGGTGTTGCACACTTGGATTCTGGTGATACTTGCTGTTCTGTCCTAGCTGCTCTCTCTTAAGCTAGTCTAGTTAGTGGATCAGGGTTAAATTTGCAGGCCTATTAGCTGCCCTGCTACAGCTAATGTCACAATTGCATCGTTATATAAGATTTTGCCACCTCCTCCTTCGGTTTCTGTTAATGCGAATTGCATCTGGTCCATGACACGTGTTTCGCGGTGGTGGAGGAAAAGGTTGCAGCCTATTTGGGCTTCCAAACTCCCCCTTTGTCAACAGATTTTCTTATGGCGAGTTCTGCTTGGGTTCTTCCCTTTGGACAGAACTTGGCTCGCCGACATATTGCGCCTGCTGTTTGTCGTCAATGTCTGCCCGTGTGGGAATCTATCTCTCATCTCTTTTGGCATTGCCCTCATTCTCATGACTTCCTTTTTTTTGCTATAGCAACATCTTCAGGCTCATTTTCCTATTGCATGCTTTGGCAAGCCATTCTCGCTGTTTGGGGTTCATCTTGTCAGGCAGGGGTATGATCTTTTCTTCCATTGGGTTCGTTATTGGGCACTATGGACTCTATGGAAGGATCAAAACCATAGGCTATTTGGTGATCCGTCCCTGGCTGAGTATGACTTCTTCCAGGCATCTCTATGGCAACACTTCTTCGACTGCCTGCATGTGCGGGATCTTGATTATCCTGTTTTCTTGTCATATAATGTGATCTTCTGATGTTTTAGCTGCATGTCCCATTCTTGGGGACTGCTTTCTATAATATAAGAGCAAATAGATTTCACCCCACAAAAAGTGCACGTGTGCACACGCACACGCATGCACATGGATGCATGTGTAATCTAACATGCAAGCTTCCAGAGTACATGCAGTAGGAATGCACATAGTACCACTTTCCTTGCTCTTTCCTTTCCCAATCCAATTAACTTATCTATCAACAGTCTACCAAAAAAATCAATTCATGCAATGATTATTCGAGGGGTGTTTACATACAAGCTTTATTGCTAAGCTAAATGATTAATCATAAATGTAAAGCCATATATTTCAAACCAGTGGACATAATATTAAAGTAAACCTTTTGATGCTCTACCAGCATTAGCTTGGCGAATGACTTGTTTATACCATAAACAGTTCACAACTGTGGTTTTACTTTTCGAATTTTGTAACCATGTACACTCAAGATTTTGTGCATTGTAGCTTTATAATTCATGAGACTAACCTGACTGGAAGGGACCTTGAAGAATAAGTCGATGAGATACAAAGCCCTGCCCCAAAAAACAGCAAAATAACTTGCATCAAGTCCTTACTATCTAGAATGATATCAGATAAGCGAATAAATATCTAGCAGAAAACATATGCCTTTTAGTACCAATGTAAAGGAACACAGACCTGCCAAACTGCTGGCATAAATTCTCTATGCATAACTCTTCCGACCTTGGAGGAGACTTTATCAGAGATTCTCTCCAAGTTTTGCTCCATGGTTTCCTCTGGGAAAACCTCTTTTAATTTATCCACACTTTTTCTGCAACACAAAAATATCAAAATTGTGTGATCAAAGCCATAAAACCTTTGGGACTTAGTCATATCATGAAAGAAAGATAAATGTCACATCTTCCCAGTTAATGTTTTCCAAGGTTATGCAATAGCAGGCATTCCCTTAGGTTGATATGGCCGAGGCCAACATTGCTCTCGACATTAGATATCACATCTTTCCAAAAATTACTGTTTTCCAAAGTTTCCTCTGTGAAGTTGGAAGAGACCTACAAACACACCTCCCCTGGTTGAAAAAAGTTGACCTCAGCGATATCAACATAAAGGAAACACTGCTATCTTCTCACCAACAAAAAGATAGCACAGAAGCAATACTTTTCATTTCGTAACAATGAAAATTCAATCTGATTCCAAGGTGACAATGAAACACTCTGCTTTTTAGATGAGCTTCCAACATTCAGTGGCGTCTCCAGGTCTGTTAAGCAAACAATCAAAAAGCAGGGAATCCTCCCATATGAATTTACCTTAAGAGATTTTACCTGCTCCATAAAAAAATTTAGTTCTGTGAATGGAAAGAAATTGTAAAGCCCTGATGTAAGCCCTCTGTAAGCCATATAAAGTGCAGAGTCAGCAGATCATTCTTCTGATTTAGTGGTTCCCAACCAAATATCACCATAGAGGTAAAAAGAAAAGTATCCCTACGGCAGCGCAGGCTTAGCCAAAATTTGACTCTAGAACAGAAAGATAAAGGAAGAAGAGAAGGATTATGCTTTAGATGCCTTCAGCCACACATGTGGAAGGATTGTTTGAAGAATAAAGGTCGTCACATGGTAAAGATTGTTATCTCAAAATGTGATGCAAAAATGGTGCAGTTTTAGCTCTTAGAATGGCATGGCATTTAAGGAAAATCCTGCTGTTGATTGGCAAAAATCCTTAGAATGGCAAGGTATTCTAAGGACAATCCTTTTGTAGACTTCAAGTGAGGTTTTATTCCTTTTTGTAATATATCAATTGAGTTGTGTGAGGATGTACTAGCACTCTTTGGCTACCAAAGATGGGAAGATGCCTTGTTAGTCAATCAGATTCTCAATGAGTTTTCTAAATATCTTAAAGATGAATTACCTCCAAAAAGGAATATTTAACACAAGATTGAACTTGTAGAACCTATAAATAGACCTCCCTATAGGTTAAGTTTTACAGAAGAGACTGAGGTGCAAAGACAACTAGGAGAATACCTCAAGCTGGGGCAAATTCAATCCAATTTCTCACCTTTTGCTTTACTAGTGATATTAAATAAAAATAAAGGTGATATTGTCCGATTGTGTATTCATTACCAAGGATTGAATAATACCACCATTAGCATAGATATCCGAAGGTAGGAGTAGATGAACTAAAGAATGTACTATATGAACCATAATCATTGATCTCAAGTGTGGCTATCATCAAATCAAAATTAGAGCTAAGGATGTATATTAATACTGCTTCCTAAAGTAGATGAGTTTTTTGTGATGCCACTTGGGAATAGAAATGCTCCAGCTGCATTTGTCATGTTGATGAATGATTTACTATGCTCATATATTAGGAAGTTTCTAGTACATTCAATGACGATATTTTAGTCTATAGCAAAAGCATTGATGAGCATAGGGAACAACTTCCATAATTTGAGACAAGCTAGTCTCTTTGTTACAAAAAAGATGGTGCTGTGTATTATCAAGTTACTGAAAGAAAACACGAAATGGGATGCCTACTACTGCAATACTCTCCACACACAGGTAGGAATAGATGCGCACATGTGAATTGCTGCAAACTGAAATGTCACACTGGCTAGAATGAGAGCATACAACCGAATGTGCACCAACCAAACTGCAAATGCAAAATGAGCGTCAAACTAAAGCACACCAATTGAGGAGACGTGGAGGTGAGCAGGTGGGGAGGGTGAAGCTTCCCAGTGGCTTCTCACAGAAGCCAAAGCTTCAACCCCATCCTAAGAGGCACACTGACAGAGTGTAACCAATCAAAGTGCACCAAACACATGCACTAGGTGCAATAATAAATATCTGATTGGCTGCCCTAGAGTGAGTGAGATGGTGAGTGAAAGTCTGTGTGACATGCGGCAAGGCAATGTGAGATAGACCCATAGAATGGTGCCATGTGGCAACCATTCCCTTCATTCATGATGGATGTATGTGGGGGCTTGTTGCCACATCATGTGGCCCCTTAAAAATCTCCAACCCCTATCCATGACATAACATCATGGATGTCCTACCCTAGGACCTAAGGTCCACGTACCACTCTATTTGACCTTTTATAAATCCAAACTCAATGATTACTACAAGAATAATTTAGTGAACTAAGTCCATACTTCATCACTTTTCCAACAGTGAGAATATTTAGAGTTCGTTATAACTCTTGGCATGATTCCCCAGTACCTAAGAATGTGACAACCTTGCAATCATTCTTCAGATTTGTTAATTTTATAGAAGCCATAAAAGCTTATCTTGATATATGCTCACCATTGACTGAGTTAACTCTACATAAAGTGGTAGGAGTGACCAAAACGGCCAAAATCAACCTAGAAACTGGTGCGAGTGGACATGTGGTAGGGGCAGTTTTACTACAAGAGAGAAGGCCAATTGCCTTCGATAGCAAGAAGCTTTCTCCCTCTTACCAAAGAAGTCCTTAGGGACAAAGGGACCAAGATTGCATGGCCATTGTTCAACAAGGGTGCCCCTATTATTCATCTGTCTCCACCTAGATGTGTCTTTGCAATTTGTGTTCTTTGCTGGTCTTAGTCCAAGGTGTTCTTTGGAAGTTCCCTCTATCTTGACCTGCTAGTCTATCCAGAGCTAAACAAGTAACGTACATTGTCCACCAACTGATCTGTGATGTATGATGCTATTGAGGTCTCTACTGTTGTCTAGACCCACCTTTTTGATACTAGTCCATCCCATGTCTGAACATATGTTTTAAAGAGGCGTAGAGAGTAAGGTAGCTTCACACGACAGTTCGATGAAAGGCTGCACAGAAAAGAGAAGGGGCTGCAAGGGGGAGAGCAGGATGAGTACATCAGGGAAGGCAGAAGAGGAATTTGGACGAGGGTTCAGCATGGTGAAAAGAGGGTAAAAGGGCAGCGACTGCAGGACTGGGGGCAAAGCAAACTACCAAAGCAATGCAGACTATGCAGCAGGTCATTTTGGTGTCTCCTACAAGCCTAAGTTAACCCTCAAAATTAAGGTGATTAACAAGATTGATTAGTCTTTCAATCACAAATGCAGCAGTTTCAACCACAAGAAGAAACACTGAGAAAGTGTTTATGCTAACCAGTTCTTAAATCTTATTTTCGTTCATTTTATATGTTGTTTGGAGACAATTGCAATAATGCAAAGTCGTTATACATACATGACAATTACAACAATACAAAACTGAAAAGCATATTTCCCTGAAGGAATTTATGCATATTTGCAAAAAAATGGTTTGAGAGATCTTCCAGTAAAAAGGCATGTGCCTCTGGAATTACCTGTCCTGTGAAGCGACACCATAAATTAGACATTTGGTTGCCAAAATCAGTACAGGATGCGTTTGCAACAGCTGGTTCAGTTCTTGAACGACAGCTACAGAAGCTACCTGTAGACTGAGAGCTGTTCTGTCCATTCACTCAGCAATGCATCTTGTAAGATAGAAAATATCCAAGATTGTAATCAAGTCAGCATATATTGAATAAAAATAAACAATCAAATAAAGCCCTAATAGACTTTGATGCGATGGGCAGAACAACTCCGGTTTCATGATCCCTTTCCCTTTTTCTTCCCTAGAGGCTCTAGTAGTCAGGGAGTGAATGGTTTTTCGTAATTCTTCTTGCCATTCATAGCATGCAACTGTTGCGCCATTAATGTGGAGCATCCTCTAAATTTCCAACTCTAGCATTTAATGAACGGGGTTCACATGCCACAGGGGGATACTTCACTGCTGCAGACTCTTAAAGCTGAAAATGCAGCAATTCTTAATAGCCCAAAAGCTAGTGTGCTTTCCTTATACTAGAGTACAATCTAATTAAACTGTAGAAGATTGAAACTGTAATTTTAATAACAAGGAAATCGTAAAACTCAAACGAAGATGATTTGAAAGGGAATAGAAAGCTCCCTATTCAAATGCTCCTGCTCAGCCTCAGTTGTCTTTGCTCTTCCCTCATTGTAAGTGTTGTAATATATTTTCTATTCGCCTGTAATCTTCCCTAATTTGAAATCTATTCCTATAATTATTTGTTCTAAAACACTACTTGCCTGTCTGCCTGCCTGTCAGAGAATATTCCAGAGCTGAAGATCAAGATTCCTACCTCTTTCTACAAGCTAACACTCTACCGGCACTGTGTTGTAGAAGCTCCTTCCCCACTAACAATTTTAAATGTGACTTTGGATCGACCAACTGTAAAAATGCTGAGCTTAGGAGTATCCTTTAATCATTTGGTCATCGCTCAAACAGACATCCCACAACATTTACCGCTCAACACAACCATAAACCCAATCTGATGGCATTCAATCACAAACCCCTAGGAATCCGCCGTCATGTCAGATCGCTATCTTGTCTGCTCATTGCTCTCTCACTGCCCACATCTTCATCTAGCCGTTGGAGAGCTTTCCAAGTTAGTACCGGTATCATGTCCGACAGCAAGGATCTTGTTTTAAGGCTGGTCACTCTTGTCCAAGAGCTCTAACAGATCCCTTGTAGCCATGATTGGCTCTTTCTGGATGTCGCCCACTACCCAAGGAGATTTCTGTCTATTTTTGCAGCCTATTCAGTTGTATATAGCCTGGAACTTAAAGGTAGAATAGTCCGTTTTGCTGTACATGGAGGTTTCCAGAGAAGGCAACTATCCTATCCCTGGGCGATGGCTCTTGTAAGAGATTCACAGTTGGTTCTAATGTCAACATGACGGAAAACATTTGGAAATGCTCCTAGGTGACCTGCAAGGCAGGGCGACTGCTGTTTTTTTGAGTGTGAGGTTTCTAGCCCTAGATGATCACTCCAAGGGTTCATTGACCATCACACCACAACCTTCAGCTCAGTCACTCTCTTCCCTGTACTCTAATACCATATGTAAAGCTCCAGTCCTTTCTCTCTTCAAAAACAGCACAGACATCCGAGCAGGATTCTCCACCCAACCAAATGCATAAGCCTCACACACCTCCGCTGCCTTCGAAACTCCCAGCTTGGGTATTCAATTCACAAAATACATACATATTGATTCGCAGAGTGCAGGGTTATAGCCTTATGCCCCCAACTCCCTAGAAAGCTCATTGCTATGTTTAGCTGCTTGCTAAGCCTTAGTTCCCCTCCCAATGCATTAAATCAATTAAGCCCTTTTGGGTCTTCAACTAATTCAATCACATAATTCTTGCCCCCAAGCACGTAGCCCTAGGTGCCTAGTTAATGAACTAACTCAAACAAATGTGCATGGAGGCCTCAAAGCCTTCTAGTCATCTCGAACCCCGATCATCAAAGACCTCAACAGCTAAATCCATGACCAAACCTTATAACACAACATGACCAATCCTTATAACACAACATAGCAATCAACTATTTACATTTATAGACATTATCATTGGTCTCTCTAAGGCCTTTCTGTCACCGACCCATCCGAGGTCATGCTACATCCTAACTTGAATGTAACACTGGGGGTTGCTACTGCACATGTTAACAAGGCACGTGACACCTAAAGGCTTTGGAGGATGTCTTGCTTCTGAAGATCCCACTGCAGCCACTTCAATGCAGCCACATTTCAAGCAGGACCACTGTCAGATTTGTAGGATCTTTGGGCATTTTGTTAGAGATTGCTCAGAGAAGAAGAAAAGACATGAAACGCCTTTGGCACTGCCTTGCCATCCGGCATTAGCTGCATGTCCAATACCTGCTGCTGCTGGCCACGGTGGGTTCCAATTAGAATTGGGTGGATTCTCCACACCTGCAGATCAAGAAGGTCCCTCAACTGCCCTGGACCCCGCTCCTACTAGACCATATGGCACCCCCAATCTGATCCCTCAAGTTGCAGCCAGTGTTGCGCCAGATCTAGCCTTGGATATGCCTAGTGAGGCTCTAGATTCTTCTCAGATCGCGGGCACCAGCTATATACCGGATGCTGTCTTGGATAGGTCCAGTGATGGTTCCCTTGCAAATATTCTTCATGGTCCTAGCCCCACATTCGCGCAGCCCCTTTCTTCACCTGCTCTCCAGACTCCCTTCATTGCTTGAGGAAAGGAGGCTGCTCTTGTCTATCTACATTATTTGAGTGAGGAATTTTGAACACTCCAGCACCAGGCATGTTTCACAGGAACTCTTTTTCTGCCTTGGCAGATTATGATGAGGAGGAGTACGTGCCCTCCATCCTTAGAATACAGTTATGGGCTTTCCTATCAATAGGTCATCCCCTGGGGCTCTTTCGCCTGAGGACTTCCCTCCCCTCGCTCATGCATATGCCAGGAGGCCTAACAGAGGGTTTGTTTCAAGCCACTAGGTCAGGTAAGATGTTCCACCCTACTTCCTTCCGCCAATGAGGATTGCTAGTTTGAACATTCAAGGCCTAGGTCGTATGCCACATCGCCACCGCATGCAGCTAATCCGCAATCCGCTTCATCTAGGTGTTACTGGTGGTATCATTGATCTCCTTTTTCTTCAGGAACACAATTTGGATGCCAGAGATTGCTCAAAGTCATAAACTACTTTCAGGTCATACTTTTTGATATCCTACTTTGGGCGCCAAGGGAGAAACATGCATTTCAGTTTCAGACTCTTTTCTTCCCCTTGTGGTTGGACAAGGTATCATTTTGCTCTCTAGAGCATAGTGCATTAATTTCTTCATTGGGACACAAGGTTGGTCTTCTCAACCTCTATGCCCCCAACAACAGAGGGAAACGTGTCTTATTTTAGAAGGAGCTTCTCTCTTAGGCCCCCATTACAGAGTCTTGGATTATTGGAGGTGAATTCAACGTGGTGGAGTTGCCTTCAGACAAAAAGGGAGGGTGAGCAAGTGGCATTTGCTCTCTAGAGAGAGCAGCTTGGGATGCCTTTCTCTTTCAATACACTGGCAGAGATGCTTGGACAAAGGATGCCTTTCAAACCTTTCCATATTCTCTCAACCTTCTATTAATGCTTGAAAAACTTCATACAAAACAACAGCCTCGAAGGTGCTGAGTATGGAAAAAAACCGGGATAAAGGCTGAAAGAAGAAAACCCAGCCTGTTCCAGAGAAACCCAACTCACTGCCTAGGGAATCTCTAGTACACGGGCTAACAGCCAGGTGGGGGACTATACAACCAGCGAATCCCTCGCGGAGTGAATATGTAGAAAACTCCTGCAGGCCAAGCCTTGCAAAAACGTGCACACCTCACAACAGTCGCCCTAGAGCCTGGGGTCCCATGCTCCCAGGTGGAGTGCAGGGTGTTAGATGATATCCTGCCAGCTCACCCATCACCAGACTATAGCGAGCAACCCAAATGTTCCACGCCGTGATACTGGCTACCACCTCCCACACGCTATCCTCTGGAGGGGAATGAGGATCCAGGATATCAAGAGGGACCGCCTCATGGAGCTCTATCCTCTGAATGCTATGACCCTGTATTCAGTAAGATGGAAAGACCTCATCAACTTGGAACGCGTGACATCCCAGGCCACCATCCCCTAGGTGTAGTCCCTCTGAAGGCTCTGCATGCGGATCATAATCCTGAGGGCTCCCATCTAGATCCTCATTGCGCTATGACAACTCCAGACGCTCGTCTCCAGAAATCCAACAAAAGAGCAATGACACTGCCCCTCCATCCGCATCTTCTCCAACCACGAGCCTATGGGCAAGCCTCCGTGGTGGGGGGCCAACCAGAAGAAGTAGGAGGTCTTCCTCAACCGCAAACTGGACCATAGACGCATCCAAAACTTGGAATGGCGGACCTCTTGGGGCACCCTCTGGGCCACCCAATGCCTCTCCCTCGAAGGGGTCCAAGTTGAAGAGTCCATCTGAAGCCTCCTACCAATCCGAGTGGTATAGGAAAAGAAGGGCACCTCATCCACCTGCTCGGCAAGACCAATCCTCGAGGCCAGAACCACTCTCCCGGACCTCCCTCCAGGGCCTACCTTCCCAAAGACAAAGACGCCATCTGGGGGCATCCTGCTCTAAGATGTTGGGAGGACCGATGTGCCATTCCTTCCCCAATCGGCCCACAACTCTGATCATCTACCAATGAATCCCATCCAGATTCCCATCCATCTCTAGGTCTCTCTCAGTGAGTGCTTGAAGTTGGCCTCCAGGCCCTACACGGAAGAAACCAGGCTGTGTGCTGCCTCGTTGAATCATCATCCTCAAGGGAACCCCAGTCCGGGAAAACTGACCCAACCATCTGTTGTCCATCCACATGCGGAGTCCCTCATACCAAGACTCAAGGATGGCTAGGTCAATCTCCCTCATCCGTTGCCCTGTCCCTCGCATATGTACTAAGGCTCCAAGCCTTGCCTCTGCCTCCATGGGTAATTTGCTCCATTTACCAAAGGAGCAAGCCGGGCCACTGTCCCACTGTGTCCATCCAATGTGAGTCCGCTGCCCGAGCATACGTCCATCTTGATCCCTGATCTCCGAGGGCCAAATGAGGGGCTAACGCTCGAACTCCTCTCTGCAACGGGGCTAAGCACGGGTGAGTCCCCCTGCTAATCTTTGCTAAACCCTATGGAGGCTCCTCATCATGGGGGAACCCTTCCCCGTAAGGGGGGCCTCTGGAAAGATCCATCTGTTTGAATGCTACCACTGCCCCCCAATGCGTGGGGTGTTCCTGAGAAGCCGTCATTGTAAGAGGAGCTTCCAAGGCTCTGCGCCAAGGGTGAGGCCACGCACAACTAACTTGCCCAAGAGGGCTCTGCTCTACATCTCCAAATCAATGATACCCAAGCCTCCCAATGCATGCGGCATGATCACCGTCTGCCAAGCAACCCGACTCCGGTATTCCTCGTGCCAACAGATCCCACCCAAAAGAAATTATGAACCAAACGTCAGAGATGTCCGATGCACCCTTTGTGAAAACACCAACAGGAGGCAATGTACTAGGTCATGGCAAGAAGGACCCGGTTTGCCACTAAGGCACGGCCCGCTAGGGAGAGTTTGGTCGAGATCCAATAGAGAAGCTTGCGCTGGACACTCTCGAGGCCTGGGGTGATCTGCTGCTCTGCTATAATATCGATACCACCTGGCATCCGAGGTATCTCGTTGTCTAGCCCCGCGGTATCCAACGGAAGCCAAAGGCACTTTCCCACTCTTGAATCTCCTGTGTCTCCTCAGAACCTATGAAAAAACCAATGGATTTTGTCCAGTTGATCCATGCACCCGAGGCCAAGCTCACTGTGATGCCCTCTACGTACAATGCTGCGTCATATCAAACTTTGAGTCTAGCAACTCCTGTCTAATTGGGAGCCTCAACCCTGTGAGGCCCATCACCTGCAGTCTCAAGTAGTATGCAAATGCCTCTGCCATAAAAAGGAAAAGAAAGGAAGCTAGGGGACAGCCTTGACGAACAGAGCGAGAGAGAGGAAAGGCCTCGCCCGTGTATCCACCAACAAGCATCTGACTAGAGCTCCCCGCATAAAGCGCAGAGACTCCTCTAATCCAGCTATCTGAGAAACCCAACCTCTGCATAGTGCCCTCCAGGAAAGACCACTCCACCCTATCGTAAGCCTTCTCGAAATCCAAGAGAA
The DNA here is from genome assembly GCF_047967505.1 of Dipteris shenzhenensis. Lineage (NCBI taxonomy): Eukaryota > Viridiplantae > Streptophyta > Polypodiopsida > Gleicheniales > Dipteridaceae > Dipteris > Dipteris shenzhenensis. The sequence goes on along the minus strand of NC_141608.1, from coordinate 45,857,091 downwards.
GGATGGCCAAAAGCTGTGACTCCTCTGGCCCAATCCACTAACTCCCAGAAAGTGAAAATGTTGTCCAAGACGCTGTGCTCTTGAACAAAGCCGGTCTCTGTGTCATGGATGAATTCGGTGAGATGAGACCGCAACCGCAAACTCAAGACCTTAGCAAGGATCTTGTATGCGGTGTCAAGCAGGGTTCAGTCTCCACTGCCGAATGTCTGACCTATCTCCCCCTTTCGGTATCAAACAAATCCACCCCCCGCTCAGGGACTGAGGAAGGGAGCCCATGTCAAAGATCTCCTGGTGGGATAAGCGAAAAGGGGTGGAAATGATCTCCCAAAAGTTACGGAAGAAGCCATTTTCGCCAGGACACTTCTAGGTCGGGAGGGCCATAAGGGCTTCCCAGAGCTCCTCATACGTGAAAGGTTCCTCCAAACTCCTAGGAGCACAACTCCCGCGAGACTACAGTCGGAAGGTGGCACCAAACTAGCTCACGAGCCACAAGGCAAGCTGAAGTCACTGTCTCCACCTGAAAGAGCTGGCTGTAGAAAACTGTGGTCAGCTCTAGAATCTCTTGTGGATCGGTGTGCATAATGCCCTGTGGATCTCGTAAACGTTGTAACTGTGTGCATGTCGATCGAGGCCTAGTGGTGTGAAAGAACTCCTTCGTCATGTACCCCTGTTCATGTACCCCTGTTGTACCCAACATGCCCGGGTGGAGTGGTAGGAGAACTCACCCCACCGAACCTTCATGTCCTAGAGCTCAAGGCGTGCGCTCTCATATCTATCACTAAGCCGCTAGGATCCTCGGTCCTGCTCCCTAAGCCTCTCTATGGAGGCGAGGTCTCATCGCAGTGCACACTCCCGCTCTTGAAGAGCCCTCCTCCGTCTAAGGGCGTGAGACTGCAACTTCTCGTTGCTCCTCTAGATCCCATTTGCCACCCACGAAGCCCAACCCTCGCAGGGTGCTGACTCTCGCTGCTGTCAAATCTCTACCATAACCTGTAAAACCTCCTCATCTTGCAAGAGGTCCTCTAGAATCTTTTGGGGAAGACCCCGCCGGGGCTGCTCTAGGTAGAGTACTGTTGGAGAGTGGTCTGACATCGTGGTGCCTGCTAGAATCCCTGTAGAGCCGCCTCTATGGAGTGCCCAGTCCCCAACGTAGAAGCGATCCAGCCTCTCAAGCAATCCATCATGTCTCCTCTGGCCGACTAAGAAAAGGAGGCTGCCAGGTATCCTGCTGAACTCTGGCTCTCGCCACGGGTCTCTGCCACTCATCCTGAAGATGAACTGCTCCCACGTGCTCCGCTCTACTACTGGCATCTCGGAAAAGGAGGCACCACCCTGCTTGTCCTGACCAAACTCTAGGTTATTGAAGTCTCCTCCAACAACCCACGAGTCAACATCTGGTAGACACTCTGTCAGCCTCCTCCAAAAGGCTGGACGGTGCTGTCTGCACACTTGGGCATACACATTCAAGATCCCAATCCTGGACTCTCCCATCCTGACTACCCGCCATGGGATAAGCTCACCTTGATCGTAGACCTCTGGAGCCACCGCCTGGGAGACCGAGATGCAGACACATTCGCTTCGTCCTATGGCACGAGAGCACACCTCCGGGTCTCTCCTGGGAAGAAGGTGATGTCGCCATCTGATGTCTGAGTGCTCCTGTATCAAAAGAAAGTCTACTGCTCGCCCTACCAATGCCCTTTGCAACTCTTGCCGAAGGATCAGGTACTGCAGCTGACTATGTGCACGGTCGTGGAGCCCGTGCACGTTCTAACTCACTATGGTCCAACTCATGAGGACAAGAAAGCATGTAACAAGGCTCGCCTGTGGGTGGGTGCATGTTCTAGAAAAACTGCCATTTGTGACTTTGAGGAGGGTTTGGAGGGCACGTAGTCCGTGTCCGTGCGACGGCATACCATGGTGGACACCAGTTCTATGCCAATCTTCCGTGCCCACTGCAACATGAAGTCCACTCCAAACAGCTCAGCACACTTCTGGAGTGGCCAATAGTGTGCCGATCAATCCTTGCCTCATGCGGCAATCTGATAACCCCTATTGTCAAACCATGAACGGCTTCTCTCGCATGAAGCTCAACTGGAAGTTCACTTCAACACCATGGGCATGCCAAAGATCTAGTCCCAGAGGACCCATCCAATCTTCCATCATGTGTGAGATCTGATTCCCCATCATAACATCAAATACCCCTGGGGTCCACTTCTCCAACCCTATGGAGGCGAGCTGGAATCTCCAAACTAGATGTGTGTGAGACCAACTATTCTGCCCACTACTATCTTGTCCTGAAGTGACCGCACTGCAAGCTTCACCTGTTGCTTGTCGGCTGGGGAAAGAAGAATCTTAATGGTTGTGGGATTCGAGGGTGCTGCCATAAAGCCCCTCTGGCCAGACCAAGGGTCACCACCAAGAAATTCTTTTTCCAAGACAAACAAATCGCTCACCACTTCCTGGAGGAAAGGAAGGAAGAAAAAACCCAAGGGCCAGCTGCGGGGGAGCGGGCAAAATGCTACACACCCCTACAGTTGGCTGCCAATGGAGAGGGAGAGCCCTCACAGAGGAGGAAGGCGAAGAGGAGGCGTAGAGGGGATGGTCGGGAGGCGAGGTGGAGACGGAGGTCTCAGGCGGGGCGGGGACAGAGGCAGAGAGGAGGCGAGGTGAGGGTGGAGAGGAGAGAGGATGGAGGCGGAATGAGGCGGGGGGCGACAGAAGGGAGGCAAAGAGGAGCGGGATAGAGACGCAGTCTGAAACGGGCTGCTTCAGGAGGGCTGAAACATTTCAAGCCCACTCAAAAACATTTCAGAAGCTGTTTCAGGGGGAGCAACGTTTCTGGGTCCAAAAACGTTACTGCTGAAACATTTCAGGGCAACATAGCCCATGAAATGCGTTTTAGCCTAACTATGTACTCCAGCCAAGGGGGCTGATTTTGGTTTTACTTGAATCTAGAGGGGTGTTCCTATCAAGTATTTGGGTTGCCAGGTCGGTGTGGGCATCTCTACATCGCAGCAATTTGCTCCTGTATTGAAGAATGTTAGGAGAAAGCTTCTTTTTTGGAGCTCAGCCAAACTTGACCTCGCTTCCAGGGTCGTGGTTGTCAACCAAGTATTGCTGGCCACAGCTTGGTTTGTTTGCTCTTATTGGTGCCATTCTAGAGACTGTATCACTAAACTCAAAAGACCAATAAGGAGTTTTATTTGGAAAGGTCTAGATGGTTGAGTAGATACCAAAGCTAGGGTGGCTTGGGAGACTCTGATTCTACCCAAATGGGAAGGTGTACTCAATATAATAGAATCCTGACTTGCAAGGCCTCTAGAGCTTTATTATACCAAGGGGTGGTCAGAGGACTCTTGCCACGGCAGGAGCCTTAACTAGTGGAGGTTGAGGTTCGGGGCAGATTCCACTTGTCCTCGTTGCCTCTCTGCTGATGAGTCTTCCGCATTGTCTTTGGGACTGATAGGCGAGGATCATTTGAAAGGGATCGCTAGACTTTTGAGCATCTTTATGTGCTCTTTACAAGAGACATGACTCTTTTTGGGCTCTTCCAATTTGACGACCTTTGGTTGAGTCATGTTCTTTGCATGATGTTCTTGGATCTCTGTACAGACCTACGGATGCATCCGTGACCACCCAGGACACACATTGGCTAGTATCTGGACAGACACAATACACACTTTGGTAGCCATTTGGGGGACTATGTAGGGACCTTCACAAGCAGCCTCCACCAAGAGGATTGCTTTCTTGAGGGAGTAGAGTGGCTCCCATTTCTTCTTGAAAGCCCCCACAGGATTGAGATGGCACTGGTTATTTCTAGCTTTTGTCCTACTAGAGCTTGCTTTTACTTGTTTCTTTCATGCCTCGCATTATGGACTTCTCCCTTGAATTTCATACTTAATAGAAGTCCCTTTCTTTTTTTGTTTTTTCTTTTCTTTTTTTTCTTTTTTTTTGGGGGGGGAGGGAAATGTAGCCACATTCGGATCATGACAGAAATTCAAAATTCATATGAGCCTTTATACACTCCACATTTGCAGCCTACTGAAGAGCACCGGTTCTATAGGCACACCTTGATACAACATTGATTAGGTTCCTTTGAGCATGGAATGAGATATAATCACAGAAAAAGATCTCATACTTCCACACTAAACCAAGAAAAGACTAGACATGACAAGAAGCACAACTTTCAGAAGGTTGATTGAGAAGCTTTAGCAGCCCTATGCTCATCACATTCTCTTGCATGTTTGTGTTTTGGTTACTTAACTCTTAAGTTCCTTTTTTGGTGCTTAACTTTACATTTCTTTTTTGGTAGGTTATTGTGTCAAGGCCCGTGTGACTAATAGCTTCAGTTACTACCAGAAAACAGTGCCCTTTCAACATATTTCAACTAAAGGATAGGAAAAGGAGAGGAGGGAAAGCAGGAGGGTCGATGGAGGAGTAGGCCTCAATGCTGCCTTTGAACCATGAAACTGAAAGATTTTCCTTGTCATGAAGCATAGCTTCTGTAGCCTCCAACCAATCTCATTGCACACCCCTCACTAGGCTGCAATTGACATTAAAATTGAGGGAGGTTCCAGGGTGTCTTTTGCACTAGAGTCTGACATTTGTGTTCTTAACTCTATGAAGTGTGTTTAGCAATTAGAAGATAGTTTGTGCCTTTATATGAGGCAAATATGGATAGGTGAGATTATGTCTGCATGTATAATTTCTGATTGGTAGGAATGATAATAAGCCCCATACAAAGTTGTCCATTGTCTTGGTGTTTGCAAAAGTCTGAACACTGCACTTGCCCTATATATTACCATTCAAAAAAGATGTTGTAATTTCATCATGTGACTATCAAGCCTTAAAATATCATTACCCTATCACAAAAGTCTAATCAGCTGTGATGGCATTTACATATTGGCACAATTTTGAAAACTAACCAAACAAGAACATATCAACTGCCACAAATGACAGAAGCCGCAAAAAGAGAACTTGAGACTTGCACATTGTGACGTTTGGCTTCATGTTTTCCATCCAATATTTTTGGCCAAAGAGTTGCATGCTCATTGCTTACCAGCACAAGCTCGATCTTTGGAAAATATATTGGCCCTAGTATCAGTGTAAGGCTAGGAATACAAAGCACAGACAAGACAAGAGGGGGAGGGGGAAGGAGAGGGCACATTTACCTCCCAGCTCCTTGCCCTAATGATGATGCTGAGGAGACTGCACGATCCATCCAGTAAAATGCATTGATACTGCAGCAATTCAAAGCATAATAAAATTTAGCGTGCAACTTCTTGCTTTCAAAATACTAAGTTTAAGGAGGAAGCCCAAGAGTGTCACATTAAGCGTATGATTATGATACTTCAAAAGCAATTAAAACTGTGATATATCGATATGATAACAACAAATTTATAAAATCCAATTAATATGGCAATGCAAGGGTAGGATCCAAACACTACGAACAAAGACCCCTAAACAAGAGTGTATCCCATAGAACCGTTGTTTTCAAAAGCAGGCATTCTCCCTTCTACAGAGTATGGATTTGTCATAACATTGGACCTTTTGGAAAATTCGTTTATCTGTGAGAAAGAAATATGCTCTTTTACCTAACAAATAAAAAACATTTATGGCCGTGCCTTTTCATTTTTTGAATGATGGGCTGTTATCCAATTTCCCTACAGACTATACATGTAACATCTCATTGCAATAACATTTTTATATTCACCTAGGCATATTAGATGCTACATTTATTTGATACTATACTTTTGTGCACATGTCTACCTTTATTGTGCAAAGGTTGCCTTGTTACAAGACTCTACACAACCCAAGTCACCGGTTTCAGTTCCAAGCCTCTCGACTTTTAGTGACAGGAATCAAATGAATTTTAATGTTCATTGGTAAGATAGACTTGTGCACAGGTGGATCCGTCCCCCAAGTAAGACAGCCATATAGAGGCTCAAAAGGCGCAACTTTGGTCATACAGAGACCACAGCCCAAATCACCCAGCACATGGCATTTTAGAATGTAAAGCCTAATCACAAGCTTATTTTACCATCATTCTCTAATGCCTTTGGAATAGAGCCTCGGCAGTAATGGGGGAGATACAAAGTCTATGAGGCAAACTGAATTTTCAAGAACATTATCTCTGAGATGGTTGACCACATGATACTTTAGTTGCTATCGCATGCTAGGCACTCACTCTTGGTCAAAATTATGAGCACCTTGGGGAAAATGTTGGTTGCAAACCAGAGACCTCTAGCTTAAGTTTGTGAGCCTTTATAAGTCTAGTCAATCCCTAAGTTGAGTACCATCAATTAGATAGAAGGGGACAGGAGTCTCGAGTAAATGTTTCAAAAGGCTAGCTACTATAAAGCCTAGTAAACCCAAAAGGTGACCTCACCTAAAAGGTGATCTGGATTGCTAAATGTTAGGATGTTCAAAGTTCACCTAGATTAGTTTGCTTCCTTGCTTTTACGGTCAACTTTTGGGTGTTCTTCTTTATTTATTTATGCTAACTTGGCATCCGGGCGGTTTCCTTGCATCTAGTTTACTCTGTATTTAGGCTCAGATTTGACATTATGTACTTTCACTTGCATTATATTGCGTAGCACTTAGATGATATTCGACGATGCCTCTTCTTTGGGGCACGTTGATTTTGTGCTATCTTGTATGCAGAGTTCTTGATGTCCCATGGGCCCATTTTGGCCTCTAGTGGACAATAATACACTTTCTTTCTTTCTTTCTTTCTCTCCCCCCCTCCCCGTACCTTTGTACCACCGTACCTCCGTACCATCGTACCGCTCAGCCTCTCTGTCCGTACATCCATACCTCAGGATCGCTCAGCCTCTCCATCCGTACCTCCGTACAACCAGCTGCTCAGTCTCTTCGTACAACCGCTCAGTCTCTCCATACAGCCGCTCAGCCTCTCCGTACAGCCGCTCAGTCTCTCCATACAATCGCTCAGCCTCTCTCCGTACCGTATAGCCCGTCCATACCTAGTCCTAGTCCTCCCTAACCCTGAGTTGGGCTAAACCCTCGACCCGAGGGTTAGGTTAAGCTAGAGGGTTCAACATACAGCCAATTATGGACTGGCGTACCCTCTCCTCCAAGTCCCCCTCAACTCCCTCAACTCCTTCAACATCCATCAGGACTCGATACTCTACAGTTGCAGCCAGGACACCCTCTCCATATGCATGGAATTACCAACAAGAAGGATCAAAACGACCCATCCTTGGGCAACAAGATCAGATTTTTTAGCAGGCAGTGAGAGAGCTACGATTGGAGCTGGCAGAAGTAAAGGCCCGACTTTACATTCTGGAAGGGCCTCGTAAGCAGGCAGTAATTGATGAGGCTGTAAAATCTTGTAAGGATTCCCACAGCTAGTCTCTACAATCAAAGATCTTGCTCGCACTGAAGTACAAACTTCTAAGAAGGAAGTGATTGTGGAAGTGGACAACAAAGCAAGTAAGTCTGATATTCAAGCAAAGATTAAAGAACACGAAGCTAGATGTGATAATGCTCTGAAGATTAGAATAGGGGGACTCCCATAAGATTGGTACAAAGAGGAGGACACATACAGTGAAATATTGACAAAGATCAAAGCAAGCTTGCCCAACATTGAATGGGTGAATGATGATGAGCAGGATGATGAAGTCTCCAGGATAGCTTCTATTTTGCACTATAGAGGTCACGCAATCCTTACTCTGAAGTCAAAAGATATGTAGATCAAGCTTCTTCGACAATCTTACAAGTTGAAGGGCACCAAAGTATGAATAGCAGAGGAGCTTACACAAGCTCAACTCAAGATTAAGGCAACTGAATTAGCTAAAGTCAGGGCTGCCAGAAAGGATGGAAAATGGACAGTTTTCCATGAAGGCGTAGCACTAATCAGAGAGTTTAAATCAAAATCAAAAGACTCTCAATCTTAAACTGATGTATGGCTGTTTACTCTTCCAGATTATCATGTAAGTACTCTAAATAATATGGGTTGCTTTTTGCACTCCTTGGGAGCTGCCATGTGCCCTCCCTAAAGTAGATGTACTAGAGGGTTTCTAGCTGTCCCATAGACCTTTTGGTCTCCAATGGACGTTAATAGACTCTCTCTCTCTCTCTCTCTCTCTCTCTCTCGGGAACTGGGACGCATTTGGATGACGACCTCACACTCTTGCAACAGGAGCATCGAAGAGAGGGTATGGTATTGGTAATTGCAGCCCAAGGAGGAAAGTGGATTTCTACAAAGATGGAAAAGTCATTATCCGAGAGAGGGTGGAGAGAGGGTGGAGAGAGGAGGAGAAATAAATAAATAAATAAATAAAGTGTATGAAAGTCTTCGAAAGACCAAAAAGGGTCTATGAACTGCTGAGTGGAGCCACTAAACGGGCATCAACACCCAGAATGTATACAAAATCAAACCTGCCCATAATGGCATCGGTACATAAAAGGAAAAAGACTCTCCAAGTAGAATCCGGCGAGAGTGTCAACTCTAATATGGGCACGTCGATGTGTGAGGATGCTGCAGGGGTTTAAATCCATTATAGGACACTGGTGGCTGGCGGCAAGTACAGCCCGCTGAAGTCTCCTGGTCGTAGCCCTGTGGCGAACAAGTGCCACAGCTACTCATGTAGGTCATGCGTCAAGACTAGTGAGTATGGAGGAAAGGCCCCATAGCGTGATTTGTGCCTCAATGCACTGACGAGTTTTCTGTGTCTTTGTCTCTAGCTCGGGTCCCCATGGCCGCCGCTTGTGAGTCCTGTTGATCAGTACTGTCTTGCAAAAAAAACTCGATGATGATACTCTAAGCGGCATCTAGATGTGTGCCATAATCTCCCCTACGTGCTCTGAGCAACCATTCCCCATGCGATACGACCTCATATATGAAAGCTGCCAAACATCGCTGGTTTGGGTAGGATAGGAGGCTAGGTAGGGAGCCAAAGCTGCCTTTGAAGAGGCAGTGGTACCGGCCTCTAATCTCGTAGTAAAACGGGCACCTGAAAGCGAAATGCTCCTCTAACTCAATCTCCCGCAAATCACACAAGGTACAAATAAGGCCCCCTCTAGGTATGCCCTCCACTCGACCACTCTCTATATGGAAGCGGTGTGATGAGATGTCTCCCACGTCGCCCTGTGGTGCAAGATCCATATTGTCGAATGCGGAACAGATATGTGACGACCTAGAATGCCACATCGAGCTGTAGTGGGGATGCCTCGAACTCAGCCAAAACTATCTGATGTGGGACAGAAGGATTACTGTGGATCATCTGTGAAAGCATGAGAGCCTGAAGTCTCTCAACTCGAGCCCACTCCAGTGCTAATAGATCAGACCAACTACATACCTGTGGGTCCAACTAGAGAGTGGAAGAGGAGAGACTTGGTCTGAGGGTCCTAGAAGTGAGAGTGAAAGCATGTCACTCGAGTCTGGCCAGCGCAGCGTACCCCCTGCTCAGTCGAGCCAGTAGTGTTGGTCGCATCGTAAAAATTGAGGCAAAAAATAGGACCCCCAAGTAGGTATAGGATGCAACTACCTCCACTGACAACCCATCCAAAGTGAAATGCTCTCTGTGTATGGCTGCCCAGGATGTGCTGAAGATCATAACCTTGGCTTCACCAAGGTTGACCTTCACGTCATGTGTCTCCAAGAAAGAATGTAATGCATCTAGATGTCGTTAAAGCCCCTCTGTAGAGGAACATAGTAGAACCACATCATCTGCATATAGCGAAATCTAAAGCAAGGATCCTACTAGAGAGCAACCAGTCCCTCCTAAGGTCCCGATAAATGTCTAAAGCTCATCTATGTAGAGGCCAAACAAGGTCAGTGATAACAAACAACCTTGTTTGGCCCCAATAGTGCTCATGATCTCCTCTGTCCATCCTGCACCATTCCGAGACTCTCTCATAAAGTGCCATGACCACCAATGTGATCTCCTTATCATATCCCAAATCGCGTTTGATGAGCCGGGCTCTCGATACCATGTCAAAAGCCTTGCGGAAATCCATAAAGCAAAAATACATCCTCAATCTCCGTGCCCTGGCCTCCTCAATGATCCCCCTGAGTGAGTATATGGTCCATGGTCTCGTGATCTACCCGAAAGCCTGCCTGCCCCATGGCTCTGAAACCCCGAAGCTTTGCGACTGGGCTAGCCTATGCGTCAAGTCTGAAGCTACTCCAAGCTTTCTGAATGGCTGCCATAAGAGGAGAGAAGGAGATCTGAGGGGGGCTGAAGCAAAAATCCCTTTGGTGCTACCCATCCAATCTCCACCTGAAGAAGGATTACATGCCTACTAACCCCTCTCTGCTAGTCATCTGGATGACTCTAGTGCCAGCCTCAGTAGTCTCTAGCTAGGCAAATCCCAAACCTGTGAAAGTATGTCCCCGTCTGAAAGATGGCATCAATCTGGAGTATTACCGTGGCAATTCTACCTCTACAATCTGATGGGGGACTGATAGCTTTACTACGAATCATCTTGGGCCCCATAATCACCTGCAATCTCTCAAATCTCCACCAGCTAATCGCCGAGAGATCACTCCACCAGAAGGGTGCTGCATACACATGGGTGTCAATCTCACTAATATATCAAGCAGCCATCCCTTCGTCGGAGGAACCTAGAAGTATGCCCGGAAGCATTGTCGCTCTAGCTGAGCTAGAGCTCCTTGAACTCGTGTAAGTCGTGCCTTGGCTACATGGATCATCGTGAAAACTAGTGCCATGAAGACTAACTCAAGATAGATGTATGATTGCATGATCTCCACCAATTCCCCTCGATAAGCGAAGCCATGGCGATGGAGTACTAGGTGAGATGTTAAAAATCGTAACCTTGGTCTTGCAAAGCTTGACTGTCAAGCCTCTCTCCGTGCAAAACACCTCTAGGGTTTCAAGATGTCTCCGTAGGCCTGTTGTTGAAGAGGATATGAGGAGTATGGCATCTGCATACAATGGTATCTGTATCATCAAATCAGCATAAGCAATAACCCCTCACCTCTCAAAGGGATCAATGAAGGTCGAGATCTTCTCAATGTAAAGCCCAAAGAGTATCGGTGAGAGGGCATAATTGCTTCACTCCGATATTGTTCTCAATCCAGTCTGCCAGTCACCTAATCATGTGGGATCATGGAACTGTGTCAAATGTTATCAATATGCATATATCATAACCATTACGCGTGTCAAACTCTCCATTGGTTAACCAAACAATTGCATAGGCCCTTAATTTAAGGAATTGGTTTTGGTCATAGAGTTCTATCACACACTCAATAAAGATTGTCTGAGGTTAAGTTAACCATATTGAAATCGAATGAAGCATCCAATGTGATTTATTTTTCACAAAAATGTGGACGTGGACATCGTTACTAAAGTCTGTGACAAGCAACATTCATTTTTCGCATTCTACAATATGGCGGCTCAACGGATAACCCGCATGAAAAAAGCTTGAAACTCTTAAAAGGATGTTCCCACAAAAGTCCTCAAAACAATCCACAATGAGGTCACAAAAATACCATGTGAGGGAGGACAAGAGTTAAGAGGTAACTGAAATGAATTGTTTCTAATTCACATCTTCCCATCCATGATCTTAGAGCTGATTCAAATAGTTTCTCAAAACATTTTCAATTGATACATGCTTGCACCCATGCTTTCTTTGCACCTTCAGCACTACATGCTTTTTTCAATATTCATTTTGCTTGAAAAAGCGATCCAAGGCCTCAGAGAGTTGGTGGAAAAAAACAATGCCCCTCTCTCAGATCCTTCAAAGTTGCCTAAATACTGCAACAATACCCCCCACAGATCCTTCAAGTTCGTCTAAATACTGCAACTAATACTTTAACCTGAAGGGACACAATGCAAGCTATTACATTTTCATGGAGGCAACTCCTAGCATGTTCTAAATGGTGAGAATGACTCTCAATACTCTCTAGGGCTTGATGAATTTACTAAAGCATGAAGAATCAAAATGGACAGAATGGTGCATGAAACACGTCTTGAGAGAGGCCTTTCTAAAAAAGTTTGTGTAAATTCAATAGCTTTAATCTCCGAGAAAGGTGACAGCAAGATTATGAAATACTTGAGGCCTATTATTTTACTCAATGTCTCTCACACAAATATAGCTAAGCACTCGCAACAAAATTAATCCTATCCTCAGCAATATCATTACAAAATCTCGTTGAGGTTTCTTGACAAATCGTTATGTTTGGACTAAAGTCTTCCTTCATTGGAATGGGATGGTGCAAGAGTCTAATCGACACAGACCCTTTATCATGAGGTTGTGCATGAATCCATCTAATTATTTAGATTCCAATTTCTCCAGTACTCGAGTGAAAAAGTTCCAATCTACGTTGTCGTACACTTTCATATAATCTAGCAAGTGTTTTCACTAGTGGGGAAGCTCGGGGGGCCAGCTGGGAGGTGTGGGCGACCAGTATTACGTCTGTTAGGCAAGCTTCAATTTGGAATTTTTTTTGAAGGAAATAAAACAACATAAAGGATTGATGCTTTGCAAAGTTATGATGATATAGAGATCATGGTTGTACAAGTATTTAGGTGCGTAGCATTCAAAGCGTGTTAGGTGCGAGCTTCGGAAAATCTTTAGTCTAAAATTTTAAGGAGGAGTACCTTAAAATATATTTTTTGAGCTTGTAAAAAATGGGGGAAGGGGAGGGAAACTAATCACATGACATGTAGAAAAGGACAAGGGGGCTGAGAAAGGAGATGAGAGGGAGGGCTGAGAATGCAAGGAAGCTGAGTCTTGAAAGAGGGCAGGGCCAAAGCAGATGTTAGAGCATAGAGGGCTAAGGAGGGCCCACTTTGAGAATTAAGGAGGCAAAGCGGGTGAGAGGGGACTGACAGAGGGATGTGGAGAGGGCTGAAAAGGAAAGACAAAAGAAAGATGTATTAACGTCCACGGAAGGCCTCACGGGCCTATGGAACAAAGTACAAAACATCAAAAAGACTTGCATCATCTGGAAAAACCCAGAGAGAGTCGAGGGAATGCCTATAGCAGCTCAGCCCCAAATAATCATAACACAACTGCATTCGAATATTATCTTAAAGGTGGCCAGAATAACATCAGTTTAAGACTGGAGTCTTTAGGTTTGGATTTAAAATCTCTGATTAGTGCTTTTCCATCCCTGTAAACAGCCCATTTTCCTTCCTTTCGAGCATCCTTCACTTTATTCAATTCAGTGGCCGCCGAATTGAAGTGAGCTCCTCTGCTATCCATATTTCAGTACCTCTTAACTTATTAGTTTGCTTGACAATCTTGCTTCTTTTCATCTTGTCCTGGAAGCATACTTTGGCTTGTGTCCCCTCCTAGATGACAGAAAATACATCTTCAGCTTCCCATTCTATCTGTGGGATTCTTTCCATGATATTATCCAGCTTTTCCTTGTGACTTCCTTCAAAGCAGCCCTCCAGTAGTCCCCCTATCCGTATGATTCTTGCATTGCCACCCTTTTTCCTGTTCTTGTACTTCTACATACACATCCAATGTGTTGATTTTAGTGTCCAATGTTGCTGTAATTTCCTGTTTCACTGACTTGAGCTGAGTACTATCCAAGTCTTGGACTGTAGTTACCATCTGCGGTGTGGGTGTTGCTGTATTGTGTATCCGCAATACTTCGTGAATGATTTCTTGTTTTCCTTGTCCTTCCCAAGCATTTGTTTTCCTCTCTAGAGCTGCAAAACAATCATGCTCACCATTCTCTTATGTTGTAGATAATTCTTTGCATATGGGGAAGCCATCATTGCATACATGTACGGGAGGGCGATGGAAGGGCTGCGATGGAGGAGCATGAAGCTTTGGTTGGAGTTGAGGTAAAAGTCTTGACCATGCGGAGAACCATGGGCATCTTGGCATCCCAGCCATGGTGGCCTGCGTATTATTTTGGCTCCCCCCAGCTGTGACTAACCCCTAGAGTTGGGCTGGAGAATGAAGGAGGGGAGACGTCTGAGAGAGCTGACCAAGGAAAAAGGAAATGAGAGAGGGCTGAGAAGGATTCATGGATGAGAAGAGCTGAGTGGGGGCTGAGTGAGAGCCGAGAGAGGGCAAGTGCTGACTAAGGTCTGAGACAGGCAAGGGGGTGACAAAGTTGTGAGAGAGCAAAAACTTGAGAGCTCTGGCAAACCCAAGAGCAAAACAAATGCCAAGGCCTATGTGTAGAAGTTGTACGTGACAACAGGGCCGTTTGGGTGAGTTTCAAGGAAAAACCCACCAAAAAAACAAAAATCCAAACACCTAAAAAATGCCAAAAAACAAAAGCAAGAGGCACGATGCGCCTAGAGCACTGCCCTTTCTGATCCGCTTGCCCTTTCTTGTAGATTCGTAAGGTTTCGAAAACTTGAGGTGATACTACCTCAAAGATTGTTACGAGTGAGGATGAAGAAGAACGGAGGGAGGGAGGGAGAAGGATTAAGGAACACGAGATTGGAGCGACAGGGAGAGGGAGGGGGAGGGAGGGCTAGAGAGGGAGGAGAGCAAAACAAGGAATGAAAGTGTTTCGGAGACCCAACGCCAACAATGCTCAACCAAAAAAGAAACCACATGGATCATCTCCACTTTAGACGCAACTCGTTTTCATTGTTGCTATAGCCTGCCCCTCTAGCAGTGCTAACAAAATCACCGCAAAAAAAAGAGCGCACCTAATGATTTGAAGTGCTCCAGAATGCTTCGAATGCTACCTTACCACAAGGTGTGCTAGAAATCAAGTACATTTATGTAAAATATATATGTGGCATGTTTTTCCAAAAAGGAGACATCAAACAGCTACATTACCTTCTTGGACATGAAGTCAAATCTCTTGCCCTAGTGAAACAATTTGTTGTATGTGCAAGCTCTTATGTAATATCACCATTGTCTTCTCTGTCTTGCAAGCAAACAGCTCTCTAGTTACTCTTGCTGTAGTTTCCTGAGCTCAAAACCTAAGTGCAGAGCTCAAAACCTCTGTGCACACTGCCAATTCAGACTATGCAGTCACACATCCAATCCAAGTTATAACAGTGGATTGGATGCAACCTTGGCGCCTTATCACCAAATGAATATGCTATTGATAAAGCAATTTTCTGGCATTTGAGCAGATAAAGTGGCCACTAATGACAACATTGGGTCTTTTCCCCAACGAAGAAGATGGTCACCAATGAAGCTATCAATGAGGCACCATCAAAAGGTGGCAAGAATGAGAAGAAGGTGATTCTCAAAAATCCTAGTTAGTGGAAAGGATAAAGATCGTTATTGAAATGTTATTCTCTGATACCTATATTTAAAGTCCTAGTCAAAGCCATGTAACCTCTTCCATGAATGTAAAAATGGCAACTTGTGTGCTTACAAGATTATGTTAATGGAAATAATCAAGCATATGCCTAGTAGCCGTACAAGCTTAAAGAAGGAATGTAAGCATGCATGCCAAGTCTTGGAAGAAAATAATACAAGAATTATCTATGCCTTCCCTGCATTATATCTGTCATTATATACTTTCCATGTTCACGAACAATTCTTGAAAAGATTACTCTTTGTCAAGTTCATAACTAATAACTCATTCTTTAGACTGGTGGCCATCCAAGAAGGCCTTTCTTTTGTCTGTCCCATAGGATGTGGCTTCACAAACGTCTCCCTTTCTCTATTCCTTAGTCTTATTTCCATATTAGCCTCTTCCTTTGGTGCCTGCTCTGCCTACTTTTCTCTATTCCTTGTTTCCATATTAGCTTCTTCCTTTGGGGTGTGCTCTGCCTATCAAAGCCAAGTCTAGTACATTGCATCCCTTTTCATTAAGACACCAGAAAGACCTTAGGGACTTGTGCCATCTTCATCCATGTTTGACTCGGAATCCTTAACAAGGCGTATTTGTTAAAATTTTATAGCAAAATGGATAGTACAAGGTTGGCATCAGGTGATAACCATTACAACATTTATACACTAAACTATATCCAAATTTATATTTCTACCCCTTAAGGATTTGAACCATTAAGAGTCTGAAAGTGGGGTACCTTGCCACCTACATATGAAAATGCTACATCAAGTGTTAACTTTAATGATTCTTGATAAAATTATTTGTTGTAAACATTCAACTGTGACATGCTAGGCCAAAGAGCTAAGAGTATGCCTACAAAACAAAATTTGAAGTTTCATAATTTGAGCAATAGGTATTTACAAAAGAGAACAGACAATAATTGTAAGTACAAAGTTATGAGTCCACCGAAAATTTGATTACCTAGGAAATGTTGCCTGAAAAAACTGAGCAGATAGAGCACACAAGAATATCCAAGTTTCCTATGCAAAACAGTCTAAGCAAGGGAAAAATATGGTCAACTACATAGTAGAGAGTGATGAGTCTATGTCGACTTTGACTTACTAAGACACATCGCCGTAGAAAACTGAGCAGATACAGCATACAAGAACAGCCAGTTTTATTATACAAAACAGTCTAAGAGAGGGAAAAATATGGTTACAGAGGAAGAAACTATATAGTTCAACTAAGTTTGAAATATTTTTGTCAAGAACGGATTGCTTTTCACAGGTTGTGGACCAAAAGCATTCTTTCCAAAGAAAACAGTGAAAGCATTTGTATCTCTTTGGCTTTGCCTCCTCGTCACTTATGAAGGTCAAAGCATTGGACTAGAATATCCAAAATCTTAAAAGGTAAGTCTTCCCTTGCCAAGTATGCATTTACCATTATCCTTATCACTAATTATTACGGCATAAAGAAGCAGCCATGCTACAAACAAGATAGATCATTTTTCAAAAAAAATATTACCTATCAATCATTAACAATTGTGAATTAAAACCACTCTCACCAAGTCTTTTGACTTTTGCATGAAGAGTCTGCAACAAGGCATTAGATTAAGTCATGGGTAAGAGTTCGATGATCTCAACTTTCTCAAATTTGCAAGAGCAACTGCTAGAGGATGAAGAGATAGCAAAAGTAAGCAATCAGTGCATGCAAAAAGACAATGATAATGCCCAAACGAAGTAAATGTAGGAGAACATGTTGACACATGCCATTAAATCTCATTTACATTCCTGCGCATCTTGTAATATTGCAAGTCACTTTGAAATGTGGCATTTTTTTCACACGGCAAATGTTTAGAAAAATAGGCTTTCGAGAGAGCAAGTGTTCATGCCATTAGCCAGTGGCTAAAAACCATATGATATCTGTCACGTATTGTTAGAGTCAGCTCAAATCCCTTATCACATTAATTGAATTGAAAAAGCTATGAAGGGAAACACATGTCAAGGTATAGGCGATGAAAGGACTTCTAGGCCATAGATAAGCCTTTTAAAAATGGTTTCTTTCATCACGATGCAAGATTTAGAAATGTTGAAGCGTTTCACTATTGGGAATATACACACCACATTAAGGTTCCTACAGCGTTTCTCATGTCAATGATCATCAAAGCATTATTAACTAAACTATGCCTATCATGCTCAAACCTTCTAGTGACAACTTCATCTTTCCTCACAAAATATCACCAGCAGATGCATGGGTTAGCGAGGGCCTTTCTTCATATACGACTAATTCCACTTGGGAGCAGGCAAAGCACCTCACCAAGTTCCCCCACTACTCTCGACTGATCTGGCCATCTTTTCAAAGAGCCTTCAATGCACCCAAGGGAAACCATACTCAGTCCAGTGTTACCGGAAACGTTTCACAAAATGTGTTTCGCAGGTTTCCTTTGGAAACATTTTTCGAGATTTTGATTGGAATTTTGCAGAGAAATGCACTCTAGTTATACACTAGAAATACATAGTACATAAAATATATAAGATGTTGTATACATAATTATTAATGTATAAACTTTATCATATGTGGACTCTCTCTCCTCTCGTCCTTTGAGGCTATCTCAGATTACTGTACCTGCATTGTATAAACTCCTTTTGCCTCAACCTTGGGTTTCAGAGAGAGGTGATTCTATTTGGCGAATGCATCGCCCAGCCAAGTGGTGGAGGAAAAGATTACAGCAACTTTGGGCCTATAAAGTACCGCTTTGGCAACAGGTTTTCTTTTGGTGATATCTGTTGGGAGTGTTTCCATCTGGACAGCTATTAGCTCATTGACACATTGCTCCTGCACTTTGCCACAGATGCTCTGCTTCTTCGGAGACTGTGCCTCACTTGTTTTGGCATTATCCGTGCTCTCGTGAGTTTTTTTATCTACTTCGACAGCACCTGCGAGCGAGATTCCCATTTGTTCCGTTTGGGAACTTCTTCTGGCTATTTGGGTTTCATCCATCCAGACCGGAGTTTCATCTTTTCTTCGTTTGGGTTCGCTACTGGGCACTATGGACTTTATGGACATATAGGAATTGTAAAGTCTTTAGTGATCCTACTTTCTCTCTGTTTGGCTTTTTTAGGCATTCTCTGCAGCAATCTTTCCTTGATTGCTTGCAAACCCGCTGCATAGATCATGAGGTCTTTTTGGCATATACTGAAATTTTCAGTTGATGTAATTGTAGCACCTTATTTTGAGGTTGCTACTCATATAATATAATCAATCAAAGACTTCACCCCAAAAAAAGTGTGTAGGTGACACATGGCCAATGATGTGGCATGAGAGTTAGGTGAGGTTGCCACATGGCAACCTTTGGGCCACTGACCAGACCTAGACTAACCAAGCCTAACCATGGTTAGTTGATGACGTGGCACACGGTTAAGGGAGTGTGACCTCACCCTACTATAGTGACCAAAGTCCCACGTGTATGTTGATAAGGGTCACCAGAATCAAAAAGATTCCGTTGAAATCTATATAGATTGCATTTTTGTTTCTTGGCGTCGGAGTTGTCTGCTGATGAGAAGCTCGTTTGGCATCTTGGCGCTTTGGAGAAAGCCGTTGCAATAGGTTGGAGCTGCGCGTAGGCGACTTGTCTGCCGTATGCCATGGCTTCCTGGCTACCAAGAGCGCTACCACCATAGTACTAATACACAAGGCAGGTGATCCCTCATAATTTTTATTTTATTTTTTGCAAAAAAGAGACTTCTATTAAGTATTAAAGAAAACCGTTAGAGCAAGCTCCATACAGGAATACAGGATACACCATGCAATGCATGAAAAGCTCAAGAGCCAAAAGAAAGGATTGGGGCTGATAGTGCCATCTCAATCCGGTAGCAACCTCCAAGGAAAAGGGAGAACCCCTCCAAACTCAAAGAAATATAGTCCTCCTAGAAGAGGCTGCCCGTGAAGGGCCCTGAATGCTAGCCCATATGGCTATCAAAGTGTGAACTGTGTCACTCCAAATACCCGTGAACACTTGTGATGGGTGTATCTGGGTGTCATCCAAGGCCTCTGTGCATCTGGCTCTCCAAATGTGCCAAGAGGAAATGCTAGCCAAAATCTCCCAAGAGGTGTCCACTGAAACATGTGAAGCTCTGAAAGGAATATGTGGTACATCCTCAAGAGAGCAGGGCTCTATCACCTGACGACAGATCGAGAGTGCCCAAGAAGAAGGCTCACCCTCATAAAACACCTGGGGCCCAATAAGGGATAACCATGCGACCAAGCCCCAAGTCATGAAGAAAGGGGAAATATGAAAAATGCTGAGTATCCGAGTAACTCCTTTCCAAACAATTCTCGCTTGATTGCAGTCCCAAAGGCAATGTCGCACTGACTCCTCTGCATAATGACAACGAGGGCAAGTGGGATCAGCCCCAAATCATGATCTCCACAGGTTCACTGCAATCCCTCCATGAATAGAAAGCCAAAAGAAAAGAGTGATCTTTCTATTTCTGAGGGATTTTTAGAGCCTCCTCCAAAAATTCCTACGCAAATCTGCAGTGATGAAGAAGCTATCCCAATGGGGGGCTCTGGAGGGAATCCAACCTCTACTGCTCAGCTGAAATCTCCTGGCATTACCAACCGTCAAACGAAAGAAGGGAATCCTCCTCTCTCGGTGCCCATGCTCTATCCACTCCCACTCTCCTGGGTCCCACTGCAAGCACCTGATAGGTGCACCTCCATATAACCACAGCCAAGAGAACCTGGTTCACTCCCACAACTCTAGAGGCAAGGTCGAGTTTGGCTGAGCTCCAAAAAAGGAGGTTTTTTCTTATACTTTCTAGTACTGGGGCAAACTGCTATGCTGCAAAGATGCCCAATCCTACCTGGCATCCCAAATATCTGACAGGAATACCCCTCTGAATCCAGGAAAAGCCAATGTCAACTCCCAGCTTGGAGTGTCCTCATCACTGATCCAAAAGCCAAAGGATTTATGCCAGTTAATGTGTGCCCCTGCAGCTGAGCAAAAAATATCCAAGGCTGTCCGGAAAGAATCAAGTGACTGCGAAGAGGCCTCAATAAAAATAGCAGTGTCATCAGCCAACTCACAATCAAGAAGCTCCTGCTCCTGTCTCAAGGGCAATCTCAACCCATAAAGCTCCGCCTAAGATCTAAGGAAGATACTCATAGCTTCTGCCACAAAAAGAAAGAGAAAGGGGACTAAAGGGCATCCCTGACAAACTGATCTAGAAATCTGAAACCTGTCACCCCTTACCCCTCCAATCAAAACCTGGCTGTGGGCTGATCTGTAAAGGGAGGCCACCCCCTCTAATCCATACATCTGAAAATCCAAATCGTAGAAGAGTGCCCTCAAGAAAACCCCAATCTACTCTATCATAGGCTTTCTCAAAGTCCAGGAGTAGAATTGCCAGCCTCTGCCTGCTCTCCATAGCCCACTCTGGGGCTTCCCAAAAGGAATAGATATTATCAAATATGCTCCTGCCATGCACGAAGCCTGTTTGAGTATCATGGATGAGGTCTGGAAGAAGGGGCTGCAATCGGATGCTAATCGCCTTGGCAAGGATTTTGTATAGAGTTCCCAAAAGAGTGATGAGTCTCCAAAGGGATACAAAATTCATGTTGCCACCTTTCGGGATAAGGTGTATGAGTCCCTCGGTCAGTGAGTCAGGCATCTCACCTGAGTCCCAAATGCCCTACAGGACTGAAGTAATATGATCACCTATCATATCCCAAAAGGCTATAAAAAAAGGAGTAGACCATCGAACCACGGCATTTGCCCTTATGAAGGGCAAAGAGAGCAGTCTTGAACTCTATGTTGGTAAAGCGTGCATCAAGTGAGCATCTCATCTCTGGTATGACCAACACAGGTAAACTCTGCCAAATTTCATCTCTAGCCACATCTCTGGCCTGTGTGTCAGGATATACGGAAAGAAGGGAGGCATAGAAATCTATCGCTAAGTGCATGACGGTATCCAGATGAGACTCCAAAACGCCGTGAGAGTCAATAAGCTACCTGACACTCTCTCTACTATGTTTGGGACCAAGTGTAGAGAAAAAGTGTTTATTGACTCTCCCTCCCATCTGTATCCAAAAGAACTCCCATGCATGGAAGGCATACTCTGCTCTCTGATCAAGCAATGTCTGCAAGTGAGCCCTTGCCGTAGCAAGGCGCTCCTGTACCCAAGCATCTGATGGTCGTTTCTCCTCCTCCCTTTGCAAGGCTGCCAACTGCCGACGGATACCAATCTCCCGCCTGAGTACCTCACCTCGTCGAGCACTAGCAACGGAGTGATAAAAGTCGTTGATACTGGCAAGTGCTATGGCCACATGTGAAGGACCGGCCACCCCCCCCTACATGTGAGAAACCCAGATCTCCAGGACTGCCTCTGTGAGAGTCTCATCCAGGTATAAGGCATCGGGGATCCTGATACTCTGAGACCGTCCTCTCAGATGGGGCTCTGAGATGGACAAAACTACCGGAAAATGGTCGGAAGTGGAAACACCAGGTGCAATGCAAACTGTTCCCCCTCTATCAAGAGCCCAGTCATCCACATAGAATCTGTCAATCCGAGCATGGATAGGCATCTGCACCCTATGATTCAACCATGAAAACAAAAGTGACTAAGACTGAACATGAAATGCATCATCTGACCAAACATCTCTGCCACTAAATCTGAACAAGAAGGCATCCCAAGCTGCTCTCTCGAGGGAATGAATACCACCTTCTCTGCCCCCTTGCTTATCAGAAGGTGCCTCAACCATGTTGAAGTCACCTCCAATAATCCACGAATCTGCAATGTCAGCCCACAAGAGCAACTCTTACCAAAACAAAACACGGTCCCCTCTGTTGTTCGGAGCATAGAGGTTGAGGAAACCAACCTTACATCCGTCAATCAGAAGTAAAACCCACTGGGCTCTGGAGGGGGTTATGGTACCGTGTCCAATGATCAGAGGGAGAATGGAATCTGAAACTGATATGCATGTACCTCCTCTGGTTCCCAAGGCAGGAAGCCAAAAAGTCCGGCCTGAAAGCAGCTTACCTGACTTGGAGCAATCTCTGACATCCAGTTTGTGTTCCTGAAGAAAAAGAATGTCTAGGGAACCACCTGAAACACCTGGATGGAGCTGATTTCTAATCAGCTGTCTGCGACGGCGATGAGGGATGCCGCCCAATTTCTGTATATTCCAACTAGCTATCCTCATCGGCGGGAGGAAGCGGGTTGGAATACCTTAACCGACCTGGTGGCAGAAAAAGAACCCTCCATTGGAGCTGACCTCCTGCCATACACACGAGGTCCAAGGGGAGGAAAGTCTACAAGTGAGAGAGAGAGAGATCTCTCAAAAGGGATGCCGATAACTGGCTCTCCGAAAGTGGAAGGTACAAAATCATCAGCTGGGAGGTCAGAGAGGTCCTCCAGAGCGGAAAAGAAGGTTCCGTTGAGCCAGTCCTGGGAAGGGGGTCAAAGGATTCCTACCGAAGCAGGGAGAGAATGTAAGACCCCCTTCCCTCTATCCATAGAAAGAGGCACCTGTACTGAGTCCTAATCAAGAAGTGTTGCGAATGAGGTGCCAACAACCTGGGCTGCTGAGGAAGGTACAACCTGATCCTAGGGTGGAGTCGAACAAGGCTCCTGAACACTAGTCTCCTCCCGAGGCTGCAAGGGGGTAGCCTCCGAAGCGGTGGAGGTGTGATCTGAAGTAGAGGGCCTAACCGCGACCGGAACCCACCGTGGGCCAGAGGTGGTGCGGGGTGCAGGAGGGACTCGAGTAGCCTTAGGAGGGGGGGGGCGTGTCTGAGGCGGTGCCTGTGGAGCAGTAGGTCCTGCTCCTACTCTCTGTTGTAAGCTAGTACGAGCTGGTTGCTTTCTGAGCCTCTTTCTCTTCTTTGGGTAATCTCTGGCGAAGTGCCCCGAGGATCTGCAAATTCTGCACTGGTCCTGTCGACCTGCAACCTCAAATCTCTGGTGGAAGGAAGACCCATCGGGTCACTGTAGCATGATGTGGTCATCTGAAATATTAGGGCCCTGGACAATGATCCTAACCCTGGGTACCCCATCCATCCTGACCGCTTCAGCAACCGAAGAGGGCTCGCCAGGAAGAGGGGGGATCTCTGCTACCACACCAAACCTCTCGCCAATAACTGAAAGAAGCCGGTGATAAACTGAGTGGAGACCAGGGAATCTGATGAAAACAGAAACTCCCTGCTTGAGGGAAACAAAAAAGTCCTCCTGTAGCCTAGAAATAGAAACCCGGCCTGTAGCAGGTCTCTCATGACATCCGGGGAATCTAGGCACACCTGAAGGAAACCTCATCCCAACAAATAAACATCCTTAAGGTGGGGGGCGAGCTCCTGGGGAAGCGTTGCAAGCATCCAATCTCTAGCTTGTGACCTGGAGGGGTGGGAGCCATGAATGCGTGCGAAGAGAGTTGTGGAACACTCATGCTCCAAATCCTTTTGCAACTGCTGCAGCTCATCTTGTGAGAAAGTGACAGTTCTCGCGGCCGGTGTGGGCGGTAACAGATTGATTGAGTGGGAACCCTTTCGTCAATCGAGGAGGGAAAGGCCGATTCAAACACAAAGAAGAACTCCGTCCGCTTTCCTGAAGCCCAAGAGACCCCTAAAGGAGAATAGGGTACTCCAGATGAAGGGAGAGGGTGAAAGGAAGGTGGGAGAGAGAGGAATGAGCAAGGAGAGGAGTCAGCAAAGAGAGAGGGGGGGCAGCAAGAGGAGAGGAGGGGAGGATAGAGGAGAGGAGGAGTGGAGGAGAAGGGCGGGGGGAGTAGCAGCTAGGGGGGAGGGGAGGGAAGAGGCAGCACGCGGGGGAGGAGACAGCGCGGGGGGGGGGGGCTGCAGCAGCGAGGGAGGGGAGTCGGGGGAGGAGGCGGGGGGAGCAGCAGGTAGGGGGGAGGGGAGGGAGGAGAAGCAAGGAGGGGAGGGAGGAGGCGGGGGGAGCAGCAGGTAGGGGGGAGGGGAGGGAGGACGCAGCGTGCGGGGAGGAGGCAGCGCAAGGGGGGGGGGGCTGCAGCAGCGAGGGGGGGGCTACAGCAGTGAGGGAGGGGAGTCGGGGGGGAGTAGCAGGTAGGGGGGAGGGGAGGCGGGGGGAGCAACAGGTAGGGGGGAGGGGAGGGAGGAGAAGCAAGGAGGGGAGGGAGGGGGCAGCAAGGAGGGGAGCAGAAGGAGGGCAGCAGGAGGAGCGGGGAGCAACAGCAGCCTTGTTGTTGGTTTGAATGCAGGAGATCCCTCATAATTGGCCACACTCTGGCTAAGATATATGGATGGGTACTAGAGAGGAAGATCAGCAGCCACACAGACGGTCACGGGCAGCGGGCTCTTGGGCAGGCAAGTTCTCGGAGACAGCACTCCACCCTAGACCACATCTTCACCTTGAGGGCTATCATTAAGGAGGCAAAGTCGAGGCACCAAAATTGCTTTGTAGACTTTCGTAAGGCATTTGATTCTGTCCCATGCTCCCGCCTAATCAGGAGGTTACAGGAGTTCCAGTTCCCAAAGATCATGATTTGGGGGGTCACGAGTCTATATGAGAGGCAGTGTATGTGCCCTGGGTGGTCTATCGGATTGGTTTGAGAGCACTATCGGAGTGAAGCAAGGCTGCCCCCTCTCACCGACTCTCTTTGGGCTCTATATTGATGAGAATTACATCCTTTGTAGATCATCTAGGTGGAGAGGGTTCACTTCTGGCTGGCCTGATGGTACAGATATTGCTGTACGTAGATGACATAGTCCTCATATCATCCTCACCCGAGACATTGCAGAAACATCTAGAGGCTGTGGAGATGTTTTGCAAAGAGAGAGACTTCACACTTAACCTTGGAAAGGCCAAGGTTATGATCTTCAACACCTCGCCAGTAGTGTCCCGTCGCCATCACAAGAGCATGAACTGAGTACCATCTTAATGATCTAGAGCTCTGAGGCTCTTCTTTTATAGACTTGGCCTTCAACCCGAAAGCAAGAGCTTTCTAATGAGTTGGGACTAGCTTTTAGCTTTTTCTAAGCCTAAATTACGCACACTGTTCTTAGAAAGCTGAGCGTTCCCTAAAATCAAGTTTAGGAGGCTTTTATTAAAAAGTGCGCTGGATTTTCTTGCTGATTTTGACTTGTGGCAGGCGCCCACATTCTTGGTCCTTTTTGCTTTGTAGGACCTGCTCTTAGCACTTTTTCCTTAATTCTTGCACTCCTATTGGTCCTACACAATACCACAAACAAAATGCCAACACTTTATAACCCATTAGAGATTACTCTAATGCATGCATTCTAGTTCTTGGACTATTTCTAGTCCCTTGTGGGCATCCCCACACGTCTCTTTTTACCAATGCAAGGCAAAAGTAAAAGAAATAAAACTTATTCTTGGTTAACCAACTTCACCATTATTTGACCGGAGTCAATTCTAATAAAGATTACTCTTTATTTTCTTAGTAGAAGTCCCAAATGGTGACATCCCCTCGGCCTCTAAACAGGTGTCCTCAACTGAAAAGCTTCTTGATACAACTGTAGAACTTAAGGATACTCTAAGAAGAATTCCTCATCTACCCACTTGGCATCAAGTGCCAAATAATTCTTAAACTTGACAAGGTATCTACGGATAACCTTGCCTTTGGGTCCTTTCTTCTTTGTATGATTAAAGTTGTTCTAGTTGGAGGATCTCCTCCATCTGTTCCACCTCGGGTGCCTCTTCTTGAACTGGTTCTGTGGGTTCTGGTCCTTGATACTTATTTAAAAGACCCACATGAAAGGCATTGTGAATCTTTCAAGTCTCGAGCAGCTCTAGTCGAAAAGCGACTTCATTTATGGGCTCACTAACTCTAAATGGTCCATAATACCTGGGAGACAATTTTGGGTATACTTTCTCTTTTCCTTTCATCTTTCTGAGCCGTGGTTTTTCAAACTTTAGTAATACCCAGTCTCTTTCTTGGAGATTCGTCTCCCTCCGGTGCTTGTCTGCTGCCTTCTTTGCTTTTGTTGAGATCTTTCAATTGATGTCTGAACTTGAGAGAAAGTTGTATTGAAGTCTCAGACATACTGGTTGACTGCAAATATCTCATCCTTTTTCTGAGGATAGGTGGTAGAATCACCTTTTCATAAATAACTTCGAATGGGGCTTTTCTGTTAGAATTATAGAATAATTCAGCAGTGACCAATGTAATTTAATAAGCTAGTTAGGGGCACTTTTCCCTCTTTAAGAGGTTTTCCCCCCTAACCGCAGTTAGTCCACTAACTATGGTTAGTGACTACTAAGGTTTTGTCACTAGGACAAAACCTTATCTCACTCTTTCAGTTGTATCTCTTACACTCTTCTATTGCAACTAAGCTCTCAAGCTTTCAAGCTCTCAGCTCATTCTCTTGCTCTCTCTCCACTCACACTCACATTTGGTATCAGAGCCGGTTCAAGAGCTCCGTGCTCCCTGCTCCCTTCAGCTCCTGCTCTCAGCCTCGTTGAGCGCCCGCTGCACCGTACGGACCAGCCGGTAGCCTGCATCAGCCCTTGCCCTGCCGTACAGCCTGCGCAACCCTGCCGTACAGCCATTCACGCTGCCAGCCGTACAGCCGTACAGCCTGCGCTGCCAGTCCCTGTTTCGCCATTCACGCTGCCAGCCCTGTTTGCTGCCAGCCCTTGCTTCGCCATTTTTGCTGCC
Source organism: Dipteris shenzhenensis (assembly GCF_047967505.1). Lineage (NCBI taxonomy): Eukaryota > Viridiplantae > Streptophyta > Polypodiopsida > Gleicheniales > Dipteridaceae > Dipteris > Dipteris shenzhenensis. Next base: position 45,830,243 of record NC_141608.1, on the reverse strand, counting down.
AGCCCTTGCCTTGCCATTTTCGCTGACAGCCCCCTCGCTATTTGCAGCCCTAGCCTTGCCATTGCGGCCCTGGTTACCTGCCATTTCCTGACAGCCTGCAACCCTTCCCTTGTTTCGCCATCTTTGCCTTGCCAAATCAGCACCAGTTGCAACTATTCTCGCAATGAAGACAGCCCGTTGACAGCCCAGACCAGACAAGCCTCGAGCACTCCTCGCAAAATACTGCAACATGGACCTCCGGACAACGATTTGCAGCCTTCTTCTACGCAATAACTTGGCAGATTAAAGTATTGCCAGGTGGAGTCTTTCCAATCTGCTTTTTAAGGATTCTCTTTAACAAATTACAGCAAATGAAAGAATCCACATTAAAGCATGGAAACCCCTGGTAATTCACCTGGCCTTTCAAGGACACCTCAGGCATCTGCTACTACACAATATCGTGTTCAAATTGCACAGCCAGCCCATTTTGGAGCCTTTGCATCTTGGGTCTTCTGTGTCACGTGCCCTCCGAGTGACTTGGACCACATCCTCTACCTTCTGCGTGAGGCACCTCAGTTACATTATTTCCTCAGCACAGTACAGGTTGTGTTCCACGAGACACGAAGATATCCGAAACACGATATTCCTCAGGAGTTTGCTGTTCATTTTTGGAGAGAATTTTACCCTTCACCTTCGGCATCTCCAGGGTACTCTCCACCTCCTTCAGCTCCCAGATATCCTCCTCTACAAGTTGTACCTTCTCCAAGTCAGTATTTACCCTCTGAAGGCACTCCCTCTCCTGGATATCCTCCTCTTCCGACAGCAGCTCCTTATCCCTTTTCAGATCCGTGGACTCTACTACCTACCCCTGTCTTATCACGAGCAGTAACACCATTTTCAGAATCTCCAGTGTTACCTCCGACAGGACCTCCCTTACCAGATTTCCACGGGTGGTTCCATCCTGCCTCGCCTGCCCCCTCCAATATGAGCAACCTCAGGGAGCAGCCCGAATCCTCTTCCAGGAATGGTACAAACTAGAGCGCAAGTTCGTGCTTTTCTCACAGGGATTTCCGACATGTCGCACCGCTCGCGTGAAGCCTCTCCAGAGATTAAAGAATCAAGTCCCAAAAAGACCACTGAAGGCAACGTCCAAAGTGATTCACTATTGCAACTTCAAATATCTCAGCTTCAGGACAGCATCTCCGACTTGGTTCAAAAAGTTCAACAACTTCAAGATTCTCGAAGTCCAGCACATACAGAGGATGACGTGACGCAACCCGACGATGATGCGGACTCTTTCCCACCAGAGGTAGAAAACACTGAACTACGTGCCCTCTACCGATTACTTCAAGCTTCCAAAACTAAAAGACTTGACGTCAAACTTCCGGAAGCCTACACTGGTCAACGCAATCGCCGAACAGTTGACCAATGGCTCGCTAAAATGCGCATGTATTTTGACACTGTTGACCTCACGGAAGGCAAAAAGATCGCCTTGGCAGCCTCCCTCCTGAAGGATACAGCATTTCTATGGTGGCAAAGACGCTTAAAGGACGGAAAAAGTGTGTTAACATGGGAACGTTTTGAACACGTGCTCCGTAAGCAGTTTGTACCTACCAATGCGGACTTCCAAGCACGTTCAAAACTCCGACAAATGGAGCAAACGGGTTCCCTGTCTTCCTATATCTCTCAGTTCACCACATTGGTGCTGGAGATTGATGGTTTAACTGAGGATGATCGCCTTCATGCTTTCATCTCAGGCCTAAATCCCTCGTTACGCATTGATGTTCTTAAAGCAAACATCACCACCACAGATGGCGCTATTGCTTACGCAGAGCGCATTACAGATTTCCTAAACACAGGGAAGCAGAGTGCTAATCGCACACAGAACTCTCCTATGGCCAAAGGTGCTCGCCCTCAAGATAACACCAGGTTTCGAAAAAACTTCGGTAATCAAGGTCAGCGACAGTCTCAAGATCCCCAGAAGCCTCAGAAATCATTTGCTGGATTCCAACAGAAGCACTCCCCCAAGGATCGCGCTTCTTCTTCTTCACAAAGTCATTACCGACATCCCCAACATAAAGGTGCGGCCACTAACAAGAAGAACAACTCCAGCACAAAAGGACTTTGTACCATCTGTACAGGCGACCATAGATGGTTCGATTGTCCCAAGCGACCAAAGCAAAATTCCAATATGGAACCTAGCACTTCCCAAAAAGAAGATGCTACCTCAGCACAAGACAAGAAAGGCAAAGCTGTTCGAATGGCAAATACCATCCACCTGAGCCTTGCCAACAACCCCGAACCTTCCCTGGCCACTCAAGTACTTTGTGTTCAAGGATCGATTCGTGGAACAACGATCACCATCCTCATCGACAGTGGCTGTTCTCATAATTTCCTAGCCAGTTCTGTGGTCGATAAAATTCGGTTGACCACCAGTCCTAGTCTCATGGACTATCAGATTGAACTCGCAAATGGAACTACTTTCTTGTGCAACACCAGGATCAAAAACTTGTCTTTTCGCATCCAACATTATACGGACAAGTTGAACTTCGACATAATGCCTCTTTCTCGGTACAATGTCATACTTGGACAACAGTGGCTATACGATTATGATCCATCAATCAGTTTTTCGCAACCCAGTTGCCTCTGCCCTACAAGTAAAGAAGTGGGTTCGTAAACGCCAAGCAAAGACTTCACTTCTGTTGGTTATGGCACTAGAGGAGACACCAACTAAGGATCCTCCTGAATACCTCAACCAACCTTTTTTCCAGCCCTACCTGGATCTTTTTCCACAGGAATTGCCAAAGCAGTTACCACCTCGACAACCAGTGGATCACCCAATCGAACTTATTCCCGGCAGTAATCCACTGTCGAAACCTCCTTATCGGGTTTCTCACACTCAAAATGAAGAAATCCAAAGACAGGTCACCGAGCTACTCGACAAAGGTCACATTCGGCCCAATCGCAGCCCTTTCGGATCTCCTGTACTACTTGTGGAAAAAAAGAACAAGTCTATGCGCCTCTGCATCGACTATCGAGCCCTCAACAAGCTCACTATCAAAAACAAGTATCCATTGCCTCGCATTGATGACCTTTTCGATCAACTTCTACATGCAACACACTTCTCCAAGATTGATCTTCGTTCAGGTTATCATCAAATTCGTATACGAGAAGGCGATGAGTACAAGACAGCTTTTCGAACAAAGTATGGACACTATGAATGTTTGGTCATGCCTTTTGGGTTAAACAATGCCCCGGCCACATTCATGACATTAATGAACGACATTTTCAGGCCTTTCCTCGATAAGTTCGTCATCGTTTACCTCGATGACATCCTCGTTTCAGCAGATCCCTACATGAGCACAAACAACATCTTCACCAAGTTTTTGAAGTTCTCCGCGCAAATTCTCTCTACATTAACATTGAGAAGAGTGAGTTCTTCAAGACCCAACTTGAATATTTGGGACATGTTATTTCCGCTCAAGGCATCTCTATGGATCCCAAGAAGGTCGAGGTAATCCGAAATTGGCCTACTCCAAAGAATGTTCATGATGTCCGCTCTTTTCTCGGATTGGCAAACTTCTACCATACAAAGGTCTATCAGTTTTCCGAAATCGCAGCTCCTATGTCCGAATTATTGAAAAGCACAGCAATTTTTCAGTGGCTTCCCGAAACAGAGTATAGTTTCCAACAACTTAAGCAAGCACTCACTACCACACCAGTTATGGCTATTGCTGACCCAAACCTTCCATTTGAGGTCATGACCGACGCTTCCGACATCGCTACAGGAGCAGTCTTGATGCAAGAAGGCAGAGTTATTGCTTTTGACAGCCATAAACATTCTGATATCCAAACCCGATATCCAGTCTATGATAAGGAGTTTCTTGCTGTTGTACATGCTTATCGCTCTTGGAAACATTATCTCATGGGTGCCGACTCTATGGTCAAAACAGACCATCACTCTTTAAAGTACATCTTTACTCAGCCAGTCATGAACGCTCGACAAGCACGCTGGGTTGAGTTTCTGGCCAACTTTCACATGACCATTGAGTACATACCAGGACTACGTAATGTAGTTGCAGATGCTCTCAGCAGGTTACCTCTAGCATCAGCCATGGTAATCTCTACATTATCTGTGGATGTTCCGAATTCATTCAAAGGCAAGTATTTCAATGATAAAGACTTCGGCACAGCAGTACAGGTTCTTTCAAAAGATCAACCTTCGACTTCCGAACAAAAGATTTTCTCATCCTATTCTTATACGGACGACCTTCTGTATTATCAAGATCGCGTCTGTGTACCACATGACAAGGATGTTCGACGTCTTTTGTTAAAAGAGCATCATGTAGTTCCTTATGCTGCCCATCCCGGCATCAATAAGACTTATCGGTTACTCAGTGCAACATACTACTGGCCTCAGATGAAAAGAGATGTCATCAAAATGGTTACATCTTGCTTATCTTGTCAACAAATGAAAGCAAGCCGACGACTTCCAACAGGACTTCTTCAGCCTCTTCCAGTTCCAACTGAAAGATGGGAAAGTATTTCCATGGATTTCATTACAACACTACCACGATCCTCCAGAGGTAATACTCAGATTATGGTAATTGTTGATCGCTTGTCCAAAATGGCACACTTTGTTGCTTGCAAAAGCAGTGCACAGGCCCCAGACATAGCCAAACTCTTCATACAACACATCTTCCGACACCATGGATTGCCCAAGAATATCATATCCGACAGAGATCCTAAGTTTACCAGTCACTTTTGGATTTCACTGTTCGAATCTTTGGGTACAACTCTACTGTTCAGTTCAACCTACCACCCAGAATCAGATGGCCAGACTGAAAGAGTCAACCAAGTTCTCGAAGAAATGCTTCGACATTATGTTCAGTCACGCCTCGCAGCCTGGGAGAGTATCTACCACTCCTTGAGTTTGCTTATATTAACTCTTTCCATAGTGCCATCAGCATGACTCCATTCCAAGCAGCTTATGGACACACTCCGATTGTACCAACAAATTTTGTACTTCAACATCGAGTGGCCCTAGCTGATCAACTGGTTCAAGAAATGCAAGACATTCTACTACAAGTCAGGGATCATATGCGAAAAGCGCAAGAGCGGTATCAACGGTCTGCCAACAAACATAGACGTCACCTGGAATTTAACACTGGTGACATGGTGCTATTATTTGTAGCCCCATATCGCTATAAGACGGTTAAGTCTGTGTTTCCTAAGTTGCAACCAAGATACTATGGACCTTTCCGGATCGTCAAGAAAAATTCACCTTTAAGTTATAAATTGGAATTACCACCATCATGGGGTAAAATCCATCCAACATTTCATATTTCTTGGCTAAAGACGTACATTCCAGGCGATGAAGCAGTTCCTCCTGCAGGTGATTATGTCCCAGAAATCGAAGACGCTTATGTTCTCCTTATTCCTGAGCGTATTCTGGACCATCGACAACGCGAGACTCGACATCGACTTATCACGGAATTCCTTGTTCTTTGGCGAGATCTGGACGACTCCGATGCTACTTGGCAGTCTGATGAAGACTTACAGCAGTACCCTGATCTTTTACAGCAGTATTTTCAGAATTTACAGTGATATTTTCTACATTAGTTCATTATCTCCACCAGGGTCTTCTTTTGAGTGGGAGGGGATGTCACGATCTGTGACGTATTCCTTTCTCTTTCTAGACTTATGGATGGTTTAATGACTGGACACTTGTGGAAGGGTATGACCTTTCGACGGGACACTTGCCCTTTCGACGGGACACTTCCTAATGAGGCACAACCCTTCACAAGAGACATTCTATTGAAGAGACATTCCTATTGTAATGAACCCCCTCATCAAGGGTCACACCCTTCACAAGGGGTACACACCTCTTCATGCACATACCCTTTGGAGTACACACCTTTTCATGTGTGACTCTTCACTCTCTATATAAGAGAGGCCCAATTGTATGGATGACAATCACATCCACCCTACAGATATTCAAGCAATACAGTTATTCCTTGTTCTCTGCTATCTCAGTCTCCTTTCTGTTCCTTAGCACATTTCTAAATATAGTAAATCTAGGATTTCTTACATTCAGTATCTCTTAGCAATATTTCTGCAAGAAGAACGTGCTGCCCTGCTCCTGTCAAATTTTGATACCGAGAAAGTAATGAAGTAGACCGAGGTTGGTCATATCAAACTTTGTCTTCAACAGAGTCTTCACATCTTCAATATACTCTTCGTGATCCCCTATTATGATCAGATCATCCATGCCCACAATCACCATCATTTTCATGTCCCATCCAAATGGAGATAACAAGTTTGTACTTGATGAACTCCTAATCAAACTGATTCTTCCGAAATAATCATCAACCCTCTGGTACCACACTTATGGGCTCTGTTTCAGCCTGTACAATGCCTTTTGAAGTTTGCACACCTTGTCACCCTGGATCCTGAACCCTAGAGGCTGCTCCACATATACCTCCTTCAGAAATGCTGACTTTACATCCATCTAGAAGATGGACCACTGCGAATGGGCTGCCACTGCGATCACAGTTCGGATCATTTCCATTCAAGCGTGGGAGCAAATGTCTCTTCATAGTGGAGACCTTTGGTCTGTGCAAACCCTCTACCCCCAGCCACGCCTTATCCTTGTCAAGTGTCCTATCAGACTTGTATATTCAGTTTGTCCCTATGATCTTTGCCTCGTGCTGGTCTCTGAACCAAATCCCAAGTCCAATTCCTCCCAATGGATTCCATTTGAGTTTCCATTGTGGATCGCCAATCCAAATTGTCCTTCACTTCCTCAAGGACATTGGCTCATTGAAATCTGATTAGTTTGAGCTGAGCCATCAATCGTGGATCTCTCTTGGCAGATTTTGAAGTTGCCTTCATCTTCGTACACCTTCAAAACTAATCTATGGAATGTAGGCATTCCTAGAGTCTTCAAGTGTCTTCTTACACCAAAATGGTCCTTCATCGGTACTTCCATCTTCCCAAGGTCCTGATCCGGAGCCTACTTTGCATCGTCTGATCTAAGATCCAGCTCTGGTACTGCAACCGAATTCAGTTCTCCGTCTAGGTGTGATCCCAAAAATACTTCCGCTTTCTTGTGTGTCCGTCTCTTGGAAGACCACATCCCAGCTGACCACTTCTTTGTAACTAGATCGTACAACCTGTACACTTGGATTCTTAATTCTAGCAAATGAAGATGTACTGTCAGCTCCTTGAACCCAGCTTTGTACTCATGTCACTATGTACATGGACAATCATCAGAACCGAATACCCTATTAGGTTTGATGATGGGTTCCTCCCCATGGATGCCTCCAAAGGTGCCTTCACATCAACTACCTTCGTTGAAGCTAGGTTCAAAATATGAAAAACTACATGGACTGCCTCTGTGCAAAACAAACATAAAAGATTCTTCCTCTCCACATGTTCAGCCCTATCTCAACAATCAAACGGTTCTCATTCAGCCACCCATTTCCTTACCGTTTTCAATTGCCTCTCGATCCCCAATCGATGTGAATTCGCCCACTTTGTCCATGTGAATTGTCTTCAGTTTCTTCAGGGCCTCACATTCTACCTTCGCCCTCCATTCCTTTTGTCAAAGGCTTGAGACTTCCTGGACAAAGTATAGATCCACATCATGCGACTAGAGTCATGATGAACGCAAGGAAGTACACAGCTTGGGCGTGAGACTTTGTAGGCATCAACTCACAAATGTCCAAATGAACCAATTGGAATGATTCCGTGGCCAGATTCGTGGCCACTATCAAGAATGAATCCCCATGTTGCTCACCTTCTATACAAGCCCGACAAACTTCCTGACTACCTACAAATGGTGGTAGCTCATCCACCATTCTAGATCTTTGCATGGGTTCTGGCCGAATATCCGACATGACCAAATCTCTCATGCCATAACCTTAAGGCATCTTCGTTCTCCGTCACGAGCGCACTGATCCTAAGAGACCCTACCCCTATGCCTTTGAAGAGAATGAGGACGTTGTCTTCCTCGAAGACCACACTCATCCCATTTCTTGCAAGATGGCTCATGAAGAGCATTTTCTTGCATAGATCTAGAACATAAAGTACATCTCTCAGTAGTTTCTCCTCTCTAGTGGCAGTGTTGAATTGCCCCATTCCGATTCCCTTGATGGAGCAGCTTTGGTTGTCTCCACTAAATCTAAACTCTACTCGGAAGAGTGTTTAAAACCACTTCCATATATTTATTTGTTTGCATAGCAATCTTCATCCATTAAAGATGCCGCGAGTGCTGAACATCTTCTGGTTACCCTGATAACGAACAAATCCTCCATGATGACATTTGTTGATTCTACCTTCAGTGGATCTGACGTGGCTTTCTTGAAGCCACTTTGTTGTCAATCCCCTTTCTTGCTTAGGTAATCTCTAGCGAAGTATCCTTGTTTCCCACAATTGAAGGACACTTTGTGCCTCATGTTAGATCCGGCCATTTTAGACCTTGAACCCTCATCAAGCTTGCTTCCAAATGGCTGTAGTGTCAGTCTATGATTGGTACCTCAAATCTCGAGCTGTAATCATGGAGAGCCCAACAAGTATGTGGCTATCCCCTTGAAGTCTTCTTTTCATAGATTGCATGCATGCTTATGTCAACATGAGAGACATATCGTGGAAGCCGTGTCAAAGAATAGTTTGTGTGATCAATGTCCATGTTATCATAACGTTACAAACAGATGAAAATTCTATCATGTCTGCCAGTGGTACTACGCTCTGAGTTCAAGATTACTGAGTGATGAACCAGCAGCGATAAAGCTCATGGTGAACGATTTTCAATCAAGGGCCCGGAATATCGCAACATGCTCTTGCTCAACTTTGCCCCCAACTCAACAAAATGCTTCTTCCGTTTAACAACTTGGAAGGGGGAGAGGAAAGGGGTGAAAAGGGAGGGGAGGAGGGGGCTGGGGCAATTAAACTAATGGGCGAGGGGGAGGTGGAGTAATGGGGAGATGTTAATGAGGGGGGGACATTACGAACCTCACATGAGCGGTGAGGAAGAGGTGGATGTCATATTCTCCCCCCTCTCAACATGAGAGCAAAATAATGTGAATTTCAAAACCAATAAGAAATGGCTTTTAGCCAATTACCTATGCTTGGAAAAGATTAACCTGTTGGCCTCTATGGATCAAAACAAGCATGAGCTAGTATATCTACCTAGGCAACAAAGTTAATCTAATACGGGTATGCCTGCCATATCACAATGTTTAGTATATGCATATGACAGTCTAATTTTCCTTAATCAAATCAGTTAAATTGCTTCGTTATATTCTCAGGCCAAATTATGAGCTCTTAGAAGTCCTATTATTTATTGTACCAAAGCGTAAGTTGAAAGAGTATATTTTAGCATATACGGGTTCCACCAATCACATTTACCCTGTAGTTCAATATTTTTACACAACTGCTGCTCATAGTCCAAAGAGTGAGTCAAGAATATTGGAAGAACACACAATGCTTTCTTTAGACTGCCCTTCGAAGAAACCAAAAAATCAAAAACTGCCGCAACACCGAATGTAAAAGAGTAAGTCAAGAACATTTGAAGAGCATGCACTGCTGACCTTCAAAGAAGCCAAAAAATCAAAACTGCTGCAACATCGAATGTAAAAGAACCGTTTAAGACAACCCATGAAGACTTCATCCCCTTCTCTTAATTGCTCGTGATTAGCATTTGATGCTCCTCGTTGCAAAGCTGCGCCTATAACCAGATGTCACAGGACCTCAGTAACATCAGCAAAACAATACTTATCAAAGATGGCATACTAAAACTTACTCTAGTTGAAGGCGACAGTGTAGAGCTGCCAAACCAGGTACTCTAGAATTAAATTGAGACTGCCCCTAGCACTGTGTGCATACAAAATTCTCTCTTCTCACTTGACTGCATCAGGTCAAATCCCTTCTCTATAATTCATGTATGGTGGTGCACTCAGAAAATCAACCAACTGAAACTAGAGCCTTGAAAAACCTTACTGTCAAGCGAAGTGATTCATTGCTCTACTAGCACAACATATAGGCTTTGGCAATCAATCAAGTTTCATAAAGTTTGGTACTTGCTCCACAGATGGATAGTCTAGGGTACTTAAATTGCATAAGACATGCATAAATGCACCATCATTACGCACCACGAGCTTCATTTATTCGAAGCTGAAGCACCTGTAGTAATCGTAACATATCAAAACGGCAGTCTAAGTCAAGCATCATCACGACACCCTCTGAACCACCATACGTAATTCCATCCGCCTGCTTCGGTAATATACAGGCAACTGCCGCCTGCAAGAATTTTAAAGCATCTTTACTTTGAGCACTAGTAGCTTTTAAGCCGATGTCAAAAGATAAAATAGCCATTCAAACAAGCAATGCTGCATGTGATTGTACAATCAAGCTTGTCGTTTCAGATTGCCATAGGAGAATTACTGGACAAACAAATGCCATATTATCAAGAGTGGTAATCCGAACCTTGCTAAGAAAGATCAAAGCATTCAACCTAAGCAGGACACCACCCGGTAGAAGGACAAGCTGCAGCGTCACTCACCTGCAGCAGCAATTCAGACTTTGCAGATCCAGAAGGCCCAACAATCTCTAACACATGGCCAGCGTGCAAAGCAACACGATGCAATGGAGGCACAGATGTAAGAGGCGGAATTCGACGTGCTGAGATTCGTGCTAGCAGGCTCTTTGCTGATTCATCGACCGCCAGCCAATCTGTGAAGCTCATCTTAACAAGGAGACAACGTCGTTGCCCAAAATGTTTTACGTAAATCGCCCACAACGCCACTCTTGCTTAGTTGGAAGCAATGTTCCTAGGTCTTAGAAAGAATTACTAAGTCGGTGGACACATATATTTGCTTGGAATGCTCCCTATATTTTGGGGCACGTGTGTCCGAGATTGCAATCCATTAAATTAGGACGGCAGCCCTCGTTCAATTCCCTTTGAGGCTAGAGGCAGGGCGATAGCCTCAACGGGAGTTCCAAAATTAAAAAAACTATTGAAATTGAAATTAGGAAATATAAGGGGAAAGCCCAAGGGAGGCTTTTCAATGGTGAGCGGTGAGCCATTTACATCTTGTGGAAAAGTCCACCTTGGGCTTTTCCCTTACGTCGAGGGTTCATGGGAGGCATTGAAAGCTACCTGCAAACTCACCTCCGTCATCTTCTTGCGTGATTGCGACCTACAAAGTATTTTTCAACAGCCAACGAAGCAGATGCAGAATTCTATCACCCATTTGACGTGTGAGTCCACCGATGTGGACTTCCTCGTAGGAAGTGCCAACGATAGACGACTGGAATTAAATTCCAGTCGACCGCAAACCTTGACGTTGGCCATTGAAATTAGCGACAGGAAGTTGGCCAAACGTTAGCAGAGTTACCTACACACTATTCACTCCATTTAAGTAGAGAAGAATCGACAAGAAGAATAACACGTGGTAGCAAATACGGAGGTGGACTTTCGTTGCTTGATTGTGTAGTCCATTTGCATGGGCTAGGCAAGCGATTGCCATATAGTTGTAGTCCTTTTGCCTTTTTGGAGGCTCCCATTCAACATGTCAACATTTCCTTGCCAAAATTCCTCATATGGTCGTCAAGTGCCCATGGTATGAGCAAAGCATTCCCTCAAACTTTTTGCTATTCTCGCGTATGCAGGGCTCCATTTTTGCCGTGTTGAAGCTTTAAGGTGCCCAAAGATCAGTGACCATGCGGCCCGATCAAAATTTTTGAATCCTTGTTAAAGGACGTGGCCCAATCAAATTTTATGAAACCTTATTGGCAAAGGAAACTCTCACACATCACCAAACCTTTTTCCTTTCTTATGTCGAGGTGGCAATGGTTTGGTGCCGCTGATAAGTAATTTCTTGGGCAACCACAATTGGTTGCCCTAACATGAGCACCCACTTACCAACCAATCAAATTCAAGTGGAGTTTCAGTCCCACATTTAAAATTATCAACAATGCATTGATTGTAGAAGATCCTTGCTTGGGCGGTGTGTAAACAACATGCCCATTAAAGACTGCCACGTCTTGCCCTTACATTGGGCACACATTGAGCAAGATTAGGCGGTGTGTACCAGGCCTTAGATTAGTAGTAGGATTGTGCAACTTCATCACTACTTCTAAGACAACAACATGTCATGAACCTCTATCTTCCCGCTTAGCAAGACGATTTCTAGTGAGGCCCCATGTTTGTTGGGAAATTTGAGCAACGTACGTGAAACTGGCAACTGAATCAACGTCAGTGCTCGTAGGAATGCCCTCTTAGATTATGGCTCTCACATTGGCTTGCTCCACTAGGGATGGACTTTTTTGCCTCATTCAACGGTATTCAAGGGTTGACTATAGATGTTCATTAGAGCGAATTCCCGCATGTAGGAGATCGATTCCCGCCATCATTGAGGCATGTTTCCACCCATCCTCTCAACAACTGGATAAATAGGTGGGCATATTCCAGCTTCTTCTCGCAATATACATGGATCATCCACCCTATTGTTGCAAGAGGCCGAAATGTTCACAATTTTGTTTTGAGATCCAGGAGGGATCCAGGAAGAATTGATAGCAAGAGGTGAGGTATTTGGGGACCATATTATTGAGCAGGACATCGGTGCCGGACTGTCCCAAACAAACCCTCCGTTTCTGTTGTCAACATGGGCGAGATCTCTCTCTGCCATCAAGGGAGAACTGCAAGCGCTGGCTGACCAGCTCTATCGAAAGGACATGGCATCCACATTCAACTTGAACATTGTTTCTGTTACGCAACTGCACCACAATGCCATCAAATTAAGGGTGAACTACTCCATGGGAGGGACGCTGCCATCAATAGTCGTGAAGTCACAAGCCAGACGTGCACTTCTACTAAAGAGATGTTGAAGTAGGTGAGGAGCTCATAGACCACCATCACATCGTCTAGGCCGAAAGAAAGCAAAGCGCGCAAGAGAGGGATAAGGTAAGCGAGCAGCAAAAGCGAGAAGTCAAGCTTTAGGAGCACAAGACCAAAAGAAAGGGAGTTGTAAGCATGGGCGTTGGAGGATAATGAAGGCAAGAACACGAGCGCAAAGAGCTGGAGCGTAAGGACGCAAGTTGCAAAATGAGGGTGGATGAAAGGTGTTTGCTGGTAGATGAAGTTGGGGTAATCGCTTTGCGAAATGCACGTATGATTACTATGCTTGGTAATGAGGCCACAAGAACTATAGTAAAGTGCACCTTGGGAATTTTGGATTCCCATTAATGGGTGAAAGCACGCTGTAGTGTATGTAAAAAGTGCTATTTTTTGCAAAAAACGGTGGAGTTCTAAGAAGCCATATAGTACAAAATAGTATAGTAGTATTTTGTAACATGAGGAATCCTTCCCCACACATCGAGGATTTTGTGATCTCTGATCAAATCTTCCCTAGCACAACGAGGATTTTTGAATTCGCTCTCTCCCTCCAGTAGCTCTCTCTCTCTCTCTCTCTCTCTCTCTCTCTCTCTCTCTCTCTCTCAACACTCCACTCTCTCTCGTTGTCTCACAAGCTTCGTCTCTCTCACTCACAAGCTTCCAATCCCTCTCTCATTATCTTGTATAGGTCCCTCCCTTGATCCTCTCCCTCTCTTAAGCTCTCTCTCACACACAGGTAAATGACACTCATTCTTATTGTTTGATGTGATCCGAAAGTAGCGCCAGAAGGTTCAACAGACGCAATATTCTCTTTTCTATATGTAATACTTCTTGGCCAAGCATGCTTGTATTAGTTCATCAATACTTGGTGTCACCATTCATTCGAGATTAGTCTCTGAGTCCCTCATTGTGTCCAGGATAGATCATTGAAGTGTAGCCATTGAAAGATTGTGTGCAAGATGGATGATTCAACTTCAATTGCAGTGGAGTCTATCGTCGATGTCATCCCCTTAGCTTGGCCATCTAATATAGTTCTGCCAAGTGAAGACGAATCTTGCTCATCTCTTCGACACATGACATTGACAATTGCACGACATTTCAAATAAGTTATCAGAAAACTTGACTTTAGTCCAAAGGTAAACATTTTGACTAGGATTATATGACATCCAGACATGAAACAAGCTGTGAATGAGACAGAGTTTTGAAAGGAGTCAATATCAATGGCGATTGTTGATAACATGAAGACAGCACTGGGTGTTGTCAAAGGAGTGCAAAGTCCTGATAAGTTAGTTGCAAAGAGAGAAGCTCTCCACATGATTGCCATTAAATCAGCAACAAAATAGTTTAGTGATATCAAATTGGCTAAAGCCCTTGGTATTCAACCACACAATTTTTAAGATGCATCGTGTCGGCATAAAAGCTTTAAATTTTAAACGGGCTGATGGAAATCGAAGGCACAAGCGAGATTGCCTGAGTTCTAAGGTGGTTAATTTTGTCATCGACTTCTAGAGAGACAACACTCGGGTGTCTCTTAACAAGAAGGATGTTTGTAAGCGGAGGCTTAGCCCAAATCAGTATGCATGACACCCCACCCAATTCTTGGAGCTTACAGAGGTGCATCAGCCTTCTTTTGCTGAGGTGCATCATCCTATACTTGATGAGTACTAGCACTATTAGTACTATTTAAACTATTTACATAGTGCTAATAGCCTTCTTTTGCTAAGGTGCATCATCCTATACTTGACGAGTACTAGCGCTATTAGTACTATTTTAACTATTTAGTCTTATTGAACACTAATTAGTACTAACAACGTTAAACTGTCACTATTATATATGCTAGTACCACTACTTACTACTATTTGATACATTTGATGAGTACTAGTACTATTTAGTATTGTTTAATACCCAATTGTTATATGCTAAGTATGATTGTCATATGCTAGTTTTATTTAGTACTATTTAACTCTATTAAGGTACTAATGACCGTTGTCATATGATATTTAGTACGAATTACTACTATTTACGTTAATATTGTAATTTTCTCTAAGATGCTAAGGGCTAGTGCACAAGATGAAAAGAATGTGCAATCTGTGCGCAGTTAGTGCTATGAAGCCAATTAATCATGTGAATCAACATAAAAAATGTGACAACACTTTGCCTGCCAGTCAAGGACTTGTCAGAGGAGCCTTAGAGGGATATAGTAGAGCCTTAGAGTTTGTACCTGCCTCAGTGAAGCCTGAGTTGGCAATTACAGATTGGGTCTTGTGAGTCTTTGTCAGATTTTCAAGGTTCTCAAATATGGCAGAGGAAAGTGCAGAGAGCTATGATTGGCTAAGGGCTAGAGTCATGCATCGGTGCTCAAAATGGCACCTTCAAAAATGAAGGTGCCATTTAGCGCACTAGTGCGAGTATGGAGGCACTTCTCGTGTGGACATCAAAATTCATGTGGACATAAAAATTCACAAACCAGCCACGCATTCTGGTTCCTGTGTGCACTGGTCCTAAGTATTACTATCATATGCTATTTAGTATTATTTAGGTACTACTGTTATATTCTATCAGATATGCTGAGTACTACTTTCATATGCTACTCAACAATGTTTCATACTATTCAGGTACTACTACGGTTATACTCTTAGATGCTATTTAGCACTGTCATATGCTACTCAATACTATTCTCATACTCTCTAATGCTATGTACCACTGTCATATGCTACTCAATACAATTCGTACTCTCTAGGTACTATTCTCATACTCTCATGCTATGTACCACTGTCATATGCTACTCGATACTATTTAGTACTATTTAGGTACGATTTAGTACTATTTAAGTACTTTTGTCATAATCTCAACCATTTTCACATGCTATTTAGTACCATCTAGTACTATGTATTTTTTGAGATGCTAAGAGTTAGTGCACATGGGAGATTTGGTGCGACTCTAACGTTGCATCTAGAATATAGGCGTGTGAACGAAAGGTTGTGAGCATTAAATGCATCTGACAAACTGTTGGAGGCTGCAAGGAGCTACAAAATGCCATCTGACTAGCTCCAGAGAGCTGCACAGAGCTGCATAGCTTGTAGTTGGCAGGTTTTCATGAGCTGGGATAGAGCATTGAAAGAACTTCAACCCAGTGTACAGCAAAAATGCAAGCTGCCTATTGGTTGGAGGAGAAATTGAGCTTTGGTGCTCAAATTGCAACCTCCGAATTCGAGGTCCCAAAAATGAGCACCAGTGGCACTCCAACTCTGCCTCGAATTTTGAGCCAGTCTTCAAAACTCACCACTAGTGGTGCATTTTAGGCCTCGTGTGCACTAAGCCTAAGTATTACTATCATATGCTATTTAGTACTATTTAGGTCCTACTCTCATATTGTCTCAAATGCTGAGTACCACTATCATATGCTACTCAGTACTATTTAGGTACTACTATCATACTCTCAGCTGCTAAGTACCATTGTCATATGGTACTTAGTACTATTTAGGTAATATTGTCATACTCGTAGATGCAAAGTACCATTGTCATATGCTACTTTGTACTATTTAGTACTATTCGGGCACCACTGTCATATTTAGGTAGTATTGTCACACCACTATTTAGTACTATTTAGTTAAGTACCACTTTTATATATAAGGCATTTGCTTGTGGTGCACATTGGCCTTTAATAAAATTATCAATATTTCCCAATACAAGAATACCACGTCCATTGTAACAGGATCACGATCAAAAAGAGGAAATTCAAAGAAATTTTATGTCTCCAAACTATAATGGGTGATATTTGTAAAGGCCAATGCAATCCAGCCACTAAATAGCTACATAGTATCACTTCTAAATATGTATATCTATAGTTTTTTTACTAGTACTAAATAGTACTATATATAGTACTATTTAAGAGTCATAAATACTTGTTCTCTTCACTACACAACCCTTTCTTGATGATTGAATGCATAGGCATAATTCTTCATGAATTTCAGAGAGATTGATTTAGAGGTAAACATTGGTTTCTGCACATTTCAGAATCTTAAGCCGTACTATGTTAAAAAACTAAAGGAAATAAATACTTGATGCTACATAATGTATCATACAAGAATAGATTTTTTGCAAGTAGCAGTGAACGCCATGAGACAAGATACGACGACTTTGCATGGGCCTATGTGTGATTGCTTATGCAAGGTTTGTAGGCCAGTGTGAGAAGAAACATGTGTTGCCCAATGCCTACACTACCACCTACTCTTCTGTATCTGAAATGTGGAGGATAGTAGTATGTCCAAAGAAAGAGGATGCTGAATGGAATAATCTTGACTACTTGCATCGCAAATGTGAACAATGCCCAAAATCTTTCTTTTGCCCACATGAGTCGAATGATGCAAATGGTGCATTGAGAAGGTGGAAGACGCATGAGTATGTCATTGAGACTCAAAAGAAAGAGCACCACTTAAAAGTCTTTATCACGCACAACTTCTGTAGTTACTAGCAGAACTCTCAATTTAAAGTGTATCAAAAATTTCCAGAGGATGTGGTGGAGTTAGCTTGATTTTGTAGAGAACTATATTTTAAAGTGTAGAATGAAATCCAATCAATGTATTGGCATAATGACAAATGCACCATCATGTTTCATATTTGCTATTATTGGGAGATGGGGAGAGATTATAAAGCAATCCATCTTTTACATTTTAGATGACAAATAACATGACATAGTATTCGTGCAGCATTACTTTATGCTCCACTAATAATGGCTATTGTCCAAAGGCCTGAAGTTGAAAAGACATTGGGATTGGTTAGATGGGACAACATTGCACTTCAAGGCAGCACACCCATTTACTTTGTTGCAAGGTAAGGCATTCACGATAGGTTCCCATTGTTTTCTACATCATTGTGAAGATGTTGCACATTTTGAAGTGCTATATAACAAACTACTTCCTCTTTTGTTTATGCTAGGTACTACTCTTTGACTTGTATTCAGATGATGTGGAGCTTTTTTGGTAGTGGGGCATGACAAGGGAGAACATGACGCTCTTGGTGTAGTAATAAAGTGTGCACTAACCACTGAACAATTGGATGCAAATGGTGTGAAGCTTCATAATGCTCATGCGGTTGTGGACTGGTTGACTTGGAAGATCGGAGATGATGTAAAGAAAAGAATCTTTGTGGAATTAAAGGTGGGTGATGTTGACAAGACTAAAGCATGGGATTTCCAGACCATCAAAGGAACTGGGTCAAGACATTGCATGTGGGGTTTTAGTCGCAAAGATCCTACACAAGCCATGATAAGAGGTTATCATGCTTTTGTTCATTCTGCATGGATGAAACATGGGACCAGTGCAACAATTTATCTCATGCAGGTATGTGGACCTTGCACAGGCTGTAGCCCATCAATGGACTAAATGCAAGAGCCATAGAGGATGATATAGCATAGTCAATGGATAGAGACCAGGTGGCAGACATTTTACAGTTGATTGCTAGTGTTTTATACAAAAGAGGCGATCAAGTTATAACAATGTCTGTTCTTGATTTTGAGAAAGATGCAATCCTTTCAGTTAACCCATTAGAGAGTTGCTGCATTCATATCTATGTGTAATCATTTCAAAATTTGGATACTAGTCAATTGTAGGAGCAAAGAGAGGCTTTTATCATGAGGATTTGTTCTAAGCTCATTATCGGTATTCATTCCGTGTTTAGAAAAAGAAAGCAAACCACAACACTCTCCCCAATTCCCAACGTGGTATCAAAGCATATCATGTCCCCTAACACCAATTCAAAGTTTTAATCTATAGATCTCCATTCTAGAAAATGGCTAGAAAGGTCAATGATTTTCTCATGATTTTCTAAACCAAAAAGAGGGCTAACAGATAAAAACAGAGCTATTTTATTATAGAACCAGGGTAATAAACCAGATTCTAGAGGGGGACACATTAACATGCAGCTCGAGGTAAGTAAACCGAGGTAAGTAAACCAAATTCTTCATCCCCTCCTTTGCTCCATCCTAAGAGGGGGGCACAGTAGCATGCAACACATTTCAATTTTTATGTGTAATAGCCAAATGCTCACTCGCAAGAGTAACATCCTTCCTGAGGTTGTCATGGACCTTATCAATAAAGGCATCTACTACTTTGATATAAAACTTTTGGGCCTGTATACATCAACCACGAATAGTTGCATCAACTAATTTACCTTTAAAGAGCAATGAAACCAAACTCTTATGCTAAGACCAGAAATCGGTGTAGAGGCAAACACAACGAGGTATGGGAATAGAGCACATGGGAGATCGGAGCTCAATTACTATCATTCAAAAGACATGATATGAATAGCAAGAAAACACAACATAGAGGCAAACATAACGAGGTCTGTGAATAGAGCAAGTGGGATATCCAAGCCCAATTACTATCATTCATGAGAGATGTGTTGGTACCTGGTAGACCCCCCCCATCCCTTCCATCATCTTGATCATATGTTCCACCAAAGGAATGTCGGAATTCTCTATCGCTAGCTTTGGAATTGAACCACGCTTGCATGCAGGGCAAAAGCATATTTTTTGCTTTGCCCTTTGGTGCATGCACCTTGTGGTAGTAGAGGGACCTGCTGTCTACTGATGAGGACTCTTGAGTAAAATTTCCCTTTTTGACAAACATTGCACAGTTTTAATCTCTGTTTTTTGAGAAAATGGCTTTGTGTAAGCAAAAAAAAGGTATTGTGCATCAATTCCGTTGAAGGCTATGACAAGTTCTTGGGTGCTTTGCATTACTACTTGGATTGTTTCTCTTCCTTAACTTATGAAGTCACTATACTGCCTTAATGGTTCCTCTTTTCACCCTTGAATATGTAAGTAGTTGTTTTCGTAGGACCCCCCTCCTTTTCTCTCTCCTTTTTTGGGTTTCTTCAGTCCAAAGGGACAAGCAGAACAACATAGCACACTCTAAAAGAACTATAAAATTATATACAACCTCACCATTCTTAGAAATAGTTTGGTTTGGCTATACAAGATATCATTTCCATCATAACAAAGCACAACCCACATAACACCTAAAGAGCTTTGCAAACACATCACAAACTATTTACAACCCTTGTCCAAAGCTCTCACCAGAATCAAACAATAGTGCTACTGCGAGGCTACTGCAATACTAATAGATAAAGAAGAAAACTTGTACTTAATATTGCAATACTATAAAAAGATTGCCGGGAGAGAGAGGTACTTAATACTGCAATACTATAAAAAGATTGTCGAGAGAGAGAGAGAGAGAGAGAGAGAGAGAGAGAGAGAGATAGAGAGAGAGAGAGAGAGAGAGAGAGAGAGAGATAGAGAGAGAGAGAGAGAGAGAGAGAGAGAGAGAGAGAGAGAGAGAGAGAGAGAGATTACAAGAAACAACATGAATAATTGAACCGAGGTCATTACACCATGTAATAATATATCCATGTACAAGCTATCTTCAAGTCCCATAGAATGGGGATAGTGTTTAGCAAACGGGTTAGTGCAATTATTTCTATCAACACATCTATTGGAAGCTCTGTGATTCTTTGCATCACATCCTGCCCGTTTATAGGCACTAGATCAACCAGCATAAATCTAAAAATATTTTCAGCATCAACAATTTCACCATAGATTCTAGAAAATTCTCCAATGAACAGCCAGAATGGGTGCTGATCAGAATCATATGCTATGGTATCAAAGACATGGCCCCATAGGGAAACCTTAAAATAAACTCTAAGATAGTTTCCCTGGAATCTAATATCTGCCCCAAGTATGGCAACAAGAAATTACATAGCTCCTCATCATTAGGATCTCCATCATATTGGGAGGGAGTCATGCATGCTCCAAGTGGGTTCAGCATTGCCTTTAGAGGCATGTCATCTATGAGCACTATGTGCTGTGGATCAAACTAAATACCATGCCTACATCTTGCAATAAAGGGCTTCAAGTAACAAGTCATGTGATTGTGTTGGATGGCAGTATTCTTCAGAAGTGTTGCATTTTTCTCGCCAAAAATTGAACTTAAACTTGAAAAACTCAATCCACTATCCCACACCATGTTTCTCTCTATCAAAGCCACTAAGGGCTCTACATTCCTCTTGGTCATGCTACTCCATGCAGTGATCTCAAAGTAGGTCCACAAACCTGCCAAAAACTTTGTCAACCTAGGCTACAAAGACACAATGTGTGATCCAAATTGGTGAATGTCACCCCCTTCGGCCACTAGAGAAGAATTCTTCCACCACCTCTTTAGCAAGATGCTATTCATATAAAAAATAATTAGCTTCTTTGGAGGGGTGACATTTTTAGTAGAACCTATAAGGAAGGACAGAAACATAAAGCTAAATACATGGCAAACTGTAAAAAAATATATTGTGGTGTAGATAAATTCATGAAAATCAACAAGTTTAAATACATGAAAGGTAACAAGTCTAGATTCATGAAAATCAACAAGTGAAAATAAATTCATGAAAATCAACAAGTTTAAATACATGAAAGGTAACAAGTCTAAATACATGAGAAGTAACAAAAAACAATAAGAGAGGTATGTAGAAAAAAATGGGATGTGCACAATAAGCGCAAAACCAGCTCAAAGAGTATTTCATTCACAAATAGAAGAAGCAGCTCAAATACAATGTATCAGTGCTTTGAGGATCTTGTCCTACACAATGGGGTTGGGAATTTGGTATTCAATCTCTAAGATTCTTTAGGAAACTAGATTTTTGTTTGATTGAGCCAGCTGTGAGAAAGCTATCGAGTGGTGTGTCGTCTAGCATGTCTTCATCTTCATAGGTCGAGCCTAAAATAGCGAAAATAGTTTTAGCAGCCTCTACCACCTTTTCGCTTCTGCTATCCTTCTCATTGTCCTTTATCCCTTCTAGGATGTCCTTCTAGCTGTCCTTTGGGTTGTCCATCATCCCTTCTGGGATGTCCTCTACCAAAACATCCTTGCCCAGAAGCTTCACAGCTTGGTCTGCAATGGCATCCAACTTCTGTACATCCTCTTCAAAACTATTTGAGTCTTGATTTCCCATGTTTGCAATGTCAATTAAAATCCAGTTAGCATACATCAAGGCTACAATTAAAATTAAGCACATACAAATATAACTACATGCCCTTGTTATCTTTTATCTTCTTGCTACTATACAAGGATCTTACAACACTTTTTTAAAAAAGTTCTACTCCTCCCTTCATTGAACTAGCAACAGCTGCATCTTTTTTTAGTTCTGCTCCTCCCTTTATTGAACTAGTAGTTGCATCTTTTGATGTGATTTTTCCTTGTGAAACAAAAAACAAAATACAATGAACTCAACACGTTTAGTCCATATGTAATGCAATAGGAAAAGCACTGAAAAAAAGGAAGAATGCCAAAGAAACATCATACCTTTATCCCCTCCCGCTCCATCTTTTGGGTCCAAACCCCCTTTGCAGGCTTTCTCTCAATTGCTTCCTTTTGCCCTCTTACCCTTTCCAACACATCATCATCACTATCCTCCTCTCCCCTCTTGTAGCAACCAAGGTAGTATCCAAAGTATTTACATCTCCATGGGATCATCCTCTATAGGGTTTTTACCAGAGTCCATGAGATTTCCATCTACCATGAGATCATAGGTGGGGTTTACCACATTGAGTCCCATGCGGATCCATGCTGCTCTTTCTTCATGTTGGGATTCAAATTTGCATTTCTAGGAGTTTCAAAAATTTCATCTTGGATAGGTACATTCTTATACTTCTCCGAAGCTTCAGTACCATGAAATCCATCTGCATTCCATTTCAATATTATAGGGAAATAGCTACACCACCTTAGTTCTAACAATTAGACTAGTTGTAACAGAGAAACAGATAGTACTACAATAGTAGTAGCAGATTGCACTATATTAATAGTACATTACTACTCTACTCTAGACACTAGATTAGTACTATTAGCACTCTACTACATTAGTATTGTGAAGGAACAGATAGTGCTATATTAGTATTAAAATTAAATATAGTACTATATGAGTACTATATTAGTGCTCTAATATAATAGAAACAAATAGTGCTATGTTAATACTGTAATAGTTTTGTGTTAGTAGTATATTAGTAGGAATTAGTAGTCTACTATATTAATAATGGAATTGTGTTATATTAGGACTATATCAGTAATATATAGAAAAAAAAAGTACTATATTTGTACTATATCAGTGCTCTAATCTATTAGTATTGGAATAGAAACAAATAGTGCTATGTTAGTAGGCATTATAGTCTACTATATTAGTATTGAATAAAAACAAATAGTATTATATTAGTATTAATATAGTACTACATGAATATTATATTAGTGCTCTAAATATATTAGTACTAGAATAGAAACGAATAGTGCTATGTTAGTACTGTAATAGTACAATGTAGTAGTATAATAGTAGGAATTATAGTCTACTATATGAATACTGGAATAATAGTATATTAGTGCCAAATTTAGATCTAATGCATCACCATTAGGATAGTACTAAAACTAGTATAATCAATATAAGGCTACTGAATTCAATCAGCATATATAGTATTGAATGATACAATCAATCTATAATGCTAACATAGCATTATGTTAGTACGATTAGTAGAAGGCATACTAAAGAGTACGCTCATCAGCCTATAATGCTAACATACTACTTTTTAAGCTTTATAAAAGAATATTTTTAATGCTACCTTGGTATTCTTCTATATCACCAGATTGTAAACATTACTTTAAAAAGTGGAATTCTAACATACATATTGCAAAGTAGACTTACCAGTTGTTTTGCTATGGTGCATGTTGATGTAGTGTTGGCAATCAAGTTCTGGATGCTACAAGTAAAGCACAAGGTTAAAGGCCATAGAATAGTGTATCCTTTCCCCTCGAAGGTGCATGAAGAAATCTTGGCAAACATTTCATTGTGAGGTCTGCATGATAGTGAAGCGAACTATATGCAAAGGCAACTTGCATAAACACTTTTGTTTTAGCACTTATTTCATCACGGATTTAGTATTGATTTCATCATGATTTAGTGCTGATTTACTACTGGTTGTTTACAAACAATGTTATGGGTCAGTCATATGTAAAAGTCGTATGCAGAGGCAAAAGTCATAAAAGAAGAAGGAAGGAGAGAGAGAGAGAGAGAGAGAGAGAGTCAAACACTCACCTTTTTCAGTTTGCAAAAGTCGTATGCAGAGGTAGAAGTCCAAAAAGAAGAAGAGAGAGAGAGAGAGAGAGAGAGAGAGAGAGACTCAAATAGTCACCTTTTGGTTTAGAATCCCTTCAATCGATGTGCACTTTCTAGCCCAGGCGTGCTTCTTCTTTGTCCAGAAGAAATGAAAGCTTCAACAGTTCAAGTGACTGGTCGATATTAAGAGGTGCTTGACAAAATCCTGAACGATTGAGGATGTCACAGTGAGAATGAGGTGGCTAGAGGTCACAGTGAGAATGAGGTGGCTAGAGGTCATAGTGAGAATGAGTTGGTTGACGAAATCCTCAACCTATGTGCACACAAAAACAAAATCTAGAACCCATAACGATTCAAAAAGATTTTACTTTCGAACGTATCTTAAGTCAGTCTCGCACATGTGCATGCATTAACTTGAGTTCTTTTAAAGTAGTACTAATATATACGACTACATTTAATGAAGGGTCTTGCTTTGGCCAAACTATGCCCATATGTGCCAAGGTGATAGTTGGTAGTCTAGATGCATCATCATGGAAGGAAGACATTGGCATTGGACCATGATATGGCTTGAGGCAATGGCCATTGATAGGTTTTTGAACTTATTACCCTACAATATGCCCAATTAAAATGTGCCATCATAAAATCTATTAATAATTCCATTAGAGTTTTAATTCGTTGGGGTGGAGCCTGAGGCAAGATGGAAAGAGTAACGCAACATCCTTCTCTATAAAGATCTTGGTCTTTAAGCATCATTCAACCCACTCCTTTGATGTTGGTGGATAGATTGGAGATATACAAATTGATGTATTGGTCATCACCCAATCTCTGGAGTTTCTCAAGGCATTTGGATATTGCGATCTAGAGGCTTAAAACCAAGAACTCCATGGGGACCATTTGTTCTACGCCATACACCCTTTTGAACGGTGTGACTTGCATGGCAACCTTGTATACAATTCAGAAGGCCCATAAGGTAGAATAGAGTTTTTGGTCTAGTCTGCATGATTCTCATTGACCACCTTTTTCATGATTATCTGCAAGATTTTGTTGGATGAATTTGCCTAAGGGTAATAGATTGTGGACTTCTTATGGATGATCATGTGTCAGACAGTGAGCATTTGGATTACTTCATTAAGGAAATGGCTGCCTGGGTTGATGATCAACTCTATGGGGCACCCGAACTTGGTCATGACCAGATATCTTGTAGCAGGACTTGGCCACTAACTTTGTGGAGTTGTCACGCATCACTCGCATATCAAACCGCTTGGTATAATAATCTATTGCCACAAGTATGTGCTTTTGGCAATAGATTATCAGTGTCTCACACAACATAGTACTCAGGTACGTCTTCATAGGATGTTCCTTCGTAAGGCCTTTCAATGGGGTTCTCGTAGCATGCTCTTGTTTGATATAGGTGCTATGATGACTAGCACTCCTCACATTGGTTTCTCGACAGTGGTCAAAATTGTCCCAATTTACCTCAGTGCCATGAATAGATGCAACATATGCTCAAGCGAATATAGTGCCCACATCATTGTTCATGACTATGTCGGTCTGGTATATCCTTCTATATACAAAAATAAAGTCTTCATAGGATTCTTTCTTGAGGTTTCCAATGTGATAGCCTCGTCAGCTTGCCTTGTCCCGGGTGCCCTAGGTGTCTTACATCCACTCTTCCTCTAGACTAGCTTTAAGGAGAAACTTCCATCCAGGCTTCACCATGGTTGGAATTGAAAGGGTTTGATGTGCCTTGCACTTCCCTTTTTCCTTTGTTATAGTTCTCTTAGCCGAAGAGAGGATTTAAGGCCTCTTTCTTGGATTTGTTGATCTGCTTGAGATGGGTGACTATTTTGCAGTGTTCATGTTCCCTCTAAAAGATGATGATGAGGATTATTACCTGGTGCTATGCAAGCAACCCAAAATAGTCCCATCAAAGCACGTCAAGGATGGCTAGGATAATGTGTTCAACATTGGAGATGAGGTGGTCTATGGAATCTTCTATTCAAAACTCCCTACTAGAAGAAGCAGTTATTTCCTATGCAATGAGGCACCACTTGCTATAGTGCATGCTGATGCAGTGTCAACCATCAAGTTCTAGATGCTGCAAGTAAAGCACAAGGTTAAAGGCCAAAGAAGTCTGTATCGGGTCTCATCGGAGGTGCATGAAGAAGTCTTGGCAAACATTTCGTTGTAAGGTCTGTATGATTTTTAAGAGAACTAGATGGAAATGCAACTTGAACATCAAATATTTTCACTTTGATACTTGTTTTGTCATTGATTTAGTACTAATTTTGTCATGATTTAAAACTGATGTAGTACTAGCTATTTACAAGCAGAGTAATGGTTCAGTCATATGTAAAAGTCCAAAAAGAAGGAGAGAGAGAGAGAGAGAGAGAGAGAGAGAGAGAGAGAGTAAAAAAGGTTACCTTTTGGTTTAGAATCCCTTCAATCGACGTGCACTCTCTAGCATAGGTGTGCTTTTTCTTTGTTCGAAAGAAATGAAAGCTTCAACAGTTCAACCAACTGGCTGATGTGCAGAGGTGTTTGATGAAATCCTAAACTAGTGAGGAGGTCACAGTGAGAATGAGGTGGCTGGAGGTCACAGTGAGAATGAGGTGGCTGGAGGTCACAGTGAGAATGATGTGGCTGGAGGTCACAATGAGAAAGAGGTGGTGGACAAAATCCTCAACATATGCGCACCCAAAAGCAAAAGCTAAAACCCATAATCATTCAAAAAGATTTTACTTTTGAACGTATCTTAAGTCTATTTCACATGTGTGCATGATAATGTGTGCATGCATTAACTCAAGTTTTTTGAAATAGTACTAATATATAGGACTACATTTTTGCCAATAGTACATACACCCTAGCGTGCATTCACCCTAATGAAGGATCTTTCTTTGGCGTGAACTATGCCCATATTTGTCGAGGTGATAGTTGGTAGTCTAGATACATCGTCATGGAAGGAGAACATTAGCATTAGGCCATGATAGGGCTTGAGGTGATAGCCACTGATAGGTTTTTGAACTTCTTACCAATAAAAATGTGCCATCATAAAATCTCTTAACGATCCCATCAGAGCTTTAACTCGTTGGGGTGGAGGCTAAGGCAAGATGCAAAGAGTAACACAACATCCTTCTCTGTAAAGATCTGGGTGTTCAAGTGTTAGTCAACCCACTTCTTCATGTTGGTGAACAGAGTTGGAGATATACAAACTGATGTATCGGTCCTCACCCAATCTTTGGAGTTGCTCCATCCTATGGACTCACTCATGTGGCAACCTTGTATGCCATTCAGAAGGCTCATAAGGCAGAATAGAGTTTTTGTTCTAGTCTATCTGATTCTCATTGACCACTTTCTTCATGATCGTCTGTAAGATTTTGTTGGATAATTTTGCTTGAGGGTAATAGACTGTGGACTTCTTATGGATGAAAATGTGTTAGGCAGCGAGCACTTGGATTACTTCATAAGGAAATGGCTACCTTGGTTGTTGCTGATCAACTCTATGGGGCACCTAAACCTAGTCATGATCAAATATCTTGTAGAGGGACTTTGCCACTAAGTCCGTGGAGTTGTCACGCATCACTCACATCTCAACCCACTTGGTATAATAATCTATTGTTGCCACAAGTATGTACTTGTTTTAGGTAGGGTGGTTGGCTAGCTTGAAGGGTCCAACAAAGTCTAGTCTCCACTTCTGGAATGGTTTGAGGGGGAGAACTGGATTGTGTGGCATTTGATGTTGCATGGTGGGCTTGAAACCTCTAACAGACGTCATACGATGTGGCATGCCGGTAAGCATAACCGACTATTCTTGACCACGAGAGACTTACTTGTAACACTTTCCCTCTAGACACACTTTGGACAGCCCTTGGTGAGCTTCTTACAACACTACATCTTGCTCGTGCAAGGTACGCAGCATCAAAGTACTGCATTCAGGGCCTAGAGGATAAAGTTGCACTTTTATGATTCGGATCTATCTATAATATCTTCAATATTTTCAAAAATAGACTTATCTATATGAAAGAAAATGAATGCACTTTAATGGTGGAGCATGATTTTGGGATTTGCACCTCACAAAATAGCACACCTTTGTTAAGTAGCCCCAAAGTGCTATTGAAAGCACATGCTATTTCAAAGACAATGTATTAATATATATTTAGATATACTCATGGCAGTGACACATGCATATGCACCTATGAAGTATCCACAATTATCCATAGCAATGATTTTGTATTCACATACTTGTGCTTATGCATCAACTTTAAAATAGTTCAATTTAGGTGCCTTATAACTTTAAAATGCATTGGCATATCAGACATTTATGGTAGAACATAGGGTTTTGAATCACCACTTACTCCAGTTTTTAATTTAAAAAAACATAAGGCAATGCTACTAGGCAACTTTTTTCCCTTGTTAACATTAATAACATGATTTCTTTGTTGGAAACTTCCACTTCTTACATGCATAAGGTGTTGTCTATACAACAAGCCATCCCTCTCTTATAAGTAGATCGCTTTTTGATCGTTCTACTTGAACTATGTTCATTGTTATATTTTCTTTTCAAGGAGAGTAACACCTTGGGTGGCATGTAATTTTAAACTTTGTGGTTTGATTTTGCATGAATTATATTAGTTTATCTTTGTAGGTGTGGCAATTTATAAAAATTGGCCAAAAAATGTCCTTGTGTAGATTGTTTGCCTACTAAGATTATGCTTTGGGAAGACCAACCATAATCATGATTTGGGCATGAGGACTTTGGAAGTATCAACATTTTAGAAAGCTATAGGGGAGCTTGAACATGTTTATATGAAGAGAGAGAGAGAGAGAGAGAGAGAGAGAGAGAGAGAGAGAGAGTAAAGAAGACGTTGTTGAGAATGGTAGCCACAGTTAAAGGAGTAGAAATGAAGGGAGGTAAAGAGATGCCATGTGCCACCCGCATTTTGCAGCTAGACACTTAACTAACCAAGAGAGGAGCAAGGGGTTAAAACATCCATGAAAACACTATGTTAGATCAATGGCCATAAAGCAAGATGAGCATGGCACACAATGGGGGGATGTGCTTTGGAAGATCTTTAAGCATTCCTATCAATGTCGCTCATCCCTAATAGGTCCCCCAAAATGAAAAGAATTCAAAAATGCATTAATCTCAATGAAAAATGAGGAAGAAGGGGTGAAAAGGCAAGGGGATCGAGTGATTAATGAGGAAGTCTCTCTATTTATGAGGGACGGGGTCCTCTCCCCCCTTACCTTAGACATACTCTACTTCTTTCAAAAAAATATTCCTTTATCCAAATGGTGAGACCTTGAGAGTGGATAGCGGATGACTTGATTTCAAGACCACCCTTTGCATGAAGTTTTGAAGTTATCCCTTTAACCTTAGCTTAATTAGGATGCTTTACTTAAGAAATAAATTTATTAAAAACTAGAGTCCTTTTTAGATATCATGTTTTCCAATGGACTAATTTGTTGAGATTAAGAGACTTTAGAATAGGTAGTTGGTAAAATATAGATGAGCAAGCTAATGGAGTTAGGTGAGAGCTCTTAGGTAATGGGGGTATGAAGATCTTTGAGTATGTCCATCATCTCACTCACCTCTCATAACATCCACTTTTGACTTTATTTGGCACTTTTGAGATGGACAAAGAGAAGGAAATGCAAGTAAGTGGGGTAGAGAAAAAGTTGTTGACAATTGAAGGTGCTGCACGATGTATACATTAAAAGTAGTACATTGAAAATCTGAAAATGGAAGACGTTGCAAGATGTACAAAGAGAAGGATATGCAAGTAAGGGGGCTAAAGAAAAAGTTGTTGGTAATTGAAGGTGTTGCAAGATGTATATTGAAAGTAATAAAACTCAAAGGAGGACTTGCTTTATAAAAAGAGAGGAGAGGGAGGGAGGTCATTGCCATTCGTATTAATAGTGTGAAACTCCTGTCCATGGGGATTTTCTCTTACTGGTCAAGGGGACAAAGAAAACATTGGAAAGAAAAAATTGTGGGGCTCATGGGTTGTGGGTCAAGGGGGACAAAGAAAACATTGGAAAGAAAAACTTGTGGGGCTCATGGGTTGGGGGTCAAGGGGGACAAAGAAAAAGTTGTTAATTGAGAGGTGTAGTGAAAGTCAAGGGGGAGGTTGACGAGCCATTGTTTCATTTCTTCTTTCGTGTTTAGGTTGGCTGAAAATAGATTGAACCATTAGCTCAAGGACCTTTCATAATCGCAGTTTGAGGACCACAGTAAATGTCAGATAGCCATTGCTTGCAAACCTGTAATCTGAGGTGTTAGATGGTTAGCGTAGCCTCTCTGAGCATTTAATGATGATGAAGTCCACCTGTCCCCTTGGGTAAAGATGGCTTGCAGCATCCATAGCTCCACCTTTTTCTCTTGGTGAAATGTGTCCTCTAGTAGTGTCCCCACACAGTGTGGCTCTAGCATCATAGGCGGGCACTATGAGGAGGCAAAAAAGGCAAAAAGACATAGACCTAAAGCTTTCACAAGATTAAATCAAAATTCCAATGGAATCTTCCACTAATGAAATCACCTTTGATCATCAAATCAAAATTCTAGGATTTGAAAAGAGGCATGGTGGTAGTCCTAAATATATTAAATTAATGAAACCATCTTGTGCTGATGTGAGACTTTTTGGAGGGCCCCCTAGGATAGCCTTGGCAACAATGCAATTTGGGCAAAGCAAAAATTAGGCATTTTTAGAATTTTTGGGAGTGCATTTTTCGTATTGGATAGTACGTTGATATGTGGCTTCTCTTTTCATTGGACTTGAATGGAGACTTTAAAGTGGTTGACTCTCTCTCTCTCTCTCTCTCTCTCTCTCTCTCCCCCCTTCTTTATCTCCTCAAGTCTTCCTCCACAACATCTCCACCTTTTGTCCGTCCGACGGCACAGAACACCCCTCCCCTCCCCTCTCTCCCCTTTATCTAGTCTCTCCCCTTCTTTATCTCCTCAAGTCTTCCTACACACCATCTCCACCTTTTCTCCCTCCCCCCAACACCCCTCCCCTCCCCCCTTCCTCTCTCTCGCTCTCTCCCCTTTATCTCATGGAGTCTTACTCTACACCATTTGGAGTGGATTCCTTTTTGCTTGCTTTTTTAATCTTGGGCAACCCTTATGAATGATTAAATATCATTCACCTTGTTTTTTTTGTTTTGAACTCACCCACCCACAGGTTGAGGCTATGGAGGGATCGATGTGAGACTCTTATTAAGTGAATCGACCACAAGGAGCTTCACAAGCATCGATAGGCCCTATAGTGTACACACACACGCGCGCGCTTTGTTGAAATCTCACACACAGATGGAGATTGTGAGACTACAATTACTATGCACCTCCCTTCTTGCTGCAGCCGCCTCCTTGTTGCTCGCAGCACCACCTTCGCCAGCTCCATCTCCATCTCCTTTTCCTCCAATTTCAGCACCGGCACCATCGCCATTTATCTTTACAGCACCGGCACCATCGCAATTTACCTTACCAGCTTCTCCTCCCGCACCTTTGACGTTTTTCGATAGCTCCCTCCCCTCCGCCAGCAGCAGCAACCTCTCGCTTTGGTCATCCTCCTCAACCCTTACCTCTTCTGCTCATAATGAAGTCATGATCTTGCAATCCCCCCCTTTCTGGCTCGGATTCTACGGAATCAGCGTAAGCGGAACGATTGGGAATACCTTCGTGTTGTCAATTTTTCTAAGTGGTAATTACGGACTACCTGGGGACGGTATTCCGTTCGTGCCCGTGTGGAGCGCAAATTTAGAGCACCCGGTGAGCTTCAATGCATCGCTGAGCTTCGCTGGTAGCGGAGGGAGCCGCCTGATGCTTAGAGATGATATCACCGGGGATGTGGTGTGGCAAGTGAGCGGTGCTGTGCGTCACGAGCTTCAGAGCTCCGGTAACTGGGTGCTTTACAACAGCAAGAATCAAACCGTATGGCAGAGTTTCTGGCATCCCACTGATACCCTCTTGGCCAACCAGTTCTTCCTTCCCAGCATGCGCTTAGTAAGCAATTCATCACTGTATTCTGCTGTCATGCAACCCGGTGGCATCGTGCTGTACGTTAATGTTCCACAACCTTTGCCATACCTTCTCATCACGGCCACTGGTGCTTCGTCCACCGGCACTCAATTCCATCTCAACTACAGTGTAGCACTGCAGCCTGCCTGTCCCAACGGCAACGCTTACGCTATTCTGCGAGATGCGGTTGTTTATGTGTAGCACTAAATTGCACTTACCCGATCTACTCTACATATTCTTCTCAGTCAGGAAACCAAGATCTCATCAGGCTAGATGACGACGGAAACTTTCGAGCGTATCAACTCACTGACGGAAGTCTCGTTCCTTTAGAAACACTCATCGAGAATGCGTTTTCGTCTCCAAGGTATGATATTACTCCCAGCTATTGCGGGACATACGCGATAGCTACTATCTTCGATATTGGCGTAAATTGCAGTTGTCCTGGAGCTCCAGCGCGCGCATTTGAATCAAGACCTTCGGGGCTGCAAGGCTGCAATCGTTCAGTTTCTCTCGCACCGTGTCATGATACGCACCTCAGATCCCAGCAATTTCTTGCTGAATACAAGAATGTGACAATCATTCCCATGCTACTGCCGGGATGGGACGTTATTGGTACACAGGTGCCAATTGACGAATGCAAGGCGCAGTGCCTCTCTAACTGCTCTTGTGACGCCCTTTTCTTTCAGCATAGCACCTCTGCCTGTCTTCCCGTGGGAAAAGCACTTACAATCTTCCAACTGGATGTCTCATTCTTTCAATCCTTTTCCAATGCATCTGATTACTCTGCTTTCATAAAATTGCAGCCATCTCCTCCGAGTCCTCCGAGTCCTCCCATGTCCCCAGCTTTCCTTGTGGGGATTCTCTCTTCTGGGGCTAGCACTTTGCTTGTCGTATTCACTGCTCTAAGAGCATGGGCTGTGTCTAAAAGAATTCGGACCTTACCTTCTGACGGTGACTCGGAAGCGGCTGATGAGGAGTTCCTCAGCGCTTTGCCGTCCTTACCTCACAGGTTCACCTTCGATGAGCTGCGGCTGGCAACTGCTGGCTTCTCGAAAAAATTGGGAAACGGTGGGTTTGGATCGGTCTACGATGGAGTGCTCTCAGAAGGAAGAAGAGTGGCCGTGAAAAAATTGGACGTTCTCGTTCGGGGAAAGAAGCAATTTCTGGCGGAAGTTGCCACCATTGGCGGAATCAATCATCTCAATATAGTTCGACTGCTCGGCTTCTGTTCGGAACGCTCTGAGCGATTGCTCGTGTACGAATATATGCCCAACAGCTCGCTGGATCATTGGCTGTTCGGGGAAGATGCCACCACTTCCCTGGACTGGGACACCCGGGTAAATGTGGCCAAGGGAACTGCTCTGGCAATCGCTTATCTCCACGAGGAGTGCACGCATCCCATATTGCACTTTGACATCAAGCCTCAAAATATATTGCTGGATGCAGATTTTAGAGCCAAAGTGTCTGATTTTGGTTTTTCCAGGCAGGTGGACAGAGGTCGTTCCCGCGTGCAGACTGGTGTGAGAGGGACGCCCGGATATATAGCACCAGAGTGGATGTTGCAATCCATAGCCACAAAAAAATGTGATGTGTACAGCTTCGGGATGGTGCTCTTGGAGATTGTAGGAGGCAGAAGGAATATCGAGCTGGCTGATCTGGAATCTGATGAATGGTATTTTCCAATGTGGGTGTGTTGGATGATAGAAAAGGGGAGACTGACGGAGGTTGTGGACAAACGTCTCGGCGAATCTCTCTTCAAAGAGGATGAAGTGGAGAGAATGATCAAGGTGGCGTTGTGGTGCATTCAAGAGGATCCAAAGCTGAGGCCCAACATGAACCTTGTTGTAAAATGGTTGGAAGGGAGCCACACAGTAGAACATCCACCCATTCCTTCTTCCTTCCGGCTTCCTCCCCATGCACACCCATCCACGTCTTAGGAAGAGAGCACTAGTTACGACGGTTGCCTCATGTGTGCATGTATGATCCAAGGGCTCTAAATCCTTTTCTTTCTCTGAAGAGTAGAGAGGTCATAGGGAGCACATGGAAATCGTCTCAAATTCCTTGCCTCTTCGAGGATTGCTACAAGGAAGAATAGCAATTTCAAGACTTTGAATGTGCTGTGAGTTGCGTTTCAAGTTTTAATGCAATGGAGTTGTTTGCCTCCTTAATTACAAATCTTCGATCATGAAGAAACGACAGTTGGAACAACGCTTTCGTAACGGTAAAGCAATACAGCGAGCAACACAGCCTGTTACGCGTACAGTACCTATTTCCCGTTATAAAAATAATCAATGGCGCTATCCTTTCTTCTTGTTTACCATTGGCATTGGGCATTCCTCATCCTGTGATTAAGCCGCTACCCTTGGAGCCAGGGCAAGCACTCAGAATTATGCAATTGGCTGGGCCTTCAGGCTAAGGATACATTTAATAAACCGAAGGGCCAGGTCTTGGTGCTCAGGTTGAGAGGCGAACACATATCTTTAGATGGGATGCCATTCGTGTGTCTTCATGTGAGAAATGGAGTAATTTTGGAACCAAATGTATCACGAGGAAACATGTGGAGCTTCTAGTAACCCCTTCTTGAGATCATTTCGCAGCCTAAAGTTTCAAGATTGAAGGAGGATGTGTCTCCAAAAAAATATTCTGAAGCATTTTATGAGTTTAAGACCACATCTTCTGTAAGGTTTTCTACTATCAAAGCGGGGAAGGAAGATGATCATTTGCAACAAGTAAAGTTAAGGTGGGGCCTAGCTTGACATTACCACACTTTAGGGATAGTAAAGAATCCTATCAAATATGAGGTCTCTGAGACCCTCAAAGATATTGTGGTGCAAACTGACCCCTAAAGGATCTCTAAAATTGTATATCTTGAAGGAGGAATGCGGCTTGTAGAATATTGCAGTATTTAAGCCCATGATTGAAGAACCCTTGGTTGTGAATAACTCTCGTGACTTTTCTTCAAACTATTTTGGGGAAGGCTTTAAGAGAGGCACAAGAGGAAGGAGCCATCAAGGAAGTTGTTGACTACATCTGATTAAAGGTCCGAGACATTAGGTTGAAAAGGATGAGGAAGGGTTTTCAATTATGCCCCCTACAACGATGATTAGGTGTTATCATGAGGCATTGAATTATAGTCCTTCAAACTGCAAGCTATATATGAAATCGAACGTAGGATCACTACAATAGTATGTTCATGCACTTAACCGTTATGACAAGATGGGTTCATCTGGTTTTCTAGCTAAAGAGACCTTCACAAATTTACTATGCTCGATTTGACGTTGGCACATGCAGATCACAATGGTGGTAACATATTTTTTTGCAAAGGAAAGGATGAAGTCTTTGAGTTAATTCCTTTTTGTTATGGATGTTGCTTGGTAAATTCATTTTTCCTTTCAAGTTTATGAACATATCAACTGGTAAATTAGTGGAGTTTGATAATATTTAACCAATTTTTTATCTTAGTTAGAAGAATGCATGTTTGAGTGGCTCTATTGGCCAAGTATTGGCCACAAGCATCCAAACTATATGCTCTAGAGTAAGTTGAGTCCGATGTGGATGCTATGCACAATGGGCTCATGTACTATGTGTCTCAACACTTTTGTTTATGAAAAGTACTACTGCTCATCTAACACCTTCCAAATAGGTTCCATCATGTTTAGGGGTGAATCTTTGAATAAGAAGGCTCCTATTGCACATCTCT